>NC_088202.1:44601929-45890143 GCF_037126465.1 Ornithodoros turicata | reverse complement strand
CTCGAACCCACATCTTCTGGACTACCGGTCCAGGGCTCTGTATGAGTATGTCTGATTTTGCAAAAATGTAAGAGTGAAAGGAGGATGAGTGAGAGAGAGTGACTGGTTTGTCCCTTCAGATGAAATTTGACTAACCTTTTCAGTGACTTTCATCTTTCATCGTTAATTTCTTAGGCAACTTGAGGCCTTGTATGTGATTGTCCCTTCTATGTTGTTCCCAGCCTCAGATCATCAGTTCTCTCATATAAAATTACTGCAGTGGTCAATCAGTTGCCTATTCATGAGGAACTCCATATCGCGCATCGTTTCATTAGTGAGTCGACTAGGCTTTAGTTTTTTAGCAATTAGCCCATACAGCAAAATCGATTAAGTCCGTCAGAAAAAAACGAAATCAAAAGTATAACCCCACGATAAGAGAACTAAATACTTCTCAGAACAACGTACTACGAAAAATCCAGTTTCTTTTCGTTGTCATTGCTACGACACACAGACTATAGCGCTTATCACTGTTCTTCAGCGCTGAATGGAAACAATTTGCTCGTAGTTAAATTTCATTACACAAAACCCAATGTCAAAATGGCTCTATAGGTAATACTTTTCAGCGTATGAAAGATGCTGGGACAAGAAGGCGACACGGAGAGATACAAAGTAAAGTTGATGTAGACAGCAAAGCTTGCAAGAGAAAGCAGAATGCGCTAAGGCCGAGCGTTGACACTGCGACCAACAGCTTACACGTGCACACACAACACATCATGTATGACTTGCCATAAGACAGGGACGAACAGCGAATCTACTTAGAACGATCCTGATGAAATACGCACTTACCTGTTTCACGTATCCTGTTTTGTGAAACCGGGCTGTGCGCACAGTATTCATATTTTAGATGACGACTGCCGGACTCCGCCATGTATTTCTTGCAGTCCTCGCACTCTTTGCATCTGCCTCGGCACTCCCTGTGTTGTGTCTGTCCCTTCGTGTTCCCTGGTCTTGGGGTTTTTACATTATGCATCATCTTCACCAGCTCGCTTGCTTCCTAGCCATTTTTTCATTGTCACTCCCCAGAAGTCCTTGTTTGTAAACGCCATTTGGAAGCAGTTCACAACACATCTACAACCACGAGCATGATTTAACTTGTCAGCCACAGAGGCGTCACATTTCAAAAGATGCAACCGACAAAACACGAGGACGCGATGTAGTGTCCCTTCTGGTGTGATACTGTAAACTGTTGCCAGATGAGCGACCAAAAGCGACCAAAAGCGGCTGTGATTGTTTGCGAACGCATTACGACGTAGAAGTAACGGACTCCCACTACAAGTAACACGTACAAGTAACCAGGAGAAGACAGGGGTTTTCCCCACAGGTTACCTCTACCCCAGCTCTTCGAGACCCAATTTACTTCTAAAATTCGCAATTTCCTGTGTTACCTCTTCCTTTGAGCCGATGTTACTTCTAAATACACGTAACAACGGTCTAAAAGTAACATTCGAAGTAACTCAGGTAAGAGTGTACAGATCATGATATGTTTCTTTTTTTTTTTTTTTTTTTCTGGCAAGGCCACTCGCCATCACGAAATAACTACTTGGGAAAAAGCTGTTATTAATTATGAAGCGCTGGGGAGGATATTGGAAAGCGTAGATTGGTCTTTCGTAGATTCAGATGCAGTTGAAACCAAGTTCAAAACTTTTACCTCTGAAATTCCGACTGCAATCGAAGAAGCGACGCGAACGAGCACTATTAGCAAAAGTAGAACAATAAAAAAAAACATGAATAACAGTTGCGTTGATGAAAAGCATCAAGCACAAAAATAATATGTACAAGAAATTGCGTGTGAAACCGCATAACGCTGATATAAATAATCGTTATTCAACATATTTCGCAATTCTTCTTCGAGTTATTCGACAGGCGAAAATTTCCTATTTTCTAAACCGCATTGCTTCTGCGGCTGGCGATAACAAGAAGATATCGACTGCAATTAACGAGTCTTTAAGTAGAACCGTAAAAACAAACGATATATCGGCCTTATGTGACTCTTCTGGGAATCTAGTTTCAAACAAGCGACTTATTGCAGAAATGTTCAATGAACACATTATAAATTCCGTCACTGATTATCGAGGGGATGATTTTATTAATCAACTACCTCTACCTGAACGTAATTAGATACGTTTTTTTCTTCCTCCTGTTACTCCAACTGAAATTGCGGGCGTAATTCAGCAAATAAACAACACAAAATCAGTGGAACACGATAACATACCGATTACAATACTAAAACGTCACAAGCATTTATTTTCTGAGCTTTTAACTAGTTTAATCAATTCCGTTTTCGTATCTGGGTCTTTTCCTGACCAGTTAAAAATTGCCAAAGTAGTACCGGGGGGGGGGGGGGGATATGTTTATTAGACGAAAAGGGAAAAAAAAAACGGGGAAAGAAGCAGAAAGTAGTACCGGTTTGCTGGTTTCATAAGGGTGATAGGTTATCGGTTACAAATTATCGTCCGATATCTCTTTTGTCGGTCCTTAGTAAGGTTATTGAGAAAACTATTATAACTGGGCTACAGCACTTCTTCTTGAATAAAAATTTACTCTCTCCGCCGCAGTACAGTTTCAATTATAATATATTACCAAGGAAACTTGAACCATTATGGCGTACGTGGTCTACCTCTTAACCTCTTAAAAACCTATTTAATGACTAGGAAGCAGTATGTGAAAGTCGATAACGTACATTCCCATCAGCGAAATATATCCTGTGGTGTTGCGCAGGGACCCATACTCGGATCCTTTCTTTTCCTTGTATATGTAGATGATCTGCCAGAAATAACGTCATCCACCATGATACTTCACGCGGACGATACAAACGTTTTTGTAGAGGACTCGTCTGTAGTTGAAATATGTCGAAAGGCCCATCTTGTTCTTAAAAAGATCTGCTCCTGGCTTGTGGCAAACAAATTAAAACCTAACTTATCCAAATCGTGTTTCATGATCTACCAGAGTAGGCAGAAAAGCATCACACACCACAATCTGGAGATTACTTTCTCAGGCAGTAAACTTAACAAGGCTGATGCTGTTAAGTTTTTGGGTGTGTACTTAGACTCGTCCCTGACCTGGTTACCAAATGTTACTTTTAAAATACCTTGTCCCCCTCACTCTGCTGTTGTCTATCTATTATGCACTAATTCAGTCATATTTCTTATGATTTAGAAGCATATGGCGTTACATATAAATCGAATTTGGAGCCTTTACTGTTACGGCAAAAGAAAGCACTGCGGATCATATTAGGTATCTCACCGTCTGAATCTTTTTCCTTTGCTTTTCGTGTTCTAGGTATTAAGGACATACATACCTTGGTTATATATGTAATTTGTAAATGTATAAGCTCATTCACATTAGGGTGTGCTCGTCGTTAAATAAAGTTAATTATTGTGACAGACCTTATGAGTTCAGAATAGAATAGAGTAGAAATAGAAAGAAAAAAAATGGAAACGTAGGTTGCACTAGTGCGACCAGCTGTTCCAGGACGCTTGACGTCTGGAAGCACTGAATGAATTAAAGATTACGATTACTGAATGAGAGATTACTGATAAAGATCACTGAATGAATCAAAAGTTAACGAATGTCCTTGAGGTAGGTCGTCATTGCACGCAGCGCAGGTTGCTGATGCTGCCTTGGCCAGCTCTCCAGCACCTTCTCAACACTAAATGGTCAGTTGTCAAGTTTCGCGAGGGCGTCCTTCAGTGTTCGCAGGCTGGAGTCGAAGCGTCGGCAGGTGACCAGCACGTGCTCCGTGTTCTCCACAGTTCAGCAAGTTGAACAGTTCTGCGATCGAACGACACCTATCTTATGAAGGAATGCTGCTGCGAACGGGACGTTGAGTCGCAGGCGATGGATGGCGGACTCTAATGGCCTTTGCATCTTCGATGGAAGGCAGTAGGTGCAGTTGGGGTCGATTCGCGCGAGGAACGAGCGATTCATGACGTCGCCTGTCCACATGGTTTTAGAGAGGCGATTACGTAAGGAGGCCAGCAAGTACTTCGCATCGGATTGCGTGAAATAGATTTGATGAGTAGCGATAACACTGTAGATGGGCGGCGCAAGGTGAGGATGTCGTCGAACCTTGCATTCCTTTGAGGCCAGATTTTGAGTCAGAGAACAACAACAACATATACAGGGTGTTTCAAAAAACGTGTCATTCGGACGTTATAAAAAAAACGGGGCGACGGAAAAATACAGGGTAAACGGCATTTGTGTGGCAACTGAATTTGCCATATTGCAAAATATTTTAATTTGATTTTATTTAAAATAAATTGAATTTCTTTAATTCAACTCCAAAATTTCCCAAGTCAACCTACCGTTTTTTTTGTTTTTTTTTTACAGAATTAGAGAGCCCGTAGCGAACTTAGTCAGATCCACCAAGAAATCCGCTCGATATTGCAAATGGAACATAAGAGAACTGATGTTCTGAGGCTGGAATAACATAGAGGGGACAAATACCAGAAGGGACAATCCAGAAGATGTGGGTTCGACTCCTACAGCTGGCTAACCTTTTCAGTGACTTTCATCTTTCATTGCAAATGGAACTGCCCAAAAAACTGCCTAACTGCCTAAACTGCCAAAAAAAAAAACAAAAAAGTCGTGGAGAGGAGGACCTTCTCCTGCCCCTATGAAAGATAGAAGGTCGAAAAAAAAAAGAGGGCGGGAAAAAAGAGGCGGAATCATTTTTGTTTGCCGCTTATCAACGTATGGTGGAATGTCACCCGCCTTGTTATCGGCGCGTCTTGTGCTGCACGCCGGTCCGGCGATAAACTGTTCTTTGTGGGGGCAGGAACATGTCCTGCTCTCCGCGCATCTTTGCGACTGATTTGGTGCGCTGTTGAATACCCGAAACTTTGAAGCCTCAATTTCGGGACCTTTTTTGGGCAGTTCCATTTGCCATATATCGAGCGGATTTCTTGGTGGATCTGACTAAGTTCGCTACGGGCTCTCTAATTCTGTAAAAAAAACGTTAGGTTGACTTGGGAAATTTTGGAGTTCAATTAAAGAAATTCTATTTATTTTAATTAAAATCAAATGAAAATATTTTTGCAAGATGGCAAATTCAGTTTGCACACAAATGCCGTTTACCCCGTATTTTTCCGTCGCCCCGTTTTTTTATAAAGTCCGAATGACACGTTTTCTGAAACACCCTGTATATTGTGATGATGAAGTGGGGTGGGGAGTGGGGTGGGTGGGAGTCAGAGAAAATAGCCCATGAAGCCGGGGATAATAGCCCATTACCCCAGCCTGGGATAAATTTTGGAATATTTATATTTAAAGGCTATAGGAGGAAAAGCTCTAATACTCTTCAATTAGAAATACGTAAAATTACAACTTTCTGCATTTTTAAAAGTATGATTTCTCAGTTGTTATTGGCGGATTGTTAGTTTTCTAGTTTTATTTTTCTTTGTGTGTGTATGCGTGTCCGTGCGATTTGTTACATTTATTTTCTGTTGCACAGCTAAATATGACTCTTTTCATTGTGTATGAGTTTGTAGTTTCTTACATATATCACCTTGCAGACTAGTGTTATATAACTGGCAGGGACCGCATCACAGGCGCGCCTTGCGGTCCTGTTGAAAAAAAAATGTATATTTGTTTGACAAATGCATAAAATACCTCAATACCTACCTACCTACCTAGGTGGTTGTGACTGGGCACACTATCATGTGTGTCTACACGACTCTCCAACTGCCGCTCGCTGTGGCGCGGCGCAAGGAGTAAACACTAGCAAAAAGCTGCTTCGTGGTCCTTCCTTCGGCGCAGCATTGCAATCGCTGTAACACCTGCAGCAGCCCCTAACTTCGTCATCTTCCAGGTCGTGCGAAATGCACGCAGTGCAAACCAGGGGCGCCAGAAGTCCATCGCCACAGGGCGGACGAGCAGGAGTTCGAAAGATTGGTACTTTCTGTGTACAGAAGTGTGGCATAGTAGGCTGACACATGGTACACGCGATGGCGGTACATCCTGGAGCCTGGTGTTTATGACCAGAGAATGAATGAATAACTGCTTCTTGACCCCGCTGGCTACTGTTAATCACCCTGCATCGTGAATTACGCGTCGAACAAAGCGAACTTGAGTTCAAGCTATAGGTGGAGGTGCATGCTCTCGAAAGCACCTTGCGTTTGTTACAAGGATAGTGAACGATCACCATACCAGAAACATTTCAATCGTGATCTGGACCGGCAAAGAAAAGAGACGACATAGATACTAAGAAAACCAAGGGAACACTACATCCAATCACCCACCAGATTTCTTTCGTGGAATGAAAATAATCCACTGACTTGCAACAGTAAATTAGTAGTGAACCAGTCGATGCACTCATCAATCTCTCGGTGCACCCATAGAGAATCCGGTTAGCTAAAATCTGATTGGTCGGTAGATGATGTAGCCTATCGATACAAAGAATGCGTTCCGGGTTGCCATAGAGACACTAGTATGGAAAGCAATCTCGTTTAAGAATAAGAGTCTGATCTTTCCTGCTGCCTCGGAGACGCTTCATTTCTTTCGTTATTGACTTCATGGCCTGTCTCGAGTGAAGCGAGCGAATATGAAGTGCAGGAAAAAAAAAAGAAACGAACCAAAATAAGAGTAGTGATGGCATGAGGAATGTTCATTAGGCAGCAAGTGAACGGTCGTGGAAGGATATCGACTTGCTTCGCTTTTTCTTTGTCACTCTTGCCTGCGTCTTACATTGTCATAATGAGTGATGGGTGAACGGCAGGATTTCTAAGCGAGCCTCGAAGAAAAGAAAGTTCTCTGTTGCTGCCTGCTGTAAGGAGATACCTGGAGCACACATGCTAGGCATGCTATAACGATTGTCGTCATGAACCGAAGCAACTGCGCGGTTTTCAGCTCTCCTGCCCCGACAACAAATTTAATGATGTTGACCCAGGCGAACCGTTGCGAAATAATAACAACGTGGCTTTGTGGCGCATAGCACGGCAGTAACACGGTAACACGCGTACGCAACATGTACTTCTCTTGTGTCCAGGCTATCAGAAGGAGAATATCGATGTGCTCTGACCAATCCTTGAGCTAATCCCTAAACCTTTTTGTCGGCTGAAATTGCCGCGGGTATTTATGGAAGGACGACAGTGCACTCTGGCCGTGTATGTTTTTTTTTTTCCGATGCGAGTCTTGCTGCTCAACAGATGCTCAAAAGAGACCAACGGTGTCAACCACAACACGCGGATGTGCTTCCTTAGCACAATTTGCATTCTCGATTTTTGTTCCTTGGTTTAAAAGGGGCTCTTTCTTTAAGGGGAATAGCCGAGCTCATACGAGAGGCACATTCAATTTCACGCCCAGCTTCAAATGTGATCTCTTTTTAGCGAAACGGACACGACATCGTTTATGTCATATATAAAAAAAATTGTTTAAAAATCTAATTGTTTGAACTTTATGGGGTCGACGCTATTTATTTCGGGGAATATTTTGCCATTTACATCTGAGCGATGTTATCAAACATAATTAGCGCGAAATAGAATTTTCCCAATTGATGTCGGAGGTTTGCCAAGTCAAGTTTGCCCATCAGGAATGGTGTCATGACATCACCCGGTGGTCGCTTCTGTATGCTGTTGACCCAACGCTTTCATTAGACATGCCAAGCGGTTTCCCTCGCCTCTTTACGTCTCTAGTGCGTCGTTTACGACTTAACGTCGCATTCACCCCTGCACTCCGGTATAGGCTGGGCCACAGCACCACGGCGCTGTGTACAACTTGTGGTTCACCGGCAACGATCCGACACATTCTCGAAGACTGCAGCCAGTACGTACGCGAGCGACGGGCCTTTAAATCTCAACTTGAAATGTTGGATCAGAGGCCATTCAACATCTGCAAAGTTCTCGGCCCATGGAGTAACCCTGGACACCAGTGCCGTGCACTTGGCGCTCTTCTTTCCTTTCTGAGGGCCACCGGCCTCCTTCACGAACTGTAGGGATTTCCTTCCCTCGTCATCCTTTCATGTGAACCTTTTTGGAATGGGGTAGGGTCCTGCACTCAACGCAGGGAAACATCCCACATCATCATCATCCATTCATCTATGTTGTTGTTGTTGCCAAGTCAACATTACCGTTCTTATGATTATTTCTTTTTGGTCCAGGAGCAGAAAACGCACGTTGGATTTCCCCTATTGCATTGCATAACATATTCCCTACTACTTCGGTAATGGCCGAAAAAACTAACAAAAAGAAGGAAAAAAAAACAGAGAAAGCGAAAACCTTCCTTCCGAGGTTCTCCGTCGAGTTAATGAGAGATGCGGCCTCGGTGGATCAGTTTGTAGCGTGTTCGCCTACTGATCCCATGGTTGTGGGTTCGAACCCAGTTGAGGACGCGAGTAACATGCTGGCAGGGTATAAACCAGGGTATATATACCGTCTTCTGCGAGGGACGTTAAATGTGGTGTGTTGAGACGAGGTGGGCACAATTAGTCCACAGACCGACCACTGTGGCGTCGCTCACGGTCATAGTTGTCTCGCGACGTCAAGCCACGAATTATTATTAATATTAATGCAAGATGAAGCGGAAAAAATAAACGGTCAACCGCCCCTTCCTGATTCCTTCTCGCTCTTATTTCAGATAACTCTGTGCGTTGTAACCGTGATGATGTCATCAGCAAAAGCTTGAAAAATGAATTAAATTACCCTAGTCAGACAGCATTTCAAATGTCAATTGCGAGAAATGGCCTTCGGCCTCTCAAATGACCTTTGTTCGGGGGCGCCTGCCAGGCAGGCGGGAAAGGAGTGCTCCTCAACTGACTGCCCTCACCGGCTCCCTTTTTCGTTTTCGTTTTCCCTGTCTGCTGTGGAAATTTGAAGTTGGTCTGTGCGCCACAAATCAAGATGCAGAAGCCATATGCACTTCTCTAAATAGGATCTAAATACGTTTACACAGTTTCACTCCATTATCCGCATTTTATAGGTTTTCCTACATTCAGCTGCGAAGGTAGCGCGGCGCGCAAGTGTTTGTTTACGTCCGCTTTTTGCCAAAAGGGCTGATGAGGCCCGTTGGGCGCGAGGGTACAATGGCATAACACTGTTGTCGAGATTGCTCCTTTCTGCTCCTCAAATGTCGTTGGGGGCCTCCTTTCGCGTTGATGGTCATTTCTTAGAAAGGTCCTTTGAGCTGCCGTCTGACACGGCTGTCAGAGGTCATTTTTTGCAAATGAAAATTCCCCGAAGTCCTTCGGGCATGCCGTCTGACAGGGGTATAAGTCGCTCACTAGATAAATAACGTTAACCCCACAAAGATTAGACAAGTAGACTTATTTTTGAATACGGTACTTTATGACGTTAAGTAGCGCCTCAGGACGAGGGACGCCGATATTTCGAACAGAGACTGTTCATCTTGTGGGCACCGTCCTCATCATTGACATGGTATTTAAAGGGTTAGGGATGACGTCCTCAATGGTGGGTGAAGACACGGCTTCACAGGCCATGCTTATGCCAGATGAAATTTGGGGAGAGATGCGTAAGAGGGGAGAAAGCATTGATACGGGACAGGGTGGGACGGATCTTACGCAATCCCTCCCCCCCCCCTCTGTAGAGTAATTCGTATACTGTAATAACCCGACAATAAGTATGTGTTTATGAGAAAGGCTTCCCGCAGAAAAGTGTTCTCATCGGTTTTTGCGTCCATCAACTCACCTCAGAGAGCGCCGAAAGCAAAGGATGTCCTCTGCTGTGAGAAATAACTGAAATAGTGACGTTTTCCCTTTGTCAGCCATTGCATCTCGCCCTTTGACGGCTATTGCTAGCCGGAAAGAACACGGGTAAAAATAATCGTGTTTGCCAATTCGACTGAGAAACGAACTGACGGATGCGTCAGTGTGACGAGAATGTACAATGCTCAGGCAGGGAAAAAAGCGAAACCGCAGGTAGAGAGAGAGAGATAGAAGCAAAGCAGGCTGAATTCGAATCGATGATGTGTAGATAGATGGATGGATGTGAAGAAAAATATGGAAAGGGTTGTTCCACAACCGTGGATCCGTCTGCTCCATGACGCTTAAAGGTGAGTGCTCAGCGACCGCTTGGAATTGTAGGAGAAATTACGAGAAAAAAAAGAAAAAGAAAAACATGTGAATGAACATATGAGACGAAAGAAAATGCAACTTAGGAGTGTCGCACGAGTGTACACACACACACACAAAGCATCGAAACTATAAAGTGACGTGATGGGTTAGTGTCCTTCACTGAGGCCTCTAAGGTCTAGAACTTGCCGTCCGCTTCAATGTCCCGAAAACATTGGACTAGAGCGCCAAACTCCCGTTGCTTGAGTTGTGGGTCCCGCGGCCCTAGAATTCTGAGGACGCTGAAAAGGTGGTCGTTCAGTGCTACTAATTTCGATCGTATAGACGGGGATGTGCTTCACAATAACGTTCACACACAATAAGGATGTGATCCACATCCTCCAGAGCACCACACACAGAGCAGTTGGGGGTGGCTGCTTTCTAGATCCTGTGTAGCACACGGGTACTGTATAGGGGACATTCAGTCGAAAGTGATCGAAAGTCGAAGCAACAATGTCTGCATGGGTCAAGAAGGCCATACAGGTATACCACAAAGCCGTTGCCTGGGTGTACCCTGTAAAGTGACGAAGCGTGTCAACACTAAACCAGAGATCCCTGCACACTCTTTTGATCACAGTGGCGAGTATTAACGGCGCGTCAGAGCTGGTAAAGTGCGCCCGACGTACCGAACCACCCGGGTGTGGTCTGGAGGCTGCCGCATTTGCTGCATCGTTGCCAGGTGTACTGGCATGTCCAGTTATGCACTGTATCAGATGATATCGCGCCTTTTCGAAGCACAGAGGTGGCATATCCCGATGGGGTCGCATACAATGGGAGAAGGCCTACGGAAACCAATTACCACTGCTTGCAGGGCTTTAAATCCAGACATTGAAGTCTCTCTCGCTATATATATATATATATATATGGCTGACGATTTTGTTGTTGCGAGTGTCTGTATCAACTGCAGATCCATGATGATGCTGTAGGGCGCCACTGAATTTGGGAGTGTGCGATGAGTTAGACGGGAGCAATCCTCAACTGAGAACCCAGAAAAATTCGAATCGAGCGATACTGCACGACCATGCCTTGTTATGTACTTTTGTCTGTCTGTCTGTCTCTTTTTCTGAATCAAAGCAAGACTTCGTCCCTGTCATGGTATTTCTTCCTTGATATCAGACGCAACCGGAACTTCATCAAACTTTTTTCAGCAACTCGATTCATAAAGGTGTCAGAAGGTTGGTCTAGGGCTAGCGCAATATGACATATCTGAAGCAAAGAGTATATATATATAAATATATACCACCACCACCACCAATATATATGTTTGTAAGTCAAACGTTGCCATGCCAGTACTGGACAGCTGTTTCGGCCTTGTTGGGCCATCATCAGCAGTACGCAGGTAGGCAACGTTTGAGCGGATGGCGTCAGAAGATCACGTGGCACGTGATGCCTCCCGTCAGGGTGTCCTAAGACATCTCTGAAAGCCCAGTGCAAAGCCAGTCAAGTGTATAAGAGGAAAAAAATTAGCAAGAGCTCTTTGGCTGCACGTATAGCATATGTTTGTAAGTCAAACGTTGCCATGCCAGTACTGGACAGCTGTTTCGGCCTTGTTGGGCCATCATCAGCAGTACGCAGGCAGGCAACGTTTGAGCGGATGGCGTCAGAAGATCACGTGGCACGTTATGCCTCCCGTCAGGGTGTCCTAAGACATCTTTGAATGCCCAGTGCAAAGCCAGTCAATTGTATAAGAGGGAAAAAAATTAGCAAGAGCTCTTTGGCTGCACGTATAGCATATGTTTGTAAGTCTAATGCTATACGTGCAGCCAAAGAGCTCTTGCTAATATTTTCCCCTCTTATATATATATATATATATATATATATATGTTTATAAGTCCCGAACGTCGCCACACCAGTATTGGACAGCTGTTTCGGCCTTATTGGGCCTTCATCAGCAATGCGTGGGTGGGCGACGTTTGAGCGAGTGGCGTCTGAAGGTCACGTGGAACATGATGTCCTCCCGTCAGGGTGAGTGACTCACCTCTGAAAGCCCAGTGCGAAGCCAGTAAAGTATTAAATGAAGAAAAGTAGCATACGCTCTTTGGCTGCACGTTGAACATATGTTTATAAGTCCCAAACGTCGCCACACCAGCATTGGACAGCTGTTTCGGCCTTATTGGGCTTTCATCAGCAATGCGTAGGTGGGCGACGTTTGAGCGAGTGGCGTCGGAAGGTCACGTGGAACGTGATGTCCTCCCGTCAGGGTGAGTGACTCACCTCTGAAAGTCTTATAAGACTTATAAGACTTATAAACATATGTTCAACGTGCAGCCAAAGAGCGTATGGTATTTTTCTTCATTTAATACTTTACTGGCTTCGCACTGGGCTTTCAGAGGTGAGTCACTCACCCTGACGGGAGGACATCACGTTCCACGTGACCTTCCGACGCCACTCGCTCAAACGTCGCCCACCTACGCATTGCTGATGAAGGCCCAATAAAGCCGAAACAGCTGTCCAGTGCTGGTGTGGCGACGTTTGGGACTTATAAACATATGTTCAACGTGCAGCCAAAGAGCGTATGCTACTTTTCTTCATTTAATACTTTACTGGCTTCTCACTGAGCTTTCAGAGGTGAGTCACTCACCCTGACGGGAGGACATCACGTTCCACGTGACCTTCCGACGCCACTCACTCAAACGTCGCCCACCTACGCATTGCTGATGAAGGCCCAATAAGGCCGAAACAGCTGTCCAATGCTGGTGTGGCGACGTTTGGGACTTTTAAACATATGTTCAACGTGCAGCCAAAGAGCGTATGCTACTTTTCTTCATTTATATATATATATATATATATATATATATATATATATATATATATGGATATAGGGAAGAAAATTGGCATGGCATTAGCATTTCTTCTCTTAATATTTCACTGGCTTTGCACTGGGCTTACTGAGGTGAGTCTTTCACCCTGACGGGAGGACATCACGTTCCACGTAACCTCGCACACCTACGCGTTGCTGATGATGGCCCAATAAGGTCGAAACAGCTGTCCAGTGCTGGTGTGGCGACGTTTGGGACTTATAAACATATATATATATTATATCTTACTTTTCGTAAATTTTTGGTTTCTAAAGGTCTGGAAGTATCAAGAGTCACCACACAATTTTGGTGGTAAACGCGTTTCAGGGACTATTAATGCTTACCATCCGTATCGCACATAGTCAGGTTTGTGAGCAGCTTCTGACATATTTCTATGATACCCTGCCCGCTGCCTCATTACCTGCATTCCTCATTACGGCTTATAGGAAAATCAAAAGTCATGCTGGCTATGTATGATGTATACTGTAATGTCGGCGTGGCAAAAACTGTAGCGACAGCAAGCCGATAGCCTCCCATGAGAAGCAGCAGAAGACAGCAATACAGCCTGATAGCGTCCTGTCGCGCTCCTTCATTACGCATGCCTTGCGCAGTTAGCTCCACAGGATGCTATCATATTCCGATTTGGATTGGGATGCACGAATACAAACAATAATAATTTTTCTCATAGTCTTCATTCACTTGTAGTCTTAGACTCCTGCCAGCGGGCAACTGACCTTCCTCCCACATCTATGCTTGCAAGAGTTAATCAAAGACAATGCTCGTTGTCCGGGATGCACGAAATACCTCTCGTCAGGGCAAATAATTCATCGGATGCCCCTGAATGTCAGTATTACTATTCAGTGGCGCTTCCGGTTGCGACTCTCCGGGATGCCGTCGTTGTGGCGACTCGGAAAGTTCGGAACACACCATTCTCCACCTGCCTGCACTATTAACCTTTCAGCACCGCACTTTCTCTAAACCACGCAGACTGCCGTCCTCCCGCTACAAGAAAATTACTTGGTGCGCGGTCGAATCCGGCCAATCAACGCACTGCCCTTTAAAGCACTACTAACCTTTCTGGGCAATGTCCCATCATCGTACTTCCATCAAATTACCGCTAGCACTGGGGATGAAACAAGCCAATCATCATCATCAAATTGAAGTTTTTCTTGTTATTGCATGTCTCTGTGGACAATTAACAACAACAACTACATGAATGATTATGGGGTGAGGTGGACGAACGCTAGTGTGGCCACAGATATGTGCACACACGTGCGCTGTACAAAAAGTCCGTAATTTTACTCACAAGTGACTGCTAACTCTGCTGCCGGCATATGTGCCATAACCTAGTTATTGCAAAAAATTCGTTTGGGGTGCACAGCTCCCATAAGCGAAAAGAATGACACTTCTTCTTCTTGCCAAATTTTGTTCTCCAAGTTCTGTTATATATGCGTTGCTGTATTTGTACATGCCGTGTGCCTCGTCGGGGATAGATTTCCCTTTTGTGGGGGGCACATAAGTAAATAAATACAGAAAAACATTATATATTACGGATATTAGGAACATTAAAGTGCGAAAGCCTAGTCCGGAACTGTGCAGCGCGCACTCCAAACGTATTTTGTGCCGCATATATATAGGGTGCGGCACATATGCCGGCAACGGAGTTAGCAGTCACTTGGGCAGTAAAATTCCGAATATTCTTCCTACAGTCTGGTCGCTATTACGTGTTTTATTCTGGTAAATAAACAAAAATAAAAAATCCGCAAATGATCCGTTTCTCAGGAAGCTGGCCCTCATTATGGTCTTGTTCAAAGCGCGGTGACGCCCACGAAAGAACAGCGTCCCCCATGCGGTTTGCGCGCTGTTTTGTGGCCCCTAACAGGCTCAGTAGAGGAAGAACAGTATGCGATATGGCCGTACGTCGCAGGGAAATGGCAGACCGTATTAGAGGTTGTACGCGTTATATGCAGCGACCCGGGACCCTTCCGCCGTCATAATTCATGGAAAGATGCACAGGTAATGAGCTCGTCGCTCACATTATAGTTGCTCGCCCGTCTGGGAACGCGCGAAAGCATGTCGCTCCTACTTAGGCATCCCAGTGTGTACGCATGCTTTGTACCTGGTGTCTGCGTGGGTGTATCGAAATTACTTGTTTTTTCATACATGCACTGTAAAAAAAAAATCTAATTTTACACGTGTTTACTCAGAAGTGACTGCTAACTCTGTTGCCGGCATATGTGCCGTAAAGAAGTTGTTGCAAAAAGAATGCATGGAGCAAAAAGAGAGCAGTTTACATTAAATCGATATTAAACAGCAAAAAACTCAGTCGGGAACTGCGAAGCATATAGGTTACAGCACATATGCCGGCGACAGAGTTGGTAGTCACTTGCGCAGTAAGATTACGGATAGTTTTCTTACACTGTGCACTCTCAGCCCCGTGAAGTAACTGTAGAGTTCAGTCTGGGGAAACTCACAAACGTCTCCCGGGTTGTTAAGTTAGCTGCTACAAGAGAAACGCGTAAAAAACTGCATGCATGTTCTTGATCAGACGTCAAATTAACACACAACGAGACGACAAATTAACACAAGGATTTTCGGATTTAGAATTTACTTCTTTCCAATCGTTTGCATCACTGAAACTTAAAAAAAAAAATTCATGAGAACTCGCGAACTAAACGTCGTTGAGAGGTTACTTTATTCGAGGGAGTGCAAAAAAGGAAAAAAAGAAAAAAAAGCCTAAGTGTTGAAATGTGTCTAAGGGAGACGATAGGGACTCTGGAGGTCTACCATGCATAAGAGGACCACTGCTGAACGCGGCACGAGAGAGTACCACAAACGGAAGGCTTTGGTACATGTCCGAATGTAACTTAGGTCCTTAAGGTCCTTAAAGCTGAGATTATCGTGTCCAAGAACAGAGGGCCTGAAAATCCGCACTTAAAGGTACTGCTTATCAGTAGAGTTGCAATCTCAGAGGATTTATCGGTACGATAGCATGAGTCCTTAGTACCTTTACGCCCCAATTTGCGTCACAATTGCACTCAGTTTTTTTTAGAAAAATAAAATTGATAATCACGGGTAACACTGTGTCAAAGTGCTTACCGGCCGTGTATTGCTCACCAGGTACGGCGGCGAAAGCTACATTGCATGCGGGCAACACTGGCTCTAAAACGAACTAAGTTGGCTACGTGTCGGCTACGTAGCCATCAGGAGCAGCAAGTCGGTCGGGAACACAGATCACTAGCTGTTGCTTGACGAATTGGGAATTATTTCTCACCAGACGTCGCCCCGAGCAGTTTTACCTCGGAGCCGTGTATAGGGCGCAATACACGGCTCATTTTTACCTCAATTTTGCTAGCGAATTAAAAGTATAAAGTATTCTCTGTCACATTTTTAACTTGTTGTGCTGTTTTTACAAGCACCAAGCTGTTAAACTAGACCGTCAACGTAAACCACCTGTCTGCTGCATTACCGTAGCTTTAACACAATCAACAAGACGAAAGTCACCAAAGTAAATCATACACGCAACAAGTCGCACTCCTCTCCAACAGGGTGACTCGCGGTACTCTGTACGAGGCCGGTGGTCTTTTGAGTTTGGTGATCGTACTGATAGTCTTCCCGATTGTTGTATCTCTTTTATTAATATCCAGATGTGGCTATCATTCGCGTGAAAATTGTGTTGCACATGAGCTTCTTCTCGAGCATTACTCACGTATCTTCAATACCTCGATTTTAACAGTCTGTACCAGTCGAACATATTCTAAAAGCAGAAGAAAAAATGGGCGGGACTCCCAACATGTGACTTTGGCTGTAATCTATCTTCACCCGATCGCTGGATTTTCCGCCTTTCTAACTAAATGCTCGACCTAAGAACGGCACCTTTGGAGCTGTAGGTGAACTTTATAACACATGCTTATGTCCATTGAAATATGAAAATAACTACTGTGAGACCTAAATGTGAACAAAAATAATGAATAATACAACGTTTCGAACACTGTGCTATCCTCTGGCGGTCAAATATTTCGGGGAAAAGATGCACCGACAATGCTATCCTTACGTTGAACTCGACTATAGTTGTTTGTAGTATAAACAAAAATAATGACCTATGCGCGATTAGGCACTCGAATCAAGACATACACATTATACTGTGCAAAATAAAAACTGAGAATCTATGCTCATGAATATTACCTAAGCGTATTGTATTACTAATTGCACTGCGGGAAGGCGTAGTGCAGTCAAATTCAGTTTGATTCGGCAAAGAAGAAAGCGAGTGAATGAAAAAAGGAGGAATCATTACTCGCGTACAGAAAAGTGAGGTACAGCTCCGGTCGACCTTAATAATAACACTGAAAAAAATGTGGTCTCGTTCCCGAGCGCGATTACAGCAACCCTTGGGGCTATGAGGAAATCTTAATTGAACAAAATTAATCTGTTAGTTTAACGCAGGGAATTTGTTCGCTTAACATCCCCCCCCCCCCCCTGCCCCAAGGGTGGCTGTTATCGCGCTGGGAAATCGAGACCGATGTTCCTCCAGTGTTATTATTAAGGTTGACCGGAGCTGTACCGTGCAGTTAGTTTGACATTACAGTTACTCAAGTACCTTTTCATTGATTTCGTTTTACATTTGTTCATTCCATATCCCTCAGAACGCGAAAGGAAGAACAGAAGAAAATCGTTCCACACAATGTAGCGGGCGCACTTAGCTCGTAAAACCGTATTTACAGCCTCTGTTCATTGTATATCATCAATCGATTAGTCATTTTCCACAGCACGCGATGCAGAAACGAGGGGCGAGGGTATATGTTTATTTTGACAGGAAATGCAGGCACGAAAGGAATAACGATTCTGCACAACACTGGAAGCAGGATAAATCTGTGGTGGAACAGATGAAAGATCGTACATGAGACTAGGCACCGTAACACCCGTTCGCACATTCATTATTTCAAGCCACCTTCTTTTTCAAATATAAAACCGTTAAATGAGACCGCTAGATGCAGGCTTCCAAGTAGCTTACCTGTGACTCCAGAAGGAGCTTTCCTTTGCTAGAACCGGGTTGAGGTGTACGTTTATGGGCAAAGTTTATAACATACGTGAGAAGAAAGAAGTCTACCCGACACTGCTGCTGTGACTCGGCGATGGACTCAAGAACTATCCTTTATTCCATAATAGCAGCGCCGCGAAGTTTCGCTGCATGCTTCGGTCGGTCACTTCGATGCAGGTAGTCAAGTGTTACATGTTACAGTTAAGCGTTAGTTATATGTTAGTATGACATTGCATGGTAGTTGCGCGCGTATGCTCGATTTTGTTGGTTCCGTATTAGCACCACGAAGCAACTGTGGCTATGTGCAGATGGAGAGAGCACAGCAGGAAGGAGGGGGGAGACATGGGGTTAGTACGCGTCCTTGGCCGACATTCGCCTGGAAAGTCTGCCGGACAACCCAGGGAAAACTCCTGACAGCGCGGTTCGGGGATTCGAACCCGCTTCACCTCCCAGTCTCGGCGTGGAAAGCGGTCGTCCTAACCGCTATGCCACGGGAGCTTTTTTTTTTTTTCATACGTTTATTATGGTTCATGGCGCTAATTACAAGAATGACATGAGTGAATGAATGACAATATTTACATTATGTACAACTCATTGAAGCCTGCTGCACATAACATAATATGGCGACAAAATGAGACTAATGCGCGTTACAAAAGCAAACTCCGCAATAACCCAAACGTCGCGAATCGTTACAAACACAAAACCCCACATGAACAAGGAAAAGTAAGCTTCGAATAATAAGGACCCGCGGACATGAAGACATCAGCAGGACTGACCGACAAGAAAAAAATTGTAATCTACGGGGCCCGTTCGTTAGAGATTGATGCCGTTCAGCCTCGTGTGCGCAGTTTTGTCAGAGGATGTAAACACTAAAAAGTGCGCTAACGAAAACACCATGCGACGGAATATGGGCCAGGAGCCGACCAGTAGCTCATTTGCGTCATATATACGCCGAGCGACCCACAATGCGTATAACCCCAACAGGAGTAGGATGTCCAGAGGCAAATCGCATCCAGGCCTGACAGGAAGGTAGCGTATAGTACGGGAATTTAAGTAGATGTCCTTTTTGAAGGCGCGCTGGAAAACGTCCTAAAAGAAGATGGCGCCTCGACAATTCAGAAAAGCGTGCTCAATGTGTTCCTCTTCCGGACAAAGACGGCAGTTGAAATTATTCCATGGCAGCCAAAACCACCTGCCGCGCAGCCACGCACGAAGCGGTTGCATTCCAGTGTGTAACCGATAGAAGACAGCCTTCACCTTTGGACGCACCGGCATGCGCCGTACACGCAAGAGAACATCACCACCAGGCTGGGGGGCAAACATCGTACGGTACATTGGGGGCGGAAAAAGCGAATCCAGAAGAGCCTGATAGAGGCGTTTACGAGGCGTTTCAAAGATGAACTCTCTAGAGGACCTTGCTAGGAGGAATCTGAACGAGGCTGCTACCTCTTTGTAGAAGCCCCAAACAACCAAAGGCGTGTGATATACTGTCGACAGTAACAGTTCCGGTAGCTCATCACGAAGAATTGCAGCAGTGCAGTGCTGGAGGAAACGGTGCAGCTGGTCGCGTACAAAGCACACGCGCTAGACCAACTGACGAACGAAAAGGCAGGACAACCCCAACTCACCTAGTTTGACGGGCCGGAAGAGATTTCCACGTCTCATTGGTTCATACGACAAACCCCATATAAAGGTGCAAATGATCCGCTGGACTCCATTAATGTGTGTTCTTACGCACGGGAGTACTTGCAGGTAATAACTTATGCGAGAAACAAAGAACGTGTTTGCCACATATGCACAACGGACAGAAATGGGAAAGTCCAAAGGTTTCCAGGTTGCCACCAGGTAACGCAGGCGACCCAAGATGGAAGTCCAAAAAGACGGTGAGCGTCTTGAACAGTTGAGGTCAATTCCCAAGTATTTGGGAGCTTGCGTAGACCATGACAAGCTTGCCATAAAGCTCGGCGTGGAATCCCACCGTCATAGCCAGGATCCACTGCGTTTGGGCCAGCTAATGCGAGCGCCACTGGCATCACAAGACCTAATCACATGACATATCGCACGATGGATGCTGCCAACTGTTCCGCAGAACAACGTTACATCATCTGCATAAGTCAGAACTTTAACTTTGAATGCGTGCCTTCGAAAGCCGCGAACATACGGGTCTGCCACAACCGATCGGCACAGCGACTCAGTGTAAAGCGCAAAGAGGAGGGGGGAGAGCGGGCATCCCTGTCACACTGAAGACCTCACAGGCATAGGGTTCGAAAGGCTTCCACTGACTTGGAACTGTGTGTATGTGGGGGGGGGGGGGGGGTCGAGGTATCTTGCCGTTGTTGGCCGCACTCAAGTGGGCATCGTCACGACTATAGCCAAAAAAAAGAAAGTGGGAGAGGAGAGTTGAGGACTTCAAAGTGATGTAGAGGCAGGATGACCGATACTGATGGGACGGAGGCACACTGTAGGTGAGAGGTGCACTAGAGTGGTCTCGCCGCTAGGCCCGTTTCTTGAAGAAAGCGCACGAGGCCGCGAGTTTTTGTAACTGTTTTGGAACTGTGTGGTGACACCCCGATAGCACAATCGCACCCACTTGAGCAGTACACATACAACGTTCACGCGACGACGTAGCCAAAAAAGGAAGGCGTGACTCACTCGGTCAAATACATTTTCGAGATCCAGCTGAACTAATGCCGCTGACAGCCCAAATATGCTGCAACACTCGACCACCGATCGAGCCACATGCGCGTTTATGAATATTGTACGCCCCTTCATTCCGTAAGTCTGATGTTCACCAACAACATAGGGCATTAGCTCCTGAAAGCGGGTAGTGAGTACCTTCGCAAGTGTTTTGTAATCTACGTTTCTCCAACGTTATGGGACGGTAGTTGCTTAATAGCACACGAGATTCAGCATCAAGTTTCTTGGGAATAAGGACGGTACGCGTAAGTGTAAATGACTGTGGTAGCATACAACAAGAGAAGGCAGTTTTATATGCGGTAGACAATATTGGCGCCACCGAGTCTTTAAAACAGTTGTAAAACTCAGGCGTCAACCCAACAGGACCGGGGGCCTTCCCTGCCTGTAGAGTGGAAATGGCTGCGACTCAAACTGTGCGACTGAAAACTGCGAAACTGTGATGGGGCCGCTCACCGTATCCGCTACATCCTGTGGGACTTGCGGCAATAAGGCAAGCAGTGAGCGCGCTAGTGGTACGTTCTGCAACGGCACCTGCTGACCAAATATCCCGGAAAAATAATCGAAGAACGCAGCTAAGATATCTGCTGATGAGGACACAGTTTCGCTGCCAACTCGGACAGACGAAATGTGATTCTCCACTGCATGGCGGGTTTCTGCAACAAAATAGTACTTGGTAGGACGCTCACTGTCAACTAACGTACGAGCGCAGGCTCGCACGGCAGCACCGATATACCTCGCATGCATCAAATCACTGATGTCTCGCTTCACCTGAGCTATATCGTCAGAATAGGCACCTGGATCATGTGCTCCCAGCTGTAAGGGTTGATAAAGGTCCGCCTCCAAAGCACGCAAGTGCTGTCGAGCTTCATGGGCAATAGTTACTCCGACACGAATAGCCTCCCACTTAAGCTCGCATTTGAATTCTTCCCATGCAACTACGGCATCAGCACGCTTGCGTGCTGACGTCAGCATGTACTTTACTTTGCCAACCAGACTTTTCCTGAACAAAAGAGAGTTATTCAGCTTCCACAGAATGTAAGAAGTCGGACGTGGGGCCCTACTGGGTTCCGGAAACTTGATTGAAACACAGAGGTGGTCCGAAAAGTTAACGGGGAGAATGCGAAATATAGCTGGTGGGCGAAAAGGATAATTCGCATATATGCGTTCTAGGGATGAGTGCGACCCTCCTTGCTCCCTGGTAAAAGGAAGTTGCGGGGCATCTGCATAACAACTGACATCAACACACCCTGCCGCCTGAGTTACCGCGGACAATGCAAGTGCGCTCGCTGCATATCGAGATGAGCCATCATGCACAACTGCAGCACAGTTGAAATCGCCTAGTACAACTAGACACCCTGGAGTATAGGTCTGTCTGATCTTTCCCTGCGTGGACGCCACCTCCTGTTCATTAAACTTATATATCCAACAGTGTACTGAGTCCTTCAAACAAAGACGTCCTCTCAGGTTCTGCGGCAGGAGCGTACACATCGATGAAACGAACGCGCTGACCCATTAGAGTGGCATCTACTGCCAGCGTTGATTTGTCCGCTGCTACAACGTTCGTAAAAGTATAGCCCGAGACGCCCGCACCAATATAATACACCCGCCGGAGCTACCTACCGAAAGGCTAGAGTAGACTCAGTGCGCCCCCTCGAATACACTGCAACTACATCAAGCCGCTCCTGAGATGAAATCTTTGTCTCCTGTAAGGCCACAACATCATAGGACTGACATCTAACAAAACGTAAAACAGTGACACACTTTTCCCGACGAGAAAGCCCTCGAACGTTGATGGTGGCAACCTTTAGACCTTCCACTATTGAGTGTGTCCCATCTTGCCGCGCACGCGACCACGCCGCCTACCAGAGGACGACGAGCACACTCCAGCTGATAACGCCCTGGACAGCGAACCCTTCTTCCTGCTGCTAGAGCGCAATCTGCTGCCTACCATCGTAGTAGGCTTCTTGCGCTTCCGAGATGGGGCAGAATTAGTGCCTTCTTCTGAATGAACGGTTTCAGCTGCCGAGTCCTCTGCACTCCATTCCGTATCATCATGGTAGACTGGGGCCGACGCGTTAGAGCCACCACCTCTGGACTGCGCATCCTCGAACGTTGCAGGAGTGCTTGCTGAAGTATCCGTAGGTGTGATAGTTGCAGAAGCGCCAGAGGTATCGTCTGACGGGGAAAGTGGGACGTCGTGGGGAGAAGCGGGATCGGCCGCAGAAACACCCGCTAGTGGAGCTGGCGTGATTGCCGTCTCAGCACTCCAATCTTTGACTGGTGCGGCATGGCACGGCATGGCACGGCGCTTTTCCTGTGGTTTCTCTCTCGAGATCAGCCTCCAGGTCCATGGCATCAGCATTGTCAGCAAGGACAGCTCGTTCGACTGCCGCAGCGTGCGTCCGTGGGCAAACGTCAGAGCTGTGTCCAATGCGCCGGCAAGAGTCGCACCTCGGGACTGCACACGACGAATGTGGCCTACCTGTTTACAACGCAGACATAAGGGAGGTCTGCCTTTGCACTGCACAAGGAGCTGGATTCCAGACACTGTGATTAGATGCGGCACTGGAGCTGGTGCTCGATTCTGTGTACAACTTTTCTTTGTACAGATTGGTTGGGCACCCTCCGTTATTTAGTGCCCTCACGGACGTTTGACCTATAACCAAATAAAGAACTGCGGCGTAAAGATGGAAAGAGGACGGCAGGAATGAGTGGGGACCAGGGGGGTTAGTCAGGGGCGCCGTCACGGGGGGGGCAATGGGGCATAGCCCCCTGGCTTCAGCAAGTAAACACTGTCGTTGCAACACAATCACAAATTATGGTACACTCCCCCCCCCCTCCCAACATTCTGCCCTGCCCCCCGCCCTTGAAAAAAAAAAATCCTGGTGGCGCCCATGGGGTTAGTATGCGTCCCGAGCGGACTTCAGGGGGAACTGTGCGACATTCGTCTGGAAATCTGCCGGAAAACCCAGGGAAAACCTCAGACAGCACAGCCGATGGTAGGATTCGAACCGACCACCTCCCAGCCCAGTCTTCAGCACAAACATGAGCTACCACCAACCAGCGCACGTTTTGATCCACTTAGCCACAGTACGGACTAGGACGTGAAACTTGTTACACTGGTAATACAGAATACAGATAAAATCACGTTATGACTAAACGTGGTTAGTGGTACGCCAAAGCGGAGGAACACCCCGTGACATCCTCTTCGTTTAATTGTTATTGTTGTTTCTGTTAGTGGTTTGTATATTCCAAAGAAAATGCTTGTGAGTTCTATGTAAGGGATAGCAGACTGCAGAGGCCAAGGGCTTGTCTTCTCACACGTTCGCTGATAGCACCATCAGTCGCGTCTTCAGACAGTTCTCGCATAGGGCACAAACACAACGAATGTTATCGTTTTCGGTTCGTCGGTAGTAGTCTCACCTGACACACAAGCAGTTGCAGGCCGACAATTTTTTGCGCTTCTTTTAACTCGGGGATCTCGCTTCCTGCCCTGATTGATTGATTGATTGATTGAAAAAAGAAAACTATAGAGATGTGAACCCCGACAAAGTCGGGACAGGCTGCTCCAGGACACGTAGATAAAAGAGAAAACAGAAGAACAACTCTAGACAGCGCTCGGATTTACGCGTCTATTCAATATGTTGCATTACAACTATGTGTATCTCGTATCTTGTATCTAGGGATAATTGTGAATAGTGGCTAATTGTGAATAGTGGACTTCTAGTGAACATTTGAATAGTGGACGTCTGAATAGCGACCATGTGAATAGTGAATAGCGAACTTGCGAGTAGAGCAGGTGAGAAGTATTTTTGGGGTGGGGGTGGGGGGAATGTATGTTAGGAGCAGCAGAACAAGTCGGGAGACGAGCTCAATTTCTCCTCTCTGTTTTTTTCCTTACAAACACACTTCTCCACATTACGCGCTGAAGGCCAACCATTTTCCTTTTTTGTGAGCAGGAATAGCAAGTCGGCTTCTGGAGCCAGGCTAACCTTTCCCCTCTTTCCTTGTTTTTTTTGCAATAAACCTATACCCCCCCCCCCATTGGACAGAATGATGCCGTTATCATTCCTGATCTGAGAGAAACCAATACCCCAAACGCACTGTCGCACAGAATCTGGATCGCCGCAATCCCGCTGGATACGTCTGCGCCGTACGCACTGCACGTGATCCAGGTTTTCATTTGACGCTGTCCGGCGAGAGCTTGGCGCAATACCCGCTGAAGTTTCAAGTTAAAAGGAAACATTGGTTCAGTATGTCTGCATGAATGAAATTCAGATGAAACCAAATACTATTTCAGTTACTTCGGCGTTTGTCCATGTTGTTTTCGTGCGGGCTGCCGCCATCTTGCCAACCCGGAACCGGAAGGACGAGTTGCGAGTAGGCGAGGGAGAAAGGGAGCCACTGGCGCCTGCGCAAACCCACCTTGAAGTGCGTAATCACATTCGTGAGGGGGACAAGTGTACCCGTTGTTGATCTCTGTCGGCGATACTAGCTTTGTCCGCACCTGAGGGCGATCACAATCGCTGCTTATGGACAATTGCGCGCGATGTGGATCCTGCGTCAGTGCGTTTGGGGTATAACATAACTGCATAAGGCCCATTTCACGCTAACGCTTTTCTCGGCCGTGGTGCTTTTAGAAGTGGTGCTAGAACATACGCGGAGCTCGATTGCCTTCAGGCTCTATTTTTGAAGCAAACGGACGACAAATACGGTAGCGTGAAAACGGCTGAAGTGTCACAAAAAGGCGTACGCCTCCTGTTTTCAACAAATCAGGGGAGCTAACGACGGTTGGCTAGACGCATGTTATGCAGTTATGTTTTGAGAGTGAGGTTTATACTGCATATTTGCTAATTCACATATAGGTGGTGCGAATCGTAATGCGATCTTTGTGCACTGCTTGCGCCGAAAGTCAATTTTCAGAACTTCTTCTATTAAATTGTGAAAAGCTGAAAAAGTTGAAATCCTGAAACGGGCAATTCCAGAATATCGTTGTACGTTTAATCTCTGAAAAGCGGTCGATTGTTTACGGAACACTGCATGCGGACACGAAAGCTTTGAGCAGCTTGAATGTGGGTAGCGTCTGGGAGCGATGCAGGTGGAATGGCTCTGCCAATGGATCAATGCTCGCGATTTCCCTTTGCGTGTGTGCACGCAGCCCTCGTGCTGCAATTGTGAAGTACAACCGTGTGCAGAGCCACGTTTTAAAATCTGTAGACAGAGGTAACATTTCATTGAGTTTGAGGAACACACATCGTATTGTGTGTTCCTCAAACTCTTTCTACAGTACACCAGCTCGCTTGCACCATTCTAATTCGCTTAAAATCTGGTGTGGTCAATAACCTTGCGTTACATTAGAAAGGTTTAGCAAAGCTGAAGCACTGCTCGGCTATAGTACAGAATATGATAAGGTAAATAACCTAGTCGTTACTGTGCAGTGTGATGGAATGCAGTTAAAATGCATATTGTGTTTTCGGAACCGCCTTCGTAGACTTCTTCAGATTTGCAAAATATTTTCCTTGTAGTTCCAAGAAATGCCAACTAACGACTGAGGGAACAAATTCTTCTACTAGAAACGTTATCGAGGAAATGAATACGTTTAAAGTGTGCACTCGTAATTTTGATACACTCAGGAGATAGATGCACTCGCTTTACAATCTTGATGTTAATATGTTGTTCATATGTTCCGCTATTGTCCCTATGCCTGCACTTCTGACCTCTCACCCCGCATCGCCTTACTCTTAGCTACCCCAGGAATACGCACTAAGGAATTATTTAACAAGGAGTAGCAAGCTGTCCTTTCTGGCTGACTTTTCCTGTGAAAATAAATAGATTCCCCCCTATGCCTACATTCAGACCCAGATCATGAACTCAGCTTCCACAGGGTGATAAGCCAGGATGGCAAGCTTTCTTGGAAGACACCAAGTTACCCCCAAAAGTGTTTAAGATAGAGTAACTTGAGTAGAGTATTTAAGTTACGTACAAGTCTGATGACGTCACATGTTCTCACATTAGCATTTTTGGAAAATAGTTTCTATTTTTACGAGAGCTCGATATTTGGCACAATCTATACGCTGCATAATGCATGTAGCCTATGGCGCACACATAGCTATTCTAAACAAAAATGCAATGATAGCACCGTACTAAACAAAACAGATACAGCCATGCACACTGGCAGTGTTTATTGATTTATTTAAATGTGCGCCCTAAATGGACATTACATGGGCGGTGGCACATGGAAAAATGTATTATGCACTTTTTCCTTTTGATATCAGTCTGTCAATCAATTTATCGACAACCTTTCACCAGAATCATCACTTCCAGAGTGAACTAGCACCAAGGCTAGCCTATAACTAGATGATCCTATAACTAGCGGATCCGCGCTACATCGTGGTTTGCGGATAGAAATGTAACGTTTCGAAATCCGCGCGGATAAAGTCACCTCTGCGGTTCGCCAGGATATCAGCATTTTATCCGCTAACAAGCACTAGTGTCTCTGTCGACGTCCTCCAGGTGGAGCCAGAATCGTCGAAGTGTTTCATCCTTTGTATTGCTCTTCCTTTAACTGCATTTTATTGGACAATTCTGGATGACATAATGTTCCTGAGTGGTTTGCATTCTGAAAAGTGAAAACGTTTGTAAGATCACATTTTCCTCGTGTGGATATTTTCCTATGAACACAATGATTGCGGTATGCGGATATGCTCAACATCCGCACGGTCGCGGGTCTTACATGCGCGGGTACGGTGACGATGCGAAGACTGTAATTGTTATCCGCGTTCACCTCTACCTATAGGTATATCACATCAATGTGTATTTATCCTTTATAATGCCACCCATCAACCCAGCACAATTGCGCTTGTTCTTGCAGCTTCTGAAAGCCTTCGACTGGTCAGGCTTGACGTGCCTTCCGTTGTTCGAAGAGGGGAGCCAGCCTGGCTGAACTGCAGTTACCAGCTGGGGAACGACCAACTCTACTCAATAAAGTGGTACAAGAACAACGTGGAAATTTACAGATTCCTTCCAAGCGAAGTGCCGCCCGTCAAGGTGTACAACATGCCCGGCATTCACGTGGACGTGAGTATACAGAAGGCCTTTATGCGTTTACTTGTACATCGACTGCGAGAGGCTCATAAGCTGTTTCACTGCAGCTTTCAAAGTCAAACGAGAGCAACTTGTACCTGAACACGACGGACCTTAACTCGGAAGGAAAGTACCGGTGCGAGGTATCCGCGGAGTCACCATCTTTCCAAACAGAGAGAGGCCAGAAGGAAATGCTCATCTACGGTGAGTGTGTTTATATATTCTGCATGTAATGGCATGTACTCACACTTGCAGACTTTATGGTGAGTTGTGCTGTCCAAACAGTTCTTTGTTTCACGCGTACTGGGCATGTGCTGTCGAGTTTCTTGTTCCTGATTTGGTTCCTGATTTGTTTGTCGTGAGTCTGTCTGCGCACTCCTATAGGATTCAGCTATGCACAGGTCCCGAAGTTTACGGAACACGCGAGCGGTGTATTAGGGAGCTTTAGCAGACCGGATCCGGCAGCTCCCGGTCGTTAATAAATACGGTGAAATCGAACCGATCGTGTCCGGAGAGAGCGCCAGCATAGACACTTTTAGCAAACCGGAGGGAACCGGAGACGCGCTCGCTGCCCGACGCAAGACATCGTTTTAGACGAAGAAGAAGCAGATAGCCATTCAGAAGAGGAAGTTACGTTCTACTGCTGTCCACATTTTCACGAATTGAAAGGATGTTCAAATAAGTGATATGCTTGTTTCCTGACCGTGAACGTTCACAGATGTGTGGACCTAAAGTGTATTCTTCGAAACTTGTCTATCGAGAGAAAAGACAGTTGCGGCTAAGTTGCTCTTTCGTTCTTGCACGCTTGAAACAATGCTTACTGCTGCCGCAATGTATATCGGGTGTAGTTCCGTAGAGTCTAGGTGTCCTGTATGAGCTCCTCACGGAGAAAATAAAGACAATCGGTGGTCGTAGAACGCTTTCGGGAGGGTGTTATACTAGCACACGACGCAGCCATTACGAGATTTTCCAACCGTAAGTGTGTCCGGTAATGGCGGCTAGCGAGCGTAGCTCCGGAGAGGTACCGTGCGGTCGGCGTCTTCTGAGCATGCGCAGTTGCGTGGCCGCGCCGACGGTAACATACCGTGCGGGAGAACGTGGTTTGCTAAAACTCTCTATCTTCTACGACACCCTAGCGACAAGCGGAAGCTGGTGAAATCAGGCCAGTTCACTGCCTCAAAGGGGTGGACGACTGCGCTCTTAGCGACACACAGCGGTAGTTTCGGTATGATTACTGTTTTTTTTTTTTCAACGAAGTGAGTTGGATTTAACTGTTGTGCTTGTCAACAATTCGTGACTCAACGTCCTTTGTTTATCAACAAATCAATTACCAATGTCAGAGTTCAACTTTTTTATCAGCTCGTCACGGGTCGTCCATAATAAAGTAACTGCTTACAAGATATATTTCTTTCTCTTGTCTGCATATCACGGCTTTCCAATAAAAGCAATACACCGTAAAGTGTTGCCACCATGGTTCATCCTTGTTATCACGATGATAGCGGCGAGCTCCCTGTCTCATCAATCGTTGAATCAAGTGTTGTTGGCGAGCACAACAGTAAAATCCAACTCACTTTGGGGGCGCATGGGCACATACAAGAGTAATCATACCGAAACTACTGCTGTGTGTCGCTAAGGGCGCAGTCGTCCACCTCTCTGGGGCAGTGGACTGGTCTGATTTTGCCAGCTTCCGCTTGCCACTAGGGTGTCGTACCGAGGAGAAAATACACCGCTCGCGTGTTCCGTAAACTTTTGTCGGGACCTGTACATATGCAGTTCGGGGGGAAGAAGGGGTGACGTTGTTCTTTGTAGGAAGGGGCTCGTTATGGCAGAAGCAGAATTCGTCCGAGGACAAATTCAATTTTTTTTTCTTTTGTGACACCCAAAGTCGAAGTTATTTGCACTAAAGAAAAACTCGCTCTTTGGGCGCCCCCAAACGGACGCCCCCAAAACCGATGGACCGAACTGACGTTGTCAGTCAACATGTGTAAATTCAGGTGAGCTAAAGAGATAGATTGAACTTAGATTTCCGTAACGAGTGAATGGCATTCGTGTAAGTTCGTATGACACACCGTAATAATTAAATTTCTTCCCTCCCCCAACCACCATTTCCTTTCAATATGACGCTTGCGCTCTGAAATCTGCGACATCGCAGCAGAATTATACTTGTTCTCGTCTCATTATCCGTCATCATCAACTTTGTGGCCCTCCAGAACCAGAACCGCTGGAAGAACCTAAGTTAATTCTTTCCTCTATTTCTGGCAGGCATGCGAATGACTGGTTAATACAGATTACCAATATTGGCACTCGTAGAACTTTGGATCAGAGCGAAGCTCCCAATAATTTCGGATACTACTATTGCGTGTCCGCTCTGGACTATTTGTCTAAGTCATTTGCAGTCAGATTCCTAGCCTCGCAGAGTGAGTCTAATAATCAGGACAAACAGAGACACAGCGGGACCTGATTTAATTATATCCAGGGCTCATTAGTTAATCTGTACGAGGTCTTCCGAAGCAAACTCTTCGTCTACAGTGGACAGTTTCTTATTGATGCCAGCTTGTCCGGAGTGTACTGATGTCAGGGTTTTGATTTAAAGAGTTGTTATTGCTTTTTGTTCTGTCTGGGATAGGTGTTTGTACTGTAGGGTACTGTTAGGCGCGCGCTGGCTAGTACGAGCAATTAACGTGACAGGTTTGCAAGACATATTATGTTAAATATGGACCAATTCGTGGACGGAAGAAAGGCGCTTTACGATTTTACCTTTACCAGCGATTAGGAGTGTGCGTTCGCTGCACGTTTCTGAAAAGCAGTTCATAATGAAGTGAGTGCGAGTAGAGCACCTGAGAAGTAGTTTTTGGGGGTGGGGTGGGGTGATAATTTTTGTTAGGAGTAGCAGAACAAGTCGGGAGACGAGTTCAATTTCTCCTTGTTTTTTTTTTTCTTACAAACAAACAAACAATGAAGTGATGACCCGTGGGGCACGGCAATAAGTAACAAGGACAGCAGCTCACACAGAAAAGCGATGATACCGTGGGCAGATAATTCATTTTAAGCACCGGACGGTCGCCTTTGGGCAAGATGATCGAGTGGGTTGATGTAAGGTAGAGATCCCGTAAAGCAGCTTGGTCTGCCTGTTCATTGCCCGGTATGCCGACATGACCAGGTGCCCACTGTAACACTAAGGAATGGCTCGTGTCCAGCAGTTACTTGTAAGATTCCCCGCACCTCAGCAACCATGGACTTTAGAGGTCCATGGATGCCATTGTTACAGAAAATGGAGGTCAGCCTCATAGAGCCTGTATAGAAGACATGTGCGCGCAGAACATAACGAGAGCTTTGCGCATTGCGCAGAATCACCACGCTATTTTATACGTACGCAAAGGCGACAGCGTACGATATACTAACTCACTAACGATGTTATTCGGGATGACTGTTGGCTAGACGCGTGTTAGAGGGGGAAGTTCTTTTTTAATAGTGTAATGTTCACAAAAATACAGGTCAACCAGCAAAGATTATGGGATTTCTAAAGAATCGTGACCCTCAGTAACAAGGGGGGGGGGGATATGTTTAATACAAAGTAAAAAAAAATTCGTCCAACTCCAACTCCAAAAAAAGAGAAGGGAAATGTTAGCCACACACACACACACACACACACACACACATACATTGGATGATGATGGGGTGGGCGATTCACTGCCGCTGAGCCGGTAGCCACAGTGTAGGCTTGCTATTCCCAAAAGCTATCTTGCAAACAAAAGAGGATACAAGCAGCTGAGACACAGAAAATTATGAAAAAATACAGAATAAACAGCTCCTTCACTAACAGTAACAAGAATGTGCACAATGCTCACTACGTTCTGAGTAAAGTGTTTCTTTCATGTCTTTTCTTTCTTTCTTTTTTTCTGGAGCGTTATCGCCTTTGAGTACGTTATGTATAGCGTGGTGGTTCTTTGCAGTGCTCAAACCGCACTTTATTTCTTGCGCGTGCGCAGACGCACCAACGCTATCCCTTACGCACGCAAAACCGATAGCGTATGATGCCCTAAAACTCTGTATTATAAAGGAGAGTTCGCAAATATTGTTTAAGTCGCAGTAAAGCGGCGGTTACGTATGTTATCTAAGGACTGATGAGCAGGATAATAATTGTAAGCACACTAGGATATAGCTAAGATAAGAGCCGTCGCTAGCGCATCACTCTGGTCTTACGTATTTGAACCGAAAATGGAAGAATGTGATCAGCATCTCATTCTCCGCGACGTAAATGGGTACGAGCCAAGTAAGGCGCCCACGCTTTCAACCTCATGAGCACTTTACGGCTCATCGACGGCTCAGTCCTGGCTATCAGTTAACGTGGAGGGTAAACGAAGGGAAGTCATTGTTCTGAGCATCAGAACGCGTCCCGTATAAATTGAAGTAAACCCAGTTTTCTGGCGCAGAAATTTATATCAGTGGCTAACCCTGGTGTTTCTAAAAAAGAGCCAGTGAGATTTTTCGTTGATGCTGTAAAGGAGTAGTGCGAGTCGACATTCGCATGTCCTTTAAGTACAACATTAACTGAATGTTTGAAAGTTTGAAAATATGAATAACCATTCTGCTTTTTTACAACACGGCTTAGACAAACGCCTACAACGCAAGATATAAATTTGAAAGTTTGACACTTCAAAATGACAGGATATGAAAAGGATAGGGACTGGTTTTCTGATTTCCCAGTTCAATGCATAAGTTATCGATGAATAAATGATGGGAAAATACCTATATAATAGCCTATCAAGAAGAGATTGCGAGCCCCTGGAGGGTAGAATAATTGATTTTTCAGACGTCTAATACGCCCACTAATTTCGGTAGTATATGAGGGTGGCTAAGCGAATTGTCTTGTTGTCATGTTTCTAATAGTAGCCACACAAATTCAGACTCTGGGGCACGGCAGTGTTACCATGCACTCAATAACCTTCCTGTAGGAGCTCTCTTTGACTGATTGTATACTCAAGTACCCCACGTGCATGGCAAGGCTCCGCGAGGAAGGGCAGTATGAGAATGAAGCCAAATAAACCCGGGATTCACATGAAAAGATGCCTGCGGGGATATTGGCATCAGAAGCGATCTCCAGGGAGGGCGTTCAATCATCTCGCGAGTCTCCGATAGAGGACAAGACGAAGAACCGCGAACTAAAGTCTAAATAAGTGTTGATTGATCTCCAGCTTTTTTTTTACCGAAGAAGTGCGCGAAAGGTCGATAAAAGTTGGTGAGCTTTCCGTGCCTTCTGCCTCCATCATCGGTTACCTGCTCTCCTGAGGAGTATCAAAGGGTAGGGGAGCCATGCCTGAGGGGATCGCAGTGTAATTGCACCTCTATTATAGAGAGAATTCGCCCATTAGACCTTTTATATATCGTGGGCAGCGATCACAAAAGCAATTTGCGGCTGGAGATTGTTAAAGGCATCACTTTCTACGCAGAGTTATTTAACCATACGGTGACCAGATCGCCATGACTCGGAAATACGCTGCCTGAATTCTTCATGGCTGTTTGATTTGTCTGTGATGCGTTCTTTGACGCCGTTTAATTAGTATAAATCTCCAAAAGGGTGGCGATGGTGGTGTGTCTCGCTTGGTTACAGTGCTGTCTTCTTAACGCGGTAATTGGCTGCATGTTTCACAGGAGTATATCGAGTCTTTGAAGCTTAAAAAGAATTGTTGAAACATTGTTCTGAAGGCATCTACAGAAAAAACAAAAACAAAACAAAACAAAAACGAACGATAAAGTAACACGCGGACCACGCATGGGCACGGCAGGTATTGTGACAGGCCAGTGGAAGTGCGGAGTTTCTGAAATGCGAACGCAAGTCGGAACGAAGAACAACAGTAACGAAAACGATGAATGTTATCCACGGAAAGAAGATAAATTTTTCACTTCTGCAGCAGTATACATGGATGGCTCTTCCTGAAATGGCAACGTTACTTCGAGCTTCGTAATACCATCCGAAGCCATTGTGCACGGACGACGCCTTTCACATTCAAACTCATCAACTCAGCTTCACCAGCCTGTGTCATACTATATTCTTTCTGGAACACATAGTTGATTTTAGCCCGCGAGAATGGACAGGGTTCACCAACTCAAAATCTGCACTGCAAGCTATATTTAGCACACAGACGTACGAAGCTAGTACGCACCCCTGGTGACGGACGTGTTAGTGGCTTACCACCATGTGTACGAAGCAGGACACAAGCAAGTTCTACAGTGAGTTCCAGCCTATTGTGGTGTGGGGAATGAACAGGCTAACAGCGCCGCAGAAGCAGCTCTTTCATCTATGGGAGACGGACGAGTACTGCTGTGCTGAGAGGAAACCGTCGTTCCATTCTTCAACGACTATAGTGGCACCCCTAGCTTCCCGCCAATGGGTACCTGACATTCTCTCTACATCTATGCTTGCCAGGTTGATCCAAGGCTCCCTTTCCCTCAGGGCACAGCAGGGCGCAGTGATGATCGCAGTGATGATCGCGCACGTCGTATCGGTACCAGGATGTGCCGGCTTTTATTGCTGAATTCACTGAACAATTCGCGTCACTGAAGGAAGCCATTGGGGTCGCGTGTGTCCGATAACGCACGAAGGCTGGGCTGCTGACTTGCTAGCTTTCACTATTTAGTCGGGTGTAACCAACAAGGCCCCCCACAAGGTGGTGGTGGTGGTGATAGGGCTTGCCGTTGTCGGCAAGTGGTATGTGGGCAACGTCACGACTCACGCCCTGGGGGAATGTGCGTCCTGGGCCGACTTCTAAGGGAACTGTGCCGACATATGTCTGAAAGCGTCTGAGGAAAACCCAGGAAAAACCCCAGACAGCACAGCCGGCACCGGGATTCGAACCCGGGTACCTCCAGTCTCGACGTGACATGGCCAGCACGCTAACCACTGAGCCACGGGAGCTGGTAGCCCCCCACAAAGTGGTGGTGGTGGTGGTGGTGATAGGGCTTGCCGTTGTCGGCCTCACGTATGTGGGCAACGTCACGCACAATACCCACACAAGCCCCCACAAGGCTCGTTCCACTCGCCATCACATCGCTGCACCAATAATTATCAAGTAGCATTAGAACGTAGATTGTCTGAAGAGAACTTCCTTTTCTTCTCATGCCGAGATGTGAGGGTTCAATAATGATGTAGTCTGTAGTGCCTCATGAGAAGAAGTTGCTGTTCTTCAGGGAGACGGCACAGCAACCGGTGGATGGCATTTTCTGCATGTTTCTTGTTCACTGCGCATTCTTTCAACTCAGCTGGCTGTGGTTTCATACGAAGTTTCACTTTCTAGGATGCGATTTGGGCCTTGCGGAACTTCGCAACACTGGTCTGCTTTCTGGGGATCAGCATGAGTCTGACTTGTTCGCTGTTTTTCTGCAGCCTCTAACGTGAACCATGCCCCCCCCCCCCCCCTTAGCGTCTTTGACAGAGAGATGCATTCAGTACATCGCAGACCCTGGCGCCTTTGGTGTCTCCATAATGCTTGTGTTCGGAAAATCTTTGAGCATTTGGTCCTTGTAGCCTTGTAGCCGCGTCCCTTCAACAGTTTGCATCATATTTCAAAGCTTGTCAGACTGTGCAGCTCCTGCGATCACACCTGTAAGGGCGGTGACATATGTTCACTTGTTTATCGAAACTGAAATCCTTTGATGCGTGCGGGAACGTCATTGGGGTCTACATCAACATGATTCAGTGTGACGGGTGGGATCTTGTCACTCGCTACCCTTATGTTTACACGCATTACCTTGTAAACACCGAATGTCCTCACTTCGTGATGGTTCCATGAACCATCTGCCAGTGTACTTTGCCAGGATTGTCAAGGAAGCAGCCAGGGCACGGGAGTCGGCGATGACAGCACAAGTTCCCGTAGTTTGCCTGCTGGCAAATGCAGATAGAGCTCAACCTGCCCCGTCTGCTGCCGGACTTGAAACCCCGTAATCCACAGATGTGGGAGGGAGAGCTTCATGCGAAATGGCGTAGTCGAAGAGTCGTCTTTCGGTCCGTGATTCTGGGAGTCGCCTCTCAGGGAGCTTTCTTTCTTTTGGCAACGAGTTGCCAAAGTATATAGGATGAGCATCCCTAAACCATTGTCGGCACAGCGTGTTTACTGAACAGTGGCTTGCTTTTCTTCTCATCAAGAAGCACTTGTCCCTAGCGCATCACGTGGTGCTTATCAAAGACGCAATATCAATTCAATCTTTATTTTGGAATGAACTTATAAAGGGCCAGCTTCTTTTTGAAATACTTGGCATAGAAATGTGGTTCCAGGGTGGAACACACGGTTGGATCGCGGAGCTTTTTGTCGCCACAGTTCCAGCCGAGCCGGGCTCAGCGGCACTCTGAATGGAGTCACCTTGTCTCTGCCAGTCACGTAGCCAGCATTACAGTTGGGAGCATACGATTTCTGCCTCATCTCTTTGGGTACGTCACGCAAAAGCCAGTAAGTGAAAGTAAGCGCGCACATCAAGAACAAACGCGGGAAAGCACTTCGCCCACGCAGAAGCGTTCTCTTTCTCAGTGCTTGCGTCGGCCTTTCTTTGGGAGCGCCTCTGGTGAGAAGCACGGAAACGAGGAACACTATCTGTCAAGCGAACTGCAGGCCGCACGGGACGAACGCACTCTCGTATAGGCTCTCTTTCTCCGTCACCCTCACTATAGGATGATCGTCTTGATGGATATGATCCAAGCTCAGGATAGCAAGCAAAACCAAAATGCACAAACACAAAGTCTCCAGAACCTAAGAATATTGAAAGACGGAATTAGCGAGTCGTCGAAAACGTCAGACATCGACGGGGGTCTGTCATCGCAATGGTAGTCGGCAGAGCACTTGACCAGCAGTCAAAAGGTGTTTGATCCATTCCCAGCGCTGTCTGGCTTCTTCGACGACTTCCGTATTTCCAATCTTCTTTCGTTGATTCTCTCCTTCTCCTTTCTTCTCTGTTCTCCTCACGTCCACTTGTGTGGAGGGAGGGGGCGATCTCTTTATAGTGGCAGGAAAAGTCAGCCAGAACGGGCGGCTTATGGTCTCACATTATTGTTAAATGTGCCATAACATGAACCTATCCTTTGAGATATCTAGTAAGCCGTTTCATAAATATCTGTAGAGGACGATGGTCTTCCCCTACACGAGCCCCGACCGGCGATGATGGTATGCCACGGAGAGGCGATGACGGTGGCTTATCTCCATGGCCGCGCCGGTGGAACTGAGGCAGGTGCTTCAGGCGCGTGGCCATCGTCGTCGTTGTCCACGGCCCGCTACAGGGCTCCCCCCTCAGACGCGGAGCGGCGATAAGAAAGATGGAAGAATCAAGTCTATACCGGAGGGAGAGAGCGAAGGCGGCCGTGGATGACGTGCACTACAGGACGAATTCGTGGGACGGCACAATACCCGTTGCGTGAAGCTCTCGATGAGCGAGGCAGATGAAGGGCGAATCGTTGGGCGTGAGAGTCGTGGCCGTCCCACGCCCTCCAACCTCCAGAGAGAAACTACAGCACTTTTGGCCGGGAACTGCTGTCTGCCTACCTTGCCGTGCGGCATTTCCGGCATTTCTTGGAAGGCCGTCGGTTTTCCATCCTTTCCGACCACAAGCCCTTGACGCATGCCTTCCGTTCCGCCAGCAGTCGGTACTCCCCCCGAGAAATCCGCCATCTCTCCTACATCGCGGAGTTTTCCACTGACATCCAGCACGTCCGTGGGGCGGACAACTCTCCGGCCGACGCATTGAGCAGGCTTGCGCACCTGAACGCCATCGACCCGCAACTCTCCCCTGAGCTTATCGCCCAGGCCCAGACCTCCGACGACGAGCTCACCCGCTTGCGCGCTTCCAACACCACCTCCCTGAAGCTTACCGACGTCGCCATTCCCGACTCTCAGCTGATGCTGTGTTGCGATACGTCCGGAGCCCAGCCCAGGCCTTTCGTTCCCGCCGGTCTTCGCCGAGCGATTTTCCATTCCCTGCACGACCTTGCGCATCCCGGCGTTCGTGCGTCCCAGCACATGATCAGCGCGCGTTATGTTTGGCCCTCGCTACGTGCTGACGTTCGTGCTTGGGTCCGCGCCTGCCTGCCCTGTCAACGATCAAAGGTGTACCGCCACACGATCGCCCCGCATAGCCAGTTTGCCCTTCCCGACACTCGCTTCGACGTGGTGCATCTGGACATAGTGGGCCCCTTGCCTCCGTCATCCGGTTTCCGGTACATGCTGACAGCGATCGACCGCTTCACCCGTTGGCCAGAGGCGGTGCCAATGCCCGACATGACGGCCGAAACTGTCGCCGCTACCTTCCTCTCGGCATGGATCTCCCGATTCGGCGTTCCGTCTCAGGTTACTACGGACCGCGGCAGACAGTTTGAAAGTGCCCTCTTCTTCGCCTTCACCAACTTGCTCGGAACTGCCCGGGTGCGGACGACATCGTACCATCCCGCATCCAACGGCATTGTCGAGCGCATGCACCGGCAATTAAAAGCTGCACTCATTGCCCACGAAGACCGAACGCACTGGTCGGCCCACCTCCCCATCGTCCTTCTTGGACTCCGTGCCGCGCTCAAGCCTGACCTTGGTGCCAGCCCGGCGGAGCTCGTCTACGGCAGGGCCCTGCGCCTGCCCGGAGAATTTTTCGCCTCTTCAAACCAGTGTAGCACTTCATCACACTTCGTGCGGCACCTTCACGACTTTTTCAGCTCCATTCGTCCCGTCCCGCCTCGCCCATCCTCGTCATACAGGCCCTACGTTCCACAAGACCTCCAGAGCGCTACCCACGTTTTCGTTCGCGCTGACGCTATACGGAAATCCCTGACACCGCCTTATTCCGGTCCTCATCCTGTACTTGGTCGCGCCGGCAAGAACTACCGTGTAAATCTCAACGGCACGCACGACACTGTGAGTGTCGACCGTCTGAAGCCGGCCTACGTCGAAGCTTGCCCGCCAGTCGTCGCGGCTCTCCCCGACGTCCCGTTCCCCCTTCAACGTCGTCGGCCCGACACTACTCCTCTGTCCCACCAACCTGCAGCCAAGACCGTTACATGGTCAGACAGTTTGGCACTGTCTCCAGCGGGGGGGCCATGTAGCAGACGGCGCGCCGCTCCGTGACGCAGACGAAGCCAACACTTGTGTCACGCCCCTCTCGCGTTCCTGGTGCCTGCGAGCCCCATTCATTCGTTTCTAGTAGTTGGTGGCAAACGGCCACAGTATTAAAGCCTTCTGTACTTCCTGCCTGGTCCGTCCATCAACTACATATCCAGCGGCATAGCCGAGTGGGTTAAGTCGTCCCGCTCGTTGGCGGCAGCCAAGGTTGTGCTCAAGACAGGGAGGTGGTGGGTTCGAATCCTACCACCGGCTGTGCTGTGTGAGGTTTTCCCTGGGTTTTCCGAAGACTTTCCGGACGAATGTCGGCGCAGTTCCCTTTCAAGTCTACCCAGGACGCATACTAACACCCCTGTTCCCCACTCCTTGCTGCTGTCCTCCCTCTATCCGTCCATATCTGTACGCCGCTCAGAGCCACAGTTGCTTCGCGGCGCTAACACGGAATAAAAAATAAGTTTCGTGAATGAAACCCGTGAGTGTTCTACAGAAAGTGATCTTTTAAGTTAAACCAGGATATGAGATACACGTACGTTTAACTTCTAGAACGTCGCATAAGCCCTAACTTCACTGACCGAAGGGCGAAGGTTACTTGTGCCCCTGACTAGTACAGCTGTTGTCGTCTCCTTTACGGGTCCGTCAAACTGGAAGTAAGTCGTGTCTCTTCTAGTCACCCGTTTCGTACTTTTGTTTTCTTCGTCGTGTTAGTCATACCCATTCCTGGCGTGGAAACGTGTGAGAGCAGTAAACCCCTTTTGTAAGGGAGGCTTCTCCGGCAAGCACGTTCGTCGTGTCGCCAAAGCACGCTTTACAGGGCGTTGTCAGCGAAACGATTGTCATCTACGATTGCTGGTCGTTACCCGCGTACCACGTACTGACCGCGTTTCTTGTCCCATCCAATTCAATCTCTATGTGCCTGTGTCCGCGAACGACCACATGGTCCTAAAAACGGCGCTTCAAATTAATGCGCAAATTTTAGAAACACAGGACGTTACAGGATAAGCACTTTAGAGGCCTAACGAGCAGTACTACAGGTTTGTAAATGTGACACAGGATAAACACGAACGTCAACTATAAAAAAATGTGAACAGCTGTTACTCGATGACGACATTTAAATCAGTTAGAACGCGCACTAACACAGTTTATTCACAACGAGTATTAACATAACGCACTGACGGCTATGTGAGTGACTTAGCGGGCACGTAAAAGAAAAGTGATCATGATGACATGCTTTAGGCACGGCGCGAACGTTGTAACCAGCAAGGCACCACCACTGCTGCACGGTGCCAACAACACCAGTCGATTCCGCAGTGTAAATCCGCAACGTAGAAGTATAGAAAAAGTAAGCCACAGCTGAATGGCGAGAAACCGTTGTGATGGTCAGTGTTAGATGGTCACTTCACCGGCATGTGGCAAACAACGCACGCATACACTAGATAATTTGAAGCGGACGGGTGACGACTTCGACCAGGAGTGAAGGCACCGTTAACATTCTAAATTGCTTTGTACCTTGGTCGTAAGCACGTTCTTTTCACGTGATGGTGATGATGATGTGATAAAGAAGAAAAAAAAAAGGGGGGGGGGGGGGGTTTCGACGAACTCGAACTGGCTACCCCAGTACGCCTACACACAAAGTACAAACAGATGAGAGATGATGAACAGAGATGTACACAGATGATGGTGGAGCTCAACCTGGAGTTCAAACGTTTCGGCCAAGTGAGTGTATAATGTTAGAATCGCTGGGTGCACACACAGCACACATTCAGCGAGTCATAGAATGTCCATAAGCCCGGTTGTATGTAGAAAAACTTCAAGTACCGTCAGTGCCTTGTCGGATGAGGGAGGGCCTAACAGTTTCGCGATGTCGAAGGCTCGGGAGGCCACATGAGACAGGCTCACGTCTGATACCCTTCGAGCATCAACGTATTTCCGACAACTGAGAAGGATGTGTTCTAGTCCTCTACAGCGCAACACTCACTACAGTTCGGAGAGCTTCGCTTTCCCACTTTGAAGAGAAGGCGTGGGCTGTACGGTGAGCCGTAGCCTATGTAGGATAGTCGCCGTGTGTCGCGTGAAGGAATGTGGTACTCGAAAACAACTCTGGACCGGCCTTGTGCAGAAGCGAATCCCGAGCAGATCCTGTTAGCTGGGAGATGCTACACATTTGTTGCTCGAGCTCGTTCAGCATTCGCCCCGCGTCACCCTTGGTGAAATAAATGGCATCAGTTGGAAAAGCCTGAATTGAAGAGCTCGGCGTACAGCAGCGTCCACACCCTCGTTGCTTGCAATGCCACAGCCAATGCGAGTTGTCGCTCCATAAGGCTAAGGCTAGCGTAAGGTATTAGTGAGTTTTAGTGCATTGTATGCTATCGCCTTTGCGTACGTAAGGGACAGCGTTGATCGTTCTGCGCACATTCAAACAAAAAAGAGTGCTTCACGCTTTGCGCAGAACCACTACGCTATACCTTATGTACACAAAGGCGATAAGGTACGATGAACTAAAACTCACGCTTGATAAGGCATCGGAGCGGCTACTGCACGTAAAAGGTTGTGAGAATAGAGAGAAAGAGAAAAGGTTGTAAAGACATCTTGCTGGCATTGGGTCAAGGAGGGCCATTTGCCCGGCTAAGCATTTATTGGAAACGCATTTAACGCTTTTCCGAGAGAAATATTGAAAATGAAATAATAAACACAGTTGGAGCGATGTATCAGAATACCAGGAGTAGGTTATTGATGAATGACGGTTAGGTAAGAGGGGTGGGGGACCCTTCTGTTCAAGAGAGGAGTAAAGCAAGGTTGCTCTCGTTCTGGCCAGCTCTATGTATTGACGTTTGACAGGCTATTACGAGAGTTGAAGCAACGTGAGATAGTGAGGGATGTGGGATTACCGGGAGTTCTTCAGAACAAATCTATAGGTGCATATGTAGAGTTGAAGGCGAAAGAGAAGTTGAAAAAGCGGTGGAACTAATTGATGAATATGGGAAAAGGAATGGTGCGAAAATTAATAAAGAAAAAATCAAAAGTGGTATATCTAGAAGGAAAGCAACGAAGAAGAAGAGGAAAATTCTTGGAGTCAGGTGTAATAAGGACGGGGTGTCAACGAACAATTGGGTACAACCAGAAAAATACGTGAAGAAGACAATGAAATGTTACGTCGAACTAGGAATGTGACTCATGCCCGTAGCGCTGGTTAGCAACACAATTGTGATACCCAAATGCTCGTATGTTGATTTTGCCACTTTGCGGTGTCAAATTGAAACTGCCAAACATGGAATCTCCGCGTGGGACTTATCCGCATGGTGTGGTATCGTTTGGAATAAAGATATCGACATATTCGAAGTGCCAGTTAACTTATCACTCCCGCGATACAAGTGGACATGGGGAGCAGAAAAAAAAAGAGAGGAGAAGATAATCAACGACAGAGTGAAATACGGAAGTCGTCATAAAAGCATAACAACGGTATGTTGTGGTGACGGTGATGAGGTGAAGAAAAAAATGGGATTCGAACGCACAGCTCTTGCAAGAGCGCTACCGACTACGACTCGCTGGCTTACTCTTTGGGTCACATTTGGGGTAATAGATGCAGGGTTGTGCATGGAGACGACGTTTGGGGTAAACAACGAATCAGAAACATGCATTTTCTGCTATAACGTACGGAAATAGCTGAGAAAGTTAGTTAGTTAAATCATGGGGGAAAACTGCAAAAGAGATGACGTTATAATTAACGGTGTTACAGTACTTGAGGGTGTTACTAAATTACGACAATAGTTTGTTAAATTAAAACGCGTATATCCTGCCTTAATAGGATCTAATATCGAAATCTTCGGGTGGGACCTGGGACAAGTGGGTTCTAACGCTTTGCACAAGGCACGCGTTGTGCTACACATCAGAGCATTGATTTTTTTTTTTGTACATGTTGTAGTTACCGAGATAAAAAGCCTCGAACATCGTGCTCTGCGTGCGAGGAGCAAGAATTGCCGGCTATTCCCGTATTGTAGTAGTAAGCAAGAGATCTCACCCTCGGCTGCCTCACTGACGGGGATTGCGCAGTGGTGTCAGAGCCGCTAGGCATATCTCTCGGAAATAGCACACCACCACCTGCCAGATGAGCTTCGGTGCCGGTCTCCTGCGCGCCTATTAACCGCCTCGCTATATAAAGGCCGAACCGCATGGGGCGTTTTTCGAGCGGCACAACACCGAGCTTTTATTCGCGGCAAGCGACGCTGTGGAAGAACGCCCAAAGCTGACCGCGTGCAGCGTTTCTACAACGGCGGATGACCGACGTCCCATGCGAACGTTTATGTGCTCTCTCAAGGAAGGAAACTCCACATGGTGCTTATTTCAAGTGAAAAAGTTTGAAGCACAGGTGCTCTTGAGGGTTACCATATACTGTAACGAACAATGATACTGTAGCTATGCGCACGAACGGAGCCACTTACTGTGAATGCCGGTCCCGCTATAAACAAGGCACCGCGAGGCGAACGCAGCATTCCATGTTGAGATCTTCATCAATCTGTCGCACACTTCACTTTGTGTTTTGTATGTTGGATGCCCACACTAAATTATGTTTTCAACATCCGCAACAATCTTCTGGCCTTCTGCCGAACGCGATCCAGTCGAGCAATCTGAGCAATCCTGCGTGTCGCCGTCGAGCCGGAGCTCCCGAAAACTGGCGCGACCGGATGGACCTGGAGTCACTAAATAAGCTTCGCTTCAGAGTACCGACACTGCGGTCCAAGGGAGAGGAGGAGCGTCATCTTGTTTCCGCACCACAACGGTTCCATCCCCAGTTGAGGATCAAAGACGACTAACATAATGCTCGCTGTGTCATAGAGAAGCGTGTATAATTGATGTGCGATAATCCATGTATTGTCCACCAGAGCGTCCCGAAGATGTCAAGGTGAGGTCAAGGCCGTCAACTGCTGCTTGTAAACGAAAGGAACATTTCACCCGCGCACGATAGATGGCAACATGCGCTGACGTGCGTAGTGCGCGTGCGTGTGGGTAGCATGGCGCGGAAACAAGATGGCGCATGCTCGCTCTTGGAACTCAGTGTCGATACTCTGAAGCGTAGCTTATTTAGTGACTCTAGATGGACCTAAGTAGGGTCACTAGATAGGGCTTGTGACCTATTGAGTGACTATAGACCTAACCTGAGACTAATCTCCGATTGTTCACTTGTGGACGCCGCTTCCGTCGCTTGCTGTCGACATCTGTCCTTCCCGAACTTCAAGGACGGTTGACGCGTCTGTATTGTTCGCCGCCGCCCTGGCTTGCCGCTCGACAATCGCGACTACTAACCATTGGGGAAACTCCTCACTCGGGTGTGCCTTTAGGCCTTGAATGCCGGTTCATATCAATACCAATAATACCATTCTACATTTATACGGCATACCTGGGGTGAAGTTGCGCAAACCGTTCCAATGTGAAGCACAAGGGTGCTCATGTTCAAAACGAATCAGGTTTTGTTCAGTAGCTGGGCCTCAGTTGTTGTCATATTGCCGGGAGCTAATGAGTGAGTGAGGTGAAGGTTACGTTCTCATCTAATTAGTCAACAATACAGCTTACGTCGTGACGATGCCGACTCACGTGTGGCCCAACAACGGCGACCTAATTTCGACATTACTCCCCCCCCCCTCCTCCCTAGTCACCGTCAGTGGTGCGCAAATGTCCTCACTATTTTTCTCCTCACCTCGATTTCCGCCACCAATGTCTCTCCTCATTTCGCCTCACCTCAAAATTCTCAAGTCTTCCTCACGTCGCGTCAACTCATCCTTTTCTGAAAATATTTTCCCCATCTCTCCTCTCCTGAATCACATATTCTCATCACACACATCATATTCTCTTTAGGTAATTTAGGCATTTTAGGTTAATCTAAAAAAATTCACCTCAATTTCTCAATTATTTGAAACATTTCCTCACCTCACTCTCGACTTCAAAGAATTTATCTCGCCTCGTCCTTCTATACTTCACGTCTGCCTTCTATAAACGTTTCGTCACTTAACCTTACATGAACCGTTTCTCTGAAAGTTTGCATCCTTTATTTGGATGAAGAGGGAAGTCCTGATATCTGTCTCGGTAATAGCACAAACAGAATATTTAGTCTCCATAGTCGCGTGCTGAATGGCGACTAGTGCTCCGTCCTCCGACGTACTGTCTGTTCGGTCTGGACTGGTTAAGGGTATAGTTGGCTCTCAGAGCATCAATTCGTATAGATATATGTTCCCACGGGTAGTGTATTTCCCGTTTTGCCGACACGAGCTCCATAAGTTATTATCGGCATTATAAATCATTGGAAAACGTACGGTTCAAAATTCATGCGCAGAAAGACGCACGCGGTACGTCACGGTGGGGAAATGTGTGCGCGGCCTTGGCGCGTCACTTCCTTTTCTCGGGCTGCGGAAAATACGTGAGGAGGAGGAGGAATTGTGGGGGAAGACGCTGATACGCCGCGAAAAGGTCGCGTGGGCTGATGAGCAGATTCTCCGGTTGTTCGTTCCCGTAGTTCTGTCAAGACAAAATATGAGTAACTCTGGAAATATGTCGATTTCGAGAGAAATCGAATTTGTTTCATGGCCTTGTTTGAGCTCAAATGCCCGTGCCCTACACATTTATTTCAGCGATGTCAGCGAGCGAAGTTTCCCTTTAAATATCCCTCCCTTTGCAAAATAACTACAGAAATACGAAAGGAAACGAAAAGAAAAAAACTCATACGAAAGAACCAATCGGTGTCGTTTATTATCTGAATGGGCTACTAGGAGGAAAACCGAACGTGTAAATGAAAACACGCGGGCCCATGTTGTTGTGACAGACTCCATTATCTTTCCCGAAAAGCACAAAATGTTCCCAAGGCTTGCCATGATACTTAAATCGCTTGTACTCGCTTAACGAGGCATATCTTTTAATTAGGGATGCAGACGCCCTTCTATTAGGCCTAATTAGGAAGTATAAAATGCACATGGTATGAAAGAAACCACCCTTCAATGCAGCGTCCCTCTGGAGCAAGCACTCGTTGCCGGGTTACAGTTAGTAGGGCGCGTTCGAGGTAATAATCGATGGCTAGGACATTCGTAAGTGGTTCTTCGTTGCTGGCACAGCGACTGCTTCAAGTGGCAGTTGCTGGGAATGAAGCAGTTCTTGTAGAGGAATCATTATGGTGGAGAGTGGAACGAAAGCCATTACAGTGGCACTCAAAAGAACGGTTGTAGTTGTGCGTCGGCGGAGTGTCAGCTACCACCAGACATCTCTTATTCGAAGAACCCAAGTGCCATAGTTACGACGTCAACACTTATGCAAAATGAACGCTGAGCGTGGCCCACAGCTCAACAACACAGTAATGCGAACAGTGGAATGGCCCCGTTCAGATATATATCTGAACGAGGCCATTCCACTGTTCGCATTATTATACGCATATTGTCTGCCCACACTGTTGAGGCACCCTTATTTCAAGCACGTATGTCACGGGAACTGTGAACACTTTTGTAAGTATACGAAGTGCTTTGGCAAAAATAAACTTAACTCTTCGGGAAGAGAGCTAGAGAACGCTACATCTACAAAATAAATGTTAAATGGTGTGACATTTACTACATCTGATGGACCATTGATGAACCATTGATGAACCATTGATGGGCCATTGATGGAGCATTGATGGAGCATTGGACCCTCTTAAAGCAGAACTTCAGTGTGTAACACGGCACGGTCCACTGTCACTCTTAAATTCGGAACTCCTTTTTGGGTTGAATTCGGCGGTACCCTGACTCCCTTTTCAGTGTAATTTAACACCCATGAGGACAATACTCTCTCTCAGAAGGGCGTTCTCCAACTCATTTTTGCTTGCAATTGGGCCGTATCTTAACTGACTCCTTTTCTTATGTATATCAGCACCATCACACAATGGTACACCCCCAATGAGGGCGTTATACATACAGGCTGCCCCAGAAAACGTGTCATTTAATTATAATGATAATAATAATAAAAAAACTACGCCACCTAGAATCAAGCGGCCAACGGCATTTGTTCTTATTATTGTTTTTTTTTTTTTTTTTTTTGCCACCTCCTGGTGTGAATGCCATGTAACGTAAGTTTAACTATGTAACACTGACACAAAAAACAACGCAGAGACAGGACGTGAGTAGACAAAGGACAGTGCTCACGTCCTGTCTCTGCGCAGTTTTTTTGTGTCAGCATATACCAACTCGCCCACACCGTTGTTTTGACTGATTTAATTATGTAAATTTTTGCGAACTGAACTCGGAAATTTGCCAAGTACAGGTTACTTTTTTACCACAGCAATATGGAGAGCGTGCCAAATTTACTCAAATTCATGATAATTAACAATGATATTCAGGAACTGCCCATCGGAAAATATAGCCGAACATCACGGTTTTCGGATCAGACCAGCATAACGCGCGACGACTTTTTGAGCGCTGTCAGTCCGACGAAAGGAGGTCGCAAACCCAGTCTACAGGGTGATAGTAGAAAAAATGACAGTTCCTGAAATTGGGAGAGGGAAGGCATGATCCCAGCGGAAGCGGGACGTGATAAGCCATGCCTGTATTATCTCTTTCTAAGATGTAGGTGTGTGCTGGGTTTCCGACCTCCTTTCGGACTGATGGACTGACAACGATTGCGCTGAAAACTTCGACGCGCGCTATCCTCTGGGAGTAGAGCATGATGTTCGGCTATTTTTTCGATGGGATAGCTCCTCAATATCCGTGTCAATTATCATTAATTTGAATAAATTCGGCACGCTCTCCACACGCGTGGGGTAAAAAAGCGACCGTGGCAAATTTCCGAGTTCAGTTCGCAAAAATTGACATAATTTATCTTTGCTTTACATGACATTCACATCAGGAGGTGGCAAAAACCTAGTACGAACCAGTTGACCACATGATTCTAGGTGGTATAGTTTTTTTAAGTGAATTCAATGACACGTTTTCTGGAACACCCTCTATAGGAGAGGCATAGCTTTTTCGCTTGAGCACACACATGAACTTTTTCAAATGTATGTATGGACTCAGAAACTATCAAATTACGCCATTATCACAGAGGGCTGCTAGGCTGTTTCTTTTGGGCATGTGCCTGAGTTGCTCCAGTCCCATCTACTTGAACATGGTTGGTTTGTTTGTAAGGAAAAAACAAAAGAGGAGAAATTGAACTCGTCTCCCGACTTATTCTGCTACTCCTAACATAAATTCTTACCCCCCACCTCCACCCCCAAAAATATTTCTCACGTGCTGTACTCGCAAGTTCGCCATTCACTATTCACATGTTCGCTACTCAGAAGTCCACTATTCATATCTTCACTGTAAGTCCATTATTCACAATTATCCACTATTCATGATTATCCCAAGATCATGCACAGAGAATCCTAAAAGGTTGTGTCCATCCCAAACTGAAAATGGTGTTCAGGGCCGGCCCATTGTTTCTGTGAAAACTGTGAAAGTAAATGGGCAAACGTATGCACGTTATGCAAACGTCTGCAAACGTTAAACACGTCACACCTAACCCTTCGAATACCATGCCAATGATGAGGACGGTGCCCAGAAGAAGAACAGTCTCTGTTCTAAATATCGGCGGCTTCTGTCCTGAGGCAACTCCCTTCCTACATTTCTACTTCTATTTAGCATAGCTGTGTGGAAGTTAGGCGGCGTGCATAAAATTACGGCTATAAAAATGCTTCCTCGTGCGTAGCCGATACACATTGCAGTGTATCGTGTAGCTCTTTTGTTTATGCGAGAATAAAACAACCATAAAGCACTGTACACATCCGCTTCAAATGTCAGAGTTAAACACACCGTGTTGCAAGATCACTTTCTGCAGAGTGCAACGGAAGGATGTAAGGAAGCAATGGCATCTTTTCTGCAGATTTGTTGAGATGCCAGTTTCTCCATTTTTGTCATAACATACTTTAAATATGTTGTCCACACGCATTTCCACAGAAGGCATTAGAATTGAATTTAAAAAGTAGAAACGACACCCGAGGGAAAAGTTTAGGCTCTCCAACCCAACACAAAGGCGACAGTTATGTAACATCCTCTGCATAAAATGTTAAATGAAGAAAAATAGCATACGCTCTTTGGCTGCACGTTGAACATATGTTTATAAGTCCCAAACGTCGCCACACCAGCATTGGACAGCTGTTTCGGCCTTATTGGGCCTTCATCAGCAATGCATAGGTGGGCGACGTTTGAGCGAGTGGGGTCAGAAGGTCACGTGGAACGTGATGTCCTCCCGCCAGGGTGAGTGACTCACCTCTGAAAGCCCAGTGCGAAGCCAGTAAAGTATTAAATGAAGAAAAATAGCATACGCTCTTTGGCTGCACGTTGAACATATGTTTATAAGTCCCAAACGTCGCCACACCAGCATTGGACAGCTGTTTCGGCCTTATTGGGCCTTCATCAGCAATGCATAGGTGGGCGACGTTTGAGCGAGTGGCGTCAGAAGGTCACGTGGAACGTGATGTCCTCCCGCCAGGGTGAGTGACTCACCTCTGAAAGCCCAGTGCGAAGCCAGTAAAGTATTAAATGAAGAAAAATAGCATACGCTCTTTGGCTGCACGTTGAACATATGTTTATAAGTCCCAAACGTCGCCACACCAGCATTGGACAGCTGTTTCGGCCTTATTGGGCCTTCATCAGCAATGCATAGGTGGGCGACGTTTGAGCGAGTGGCGTCAGAAGGTCACGTGGAACGTGATGTCCTCCCGCCAGGGTGAGTGACTCACCTCTGAAAGCCCAGTGCGAAGCCAGTAAAGTATTAAATGAAGAAAAATAGCATACGCTCTTTGGCTGCACGTTGAACATATGTTTATAAGTCCCAAACGTCGCCACACCAGCATTGGACAGCTGTTTCGGCCTTATTGGGCCTTCATCAGCAATGCATAGGTGGGCGACGTTTGAGCGAGTGGCGTCAGAAGGTCACGTGGAACGTGATGTCCTCCCGCCAGGGTGAGTGACTCACCTCTGAAAGCCCAGTGCGAAGCCAGTGTCTGCATAAAATGTGTCTGTTACACCCTTTTCACGCCGGTGCCAAGATATATTCCTTCGAAACACAACTCCGATTGTAACACCCACCTAACACCTTCAGAACAAATTTTGGCTCGATGTACGGTGTAATAAGGGCGTAGAAAACAAATTACACCCCAATTGCTCCCTGTGTTCGCACCCAAAAAAGAGTTCAGAAATTAAGAGTGTACTACGTTACATTCACATCTTTCTCTGTTCCGATTATCTGAAAACGCAGGTTTACAGTTTTTGTTTGTTTGTTTGTTTTTTGACAGCCTGGTATTTACCAAGTGCCAAAGAGAGACGCCGTCGTGCACCCTCAAGCTATGGACCGGAACGTTGACGTTCTTGATAGCTGTGTATAGATTGGACAGTGACAAAATGGAAAGCGGACTCTGGCTTTCTGCCTGGGTTGATTTCTGGGCCGCCAACAATTTAGTCCTTTTCTTCCTTTTTTATAGCTGTAAACTCTTGTAACAGCGCTTTTTCGGCGCGAAGTTACGGAGAAAATTAAAGAAGGAAAAGCGTGACACCACCATTTAGACAACGGACAAAAAGCATTCGAAGTTTAAGGACACATCTGCAGCCGTGTCTTCGTCAACATTTTCGCTGCATCATTCGTAGGTATACTAGCAAAGGTGTATTGTATTATTCTGCAGGGAGGCTCGTTTTCCCCGAAGCGCATAGACTCCCGTTACTTTAAATGCACGTAATTTTCATACGCGACCCGACCGCTAGTCACTTTCAGTGGCGGCAAGGAAAGAAACAAAATTAGAGATCTCACAGAGAAAAAAGAACCACTCGTCGCTTGTAGAAATAATTTGACTGGATCGTCCGATCTCACCATGTATGTTTGTAGTCCTTCCAGAGGAAGACCCTACAATTAAGGGACTTCAGAGTCAATACAAAGTCGGCGACGTCATCAATTTGACCTGCTCCTACGGCCCTTCACGGCCTAATGCATCGGTCACGTGGTACATCAACGACAGAAAGGTACGTCATTGCACATCTTCTTATCCATCTGAAGACTTGCGATGCAAGTTAATACGTTACGAACTGCTGCTGCTGCTTCTGTGTATTTTGAATGCGGTTTCGCAGCGGTGTGAATGTATAATAAACGTAAGTGATGGACGTTGCGAATGAATGCACTATTACACCGGCGGAACTTTCCATGAATGTGGTTTTGACAGCATATAGCTGTGATGAGAGGAGCTAAAATTTACGAGCTGCAGTCAAGCTCCTTTATAACGAAACTGAGGAGACCACGAAGAAAATTCGTTGTAAACGTCTTTTTGCGTCTGCAGTCAACAGCCCTCAGTACTGCTATCTTACAGGGTAAATTGTTTTCGCTTCGCTGTCACGGGTTCGCCGCATGTCGTCGATGAGCCTGACATTTTACCGAGTTAGGCTCGCAACTATGTAAGCACGTTGCTCCACGTCTAATACCCCTGTCACACGGGCATTTTCGATCCTGCTCGACCGAACCTGCTTGAACCCAATGCAGATCGGATGGTGCTACACGGCCGCTTCCACGCAGGATCGAACTTTGATCCTGCTTGACTCAAGACAGTCCCCATAACAGGATTGAGAATTTCAAGACGGCTCGACGGCCGCCATTTGCATCCTCGACCCCGGTGAACTGTCATAACTTAAGACAGACATGCGCGCGAAGCCACAAATGATGCTTACATCGGTATACGATAATCGGACAGAAATGGTCACAAGCGGGTTTTTACCCTTTGTGATTTGGCGACGCACATTCGCCCTACTTCGGAAGCGTTATCCCGCGTGCGTTAACCTCGAGAAAGGACGGCAAATTCAGACTCCTAGAAGCATGGGGCGCGGCGTTGGGTGCGTCGTACGGCGCAGCAGAGCCTCGTTCGCCAGCACAATTTCGTTGTAAAACTTTAACATATGGTGGAAAAGACCAGAAAATCAATTCGCTATTCCGACGTGTTCGTTTTAAGAAATTCGTTGTAAATGTTTGAAAATTATATTGGTGCTAGGGCTGTTTGACATGATCCGCGAAAGCAATTCGTTGTAGCGTTTTTTTTCGCTAAAAGGCGGTCGTTCTAAAGGAGTTTGACTGTATATTGTGAGTCGTTGATACATAATTTGTTAGGTAATTATTTATTATTGATGTTCGTTGAGAACATTCATCATGTGGTACACATGCTACAACAGGTGACAAGAATTCACATCAGTTTCCTTCGTCTTGCGCTAATGTTAATAAATTTCATTGTAAAGAATGCAACTGCTGATGGTGAGAGCGGCATTTCAGCTCGTCTTTCATCTTCGGTACGCAGGTGTCGGGTAACGCCGAAGAAGTGATCCAAACGTCGTCGTATATCGACGGGGAAGGTCTGATGCACACCACGTCTCGCATGATGTTCCGGGCTCAGTTCAGCCACTTCTGGCACGGCGCAATGGAGGTTCGCTGCTCATCTCACGCTTCGCTCCCTTACTACGTGAGCAGCGAAGAAGTCAACATCAGGGAAAACGGCCGCAAAGTGGACGTATCCGGTATGACCCCCCCCCCCCCTTTTGGCATCTTATTATTTTTTTCGTACGATGCGGAGGCGGTATCCCGTAGTGGGGAAAAAAAGAGAGACAAAGAGGAAATATAATGAAGTAGGTGATAGAGCGCGTGTGATGGTAATATCTATTCAATGATGAATAACGGGCATTACGAGAAATTCTGTGTCTTCATGTTTTCTTTCTTTTATATCTCATTTCATCTCTCTGTCGATGAAGGCCGCAGATAGATGCCGTCGTCTTTCACGAGTGCGTAGTGTATTTTACCACGAAACAGGTTGGGAGGATCTTACGTCTAATAAGTATTTTACAAAATCACGATTGACGGAAACAAGGATACATTTGATTTGAGATTTTGTTTCACTGAGCGTTTCATTCAGAATCGTTCAAAGCGTTGGCAAAAACCGTGACCATCATGAGACCTAGTGCATGTGAAGTCTTACGGTACAGTTCACAAATTTGACTAATACCCTTGTCGCACGGCAAATTGAATGTCATTTCCAGCGAATGACAATCACACTGAATGACATTCATTCCAGGTCACACGGTGAAATCAAATGGCATTACACGTGAATGGGTTCGAGGAACTCATTCGCTTTTCCCTGCGTACTGCGTACCCTCGTCAGTAGAGAGGTAGCAAAAACAACAACGGTATACCGGTAGGAGAAATTAAGCGCGAATGAAAAGTTGTACTCCACTATTTTATCACCAACTGAAGTGACATTGTTAACATTGTTTTTCAGAGAACTACCCGCGTTCCCAGTTGCCATGTTACAAAGTGTGGTCCAGATGGTCCTTCTTACTTGTTTTGGCTCGTGATACTCGGCCAAATGAGCGTCGTCCACAACGCAACAATTTTGTGAAATAAACAATGTTTCCCTAGCTTCGAGAAAAAGAAATAAAAATACAACGAGTGCACCTGTATGTGCAGCGTTCAGCTCTGGGGTGCCGAGCTCATTCGCGTCCGCGGGCCGCATTGAGCCGTGGAGGAACTACGCAGCTGTATACCACGGCGTTCGGGTAGCCTGTTTCTGATATAGCTGACACAACACAGAGCTTAAAACGACATCAAACGCGTATGTTTGGGTTACTTAGCGTTGCACAGCAACCTTTTTTTTTTATTTGCTGTGTCATGAGGAGACATGACACACCTTGTTTTTAACTATTGCGTGAACATCGTGTGAAAGTGATTGCGCAAGTGCAACGTTGTTGTGCACGTTTGTTATAGTTGGGCGATTCCACGCGAAATCATCCAGCGGACCCGCTCGGCCCTCACAAAACTATCGCGAATTTTTACGAAAATTTTTTTAGCAGTCCCTAATAGTGCAAAACGACACACCACGAAACATTTCTTCCCAAATATCAATGTGGTGGGTGCTACACACGAGCAAAGTTCGCAGCACTGGCGAAAACCGTGCCTGGCGTGAACGGCAGCTGCGGCTCATAGAAAGCACCTAGAACTGTGCGGTTTTCTTTTGCGTATAGAGGAAACCATGCTTTACACGGCGCTCAAATCCAGGTTGTCGTGCTGTAATCGGTGCTGGTATACAAAGGCCGGAAGTTTCGCAATTTTCCTCCTACTTCGCGATTTTTTTGTGGAAAATCAAACCATTAAATTTTAATGAATATTTTTCCCTGACAAGGTCTCGTGAAATACTTCAACAGGAAAAATCGCAAGACACGTAATTGTTCAAGTCATTGCAGGAAAAAAAGAGGAAGTATGCGATTTTTCCAAAATTCGCTACAATCGAGCGTAAAACACGCAATGAAGAGGTCGGAAGAGACGACTGAAACCAACGCAGTTTTATAGAATGAGCCTTCCTCTACAACATATTAAAAAATCTCGAGGGTGTTTTTTCGTATACTCTAGAAAATAATTTTTTTGTAGTAGAGGGTATTACGGCCACTGACCCACATTGCATGTATCCGGCGGGCTGCTATATTTGTTTCTTGGGCTCCCGTTTTAATTATTCGTATTTCCGATTTTTTTTCTGGTTGGTTTTCAATATGACAGCCACCCGGACCAAAGGAACATGGCTCCAGTTGAGCGCTGTGGAGTTCCAATTCACCAGTATGAATATTATAGGCGCGTAGATGCAGGTTCAGTTGATGAAAGTTTCCTTTAACTGAATGCTGAACAATTCAGCAAACATATTAACCACGAAAAGTCTAACAAATTATAACGCTAGAGGAAAAGACGAACGTGCAAAAAAGTCATTTACATGGCAGTACTGGAAACGACGGAATCTCGTGGTGGTGGTTCATCGTCCATGCTGTCCTAGGTTCCAGTGAGGCTCACAGCTATATAAAGCCTCGCACCACTCGTGTATGGAAGCGTATACCCGCGGATATCCGCAAGAAACTTTTGGGTTCGGATGAAATATGGACGCTTGTTGTGATCTGCGGATCGGACGTGGATGGCGCCGGATCAGGAGCGGGTCAGACTCGGATAAACCGAGAGATTGCGCCATCAGTTTGCTTCACACTAGGTACAGAAGATAGAGTACAAGGTGTACGAAAGCAGCTCGCGCATCTGAGAGAGATCTCTGGCTCTGGCGTCTCGAGTCGAGGTGCGCGTTCGGCGCCGATCTTGCGTTTCACTTGCAATAAACTCTATACTTATCCCGTTTGGTGCAAAATGTGTTGCTGTGCTTGGTGCCGTATAATCTTTCGTGGAAGCTAAATCTGTACTTGCTGTCGTGTATCCTTTGGTAGCATCATGGACGCTCAGGACCTGTCCTCGCTAAAAAGCTATGCCGCTCCGGGGTTTTCACTGTCGGAACGAGAGAGAGGAAGTCGCCCGTGTGGATGAAGTTTGGTGACAGCTTTTTTTGTTTCTTTTTTTTCTGCTTTGTGCTGACGGGAACGTTTATTTCCTGGAAAATTGGCCTGATATATCGAGCATAGAAACTGAACTATTGCTGCGTGCCGTGGGAGACGCGGATTTTTCGGATAGGCTGCGGATGTGAAAAAGCTCATCCCCGCAGGGCTTTAGCTCACACGACAAAAAGTATTACTTAGACCTGCCCATCACCGCTAATCCCCAATCTCCGTTGCCGGCACCGTGCACACCGGAAACAATGCCATAAACTTAACCACCCAGGATTGCAATACGCGTGTTATGCTACAGAAGCAAAGGCTATGGTAACCTTGCAGAAGTCTGTACCACAGCATATTGCTTGCTCATTAAAACCCAACCAGACCAGAGAAAAAGTGAAAATCAAAAGAATTAAAACAGGAGCCCAAGAAACAAGTATAGCACCCCACTGGACACATGCAACGTGGGTCACTGTGGTCGTAATACCCTCTACTAGAAAAAAATTATTTTCTCCTGTATACGAAAAAACACCCTCGAGATTTTTTAATATGTTGTAGAGGAAGGCTCGTTCTATAAAACTGTTTTGGTTTCAGGCGTCTCTTCCGACCTCTTCATTGCGTGTTTTACGCTCGATTGTAGCGAATTTTTGAAAAATCGCATACTTCCTCTTTTTTTCCTGCAATGACTATGAAAGTTACGTGTCTGGCGATTTTTCCTGTTGAAGTATTCCTTAGGGCCTTGACAGGAAAAAATATTCATTAAAATTTAATGGTTTGATTTTCCACAAAAAAATCGCGAAGTAGGAGGAAAATTGCGAAACTTCCGGCCTCTGTATACCAGCACCGATTACAGCACGACAACCTGGATTTGAGCGCCGTGTAATGCATGGTTTCCTCTATACGCAAAAGAAAACCGCACAGTTCTAGGTGCTTTCTATGAGCCGCAGCTGCCGTTCACGCCAGGCACGTTTTTCGCCAGTGCTGCGAACTTTGCTCGTGTGTACCACCCGCCACATTGATATTTGGGAAGAAATGTTTCGTGGTGTGTCGTTTTGCACTATTAGGGACTGCTAAAAAAATTTTCGTAAAAATTCGCGATAGTTTTGTGAGGGCCGAGCAGGTCCGCTGGATGATTTCGCGTGGAATCGCCCAGTTGTGAGTGCCACTTTGACTTGTTCAGGTTCATCAGAGCAAACGCCTGCTCGCAGGTGTATGTTGATACAGTTGTCTCGCGACGTAAAGCCACGAATTATTATTATCAGACGTATGTTGTATCGAACATGGACAGCTTTGTCTCCGACAACATAGGTATCTTGAGATACTTTCGTCCAACGTAAGAATAAATGGAAGCCGCACCAACTCAGCGAACTTGTTCTTATCGATGGTAGAAGTGCGAGGGTGCAGGCGAGCTGGTACATTGTAAAAACGGCGATAAAACCTGAGACATATGGAACAGAAAAATAACATCACTACACGTTCGTCGTGTTGTTATTTTTCTGTTCCTTAAGGAACAAGTTTTATCGCCGTTTTTTTTTTTGGTTCTTATCGGTGCGTCGCACTGCAGGTCAATCAGTTCCATTTCTTGCGGATTAGTCATCTCATCAGGAACATTGCCAGCAACTGCGGAAAAAGGCAAGCCAAAAAGCTCCATTTCAAGTCTCCTCAACTCGATGGATCTTTGCTCGAATTCACTCGGGAGATTACCAAGCGTGCGACTAAACTATAGAACAGAATAGAAGTAGACTGAACTAGTTCATTTCTGGTTGCATTGAAGGCATCAATATTACAAGTCTCGGCCATGTTTGGTTTGCTCACAGGGCAGGTTTAGAGAGTCAACAGCGAAGACGACGACAGGGACGTCGAACTTTCAACCTTTTGTCATGATTAAACGTTGAAGGTTCGACGTTCTTTGGCTCTCTGTGTGTTAATCTTGTCGTCTTTGCTGTTGTCACGTGCCAACCGGCCTCGCTCCCAAGCAGCACAATGTACTGAAAGTCGAGTGCAATAGGGGTGGACGGTATGTGTCTTATCAATGTTCTTTAGTTTCGCGAGTGTGTTCAAGGCCTTCCACCTACCCGTCTACCCCTATTGCACTCGACTTTCAGTACACTGTGCTGCCTGGGGCACTCTTCACTTAGAGAGTCATCGGGTGTTACAGGTCAGTGGCAACAGCTTTCTATCACTAATGAACTAAGTCGACTAAGCCCTATGATATCGCCACAACCGTTCATGAAGCTTGGGCCGATTATCTTTTTTTTTTATTTGCTAGGGGGCCACGCGGGTCGCCACTTCGTCACCCCTGATATAGCTTCATGTGTTCGGCCGTGGTGTCTTAATCATGGACAGTGACATCATTTGCGAATGGCATTCTTTTTCTCCGTGAGCGCTCGATGCAATACAAACGAATGATATTCGGTGTGAATGTCATTCGCTGGAAATGCCATTCGCTTTGCCGTGTGACAGGGGTATGAGCGTCACAAAGAAATGAGGTGCACGCATATGTCCCTCAATATATCTCTACTTGCTCCTCTCCACTGTACGTTCTTGAGCTGTCCTGGGTACCCTGCGCACACGCACCTTCGGGAGTCGCCATGAGCATCATAGGCTCCCTGCATGCATCGACAATAAGGGTAACGTTAGGCAGTTGGGGCACGTGATGTATTTGTTTCATTACACCACTGATAGATGGCTTCTTCGACGGTGTACCTGAGGAAGGAAAAGAAAGTACAACTTGATGATGAGCGCTCTTCATCAGGCATAGTGAATTAATGAATTTCAACGAAGATCACCTTGCAACTGGAACTATCTACTGTGAGTTGTGGCATCAGCGGTCACTTTCAGAACAGTTACTCTTTGTGACACACACACACAAAAAAAAAAACAACCCCCACTCCACGAAGTGATTTCACAATATGTGATATGAAAACTTGAAGTTGCCTATCTGCAATGTGGAATGACGTTATTGAGAAGGGATGACATTAACGAAAAATACAATACGTTTATGATCAAACAGCAGACTAGAAAAGACTTCTCATATCGGAAACGCATACCAAAACGCTGTTTTATAAAGAAGCGGTGGATAACAACGAGGCTACTTAAATCCGGGGATCGGTACCAAAACTGAACCCGAACCGAAAACCTCTAAAATACCGTATTTGCTAAAGCGGAACTGAACTGAAATAAATTTAGGCGATTACTGCTTCGGCGTAACGGTTCAGGCGTAATGTGCCCTGTGAGAGATCGGAACTACGATTTACACAGCGGATTGAGCAGCGTTGACAAACAAATTCGAAACTGAAATTGAACAAAACAAAACGAAACCAAATAAAACTGCAACCCGAGTGCGTGAGGTATTTCGTATTTCCTCCTCGCAGCTATTGCGTTCATTCAGTTGTGTTAGTTTTGAGGTCGTCGTTTTGGCAGTTGTAGGCTTCCTTGTACGCGATTTTTGCGTCCAGCTACCCCATGCTTTCATTTTGGACTGTGAAAATAACGGGCAGTCCCTGAGCACGATGTCACAGGGTGTATACGATGAGTGAACATAGAGAGTATACAGTATGCTACCGTAACGTTGCACCTGAAATGCAGATCTGTAACACGCCATGCTGCTGTGAACCACTGCTGTGTCTGCATCAACAACAAAAGTACAGTTGTGTTATTTGAGAATCGTAAGGATGTTGCTGCTTTTAACTCATGGCAATCTGCTCAAAATTCAGTTTCCTGAACGGTTCGAATCGATATATTGCGCTGCTGCGGCTCTGATCCCGAACCGATGGAACCAATATGCCTGAACCTGAACCCGAACTGAACCGGAGAATATAACGGTTCCGATCAGTCCTTAATCCATAAAATACAAAAATAATCTCTACGAAAAAGCATGTTAAGAGAAACACAACCTAAGTTTTGAACAGTGCTGGACGAATGTTTACCGAACACGCTCCGGCGCATTTCTTCCCCAGGGTGACGCAGTGAATGGGACCGTACGCACTTAAGACTTGTGTCTAGGTAACCCAGTCACATGTTTGTAAGTTCGTACGGTACCATTCGTTGCTGGCATGTCACCACCACCACCGAATGCGCCGGAGTATGTTCCGTAAACATTTGTCCAACACTGTACTTACCCATCGTGTCGAGAAAAGAGCCGTTAGGACACATTTTTCTATTTATTCGCTCTCTCGACCTACATCGTAGATATAGGAACTTCTGGGAAGGGCAACGAAGATAAGGTTTCCCTTCGATTTCATTGCATTACAGAGCAGGGATACATCACGTATCGCGGAACGGCAGTCAGTGCGTCCAGGCGGATTGAACATAGCTGAGAGGGGGACATAAAGGGAACGCGCCTAAACCGAAACTTTGCAGGACGCACGGAGATTTTGCATTTCTCCATCTCTCCTAGTCCGCTATAGATACTCGTCGTGGTTTCCATTTTTGCGGACTATAGACCACTGGAGTTTCCTGTACAACTTTCCGATCTCAATCATCGACCCAATTTTATTAATTAACGAAATTAAATATGAAAGATCAATAAGGTCGGCGCTGGCTGTTACATCTAAGTACGCCACATCGGATGGGGTACATGCAGTGCAGTTTTGAATAAAAAACGTAACGTGAATTTACGAAAACTTTGGGCCGCTGCTCGTGAGGCACCCTGTATATCAGTCCCTAAATATTCTACCAGTAAGAAAACACACAACGTTTCGCGCCATTTAACCGCCAAGAGAAATTTCACTTTAGCGGCCCTGTAAGACTGGAAACGTTCGGAACATTCGTGCGTTCGGAAACGTTCGTGCGTAGTTTCATTCATAACATGTAGTTTATATCCGCAAGGTGTATAGTGTATCTACAGGATGTCCAGGCTAACGTACACGGGGATCTAAAAAAATACCGTCCGTTATATAGGCCAACGAAAACTGCAGAATATTGTGCAGAATCGCGTGTTCTAATCTTCTGAATCTTTTAATGGTCCAGGATTAATTAATTATGCGCAATGAATTAGTTAACCTGTTAATTGTTTGTCTTAGGGTCGTGATGTGAACTGTAAAGTTGTAGAGCGTGTCGAGAAATACCCATCGCAAACGTTCCCTACAGCGTACGCCATGCGTGGAGTTTCTTTTTCTTTTCCCTGCCCCCCCCCCCCTCAAAACCCGGAAGTGTACCACGTCACATGAGGCAAGCACAACAATGCGCGTGCCTCAATTTCAGAGCTCTCAAGCTGTACACAGGAATTATTACATTCCTTATCTGCCGAGAAGCGACCTTCAGGTGAGAAGAAACAAATTAACAGCCTCGGACCCTTTTCCTATGGAAGAAAACCGTGCTGTTCAAACGTCGTTTTATCCTGTGACAGTTGAAGATTGTCGAAAAATTGTTGCGAGGTGTACGGCCTTTTTTTATGTGACACATAACACGTACGGGCAAAGATGGCACACGTACGAAAATGTTTTTAGAACCACAGAATGATGCTCCTTGGAAACTCCTTGGATCACTCCTTGGAAATAAAAGTCTAACTCAATAAAATTTACATGTAGGTTCATCGGGCGAAGAGAGGATTTCATGCAGCATCTACACGTGTAAACATAACGCGTGCTTTGAATGAAGAAAATGCTGTCACATTTTTCGTAGCCCGCACTACCCACGTGCTCCGCATGCATTATTTTGTACGCCAAAACAGGGGCTTGTAGTGGAAAGCTCCTGATGCAAGCCAGTGACCATGGGGCCCTCGCACGCATTTCGATTAGTCACAGATTATTTTCCTCCGCTTTAAGCGACTCCCGTTCCGGGAACGCGCAAAAAAATTTTCATTCTTGATCTGCCTACGCGATATATCATTTCCAGCTGCCTGCGCAGCGGTACCATTTATTTAATTATTTAACGCTGGCCGTCCGCGTTAATGTTAATCTGGGGGGAAAAATAACGTAAAGTAAACGCGGAAATGGCAGTGGACAGCGAACAAGGGGAGGAGGAAAGAACAACCCGTATTTCGCACTTTTGTGGACGTGTTTAGCTTCTTGATGGGCGCAGAGAGGATGATATTCATCTCGGATATTAAGCTAATTTATATTCTCAAAGTCGAGCTCCAGCAGGCTTAACTTGAAACGCAAATAGAACGACAAATCAAGCCTTGATACTTCGTATAATAAACGTAGCAAAATCTAATTGGCTTTTGGTGAACAAATGTGTAGTGCGATCAGCGCACACTTTGGATCTGTCGTCCTGCGGATGCTCTTACAGAAAGAATTACCAGATTTCTGTTTAGAACTCGCGCTCAGCTTCCTGGCAACGAGGATGGACGTTCGTATTACCAGCCGTGTTGCGGCCTCACCGGCCGATGAGTTCCAGAGGGAGAATAGAGGTGCAGAAGATTGGCAGAGAGAGAATACGAAAGGGTGAAAGAGAAGCGTATCAGGAGCGAAAGCGCCCCCCCTCCCTTCATTCACAAGTGTGCACAAAAAATGCTGTTTGTGCTGAACATACTGTTAAAACTCATTCGACGGGTTCGGGATATTTTCTGAAACTTGTCCACGAAACGCCCTCTGTGCTAAAATACTGGCAAAATGGTGCCGGTGTTGCCTTTCAACCGGCAGCTAGCACGAAGAATACGTAATCCTGGTGAGAACCCCAATTATAATATTGCTGTGCGCGTGTTTTTTTTTTTTTCTATTCAGTTCAATCCAAAGGTCATTGAAATAGTCGCTGTCTTATCTCATACATGGACATTCTCTTCATTCACGTTTGCGAAGTATGAAACGCAGTTTGTAGCTCACTATTTTCAAAACGGGCAGAGCGAATTAGCTATGAGCTTGGATCTGCGAAGAAACAACGTGTGTGTACAATTGCAGGTCCGCAAATGAATGGCCCTCAGATCGACGGCAGCAAAAACCACTACCGGCTGGGAAGCATCGTAGACCTCAGCTGTCGAGCAGAAGGTGACGCTCCTGCGCACGAACTGAAGTGGCTCATCAACGACAAAGAGGTGAGTGCATCCAAAGTTTTTTTCACCGTAAGAAACGTAACAGCTCTGTCACACGGGCAGTCTTCAATTGTCATTCAGACCAAAGGTCATTGAACGTGCGCGTCGCGCCATCGAGCGTGCGACGTATCAACTTCTCGAAGACCATTGGATCCAGTGTTCTTTGAGAAGTTGACACCTTACATGCTAGATGGCGCTACGCGCATGTTCAATGGTCATTGCTTTCAATGGTCATTGTACACTCTAAAAACAGAGCTCCGCATATCATGCTCCATTTCTGTGGCAATTATGAACTGCATAATGCCACAAAAATGGCGTACACGGCCAGTTTTCAGCAAATCAGGAGAAAGAACGATGTCACTCGGGATGATGGTTGGCTAGGAGCGTGCTATGTGGTGAAGTTCATTCTTAAGAGCGTAGGTTGCCCGCGTCACAGGGGTATTAAAGGAGGGATGAGGTGACATTTAACATGGCCCGAAACCCTGCCTTATCTGTCAAGCTGTCCACCAGGAGTCACTATGCAAAATATTTCCGCTATGCGGTATTATAGCTGCGCATTCGAATAAAAAAAAAACAGTTGGAGAAAGCAGCCGCGGACGGCCGATACGATCCTCGCGTGACGTAGGGAAATCCCCGTGCCTTTTTCTTTGTTTCTTTCTTCCCAGCTCGCCTGCCGTTCATACATGTTTGAGCTGTGGCGCTGTACGTCACGGATCACGTGCCTGGGGATCACCTTACGTCACGACGTCCTCTCGGTCTGCAATGCGCTCTCTTCACGACGAGAGGATTTTTGAAAAGTGTGCGGAACAGAGGCCTCGCGCTCACTCTGTAGGTCATCTGCGCTCATCGTTCTTTCGTAGGAGCTCATTTTATTCGTCGCAGAAGACGCCACAGCGAAAAACGGGGGGTCCCAAAAAAAATTTTCGGGGGTAACCTCTGTGCTCCAGCCGTAGAGCTCCAGCCATGAACCGTGACGTTGTCGCCATAGTGAAAGTGGGGCACACTCTTCAAGCAGAACTTCATCAGATAACACGCTTAAGGGCTATACTATTGCACGGAATGATATCGTTATCGCTCCCGAATGGTTGGGAGCGCAGGGCGTACGCCTTTTCGTGACAATTAGCGTAGCTACATAAGTGTCACAAAAGGCATACGCATCCCGTTTTGGAAAAGTAAGGGGAGAGAACGATGTCATTCGTGATGCTGGTTGGCTAGGAGCGTGTTATGCTGTCAAGTTCGGTTTTAAGAGTTGCACAAGACAAGCAGATGCGGCGTTTACAGGCTGAAGACTTTACAGAGCGTATAAGATTATAAGTCTTTCTATTTTGTTTTTGTTTTGTTGTTGTTGTTCATTCTGTGTAGGGGAGTATTACGGATTTTTGGCAAATATGTAAGAATTGTCAGGCTAGATTAGGGTCAACTGTATTTCAAGCAAATAGAAATCAGAATTTGAAAATGCGTGCACCTGAACGCGTGGATACAGTGCTAGGATGAAAAGGAAAGGACAGAGTTTTTGGAACGTTATGCCCCACTTTCGAGCTACAGCGAAATCGGACTGATATCTATGTTAATTTGTCTTGCTTGTTTGAATCATTTCTAGTTTTTCTTCTTTTTGTTCTTATTAATAATATAGTAATTGGGAGTAGATTTACGTCATTTACACGATTTTATATACTTTTTGTTCTTGTCCCGTTTATTATCGTGTGTTTTATTTATTTTAGCATTTGTAAGCTGAATTCTTGCCCTCGCAGACCTCCCTCGTGACTGCTCCCCCAAAACCTAACGCACATGTGAACATACATACAAAATCACACCGACTGACCACACCTTACTGAACCGTGATATGTGTCGTCACGATGCTTATTACACCATTTTGGTTTCGCGGCGGTTTTGCGAGTTTACATACATGCAGTGTAAATTACAAAACAGATAACCGCCCTCAGGTAATTACCTTACACATAAAAGCTTCCAAGTCGAGGTTATTATCAAATACAAGGGCATTGTCGACCATGACATTGAATTTGGCGTCGTTTGTCCATTGATTCGGTACCGTGCACCGTCTACACACACACAACACACGTTGCCTCATTGCGACTTCGAGCGTGCCACTCTACAAGGCTTCTCACCGGTGTGCTCTGCTTCCAGCTGTGTGTAAGGGCAGCTACGAATTGCAAACTTCACCAAAAAGTTGGAGTGGCATTCGGCACCATACACATCGCATACCTTTCCCTCTGGCAGACCTTTCCCTCTAATAAAAGTATATTCCCCCCATACACATCGATATAGCAATTCCAAATCACATGACTCAAGTGAATATCCTTCTTGCTTTTATGGTTCTTCTCGTCCCTCTACACCTGTTATACGGCCATCGCGCAACGTCCCATCACGCTGTATTCATCCGTCTCAAGATTCACATCTTCTGGGCTGAGTGTAAATGATTGATGCGGGGCTTATGCTTCTTCCCAGCCATATGTCTATACGGGCGCTTCTGGCGATGTATCTGCATACTGCGATTGTTGAATCTTGCTATCCCGCCGCACAAAAAAGCCGGCGTTGTTTACGGGAAGTGTATCTTAGCCAACTAGCCTACGTTGATTGATCGATTATATTATTGTCTTGGTGCCTGGCAACGGTGAAAGTTGTAGTCAACCGAGCAGCGCATCTGTACATAGCATGGTACATATGCATGAAGTATGGGCGCGTTGCTCTGAGGACCCTCGTCTTCTAACAAGGGATTCAGATTATGTAAATAGTGTAAATAATCACAACCAATTTTTCAGCCGAATTTTGCCTGATATGTGTACATACGAATGGTAGATTGTACGTATTTTTTTTTTTTTTTTTTTTGCAGTTTGATCTACTTGTAACGATAGTTTGCACGCAGAGTATCTACGTTGTTATTGTATTATTTAAAAGCAAAGTGTACTCTGGGCAGTTACTTGTGTAATTAGATAATGATGTTTATAAAATATTTTGAACAGCATGGTGCGACGAATACAAACACACAAAACAAATATGCAAAGCAAAGGGGTGGGATCTGGCAGTCTGCTCTTGCCTTCTGACCGCTTGGCTCTTATCTTATCCTACCTATCCTATCTTACTCTTCGCGTGCTTGTCTCCTCACTCTCAACATATGTTATGTACCTGTTGTGTCGCTATAGTACAGCTTTCACCTAGCTTAAATTTGAACTATTAGCGAATCTTCTTGGCGATGTGAGTGGCAACAGATTGTGCAAGAGGTAGATGGCTGAATCTATAGACAGATTGTTTTTCGATGTATCAATTTTAGATATATTTTTCTAGCGCGATCAGAATTCTCGCTTGACGCATATTTATCTTGCGAGAGATCACATAAGTGAACGAAGCAAGAAATTCGATTTTTTTTAAATCATCTCAGCGCCCACGGGAAGGTTCCACGGCTTAAACCTAGCCTCTTTAAGTACTAGAAACCACTGAAATCCACCAGCAGGGACAAATTTTACGAAAACTGAGGAATTCCTCGATCTGCTATGCAATTTTAAAAATATAGCTGGGGAATTTCACAGAAGCTTGAAGGGTGGATACATTGCGGCAGGTGAAACTTTCAAGACAGATTAACGTATTTTGCAATATATCAATATAGTGTCGTATATGTTGAATTTTGATTTTTTAAATCTGAATTCTTAATTTGCGACTATTGTCGTCAGTTGAAGCATTGGTAGCGTGTTCGCCTCCTACGGGTTCGAACCCGGCCGAGGACGCCAGCAACTTGGTGGCAGGGCGCAAGTTGCCTAGACACGCCATCACGAGAGACGTTAAACACGGTGTGCCGTGTGCTGAGCTTTCGCCGCACGTTGGAGTTGGAGTTGGAATAAAAAGAAAAATGTGGAGATGGTGGCTCCTACAAAAGACTGGAGCCGGCTACTCCAAAACATTTGAAGATAAAGAGAAGAAGAAAGAAACACACAAAAAACACAGCAAGACTAAAAAGTTAGAGGCGCTGCAATGTCCACAAGAAATGTCATTACAGCAGCTGTCGCACCCTGTCTAAGATCTCGCACGTCTCGCACGTTACAGAACCCTCAGGTGGGCAAAATTGATCCACAAACCGTCCACTGTGGCGTAGCTCATGATCGCAGTTGTCTCGCGACGTAAAGCTACGAATTATCGGGCGCGTTTTGATCCCTTTCACTCAGGTATTGGTTCGAGCTTGCACCGTAGTCATGAGGACAATGACAGCCACAGAATCGTTTCCACTTTTCAAGTGCGTACTAACAACCCGTAAAATTATTTGTATGACTCCGGGTCCAAGCTGATGGCACCGCGGCGCTGTTCGACGTGGTAGCTTCACAGCATCCGTTGTGGGCTATTGCTAAAAATTTAATTTCAGTACCTTATCGAAAGGTAGGTACATAACGAGTTCGCTCTTGAATGAAGTTACCTCTGTATACTACCGCGCAAAGGGATTTACGGCGTGCGGGACCCGCATCTCGCAGATACTAACCGGCAACTATAGCTCTCAAGCGCATGCCCATTTAGTCATGTGGTAGTGCCGCGAAACGCTCGCGGTTATTTTCGGTGGACTGAAAGAGAAATGTATTGAGGACAGGTCAGAGCCGTCACAATTGCAGTGAATGAAATGGGCCTAACTCTTCCGGCTCAGACGGTGCAATGATTATGATTATGAAAAGCGCAAGAAAGAAAAAAAAAGGAGGACGCTGGTGACGTCGTAAATTGGCACCATATTGAACACTTTTGCTGTTCTGAGAGAAACTTTACGGTAGAAAGCACTAGACAGTGAGAAACAAATGTTATCAACATTCGCACTCAAGGCACCTTAACGAACGAATGAGGCTCTCGTAAATCCGCAAGTGAGTTTTACGAGGCTTAATGGTGGTATCTGCGCTAGCAGAAAATTGGAAAAGTGCCTACTAATTTAATGATTCAATTAATTGGTGTAATTTAAGATCTTGTAAATTAAGTAAGAGTCAGTTTTGCAATATACACATACTACAATGTGTATTCAGGTTCTCTCCGTTACAAAGAAGAAGAGATAAATACGTGCGAGTTGCCAAGTGTACTATACTGTTAGTATGTATAGAAACTGTGTTGTTGCAAATACGTAATCTGTTCCACAACAATATGAACGCGGTGTACACGGTTTTCACGATGGGTACTATGTCCTGGTAATTGTTCAATAAAGCAATTACTTCGTCCAGTACTTTCTTCAACAAACGTTTCGTATCAGTGGACCTGTAGTTGTTTTCATTCCCCCGAAAACAGTAACATATCACATTATTAGTTGCATACACTATGGCGTTTGTTTCTCCGACACCTGTATCGGGTAGTACAAATGTTCGTTGTATTCTCAAGCTGAAGGATGTGATCTTTCCCATCAGCGATCCAATATGTCCCATGACTCCACCACTGCATGGAGGCCGAAGTGTAGTTCAGGAATAGGAACGCTTAGCAATGTACGGTTTATCTGCACAGGCCCGAAAAAAAAAGTTTAATCAAAATTCAAAAACACGTATTTCGCGCTTTGTCTACATCCCGGCCGCGGGCGTCGCAGAGGTCGCCTATGTAATGTTTCCGAGAACATTATCCGCGAAAGTTTTCCTCGTCATACATGGAAGGAAACAAGACAGAAAGCGCGCAGGAAAGCAAAGCAAAATATAGCAGGCAAGCCTATTGTGATCATGAGGAACGATATTTGCGCGATGCATCAATCCCTTTCTTACGGGACACTGAGGACCATGGCTAGAGCTCAAGATCACAATCCGCGCTCACTCCCTGCCCACCGCATTAAAGACGCATAAATTTTGGCGCAAAAAGAGTCGAGGATGAACCGAGTGGCTGATATATGGACCACAGATCGTCATTCATCACTCTCTGGAGCTTGCTTTTTGGTCGAGAGGCGGCTCAGTGCGGCGTCGTTTGTCCCGGCGCTCTGTCCGCGCGCCCGTTCCTTATCGCCAGTATTAGTGGCCACCCGCGGCTCCGCAGGATTATCGTCGGGACGTTCTGCTCTCTTTGTTTCGTGTGGCACCCTATGAAAGGGTTGACCTCCCGCACGGAGGCCACTGGATCTGGCAGCGACTCACATTCGCTTTTGCGCTGATGGAACTCCCAATGATGTCGAAAGTTATGATGCGGAAAGAGGCTTGCAAAGGGTCCGGATTACGGCACAGGAGAAGCTACGTAATGCCTCGTGTGCCGGTGACTTCGGTCTGATGGCTGTCGCCGTCGATAAAGCTTCCCAATCAGGTCTTCCCGCGGTTCGTCTTCCTTTCCGACCGCTAACTGATGTGTACAGATATGTCTACATTATTGGTTAAATGAAGCAGAGTTTGCGAGAAGGTTTATCTTCAATTAGTCTTGAATTAGCGCATAATAGCAGGAACGATGTTGAGTTTGATTGAGTTTGATTATAGAAAAAAAACCGGAAGATATTGAATCCTTCCGTTTTTTTTTTCTATAACCAAACGATGTTGATTTCATTCTTGTCCCGCAGGATTACTTCAAAAGGCTCCGTGAAACTCCGACCGGTTAACGCGTGTCTCATTTCACATGCACGACTTACATATGTATAACCGTTAGGCTTATTGGAGTTTTTAACACAGACCACACACTTGACAGGCCTGTTATTCGAAAGTACGTCCGCGATATTTAGTTATACAATTTTTTATCCTTTACATATACGCGAACTTTTATTCTTCTGCATATATATATGCAGAAGAATAAAAGTTCAGAAGGCTACGAAGTAAATACAGTTATGAAGGAATGAAAGGCAAACAACGAAGGGGGTAGGGGAAGTAAAAAAGGGGGTGATTTATTGCAATTTAAACTAATAGAAAGGTATCTAGGGGTATGGTCAACGTTGCGGCGGAAGCTCCGCCTTCGTCAGGACTAAGGGATTAGAAGGGTGCCTTGAAGCTTCAAGGCACCCTTCTAATCTCTATGTATAAATATATATACGAGGGGCGTTCAAGTCAAACCGGGACTTTCTGTCTCATGAGTGTACAAATGGCTCGCGCTGCTTCGTTTTCGTCAATTTCACACGCAACAGGCCTCCGCGTTCACCACGTGGTGGTCCAAAGTTTGTGCAAAACAGAAGACACGTGCTGGACAAGATGGCCGACAACAAGGTGAGCGCGCACATCGAACAGCAAATTGTCATGAAGTTTCTCGTGAATGAAAGCGTAAAGTCATCTGAAATTCAGGCTCAGTATGGCCACGACACACTTGGCCGCAGCAAAGCGATTGAGTGGTGCAAACGGTTCCGAGACGGCCGTACATCAGTGCAGGACGATCCCGGCCGGGGCGGCTCAGAGCCCAGTGTCAGAGTTCCTGAGAACATCCAACTTGTGGAGCGCCTGATCCTTAAGGACGGACGGATAACATGTCTCGAACTGGCTCGAAAGACGGATCTTTCTGTGGGAACGTTGAACACTATCATTCACGAACACCTCCAGTTTCGGAAAGCCGGGCCTCATCACCAAAGGAGTCCTCCTCCTACAGGACAATCCACGCCCGCATACCGCGCATCTCACGACACGAACCTTACAGGAACTTGGCTGGGAGTTGCTGCCACATCCCCCTTAGAGTCTAGACCTCGTCCCAGCGATTTCCATCTCTTCGGGCCACTGAAGGCGTTCCTTGAGGGCCGCCACTTCAGCTGCGACGACGAGGTCAAGAATGCGGTCCGATCGTGGCTGCTACGCGCCGGTAAGGATTTCTACGCTGCTGGCATCCAAGCCCTCGTGAAACGCTGGGACAAGTGCATTAGTGCAGCTGCCAGATTACGTTGAAAAATAAAACTAATTTCTCGCCTGTAAGTTCATTTTACTTTTGCGAAAAATGAAAAGTCCCTGTTTGACTTGAACACCCCTCGTATATATATATATATATATATATCTTGAGAAGTTGGAGTTGGATCGGACGGCTACGTAATTATAGTTGAAATAAATGGGAGACAGAAGACGAAAGTAGGGGAAGTAACAAAAAAGGGGTTTATTAAAACTTAAACATCATAAAAGTTAGGGAGGATGTCTACGTTACGGCGGAAGCTCCGCCTTCTTCGGGACACATTTAGCTCTTTTGTCCCGAAGAAGGCGGAGCTTCCGCCGGAGGTGACACAGGTCACCGACACAGGTGACACAGGTTGTCCGGAGGTGACACAGGTCGAGACGCGTGTCACCTACGCGTGTCGCGACTCGTCCTCTGTGTCTACGCAGCTCGTCTGCTTACCGCTTAAATTTACAAAAGGACTCGAAGAAAGCAGCCTCGGGTGGACAGCCAGATCCCGTCTCGTGACGTCAGCAGCTCCCCTCGTCTTCCTTCTTTCTTTCGCTCTTCTCAGATCGCGCGCTCATATCCGCTTTCGCTGCCCTCTGTACGTCACGAGTGACATGATCGGCCCTGCCAAGGCAACACCAATTAGAGAGAGAAAGCCTGCTTACTCGTCGACGTGACGTAACAACTAAGGGTCAGTCAATCAGGATCATGTTTTCAACGGCGGTAGCCAATCACGAACGAGTTTTCAGCGGTCGTAGCCATGGAGACGAACCACTGCCGTCTGCAAGCAGTGATTGAACGTCCCTACGTACTAAATGGGAAAACTTTAAAATAAAGCGCAAAACGGTCCGATATCTTTCTCAGAACTGATTTTCTGGAAAGCGTGTTGCACTTTTTGTCTACATATTCAGGTATGCACGTTCCAAGGTAGCTGCAATCATTAGCGAGTTCTCGAATTCGCAGAACGGCGAATCGCAGTAGCAGACGAATTCTGACTTTATATGTCCACGTAGCGAAGGAGGGAGAGAAGGCAATAAACAGGCCTTCTGTGTCTAGGTGGCGTTGGCCAAGGGGATAGCTGGCGTCACGACGTACGCTACTCCTATCTTCTTCTTCCCTTCTTCTCTTTCAGTGAAAGGTGTGAGAGAGGCGCGCACTCCGAATTTGGTCCCGGTTTCGCCGTTCTTTTGCATCTTTTTGATGTTTTGCGCCGCAGCGAGAAAAAAAAGGGGGAGCACTTTAGTGCTCGTCTAATGTGTCGTGCACAAAGAGCGGTCCGGTGAAACGCAAAAAAGAAAAAAGAGGAAAACAAAACGAAACGGATAAGTGCACCCCCGCCCTCGCACACCAACAACAATACCTACTTCACTGGGGACATCTAGTGTAGCTCATTAGCACTAACAAAATCGGACAATCAAACAAGATTAGTACAGCTACTCTCCTAAGTCCCTTACTGCTTCCCGTAATACCTTACACCCAAAGGCCCAAGAAAAAGCCAGTGAACAAGCAACATAAATCTTGGCGAAAAACAGTAGCGAAGAACAAAAAGACACCCAGTGCGTCTCCACTCCATGTATTGCGTATCCTCCCAAGGATCTGGGACGTCTGCCGCGGTTGGCTTTGTGATCCTTCCTCATTTCCTTGCATTAGCAGGAAGACGAGAATCTCAGCGTCAGAATAAAGACCGAACTCAATCTGAGGGCTACAATATGATTATAGCCAACTCTCCTTGTGTCAGACCTATATGGAAGCTTCGTCTAGAAGGCGCGTTTTCTTTCTTTTTGACTCTTTCGATGCGCTCGAAAGCGACTTCCCAGTTGGAAACCTGCCCAGTACGTTGGTCACAGAAGACCTTTGATGCTCGTATCTTCTGTAGAGCTCAGTTGGTTCACTGTGACGGTGAGGATTTGAAGCTCCTCGCGTGAAAAGAAACTGAAAACTCCGGTGGTCTATCGCGAACGCATCAATCATTGTGTGGTATAGCAAGTGATAGAGGTGCCTCGCCGTTGAACGGTCATCATTTTGCAAGCTTTTGCACGCGGTTGCTAAAATCGGCGTTTCGGCTTCTCCTCCAGCGGCGAATGGAAATTTGATAAGGATTTCGTTGATTTATGTGCATAAACATACATACTGTGGAGGAGTAAACTTCCCCAAATAGACCTCTACCCGAGAAACGTCATTACGACATTGGTAGACAGACTGAAACTGAAACAAATTGGAAGGGGAGGGCTGGGTTCCACGAATGGGCACTTGTTCACTGCCTCCTATTGAAAGCAAAGTAGGACCGAAGGTCGCGTCCCTTTCAGGACCATCGTAATCCCCTCAAGACCGTGGCTTTGTTCGACCCTAGCTTCGAGCGTAGTTCAACTCTACCAAATTGGTGGCGCTGTTGAACACTATGACGTCATTTGTTTACGAACAGGGAGAGGTCTGTTGGAAGCCCTAAAGAAAGTCGGGGTAGAAGCCTGAAACATCGAGCCCCAGACTAAAACATGATTCGTCGCTGACACCTGCATGGGTAAATGTATACTATAGTAGGTGGATTCAAAAACAGAAGAGCCCAGTCCTATTTTTCACATTGCAACTCAAAGGCTCGCCGACATTTGAAAGCATTTATTAAAGTGTTGCTGTGGTGTAGCTACATCACTTATGCTCGGATAAAAGCATGTCGCACAGCAGTATTTTAACGCTTGTCGTCATTGCTCAATTATAGGCACTCCAGATGCGGTGGTCCAAATTTGATAACTTTTTTCTGAGCTCTACTAACTTTCGCACAGCTGACGCGTAACCAATATAAGTGGTCCAGATGACATTTAGAAGACAGTAATAACAGTAAATAGATACGCGGTGCTTGCATGTAGCCAAAGTACAATGATCCAATATAATGTGCCCGTCTGACAGGGGTATTAGAGATCCGTGGGAAGTGTAATGTCAAAGTAATGCAATTACTTGGTGAAAGTGATGACATTAGTAATGCATCACTTTCATAATGAAAAGTAATGAGTATTGTAATCCGTTACTTTACAACACTGTAATGACTAATAGTACTGCATGACAAAATCCGAACTCCGATCTGAACCACCGCATAAAATGGGCCGATGCTATTTTTGTCTAACTGTGCGATCGCAGCACCACTCTATAGAGTAAAATGCTTTTGGACTTAAAAAAATAGTGCGAGGATTCTCCTCGATACTCATTCAGCTCTCCCAGAACAATATAAGTCAATGGTGAGTGAACCTCTCCTCAACAGAGGTCGCTTTTGACGCCAGGGACCTGCCAGGTTAGCTGTTGTCCTTGAATAGACATCTTGCTAGTGAACCCCCTCCCCCCCTCATCTGTTTCTTTCGTTCCTCACGCTTTCTTCAAACGAACATGCTTTTGCATCTCCTTCCACTTCTCTCCTACGGAGGTCCTACTCTAAATGTCGCTATGGTATCGGGCAACCTTTCGTTGGTGTTCCACCTAGACAACATAGCTTAATTTGAGGGCCTAATACCCTAGTCAGACAGCATTTCAAATGTCAATTGCGAGAAATGGCCTTCGGCCTCTCAAATGACCTTTGTTCGGGGGCGCCTGCCAGACAGGCGGGAAAGGAGTGCTCCTCAACTGACTGCCCTCACCGGCTCCCTTTTTCGGTTTCGTTTCCCTGTCTGCTGTGGAAACTTGAAGTTGGTCTGTGCGCCACAAATCAAGATGCAGAAGCCATATGCACTTCTCTAAATAGGATCTAGATACGTTTACACAGTTTCACTCCATTATCCGCATTTTATAGGTTTTCCTACATTCAGCTGCGAAGGTAGCGAGGGTACAATGGCATAACACTGTTGTCGAGATTGCTCCTTTCTGCTCCTCAAATGTCGTTGGGGGCCTCCTTTCGCGTTGATGGTCATTTCTTAGAAAGGTCCTTTGAGCTGCCGTCTGACACGGCTGTCAGAGGTCATTTTTTGCAAATCACAATTCCCCGAAGTCCTTCGAGCATGCCGTCTGACAGGGGTATAAGTCTTCTTCGGAGGGAGGTATGTTGGACAAAAGGAAATATTGATAATGCGTGGCGTCAGTTTCGACGCCGTGCGAGTGAGTGGTGCGATAAAACAGACCTCTGGACCATTTGAGCCGCCAAAGGATCCAAGCCCGTTGGTTTTGGAACTGACTTTTTTTTTCTATCTTGGGTGTTCGCCTTGACGCGGTCTCTGGTTTTCAGCACTGACGCGTGCACCACATATAAGTCGGACACACGGGCTACTCCTTCCGTCGTCTGGTCTCCAGGGTTAACAGTCGTAGGAAACGCGGCTGAAGACGAACTCACCTACGCATGTCCTATAGTATGACTCAGATATTTGAGCTTGGCTAATTGAATAGGCGGTTCAGTTTGTATCGAGGTCAGTGGTCGATAACATACATACAAACGGGAATGCTCAGGTCCCCCCCTCCTCCATTAACATTTAGAACGACATTTCTTTGAGAAGCATAAATGTGCCATCATATAGCACGACTGTCTACACTCTAAAAGCAGAACGTGGGTGCTCGACTCGCATTCCGTGTTCCGCACTAGCTCAAAATTCTTTCGTACCATCTGGATCAATTAAATTGGATGCATCTTTAAGGCACAATAATACATGTAGATACACGACAATCTGCGTGTATCACGAGTAGGTCATCTTAGAATCGCAGTTGTGTAACATAAATCATCCACTTTTGTGCAAACATACTCAGGACCACGAGTGAGGGACATATTTTATGGATCTACGAACCCATCCGGACGCTCCCGGGCAGTCATAGTAAACTTTGGCGGGCCCAGTAAATTACTGTAAAACAGCTCTATCATGCTGCACGTACAGAGCAGCGTTTTTTGTGCACACATGCACTTCAACTTTCGTGAGGGACGAAATCAATTTTGAATTAAACTACGCGACATAAAGGCGGTTTAGTCGGGGACGGGACCTTTACGTCGCCACAGCGAAAAACGAGCAATAAAGAAGCAATCATAAAGGAAAAATAGAGACAAGATAGAGAAGGGACCACGACGATCTGACAACTGTGTACTGAAAAGACGGCAGGGAACTAGACCGGAAAAGAAAACAAATGGTCGGAGAGCCCAAATTTATCGACTGCGATGGTAGTTTTTTGCCGCGCCATTCTCAGTCACTATCTGGCGCTGCGGCTGACATTTGGAGACGAGGTCCCAAATGTAGTCGCCCTCTTTTAATCGTCCATAACGCTTCGTCTGTCCTTATCTTCTGACTTTAGAGATTGGTTGAAGGGAGGAGACAGAGAAACATGCATGACATAATCTGCGGGTTTCTTTCTCGCGCTTTGATTATTATTATTCCTTTTTTTTTTACAGTCACTGCTTATTGTACACTGTTCTTTAAGACCAGTTATCTCATTTATTTAAGTCTCTGAGTGATATAGATGGTGGTCTTATCTCTGACGTGGGACAAAGCGCTGGCCCCTAAATGTGGTTTTGTGTGGCTTTCTTGTGGCTACGCGAGCGCCGCGGGCGATTTCGTTATGCTTGGATGGAAAAATCGCTGCCGTTTCGTGTCAGTTTGCGAGCAGTTAGTTCGGCGCAGAAAATGTTAAATGGGCTGTATTGTGCTCGGCGTGTTGACGAGCTGCGCGAAATACGCGAAGCGCAACGGAGCACCTGGGCATTGTGTCGGGTGTTTGTGCTATTCAGAAACATGTAATACGCAGATAACTGCCACTCTCGAAGAAAGGCAGACCCAAATAGCTCGCACCGCGCTCATCTCTTTGCTGTTTTCCTTTCGTCACTGATTATCTTTCCCATACCACAGTCGTGGCCAAGTTTTGAGACTGACAAATTTTTGTTTCAATAAGACTTAGTGATTTAGTTTCTGTTGTGGCAGTTCGCATTAACTTTTAGATTGTCATGAAGAATGACTAGATTATTTGCAATTAATTACAGAGCATTGCCCGGCTATCAAACGTAATAATAATTCAAACAAATCTTCCTTACCTCCTGAAAACAGAATCCGTTTAAAGGGTGTAAAAGTAATTGTCATTGAAGCAAAGTGGGTATCCGCAAGTGTTGACAATGGGTCGTGGATTGGACTCGATTCGAGTTACGACTAATATGAGAGTATGGCCGCTCCAGCTCATTTGAACCACGAAAGGGCGGTTAATAGTACAAGTTACCCCAAATGGCTAATCTGAAACCCGCCTTCGTCCATTTTGAACAATAGAGGTTTTGATATTTTGAAGGTGCTGGTCGTGTGGGAAACAAATAAGAGAGACGCAGCGTTGTCGGCACTTGTAAACTTTGTGGTGAGTTCAGCCACGACCTACTCTGTACTCTGGACATATGGCAATCGCCTATGGGGGAGCCGGGTCATGAGCTAGTTACGCTAGTGGCCGCTGCAAGCGCCACGTACTATTATTGGGGAGAGGAAATGACATGTACACTATCATCATCATTGCCACCGTTGTTCGTCTGCCACACAGGGCTACCACAGGGCTACACAGGCTGATGCTAAGCACGCGCTACCCTGTTCCATACCTCCTCGTCGTTGTCAACACAGCCTACCATACACTGCCGCGGTTTCAGCAACTCACGTGGTATCAAATAGTGCTAGCTAGTGCCAAATCCCGTAGCGAAGCGGCGATTACTAGGGTTCAGTCTCTGTCGTCGGATGGCGCGTTCAACTTCTTTTTTTTTTCTATCTCTCTCTCTTGCAATTCAGTTCAATTCTTCTAGACTTGGCATTCGATACCTGACACTCCGCGAAACCGTCGGCAAGAAAATATGGCCTCTACGAATGGACTCAGGACCTGCACATATGCGTTTTCTTCCGCTCGTGACATTTCTGGACACCATCGGACTTCGATCGTTATTGTAAAGGGGCTCGTTATTTTATTCCCCCCATTCCACCAAGCACTGGGGTAGAGTATCGCCTGTTGCGATGAAACTCCCCACTCTCCAAGGCCGAAAATAAAGTTGTTGTTATTCTTCTGCTCGCTTCTATCCTGCAAAGAGACACGTTCTTACTCGGATCAACATGATCGCCCGAAATAAAAATTTTGCTTTCTGTTCGTACCGCAGGCTCAAGATTCGTATGTGTCATACACGCCTCCATTCGGACCCGACGGTCACTCTTCGACGGTGCTCCGGCTTCACTTCCGCTTGACCGAGCAGCATTTCAGCAAGGGAGAACTGCGGCTCAAGTGTGTCTCCAAGCAAGTGCGTGAATTCACGGCGGATAGGTCGTTCAGGATCCCAATGAGCGACAAGGGACACACCTCGGGACTCCAGGTATCCTTCTCCAGAGGTGAGTATTCAGCGGCTTTTCCATAGGGCACCTTGCACAACGACGGGACATGTATGTTGGTACTTTGAAGTGCCTCGACGGCGTACAAAACGATGTATATTTTATTTCGTACTAGAAATCTACCTCGTTCTAAGACTTTATATTTTGAGTTACTACTCAAAATATAAATGCCATCAGTGAACATTACGCGCTGCCACAAATTCTCGAAAGAACCCCACAAAACTTCATAGTTTCGTATTCTCCAAGGGCAGGTGACGTCACCGTGAGCTCTGATGTCAACCTCCGAGCAAGAGCACGCGTCTCCGCTCTCCACCGCACGTTGGAAGACTGACAACAGCGCTGTGGGGAGGAGATCGACGGCAATGGACACCAGAGGAGCAATGTCGCCATACGCCTCAGTAGATCGGGCATCCCATGCCCGTTGCTTTTCTTTTTTTTTCTGCTTTTCCGGTTCTTCTTTCTTCTTTTTTCCTTTTTTTTTGTGAAATAGCAAGCCGGCGCTTGGCCTGGCTAACCATTACTTTCTTTTTTTCTTAATAAAAATATCCCCCATGATGTCATACTTCTCAAAACTATAAGTAAATTTTATGATACTTCCGCGCCACATAGAGAAACAATACAGTGTGAGACATGTGGATTGCAATGAGATTGCTTACGGGGGATTCTGAAGATCTGCATTTCAACTTTTGGCACTAAGCCAGGATTATATGTGCTCACGAGGCACGGCGAAGCTTGGTGATTAATAATGTCGGCTCTTTGTTATCCGCTACTAGTAGGATTAATTCGGGGTTAGGAGAAAACAGAAGGACGAAGATAAGAAGCCGATAATATAGAATTCCCTTATGCCCGTGCTGCATAACGACACGCATAGCTATGAGTACGACATGTATGGCTTAGGCTTCATTTCCAAAGCAGGCAGCTCAACGGAGATCGTGTGACTCAATGCGAATTGTTGTCATCGATGTTCAGGGAATAGTCTCAGGACGGGAGCCCCCGGTGCGCGCCGGTAGCTGTGTTTTTATTAACCAATGCCTGCGTCCTATTTAACGTTGAAGGTCACACCTTTCTTAAACTCGTCGCAAACGAATACAGAGAGCGGCGAGCGAGAGAGAGAGAGAGAGAAAGAGAGAAACTATATATCGGCCACATAGCCCGGAGCCGTCATTTAGTCCTGTGTCCTCTTTGCTTCGTTTTCCGATGTATGGCTAACAACTCGAAACCGATTCTTTTTGTGCAGCAAACAGTGGAACGCAACGGATGGCTTGCTTAACGCTCATGCTTCTGCTGCTCACACTTTAGAAGAGTGCTCCACGCGGTCGTCGCAGCGCGCATCGAGCCAGGTTCTCCAAGACCTTCTCCCCCGCAGCACGCTGCCACTCCCGGAAGGACCTCCATGGCCTCAGGACGACGTGGGCCTTCGTGACTAGTCAGTCAAACGGAATAGACTCCGTTCCGCAGCCGACAGGACGTGTACAATCATGGACACAAATGACACGTAAAGAGAAGCGGTTTCCGTCTGTGTGAGCGCCGCGCGGGTGCGTGTGGTGTTTCTGAACAGTTATCGCCATCAGTAGAAGCATTTTGCGCGCGCACGTGTATATTGGCATGAGAGATTAGCGCGAAAGAAATCATAATGAACTGCTTGGACAAGTGATACACAGACGTGTGCTGTGCATTCTTGAAGTATGTCTGCGAGGTATAAAATCCGGTCCTGTAAGAGGTCTGATATGTGGGTGAGCAGAAACCATTAAAATATAGTTCGGTCAATATTCATGAATTACGAACTCTCGTGAAGTCGGGAAACGTCGATAATGTGCTAGTGGGAAGTTAATGAACGCGAGCATCATCTGGAGGCAGTCCTTCAGTGTACTGGCACAGTCAAAGTGAAGTATGTGTTGGTGTTACAGACTTGCAACAGCGAGGTGCTGATCTTCGGATCTGAAGTGCTGGAACGGAGGTAGAAGGAAGACCTTGGAGGATATTTGAAGTATATGAACGAATGCTCAACGTACGTGGTTTATATCTATTGACGGTGAAGCGAAAGAAGAAGGAACGCAAGGAGGACATAAGAATCTTCCATAATATCTTGACTAAGCAAGGTTGTCGCTGCTGGTGGATGCTTCAAAGATGCGAATTTTCTACTGTGAGATGCAGGGTGTTTCACCGAATGTTACTTTCTTCACTCGCAAATATGCGGTTCAGCATGCCTCGTCGAATTTCTCCAGTTTGAGATGTAGAAAACCATTCCGATAGCAAAAATGTATGTTGCTATGAAAGTTATACTTTTCCCCCTCTTTAATTTTCTAATTTACTTATCAACTTGCTCTGCCTTAATGGTTTCCGAGAGCTGAATATGATTGGAGCACTTACCAGCAGTGTTGTACATAGCGGCGCTAGTATTAGCGCCGCTAGCATAGTCGCTACCCTTTTTAAATAGCGGGTATAGCGGCGGACTCCCTCTCCGCTACACCTACTTTTCATAATATAGAAGACGTGAAACATAGAGAGAAAAAGCCAGACAACGATGAAGCAGAATTTCTTCTTGTCATTCCTTTCAGTTATTTGTTAATCAGGCAGACTGGTGTGACGATCTTCCTCAATTTCACTAACTTTTATAAGCTAAGCGCAATTGAATAGTTAGGAATATAATTTGTGTTATTCTGTGCATTTTCTAACTTTTTTAGCTCATAATTGCGAAACACACACAGGTATGTATAACATACTGTACTATTGGCTACGAAGCTAGTTTCCGTCATACAGTCAGTTGCAAAACTAATGTGAGCGTGTTGATAGCAAATTTAAAACAGTGTTTTGCAGCTTTATTGCTCGGAGCACACGCACAGACACATGCATTGGATGATCATGAGGTGGGCAATGGACACTGCCCTATTGCACATTGGGAACGGATGAAGGGATGATGATGGGGGAGCACCTTCAGGGATCCGTCACAAGACCGGTGGAGCGCAGAAGATAAACAAAGCGTCGTGTCTTTTGGAACAGAAGGCGAAAATGTATCGGAAACACAATGAGATATCGCTATAGTCATTCATTGCACTCCAAACGTACTTATTGCACTTATTTGTTGTTTTTGTATCGCCGACTTTGCTTAAGGTGTTGTGCCCCATGTGAAGCATTTCTGGGGAGATAGAATTACCTAAGCTTACACAGGATGCCGAACGCAGTCTAGTTATTTTCTCATATTTCATACCTTACACTATGGGTATGTGAGCCCCACGAAATGAATAAGTAATAATATTATCCGGGCGTCAGTGTATACGCCAACATGCACACTTGCCTAGTGGCGGTAGACTGAGAGAAAAAAATTATACCTCTGGAGCTGTAAATGACCGAGTCCATAACTGAGACCTTTTTGGGTATAAATGTATACCTTCCGGAAAGACATAAATAGTTTGTACCCTAGTGGAGGTCTCGAATTCATACCTCTCGTGTACACAAACTATACCTCTAGAAAGGTATATTATAGCCCTGTTTGCAACACATTTTTAGTATACGCAATCAAAAACTCACCTCTGGAGGGCGGAAAAGCAAAAAAAGAAAAAAAAAGAAAATCAACATAAATAAAGAAAAATCTTTATGACATCTACACATACTACAAACACACGCAAATGCATATCCACAACATGGGTGTGAACTGGAGAGCAAAGCTCGTGCACATTATACTGATTATATTCCCCACGTAAAAACAAATATGAATTTAGAAAGAAAGGTTTCAAGGACCAAGACCACTCCGCGAGTTTGGCAGGGGGAGCGCGTGTATCCAACAAATACTGATATACTGCTGGTGACTTGGCAAATTGTGGAGCAGCCTTCGCCTGGCATGCGCAAGTGAAGGCACAGATATTGCGCACTCATAAAATTCTCGGTGATGGTCTAAATACTATAGTGCTGCTGTCTGAGTTTCTTAATTAAATTACTGTTTGACTTAGATTATACCGTTCCAACAAAAATATATTTGTAATCCAAGACGTTGCGGAAGTAAAGGTATAAAAAGCATAAAGGTGTATAAAAACGCAGAAATTACAAGCAGCCTCACCTATACCGTAGGATGGTGAATGGTGATGTGATAAATAAAAAAAATGAGGATGGAGATATAGCCTCGGTGATCTATACTTTGCACATGGTATACACTGGGTATAAACGCGTGGTGATATGCCACGTTAGCCCCGCCTTATACCTTTTTTATACCTTTGTGCAGGGTTGGAGGTATAAATCGGCACTTTGTACCTTTTCTATGTCCTCCAGAGGCATACATGTGAAGCAGAAGGTATAAAAGATGTATAAAAGCATAAAGGCGTATTCCATTATTATACCTTATTTATACCTTTTTTTTACAGTGATACACAGGCGATTAATCTTAAAGCAATTTATTGTTGACAGAGTTTGACATGTTCAGGGAAACGCTACATGATATTTTTCTCTTTGCAGATGTTTCGTTACTGAGGTTATCTCACACAAGTAGACCCTTACTGAGGAAATCATACTCCAGAAAAACAGTATTAAACGTAGATTTTCGTATAGTCAAACGCTTTGTAAGGGAAGCCGTCGTGTGGCTGGAAGAAGGGAAGCAGGGGGTAGGCAATAACATTAACTCCTCGTTCCTGTGAGACCTAAGCTTTGGTGCAGTACGCGAACAGCACAGCGTTGGCCCTGGCCAGAGCAAACATTATGCCATTCGTTTGATGTTTTCACCTCACGGTAGGCACTTATTGATGACTCGGTTCGATGTGTGATCGCTTATAATGTCAGTTGCGCCGCTTGATCATACTGATCAATCCGTCGACAGGAAGCAAACTGAAGAGCTTCTCCTCAGAGCCACCTCAGGTTGGGATCCGCGGATATCTCGTACAAAATGCTATCACTACAGATCTTCGACTTAGCCAAAATTATCGGGCCATTGTCGGACCACTCACATCAGATGCAGGGCCTACAAGTTGTTGCTGAGTTCCTCTCTAGCACAGGAGTAATGGGTGAACTCTAATAGGATGCCTTTCCATCATCCTCCCTTTCTCATCCCTTCCAGAAGAGGATATAGAGCATATAGAAGAGCATATAGAGAAGAGAATATATACATCACTTTATCCGAGGTGAAATCAATTGCAATTGTAGCATATGCTGAAGGGCACTCCTTAGAAGGGCATTAGCAAACTCCTAGGGCAATGCCTTAATTAACATTTTAATTATAAAAGCTACGAAGTTGTTCCAATGAGAACATCTGGTCCCTTCGGTCACCTGACACCGGATCCGTTTTCGGAACAAAAATCCGTTCGATAGATCGTCCGCAAAAAAATTCGTGAAGGAACAAAACATTTTTTAAAATTTTGTTCATTGTGCATTTCGGAGACGCGACTTTCCTTCAACCACAATGTGAGAGAGGTGAAAGAGCACACTATCACCTCTTGCGTCCTGGAAAAACGATTAAAAGAAAACAGAAAATGCAACCCAAGATAAGGGCAGTCCCGATAGAGTCACCCGATACATTTGTTTTTGTTTTGTTTCCGCAAGTTCAAGCTCATCTTCGACGCGTGAGGCGGCACTGTGCTCCTTCACCCTCTTACATTGGGGGTGAAGGAAAGACGCGTCTCCGAAGACGCGCAATGAGCAAAATAAAGAAAAAAATTGTCTTCCTTCACGATTTTTTGGCGGACGATCTATCGAACGGATTTTTGTTCTGAAAGCGGCTGAGGTATCAGGTGACCGAAGGGACCAGATGTTCTCATTGGGACAACTTTGTAGCTTTTATAATTAAAAAGTTAATTATTGAAAGTTAATGAAGACATTACCTTAGGAGCTTGGTAATGCCCTCCTAAGGAGTGGCCTTCAGCATATGCTATATTGCAATTGACTTCATCTCGCAAAAAGTGATATACAAAGAATATCTTCGCATTTAGCTAGGACGCCCTGTGTATGTGTGTGTGTGTGAAGTAAAATTGCTTCTTGTGCTTCAAACATTCTGTCGGGAAAACTATTAAATGCACACATGCGCTATGTGCATTAAAGTATGTCTTAAATGCGCACCATCTCAAGATCAAGAGCAATGTGAAATAATATAGATTGGCTGTAGGTAGTGCTATACTTTATTCTACATGTCAACTGTGTGAGGGAACTTAAATAATGTACCTTCTTTAGATACATTCAACAACGAGATGCCTACGGTAAGGCGTTGCATAGAGAAGGGTATGGTAGCGAATAAGTAGCGGCATAGTATTTACGTTAGTTTTATTTGTTATCGGTAGCGGTATCTCGTTACTTTTTCAAATTTGTAGCGACGCTAGTATTGCGTTACTTTTCTATGGAGTAGCGGTATTTAGTTACTTAGTATTGGTAGCGAGTACAACACTGCTTACCAATCAAGTGCATGTTTCTCACAAGAAGCCGGTTACGAAAATATAACTAAAAACGAAAGACGAAGACATTCTTTTCTATTGTCGGAGCTGTGAAAGGAAGTTAATATCCACTGCCCAAGACATGAGGAAAGGAGCAACGCCTATGTTTTATATATTCCTATTTCCACGGCCATTCTCAGCGCATCGCACTAGCAAGGAGGTGACCAATATTTTTCGAACCGCTTGCCACCGAAACATCGACGACGCCGAATTTATCTTGTTGTCGATAAAGCCAATGAAAGTACCTTTCGGTAGAGATGTATAGTCGGCATAGCGGACAGCCATTCGTTCCTTGCTCAAACAAAACAGCACACTTTAAGCAAATTCTGGAATGCTGCGCTAAAGGAGTGATTTGAGTTTTCATAAAAACTAAACGAAAATCGTCCTTTAAGCTGGCAAAAATATTGGTAGGAAATCATCCGGCTATCGCACGTTAATATGTGTGATCGCGAGCTTATCATGATTTGTTGACACATAAGGTGAAACGCCCTTTACATGACAGCACTATTAGCTACAGTTCAGTCGTTGTTAACGGCACCTGTGAAGAATAGCCACCTTAAGTCTTGGGAAGGAGATGAATGCAATAACAGTGCATTCACACGAGTGACGTACGTGGTCCAGTATCCTCCATGGGAAGATGAGCAAAACGTCAGAACTTTCTGCTGTCACGTGAGCGTGATCGCTCAACGTCATACGTTTTCGTTCACTGCTAATCGTGCGGAATGTCCTGCGGCTAAGCCACAAGGTATTCCGTAGCAGACGACAAGGCCCGATGGTGTCGTCTGCTACGCGCACGGTACGCCCCGAACATTCGGCGCGTCGTGCGAATGTTCAACACAAGACGACGCACAACTTCCGCCCCATTTGCATTTTTTTCGCGGATTCCTTCCGTTAGAATATTGCGCGGAGCCGTCGCCCGTGTGAACACACGGTAACCGTACTCATCAGGACACAGTCACAGCACTTGGTAATGTTGACGTCATGCGCCAATACCCCTTGGCTTTCATAAGCCTTGGCCTTGATAATTTGTGGCTCTACTGAATATGATGTGCACTATTATGGTTACCACACCCTAGATGACGTCACATTCGCATAAAGAACCCCTGAAGAACTCACGCATTAACATGACGAGCATGTGCGCTCTAATGACCTCCTTCCCATTTAGACTCAAGACTGAGTCATTAACAGTGTCTTAGGCTTTATTCCAAGTACCGTGTTACTTTTTTCTCATTGCAAGATTTTTCCATGTATCGTCTGTACATAATCTCCCCTTTCCTTTTATTTTTTTTCTTCAACCGCATAATTGCCACTCCCTTAAACAAAGCCAGCCCAAAAGCTCCTGGGGTACCAAGACTTGGGTTTATGGAAAAGGAGTGGGTATTTGGGCAAAAGGAAAAGGAATAGCATTTCTTTAGGACGGAATCTCAACGGCCGCACAGCCATCTATAGTGTATATATCGTATACTATTAAATTATATCCGTAATCAATGCCAGAACTTCCTCCGACAGGGTGAATATATCGGTTTTATTTGTTTTACCTCGAAGTATGTGTAATCTGCTGTTTCTTATCCGTGCTATAGCGCATGCCTTCATTGTAGTACTGATGTCAACTATCAGGACACAACCCTGTAACATGCACAATGTCTGCGGAAGAAATGTTCAGCAGAATCTCATGTACCATTTAATATGCTCAAGTGCATAAAATTGCTTTCGCTTCGTTCTGGACGGTGTACAGGGCGGTTTCTCAGTTACAGACGAGCTAAAACTTGTCGCACTGTTGGGCTTGGTTGAGTTCTTACCCGAATGACCCACATTCCTGACATGTATCTATTTATATCCCTCTTTATAAATTGTCCTCATGCTTCCTCTTCTGTGCTTCGGTAAGTGCCGCACCCGTGGACAAATTAGCAAGGCTGAAGCTACTCCCCCTTGCTCGTCCGTGTCGAAAGTAGGCCTGAGTATATGATGCTGAGACCTATGAATGCCTCTGTCTGCGAAGTTGCGCGTTTCATGAACATAACTACCTCCATGTCGACGTTTAAAGAAGTGGAGTGTCTACCGGTGAGCAGCTGTTGGCTTTACACGCGTGTGACATGCAGGTCAGACTTCTGTGTGGACATACGATGTACATAGGTACAAGATAGCTAACATTACAAAAACTTTCCCCCCTTTTATAGCACTGTTACCAATTCGCAAGTGAGGTGTTATTCATCAAATGCGATACGGCATACGTATCGTATGTCAGGTGAACGCACAGTACAGGCAAGCTCTTGAAAGGTCACGCTGCAAATAACTCTGGTCCTTCGCAATTTTTCATGTCTAATCGTAAGAACTCCAACTTGCATTCTATACACTGCTGGAACAGAAATTCACCACACAGCAGCTCTTAGCTAACCACCCATCCGCATGATGTCGCCCCGTCTGCTGATGCTGTGAAGACAGGAGGAGGCGCCTATCTTGGACATGCATAATGTGTCCAAGTAGACGCCAACCTCCCATTTTCAACAAACCAGGAGATAGGACGATATCATTCGGAAGGATGGTCGGGTGGGAGCGTGCCATGTGGCGAAGTTGTGTTTTAACAGTCTATGATATTACTGGAATTAAAGTTATGATTCGCGATCTAGCCAATAATGGAAGGTCGCCAGTTTTCATCCAGTCTTTCACTGAAGCCTTTCGAACAAAATACGTCATTGTATTCGAGATATCTGAGGGGACTGGTAACGTCTTTGAGAGGATGGAAGCATCTGCCGAGGTTTCGTCGCGGCTGACGTGTATTTATCTGTACATTATAAATGTAGGTAATAGCCAGTAAGACGCTCCTTGTAACGCTCTCGTTTACAGTGTGTACGATATTTTCTCGTCATTCTTATGTGCTCACATGGTATGAATAAACTTTATGAACAGTGGCGAGGTGAACTCAGTTCACAGTCATGTGTCTGGAACCATTCGGTGGCACTGTGGAAACGATCTAGGCTTGCATGTTACTTTGCGAGATTTTTGCCTTCTTCACAAACGGCGACGTTTGTACCAATTTCTTTATGTGGGTCATGATAATATATATAAGGGAGTAACAACGGCGAAAATAAATGACCCCACTTCAAAGAGGTTAATGTGAGAGGGTGACTTAAAGGGGAGCACGAACAGAGGACAGGTGTGAGGTTTAGAGATCTTGAAGGAAGACAAAAAGGCCGGCACTGACGCCGAGGAGTGCATGCCGAAGGCTTTGGGCAAGCTGAATAGTCTGTGGTCCAGAGGCTCACGCTGACATCTAAGCACCCGCCGTTCGCATGTGCGCCGGCCGCTGACCTCGATTACGTGCGAATCGTAGCTGGGGTATGGCAAGACGAACACGGCATTGACTGTGACCCATCCTATACCGGAACACAGGGGTGAAGACGACGTTGAGTCGTAGGGCTTGTAGGCCACGCACAAATGACTGTGAGGGAAGTCACCTGGCGTCCCGAATTATATTGTCGGGCCCATTGCATAAAGGTGTGACCACTGAGTGATGTCGTGACAGGCGGGCCAAGGGCGACACCAACGCAGACAAATGGGAGCGCATATCCCCGGTGTAGAGTATGATGGGCAGGATTCTGCGGTTACGGGGCGATGCATCAGCCGTCAAACAACCGCCTCGTTGCCTTGAATTCCAATGTGGCCCGGGACCCGCTGTAGTGTCAACCGGTATTCCTTTTCCCCCAGGGTCAGGAGCACCACGAGAATACCCACTACCACCACCACCTAAGCCAAAGAGTCGCGGATGCCCACGTACCCTATGCACTGCAGGGCTGATTTTCAGACAGTGTACAACACCCAGGATCGAGGACGGTAGTCCAAAACAGAGAAAGCAGACTTGAGGAACATCAGGATGGCGTACTCTGCGAAGGTCGATAACGTACGGTGCGATAGGCGAAACCCACATGATATGCACCCATCTGGTACGTCTGGTACGCCAAAGCCATCAGATGAGCCATTCGTCGGGTGGAAGGTGTGAACAAAGTATGCGCATTATGTACATCTCTACACTCTAAAAACAGAACAGAACCGTGCCCCACTTGTTGCAGTATCCTGCCGGAGAAACAGCTAAGCGCGGTCAAGTAATTGCACGTCTTCGAGAAACTTTTGTGGCACTCTTTCGTTGCGCTTTCTACTAGTACACAAAAGATCTCATGTTGTTGTAAATCCGCAACGCACTTCTTGATTCTGGAAGAAACGTCCTCTTGAGTAGAATTTGATACGGTTACTTGCGGCAGACGACAGATGTTCTCTACGCATAAATACCGTGACTCCTTTTTTGGCTGGACTTTTTTGTTTGTTTGTTTGTTGTTGTCATGTTTGGTTAAACAGACTTGGGCCTGGTACAACAGTCAATTCATTACGGTCTTCGCAGCCGCAGCCGGGCAAGTGAGTAGCTGCTGCTATCTGTACACCCTGCATGCTGAGCTGACAAATATCTGCGCGTGAGCAAGAAGGACTCGATGCAACGCTGTAGTTGATGAGGCAATTAAACATAGAAGGACAAAGATAACGCAACCCTCACAACGTCTAGTTGCATACCGTTCAATTGAATATTGGCAGTAGGGCAGTTGACCCCACTGCTGATGTCTTTTCCTCAACTGCCATCATTCAAGTGGACTCGGTCCACCGCACAAATAACGCAAGGTCCCACTTGAAGCAGCATGGAGGTTAGAACCAGGTACTACACCAATGTCTCAGTCAGCGCGTTTCCAGCACATCTGAAGAGGTGACTCTTGTCTTGGTCTTGTCTTGTCTGGTCTTGGTTGTCGTGATTGATTCATTGATCGATCGAAAAACAAAAATGTGGAGATGTCAGCCCCAACAAATTTGGGACAGGACTATATAGGAAACGTAAGTAGAAGAGAAAGATGAAGAACAACGGCATAAACCCAACGAAAAGGACGAAACAAGTTCAACTCAAAATGTGCCAAATGCATAACAAAAACAAATAAATGAATGAATAATAACTAACAGAGGCCAACTAATGACGTCATAGTTTAAAAGTTCGTAGACCAAACAGAGCAACGGCCTTCAATGCACTGTGCACAACCCTGCCCTAAGGACAGAAGCAAACAGAGACTACAGAAGACATCGAATAAGGTCACATGATTTGCAAAATTGCATAGCAGCGTGCACGACCGGAAGCACATGCAGGTGCCTCCATATTGATAACCCGCAGGCCAGCATTCAAGAACTTTTCCGGTGCTGATAATGCGGTTATACAGCTGGGCCAGTGACGATTCGAAAATACAGCGATGGTCACTGTAGTGTATTGAGAAGCCGGGTCGTATGCTAAGCTTGGATATGGTCGCAAGCCTGGGCTCCGGCACGGGTTAGATTATACATAGTTCTCGCCATTCATTCGATACATCCAATACATATGAAGGCAGCATGTCGGAAGTAACTCGCCGCGCATCTGTCGCAGCTGCCTAGTTGTACGTGGTGGTGGTGGTGGTGGTGAAGATGAAAACTGCTCGCAGTGGTTGGCCACGCTGGAAGCGGGCAGCGTCATGACTAAGACGCAGAAAAAAAAAACCTACACTACACTATAAGCGCGATATAAGCCGCGTTTCTTTTAGGAAGGCGACCAGAGCAGCAGTCCGGCGTCGTCGCTCGCCAGGCGAGTTGCCACTTGCGGTCCACAGGTGTCAACGTAAGTACTGGGGTATCGATCCCAAAAGCAAATCCGGAAGATGATGTGCAGGCACTTGTGGCAAAATTGCAGGCACTTGTTGGTATATTTGCATGCTACTGGAAAGTGTGCGATTATGGACACGATATCCAGCTTCCAGCAGAGCCTGACATATAATGCACCTCTTGCCAGAGCCGTGTATTAAAAGGGAGTCTGGCCATTGGGTGGAGCCCCCAAAAGAGGCTCGACCTGTCAATCACAGTTGCACAGTTATTGGTTTGCTCTTTACCACGGGGGCCACCATGACACCCGACTGCCACCGAAATGGGGACGAAAACAAACATGGTGAAGCGAGAATCTGGTGACAAAAGCTTGTCACAGGCTACTCTGATTTTACGTTGCAGACGTACGTCCTCTAATAAGATTCTTGAAAATCAGTTTCAACTGATGCTTCGCTATCGATATGTAACGCTTTGTCGTCGGATCCAGGCCTAGTGAACACGGCACGGCGATCACAACGAAATTGTAAGAAAAACGGCAATGTGTTGTATAATTTTCAATGTAATTACTGGATTTTATGAAGATTATTGCCTTTTTATTTCAACTGGTCATGTTGTTTAATTTAAAAATCGTACCGCCGACACGATATGTGTACGCGTAGGTGTTTCTGTCGGCAGTGGAACGACGACGGCTGGCAGACCATTCCCGACGTGCCTTGTCTCGTCTAGGTGACATTCATCAAACTGGCACGAAAATTCGCTAGTTTTGCAGATTGCACGAAGTATCCACTTCAGTCCTGTCCAATCCACTTCCCACCCAAAATAGCGCCGCCCATATAGGATGGGGACAGTTTGCAAAGATACGATTATCGATAGCGCCGCGTATTTCAATATATTGTCGGTCAGACAGCTCAAAAAGTGGGTGGAGCTTGAGGTACCAGCTATTCGGACCATTAATGGCCATGCTCCCTTTTAATATACGGTTCTACCTCTTTCCTAATCATGTCACAGTCTAGCGACTCCTTGGCAAACCACTCTTGCAGCGCGCCAGACCCTTCTGTATAGCACCAATGACAACATCAGTCTTGCAGAGTCAGTCGGGATGTCGAAGTGTCGTGTTTCTTGAGCATGCGCCGTATTCGGAAAAAGGCGTGTAATCCTAAATCGAGTGCGTAAAACGCCATCTGTCGAGTGCAGAGAGAATGTTCTGTGGCGCCTGCAATGTCACAGGCATCATGCACATGCGCATAGGCAATTACGAAACAGGCTCATGAGGTATCGGAATGACTATGTACAGCGTTCATGCGGCTCTTTACGGCGTTGAGAGAGACGCTTGAATGCATCCCGTGGTGGAATGATTCCGCAGTCCATGCTCCAACATGATAGTAATACAGTACGCTGTGTTACGATAGTGTTACAGTACGCTGACGACATCAAAACAATGCGAACTATGTGAGCACCTAGTTGGTGCACTAAGAACCGCCTGAAGGTGAACGCTGCAAGAAAAAAAGAAAAAAGTATATTGCCTAATTTACCCGTCAAACAGATGATACTACCTCTCGCTACATGTCTAGCTTAACCAGCTCACTCTGGAACATATCACAAGGCATGCAGAAAGGACGATGATTTTCGCGGATGCATCCACCAATACCACATTATCTTCTTGTGCGTCCGTCATCCTGGGCTCCAGCGTCCGTCATGCTGTGCACTTATCGCACCAGACGTCTTCTACGGCCGCAGAGCTGTACGCTGTTCTCAGTGCCGTCCATTACATTCCCAACCAAGCAACACCTGGTAACTGGTCAATCCTTTCTGATCCCAAAAGCGACTTTTAAGCACTCCGCGCGCCTGTGGCCTTCAGTGGCCTTGTGGTCCGAGTGTACGACATCATTTTATCGTACAATGCCGCTGTCGTAAAAGGGCGCAAAATCCAGCTCCAGTGGATCCCCGGTCACATCGGCATTGCTGGGAATGATGCTGCTAACAGAGAAGCACGTGATGCTCACCAACGAGGTCCCACGCAAAAGATACGAGGGGTGTTCAAGTCAAACCGGGACTTTCTGTCTCCTGGGTGTACAAATGGCTCGCGCTACTTCTTTTTCGTCATTTTCACACGCGACAGGCCTCCGCGTTCACCACGTGGTGGTCCAAAGTTTGTGCAAAACAGAAGACACGTGCTGGACAAGATGGCCGACAACGAGGTGAGCGCGCACATCGAACAGCAATAGTCATGAAGGCGTAAAGTCATCTGAAATTCACAGAAGACTTCATGCTCAGTATGGCCACGATACACTTAGCCGCAGCAAAGCGTTTGAGGGGTGCAAACGGTTCCGAGACGGCCGTACATCAGTGCAGGACGATCCCGGCCGGGGCGGCTCAGAGCCCAGTGTCAGAGTTCCTAAGAACATCCAACGTTTTTCCACGGTTTTCTGGGACAAGGCTGGCGTTGTTCATGTTGATTTTATGCCCAGTGGTACCACCATCAATAGTGCATATTACTGCAAGGTTCTCAGGGATGTGCATAAGGCGCTGAAGCAGAAGCGGCCGGGCCTCATCACCAAAGCAGTCCTCCTCCTACAGGACAATGCACGCCCTCATACAGCGCATATCACGACACGCACCTTACAGTTGGAACTCGGCTGGGAGTTGCTGCCAAATCCCCCTTACAGTCCAGACTTCGCCTCCAGCGATTTCCATCTCTTCGGGCCACTGAAGGCGTTCTTAGGGGGCCGCCACTTCAGCTGCGACGACGAGGTCAAGAATGCGGTCCGATCATGGCTGCTACGCACCGGTATGGATTTCTACACTGCTGGCATCCAAGCGCTCGTGAAACGCTGGGACAAGTGCATTAGTGCAGCTGGAGATTGCGTTAAAAAATAAAAATAATTTCTCGCCTGAAAGTTCATTTTACTTTTGCGAAAAATAAAAAGTCCCGGTTTGACTTGAACGCCCCTCGTATATTTCACCTCTGAGGATGCGAAACGTATGTTGTGCGTCATCCAGCGTGGCTCAGATCGGAGTCAGTGGTCCAATTCCGCGGAGCCGACGTCGCTGCTGCGCAGAGTTGACCCGAACGTGTCTTACCCAGTCCCTCCGCGGATGTCCCGTCTGCTCGAAGCTTTGTTTCACAGACTCCGACTCAGTGTCCCATTGGCCATTTCTGTTCAAGATACGCGCTCATCCTTCGTCGTTGTATTCAACGTGTGGTGTGCGTGAAGATTCGGAACATATTCTTCTCGAATGTGCGCGGTTTCGCACTGCACGTTTGCAACTTCAGAGATCCCTGTACCGTCTTGATAGCCGACCCTTTGACGTCGTGAAAGTGCTGGGCGAATGGCCTGCGATTCATCGTCAGGGTGCACAGCACTCACTCATCACCTTCGTTAAGAGCATAGCAGAGCTCTCGTCCTGTTGGACGTTTTTTTTTCCCTTTTTTTTCCTGTGTTTCATTTTTTCTCTACTAGACCTGGAGTAGCTTGTCCCGCGGTGAGCAGGCTCACATCTCCATTTTTTTTCTCTGCTATCATCATCATCACATGTCTAGCAGTGAAATTTCTCTTGTCAGCACTGTCCGTGATCTTGGAGTTACTTTTGATGCAAAACTGACGTTCCATGATCATGTTGCTGCAGTTCGTTCTTCTACTCTTCGGGCACTGGGTTATTTAACCTATACGTACAAAGTTTTTGACATTCCCTTTGTTTTTAATAAACTCTACAAAACATTCGTTTAACCACAGCTAGAATACGTATCCGTCGTATGAGACGCACTGTGCGTTATATGTACGTAAAACATGCCCTTATGACCCACTCGCGCGTTGTCAAATTTTGGTGAACTCTTCGTCCTCATGTGATATTCTTTCCTCATATACTGCCTTTAAACGCAGCATTACATCTTGCTTGTCTTAAATTCAGTCGTCATCATCGAGTTATTTGTTCCTGTTGTCTTCATTTGTGTTATCTAGTTACCTTGTTTTCTCTTCTTGTATTCCTTGAAATATTGCCTGAAATATTGCACTTTTTGAGCATCTTGCGTATTTTCATTTTGTTATATTATGTCCCCCATATGTTTATCATCCGTATGTATGTTCTTTTAACCGCCCAGTACCTTGGATTATTGCTATCCTGCCATCTCCTTTATATCATTAACGTGTGCTTCTTACAGGGTGTCTCAGTTAAATCCCCGAGCTAAATAATTCGAGAACCGGTGCACCAATCGATGTACTTTTTTTACAAGTATTCATCCGATACCGCCTACAACCTGCGCAGCGTGTGAAGTGGGAGGCCCTCATTATTTAAATAAAAATTCAAATGAGTTTTGTGAAAAAAACATAACCTCTAAAGCAGGGTGCCGTCGGCATTAAAATGGGTACTACCCCTTTTGGGACCTTCAGGGGACACATTTTAGAGAAACATCTGCCAACAAAGAGGGTCATTTGTTGCAATATTTTTGTCGTGGCTGGTCGCGGCGAAGTGCAAAAGCACGTAATTCATTGGTGTAAGGACGTAATTCATTGGTAGACATGGGAGCGGCCAGCCACGCAAAAAATACGTAAACCGAAACCAATTAATTACTCCAACAAATGCCCCGAAGGGGTCATTTGTGGGTCAGGGTGGCAGATTTTTCTCTAAAAGGTGTCCACTGAAGGACCCAAAAGGGGTAGTACCTAATTTTAACGCCGACGGCGCCCTGCTTTAGAAGTTATATGTTTTCACGAAACTCATTTGAAGTTTTATTTAAATAATGAGCGTCTCCCACTTATTCACATGGTGCGCAGGTTGTAGGCGGGTTGTAGCCAGCCTCACCCACAAATGACTCGCTTCCGGTCATTTGTTGCAGTAATTAATTGGTTTCGGTTTACATATTTTTGTCGCCGCTGGTTGCGGCGAAGTGCAAAAGGACGGAATTCATTGGTGTAAGGAAGTAATTCATTGGTGAACATAGGAGTGGAAGAGTGTTCTTGTGCGCTTCACTGCGCCCAGCCGCGTCAAAAATATGTAAACCGAAACCAATTAAATATTGCAACAAATGACCCGATTTGTTGGCAGATGTTTCTCTGAAAGGTGCTCACTGAAGGTCCCAAAAGGGGTAGTACCCATTTTAATGCCGACGGCACCCTGCTTTCGAAGTTATGTTTTTTCAGGAAACTCATTTGAATTTTTATTTAAATAATGAGCGCCTCCCACTTATTCACACGGTGCGCAGGTTGTAGACGGTATCGGACAGATACTTGTAAAAAAAGAAAGTTCTTCGATTGGTGCACCGGTTTGCCAATTATTCAGCCCGGAGATTTAACTGAGACACCCGGTATATGTACATTACTGTAATTTGATAGTGCGCCAACACCAAGGCTCTTGCGGTCGTTCCTGGGCACAATAAACTCATTCATTCATTCATTACTTCTCCCTAATCATGTCTGGCAGGCGGAAGTTGGCTGCTGATGTATACCTACACCATAGGTGTTGATCCACTCAGAAGAACAATCGTCACCGGTGAAGTAATCAAGATTGAGCTGTTGCTGCGTAGAACAGTAGAACATATAGACAGAAGCTGTGCCATAGACCGTCAGTGTAAGAGCCTTGTAGCCAAGTGTCGAGGGGTATTAAACAAGAACATATACCAGTAAGCCCACCACTAAGAACCTTTCTTCCCGGCATATCAAAGCACATCCTCTGTCAATTCGTTCAGCCACCGTCTCTTTTCATTTGCACAGTGCTACGGGCTACAGAATTACGAAACTTAGGTACAAATGCGCCTCCTTATATGGGTTCTTCGATGGCATTTTCTTGTTCCACTTCGATAAACTGATTAGGGACGGGGAAGGAAGATGGACGTCAGCTACGTCGGGTCGGAGTACCTGAGAGTAATACGAGCGAATCAAGAGCCTCACTCTGAACGCTGTCAAAACCACAGTTCAGAAGAAGTAACAAAAGCAGGGTAAAAATATATAGAGAGAGAAGGTGAAAAAGGCCAATTCTCTGGTGGCAACGTGAATGATTACTTTCACTTCTGCTTCTGACTGGAGATCGTTTATTTAATTTACGGGTGACACGAGCATGTGGACGTCCAACGAAAACAATGTTAAATACGAAAGGCAACGGTGAACGCGGGAAGCAGTCTCTTCTTTTCATGACCCCTGGAACCGTCATATGGCTGCTTCTGCAAATGAGGTCTTCAAAGTCCAAGATCAAACTAGGGTTCCAAATAATACTGTTGTTCGAATAACAGAGATCCGTTGCTGGAGCATTCTTTGAGCGCGTTATGAAGAGAGAGAGAGAGAGAGAAATACATGATGACGATGATATGGCGATGACTTCCGCTCATTGAGCAGAATGCTACCCCGTTGCTATTGGGGAAAAATGAGAGGATGGTGATGAGGATGATGCTGACGACGCTGACAGGGTTTTAGAGAGAGTCGATCAGGCCGGTAGTTTGCAGGAATTTGATTAAGGGTCGCACGACGGACATCTGCTTTCGTGTGTCCCATGGTCCCAAAATGAGTCTGAGGAGGCGCGTTATGAAGAGGTTGTTACAGGTCCTGTGAATTCATGTTTTGTATGTTTGCTTTTGCCATGTGATGGAAAATGCACTCGCCAACGGTATAGCTTTGCCAGCGTAGACGAATAGCTCAGAACAGAGGAAGAGGGCACGGAGCTGGGCAAAAGTTTACGGAACGCGCGGGCGGCGTATCGTCTCCTCGGCGCGACACCCTGGACACCGTTTTCCAGCCAGCCTCACACCCAGCGCTTTCGTACCCAGCACACTCCAGCAAGGAGGAAAGCGATGCCAGGGAGGAAGCACACGACACATGTACTTTCCTTCTCTCTGGCATGGGCAGTAAACAGCTTTCAACGTGCTCCCCCGGCTAGACGGCACTGCGCTTTCAATATGGCGGCGTCCACGGGAAAACGGTGTAGCGGGCGAGTTCACTCGTTCAGAGGGGCGGGCGAAGGCACTGGTTGAGACAGGCAGTCGTAGTTTCGGTATTGCTTGAACGTGCTCGCGAAGTGGTTTGGATAAGCACTTCTCTTTCTCCCCCTTTCGCCCCTCCTCTAAACGAGTGAAGGAGCTTGCGCATGCCGCTAGGGTGTCGCGTCGAGGAGAAAATACACCGCTCACGCGTTCCGTAAGCTTTTCTCCAGCACTGTACAAGCGAGCTGGTGCAAATTCGATGTACGCTTGGGTATCATTTCCTTGAGCCTGAGGGAGAACACACACACTCATAAAAAGTATGTGGAGTAGGTGGGACAAGAGGTGAGGAGGAAAGGGTGATACAACTCTGTCGTCTCAGCAGGAGTGGAAGTTTCAGTGGTTGTTGAAGGGCGCTTAGAGTACCTCGTGTTCGTAGGAGTCTTCACCTTGAAGCCACGTACACGGTAGTGCGTTGAGACACATATGGGCTGCATACGTGAAAATGCAGATGCTGTTAAGTTAATTGTTAATTGCGTGTTAGCGCCGCGAAGCAACTCTGGCTATGAGCGGCGTACAGACGTGGACAGACGGAGAGATGACAGCAGGAAGGAGTGGGGGACAAGGGGAAGCGTCGGGTTTTCCTCTTTTTCCGTATACATCCACCTGTGAACACAACGTCTAGGACTAATGCCCCTGTCACACGGCGAATTGAATGTCATTCCCAGCGAATGGCATTCGTTCCTCGTGTCACGCGGTGAAACCAAATAGCAATACATGCGAATGGCATTCGCCCAGCGAATGAGTTCGAGGAACTTATTAGCTTTTCCCTCTCGCACTGACTGCATATCTTCTTGAGGAGGGAGGTAGCAAAAACGTCAACGATACAGCGTTAGGAGAAATTAAACACGAATTAAAAGTTGTGCTATAATTCTATATCACGAATTAATAACTTTTGGCATCAAGCATCAAGCAACAATCTTTCCCAGTGAACTGCCCTCGTTCCCAGTCGCCATTTTACCAAGTGTGGTCCAGATAGACTTCTTACCTGTCTTGGCTTGGTTATACTTTTCAAACTGAGCTTCGTCCAAAACGCAACGATTTTGTGAAATAATGGAATGTTTCGCTAGTTTCGAGAAAAAGAAATAAAAATATATTGAATGTACCTGTACATAAAGCTTCATATGTTCATAGCTTCATAGCTTCAATGTCATTCGCTGGGAATGCCATTCAGTTTTTAATGTGACGTGGGTATATTATTTGCGAGACAAAGCCGTTATGTGCGAAAGGCTATTTCTGGCATAAGAAACAACACGTGTGGTTACTGTTATTACTTTTTTTCTTACTGCGAGACCACCAGGGGACAACTTTGTTCATTCGTACTCGATTCCCATGTCACTCATCCAATCTGTCACATGCAATATGTCTGTGTACCGAATCTCCAGCGGTGAAGCACCCCCTGCGTAAGCGTCTCGTATAGTTGTTGCGTTTGTCAAACGTTCCTCAATATTCAGCCCCTGTGCACAGTGTCCCGATCACTATGCTTTCTGCACACTCTTACAACCGGTAGTGGTGATGGAACTGCATACTGTATAGTCGGCCACGCTCAAGCGGGACACGTCACGACTACCGCACGAGGCATCGTGCGTCCTGCGTCGACATAACAGGAAACTGTGCCCACATTTGTCTTGAAGCGTCTGAGGAGGACTCAGGCCAAACACCCAGACAGCACGGCTAGCGCCCGGATTCCAACCCTGACTCAGGTCATTCTCGGTGTGCAAGGCCATCATGCCGAGAAATCAGAATAGAAAAAGCAGAACTAAACCAATAACCCGATTCATTATCACGCAATAAAGTTGTTGTGGTGGCGGTGGCGGTGACGAAAACCGGCTTGCCGTTGCTGGCCTCACTTATGTGGTCAGCGTCACGACTGTTGCCAGGATGAGTTGAGATGATGTGATAACAGATGAAGGTTAAGATCTAGGCCGTTCACTGCCAGAATTGGTGAGAAGTCCGAGCAGTTTTTGTTTTTAACCGTATAACACCCTCCTAGCCAACCATCATCTTGCCCCCAATGGCACATTTTTCTCCCCGATTTGTTGAAAATGGGAAACTTACGCCTGTTTTTTTGCACTGATGCAGAAATGTTAATTGTCACAAAAAAGCGTACTCTCAGCACTTTGCAGAAATCAGTAGTGATAACGGTATCGTTCTGTGTAATGGTTTGCCTTCAGCGTGTCATACGATGAAGTTCTGTTTTACATCGGCTACAGTGGTGACGTTGCCCATTCATGAGTCAGGCCAGCAACGGCAAGGCAATCTCGTCACCACCAATTTTCTGGTGCCACCTTCTTAGCGGTTGTCAGAAGAAACGGCTGTCGTCTGTAAGATCCACTTCTATCTCAATTATTTTCGTACTAAAGAACATGGTAGCGCGCCAAACAGTACACGTGGAACAACTACGACGAGAAGGGCACAACGACGAGAGGGCATCCGAGAAGGCACAACCATCTTCAACCCGTACATCGATTTAAAAGGGCATTCCAATCGCGCTCCGAGTAAAACAGCCTCTCTCAACATCGTTATTTCTGCTCAATATCACGATGGTGGTGTACAACAATAAAAAAGTACGATGTAATACAATACAGCATATTACTGCTTCTTCAAACACGCTTGGGTTTGTAATGAAAGGCACGAAATTTGAGTGCTCCAAGTTGCAATCCGAGTCGAGCTCCCATACATTTGAAATGTAATGCAGAAGTTTCCTCGGAAAGGCGGCAAACATTCCTAACTCCTGAGGGACCCAGCTCCTGAGCTCAGTCACTTCGGCTGCGAGGCGCAGTATGGCAACAACACCTAGAGGCCTCTCTAATCTTCTAGGTTCTGTTGGCTATGGGATCCACAGAATAGGGTCAATGCCCCTAACGGAGGCAAAAGCAAACATTATTGTTGCCCTTTTGATCTTTCTTGTACGTGGTCGATATTTGTTGTTGAGGACACCATGGGCGGTTGCCCTTCAGTTTTTTTTCTTTCCTTTAAGTTTCAGTTTTAGTTTCAGATTCGAGTTTCGAACGCATAAAAAAAAAAGAAGCCATCTAGCCTTCAGTCAACGTCACTTATTTATTAGGTTAAGAACGAGAATAAAATTAAAGTGGTAGTCTTCGAAAACGCCAGACAACGGCGGACGACTCGTAGCTCAGGCTGTGTTGAGTTTGTCAACTTGTACGACTTTCTCACTTCCCACCAGATTCAGAAGGTTTCGTCTATCTCGTTCTGCGTACGTGAAACACCCCGACAATCCGTATGAGGTCATCGGTCAGAGGGTCCGTCAGAGGGACAAGCTTGGAGGTCGAGCTGCTGATATTTTGGATAGAATAACTGCAGAAGAACTGACGCCTCTTCCGAATATTGGAAAAATCATTACATGCATTGAATGCACCAATGCGCTACGTGTCTATGTTAAATTATGTGTTAAATGCGTATATGTAGTTAAAAGACAATATTGGCTGCATCAGATATTGGCTACAACTTGTCGTGTATTAGGTGCGCTATGCTGTTTCAGCGAAAATGTCGGTCTTTAGGGACATTGTGCATAGAGATGTCTCTTTGAGACGGCGAGTATGCAGAAGCGGAAACGTATACTCGCTTGAATTTTATTTGGTGTCAGTATACGTATCGCGCTACATTTTCCAAATTTGTACGAGCAATGCTGGTGTGGCGCATAGCGGGTAACAGTATATTATATGAGTGGGACAACCATCCTGGGTGACCTCGAAATGTCATAAAACCGCTATCATGACTCTAATTCGACGTAATTGACCGTAGAACAGGAAAATCCTGCACCCAAGCTGACAAATGTTTTTGCTTTAATCCATATTAGCGCTGCGAAGCAACTGTGGCTTTGGGCGTGCAGACGTGGGCAGCTGGAAGTTGAGGGGATTTATTTTGCGCCCTGGGCCGACTTCAGTGTCAACTGTGCCGACATTTGTCTGGAAAGACTGCCGGGAAACCCAGGGAGAACCTCAGACAGCACAGCCTGTGGTAGGATTTGAACCCACGATCTCCCAGTGTACGGCAGGAGCTTGGAGTAGAGGATGCTTTTGTACGCACGGCCATGCCGCTAGTCGGGTGATTTGTGAGTGAGTGGGTCTTCTGTAAAAGAACATAACAGTTCATTTGCGTCGTACTTCATGAATTACGCACCAGCTTATCTATGTCACGATATAAGTAAGATGTTTCATCAGGACATCCGACACTGTACCCCGTTGTCGGAGGTAATTTTCCACTTCCGTTTAGAGACGTGTTTCTCGATTATCTTTGGCATTGGTTATTTTTCTTACGCTAAAGACACAAGAGGGGAGCATTATGGAGGGAGTATGTTACGTAATATAACATAGCTCAAATTAATATTGCAGGGTTAACGGGCGTCTACGTATTATTGGGTGGAAGCTGAATGCCTGGATTGTAGTGGGTTTTAATAAAAAAAATAGTACGGACGTCGTCACCCCACAAGTGTGGAGACACCTCCTCCAGCTCACTTGTACTGCTAAAAGGTGGTTAATAGTACAGACCAGGGTTGTGGAATTCCATTCCAATTCCATTCCGAGGAATGAAGATATGTGTTAATTCCATTCCTTTGAATTCCTCACAGTGGAGAGTTGTGGTCAGTTCCCATTCTTGGAATGGCTTGGCAGTTCATATTCCATTCCTTTAATTCCGTAAAGAATAAACAAGGCAATATGATTGACACAAGAAGTCTGCTAGTGGCAGTCACGCTGGCTCCATGCGCGTATTTTTCTACTATAGTTGCCTTTGCACCCCTCCTTTTCACCCGGCCGCCTGCGCGTGTGTCAGGTGCAAGCGTGCATCCAATCGCCAGAACGTTGTGAATGGAATTGGCCTCGCTTCAGTAGCAGACGACATCCCAGCAACGCACGGCAGCCGGGCTCGTGACGCGGAACAGGTGCGATGCGTGATCGTGAGCGGTGGTGGCGATGGTGGTGGTACAATGTTCAAAGGAAGAGCAGTGAGATCTGCCTGCTCAGACAAGGCGGCAAGTTTCACTGCTTTGTGATAGGGGAAGAGGAGAAGGGGGAGTAAAAGAGAAAGGGGCAGACAAAAGGTGCAAAATGACACAGCGTTGAACGCAAGATTTTCACAGGGTCACCCAAGCCATTGCATTCCCATTCCATTCTGGTGAAAACGAAGAATGATTCCATTCCAACCCAGTAATAACTTAGTTGCTGCCGTTCCATTCCCATTCCATTCCGAGCTCTATAAAAAAAAAGGTATGATTCCGGAATCCTTCCAACTCCGGAGTGGCAACACCGCAACCTTGGTACAGAGCATCAGGAAGTTGAATGAGGCTTATCGTTCTATCGACCTGTAACGGTGTCTGGCGGTGACGTCTACTGTCGAGCAGAATCAGTTCGCGTTGTTGGCTGCTGAAATTTAATTTACTTTCAACTGTGAATTCACCGATGCCGCTTAGCGATCGGTGGCCTAGACTCTGGGAAGCGCACGGTGCCTTCAGGCCATTCGTGCTGGTCGTAGGCAGAGCCTGTATGGAACGCTGCTTTCGCCACTCATTGACTTCCGCCCGTCTTTTTTGTAATGCTCAAGGCGAGTAGGGGATGATGTTCTAGTCACCCAGCTAGGAGCCTCCGAAGCGGCTCTTCCTGAGTTCTGAATTGTTCGCGTATTTGCGAGAGCAACAGCGTCAGCGACAATTTTTCCATGCCTCGGCTTCTCGTTGAACGATTTATATGCGAGCGGAACCTGAAGCGATGTCGACAACCAAACGATACGGTAGCGAGAAACTTGTTATTGCTACCGCCTGCGCGGAACAGACTGGCTCTGCGGAACAGAAAAATTTGTCACTGTTGCCGTCGCTCCGCAAATCGCATGCCTGGGAACGCGCCTTTAAACCAAAACTTCAACGCGTAGCGTCAACCATGCGCAGAAGGTCAACCATTGCGCAGAATGATACCTTTATACCACTTTTGATTAGTGGAAACGCGTGGCGTACGCCTTTTCAGGCACTTAACATAACTCCATGAGTATTCCGAAAAGGCGTCGGCCTCCTGTCTTTAACAAATCAACAGTGATAGAGGTATCATTCAGCAGAGTGATTGGCTTTCAGCGTGCTACGCGTTGACGTTCTTTTCTTAGAGGACGGTGGAGTTCTTATGTATACACTGCACTCTAGAAACTGAGCTTCACCGCATAGCACGCTCTGCGCCAACCATTGCCACGATTGATATATGGTTATCGCGTCTGATTCGAGGAGAGAGGGAGGCGTACATCTTTTTGTGTCAACTATAATATACCCAAATTGACACAAAAAGGCGTACGTCCCCTCTATCTTCGAATCAGAAGCGATAACCTTATGATTTCATGGCAATGATTGGCGCAGAGCGTTCTATGCGGTGAAGTTCAGTTTTTAGAGTGTGGCGACGCCATGGCTGACAATGCCCGGTTGGTGTTGGGCATGAAAGCAAACGGAGCGCTTAAATTAGAATGTCGGTAGTTCAATTCAATATGAGGAACTTGCCCGTTAGATGAAGCTAGGTGTTCCTAAATTTATGCGTTTCTCGAGCGCGAATCCACATTCCGAGATCACGTGAGCTCTCAGTGCTATCGTGCGCTCTCAACCACATTCGTCGACAGCCACGCACGGTTTCGCGGAATAGTAGGCGATGACGACAATGGATGTGTCACATATGCTATGACGCATGGCAGCTGAGCCATAAAGACTCACATGGTCCCTACAGGGGGATACTTAAAGCAAAAAAAAAAGGAAAACAAGAAAGAAAAGATAACAAGAAGTACTACCAACCTTCTAGCATGTAGCCGAACCCACTGTCACATCTACCATGGCAAACATGCATAAGGCAGGAGACATCTATGAAACGACATTTTTATGCATCGCACACAACTTTATGCATCATTTTAGAGGGCCGGGCTGTCTTACGGCGTCTCGTATGCAGGGGGCGGAAAGACTTGTTTTGAATAATACGTCAGCTATTCTGAAGAAACGGACTTGGGGACCTGAGGAGCAGCCGTTAGTGGTATAAGCCGCCGTTTGATCGAATGCGTGTTGAATGCGTTTTGCATTCATAGATGTCAATGTCATTTATTTCCAGAACGCGAGCATAGGTGGCGTCTGCGGCCCCGACTTCTGTATGCAATTCAAGCGGCCCATGAAAACGCTTTTCCGGAGGAGTGTGTACAGGACGCTGAACCAAGAAATGTTTTGCCGGCGCGGTCGAGCAAATTCTTCGGTACCCGGGCTGATATGAATGACCCGATGATACGAATTTTGCGTGTGTGTCAGCCAGAGTTGTATGCAACTCGTTACAGGTAATTCCTTACCCAGTAAGCAGTTGCTTTTTGGTTACGAAGTAACGACTTAGTTACTTTACCAAAAATTGTAACTAATCACGTATTCAGCTACAAAAATCGGTATAAACCGTTACCCACGTTGCTCGTTACTTTTCTTCGTTTACACTCGGCTTCAACATAGGACGATATTGTCAATTAGTATGTGGAAATTCCGTAGGTTAAAACCCTATGGAATTTACATGGAATACACGGAACACACAAGTGGTGACCGGACCTGGATGCTCAGCTCCTGGGAGCCTCTCGTCGACAGTCATTCTTTTGCCGAGTCCTAAGGTGATCGGCATTACGAATACAGCAGTGCTATACAGGCACGTCATTGACCATGTAAAGCATTCTTGAACAAAAGAAATAAACAAATAAATAAAAAGAAACCCCTGGGATTTCCTTTCCTCCCTCCCAATTTTTTCGTGTTGTCTTACAGCTTGCTGCCCGTGGGTAAATTAGTCACTAAACTCGACTAAGCTCGGATGCATTAATATTCTTCTCCTATGTGCGCGGTTTCACACTGCCCGTTTGCAACTTCAGAGATCCCTGGACCGTCTTGATAGCCGACCTTTTGACGTCGTGAAAGTGCAGGCCGAATGGCCTGCGATTCATAGTCAGGGTGCACAGCGTTCGCTCATCACCGTCGTTAAGAGCCATGGCACAGCTCTCGTCTTTTTATACTTTCTTTTCTTTTTTTCTCTACTACATCTGGAGTAGCTTGTCCCGCGGTGAGCGGACTCACATCTCCATATTTTTCCTCCTACCATGATCACTATCATATCATATCATCATCATCATCATCATCATCATCATCATCGGATGCTGAGATGACATTACTATTCTCTGCCGACTCTCCGTGTTGTAAAATGTGTTCATCTGACCTGGATGACCGGATCCCGCGTTCAATATATGCAGCTCGTGTGCGTCATTAACCGCGTAGGGTATCCGTGGAAACAACCTTATTCCGTGTATTTACCTCCCACCTGGTTCCAATGAGAACCATTCGCTGGATTAGTAAGATACACATAGTCTTATTCTTAGTGATTACTAAGGTGTCACAAATTACAACCACGTCAGCGTGGCCCGCGTTGGACGACAGCTTAGTATTTTCGTGCTTTCTTTGCTTTCCCACAACAAAATGCGTTAGTACGTCCCAGGCTGTAGCAGTTTGCGAATCGAGAATTATACGTTAAAGGCACTGCTTTTCACTAATCGATCGAAGACCGTCTGCAGCCAATGCCGGGTTATGAGGTGGGAGCCGGAGAAGTTTGGCTGATTTTATGGTTAAAATTGCTTATAGATGAGCATTTATTAGCTCACGTATATAGACGTGTAGCTGATGTCGAGTATAGCGTCCTAGCAGTTTTGCAAAAATAAATAAATAAAAGCAGCACTTGACTTTGAATTTACGAAAAAAAAGGGGAAGGCAGTCTCCTTAATAATCACGCACATTCAGTCCACGCATCAAACAAAGGTGGCTGTATTTGACGCAGCCGTACCTTTCCGCAGCAATTGTTCTGTCTTGCCACAGAGGCTCTCACAAAGAAACGCACCAAAATAACCTATGCTCATTTGTCGACGATGATGATAATGATGATGATTGGTGTTTTTATGGCGCATTAGCAACTTAGGCCATAAGATGCCCATTTCTAGTGCCAGCTATTGTTCAAAGCGAATTCCATGTCGGACCAAACAAAGCAGCTGTCCGTTTTAAGTTTCACATGTTTGTCCTAGCTTTGTAATACCATGGTAACGTAAAAGTAACTCGTTACTGTTGGGTAACGGGAACGCGTTCCTTTTTCTACTTTGGTAACGGGTAACGTATTTAGTCATTTTCTTTTCCTTCTGCTTTTTTTTTTTTTTTTTGGCAATGTGCACATGCCTGGTGTCAGCGTTAATCGACACCCAGACAAGCAAAGCAAGGGATAGAAAAACTGAAAAGAAAGAAGAAGCAGAAGAGGAAGAAAGGCGGAAAGAAGAAGAGGAAAACTACCATTTATTTATTTATTTATTTTCGCTGTTGCTAAAGATACTCTCCCAAACTCACTGAACTGCCTGGAGAGGAAGGTATATTTGCAATCTTCGATGTAACTATTATTTTATTTACATTGCGCCCACACTCTAAAAACAGGTGGTGGTGGTGGTGGTGGTGAAAGGGCTCGCAATTTGTCGGCCTCACAGAGGTGGGAAACGTCGACTGACGCCCTGCACTCTTAAAAATGAACTTCACCACATAGCACGCTCCTAGCCAACCAATCATTTTTAAGAGTGTGGGAGAATGTGCGTCCTGGGCCGACTTCTAAGGGAACTGTGCCGACGTATGTCTGAAAGCGTACAGAACATCACCGTGTAGCACGCTCCGCGCCAGCCATTATTGCGAACGGTAATGTTAACGATCCGGATTCGAAGAGACAGGGAGGCGTACGCCTTTTTTGTCAATTATCTTATACAGGGTGTTCCACCTAAAGGGATAAAAAATTGTACCTGGCGGCGTACTCTCTGGAGGATTGTGGGCCTTTTGACAGTTGCCTTCTTGAAACTTGTGCCACCATTGAGGAGGGCTTTGGACAATATTTAATTACCGGGACTTTACTTTTTTTTTTAAGTGAACTTTGAAAATTGCCAAGCGAACCTCACTTTTGTTACAGAAATATGAAGTCATCCACGGATAACCACTGACCCAACAAAAACTATGCACAGTATCGCAAGAGAAATGCTAAAACAAATCAGTAAAAATTATGCTTTAGCGCCGCCTGCTTGATTTTCGCAAAAAAGCGCGCGCGAAATGTGCGTCTAGAGGAGGAAGTTCATTTGGGTTGGGTTGGTGGTTGGTAAAATAACAAGGGGCGGTTGAATTCACGCAAGCGAATTCTGCTACCCCCCAAAAAAAGGAAACTGTACGATTGCACCACAGAAGGTGCGAGCGCACCGCAAAAGTTCACCGGAGCGAGCGTCTCGACCGCGACCACGCAGGACCGAGCGCGACGTTCACATCGAGGATCATAGTAATGGAAGGAAGTTCATTTGTTTTGCCTTGGTTGGTTTTAAGGGAAAAATAAAATGGAGATTTGGTTTTGCCTTCTTTGTGATAAGACGGTTGTCACCATAATCGAGGTGAAAGCGGGAGAAAACAAGAGCAAAAAAGCTAAAACAAGAGGCGGGAACACTTCCTCCTCTCCCCGCGCCTTCCGTATATACGCTCTTTTTTTGCGACAATCAAGCAGGCGGGTCTAAAGCGGAGCTCGTACTAATTTTTGTACTATTTCTGTTGCGATACTGTGCGTAGTTCTTGTTGGATCTGCGGTTATCTGCGGAGGTCTTCACATTTCTGTAAAAAAAAAAAAAAGAAAATTGAGGTCCGCTTGGCAATTTTCAAGGTTTTGTCGAGACTGAGACGACAACTGAGTCTGGAGGGGAGGTAGCCTTTTTAATAACCGGCTAGGTTCCATGGTGAAGATGAACTGGAAGAACGTTTTGATTATCGCGCTGGGTAGCGCTGACGTAAACCGCGCGCTGGCGGATTGCGGCTGACGATGGGGGATGAGGTAACGACTGCTACACCATCCCCCCATTTGGGAAAGGAAACGTTCATGTGTCCAGAAATGTAGGGGCAGCGTAACCGACGGCTCCAGGAAACGCGTTTGGGAGCGGCAGGAAGGTTGGTCGGGGGTGCCGAGTGGTGCTACGGCTTGAAGGAAAGCGTCTCGGTGTCAAGGTCGGGTTCTGAGAGGGTCGCTACTGACGCTGAATCGACATGTGCAGGTTTCAGACGATCGATGGAAATGGTGTCCTCACGACCATTGACAGACAGCTAGTACCACTTCGGGGTTCGTGCCATGACCCGGTATGGACCGTCGTAGTGGGGCTGCAGTGACTTTCTGGCGGAATCGCTGCGAATAAACACATACGTGGATGTGCGGAGATCGGAGGCGACGAACGGCTATCTTCGCAGGTGTCGTCGAGGTGGTGATGGACGGATCCGCGACATTGCCGCCCGAAGTTTTGCGAGGAAGGTAGACGGGTCCAGATCGCTTGAAGCGTGAGGCTGGAAGAACTCGGACGGTAGCCGAAGTGGTGAGCCCTTAACAAATTCTGCACTTGATGCAGCTAGGTCTTGCTTGAAAGCAATAGGAATCACGAAGAGGACAGTTGGTAGAGCGTCAAACCATGCAGTGCGATCATGAGCACATGAGACAGCAGCCTTGAGAGATCTACTAAATCATTAACTTGCGGATGGCATGCTGTAGTTCGGATACGATGAGTCCCAGGCAACTGCAAGGGGTCAGCGAATAAACGGGACTCGAACTGCTTGCCAGGATCCGTTGTTATTGCAGTAGGTACACCGAAACGCGAGATCCAACCATGCAGGAAATCGCGTGCAACAGTCTCCGCTGTGATGTCGGCGACGGGTATTGCTTCGGGCCATCTTGAAAAATGGTCCACGCGGTTTAGGACATAGGAATGTCTGCGCGACAGAGGAAGTGGTCCAACGAGGTCGATGTGGACATGTGAAAAGCCTATGTCCGGTAGGGGAAATGCATCGTACACTGTTAAAACAGAACTTCACCACATAGCACGCTCCTAGCCAACCATCATTCCGAATGATATCATTCTGTGTCCTGATTTGTTCAAAACAGGGGGAGGCGCCCATATGGGACATGCATAATGTGTCCCAGATAGGCGCCTCCTCCCATTTTCAACAAATCAATACACAGAATGATATCATTCGGAATGATGGCTATGAGTGTGCTGTGTAGTGAAGTTCTGTTTTAACAGTGTACGGTGTCTTGGTACGCCGGTGTACTTTCGCCCGTTGACAGACAAGACATCTGCGGGCCAATGACCGCACGTCAGCGTTCATGGAAGGCCATAGGAACCGAGATCTGACAAGCTCCTGCAATGCGTGAATACTAGGATGCGAGAGGGAGTGGAGGCTCTCAAAGACCAGCCACCTGAATGGTGCTGGGGCGAAAGGTCTTTGGCGCCCTGTCGATGTGTGGAGAGATCCGGGCAGGGGCACGTCGGCGAAGGACAGTGTGGTAGAAGAACGTATAAGCTGACGTAGCTCTGTCCAAGCCTGCATCTATAAGCCATTTTAACATAATCGATGTCGAGGTTTGGGAGTAAGGTCGCGTTGAGTCCCATTCTGGAAAGGGCTTCTGCAACCGGATTGTCCACACCGTTGACATGGCGGATGTCAGCAGTAAATTCGCTAATGAAAGCAAGTTGCTGGGCTTCTCTGGGAGATTAGCCGTCAGCGGCTTTGGATAGGAAGACGAATGTGAGGGGCTTGTGGTCGGTGAGGACTTGAAACCGTCGGCCTTCTAAACAGTAACCAATATGACGTATCGCCAGATAAGCTGCCAGAAGCTAGCGGCCGAAGACGCTGTATCGTGTCTGAGTGGGGGGAGCTTCTGCGAAAAGAAGGCCAGGGGTTTTCATTGGTTGTCGCTGGACTGCTGCAGAACGCACCAACGGCACTGTCTGAGGCGTCAACCATAACGCTGGTGGGTGCACCGTGCTTCGGAGACATGAGGACAATAGCGTCGGCTAAGGCGTCCTTGGCCTTGATAAAAGCAGTGTATGCTTCTTCGGACCATGAGAAAGCGGCGGGCTTCTGGGGACCTCATAGCATGTCTGTGAGTGGACGTAACATGTGGGCACAGGAAGGGATAAATCGCCAGTAAAAGTTTGTCATTCCCAGAAACTCGCGCAGCTGGCGGAACGACGCCGGTGTTGGAAAATTCCGCATCGCTTCAACGTTGGGGTTGAGAGGTCGAATGCCTTCATTTCTGATTAAACGGCCCGAAAATTCCAACGAGGACTTGCACAAACTCGCATTTAGCTGCATTGACAACAATTCTGCCAAGCGAGTGAAAACGGTACGAAGGTGGGTTTCGTGCTCTTCGGATGAAGAACTGACAATAAGTATGTCGTCAAGGTACAAAAACGCAAAGGGCAGTCCCCTCAACACTTAGTCGACGAAGCGCTGAAATGTCTGGGCAGCATTACGGAGAGCAAAGGGCATTCGAACGTGCCAAAAGGAGTGACAATGGCCGTTTTCTGAATGTGAGAAGGTTCCACAGGAATTTGATGGTACGCCTGTATCTCAATCCTCGAAAATATGTTCTTCCCGTGCAGGTTGGAGGCAAAGTCGTGAATATGCGGAATTGGGTACCGGCCTGGGATCGTCACCTTGTTTAGCGGCCGGTAATCGCCACAGGGCCTCCAGTCGCCAGACTTCTTCGGCAGCAAATGCAACGCCGACGACCAATTGCTAAAGGAAGGTCGAACTATAAACAGCTGGAGCACGTGCTCGAATTCCCTTTTAGCGATAGCGCTACAGTTCAATTGAAAAAAAAAAGTTCCCCGGAATTAAAAATTGTCCAAAGCCTTCCTCAATGGTGGCAAAAGTTTCCAGAAGGTATTGCCGAAAGTCTCACAATGCTCTGGCGAGTACTTCGTTAGTTATAATTTTTTATCACATTAGGTGAAACGCCCTGTGTACAAATTGCCACAAGAAGGCGTACACCCCACTGTTTCTTTCGAATTGACACTGATGTTGATAAACGCTTTTGAATCAAAAGCGGTAACCCTCATTCGTGGCAATGGTTGGTGCAGAGCGTGCTATGCTGTGAAGTTTTGTTTTTAGAGTGCAGGTGAGAATGCGGATGTTTGCGCACCTGTCAGGGTTTCTTCGACTTTTGTTGCCTCGTTTGGCACTGCTAATTTTTTCTGCTTTTTTTTCTTTTTCGTTGTATAATCGCTACTTTCCTTAGACACGAAATATGCTGAATTCAGGGCAGCGTGTGAGTAGAATACAGGTTAAATGTGCCGCGTCGTTTAATGAGTGAGGAAACCAGGCGTCGTCCTTGCAATCTCCGCGATTCGTTGCACATAGTGCAAGCATACTAGTCTTTCATCAATAAAATGTGATTGTAACTGCGAAAAAACAACATCTAGAAGCACGACGCTGCTGATATCCACATTGTTGCCTTTCTTTTACGTTGTTTATTTGTTTCATAGTATTAATTACCATCTGTTAATCAACCTCGGCAACAACATCAACAATCAGCAGTGTCAATCAACATCAACACCGAAGCGAAGACAGAGGTGGCCCACGGTGTCTGTTATTATTTCTGGACATACGATGCTCCTACATTCAAAACATCATTTCGCTATCTTTCTATACGTCAATTCTCATTCGTCAATACATCTCTTTCTATACGTCATCATCTATATTTCAATATAAACGCGGTGACCCCAACACGGGCATGAAGCGATCCAGGAATCCGATACCACGTCGAGACTGGAAGGTACTCGGGTTCGAATTCTGGTGCCGGCAGTGCTGTCTGTGCTTTTTCCTGGGTTTTCCTCAAACGCTTTCAGACATATGCCGGCACAGGACGCACATTACCCCAGGGCGTCAATCGTGACGTTGCCCACCTCTGTGAGGCCGACAACGGCGAACTCTTTCACCAGTACCACACCACCACTAGGAATCTGATATGACACGGACGTGCATAGAAATTAAAATATGAGTACTAAGGGTAACAGCACGTTGATAAACGTTTCATGTTCATGATAACAGGTTGTACTTGCCACTCTGTACTCCACAGGTAGAACCAACACCACTTAGATAAGACAAGGTCTCTTCATTTCCTCCTCTCAACAAGCGCCACGTCACGCTAGTTGTCCGACATGATCGCGACGATCGTCAGACAAGTGCAGCACGCGCTCCACAAGCATAAGAATAACTTCGATTTTAGGGTACATATTCATGTGCTTTTGGCGTCTTGTAAAGGCCTCGTGTTGTGTGCACTTTGCATGAGCCCTCCTGCTTCGTTCGCCGCGTGGCAGCTCGCCAGCGATCCTGTCTGCGGTCTGTTCTCCGGGAAGTGTCAGAACTGCAACGAATCTGGCACTCATACCACTGGCCCGATGCTTCTGGTTGCCACATTTCCTGGAGCTACGAACGTGTCAAAGACAATGACAGTGCTAAAGTTTGTTTGCCCCTGGTTCAGTGAGTTTGTCGAGGACACTCAGATAAAAAGTTAAGAAGGTGACTTGATAAAACTTTAGCACTTCAGTTTAGTCAGCAACTTTGTACTGCCAAGAAACCGTCGGTACAGTGCAGAACTTTGGTTTTTGCAACTATTATGCATTCCACCTCGCCACATACATATAACTTTACAAGAGGCCAGTCAACTCTGTGCCGTGCTCGCCAATCGGATATGGAGCCGATCCATTGCGACTGTAAAATGGGGCTCATACTTTGCACTGGAACCTCCTTGCTGGGTATGTCAACATCGTGACATGTGAGAATGGACTTTCACCAGGGACTCTTGTGCAGCTCATATGTAGTTCGAGCAGTAACAAACACGGCGTTAACGAACCTCTGTGAGGTAAATAATTATCTCATTCAAGGTCGGGCACAAAACAACGTTGAAGCCAGAAAGGTGAGCACACTAAAACGGAAATAATATAATTCCTCAACACCCTTGACTTTCATTAAAAGTTTATGTGAGTATCTGTGACTCACAGTGTGATATTCTTCAATACATGTACTTCTCATCAGGGCTATAAAGTGCTTTGAGTTGGTTAACAGCGCAACATGAAATGTTTCATCGAAATGCGCAATTTAAAGCACTTTTATGATTGAAGCTTACAGGTCAGTACGGGAGCTGTGCTTCTTATGCGGGAGGCAAACGGACACAATCCTCCGTTATATTGCCCTTATTCCGGAATTGATGTAAAACATCATGATTGGTTTTGAGTAGCAATTGTTCAGAGGCTTCAGGATGTCTGTTTTTATGGAGTAAAGGGGAAGTCTACTCCGGTAAGAGGGGCCCCAGTGATTGCACCTGCTGAGAAGCGAAGCAACCGACGGACAACTAGCGTGACGTCACGGCGCACGCGCCTTATATCTAGGTGGTGTTGGTAGAACACGTTAGAACGTTCTGCTTGAGTTAGATGACCCATCATCCTGTCCTTTGTTGTGGTCCTCATCGCAGCATATGATATAAGAACAAAGACTTTGCCTGAATCGAGCCTTACCCTGTGGGAATGTCAAAGACCCATCTAGCAGTCAAGAAAGCCTCACAACAGAGACAGCTTAGCACCATGGAAGAGAGGTGACATTATGTTTCCTGTGACCGCTATCAATAGAGATATCTTGTGCAGCCGAAATTCTTTTTTGTTGTCGCTGTTCGTACGGTAACTCTCCTCCTTGAGATTCCTGCAGACGACCCTGCTTCTCTAGTATTACGTCAATGCGAGGCCCATACGTCAATAGTGACTTTTAATACGATGTACGCTGTCCCCATTGCGCACGTAAGGGATAGCGTTGGTAGTTCAGCGTGTGAGTCTTGTAGCGTAGTATTTTAGCGTCGTAGTCTTGTCGTCTTGTCGTAGTCTTGTAGCGTGAGTATAGTCTTGCGCGTGACACGCGCAAGACACAAGGAGAGCTTTGCGCATTCCGCAGAACTACAACGCTGTCCCTTACGTACGCAAATGCGACAGCGTCCGTCATACTAAAACTCACTCATATCCAAACTCTCACGTAGCATAAAAGGATCGCGTCGCACGACCACTTCATAATCAGACACTTCGAAATTTTTGTTAGTCACTTTCCTGGAGTATGGTTTGGAAACTCACGGACATTGAAGTCGTGCGTTCCTGGCCCCTAGATTGCCGCGGGGAAACGTGTGTTCGACACGTGCTTGTCGAGGCGCGATATTGTCAACACCCGAATCTGACGGCAAAGCACGTCCTCCGATTTTCGTATTCCATGCGGAAGTGCGCCTCTTCAACCAGGAAACTCTCGAAAATAGCCTCTGGGCCTATCTTCGGACACAGAGCTTTCGAAGACGTGATCCCTTTGTGCTCTCCACATACACTACGTAATATGCTTCGTCTTAACGCGTTGTTTGTTTGGGCTGCCCACATGTTCGGGGAATTTAGCTTTAATGGCGACGAGGGCCGCTTCCTGAGCTAACGTGCTCGGGAACAATAAATGTGTAAGAAATGGAAGAGCTGGTTGCAATCTAAACGACGTTGTGATACATAGACGTCATCCACACCTTCTTGTTACACGTGCCAAAGTATATTTCCCCCTATGTATAGCTTCAGGAACTTTTTCCTGTTTGTCGTAGATGTCGCCTACGGGGGCTAATCAAGTTTTGGGCACAGTCGCAACATGCACCAAAGTGGTGATCAGAGAAGTACAAGACCAAGGAGAAAATTCAGTGGCAATTTAGCGGTAAATGCGGGAGAAACGCGTTAGCATTAAGTGCCTTTTCCGGTCAATACTTGATTTCCGGGTACCAGTGATGGGCAGTACTTGAAGTACCAAGTACTCAAGTAGTACTTTAAGTACATTTCTGGGTACTTGTACTTTACTTTAAGTACATCTTAAATCGTGTACTTTGTACTGTACTTCAAGTACTTTTTTCCGAGTACTTTCCCATTAAGTACTCATGTACCCAAACTTGGACTCCAGGCAAAAAGTCACAAAAGAGTATCAAAAATACACCCTACTAAAAGCGCTAAAATGACAACAAGAACACGAAAACACACAGATAGGGCTATCTCTGAGTTTTCGTCTTCGTGCCGTCACTTCAGCGCTTTTAGTGGGATGCGGTACATTTTACCAAAAAGGATTTTTGTGTTTTTAAATAGCACATTTGTTGAAGCACATCTATTGTTGAGAGGCTTGAAATGTGTAAAAAGTATCAACACTTCTATTATTATGTAAAACGAATGGAATACAAAAACACGCACACATTATGACATCGCAACCGGCAGCACAATGACTTGGTCATTTGTCGTTTCAGTTCTCGCAATGCAGAGTTCTATGCTTTTTTATAATGTCTCCTTCATTCGCAATTAATAAGCATTTATGCATTATATATCACATTATATGTGTGATTGCATTACATGATGAACACTCTGCAAGACACACCGGCTTTAATTTTTACATTTTACGTTTTTTTTAATTGGTCACATGGATTACATTGCAGCAGATTACAGTCGTATAAAAATGAAGGCTTATACTGTGCTTCATCTTTTTTACTTTCATCATATTCTTTTTCTAAACAAAAAGCAGCAAGAAATTCCCAGAAATATGTAATTTCTGTTGCCTTGTACTTTTTTCTTCTTGAAAAATCCCAGTCTGCTATAGCAGAAGATTAGTACCAGAACACCACACTAGGCAGGTGATCCTGGATCAGTCAGGGTGTAATACTATTTTGCATAATCACAGCACAGCTGCTGATTACCTTCCTACATGTGACTGCACATTATGACCTCTGATTAAGTTTATATTCACGGGTTAGCACTTAACCTAAGACTTTATGGCTCCAAAGCATTTGTCAAGAATACTCGCCCAACTTCTGCAAAAAAACAAAACAAAAAACAAGTCACAGATGCTAAACAGTAAAATGCAAAGTGATACAAACTAAATTGGCAATGTACTTGATCAGTACTTGAAGTACTTTGCCTGGTACTTTGTACTTTACTTGAAGTACACTATGAATTGGGTACTTTGTACTGTACTTGAAGTACTAATGATGCCAGGTACTTGGTACTTTACTTTAAGTATAATTTTGAGGTACTTTGCCCATCACTGCCGGGTACTCACCTCCGTCTGTCCACTTTCGGTGTAAACTCGACTTCAGTTTGTCTACTTCCCGTCTATACTTGACTTCCGGTGTCCACTTCCGGCTAACCTGACTTACGGTTGTCCACCGCCGGTCTATACTTGACTTTCGGTTAGACACTTTCAATTACTATGTGTAAGTTCATTTAATTCAGCTTTAATTAGCCTCATTTACTTTCAATTACCCTGTAATTACCCTTTACTTACATTTACTTGCTTTCATTTCTCTCAATTCCCCTTTACTTGACGTTAATTACATTTAATTACCTTCGGAAACCTATGGTTACGTTCTTAGATGGGTAGAAAAGGTACGTTCTGTAATTTGTAACTTCATTTAACCTTTCTTTTAATTACATATACGTATCTTACATTTATTACCTTTAACTTCAACTTTCTTGCTTTAATTGCGTTTAATTACCTCTAATTACCTTCAATTACCGTTACCTCTTACTCTTAATTACCTTCAACTACTTCAATTATATTTCAAATCAGTTACCTCCATTTACCTACCACTTCCTGTTATATTCCCTCTACATGTCCACTTTTCCCGCTGCCTCGGTGAGGCTTCACCATCTTACACACACACACACACACACACGCACACGCACACACACACACACACACACACACACACACACACACACACACACACACACACACACACACACACAGCTTTTTCCATTTTGACACTCATAATTGCTTGGATTTTCTGGGCTGTTCTCGCAGGGGCTCTCGACTCTAGCAGACGTTGTTCCTATACCGTGCCTACTGTGCCCCAGAGAGCGACAACACTTGAAATGATTGCAGTTTTGTTGACGTCGCGAAAGTGTTGAGACGCTGTCCTGCCTCTGATTACTATGTGGACCGTGAAACATCAACTATTGGGTCGGTATCAACTACTACTTCTCTCCACCCTAGTTCCTCAACTACTGGCCTTAGTGGCTCAGTTTGTAGCGTGTTCGCCTACTGATCCGAAGGTTGCGGGTTCGAACCTGGCAGGGGACGCCAGCAGCTTGGTGGCAGCAGAGCCGTATATAAAAAGGGAGTCTGGCCATTAATGGGTCATGCCTATACCTGGAGCTCCACCCACATTTTCAACTTTCTGACTAATGGAGTGTTGAAATATGGGATGCTATCAATCAACCTATCCTCAATATTTGTCCCCCTGTCCAACTTGGGGAGCGCCATTTTGGGTGGCAAGTGGATTGGATGGGATTGAAATGGATACGTCACGCAATCTGCAAAACTACTGGATTTTTGGTGCAAATTTGATGAACGCCGCCTAGGGTGCGTGGGGCACGTGGGGAATTGTTGTCTGCTTCCGTCGTTGTACCGCTGCCGGCAGAACCACCTACTGGGACACATTCTGTCGTCGGTACGATATTTAAACAAATCTACATGAATAGTTGGAATATAAAAGGCAAGATTGATTATATCCATGAATGCCAGCAATTTATCAATCCGCATTTTAATGCCTTTTAATTTATCAATCCGCAATCCGCATTTTAACGTGATTGGTATCCCATTATTTTCCACGAAACGCACTTTCTGCTCGTACCAAACACCTTGTTAAGATCTGAAACATGGCACTGCTGCGAAAACGCGTCATTTTAGGGTCCCATTTCGCACATTCACCCATCCATCCGACAGGAAAGTGCCCTTTGTAGCTGATGTCGTTACCTCGTTAGCCAGCAGGTTATTGAGATCTGCGTAACGCGTCGGGCACCACTCTATGTCCAATTGACACGCTAGTATCGGTACGATTGGGATGTACAATCAATGCAAGACCGACAGGACATCCATCCTACATTGCTTCCAGGTCAGCTGCGTACACCGCCTCATCTACACTCTAAGAAAAAAAGGAGTAGAACGGGAAGTAATCGCAGCTTCTCGTCCCCTAGACTGCAATTACTCCCTATTTTGGTCCCCTAACCCCGACATTTAGTCCCCAAGACTGCAGATTGTCGTTGAACTTCGCAAATGGTCTTCCGAATGCAACAGTCTACGTAAATATGTGCTCTTTGTCAATTTGATGGCCTGGGCTGTATATCTCAGCCAACTTAGCAAAATTCCACCCGCACAGAGTAAGACACAGTTAGCGCTTCTGTCTTCGAAAATTGTACCCTATGTATGTCGCAAGATTTTATATGACTCGATATATCACGGTTAACGGTTTAATTAAAAGTATTTTCATGTGTGCACACGAATTATGTACCGGGACTCTTAGAACAGAGCGTGAAATGCAGTTTTCACTCTGTGACATTCATTTATTCCCGTGCATTTACTCCCGAAATGGACTATTCTTTGTGGCAATGTATTTAGTCCCCAAAAGGAGTAAAATCACTCCTTTTTTCTTAGAGTGTGCAGGATGCTACCGGAAGCTGTTCGAGCTTTCTTCTACTCGTAGCCCCTCTTCGTGCTCTCCGATTATATCTGTTGCAACGTACGAATGTTAAAGGCAAAGTGCTGCGTTTTGTGTCCTCTCTGTCAAAGTCAGACAAAGCGTGTGCGCCTCTATCCGTGGCGGTCTTCTGGAAAGCGTGCTTTCACTGCGCTAGCGCAGTGTACGCAGGGAAAGCTATCAAACAGTACGTCTCTCCTCGGCTTCCTCAGCGAGCAGATGGTAATGTTGTTGCGCTGTTGTAATGCAAAGTGATCGTAGTGAACGGGTTCGATCGAGTTTGCTTGGATACACAACTCGGGGATGACAGTAATGCATTGCAATTCTGAATCAAGAAGCCCATTGCACAGCGCGCAAGACGGCAGCGACCACATCCAGAGGCAGATGCACAATAAGATCACGTAATTCAGTCGTCACAATCCCCATCCCTGCATCCCCTGTTCAAACGCCACCAAAAGCGCAATTCCCACTGCAGAAAACGAGTGCCACGGCAGTTTCCAATTGCGATTTTCGAACACGGGAGGCCTTCACCATCCAGCTTTGCAAAGGAAAATTATCAACGAAGGAAAATTATCACTAGCGCGCAAAAAATAATCCGACTTAGTTACAAGCGCATTTTTTGACGTAGAAGTTGCGTCTTTCCGATAGTTTATGTGCACTGACGCTCAATAACTTTCATGTAACGTTTTGACCTTTCGGGTCGACGTACGAATAAATTAACTGAAAAGTGTAATTAATTTGTTCTAATTAATTAAATTAGGTTACTATAAAAAATATGCAATTCAACTAGAAGACACCAAAAATAAATTCTACGTCCCCAAAAGATACAGCCCCCTATTTTCGTTTATCTATACAGGGTGTCCCAGAAGACGTGTCATTGAATTATAATTAAAAAAAAAAAAACGCCACCTAGAATCATGCGGTCAACGGCATTTGCTCTTACTAGGGTTTTGCCAAATCCTGATGTGAATGTCATGTAACGAATGGTTTATTATGTAAATTTTTCCGAACTGAACTCGGAAATTCGCCAAGTAAATGTCACTTTTTTACCCCACCAATGTGTAGAGCGTGCCTAATTTACTCGAATTCATGATAATTGACAGTGATATTGAGGAGCTATCCCATCGAAAAAAAAAAGCCGAACATCATGTTTTTTCAAGACACCAAGAGCATAGCGCTCGACGACTTTTTAAGCGCAATTGTCGTCAGTCCGACGAAAGGAGGTCGCCAACCCAGCCCACACAGTGATAGTAGAAAGGGATAACACAGTATGGCTTATCGCATCCGGCTTCCGCTGGAATCTTGCCTTCCCAGTCCCAATTTCAGGAGCTGGGACTTTTTTTTTACTATCACTCTGTGGGCTGGGTTTGCGACCTCCTTTCGTCGGACTCACGACGAAAAAAAATTACATAATAAACCTTACGCTACATGACATTCACATCAGGAGGTGGCAAAAACCTAGTAAGAACAAATGCCGTTGACCGCATGATTCTAGGTGGCGTAGCTTTTTTTATTATAATTCAATGACACGTTTTCTGGGACACCCTGTATAAAGCCTCTTGAAACCTACGTACGACTTGTCTACTAGATACGGTAATCAACCATCTCTGCTCAGCATCATCGAAGTGTGGGAATTGCTTTCTCAACAATCCTACAACGTAACAATCCCCTTACGCCCCTTACGTATAGGGAACGCCAAACACGGAGTGACAATCTGCTCAGTAGGCCATTATCAGCTTTAAAGAACTTCATTTTAAAGAAAAAGATTCGGCTTTATGAATCATATTTGGTTAAAAAAAGCGTCGATTTACGTCATTACGTTCGAGAGAATGGACGATGGGAGGAGGTGGTAATCATGTGAACAGCTTGCCGTCGTCGGTCTCACAGTAACGCCAGGCTGAATGGACGATATGTTTCAGAGGGCGTGGTGTTTGCGAATGAAGATTCTGAATGCGGGGTAGTCGCTTTCTGCTCCTCGCAAATGTGAGGTGTAGCAGAACATCAGAGTCTCTTAAGGATTGAAATATACACCCCTATAGAAAAAATGTGGAAATTTCTACCCATGCCGGTAGAATGACAGTATTTGTACGGGCTTCGTTGAACCGGCGCGCCCGTTCCCCTCTCTGGGTATAAGCGGGAGCCTCCCTTTTTCCAGGCCTTCCACTTATCAAGCAATCGCACTCAAGACCGTTCTGCGAATCATCTGTGGAGAGCCATCGCCCACGCAAGTTCTTCTAATGTACTGGATGGGGCCTCTGGTGCGCACTTTTTCACCGGAGTCGTTTGCACCGTCACGCCCTGCAGCGCGATCACCACGGCGGTTCCATGCTGTCATTCACGCTTACCATCGCACGCTAGCTCGGATCACTCCCCCTGTGAACCCGAACTCCACCAGCCCCGCTCATATGTCGCAGGCAGTTTTGTGGGACGAGGCGTGCAGCAGCACAATCTGGGCCCACCGTCGTCGGCAAGTGGACATCATCGCGTGGAGCAGGGCTGTGTGCTCGTGGCCCCCTCCTTCCTTGTTTGACACACTGTGGAGTTTTGCGTGGAGCATACAGCCGACGCGTGACCGCCTCCACGTGTTGAACATTACTCCAACGAATATCTGCCCATACTGCGCCAGTGTAGAGACCAACTGTCATGTGCTCTTCGAATGCCGCATAGCCCGCATATTCTGGCAGCTAGTCAGGCGGATACAAACATTATGTGCCCAGTACCCCTTGACCGGAGATGTGCCAGCCAGCGGTACAGTGTGCTTGTGACGGCTTGTGGGGCCCAGGTCTTGTGGGGTGCCAGATGCAAGGCTGTGGCGCAGCGTAGGCGCGACGTCCCGATCTTCCTGCTTGTGAGATCTTTGCGGGTTTGCGTCGTCAGCGTCCTCCAGAGGGACCTGTTTGCGCTAGGGGAACGTGGTTTTGTGCGCCGTTGGGGCCATCACCCTTCTGTTCGCGCTCTTTGCGGTCTCGTCACCATCGCCGGCGTCCCGTCATAAGCGAATTCCTATTTTGTACATATTTTTTTCACCATCCATATTTTTTCCCATCCATGATCATTTATTATTCATTGCCTCTCATTTGTTAATAGCCGCAATTTGCATCGCCCTGTATCGTTGATCTTGTGTTGTCTATGTTATGTGTGTGTTGTGCTTGTTGTATAGTACCATGTGAAATCTGTCTAGTAAATCTCTCCCACACAACAGCAAGGCCGCAGTTGGCATGGGAGGATACAACGCTGGTAGCTCGGTAGCTCAGTCGTGAATGTGTTGGCTCGCTGACCTCAAGATCGCATTTTCGAACACGGCCGAGGGCGGTAGCAGTGTAGGGTGGTAAACACTGCTTCCAGCACCGTGTGTCGGAGATTTCTGGAGTACGTCAAAAGAACGCTAGGCAACATTATGTGCAGTATCCTGCGGCAGGTGCAGCATGTGCAGACTCGCGTATAACACAACAGCATGTCGCCTACTAGACGCTTAGTACCCCTAGCAGCTGAAGGTGCAGTCCTATGGATGGATGGACTCGCGTTTGGATACCAACAGCCAGATTTCCTCAAACAGTATCCAGGGTGTCCCACCGAAAAAGGGCCAGGGGCTAATGAAAAAACAGAGTGATCTACACAAATGGAACCAACTGTACGTGCTTGGCTGTTGTGTGGTCTATCCAAAATATATTTTTCATCGCCCCTTGTCAATTATTTAGCGGTAATTAATTTTCCAACTTTTTAATTATCGGTTTTAGCTCTCAGATGTCAATGAGGAAGTTGTAGTACATGTCGAAAAAGACGCAACTGAAGTGGTTCGAGGTTGCTATGGCTTGTGGTTTAGTTTTTTCCCGGGTTTTAAAAATTGGTTTCTGAAGCCGCGCGCACCACAGAGCGCTTCCCATAATTCGGCGCCCGCGTGCGACGATTGCAGTGCACTCTGGTAGGTGTGCCGTGAAACAGGTGAAATATCTTCCTCTTGTGTGAAGTGGCCCAAGGATGGTCTCCAAGTGCTAATATCAAAGTCAATGTACGCCGGAGGGCGCTGGAATCGTAGCGCGCGGGTGCCGGATTGCCGGACTTTTAAGCTCGGGAAAAAACGAAACCACAAGCCATGGCGACCCCGAACCACTTCAGTTGGGTCTCTTTCGACATCTACTACAACCTCCTCATTGACATCTGAGAGCTAAAACCGATGATTAAAAAGTTGGAAAATTGTTTACCGCTAATTAATTGACAAGGGGCGATGAAAATTTTTTTTGGATAGACCACACAACTGCCAAGCATGTACAGTTGGTTGCATTTGTGTAAAGCATTCCGTTTTATTTTTTAGCCCCTGGCCCTCTTTCGGTGGGACACCCTGTATACAGGGCGCGTCACGTAAGACTGACCAGAATTTTTATAATAAAGCTATGGGAGCAGCATAGATGTTGTTTTTGCAGTTGAGTTCTACGGCCAGGCGGACATCCTCTTGAAGAGAGTATGTAACTACCAGATGACTATTTACCTGAAATTCATTAAAGGGGCCGTAAACAGGCCAGCAAACATTTCTGAAATAATGATACCACATGAAAGAACGCATCTCATAATACCCTAATATACATTTCGTTCGGCTCGTGCCAGCTCATTAACCCGTATAACTGCTTTCAAAGATGAGTAACGTACCAGCGAGCCTCTCTCCACAACGCATACGTCACATGGCTACGTAGCGTTTTACCGTCCAATCGGGCGGCCCAGCTGCGCACATGACGTTTCAAATTACCAGCCAATAAACATACTTCGTTATCAGCTATGAGTCGGAGCGCTCAGTTTGTTTGTGTGAAACGACGTTTTGCGCTCCGTGGTTCCGAAATTCAACGACATGACATCTTCAGCATCTCCGGCTGGCGCAAACGTCAACAGCTGGGCTGCTATCACATGACGCGATTCGAACCCGGGTTCCTCCCAGTCACGACGTGACATGGCCAGCACGCTATCCACTGTACCACGCGAGCTGGTGACGCGATGCCGCGTGGATCAAATCAAAGTACGGTAGCCCAGTTGTCGGAACCATTCGAAGATGACGAAGATGTTCCATCGCGCACCTGCCTAAGATTCCGGAACTGTAGTACGGGACATTCATTCGCGCAGGTGGTGTGCTGCGTGCTACTGCCCAGAAAACGTAGTGCGCGTATGATACCTAAATTAAACGCATTTCTTTCTCAGTTTGAGGGTGTAACTGTTTAGATTTTGAATAGAAGAGGATTCACGCTCATCTAGTCCAATTCTGCATTTGAAATAAAATCATACGTGGAACACTCAATCGTAATTGGTGGGGAAAGCGCTACGTCAAAATGACGTAAAGTTAAAGCGCGGGGCGGAGCTAAAATGCGAAAGAGTGCAGTGAATATTTCATCCGTATGCAAGCGCCTTTTGTTTTTGAGCGTTAGTAATTGGAGCGTTAGTAATTGCGTTAGTAAGGAGTTTTCACTGACTAAGTTCCAATAACATAACACAAAGAAATGTGCACCTTTTGTACCTGTTTACGGCCCCTTTAATTAAAATTTTCATTAAGCAATTTCCTGCAAAAGCGAGATAGCAGATTGAGAGACTATGCACGTTGAACACCATTCCACGTTTAAATAATCCTGAAACACGCACGCGCGCTAAAATTTCCATCCTCGAGTTTTTGTATGCACATGAGCCGAAACCGAAAATGCGCGCCTGAGAAGCGCATCACCCATGACAACGGAGGCTTATCTGTCCAGCTGAGCGGCAGCTGCTCCAATTATCTTCACTGCTCCAATCACGTGGCCCTCTGACGTGAAATGAGCGCTGTACTCCCCGCGTTGCCGGTCGCCGCTGTTTTGGTTTCGGCTCATTTGCATATCAGAATTCGGGGATGGATATTTTAACGCACGTGCGGGTTTCAGGATTTGTTAAACGTGAAATGGCTTGCAACCAGGATAGCCCCTCAATCTGCCATCTCGCTTTTGTGCGAAATCCCCTAATTAAACAGTTAATTTATAAATTTTAGTTAATTAATCATCTCGTAGTTGCACACTTTCTTCGAAAGGATGTCCGCCTGGCCGTAGAACCCAACTGCAAAAACATGCTGCTACGTCTATGCTGCTCTCATAGGTTTTTTATAAAACTTCTGGCCAGTCTTACGTGACGCACCCTGTATAATAACAGCTGAACTTGAAAGTTGAACTGTTGTACTACCAATTCTGCTCATTTGAGTACAATTCTGGTTGCAACGTAGTTCTGTTGATGAAACTTATTGCCAAGAGGACTCCATAAAGTTCAGCGGCCGTTGCAGAGGTGGCGTGAGACAGCCGCACCGCTCTCTCGATATTCGCCTCCGGGATAACAAATGCACACGAGGAGCCGCATGATGTCTTCAGTTGCTCGCTGGACCATCTATAGCGACTCAAAATGTGCGTTACCAGACCCTAGCTACCATGTTTACTACGGGATCTCTGGCGACAGCAGCGCAAGATGTCTTACACGCACACCATGCAGCAGTTTTAAAAGGTCATGACATCCAAATGGAGTGGATCCCTAGCCACTGTGGCATTGCAGGTAACGAGGCTGTGGACGCTGCCGCACTCCGGGCTCTTCAACTAAGGCGCGCCCAGGTGATGCCCATTTATTTCACCAAGGGTGACGCGGGGCGAATGCTGAACGAGTTCAAACAACGAATGTGCAACACCTCCTGGTTAACAGGATCGGCTCGTGATTCGCTTCTGTACAAGGTCGACCCAGGGTTACGCTTTCGAGTACCACCTTCCTTTACGCGACAAACGACAACTGTCCTACATAGGCTACGGCTCAATGTACCGTACAGCGCGCGTCTCCTCTTCAAAATCGGAAAGCGAGACTCTCCGAACTGTAGTGAGTGTGGCGTTGTAGAGGATGTAGAACACATCCTTCTCAGGTGTCAGAAATACGTCGATGCTCGAAGGACATTAGAGACAAGCCTCTCTCGTGTGGACTCCCGAGCCTTCGACATCACGAAACTGTTAGGTCCTCCTTCGTCCGACAAGGCGCTAAGGGCACTTGAAGACTTTTTGCATGCAACCGGGCTTATGGACATCCTATGACACGGTGAATGTGTGATGTGTCCTGTGTGTACCCCGGGCGATTCCGCCACTTTACTCTTACTTGGGCGCAGCTCTTGAACGTTTGACCTACATGTTGAACTCCATCATCATCTCTGTTCGTTTCTGGACATCATCCCTCTGTGTTTTCATCATATCATCGGTTTGAACTTTATGTATTAAGTGTACTGGGGTAGCCAGTTTGACTTCGTCGAAACTAACATTCCCATTTTTTTCTTTATTCACATCACATCACATCACGTCGTTCTGTTCACACGGGTAGAAAGTTGTACTTTTGCTTTTTGCTAGAGTGAGGGCAGTCGTCGGAAGAGCCAGGCAGCGGCAAGAATCCAGCCATGCACATCTTGGTTGTTGGTCAAGTGCGCTAGCCATTACGCTACAGTGATTTTTTACGCTACACTGTCTTTTTTGTTTATAATACATGTGAGACGACAATGATGCAAACATCCTAACAGATCCTAGATTCACGCTGAACAGTTAAGCGCTGAATGGCGCATTAAACACGCTGTCGCGGCTTATTGACGACTTGCTGATGGGCCTCATTCAACGAACAAGAGATGTACACACTTTCCACATTCTCGTCTACATATGACACATACAACAAAGGAAGAGGGCACGGCAGGCTTGTGTCGGCCTCGGCGTCCTCACTACAGTACTCATCTGACATATACACGACTTCTGTTACAACATAGAAAAAAAAATGAAGGCTCGACTTCGAATGGCCCTTACAAGAATAATGAAGGAGGCTGAAGTAACAGTCGCTGCATGTTAACCTGGCCCATTGATGGCCACTTTCGCCATTTTCTATCTTTGATCCCGAACAAAGGCTTATCTGTGAAGGAGCACAAGACTTCAAATGAAGCTGCAGAGAAGAAACGGAAGGCACTTTCAGCGGGAAAAAGCGCCTGCTAAAGCAATGTGGGCAGGTTGTCTCATCTATTCTGCACCACGCTGTGGCGTGCCGACGCTCACGCCCGGAACGGGAATTGGATTTGGAACGGCGCGCATTTTATTTCGTTGAAACTTTCAAAGAGGACAGGTCTTCAAGTGCAAAAGACGGTGCCTAGTCGTTCTCAGACAGTGGCGAAAAAGGGATAAATTTAAAGTCGTCAAGTCCCTCACGTCTTATTTTGGGTTTAAATAGAATTAAAGGGAATTCAACTTTCCGCCCTTTTTTTACCAAGAAAACGCGTAAATGCAAGCAAATGCTACGTTTTGCAGTAGTAGAAATATGGCAATCGTCGAAAAACCAAACTTGCGTTGTGTTTGTCTGTGTGTGTGTGTTCCAGCCTCAGAACAGTAACTTTCCACTGTGTTCATCTTGCAGTAGTTTATGGAAAGACGACATCGAGGAAGAGAAGAAAGAGCATCGCGAAGCATAGAAGTTATGCGTTGTGGTAAAAAATCGCTGTCAGTTTGAGCCAAACAGCCCCAGTTTGTAATTGCACTACCTGGTACCGCCCCTGACGGTGAAGTTCCCCACTCATCATCATTTATATAAATTGGTTGTTGCTTAAATCACATAACACATTACATGACATGATATGATGTTCGAAATGTTTTCGTTGTCGTTCACAGGTAGCGTTACCGGCGAAAGTTGACGGTTAAAAAAAAAAACAAAAAAAAAAACGGCGTGGTGGATTCGAAGTGATTTATAAGTCAACATGTGGCCGAAGGAAAACGTGCTCCCCTCCAAGCAGCAACCCAGTGCAATCGCAGGTGCCCGTCCGAGGTACTACACATCATTCTGCCATTACTCTTTGTTGTGTTACGAGCAATTCTACAGGATCACCCATCTTCCGAGGATCTCCCAGAAGAACAAGCATTACTTGCAATGGAGGCTGTTCTTCAGGGCCAGCATGGTCATCCTCGTCAAATGTCGAACTTACTCATGCATGACTAAGTCACTTAAGTCGACTACCATCTTTCGGTGGAACTGCAATAGTGTACAGCAAAGAAATGGGCGACTTTCGCAACTTTATTTTTCGTCATAAATTCCCTATACTAGCCCTGAGTGAACCGCGGGTAAGCGACAACATCAGCTTGTCTGGATATGAGACGTTCTTCTCTTATTGACCAAATCACCAGAGTAGAGCAATCTTGTGTGCGAAAAAGGATATTGTGTGTGCACTCCTACGTGCGTCCACGCAAGAAAACTTTGGATGTGTAACGTGCCGCGTTCGCCTCACGGACTGATAGATTACAGTGACCAGTGTAAATATTGCCCGCAACGTAAGGATCACCATGGGATAGGTTCGTGACGTGCTCACTAGTGTCCGTTCTCCTGTCATCGTCTGCGGAGATATGAATGCCCAGTGTGCGATATGGGGCTGCCGGTACACTGGTGCACGTGACAGTATATTTGAATCTTTAATAGACGAATTTCGCCTCACTGCTCTCAACGACCTACCTACCTTGCGAGGCCCCAGTTGCTCGAGCAGCATAGATACTCCTTAGCCTAGATGGGCCTTATGCTCCTCTGACATTGTTCGTCATATTTAGTGCTGTACCCACGTGGATTTGCTGCGGAGCGGTCACATGTCTATTCTAATTAGCCACCGTCCCTCAGGTTCGGAACATAGGCGACGACGTGCACGTGAAACGGATTGGCAGCATTACACAGTGCAATCAAGCAAAGACGTAGCAGGTGCAGCTACTGTGGAGGATTTCGCTGTTGGTGTGATAAACTCCGCTGAGGCAGTGAAGTTACAGTCCCAACCTACCTACGAGTTGACGAGGAAAGGTTATGAGCAATTCGTCGCAGAGCTGAAAGGATGCCGTTTGCAATTCAGTGTCATTTACAAAAGTTGTCTGGTAAACAGTGGCGCCTTTTTTGCACCACCCCCTCTCCATTTACACCTACGACACGGCTGTGGCAGATAAGTAGGACCCTTGGATCAACCAACGTTACGAAATCACACCCTTTCAGAGCTCTGGCCATTTACCGTGTGGGAAAAGCGTGTGAACGATTATCTAATCGCGTGCCCGACAACATCGTGATCTGCGGACTGCCAGACCGTTTTGGCCTGGCACGGAAAACGGTTTCTTTTTGTACCCGGCATTCTGTTGGTATGTTATTGAATGACTGTTAGTGTGATCAGAGTTTGGTTTACTTCTCCAGCGGCGTCGAGGTTCCCTGCATCGCGCCAAAGTAGAAGATGCCCGACCTCCTAGGCTGGCGGAAGGCAACGTCGCAGCCGCTCTCGCTCTTCTCCAAAGAGAAGGACCGGAACTTCTCAGAGCTCCCGATGAAGTGGGAGATCTGCTCATTGACATCGACCCGGAAGAGCTCTGAACTACGTCATTTTTTGCGAATTGGACTGCCAACGGTCTGTGCCTGGTGGACCTACCGAACTGTTTTTCCGCGGAACACTTCTTGCTTATTTAATAGACGCGTGCTGCGTCTGTGTTTTTTTTGTTTTTGGCTTCATGCTTGTTTAAGTTTTGTCTACAATATCTGCTAGCATGCTTTCCCCGGTTATTATTTGAACTGTACATTGTTTTTGGGTGTGGGGAAATGTGGGAAAACCGTGTGAACGATTATCTAATCGCGTGCCCGACAACATCGTGATCTGCGGACTGTTGATAGCAAGGACTAAAGCTACGGTTTCCAGTAGATATCGGTGGCACGTGTTGGCAAAAAGGGGCAGGGTCTTTCTGCTGAAAAACGATGCCGCGTTAGGCAGGGGGCCGTTTTTCCCTCGGGACGTCGCCAGGAGCAGACCGTTTTGATCTGGCACTGAAAACGGTTTCTTCTTGTACCCGGCATTCTGTTGGTATGTTATTAAATGACTGGTAGTATGATCAGAGTTTGGTTTACTTCTCCAGCGGACGGATTCCCATAACCGCAACATACGTAGATGTGAGGTCGACGGCAAATGAATTCTGTAGGTTTTTCACGAGACCATCCGCAACTTCAATGACGAATGCATATCAAGTATGTGGGGACGGTGCCACAAGGTATACCGTGCTAACCGATGAAGTGCTGTGTGCAGCCCTGGATGTTGACTTAGTCTGGCCGAACTCGACGCCGCTTCAAGATCATGGCGCGGAAAATCTCGCCTGGTCCTGACGGCATCCGCTATCAGCATATGTCCAACCTGTCCATCATCGCTCACGAAGCCTTGTTGCGTATTATCATTAACAGTTGGAAAGAGAGAAAACTCTCATCTAGTCGGAACGTCCCAAAGGTGATTTCACTGGTGAAACCTGGAAAATCCCGCAGATACTTGGCAACGTTCAGGCCTATAAGTCTGTCGAGCTGCGTCTGCAAAGTTATGGAGAAAATGGTACTCAGCCGCGTAGAATGGGCACTCTAAACTGGTGACACCTTTGTGACGCGTTGCAAGTGCAAGTGAAGTGTTGCTCAAGTGTCACTTTCAGACGCTTTTGGTTGCTTTTTGCTTTTTGAAGCATGTGTGACGAGAGCTCTCACAGCAAGTGTCACGAGCAAGGTCACACACCCTAAAAACAGACTGACTGACTGTTTTGGCGCGTGTCTCGTTCGGCACGGACGCTTATTCCTACAGCTCCCGCCCAGACTAGGCTTAGTTCGTGACACTATATCTTTCGTAACCCAGCTACCGCTTTGTACGTCCGGGGGCCTTCCCGTCTGCCTATGGAGGGCGGGGATGAGACCCCGGGTGTTGGGGCGAGGCCGGCGAGCCTTCCCGCCCCACAGCCCGAGCCTCCCTCATCCTGGCGTGACAGGAGTAGGTGTGGGCCGCCGAGCAACTGACGAAGCTCCTGTGGATTTTCACATGTCGGATGCACGTGGACCTCCTCCCACTCCGTCGCCGCACTGTGACTGGTCGCAAGCTACGGTGACGTACGACCCCAATAAGGGCCCTGAAGATGATGGCGCAGCGGACCGCTTCACATTTGTGACATATCGAAAGTCTCTTAGTCTTTAGACTAGAAAGTCTTTAGTCCCTTCAGTCGAAGAAGCGAAGGCGCGAAGACAAATAGCGATGGCTGTCTTCCTGGACATCAAGCGGGCGTACGATTCCGTAAGCCATCCTTGTATTATTCATGGGTTGTTGCAGGCCCAGGTGCGTCATAGGGCGCTGACGTGGCTCTCCGACTTCCTCCGTCAACGGAAGATTTTCGTCGCTACAGGCGAGGGGGACACGGACTGTGCCACAGGGAGTTCCTCAGGGAAGTGTCCTTAAGTGTCCTTGTGGGAAGTGGGAAGTGTCCTCGTTTACGACTTAGCGTCGCATTCACCCTTGCACTCTGGTATAGGCTGGGCCACAGCAACACGGCGCTGTGTACAACTTGTGGTTTCCCGGCACCAATCCGACACAATCTATTGAAGACTGCAGCCAGTACGTACGTGAGCGACGGGACTTTAAATGTCAACTTGAAATGCTGGATCAGAGGCCATTCAACATCTGCAAAGTTCTCGGCCCATGGAGTAACCCTGGACATCAGTGCCGTGCACTTGGCGCTTTTCTTTCCTTTCTGAGGGCCACCGGCCTCCTTCACGAACTCTAGGAATTTCCTTCGCTCGTCATCGTTTCATGTGAACCTTTTTGGAATGGGGTAGGGTCCTACACTCAACGCAGGGAAACATACCACATCATCATCATCATCCATTCATCTATGTTATTGTTGTTGTTGTTGTCGCTCTTGTACAGATTCCGTCTGAACGTCCTGTACGGGAGCCAATTTCTCCACAAAATTGGGAAGGCTGATTCAGCGAACTGTACACTTTGTGCTACCGTGGAGGACACTGAGGAGGTTCTCGTGTACTCTTCTCAAAGGGCTACCATGAAATCTGTGGTGGTGGTGGTACCGTGATGTTACACGTAAGGTTTGTCTGCCTATAGTGTGGCGACATGTTGCACTTGCCGCAGGGTAGGACTGCGGAAAATTTCGACCACCTGGGCTTCTTTTGACGTGCGCCGGAAATCTCCGAAACACGGCGCTGCAAAGTTTACGTCCCCCATATCCAGACGCTCTTGTACAGATTCCGTCTGAACGTCCTGTACGGGAGCCAATTCCTCCACAAAATTGGGAAGGCTGATTCAGCGAACTGTACATTTTGTGCTACCGTGGAGGACACTGAGGAGGTTCTCGTGTACTCTTCTCAAAGGACTACCATGAAATCTGTGGTGGTGGTGGTACCGTGATGTTACACGTAAGGTTTGTCTGCCTATAGTGTGGCGACATGTTGCACTTGCCGCAGGGTAGGACTGCGGAAAATTTCGACCACCTGGGCTTCTTTTAACGTGCGCCGGAAATCTCCGAAACACGGCGCTGCAAAGTTTACGTCCCCCATATCCAGACGCTCTTGTACAGATTCCGTCTGAACGTCCTGTACGGGAGCCAATTCCTCCACAAAATTGGGAAGGCTGATTCAGCGAACTGTGCACTTTGTGCTACCGTGGAGGACACTGAGGAGGGCAAGAACTAGACTTCCTCGGCCATCGTATCAACAGCCAAGGCGTACTGCCTTTACTTTGTAAAGTTACAACCATACAAGAGTTTCCACAGCCCTCTTCTCTCACCAAACTTCGACAATTCCTCGGGCTGGTAAATTTCTACCGCCGTTTCATCCCATCGTGCGCCGCTCTGTTTCACCCTTTGGGGGCCCTGCTCTCCACCTCTAAACGCTCTTCCGCACCGCTTCAGTGGGCTCCCGACGCCTCAGAAGCCTTCCAGTCCATCAAAGAAGCTATTGCCTCCGCCACGCTCTTGATCCACCCGCGGCATGATGCACCCACATGCATCATGGTGGATGCCTCCAGCGTTGCAGTCGGCGCCGTACTCCAACAGCAAGTTTCAGAGTCCTGGCACCCACTTGCATTCTTCTCCCGAAACCTTAAACCTCACGAAACGCGCTACAGCACATTCGGCCGAGAGTTACTTGCCATCTACCTCGCAATCAAACATTTTCGCCATTTTCTTGAAAGCCGCCCATTTACAGTCTTTACGGATCATAAGCCCCTGACGTACGCCTTGTCGTCCTCTGGTTCTGGGTACAACCCCCGTGAAGTTCGGCATCTCTCCTTCATATCAGAGTTTACCACCGACATCCAGCATATCAGGGGCGCCGCAAACACTGTTGCTGACGCCCTCAGTCGCCTGAGCTCGCTCACGCAAGCCGGGCGCACTTCCACCCATGAACCACTCTCGCTCGACACCCTAGCTCAGGCACAGCTTGTTGACCCTGAACTCGCCGCCTTTCGCGCTTCAACCTCAACATCCTTGAAGATCGAGGACGTCCACCTCCCTGGTACCACGACGGCTGTCGCCTGCGACACGTCCCAGGGCCGCCCTCGTCCTTTTGTCCCCGTTCCCCTTCGGCGTGCCGTCTTCGCCTCGTTCCACCGCCTTTGCCATCCAGGCATCCTCGCTACTCAGCGGCTCATTACCCAGCGTTATGTCTGGCCTCACATGAAGAGGGACATCAAACGCTGGGTCCAGACCTGCCTATCCTGCCAGCGGAACAAGGTCCATCGTCACACTCGCCTGGCTCCTTCTGCTTTTCCACTCCAGTCGAGCCGCTTCGACCACATACATATAGACCTTGTTTGCCCCCTACCATTGGCCAGCGGTTTCCGGTACATTCTCACCATCGTACTCTTCTCAAAGGGCTACCATGAATCTGTGGTGGTGGTGGTACCGTGATGTTACACGTAAGGTTTGTCTGCCTATAGTGTGGCGACATGTTCCACTTGCCGCAGGGCAGGACTGCGGATAACTTCGACCACCTGGGCTTCTTTTGACGTGCGCCGGAAATCTCCGAAACACGGCTGTGCAAAGTTTACGTCCCCCATATCCAGACGCTCTTGTACCGCCAATTCCTCCACAAAATTGGGAAGGCTGATTCAGCAAACTGTACACTTTGTGCTACCGTGGAGGACACTGAGGAGGTTGAAAGAAGAAAGCCACTGAAAAGGTTACCCAGCTGTACGGATCGAACCCACATCTTCTGGATTACCGGTCCAGGGCTCTACCAATTGAGCTAAGCTAACACGCCTCTCCAGCGACTTTCGGGGTGCGTCATCTGAAGGGACGACAAACCAGCCACTCACTCTCACTCACCCTCCTTTCACTCTTACATTTTTTGCTCACTCACGCACACATTCATATGACGGAAATCGACGCAAGAGGCACCTGTTGAACAAGAGAGAAACTGATGTTCTGAGGCTGGAACAACATAGAAGGGACAGATACAAACAAAGCCTCAAAAGCCTTTTTGAGGCTTTGTTTGTATCTGTCCCTTCTATGTTGTTCCAGCCTCAGAACATCAGTTTCTCTCTTGTTCACTGAGGAGGTTCTCGTGTACTCTTCTCAAAGGGCTACCATGAAATCTGTGGTGGTGGTGGTACCGTGATGTTACACGTAAGGTTTGTCTGCCTATAGTGTGGCGACATGTTGCACTTGCCGCAGGGTAGGACTGCGGATAACTTCGACAACCTGGGCTTCTTTTGACGTGCGCCGGAAATCTCCGAAACACGGCGTTGCAAATTTTACTTCCCCCATATCCAGACGCTCTTGTATAGATTCCGTCTGAACGTCCTGTACGGGAGCCAATTCCTCCACAAAATTGGGAAGGCTGATTCAGCGAACTGTGCACTTTGTGCTACCGTGGAGGACACTCAGGAGGTTCTCGTATACTCTTCTCAAAGGACTACCATGAAATCTCTGGTGGTGGTGGTACCGTGATGTTACACGTAAGGTTTGTCTCCCTATAGTGTGGCGACATGTTGCACTTGCCGCAGGGTAGGACTGCGGATAATTTCGACAACCTGGGCTTCTTTTGACGTGCGCCGGAAATCTCCGAAACACGGCGCTGCAAATTTTACTTCCCCCATATCCAGACGCTCTTGTATAGATTCCGTCTGAACGTCCTGTACGGGAGCCAATTCCTCCACAAAATTGGGAAGGCTGATTCAGCGAACTGTGCACTTTGTGCTACCGTGGAGGACACTCAGGAGGTTCTCGTATACTCTTCTCAAAGGACTACCATGAAATCTCTGGTGGTGGTGGTACCGTGATGTTACACGTAAGGTTTGTCTCCCTATAGTGTGGCGACATGTTGCACTTGCCGCAGGGTAGGACTGCGGATAATTTCGACAACCTGGGCTTCTTTTGACGTGCGCCGGAAATCTCCGAAACACGGCGCTGCAAATTTTACTTCCCCCATATCCAGACGCTCTTGTATAGATTCCGTCTGAACGTCCTGTACGGGAGCCAATTCCTCCACAAAATTGGGAAGGCTGATTCAGCGAACTGTGCACTTTGTGCTACCGTGGAGGACACTCAGGAGGTTCTCGTATACTCTTCTCAAAGGACTACCATGAAATCTCTGGTGGTGGTGGTACCGTGATGTTACACGTAAGGTTTGTCTCCCTATAGTGTGGCGACATGTTGCACTTGCCGCAGGGTAGGACTGCGGATAATTTCGACAACCTGGGCTTCTTTTGACGTGCGCCGGAAATCTCCGAAACACGGCGCTGCAAATTTTACTTCCCCCATATCCAGACGCTCTTGTATAGATTCCGTCTGAACGTCCTGTACGGGAGCCAATTCCTCCACAAAATTGGGAAGGCTGATTCAGCGAACTGTACACTTCGTGCTACCGTGGAGGACACTGAGGAGGCTCTCGTGTACTCTTCTCAAAGGACTACCATGAAATCTCTGGTGGTGGTGGTACCGTGATGTTACACGTAAGGTTTGTCTCCCTATAGTGTGGCGACATGTTGCACTTGCCGCAGGGTATAGGACTGCGGATAATTTCGACCACCTGGGCTTCTTTTGACGTGCGCCGGAAATCTCCGAAACACGGCGCTGCAAAATTTACATCCCCCACACTGGTACCGTGGGGGAGGTATCTGGGGAGGCACCATGAAATCTGCTCTCGACCGCTTGGACAACCGCAACTTTGACCTCGTAAAAGTGCTGTCTTGGCCACCTGACCAGAGGGATGCTGCCGCGTCAGTGAAAGTGACATTTATTCGGGGCTATCTGTTGGACTCAGTCTATTAGTTAGTTAGTCATTGTGCGCTATCGGCCTCTGGCCGATAGTTATCGCGAAAGCGTTCGGTTTTTCTTTTCTATTTTTATCCCTTTGAGGGGGGGGGGGTTGTTTATGGGAGTAGCCAAATTTGTCGTGTGACGAATTCGCTCTCTCCCTATTATTATTATTATTATTATTATTATTATTATTATTATTATTATTATTATTATTATTTTGACAATACGAACATCAACATCACACAGTGACAACTGGGACAGCTTGGAAGGGTAATTTTCATTGAAATAATCATGTGCCCACTGGTCGGGCGAAGATGGGGAACATGAAACACGATTACGAAGGAGCAGATAAAAATGGAGCATTTTGTTGAAGAACGACGGAAATAGCAATCTACATCAAATAAAAATGAAGACAAGCCCACGATCATTTTTAATTAGTTCCCCTGTACTAGAGCATTCACTCTGTGAAATATGAAGTTGAACATCGTACAAATAGCGAAAATATTCTATATTTACCACAGGCGTGAACGGCAGATGCTAAGGCCCGCCTCAGAGGCGAACTGGCCGTGACATCATACACAGAACATGTTGCCAATTCGCGGACGGGCTTTTGCGTGCAAAATTTGCAAACAAGCTTGCATACTTCGTCATGAAATATGTTTTAATTTGACTTGGAGACAAGAATGTAACTAACCGTTGACACAGAATCCTACGAGCAATGTAATATAGCCGTTGACTGTCAGCATGGTTACCGGAGCACGTTTTCCTGTTTGAACTTCTTCTTCATCAGAACATACCTTCGTCGGTGACATTTTACGAGCTGCTGCGTACCGAACGATCCATAGACGCTGTATGTGTCGCATAACCTCTTCCTCAATTGCTGATAATTTGCCTTTCGACATATTTCAAGTGATTTCGACGGGAGATATACGACGTCGTTGTTGTCCAAACCGAAACCATGCATCCACGTGGTCCGGCGGGGTGTGTCCTCCTCGTCGTTCACAGTTGGCTGAGAGGATTGGATGGCGATGACGTAAGCCCACTTCGAAGGCATATATCCAGCGGTCACGCCCTGCTATTTTTGTCTGATAACTGCGCCCCCGTTGTACTGAATACGGTTAAAAATCGATGTGTGTACGATAGTGATGGATCATGAAAAAGGTTTCCTGCAGAGTACTCGGAATTCTCGAAAATCATTTCATGGTCCCTTTAAAGGCACTCAGTTATGCACGTGCCTAACGCGTGTCTCGATGAAGTTACATCAAATGACAGTAAACACACTAGCTGTCCAAAGTACTCAGTTATGCGCATGCCTAACACGATGACTGGACCAAAGTTGGCTTCCGCCAACAGTACGTCGAATGTAGCATTTGCATGAGCCTCGTCATATGTATTGATAAAAAAATCTCAATGGCAATAAAAAATATGCACGAAGAGATGGAAGTTCCACGCACACGAATGAGTCTACTCCATGTCACTGAAAGCTGAGTGCTCAGCGACTGCTTGGGATTCTATGAGATATAACGAAAAATTAGAAAGTAATCGAAAACGTAATTAATTATTTTTTTGACTCACCTGCTCTGTAAACAATACAAACCAAAAAGTAAGATGGAAGAAAACGTAAAGAGAGAGTGAAGTTCGTGTCGCACGAGCGTGCGAAATACAAAAGTGAGGAAGCGAAAATACGAAGTGACGCGATGAATTACATTGTTCATCAGTGAGGTCCCTCTAGAACTTGGTGTCCGCCTCAATGTCCCGGAAATATTGGACTTGAATCGTAGGTCCCACGGGTCTAGAATTCTGACGACGCTGAAAGGTCTGTCGGTCAGCGCTGCCTATACTAGGACAGTAAACGGCGACGTGCTCCATGTACGAATGGGCATATAACACAGCGGCAGATGCTTTGAGGCAAATGTCTCGAGTTTTTTGCACTAAATATAGTGTTGTACAAGACAACAAGCGATAATATTTGTCATGCACGGAAAAAATGTTGCAATACCAATGCACACGTCCTTTTTACTTTTTCACGCGTTGTATGATGACGTTCGTCACGGCTTCGAATTGGTATTTCGAAACACCGTCCGGTTGCGAAACATCTTTAACACACATTAACGAGCTCGCAAAAAAAAAAAAAAAAGAGAAAGAAAGAACGGCGAAAATGAAGCAACAAAAAGCGGATATTATTGACGCGCTGGATTTGAGGCGCAAACCTTGCAGAGTCGTTCAGGGGGAACGTGAGCCCTGCGACGCTAATGAGACGGGACTATAATGCGTCTCGTTCCAGTGTGCGTTTCGCCCAATGACGCAGTTGCGACGTGAGCTAAGTCGCTGTCATTGCAGTCGATAAACATAATTTGCGAAAACAGGAATCGACAAAACGAGAACGATGATCACAGGAGCACGTATAATTCGCCTGTCTGTGCCCATGGGGACACCGTTCATCATTTGATGCCAGACGCATGAGTTTTTTTTAATCTTCAGTCCCGGTGCTTTCAGTTTTTGGGAACATAAATAGCAATGACGGAGGGCAATTGTAAGGCCCGTGCCAGGTGGATGCAGGGGCACGGGGTCCTCTAAACAAAAGTGACAAGTGCATTAAATCTGTGTCTGCGCATTTCAACTGAGTGCATTTCTCTGAGGTTTTAACGCACTAACGTCCTCTATTGTGAAACGAAACGGGGAACCTTTTCGGTTATTAGGGAGTTTTCAGGAACCGGGGCGATGCATATATTCTTAAAACGGTCACTTCTAATAGAAGTAAAAAATGTATATGCGTGTTTACCTGTAAAGGTATAGACAACCTCTAACTAGCGTAATCCAGCATTGACACCGCATTGCACAACGTCGCGTAATACCGGAATGCGGTCGGCTGTCAAGATCGAAAGTATGCCGAAAATGCACTGAAATTAATTCACAAATCTGCCCTTTCTCTGCACTGTCTAAGCGTTAATCTTTGTGCACAGAGGATTTTGAAATAGGGTGTGACTATATGTCTCGCGGCAAAAACCTGAAAGTATTGCGCTGACGTAGCGCACACGGAACCGTCATAAGCGTTACCTGTTTACTAGTAACAGTTTGTCATGACCAGAATTCAGGGACACGACACAGAAAGCCGGCTTCGCGGGATAGCAGACAACCATGCAAGAGAGCCGACTTGACAGATTTGCACGAGGATATGGGAGGAGGAAAAATTCGGGGAGGGACGAGAAGGAGAGATAAGAAAGAGAACTTTTAACGTCATCTGCACGGCAATAACACTGTGGGCACGCGGGGCACGCACGAGAGCTCGTGCTCAGGTAAAAAAAAAACAAAAAAAAAACGCAACGCGTGGCTCAGAATTGAAATATGCATCAAGCCTTTTCTGTTCTTTCCCCCTCTCTCTATCTTTAATAAACATATCCCCCACCCCTTTTATGTTGGTTGAATGTCGTTGCGAAATCAAAAATCGCGCAATAGAAGCTCGTGAAGCGAAATGATTGGTCCGCGTGAGAAAGGCATGATCTTAATATTAATAATTGGTGGCGCCGACTATGATCATGAGCGACGCCACGGTAGATAGATTGGCCTATTTCTGAACAGTTTCATGATGCAAAGGCAGCTATGGCCTTAGTGTGGCCTTATAACCTTTAGTGGAAATTAATATGAACGATGCACTCGAGACTATTTTCTATTGCAATTAAAAAAGAGTAGACAGGGACGTCCAGAGATCGCTATTGCAGACCTGCTGTTCGTCAATCAGTACCAATGTAGTACCAATGCGCTAGCTGCTGGGATGTCGCCGACACACAGGACCTGCAACTACGCCAGTTAAGCTAGTTAACGAAAGAGTCATATTGACGAATGTTCAGCCGTTCTGCTTCTACAGGGACAAGCATGAACTAATCCTATACTGTGCTATCTTATCGAAACTGCTAGATTACGTCGCGCCTATGGTAGTGATCTGCAGGCAGGTAAAGCCAATTTTATGAGCAAGTGTACCTGAATTCTAAGAAATGAAATAAAAAATACTATATAATATGTGTATAAAAAAAAAGTACCACACCAAGTATTGAACCCAATAACGCAAATCCGTAACGCGCTCACTATACCACGAGACCAGAAACGCATCAACACAGCGCGAAGAATTTGGTTAGAAATACTCTGAAAGCCATCGTAGGCCTATCGTGTACTTTTTTCGTCGTGGGAAGAAAATTAGGACCTCCTGCAACTGCGCATAAAGTTGCAGAGCGCACAAGACAGGCCAGTCTTTCATGTCCAATGTGGACACTTTTTGGGGAAGCCCTGGTTTTGACGTAATTAAAGGATTAAGACACGCCAATGTATTCTGCCATGAAGCCAACACGGCGAAAATAAGTCTCTCAGGAAAAAAAGTGTGACGGTCTCAAGCTACCAATCCACTTGTGGACAATCGAAGAACCTTCTGCCGTCACGCCTAGATGTGGACACTTTTTTCAAACCCTCAGTTCTAATGGATATTTTACGGAAACAAGACGGAATATATAGCTTCAATGGAGGGCATCGAGTTCGCAGGTTAAGCCAACTTTAAGAGTAGGTGTCCCGCAATTCTGGGAAGTTACGGGTTACATCGAGCGCATTGTGGTCGTGTAACCCCTGCGAGTGATCATGACACTGCCTGTAACCTCTGGCTACCAGAGAGTTTCGTCTAAGCTCGTTACCCATTATGTAACCTCTACAGCAGTAGTTATCCGTTGCACAATGATTCGTGAAGGAGCTGTCTCTTCCTGTATTGCTTCTTAATTCTCTGAGTCTGCTGCTTTATCTTTCTTTTTGTTTTGAGCAAGCCTACATCATGGCTAACCTTTCCCTTCTTTTGTTTTTATCAGCATTAAATGTACCCCCCCCCCCCCCCGCCCACCCCGGTTTTCAGAGGTAGCGTGGTGACCGTTATAACAGTTTACCTTTTACTTTTAGATGCGTATACGAAGAGGGGAGTCAAGTCCTGTAGATCACATAAACAAAATACAGAAGCCGACACTGAAGATTTTTGTTTAAGTTTAATTTGTACAAGCTTTCGCGTGGAGGTCCACGCTTCCTCAGGTACCTGAGGTACCTCAGGTACCTGAGGAAGCGTGGACCTCCACGCGAAAGCTTGTACAAATTAAACTTAAACAAAAATCTTCAGTGTCGGCTTCTTTTACTTTTAGTAAGGTAGTTTTTTTAGTAGAGGTAAGCATGCAAATATATTTTTTACCTGTACTAGAAGTGTCCGTTTTAAGAGTGTACGGGGATCGCACATATGTAGTATACTTAACGGCCAGCCTCTAATTCCTGTGGTTAGCCATTTCTGAGTGTTTCATATTTTCCCTCAAGCGTGGCTACCACCTCCTCAAGGTCGGATGAGTTGAACTGACGCTACAGACAACAATGCGCAAACATGTGCAAGGTGCACCAATTGTTGAATTTGAAGACTAACTGGAACAATATCCGCCCTGCAAAGTATATCGTCTATAAAGAGAAGGGAAGCCAACACAGTCTGCGGTGGCCTGTCCACGTGGTTAAACGTGAAATAGAAGATGACGCATGTTACTTTTGTGCCCCTAGTGGACAGCCTGAGTGCCGTTTGGTATGGCCCTTTTCTGTTTTGTTTTTGCAATTTATTCTCATCATTGCATAACACAGCGTACACTACAAGGGAACTACACAGAAATATTTGACTCCTTTCGAGTGTAAATATCTTGTCCTATGGCACACTGCTTTTTGGCGTGTTTCACACCAGGGAATTTCTGAACCACTCTTCAAAATCGTGTATTCCGCATAAAGGACCATTTGAAATGGCACATTTTACAGACGAAATTATTTCAGGAGGTTGAATTCTGCTTCAAACACTGTTTCAGATGGCCTTTCTTCTAATACCTTTCGAACACTGTTATTACACTGTTAAGTGTACGGATTTTTTTTTCTTTTTGTTTTTTAATGGTGTTTATATTTGCAAGCTTTTGCACACTCTTTGGACGCTGAAAAAGTGTAAACGAATTACTGTGTATAAAATGTAACGCTGACACGAGCAACGATAAGTAGCATGATGCTTTCGTCTAGTTTCATCTCGAGAAAATGCGCGAGATACACCTTTGCGTGACAAAGTGAGGCATAATACCACAGCAACAACGTAGTCCTGCATCACAAAAAAAGGTAAATAGAGTTTCAACGGGTAGGAGAGCCCCTCACTTTATTAGCAGTGCGAGTTTCTGATCGCACACTGCTTTGGAGAAATGCTGTAATGCTAGTCTTGAACTGGCTAACAGTGGCCGTGATAGTGAACGCAAAACCAACAAAGTCGCGGCCTTTCAAAGGCGTCCTGTGTTTACAGTTATGTCACTATGAGAAAATGTATTCAAGACGCAGGGAACTGATCAAACAGCCAAGAAAATCAACAGCTATATACTACACTTTGTATTCCCGCGTCAGAAGGCACGAAGCAAGCACTACAGTCACAGCAACGTGTGCGAAAAAGCAAGAGCTCTGCAATAAGTAACGGTAAATAATAATCCATCAATGCAGCCGAGAGCGCACCCACAAATCTTGCGGAAGAAAAAAATAAAAAATAAAGACTGACTGACTGGGTTACATTTCGTCCGCCACTATGTATTTACTCACCCGTTTACTTCTGCAAGCAGAAAAGAAAACACTTTCTTTGAAGAAATGATGGACGTCAATATAAGTCCAGATAAAGACGTCAAAGGCGGTGATGGTTATTCCATCCCCGGCTTCGAAACTCACTCCGAAGAGGAGAATAAAACGCAAATAAGACGATCGCGCAGACGTTGAAAATCTCTGAAGGGGGTTCTTGAAATATTTACTTTTATGTATTTACGGAGAATAAGAGACGATAAGAAAGATTACGTCTGGAGGAACAGAGGAAGCCGCGGATTCAAGTGAGCCATCGCTGGAGAAGACACTTGGAGGGAATTGCGAAACAGACGTATGAGAGTAGGAGTATCTGAGGTTAGCGAAGCTCATTGCATATGCCCGAGCGAAAGGGATAAAGTCGGCGCGATATGGATCCCCTCCTTCCCCAGACTGGTTTTCTCCTGACTCGTAGTCTTTTGGGGGATCTTTGGGAGGCATTTGAAAAACGACTTCCTGAATACCGGGTCTGTGTGGGACTGTTTTTCTGTCATTTCGTGCCTCGGTGTTTACGTTTCGTATAGCATAATGCGATATGTGAATAGGTATGTGCCTGTATGTTACATCGTTTCGAATGCACCTGGTCTCAAATGGCGCTGCTTTCAGTAAGGCATTCTCTCGTCAAGTCGTGTGTGCGACAGCCGACGCACGCCGGTGATGTTTGTGATTTGTAATGTTGAAGTTTTTTTATTTGTATTCTTTTTCTTCACAGCATCATCATGTTGATGTCTCTATGACACTTGCTCCCAAATGCTACGTGGCACGAGTTTGCCTAGCCCTGGCATCACAATACAGGATTTTAAAATAAATCTGCAATGTTTTCTTATTGTTCGTCAAACAGAGTCGGTGCTTTGAACATGAAGTAACATTCAACAGAGAAGCTACAGCAGGCGCTAGTTATAGGTCTATGTCGCTTACAAAACGCTGGCCGTACTCGCGATTTTATATATGCTTCTATTTAAAGATAGTAATGGAGCATGTGGAGAATATCGCCCTTAGTATGATGAGCTCGCATGTGACTTTTTACAAACGCTTTGTGGACGACACTTTTGCCGTTGTAGATTCAGGCCATGTGGGTGCTTTCTTGCAAAGTCTGAATGACGTTCATCCGGGCATTCAATTTACTTGTGAGAAGGAGTGTGACGGCAAACTTCCTTTTCTGGACGTGCTCGTCAGGAGGGGAGATTCGGGTCAGGTAACCACTACAGTTTACAGAAAAAAATGTGATACCGGTTTGGTATTGCACTTTGAGTCTGCGCACCCATTAGAACATAACAGGGCTACAGCCCGTTCGCTAATTTCGAGATTATGTAATATACCCTCGAACCCGAGTGCAATGCAGGCCGAGATGGAAGTGGTAATGGAGAATCTGAAGCGCAGGTCATACCCCGAACCGTTCTTGAATGACGTGCACAACCAGATAAAAAAGAAAACGCTACAGGAAGAAAGAGATGAAAGTAGAAATCTGTTTGTCACCCTTCCGTACATAAAGGGCGTTTCAGAGACAATAAAACGTATACTTGCTTCGGTAAACATAATGCCACGAATCATCATCGCGAAACTTCCAGGGCAGGCACGAAACTCTGGCGGGCTAGAATTCTAGCCCGCCATTCATTCTAGCCCGCGATAACGAAACGGTAAATCTCATCCCGGCGCATGCTGAAGAAGAAGCAAGAAGCTTCCAGACACATCGCCTGCTCTCTGGCAAACGCACGTGCTGTTTCTAGACTTTTCGGCGCGACGCTTAAATGCTTGTGCGCTCCAAGCTGGAGCATTCATTCTTTGAACCCAGTTGTGTTCAGAGAGCTATCACTCTTGTGTTTTGCTACCAAGTAGTCTAATAAACCGTTCGCTGTTTATTCGACGACTCGCCGACCCATTTCGCTTCGTGACATTTCAGGTGGAGGTGCGGGGCATTCCTTGTCCAACGGCCTGGAAGACAAACTGCGACAAAGCAGAAGACAGCTTGGTCTGCCTGCAGAATTCGGTCCATTAGAACCCCCTAAGCGCAAGAAGAAGATGACTGCGGAGACCAGTACCCAAGTGGTGCAACCTGTTGCCACGCCCATAGCCCCTGCACGGTCGCCGAAGACATTCAGCGGGGAGTATTACGACGACGTGGACGATTGGGTCGACCACTATGAGCGGATCGCCAAGTTCAACAACTGGAGTGACGACCAGAAGCTCGTCAACGTCTATTTCTCCCTGGAAGGCACCGCGAAGACATGGTTCGAGAACCGGGAGACTTCGCTCACGTCCTGGGACGTCTTCAAAAGCAAACTCTGCGAGGCGTTCGCTTTTCAACAACGAGCTGAACGCGCTGAACATCTGCTCCAGAGACGGATCCAGCTGCCAAATGAAAGCGTTACAGGCTTCGTCGAAGATGTGTTGCGGCTCTTCCGGCGAGCTGACCCCAAAGCATCCGAGGAGAAGAAGGTTCAGCGACTCATGAGGGGCGTAAAAGAAGAAATTTTTCGCGCCCTGTCCCGGGATCCACCCGCCACGACCGACGCTTTTCTGGACGAAGCCGTCCGCATTGATAGGACCCTGCTCTCTCGCGCTACCGTCAACGAACAACACCAGGGCTACGAGGCTTTCTCCACGACCGCTGGCCTCGACGTCCGATCGCTCAGACAGCTGATTCGAGAGGTGGTACGCGAAGAAGTACGAGCTCTCCTCTGTCCTGAGAAGGCTCAAGACCCTTTGTCTTCGATCGGTGCGATCATCAAGGACGAGGTTCAGCAGGCAATCCAGACATCATCAACCGCCAACCCCGACGCCGAAGTACCGAGACCAACCTACGCCGCCGCTGTGAGACAGGTGCCACCTACTCGTCCGTCGTACTACGGAAACCGTTGGACGCCTCCTCGGCCTGTCCAACCTACTCCGAGCGTCCCGCCACACTCTGAGGCGTTTCGCAAAACGGACGTTTGGCGGACTCCTGACTTCAGACCGCTCTGCTACCACTGTGGAGAGGCCAACCACGTCTATCGCCGATGTCCCTACCGACGACTTGGCCTTCCCGGTTTTTCACCCGACGCCCACCGCCCCCAGCGCGGTAGTCGCCCCGCCGCAATTGAAGACTATCTACGGCAGCAGAATGCTTCTGCTGGCTCGCGACGCGACCTGTCCCCGAGCGTCCCTCACCGCAGCAGGTCGCCAGGAAGAGCACGTTCACCGTCACCGGCAAGACGACCTGTGTGGCGCAGCCCTAACCGGGAAAACTGAAGACTGCAGCTCCGGGAGGTGAAGCTGCGGACCGACGACAAGTTACAATTCCTCCAACTCGACGAACAGCAACGCAGCACCAACACGACGCTCGAAAAATTACCAATAACCTGAAAATACTCATCGACGGCCATGAGATGATTGCGTTAATCGATACCGGAGCCGACGACTCTGTTATGAGTGGTAGGTTGGCTAAGAAGCTTCGCAAGGTGCAGACGAAGTGGGATGAGCCTAACATCGGCACTGCTGGTGGACACGTCGTAACACCGACTGGCCGATGCACGGCAGTCATACAAGTGCGTGACATCCAGTACGTCGTCAGCTTTGCCGTCTTGCCGAACTGCCCACGGGATGTAATACTCGGAATGGACTTTCTAGTCGAAAACGAAGCAATCATCGGCTTCACAAATGGAGTTATCTCTTTTAAAACGCCGGAAACAGCAGAAGACAAGTGGTGGGCACGAATAACCCCGGAGAAACGCGCAAACACGGACGTAACCGCCGTGACGACTCAGCCAGTCAACCTGCCTCCCTTGTCGTCAGTCCTTGTGACCGCTACGTGCGAGAGAGCACCGACTGGCTGTTTGTTGGCTGAAGGCAACACGCAACTTCTCCTCGAACGAGGAATTGGGATAGCAAGAGGAATTGTGCCCGTAAGAAACGGAATATTCGAACTCCTGGTCACAAATTTTCGCCCGGAGCCACAACACCTGGCGAACGGCACGAAGATAGCCGTCATCGCAGACCAATACTCCACCACGGATGTTTGCCTGATAGACACTGCTCGCACCGCAGTCACCACGGAACACGAGGCCGAACATTTCGACGTAAACCCTCAACTCAATACAACTCAAAAGCAAACCCTTCTCCAGATGCTCAACGATTTCAGTGACTGCTTCGCTGCATCGTCGAAAGTAAGACAAACGCCCATTGCGAAGCACCACATCATCGTCGACGAAAAGGCCCATCCAATTCACCGCATGCCGTACCGGGTCTCCTGCAAAGAGCGAGAAACGATCCGAACGCAAGTAGAAGAGATGCTAAGAGATGACATTATCCAGCCGTCGACCAGTCCGTGGGCATCACCGGTGGTACTAGTGAGGAAGAAGGACGGAACACTCGGGTTCTGCGTCGACTACCGGAAACTCAATGAGATAACGAAGAAGGACGTCTACCCGTTACCGCGCATCGACGACACGCTCGATCGCCTTCAAAACACAAAATTTTTCTCTTCCATGGACCTCAAGACGGAGTACTGGCAAATTGAAGTCGACGAACGGGACCGTGTGAAGACTGCCTTCGTCACTCCGGATGGACTTTACGAATTCAAGGTTATGCCTTTCGGCCTTTGCACAGCACCAGCGACGTTCCAGCGTGTTATGGATACAGTTCTCGCCGGGTTGAAGTGGCAAACCTGCCTGGTGTACCTCGACGATGTTGTCGTCTTCGCAAGAACATTCGAAGAACATGTTGAACGGCTAAAGAAAGTCCTCGAGGCTATCAGAACTGCAGGGCTAACGTTGAAGCCTCAGAAGTGTCGATTCGGCTACGAGGAACTCAGATTTCTCGGCCATCTCGTGAGCAGCGACGGCGTACGCCCCGACCCCGAGAAGACGGCAGCCATCGCCAATTACCGTGTTCCTTCCAACGTGAAAGACGTTCGAAGCTTTCTTGGCCTTTGCGCCTATTACAGACGGTTCATTCCGAACTTTTCAAGAATTGCGTCACCCCTGAATGCCCTCACGAAGGACGGATCCACGTTTATCTGGAGTGAAGCCCAGCAACAGGCGTTTGATGAATTGAAGACGCGTCTACAGACCGCACCCGTGCTTGCCCACTTCGATCCAAACGCCGAAACAGAAATACACACCGACGCAAGCAACGATGGTCTAGGAGCCGTGCTCGTTCAACTTCACGACGGCGTCGAACGTGTCATCGCTTACGCAAGCAGAACGCTAACCAAGGCAGAGAAGAACTATTCGACGACCGAAAAAGAGTGCCTTGCACTCATATGGGCCATCACAAAGTTGCGCCCCTACCTGTACGGACGGCCGTTCAAGGTGGTAACAGACCACCATTCTCTGTGCTGGCTGGCTGGTTTAAGGGACCCCTCAGGACGCCTAGCGAGATGGAGCCTCCGATTACAGGAGTATGATGTAACCGTCACTTACAAGTCAGGAAGAAAACACAACGACGCCGACTGCCTGTCCCGAGCACCACTCCAGCGGCAGGCCAACAGCCTCGAGGACGACGACGCCTTCCTCGGTCCAATGAGCGCGACTACCATGTCTACCAAACAGTATAACGACCCCAAATTGAAGACACTCGTCGACTATCTGCAGGGCCGCGCCGACAATGTTCCTCCCATCTTCAGAAGATCACTCCCAAGTTTTTCCCTACGTAATGGTGTTCTCTACAAAGAAAACCACGCACCACAAGGCGCTACGTGGCTTCTCGTTGTGCCTGGGGACATGCGCAACGAGATTCTTGAACCCTGCCACGACGAACCGTCATCAGGTCATTTGGGATACAGCCGGACACTGGCCCGTATAAGAGAAAAGTACTACTGGCCAAAACTGGCCAAGACCGTACACCACTACGTAAGGACGTGCCGGGAATGCCAACGACGAAAAACGCCACCGGTACGACCTTCTGGGTACCTTCAGCCAATCGCACCGCCGTCGGCGCCGTTCGAGCAGGTTGGGATGGATCTACTCGGGCCCTTCCCACGTTCGTCTTCCGGAAATCGTTGGATAATCGTCGCGACCGACTACCTGACACGCTATGCTGAGACAAAGGCACTTCCACAGGGCACAGCAACAGAAGTGGCGAAGTTCTTCATCGAGAACATCGTACTACGGCACGGACCTCCGACCGCCTTAATCACCGATAGGGGAACGGCATTTACAAGCAGGCTAACACAAGAAATCCTTCGACTCAGCCACACCGCTCACCGGAGGACAACGGCGTACCATCCGCAGACGAACGGGCTCACCGAACGCCTAAACAAAACCCTTGCCGACATGATTTCGATGTACGTCGACGTCGAGCACAAGACATGGGACGAAATACTGCCTTACGTCACGTTCGCCTATAACACGGCTGTCCAGGAAACAACGGGATTCACACCGTTCCGCCTTGCACACGGCCATGACGCATCGACTATGCTAGACGCGATGCTGCCCCACGAACCCAGTGATGTGGAAAACGACGCTCTGGACTTCACACAGCGAGCAGAAGAAGCCCGCCAGCTGGCCAGACTACGGATTGGTCAACAACAACGCGTCGATGAAAGAAGATACAATTTGCGCCGACGAGACGTACGCTTCAGTCCAGGCGACTTGGTATGGGTTTGGACGCCGATTCGACGACGAGGCCTGAGCGAGAAGCTACTGAAGCGGTACTTCGGTCCCTACAAAGTACTTCGACGCATTGGAGACCTGGATTACGAAGTGGTACCTGAGGGCAGCGTTCCCTCTCGACGACCCCCGAGGACTGAAATAGTTCACGTCGTTCGACTCAAGCCGTACTACAGCAGGTAGCGCTGAAGACTGGCTGGAAGGAAACAACATGAAAAAAAAGAAGGAGAAGAAATGGCATCGAGACGATGCCCCGTCTACGGAGGGGCCAATGCCACGAATCATCATCGCGAAACTTCCAGGGCTGGCACGAAACGGTAAATCTCATCCCGGCGCATGCTGAAGAAGAAGCAAGAAGCTTCCAGACACATCGCCTGCTCTCTGGCAAACGCACGTGCTGTTTCTAGACTTTTCGGCGCGACGCTTAAATGCTTGTGCGCTCCAAGCTGGAGCATTCATTCTTTGAACTCAGTTGTGTTCAGAGAGCTATCACTCTTGTGTTTTGCTACCAAGTAGTCTAATAAACCGTTCGCTGTTTATTCGACGACTCGCCGACCCATTTCGCTTCGTGACAATAAAAACAGCATTCAAACCCAATATTACTCTTAGGAGTTTGTTAAGCCACACAAAAGATAGTGTGGATTTGCCGGATAAGCGAGGGGTTGTTTACCATATTGCATGCCGGGATTGCACCGCAACGTATATAGGGGAAACAGGTCGAAAGGTATGGAGCATAAGTATGACATAGAAAGAAACGCGAACAAACGAACAGAGTTATGCGAGCATGTTGAAAAGACCGGTCATGCGGTTAACCTAGGTACCCCCGATATTCTAGCTCGTGAAGGTCGCTGGGGAGTAAGGAAAAATCTAGAATCCTGGCACATCAAAACAAGTCCAAATTGCATCAACAAACATCCAGGTCCGCTTCCCGATAGGTACGCCCCCCTGTTCAAATAGCTGACGCGTGACGAATGAACCTCATTCTGATGATGAGGCCTGGATAGGCCCCGAAACGTTAACACTTACTGTATTTTAAGTCTTGTTTTTGTCCTGTTGTGCTGCCGGTGTGGTCTACGTATTTTAATAAATATGCTTCTACGAAAAACGCGAAATTTTCTGATCATTGGCCGATACCAATACCACGTGGATACTCAGAAAGATACCATGATGGCGTTCCACGCCAAGACTGCACTCTTAGAAATGACGGAGGGGGGGGGGGGTCGAGGTAGCTTGCCGTTGTTGGCCGCACTCAAGTGGGCATCGTCATGCCTATAGCACAAAAGAAAAAGGAAAGGGGGAGAGGGAAGTTGAGGATTTCAAAGTGATGCATTGGCAGGATGACGGAGGCTGATGGGACGGAGGCACACTGTAGGTGAGGGGTGCACTAGAGTGGTCTCTCCGCGAGGCCCGTTTCTTGAAGAAAGCACGAGGCCGCGAGTTTTTGAAAGTCGTTCCGCATAAGAAATGGCGGAGCCTATTCTGTGCCGTTCACAATGAGCACAAAGTAGGCTCCGCCTCCCGTTTCCAACAAATCTAGGGCGAGAACGTTGTCATTCGGGACGATGGTTGGCTAGGAGTGTGCTATGTGGTGAAGTTCATTTTTAAGAGTGTGGGAGGCAACGCGGGTTCGAATCCGGGCGCCGGCTATGCGCTGTCTGTGTGTCTTCCCCTTGGTTTTCCTCAGACGCTTTAAGACAAATGACGGTATAGTTCTCTGTGAAATAGGCCCAGGACTCCTGCCCTACCATCCCCCTGCGAGAGTCGTGATGTTGCCCACCTAAGCGTGGGCGACTGCGGCAAGCAGTTCCACCACCACCACCACCACCACAAACATACGAGGGATCAGTACGTTACCCGATATCCCCTACCACTGCCGAACTCCTGGCTCTTTTACACGCAGCTGCTGCGGTCCAAGTGCGGGGATAGTTAAGAAGTTTTCCTCACGGACTCGAGAAGTGTGTGACGTGTTGAATCCCATATGTGTTGTAGTTCAGCACCGTAATGCGTTGTATCAGACGACTGTGTGTCCAGCATAACATAATCGGAGGAGAGCTTCTTTCCCAATTGATCCTGTCTCACGTCGGTATTAGCAGTCATGAAAAAGCGGAGCAGTTGTCATCATCAGCACACTTGAGCTGCAGCCCTTGCTTACCAATTCCAACGATGAAAGATGAAAGTCACTGTCCCTTCTATGTCGTTCCAGCCTCAGAACATCAGTTTATCTCTTACCAATTCCGAACGACACCGACAGAGGCCGTTAAACACCTAGTTGGAATGCGTCACCCTGGGATGCGGGACATCATGCAAAACCATGCACCGACCCTTTCTTCCCATGAAAGGCGTCCCTCAAGCTATACAAACCGTATTTCATCGGTTACGAACAGGATCAGCGTTCACCAACGTACAACTACGCAAGGTCGGCTTTATAAGGATGATGCCAGTTGCGGTCACTGTCGTCAATCTATATCGAACATATCCTGATAGATTGCCGCCATATAGAACACTATGTGGGAAAGCTACCTTGGACACTCCAGGACTGGAACGTTTTTGCCCCACCCCCACCCAACTACTGGGTTTTCTCATTGTTGTGTCTAGACAGTCACACTGTCATCGTGCTGATTGACGACTGGCACGCGCTACGGGTGTTTTTGTTCACTTCTTCATTCCGGGTCACCTTTTTGTTCAAAAGAGCCCAAGGCTCACGTCTTGTATGAATTGGGAAATACAGTCCCTTGAAGAATCTCGGTTTCCTTGTACTTAAATCCCCCGCCCCCCTTTGCCAAGTAACTGTCGCTAAGTGGTCTGGGGTAGCCGGTCAGACTTAGTCGTGACTTAGCTCCCCAATTTTTTCTTCCTTTATCATATCACATCAAATCACTGGCATGTTGGCGAATATCCCAAAGCCCGAGGTGCTTGCACTGAACGATCTACAAAAACTGACGACCTCGTGCGTTTTCTCCACTCTGCTTTTTCTCTTTTTTTCATAATCAATCAATCACTCTCCAGAGTCTCCACCCACCCGCAGTGCACATGGGTCTCATTTATCCTGTGCTTACCCCACCTCCAACCCTAGTCGTGACGATGCCCACTCGATTGTGGACAACAACGGCGAAGCAATTTCGACATTAGCCCCCCACCCCCACCCCCTTTACCACATATACACACAAACATCGCAATCTGCAGCACCGCAAGCCTTCAGCACCTACATGTCCCACAGCCGTTACATTCCCTTGCTCATGCCCGTCCTGTACAATTTAGGCGGGCTTTTTCAAGAAGATGGTTCCGTTGCTTCGGTGCATAGCATGAAATAGCGTTCTAAATGATGTATCCCAGCTCCCGCAGAGTTGGCATGCGGACTGCCAGGTCGGGTTTCAATTTTCCAATTTACTGCACACCCGCCATTGCGCGCAGCTGTGTCCCCGACCCCGTTCTCCATTGGTGTACTGCATTTTTTGCCGCATGCCACGAGGAAACAAGCCAATGCCAGCCCAACTTTCTTCTTGTCCGTAGAGCTAAACCATATTCCCAATAGTTTTACAAAAATGCACTTCCGCTGACAGCACAACCGACCTCTAGAGGGTCACGCATGACTAATTATGCAACCCCAATCCCATGACTCAGCCGATCGCGTGGCGGGTGACATCGGCTTCGTGGGTGGGGAAGATCGTCTCTTGCTCCCCTCGTGGAAAAGATTCGCTGCGTAGGGAATCTTGCAAAATTAATGATGTGAGATCAAGCGACTCCCCCTTTCGTCAATGCTGTCTCCGTTCCTACACAAATGGTACAAGGGGGAAAAGTATGCGTGTGTATTTGCCGTAGAGATCGTCTTCATACATGATCGAACTACTTTTGTCGCTGGCTACCCGTGAGGGAAACGATTTCAAGCGCGATTGGGACGCGGTGTCCTGGATAGAGGAAGGGTAGCGTACTTGCCGATTAGTACGCGTCAGTGGGGACGTGTTTACCTTCAACTGGAAGTCTACTGCTGTGGAGAAGATGACGGAGCTTCAGAAGCGATGTGCAACGGTAATTATCGGTAAACGTGTTGGTATAATTGGTAAATTCGAAAGCGTGAACGTATGGAAGCCATTCGCTACAGAAGATGTCTAGGAACGCCACCTGCTCTTGTTTTCCCCGTTGAAGAGATTCAGTACCACAGTACGGGTAACATCCGCAGCAGAGATAAGCAGCAACAAAACCACGCCGACACGGACTCGCGGCGTAATTATCGTAGATGCGTTTTGTTCCCTTCGTTTGTGGCGAGTTCTCTTGATGCTCTTGGTTCGTCGCGTACGTGGGCTCGACCGTTTAAGGAACCTTCCAAACTAACAATGTGCTGTTAGCTCCATAACGAAGGGCAGTACATCATTAAATGAAGAAAGCTCTGGACACGTTGACGTATCATTGAGCAGGTGTAAAAATTGAGCAGGGAAAAGAGCAGATTACTGCGAGACGTACGCCTTGTAGTTTAGTCTTTGTTGCTGTTTGTACTGCTACCGTTTACTGCATTTTATATATTGAATAAACATGTATCCTAGCATAGTCTGCCAGCGAGGACATCTGCCGTTCACTTGCGTGTGAGTTTCTTGTGCCTAATCTGTGATAAGAGTGTCTACCATAACCACCTTTATTGAGAAGTGGGACGTTCCAGCTCTAACCCAGTCAACACAATAGTAAGATCACCGACATATCAACGGTTGCGAGTCGTGTAACGCGAAATTCAGCGTCAGCTGTGCGTGTGGTGAAATGAAACCGGATGAAAGTGTGTAGACAAATTTATTTAAGCGTGATGAGTATTGATTTGTGGTCGCTGAAATGGTTGGCGAGGTGAGTGGTGTCCTGAACTAGGGGGCTGTTCTGGAACACCAAGTCTATATACAGGGTGTCCACGCTAAGTGTGAACAATTTTTTTAAAAATATATCAATCACGTTTTCCGAGATTATTGCGCATCTTCAAAGAAGCGGCTTTCCTTTACCCCCAGTGGGAGAGAGTGAAAGAGCACAGTGCCGCCTCTTGCGTCCTGGAAAAAGATTAAAAGAAAACAGAAAATGCAGCCCAAGATAAGGGCAGTCGCGATAGAGTCACCCCATAGATTTGTGTTTTTGTTTTGTTTCCGCAAGTTAAAGCTAATCTTCGACGCATGAGGCGGCACTGTGCTCTTTCACTCTGTCACACTGGGGGTAAAGGAAAGCCGCTTCTTTGAAGATGCGCAATAAACCAAATAAAGAAAAAAATGTCGTTCCTTCACGAATTTTTTTGCGGACGATCTACCGAACGGATTTTTGTTCTGAAAACGGTTTTGGTATCTGGTGACCGAAGAGATCAGATGTTCTCATTGGAGCAACTTCGTAGCTTTTATAATTAAAAAGTTAATTATTGAAAGTTAATTAAGACATTGCCTTAGGAGTCTGCTAATGCCCCCCCTAGGGAGTGCCCTTCAGCATATGCTATATTGCAATTGATTTCATCTCGGGAAAAGTGATTGATATATTTTTAAAAAATCTGTTCACACTTAGCGTGGACACCCTGTATATGCATGAGCCGTGTCTAGTTGTGGGTTGGCGGATGTCGGTGCACAGTGTAAGGTCCAGTTGTTCGGGCATATCACATAGGGAAGTGGTGTTCTTGGCCAGTGAAACGTTCATGTTGAAGTCTCCGACGACGAGAAGCTTGTGCGTGCGGTAAAGCGCAAGTACATACACGATAAAGTCGCGGATGCGTTCCGGCGCGGTGCGAGGTGAGAAGTACCACACAACCACCACGAGCCCTGTTGAAAGCTGCACGGCACCGCTGACGCTGTAAAACTGACGTACTACTGATGTACGTCACGCGAGGTGCTTTCTCCGACTGTTTTTATAAATTCCATTCCGCAGCTATAATACACCGCAGAGCGAAAATATTTTGCACGGTGACTCTTGGTGGACAGCTCGACAGACGAGGCAGGATTTCGAGCGATGTTAAATGTCACCTCATTGCTCCTTTAATATCTAGATTTGGTTCAGAAAAGTGGCACCAAACAGAACGTCAACACGATGCGACTCCAATTTTTGACATCTGTCAATATAGCGCAACAATGCAGTACTCGAAAGCGAAGAAATGGCTAGTAACTGCGAAACTCTCTCCCAACCCCAACTGACTCCATCATTTTATTTATCTTTCATCATCATTATGCGTTTCGTAATCAAGGGTATATGCTGAAACGGCCGTGTCCACTTCGTTCTTGGTGTGCGAATGGCAGGGTGATAAACCAGAACGAAAGTATAATAGATGCAGCAGTAGCCAGTGAGTGGCATGCGCATATTATGATAAATGGAATCGAGCGGTGTACAGGCGGTCCATATTTATGAACTCGGCAGGACTATAAGAAACATGGACGCTCCAGCGGGAGGTGATACTAAACAATGTCGCTATACCTTCATGCAGTGTCGTAAATTCCGCGTTTGCGTTTCGGATACCTTGCAAATGTACAAGATGCTAGAAAAGAAGGGACACCGACTTGCTTTGTGTAGTGGATAGCTGGTGGGAATGTGGGGAATAAAATATCGAGCCCCTTCACAATAACGATCGAAGTCCGATGGTGTCCAGAAATGTCAGAAGAGCTTTGAGCGCAGAGCGTTGCTGGGCTGGATTAAGCCAGGGACCAAGCAATTTCGATAGGCAGAAGGGGCGAGAGTCCAGCTGACGAAGAGACTCGGAGAGTGTGATTCGGGAAGGTTGGTAGTGGGAGCAATGAAGAAGAATATGCTCCAGATCCTCAAGAACACCACAGTGGCAGCAGGTGGGAGAGTCAACTTGTCTCAAGCGGTAACGCCACTGAGCTGTAAGGGCCACATCGAGGCGCATTCGGTGGATTGAAGCAGCATCTTGACGAGAGGTGTTTCGTGGCATGCGGGGTAGAGTATCGCCTGTGGCGATGAACCTCCCCACTCTCCAAAGCCAAAAATAAAGTTGTTGTGTAGTGGATCGTCGGTCACTTTGGCATACGTTGCAATACAAAAAAGAAAAAGAAGAAACAAACGCACCCGAAGCCGTGTCCGTCGTGCTATCAAGGGCTGACTGACAGTCTCTTAGTTCAGAGATGCTGTCAACCTTTGCTGCCCATCACTGACGTCACAATATCACGGAGAAATCACTCTCTGACGCGGTGCCTCGCACCCCGTCCTTCTGCATGCCAAGCAGACTTCCCCGTTCTTTTTCGTCACTCTTGCAAATTAAATTTGGCAATTCATGCTCAGAGAGAAGCGGAGCGCGAGTCTTACTAAAGAAAGGGCGTTGTTAGTGGTACACATGGTGGATGACAGGTGCACAGTACAAACATAAAGTACCACTTGACCCCTGTTTCACTGTCGGTATTCCTTGTTCACCTGGACATGAACTTTCTTACGTGTCGCGTCCTCTAATGTCTCGCTGTTATCTCATAGTAAGAAGTATAGGCAGTGTAGTGAATTATGTCCAAAGTAGGGTTCGGAATCCCGAGCCGTTTTAACAACCCCGGGAGTTCGGGATATCGAAATGTGGATCCCGGGATCCCGAGACGGGATCGGGATTTTTTCGCAACTATGGCCAGGATGTCGTATAGACTTGTACGTATTTGGAGTATTGTATTTAAAATACCGTATTTTAAATACAATTTGCGGTATTTTGGTATTCTACTCAATACTTTTTGTTTTGTGTATTTGTACTCCATTTAAAATACATTTTATGGTATTTTATACTCAATACTCTAATTACATATTTTGGATCTCCCTCTCAAACTTGCTGTGTCTCGTCTTTCCATTATCTTGCTTGTTCAGTGGAAATTTCCGGAGTTCCTCGGACTTGACCTGGACATTGGCCCTTCTTGGAAGTCTGCATTTAGAGATCCTGCCCCGTGTGTCTTAATCCTCTGCCAGTGAGGGTTCTATTATGTGTACCCTGACGCGCTGACGCCGAATTTTGACCTCGCAGAGCGGGGACCTGGTAGAATTTTGCTTTGTTCTGGGTCACATATATTTATTGGAGTTATGTGGTATCTCTTTGTCATCTTTTTGGGACTTGTGTTTAGATGACTCCTGCCACACAGCGGCGGCTTGCGCTAGTGCGCAGGGTTTTGGTGATTCATGTCACATAGCGACGATTTGCCGCATTGACCAGTGACCGGTGACTTTTTGCGTTCAAGGATAAATAGTATCTTAACTGTATTTCAAATACTTTTTGAAGTATTTTGTACTCTATCTTAATTACTTTAATTTTCATGTATTTATACTCTATCTTAATTACATCCTAACGTTAGTATTTATTATCTTATCTTAAATACATTTTTGAGTATCTTGTACATGTCTGTATAGGACTGTATCCACTTGCACAACCATGCTATCACAAATTGCGATATAGTTCGCGTCTTCTGTCATCCCCACGGAACATTTTAGCGGAAAAAACAAAGCGAAAAAAAAAAAACCCTGCGTATTACATTCAGCATTCGCACCGTGCCGGAATATCAACTGAACTGCCGCAATGAAATGCGTCTCTTATTGTCGTCTGCTACGGAATAACTTCTGGCTGCGCCCCAGAATATTTCACGCAGTTACTAGTACATACGTATACAAACGTATGACGTACAGCAATTCTACTTACGCAGCCGCTAAAATCAATGACGTGTTTCGCATCATCCGCTGGAGTATTCTGGGGAATGTCACTTGTGTGAGTACCTGGAATAATGCGATTTGCTCGTCTTGCCTTTTATTCAACCACAGTGACTGTTGTGTTCTAGTCTGCAGCAGCCGAGTGTATAATTTCCCGAAAAGGCTGTCTTGATTTTCTCTTTTTACTCTCCCAGGCGAGGCTTACCTGGCAAGACGTTCAGTACCATCCACAGTATGGGTAACATCCGCAGCAGAGATAAGCAGCAACAAAACCACGCCGACACGGACTCGTGGCGTAATTATCTCTTTTTGACGTAATTATCAGCATGATCGAAAAGAGATTCATACACGTTCGTGGGTTCGAATCCTACAGCTGGCTAACCTTTTCAGTGACTTTCATCTTTCGTCGTTCATTTCTTAGGCAACTTGAGGCTTTGTATGTGTTTCTCCTTTCTATGTTGTTCCAGCCTCAGAACATCAGTTCTCTCTTGTTCAACAGTTGCCGCTTGCGTCGACCCTGTCGTATGAATGTGTGTATGAGTGAGCAAAAATGTAAGAGTGAAAGGGGGATGAGTGAGAGAGTGGTTGGTTTGTCCCTTCAGATGACGCACCCTTGGAAGTCCCTGAGAAAGCGGGTTAGCTCAGCTCAATTGGTAGAGCCCTGGACCGGTAATCCAGAACTTGTGGGTTCGAATCCTACAGCTGGCTAACCTTTTCAGTGACTTTCATCTTTCATCGTTCATTTCTTAGGCAATTTGAGGCTTTGTATGTGTTTCTCCTTTCGATGTTGTTCCAGCCTCAGAACATTAGTTCTCTCTTGTTCAACAGTTGCCGCTTGCGTCGACCCCGTCGTATGAATGTGTGTATGAGTGAGCAAAAATGTAAGAGTGAAAGGGGGATCAGTGAGAGAGTGGTTGGTTTGTCCCTTCAGATGACGCACCATTGGAAGTCGCTAAGAAAGCGGGTTAGCTTAGCTCAATTGGTAGAGCCCTGGACCGGTAATCCAGAACTTGTGAGTTCGAATCCTACAGCTGGCTAACCTTTTCAGTGACTTTCATCGTTCATCGTTCATTTCTTAGGCAATTTGAGGCTTTGTATGTGTTTCTCCTTTCTATGTTGTTCCAGCCTCAGAACATCAGTTCTCTGTTGACCGAATATTTGTTCTCAAAAAAAGCCGAAATTTATAATCTCGAAATCCCGGGATTTAGCATTGCGAAATCCCGGGATTTCGGCACATGAAATTATGATCAAATCCCGGGATCTCGGGCTCCGAACCCTAGTCCAAAGTGACGGAAACGTCCGCCATTCTGCTTTCTAGCGTGTGACAACGTCAATTGCCTTCAAATTAGCTTCTAAAATAGCATTTGCTTCCGTCACCGAAATGTCTTCACCCAAGGTGGTCACGCTGTAAACTATACGAACAGTCTGTAATCAAATTAGTGATACTGTTCCCACACTAAAGGAGCTTCACTGTAAGTTGTCCTAATCCCAGCCACAGCTGTGGCTGGAGTTCCTTCAGCTGCTCGTTTATTTATGCTCATTTGAGGCGCCATTTGAATATGTAGCGCATATCAAAGGTAGAAGCGTGTACCTTGTTGCCTCGAGTATAGAGTGGACACATTAACGTACGGACAAACAAACAAGTTTGCCCATACGCGAATAGTGCACCGATGATATTTTGAACAATAGGCACGCATCTGAGCTGTAGGATCACTCTCATCTGCAACCATTGCTGCGTATAGCGTACTTCTTGTGTTCCCGTTTTTCTAATAGAATGCAGGTCCCATTAGACTGCTTTCGTGCTCCACTTATGTTTTGCTCAGCCTTCTGTTATGTGGCCACTTCCACAAAAATATTACAAACAAACAAATTACTACAAATTACAAATTAAATATTACTAACAAATAAATATTACGAACAAAAATAAACTACTGACTACGTACACCTTAAAAACGAAAGCTTCAGTGGAGCGAGCGGTGAGTCCTTTCTTTTCGTTTCGTTTCCAATAGAAGTTTCGAATAATGTATGCGTGTCCTATATACGTACTTTCTGAAACAGTACCGAACCTGCACCATTATTCGTTGGCATGCAAAGATAGCTTCGTTTGCTCAACGTGTCTTTCACGCATGCAACGGTACCCTATATACACCAGTGCTAATATATGTGACGGATTTTAGCGTGTTTGTGCTGTATATTAAGTTGACAACTCATAAAATGACTACGAAAACAAAACTGACACGCCGGCCAAAATGCCGTCCCTCTCCCCGACTCATCCTGGTCACAACTGGATAGGAAGCGTGTGCCATTCACGGCTATGAACTCATCCTGACTCGCCGTTCCTTCACTTTCTTTTATTTTTTCTCGCCATATTTCACGCTGCGGTGATTTGAGCACGCATAGCCCCGAGAGGCAGCGCTGATTAAACGGGAAATGTGCCAAGTAATGCAAACAGAAAAGCATACCGCTTTTAAAGGGCAGAAGAAGGAAAAAAATAAAAATAAAGAGCAATCACCGCGTGAACATTGTTAATTTTTGCGGAAGACTAGATGGCTTTGTTGGACGACTCATTCGTTACGCTTCCGCAAAAGGGGAGAGGAAGCGTGCAGCCCGCTAGGCATGGAAGGGGAGCCTGGTGATGACATTATTCATGGGTTCAGCTACGACAGCGTCAGCCATTTGAACGTCTTTCACACGATATTCTGTCCTTTGCACGTTGCCACGAGCACCCGATCTGGAGCTGCATGATTTGTGGCTCTGGGGCATCTACATCTCTCTCGTCCCTGCGCTGCAATGAGTTAGTAGTTGTTCGCAATACACGCGCTGTTAAGTAAAGCGCTCCCACTCACGTGTTTCTAATCTTTTTTTCTTTTTCTAATCTTTTTCATTTTTTTAAAGCTTGTCTCTTCGTTGTTGCCTTGGACACGTGGAGGAGGCACTTTTTCGAATCGTATACGTTGCCCTGACACAAACGTGGGTTTTCTGAGACTCGCTTTACTTTGCAGTACGACGACGCAGATGGGGAGTAATATTACCGGTAGTGTGTCGCATCGCGAGAATGAATAATGCTAATGCTTTATATTTTGTACAGGGGTAATGAGTAATGTAATGCCAGCTGCAGTTATGAATTGTTCCTGGTACTGGGAAGAAAAATATCCAAGTTATATAGTGTTTCCCAGCCACCATTATCACTGACTGGGTCGCCAACGCGGAGGACGACAGAACCCAAGTGGAGTCCCTGAACGCCAAGTACTTCTAGTTTGCAACTAATCTTATCCTTTGATTGCTCATTTAGACGATGCATATTGCTTTCATCTCTCGACGAAATTATTGATATGTATCGATTTTGCATAAGCTCTAATTACGATCACCGCTAAGGTATAACGGAGTAAGACTGTAATCATGCCTCTTTACAACACGTGATTTAAACACCACTGGTGACTGTGTTCGAGACTTCTGGGTATATGAAATGCCAAAGCAAAAGTCATAACTTAATGAAGGCAATGACAGTCGTAGTGCACAAGACGTAAAAAAGTAACTGTAATGAGTAATGGTAGTGCATTACAGAATGAAAGCAATTGCCCCTACTCTGTACGACGAGGAGAGGTGTCTCTTATTATCTTGTGGCCCTTCAAATGGATGTGATTGAGCACCTGTGCGGGGCTGTTTGCATATTCAATGTAACGACGCTATGAAATTCACTAAGACCTCCGTTTGGGTTTGTTGGTGACAGAACTGCATGACTTAAAACTGCTGAAAGGATGAAACACAACGTTATGAAGCACGACGTTACAAAACACGACGTTATGAAGCGGCTGCACGGCACCCTAACACTGAGTGCAGTTCCTTAAAGGCTCACGGAATGTCAGGTGACGCCCATTGGATATTGCTGCATTATTTTTTCATTTAAAGCGCCACTATGGACTCAAAAAGTTCTTTTATTTCGTATTATCAATCAACTTCGCTCAAGGGCTCGGCACGCAAACTATAAACGCCATCACGCATACGCCATACGGGCTTGCGCAACAACAACAACAACAGCAGCAGCAGCAGCAGCAACAGATGCTGACGATGAGATGGGGTGTTTCACCGCGGCTTGCGGGTATGGCGGGCTAGAATGAATGGTGTACCGATCGCCCTATTCAGTACATGGAGAGCGCGTGGGCATGGTCGTGGACAAGATGGCGTCGATTTGCACGAGCATTTGTGGTGCTGCTCGCAGCGCGCCTTGCGGGAACATTTTTGTGTCGCTCAGAAGAGCACTTGGCTTCGAGTCACGTGCTTCTTCCGCAGGATGCGTGGACCCACACCGCACCGCTTTGAGGTACCGAAGCGTGCCATTTGCGCCAGAAGGCACCGTACCTCGCGCAGCGCGAGATCGTTGTCTGCTGCTGTATACTTGCTTTGTGTTTGCTTTCTGAGCAAAAAATAGAAATAAAGCAGTGTCGTACAAGGACTGTCATCGGACTGTGGGAACGCTATCCGTTTTTGCTTCTATTTTCACTCATTAAATCCAGCGCGTGGCCATGCGTACGCCATTGTTGAAGCGACACCGTAGCTATATAAGCACCATAGCTGACTACGCGCTATACCTTACGAGACGGACGGGAATGGAAAAGCGAAAGCGAACTTCGCGGTCTTGTTTCTTGTCAAGTTGCCAAGGGGGCCGAAAAGGCACGTCCTTGTTCCGGGTACCACGGGATCGAAAATTCCTCGACGTGCGGAGGAGCTTTGTACCACAATCTGATGGCGTGCTAGGGGAGCACAGTGCGTTTTGCGAACGGCATTTTGAGGAGCGGTACGTAGAATTTGTGACTTTGTTTCCCTCGTAGCGCAGTCTGTCCCGAAGGTGAAAGCAGGAAAAGAAGCGCAAGTCCCGGCGACGACTATCAGCATGTCAAAAGGGCGTCGACTAGCTGCACCATTGCTACACGTCATGATGACGCCCTCAAGGATGCAGACCTTTCGTCCGAAGTTGGAGAGAGAGAGAGAGTGCACCGTGTGACGAAAGAGACCACTTTGCCAAATCCCTAACGTGCCCTACATCATACTGGTCCCGTATCACTTTCGGACATCGTAGCGTACGCTGCAATCCATCTGGATGAAGGGGACCGGAGCACTGTCGGCATACAAAAGACTGTTTTGTTAGATATCAGTCAAATACAACTGTTTAAAATTGAATTTAACTGTTTCTTTGAACATACAATTATTTATTTCTTTTTTATTATTATTATTTTTTTTGCGAACCGAAGGTTGACAAACGAAACGGTCAAAATTTTCAGACAATGTCGCTGTGCTCTATACCAACATCTTACGGGCCGGGATTTCCTGTTTTCCTTCAAAGCGCAGCCTGCGAAATATTCGGATTTACGGGGGGGTCGCTGTCGTTATGGGCATCAATAAGCTTGTTGGCTTGCTTTCGCCGTTTTAGCGCGGTTTGTATGTTCCTTACGTGAAATAGTTACTGGCAAACGTCACATTGAGATTTTGAGCATGAGTGTGAAGTCTGGCCAACCAGTCTGGGAATGACGGCCGGAGAAAACAATTTTGTTACGCACTTACGCTTGATTCTTCTCGCTTTGTAAATGCTGCGGTTCCTTGTCGCTTCATTATGCAGGAGGATTGCTCATATAGTTTTCTAATCGAACCAATAATCACGTAAAGACATATAGTAATTATGCCCCTTTTTCATTTTCACAATATTTCTCCTAAAAACCGACAACCAAACAAACAAACAGAAAAAAAGCTTTCTGCGATTCAAATTTGCAGGTAGTTTTATATCTGTACCGCTATATCTTTTATAACACGGCTCTTTGCTATAACGGCTGTCTCAGAAAGAGCTGAAGGTCGCTAGATAGGCCCATTTGTTGTGAACAAACAGAAGTTTTCATAACTGTAAGAGTACGACAGCAGACAGTATACTATGCTTATACATCGCTGAGAAAACTTCAAGGCTCAACCCTGCGTGAACTCATTCGGCCTTGAATACCGTTACTGTCACTGTTGTTCCATGTGATATGCCTCACATGATATGATGCTCACCTGCAGACCAAATTCACGACATACGGAGGCGCTTGACGACGTTCTACAGTATTTAGACCACTGGGAAGCCCACGCTGGACAGCGTGGATTTCTGAGCCGCGGCACTGCAGAAGGGCTGCGTGTTACCCTGACAAGCACCAAAGGACTTCTAATGGACTTAAGTCAGGACGTAGGCTACGCATACCTTCTTACGTCACGACTCAGTCAAGACTGCGTCGAACGCCTGTTCGGCATCGTACGTCAATCCCTCGGATGCAATCAACACCCTTTGGCTGTAGAGTTCTTAGCAGTTGTGAATTGCTTGAGCTGCTACAATCTCGCAAAGGCTCCAGAAAGCGGCATCGTTTGCGGAGGAGTTGTTTCTGCTCTGTTGCGTCCAGAGGCTGCATCTCCAACGCCGTCTTCTTTAAGAGAACGTGTCGACGCACTGTTGGACGTCGGAAGCCTTGCAGGTGCAGAAGCAGCACTGGACCAATTGCCGTATGTCGCCGCGCAAAACGATGCACGCTTGATAGACTGCATAGCAGGCTATGCTGCGCTAAGTGTATGTTCAAGCACCAATGCGTAGAGTGCAGAGAACTGTGTTTTGGAAACGGGGAACAGCCGCCGTGCGACATGCCCGATGATATCACGAGGATGTTTGATTGGGGAGACTTGCTATATCCAACGCCAGCACTTTACAGGCTTGTGCTTCCAGTCGAGAATGCTGTCTCGCAGTGCTTTAGCGCTATTGAGCTTCACTCGGAGGCGATACTAGACGTGATAGCGTCTGTGAACAGGGCTGGCGTACCACTTGTTGGGTGCCGTGATCACAACATTGCAGTAACAAGGAATGTTGTTAAATTTTATTGCCTGACGCGGGTACATTTTTTTATCAAAGGCCTCAACCGAGAAAAACAAGAACGCGACAAAAGGAGACGCCTCAATAAGCTGACAAAATGTTGACTGAATTCTGCTGTGATTGGCGGTGGTTACAAGACGCGAACACACGTGGGTCTGCGCTTAAAGTCCCAGACCAGCCTCTCAGTATTTATCTGTGTGTATAGTTTCATTCAGCGCGAATGCTTGTGAGTAGCTTTGCTGGTAGCTGAAGCGTTCTTTTTCCCCTCCCACGCGTATGTACAACGCTTCCATTTGTGTTCGCCCTGTGTTAAGCTCACACTCAGGGTTGTTAAGTAACCAAGTAAAAGTAACTGAGTACTGCTAACTACACACCTTTCGTGTATCTGGAGTAAAATGGCGAATGCATTTTGCTGCAGGTACTAGTAAGTGTAACGGAGTTACTTTCTACAGGTAACTTTTACTCTTTTTCAAGTATTGTTTCAGTACTTTTGAATCAGAAAATAATTGAAAAAAAAAATCCAGTTCCACATACCATCTGGTTATGTGCCGTGTAGAAAGTACTTTAAATTATAGAATTAAACTGTAGAATCATGGCCTTTGTTCACGGGCATCTAGTCGGTGCATGATCAATTTTAAATAAAGGCATTTTATGTTTCATAACTGATATGCGCGCAGAATTCACAAAACGAGGCAGAGGACCCGAAGGGAAGCGGTAGTAGCGTAACAAATTATTCAATTCGTAGAACGTAGAAAGTAATTGTAAAAGTACCGAGTATATTTTTGGTGGTATCTGTAACTGTACCAGTCTATTTTCAAAATGGTGTAACTGTAGCTGTAGCCCAGACATATTTTTTAAAATAACTTTAACAACCCTGCTCACCCTCCCTTGATATCATGGCGGTTAAGACAAATAAATGCTGGCCTGAAAAAGTGGTGGTGGCTTTCGCGTATCTGTCACATTGTTTCGTGCCTGAAAAAAATAAGTACGAGCACTGCGCAAGCTACTAGCAGGCGCACGTTTTCTTCTTCTCGCGGCAGAGCCGTTCCGGTCGTATGATGGGCAGGGCTCCAGAACACGCTCAGGTGCTCTTCGCCAATCTCATCACGTGGTAGTCCTCCACTACCGTAGTGGAGGCGCTTCCAGAGACAGCGCATCAAGCCCGTGGTAGCCACATGTCGGCAGGCCCGTCGGCAGGCGCAGTCTGCAGCCTCCGTTCGGCACACCATTCATTCTAGCCCGCCATATTGCGGGCTTGCGAAAATTTCCGAAAGAGACCGCGAAACTTCCTTGTCATCATCACTTCTCCATCATTCATTGTTGTTCCTACTTTCGGATTCTCCAAGAGTAGGTGACGTCACCGGGATCTCTGGCCGCAGGGTTGCCAGATTTGGCTAATTTGCGTCAAATTCACTACTTTCTGACTATCGTGGCGCCCAAGTTGCGGCAATGGCGACTTGGCTGTTTTCTGGCAACTTTTGTGGAGACTTCTTCGCACTATATTTGAGACTCCTGTGCACCTAAATGGGGACAGTTTTTATCGTGCACCACATAATGCTGAAGTGGGCAAATGTGCATTCATTCCCGTTTCCCTTGACGACTGGCCTTCTCTAGGTCGGCTGTTTTGTTTCTGTGCTGGCATTCTAGCACTAGTGAAAAAGTCCTTCATTTAATATATGATGCCTGCACTCCATTGGCTAGAACCAGGGTGTCGAACCGAAACGTTTTTCGTTCCGGTTTTCGTTCCGGTTCTATCACAAACGGTCCGGTACCGGTTCTACTCCAGAGCAAAAAAAATAACAGTTCATACCGGTTTTAACCGGTTCCGCTTCTGATGCATATTCATTCCAAGAAAAAAATCAATGTTGGAAAATGTAAACCATGGTATTCAATATTAATAGGCAGCTGAGAAATTGATAGCTCCTGGTTCCAGTAGGTGACTGTCTGTCCAAATAGGCTTTGTCGTTTCTTGAAGCGCATGATACAGACGGACTTGTTTGTCGTGATGTCATACGTAAAGTACTTTCTTGCTGGATTGATGCGATCGCGTCCCATCCGAATGTCTGCTGCCCTAGCCAGCAAGCACCACCGCACGATTACGACGCAAATCGAGGAACACCTTCACTCACAAACAGGGTGTCGAACCGAAACGTTTTTCGTTCCGGTTCTATCATAAACGGTCCGGTACCGGTCCTGCTCCGGAGCAAAAAAATAACGGTTCATACCGGTTTTAACCGGTTCCGCCTCTGGTGGGCATATTCATTCCCAGAAAAAAAAAACAATGTTGCAAAATGTAACCCCGTTTATTCCGCATACATGGTATTTAATATTAATAGGCAGCTGAGAAATTGATATGCTCCTGGTTCCTGTAGGTGAGTGTCTGTTCAAATAGGCTTTCTCCTCCCTTGAAGCGCATGATACAGACGGACTTGTTTGTCGTGATGCCGTACGTAAAGTACTTTCTTGCTGGATTGGTTGCGATCGTGTCCCATCCGAATGCCTGTTGCTGCTTCCTCGCCAGCAAGCACTACCGCACGAGTACGACGCAAATCGAGGAACACCTTCACTCACAAACGCGCTCGACGGCTTCGTTTCCTTTTCTTCGTGTCCTGTTCACAAAAGAGGCGTCACTTCGCACGCGCTTGCCTCGCGGATACGTACATGTATTCAACTTCGCTGCTCTCAAACAAGGGACACGTTGCGCGACATTACCGATAGAGAAGCCGTTTCGCAGCCCCCTTGGGTCGCTGTTTAGTTTAGTTTAGGAGAGCTTGGGCAGATGAAATTAAAACGGACGCTACGGCACTTTGGTAGAGAGTCACAACTGGTCACATGTACCTCTAAGTGCGTGAACGATAAAACGTTACAGCTTAAGAGCCTAAAGGTCATTGTATACCAACATACATTGCACCGTAACCGTAACCCTCGTAAAGTATCCATGACATGACTTCGGAACACACGACGACAGTTTCATTCGCCTACTCGTAGTACAAACCGGCGAAGTTTTTGCTTGGACCGAAAACCGTTAAATAAATTTTTCGGTTTCACTCCTGAGCGAAAAAAACGTATACGGTTTCGATTCGGTTCCGGTTCGCACCAAAATAGCGTTTTTTTTTCGGTTTTCGGTTCCGGTTTTCGATTCGCTCAGACACCCTGGCTAGAACTGGCTTCATACCAGGGAAACTGGCTATCCCTGGATACTTTCTCATGGCGCGTTGGCAACTTTGCAGGCTTCTGACATGGCAACCCCGTCTGGGTGTCTCTCTCCTAGCAACAGCAGCACGCATCTCCGCCCTCCATCGCACGTTGGAAGACTGCCAAGCAGCAATACGTGCAAAGATACACAACAGGCACCTGTGGCAACCCGTGCAACATTACGCGCAGATAGGGCTGCCACCTATTTCAATCCAAGTGAAGCTAAACGTGTGCACGTACAATGATCGTTACAAACCAGTCAAAAAGCTACATTACAACCGTCTTTACCGGTACTTTGCGCTATTCAATCTCGCACAGAAACAGCAAAAACCGTTTCTTTCCGCCATCTTTATGCATGAATCCAGGCATGACCATTCGCATCACGGATGTGACGGGAATAAAAATTATCGCCTCATCGATCATCATTTACATTTATGCACCGCCCCACAGACTACTAGAAACTTCGAAGAGCATAGCGTTTATCGCGAGTACGCGTTATAGTTGATTCGCCACTACCCTTCCCTTCTGAGCGAATCTTCCACGTCGTGATTTGATCAGCAACTCTGAGATACAAGGTTCCGCTTTCCACACGCGTGCACTCAAAGCGAGATTTCTTTTTTATTATTATTATTATTTTGTTCATAGTTTCCGCCCACGGTGCCTATATAGGCACACCCTGCACGCAAACATTTTCATTTTCTATCTTCCGAGACAGGAACCTCCAATTTGCAAGCTAGGCAACGCAATTAGGCTTATTTACATAACGTGAAACCTGTAAGGAACGCCGCCTGGGAATACGAGAAGGGTGTCAGCGGTGCGTGCTCGTCAGATACTTGTTTCGTGATTCCACTTTTATTATGCAAATTTATGCCGTTGCCTGCATGTGAAATTATAAGGCTGATTACCTATAGCTTTTGGGGGCAGTGCGTCGTCATGTGTTCTAATGAGAGGAGTTGGCGCTTCCTTCTGTACAATCGTTAGGATTTGTTGGCGGGTTCTTCATCGTGCGCACAAAAGGGCGCTTGCACGTCGTACAAGGAGAGATTGTGCTTAACAATGAATGCGAACTGAAGGTTTGACTACGTGTCTGTATGTTTGTATCCTCCCAATGCTTCTTCGTAAGCTCGAGTGTGATGTGTCAGAAAGAAGTCAGAAAGGGGAGGAGGATATATATGCTCCTCTGAATTTATGATTAAATGGAGAGAGCACCTTGTGAGGAAAAATGATATCGAGTCACTGAGCGGCGTTAGTCAGGGTAGTAGCATCGCCGCTATGCATAAAGTTAAAAACATAACCATTTCTTCAGGTTGACTGCGTGCTGTAGCTGTACGTGCTGCCAACTCCTGCGTGCCTGCAAAGCTGGAAGCCTGGACATCTTCAGCTCAGGGTAAGTTTTCGTGGTTAGGCGAAATATTAAAGTTACAAAGAAGAACAAATTCGTCAATGAATAAATTATTCTGCATTAGTCAGTGAGTGCGATATGACGTATAACGCCAATTTATTTCTTATGGTGTTCATAAGCTACCGTGATCTTCAATTCACAACGTAACACTGGACACACTACCGGGCCGTACAAAAAGAAATCAATGCTCTGATGGAGAGTATCGATGAAAAGTCCACCACAATATTTCTGCCTTAGAGTCTTTCTTCTAGTGACGGTGGTAAATATTTTTCTAGCAGATCTTGTCATGCCACGTTGACAAGGTAGACGGGTAGAAATTCATCTTCATGCTGACAACGGTAATTCTATTTGTTCTGTATTCAATAATGTGTGTGTCTTGTGCTGTGATCCACTTTTTTCAAACAGTGTAATGCTGACCGGTCGCCATCTTCCTCTTTGAGAATCCACCCTACACTTCGGTACCAACCCTATGAACCTGTCTCGCCGTGATGTTTGCTTGCAACAAGTACAATATGGTATGCTGTGTTGTTTTTGTTTTGAAAAGACATCGGGTATCCATATGTGCCTATTGAAATATATTGTAATATGTAGATATTGGGTAAAAAATAAAAACACCAGCGTGAGAGGGGAAGCAGCGAATAGGATACTCGTCGGAAAGCCGTTGGGGAGCTACTCTGAGTTCGTCGCATCCCGACGTCGAGCCTTAGGCAGCCCAGTGTTGCAAAGCGTCGTACGAACTGACGACGGGTGCCGACAAAGTCTGACCGCACCCCGGCCAAGCCCCGATGGTGGGACGACGGCCTGTGCTGCGTGGGACACGACATTTATTTAGTTTCACTGATATGATGTATAAACATATATTCGCATTTTTCACTGACTGGAGGAATACGGCAAGAACTTAGGAGACAATGGTCCTAGAACGGTGAACAATGGTGGATTTTTTGAACGCAGACTGAGTATTGAAAAATTCCTTAACGTGCGCCGAAAATTTCTTAAAACCTCTCAAATTTATTAAAAATGCTTTAGCGTACGCGCGCCTAAATCTGAGCACACGGCGCACCTTAGTTAATTAACGTCCCTCACCGAAGGGCATGCCCAAGCAACTTGTAACCTGCCACCAAGTTGGTGGCATCCTTGTTCGAGTTCGAACTCTAACCTTGTGGTCTGTAGGCGGACACGAGGTTTTCCTTACATATGGACGCGAATTGGCGCAAACGTGCGTGTGAAATGAAGACTGTACGAAGTTTCTAACTCGCCTTCTACAAAATTTTACTTCAACGACCTCGCCAGCAATTTCACCAATGACAGATGCCTCGGAACAACACGAACAATCCTAAAGAGTACATCAAATAGCACTCACCCACCATTTTGTTATGTGCGACTATCAGTACATCCGAAGGCCTGATTAAGAGGTCGGCAAGGTGTTGCTTGCAATGCACGTTACTCACACAAGAAAAAGGTCGTCCGGGGATTAGCAGAGAAGACAGAAGCGCAACTAATTGGGCCTTCAGAAGAACGCTCTTGGTGGGAAAAAAAGAAAGCTAAGCCTCGTCCAGGCATAAGTCGGGCTTAAGACAAAGAGGCTTCTTAGAATTGCTGAGTATGAGCATCGAGTGTAACACGTACATGTATTCCGCACTTTTTGCGCACTAATTGATTGCGCTACCACGGCCAAGCTGAATAATTCATCGAGGGAATAACTTTGGGATATCTATTAAGACGAGAAAACGGTCTCAGTTGGTGATTATCCGTGACGGCAGCACCCGATATAGGACAGGGACAGTAAGAAACAGCGTCCTTGTCCATGTTTCTTGCTGTCCCTGCCTTATATCGGGTGCTGCCGTCATGGACCTTGGGATATTCTGCACGAATATATTCCTTCGACGCGTAAGTATCCTGTCTTGTCGTGGCGTAAGAAAAAGGCATGCTAGCTTTATATTTTGCAACCGAATCAAACAATACAACACTGTAATGTTGTACAGTCAACCACGACAACTTTATTTTGAATGATGATGAGTAGGGAGTTTCATCGCCAGGGGCGATACTCCATCCCCCCTGTACAGTACTTGTCGCGCCGTCGTTGATGGTGCCCGTCTGCAAATATCAGCATCTGCTACTTAATATTGAATACCGTGAAACCAATGACGACAATGCACTGCAGGCATTATGATGCGTCCAACTGATGCCAATTTATTTCACCAAGAGTGACGCGGGGCGAACGCTGAACGAGCTCAAGCAATGAATGTGCAGCACTTCCTGGCTAACAGGATCTGCTCAATATTCGCTTGTGTACAAGGCCGATCCAGAGTAACGCTTTCGAGTACCACCTTCCTTCACGCGACAAACGACGACTGTCCTGCATAGGCTACGGCTGAATGTACCGTACAGCGCGTGCCTTCTCTTCAAACTACGAAAGCGAGGCTCTCCCAACTGTAGTGAGTGTGGCGTTGTAGAGGACGTAGAACACGTCCTTCTCAGTTGTTGGGTATACGTTGATGCTCGAAGGGTTTTGGAGACCAGCCTCTCTCGTGTGGACTCCCGAGCCTTCGACATCACGAAACTGTTACGCCCTGAGTCGTCCGTCGAGGCGCTGAAAGCACTTGAAGATTTCCTACAGAGAACCGGGCTTATGGACATTTATGACTCGCTGAATGTGTGATGTGATAGAAGAAGAAAAAAAAAAGGGGATTTAAGTCACGACAGTGAAGTTGCTGAATGTGTGCTGTGTGTGCCCCCAGCGATTCCGACATTTTACACTCACTTGGTCGGAACGTTTGAACTACTTGTTGAACTCCATTATTTTAACTCTCTCATCTCTTCGTACTTTCTGTGCGTAAGTGTACTATGGTAACCAGTTCGACTTCGTCGTAACTCACTTCCCCATTTTTTTATTTATCACATCACCATCACACTCACAGATTATGATAACAATGGACCTCCACCCAAGAAACGTCATTATGACGTTGGTAGACTGGAACCGAAACAAATCGGAAGGGGAAGGCTGGGTTAATGGGCACTTGTTCGCTGCCTCCTATTGAAAGAAAAGTAGGACCGAAGGTCGCGTCCCTTTCAGAGACCATCGTAATCCCCTCAAGACCGTGGCTTTCGGGCGCGACCTTGTTCGCCCCTAGCTTCGAGCGGAGTTCCACTCTACCAAATTGGTGGCGCTGTCGAACACTATAACGTCATTTGTTTACAAATAGGGAGAGGTCCATTACTGTTATAATTCAGTTAGGTAATATTATTATAGTGCTTCATTATATTACAGATACGTTTTCTATCACGTATGTAGAAGGACATATGTCATCAGAAGTATTGCGGTGCAGAAAATGAGCATACACTGTGCTCTATCACATTGTGTGATTGCGTTTGTGATCCGTGACACGAATTTCAGCTTGACTCTTCATAATTACACTTCGTGTGGTGGCGGGGTATGTTTATGATTATATGAGAGGAAAGTTCAGCTATAGTGCAGTCGGCTTGCTATTCCTAAAACAAGCAAATAAAAACAAAAGAAGAAAAAAAAAACAAGAAAGCAAATGGATCCCTTTTGTCACTGTTCTGCTGCTATTCACTGCAGCATAAGCAAAGTAAGGAGCAAACTGAGGAGCAACTACAGCTTCTACTCTCCTAGATTGCGAATAGTCTCCTTCTTAGTCACCTGACCCTGAAATTTTCTCCTCTGTGCTGAAAATAGTCCTTTGCTTCGCATAAGTTTCTGCGCATTTAGTCATCAAAGGGACTAGTACTTATTGTTCTAGCAATAGTCCCTGAAAAGACTAATATTACTCCACTACTTTTTCGTTTTCTGCTTTTCTTTGGGGGGCGGAGAATTTATGTTACGAGTAGCAGAACACGTCGAGACTTTTCTTTCTTTACTAATTTATTTACAAACTAATATCACTCCTGTTTTCACGCTGATACACCTCACATCTGTATCTCCTCCAATTACCTTACTCCTGTTTTTCTCAGAGTGTGGTAATCACGCTCGTTTGAGTAGTAAGCCAGCTCACAGCTTAGTACAGCTTAGTTCGCAGCTGGAACATCGAAATGATATAAAGTGCACCGTGTTGTCACTTTCAGTGAACCTTCATGACCCGTTATTCAAAGTTTCACAGTATTATACCTAGCAGTATATCAGCTCTCGTGACATAGTGGTTAGGATGACCGCCCTCGACGCCAAGACTGGGAGGTGACGCCGGTTCGAATCCCTGCACGGACTGTGCTGCCTAGGGTTTTCCGACAGACTTTCCAGACGAATGTCGGCACAGTTCCCCTGAAGTCGGCCCAGGACGCATACTAACTCCCCTGTCTCCCCTTCCTTCCTGCTCCTGTCCTCTCTCCATCTGTCCACGACTGTACACCGCCCACAGCCACAGTGGCTTCGCGCGTAACACGACTTAGCAGTGTCGTAGCTTTCGCAGTATTTCGATTATAAAGGCGAGAAAAGTCCCATGTTTTATCGTAATCGATTATGATATGAACGATATTGTACAGTAAAATAAGAAAGTGAATAAAAAGAGAAGACAACTACGGTATACGGGGACGGCTATACAGCGACAAAGGACTTTTCTTTGCAGCGTTTAAAAGCGCGAAAATAAAGAAGCCATAATCACAGTGGATAATCTTTTAAATAATGCAAGAGGCGTACAAAGCGGGTACTCTTTGGAAATCCGTCGCTAATGGTACTCCATTAATTATGTTTGTGCGTCTGTGTGCGCTTGGAAGTTTGAATGTGCTCGTGCCACAAATGAGTGAAGGCTTCTGAAGCAGTAACGTTTTATGTCCCCCTATGCGAGAAACTGTGCGTGTATCTTTAGTTTTATTTTCAAGTTATGTAATAAAAACGTGAAGCATTAAAAAAAGATATATGATCGAAGGCACACTGAATGCCGCGCGACAACTGCAAGGAGGAAAAAAGAGGAATAAGAAGGTGCATTCTTTTCGCTTGCACCTCCTGCACCAGATCTGAACTGGGTTATTTGCGTGCTGCACTTTCCTGTTGAAAAGAAAGACATTCCTAATAAAGTTCCTTTCAGCTGGAAAGTGCAGCTCCCGAAAACCCGTCTTGCGTGGAATCCAAGGTAGTGCAGTCCAGTGCAAGTGAAAAGAATGCGCTTAGACTGAGGGAAAAGTGATACTACGAGGGGTACACATAAGGGTATTTTGAAAACTAGTATACTTGTCATAGTGTAACGCGGCACTTGAAAGTCGATTGAAGTATACTGCGCTGGCGGCGTACAATGTATGACCTTGTGATGATCGTCTCGATATTTAGATGGTGTCCGGCACGGCGCAACCGTAGGCAAAGAGCAATCATTCCAGTTGAGATGAACGAGTCTCCTGAAACACGTGGGTCCCGGGGCACCGAAACAAGAAAAGAACAGGACAAAGGAAGTGTCAGTTAAAACGGGTACTCCGACGGTGACTTGAAAATGTAACATTTCTCCTTTTTATTCTCATTTCTCATTTCTCATTCCTCCTGTTTTACATTACGCGCAGGTGCTCGTGGCTCATGGTGGCTATGAACTCTACCAAATCAGCACGCCGACTGTGTCGGCACCAAACGGCGCTTTTAACTTTTTGGCTGTGATAGCGTTTGTATAGATGAATCCGATAGGTCCGTATCCAACCAATGTGATTACGGTTACCTTGGCTCGGTTCCGTGGTCGGACGGTCCGTCACTGCTTTTCAACGTGATCACGCATTTCTTCTTATCTTGACGGAAGGCACTATGTGAATTCCTGCTCCTCTATTAACCAGCGGTCAGTCTGCTGGTGTGGCGACATGTTGCTCGGGGGACAGCGCGTCCTGGGGCGACTTCACGGGGAACGGTGTCGACATTTGTCTTGCAGCATCTGCATCACCACCAGCAATGGGGTAGAGTGTCGCCCCTGGCGATGAAACTCTCCATTTATCATCTCGCAACAAAGTTGTTGTTGTTCTGATCTTCACGTTTTAGGCTTTATCGCAGAAAGCATGTGCAGAAAGAAAGAAAGATGCCCGCGTGCTTTGTGGACGGAAAGCCTACACTGTATGGTGAGCTAGCCATATACACTGTGTGCTGTCGTCGTCGTCGTCGTCGTCAGAGGCAGAAAGAGTTTGAATTGTACCACATCGTAGAAAACAAGGCGCGTCAAACGAATGACGCGCAGTATATTGCACGGTACCACATTTTCTGTCAATAATTTCAGGCCATATTCACGAAGTTCGTCACTTTTTCTCGCTGCTTCTAGACTGCTCTCCCATCAAGAGCAGACGACGTTATGTGTACCACCGCGTTGGCGTCTCATTGGGTGCTACAATTCTTCATATGATGTATCTGGTTAGCGGTACGTCTAGTCGCCCGTTTCCGAAAAAAAGTGCGTTTTTGTGTTAACGCTACACCCGTTATGAAGGAGAAGTATTGAAGAAGGAACTTGTAAATAGAATTAGGAAGCGTACAAGAACAATAATACGCTTATTACACCCGTAACTCCGTAACTAAATAGTGGCAAATAGGAGTTCTTACCTCCTTTAAAAACGAAGCTGCCCCAGCTCATCCCGTGTTTTACTAACAAACTTTTACTTTTTTTCTTATAAAAACGTGCGAACGCTCCCGAAGGTCCACGCCCCCGTCTCCCTCTTCACCTTCTTCCTTTACCGAACAGCTACTTCATCCTCAACAGTTACATATATAAAAAAAGCTATATGACATGTGACTGTTATAGATTGCAGACGAAATAGTAGAGCTCAACTGACAGCTTCGATCTGCACCTTCCAGAGTTCCTCACATGACCGAACGGCTCAGAACATCGAACAGCTTGGAATGCTTAATGAGATAGCGTCCCCTCTTTTGCACCATGTTCCTCTCGGAAGTTGCTTTGCAAGAATTTCAATAATTGTTTCGCCAGACGTATAAGTATCCCCGGTGAGAAAAGGTAAGGTGGGTTGTTTGGAATGAGACCGACATCGCCGGTAATTGACTATTTCCAGTTCAGCGAATCGGGGACTGATTTCTAGCAGACGACAGGGACCCGAGCGAGGCAACGTGGCCGATCTCCATTGGCAACGCCCCATTATACGTGCGACTTTCTAGCATTATAAAAGGGTATGGACCTACCTCATCACGACCGTATTGACTGAAAATGCAGATGAGATTTTTATGGAGCGAGTCAATGAGACCAGAATAAAAGGGTGGTATCAATATATTGAAATGAATTGAAAAATCATTTCTTGGTTTTGCAGCAAATAAAAATAGTAATATACATAGGGGGTCACTAGCAAGCTAGTATGGGACCCCGTGCGAGTTGCAATGTCGACTAACAGCTCTATTTGCATCTTGATATCAAGTTTTGTTTGTTTATTTGTTTTTTCTTCCGTCCGTGATCGTCATCATAACTACTGAAAAATACACTGTGACAGTTCTGAGGTAACATACGTTTATTGGTACAACATAACATACATCAATAACTTAATGTTGTGGAATGACACGATTATTATTATGTTGAGAGCTATTAGGAGGCTGCTCGTAGGAGGCCTATTTCCGCTGGAAAAGTCCGCGAGACTTTGGCTGTGGAAGTTATATGGGCGACTTTTGATTTAATTGCAATAATGTAATATAGTTTTAATAGCTATACCCATTAATAGTTAGCTGATAATTAAATTAATTGCACCAATTTACTTTATTTAGTCCTACACCAATTCGTAGCGCAGAACGTTACGCGAAATTTCTTAATCGTCAGCCGCTCAGAAATACGTAAATCCTAGGTCGAAAACGGAACATTTTATTTCACTTCTCCTTTAAGACACCTTGCCCCTCTTGCCTCCACACAGGTATTGCTGTTCAATGTCTTAATTGGTTTCAACTGTTGTCAACAGCTTTCTCTGTTTCATCTCCAGCCATTTTGCGCCATCACTGCAGCAAACAAAGGCAAACGACGTCGCACTTCGGAAAGGTCGTCACTGAGCAGGATAGACCCGGACTTTTCGTTCGCGGACCTTTCGTTCCCAGCATCGCTTCTTTGGTCCCTGGAGTCTCCAATCCACAGGTTCCGTCTGAATGTCCCCTATACTGGTCGCATTTTACATACGATCGGAAAAGCAGCCTCTCCAAACTGCGCTACGTCATGGTGCGTCAGTATAGATATCGAACACACTATAATGACCTGTGTGCGGTACGGTCATCGCCTTCTACTTCTACAGACCGAGCTGACAGTAGAGGGCAACCGTCCGTTCAGTGTTTCCAAAGTACTCCGGCCCTGGCATCCGTGTGTAAGGCACCGGTCGTTCTCCGCTGTGGTGAAATCTTTCCGAAGACGTTGGTGCAGACACAAAGTTTTGAAGCTTTGGTCGTCTATGCGTTTGCCGGTTTTGGGTGTTGCTGTTTTACCATTTGTGTGTTTTGTGAGAACACTACACACCTTGTCGCGTTACTCTGACACCACCTGTCTCCGCGTACGCTCCTTAGCCTTGTTCCCAGCGACGGCACAATAGAAGTGGACTGCAAAAATCGTCTGCTTCCGTTGGTATGAATGCCAGTGGCCGTTGAGCTTTAATGGGCGTGACTCACGAGACCGTCAACATTCCATATAACTATTCATCTGGTAGCCATCTGAGCAGGGTATGCATGCTTGTAAAATCGAGGAAAAAGAAGATTGCTTGCTTCCACATGCGATATGCACAGTTTTCGACGTGAGGAGTGCTGGCTGATGCGATATCGTTTCTACACCGGTTCCCGATCGGGAAAAAGTGAACCAAAACGAAATGAACACTACCAACACGAAAATCAACGAGCACCCACACACAGAAAAATCAAGAAACTCGGCTAACGGCAGTCCACACAGGCACAATTCGTATGACTGCCTCTAGGTGGCACCACTAGTGGCGGCGCCCATTCGTTGTTTCGCGTTTTTGTATGTCACGAGAAGACCGCTTCGAGGTTATATTTTGCTGTGGTTGGCAATAAGCGAGGAAAAAGAGTCGGTTGATAAGCTGATAAAGCTCATAGTGTCCACCAGCATGCTTTGCGCGGCGGCGTTACGTAATCAATGACGTAGGGTCTCAGGTCGTCTATGGTGAGCTCACCATAACAACACATCTTCGTCGGAATCATCGCAATCACCATCATCATCATCATCATCATCGTTGTAAGAGCTTATCATCAATGTAACCGGTGCAAGTGATGTGAAGTTGCGGGCCTCACAATAGTAAAGCCGAAATCTCCATTTTAGTTTTCCTCAAAATCAATCAGTTCACCAATTAGTTATTCCCCTTCTTCGATACCCCGAGACGATCAAATAGGACGCGACGAAACTCATGAGTGAAGGAATACAACAAAAATGGGGGGGGGGGCAGTGTCGAAACTAGACAGAATTATATGTCATGTTCGGGATCAGCTAGCCATGAAGCGGCAACAACATACATCCTCGATTCCAACAACATATTCGATTAAAATAGCCAAATATTTGTGATTACGTTATTCTTTATGCAGGAACTACGAAGGAAACAAAACAATAAAAGCCAATGGAATGGGATATCAAAATATCATAGCAGACTGAATGAACCCGCCGTCCTACCATATGTTCCGCGAACATGACAGACAGTATTCGATATTATTCTTGACGTAATGTACGATTCATTTCCAAACTTATTCTGACTCACCGCGGCACATTCATTTCAAAGGATGAATTACGTTACAAAAGATGTGGTAGCGTATATAGCACTGAATTATTAACTGCTTCCAAACAAAATGTCCACATCCATCTGTCCCCTCGCTGATGTTCGATAGCTATATAGCGTCGTCAAACATTCATGGAGCACGCTTCGAGCGTGCAGGGCACGTCACTTTTTTTTTTTTTTTTTATGTGTGCCGAGCCGACGCTCCCTGTGGTTTCAAGGCATCGCGAGAGTAATGCAGTCGGCGGCACGGAGACAAGTCACGAAGATGAAACACTGATTCAATCAGGTGCCAACTAGTAGAGAGCCCTGCAATTTTCAACGCGATTAGCACTTTAAAGCGTGTCCCCTGTACGATGGCTCTTTGCGGCGTTTCGCGTTCGGAAATCACATTTTCTGTCCACTTAGGTGAGTCATCAGCAGAGCGGCCATTTCTCTCAATTTCCTCCCCCCTATGAAGTATCGATCTTTTTTCGAGATCTTTTGTATGCCAGGTAGGCGGATGTCCTCATAGAGTACATTCCCACTGTCGAAGTCGGTTCTCCCTAGAAAGAGAACACACAAAATCAAATGATGGACGGACAGCGGACAACAGTAAAAGAACACGAAATCTAGCGCTGGCTTCTGGAGCTGATCGGTTAAGCCACTTGCCAGAAGCTAGAAATCGATTAAAGTTAGAAAACTCTGCTCTCCTCGTGGTGCATACCTATGGCAAAAGCGGGGAAATATTCTCATCGTCCAGCATCGGTGCACCAGTATCGGCGACTCGATCGAGATGTTGCGTATTTCGTTCGCACACGGGTTGCGTGGGACGCGTAAGAGGTACCCGACTGACAGTTCCTCCTAGTTTGCAATTTGATAATTTGCGCAAACATACAAGACGAAGATCACGATGCCTCCAGCGCACGCGTGTCCTGTAAGCCTGTTAATGGAATAGGCAAAGATATGAACTGCTGCACGTTTCACTCACTCTTCAGGTTCAAACATACAAAGGCACAAGAAGGTGTGCAAATAAGGAATTGTAAGAAAACGTTAACCAGTGCTTCATCAACAACAACAACAACTTTATTTCCACGCACAACTTTATTTCGAGGAAGTCTCTTCGCGATGAAGTCTCCAAGAAGAGTACATCGCGGTTCCTTCCGCTCATAAATCACAAAAGATGCAACGTATGACTCCCATTCCGTTTGTGTTCATGTCCAGGTAACAACATAATTCATTCCGCGAGGAAAAATCTAAAAGCTGTCTTTAACTAATGCGACACATTCGCCATTTATTGTTATACGTTTCATGACTGTGTATGTACGCAGCCGGAAAGAGTGAATAGAATGCAGTCTTGTACAAGATACTCACAATAATTTTCTAAGTTAAGTTACTGAGTACCAGACAAAAAAAAAAGTCACTGAGTGGAGTACTACATACTCAACCTCGAGAAGTATTTGAGCTTGAAAGGGCTGCTTGAAAGGGGAGGACGGAGGACCGTCCTCCCCTCGCGAAAGGGGAGGACGGTTCGCCTTAGGAGTAACCAGTCCCAGTTGCGCTCATGGACCCGGCTTGCCATAGTTTTTCAAACTTGCCCTCGGTAAATTCTCCGGACCTCTATACTGAGAGCTACTCACCATTATGCTCGAGTTGATGTTGACAGTATCCGAGCACTAAACGCTTTATAAAATTACGCCACGTGTGCGCGAGGCTAGAAAATTAATGACTCGGCTCAAGAAAATATGGTATCCTACACAGAAGCTGTCCACTTAGACAGCGTTTATAAATTCGTTTTCGTTTTAATGCCAACAGGACAGAACCAAATGGCGCTCCGAAAATGTTCATTTTTCAATGCAGGGAGGGCGTCATGTATTACGGTGCTTCTGCAACAACATCCGGACCCCACCCACAGAAATAATAATAATAATAATAATAAACAAACAAACAAAAAATGAAGAAGAAGAGCCTACCACTTCGCGAAGATTTGCTAATACGCTTCGTTATTATTTCGCCAATGTTTAATCTGTCAGTCACAAAGATTACTACTTTGTGGCCACCAGAGGAGTCGAATTGCGCCCATAATTCACCGCGAAACTGGGGAGGAACATGTGTTTCTGATAGCCAACCCCCACGAACGCAGTAAACCTTCCTTCGTTTCTGGCGCTCGAGAGCGAATATCTGAGTCGTACAACACCGGATGGCGCCGGATATTGAAAGGCAGGAACGCAAGCGACGCGCTGCACACGCTCTGATGGGGAGCGCGCCCTGTCGACCGAGTTACGCATCAACACACGCTGGGGGAACAAAAGGCGGACAGGGAGATTTCAAACGGTTGGCGCGGAGCTCTATGGCTGCGCGGGTACTGGTAAAGAAATTTAACAGTATGATAGCGTGGGGTATTACGGACAAACATTATTTATAGCTTGAGAAGGAGAACACGAAAATATTCGTGGCGTTAGATGTGGAAGAAAAATCACACGAAGAACATCAATACAGATAAAATTCGGTGATACCATTGCTACCGTGCTCTGGGTTACACAGTATTTAAAGGATATGCTGAGATGAGTAGTGTGGCACGTGAGGCGCTTCTTCATATTTCCCTATATAGTCGGTCTCGCCGGTGAGTAGGATGGATCAGAGTAACGCCGACAGAAAGGGTGATGTGCCGACCTCGCAGAAAGTTCCTTGGATGGCAAGATGGTAAAAAGAATACCAGTGAAAAATGTGTGCGGGAGTTGGCCAGATTGTGTGGAAATGGTCCACGACAAAAGCATTCCTAAGTGTACCGCTCGTGGAGCTACGGTGCACGACGTGTGGAAGGGAGGGGTGCAGCTCTTTAGCGCGGTGGAAGGGGGAGGAGTGGGAAACACACACACAAAAAGGACAAAGCGCTGGGGGATGGGGTCGGTTTTTCGGATCCCGGGATTTAGTCCGCCGCGGCACTTTACGCAAGACACAAATGGCTGTGAAGCGTGCTTTCCCACATTATGATGGTTTGCAAGGTGAAGCCATCTTTACTTGGCCCACAGTAAATTAAAAATAGACAAGGTGCACCAACGCGCGCAACAGGAATTGAGTGTACTGCTTGAACACCGTAGTAATGTGATGGTCGCCAATGGCGTACGCTTTTGTGTCAATGACGTATCGTTGGTGACTTTCAGCTGCATAATGAATGCGGACGTTCTTTTTTACCAGTTAGCCAGCTAGTTCTGTGATATCCATGTGCACGGACGGATGATGTGACGGACGTGATGTGTTCGATTGCCAATGGTAGCCAGATACTAGGAGGGCGACGAGAATGGTTGCTCTAGAGATGTGGAGCGGGGAGCGGAGGGATTCGTGCCTGTATGTCGCGGGGTACAGGCAAGCGGACTGATTTGCTATTCAAAATGTAGATGGCCCGTGACCGAATTGAGGCTGACTTTAGGGAAGTAATCTGGCTACAGATTCAAATATATGTTCGACTCTGCAGGCTGCTATCTGGTAACTGGCTGGCATCTCGTATAGACGAAATTGGAAACCAGGCCTCTCTAAGCGACTTGTACTCCATTAGGTGACTGTCGATCTTAATTTGTACTGTGGCGCCGGTATTAATTCTTGAAATAGGAACGTTGCGTGCTCTCATAGTATATATGTAAGCTCTTCTAGCAATAATAATAATAATAATAATAATAATAATAATAATAATAATAATAATAATAATAATAATAATAATAATAATGATGATGATGATGATAATCCGTGGCTTTACGTCCTCAAATAATGCCGTGTAACCTAGCAGGTAGTTTACGAGCTTACATAATGTTCTGATTGTTTCGATAACTAGGCTTCGCCAATAAATATACTTAATTTTCTAATAAGCTGCAGTCGACCCACTGATGAGCTTAGACAAACAGGGAGGTCTCGTTGAGCGGCAGTTTGGCGTGTGATGGTGCTATCGTGTCGGGCAGAAAATAAGTAAAGCAAAATGCCAACGGTCGACGGTTGAACCCCCTGAGGCCAGCTAGGTTACTTCTCTCCCTCTCTCTGCCTCCTTGTGGTCCTGAGGGAGCCGAGTCGCATTGGAGTGCGCTCACTCTTAGGGGTTGGTTTTATTCCATACGAGAGAGCCAAAGTGCTATTGCTTGTGAAAGATGAACGAATGTCATATAGCTGCAAGAAAAGGAATGGTCGACGGAATGGTCGAATGATTTAACGACCTGAAATAGAGCAGGAGCTTGACGTTTATGTGGAAGTTGATTATGGTGTCACTGCGCGAAATATGCGTGGAAAGGCGCGCGTAACGGAAGAACGCGGTGAGCATTGCAAACCACTGTGATGCTCCACATTGTCTGAACGCGCTTTTTGGAAACAGTTATTGCACGAGAGGCCATTCAGTATAGTGCGCATCCACTTTAAGTATGAAGTCATCCGTACGAAAGGAAATAACGGGTGCGCACTCTGCATGCGCATAGCGTAACTTTGCCTACAGCGCATGTACAGTGTGAACACGTCCTGGCGTACGCAAGGCGATTGCGTACGGCGCAATTAAAACTCTCTAACGAATTGCTGCTACACGGGGTGAGATGGTACGCTCAACCACAGCAGCTTTGGGTAGGGAGAGCACACACATTCCACGACACAATTTAGTGATAGAATCAGTTTCGCCTCTGCGTTTAGGAAGAAATAATAGCAGGAAGTTTTTAGGAACGGCTTGCAGAAAACCGTAAGAGCCCGTTCTCACACCGAGGTAGCCGATACACTCTGTGCTTCAACTGTGCGCTGTGCTGTGTAGTCGTCATAACACTGCCTAAAGCACAAATCTGCCATTTACGTCTTGTGTATAGCCACATGCTGTGGAAACGCCTGCCAAAGACAGTATGTCTATCTATGGTTTCTTAGAACTCTAAATACATGTTCTCGCTTCATCCGCTGAATTTGAACTTAAAGCCGTCTGCAGAACGCTTCCGTCCAGCTGCGGTTTCATTCTAACTCCAGCTGTAATTTCTCGCCTTTATGTAAACTAGCTATAAGGATATACCTCCAGAACTATTAAAGTTCGGCACTAAAGCTGCTGCTGGCTCATGCACTCCTCATCGTCATCCAATGTATGTGTGTGTGTGTGGCTCATGCACTGTACAACATACAAAATGTAGTATTCTCAATTTTTTTTAGCGTCGGATGGTTTGATTTTCTTGCAGTCGTGAAAGGTAAGTGCAGCCAGTCTAATGTATAATGGGATAACCAAAGTGTATCGTCGATCCTGATAACGGTAATTAGTTGCTTGCAGTTGCGAGACAACTATGACATCAGTGTTTCTGCTCTGGAGGCTTGATAGTTTCATATTTGCGCACAGCAACCGTTTACAGTCTGAACAATCAAGTTCCTTGCTTATCGTAAGAGGAAGCTTAAACGCATAAAAATTATCATCGCTTTTATTGCCAACAGTGCAATTGTCAACCTTTCTTGCGAGCACCCATTTCAGTCACTGAACAATGGCCGTAGCCACCAAAAATAAGCGAGATAGGTCACACAAAAGAAGGCTGACTATCTTAATTTAAACGTCACACAAAGCAGCCATAGAGTAACCGGCTGTCGTACGCTTCTAAGCGATCGCCCACGCTCATTCTGTTACGAGCATCAACCTCCAACACTAATTCAGCACACGCGCGTCGTGGCTTACGTTTTGCAATATCTTTCAAACGGACCGCGGAAAAGAACAAATAGAAAAATGCCATCTTTTCAGTCTTTCACAACGCGTTATGCACGGGGTTTGCGTTCTGCTGCTGCACTCCCCATCCCCTGTCCCCTCTAGTGACCATAGAATCCCATTGACAACCTCTTTTCTTCTTTTATATTGTTGCGTAGGTGCGTGTTAACACGGGAGTGGTGTACACCACTCAATTTCTTTCCCGCACGATGTTGGGCGACTGCTGCGCGACGCTGTACCATTATGGAGATTTCGCGTCTTCTCCCCCTTCACTGCGGTGTCAGTCAGAAGTCAACGAAGTGCATGTCGGCTCTGCTGCAGTTGCTTCGACGAAACCAATAAATACAGCATTAAATACTACAGCGTGTTTTAGTCTTTCTAGGTTACTTTAATTTTCAAACGATGCCCACAGGCCAAATAGTGGGTAGTCGATTCGTGCCACAACACAGCTTCCTGCTATGCAACCAGGTGTGGTCGCGCTCGGTGAAAACACGTTATGTCTCAGCGACGCACTAAAGCCCACTCCTTTTCTGTCTATTGTTTTAATTTTTTCTCTGGGGGTGGGGGGTGGGGGTGGCTCTGTTTACGGGAGTAGCCGAATTCGTCGTGTGATAAATTCAAGCTCTCCCTTTTATTGTTATTTTTTTCGCCACCCAATGTATGTTTGTGTGCGTGTGTTCGCCAACGTCAACATCAACGCCGACTTTCCTACGATATCCGGTATGTCAAGCACTAACTTGTTCTTGATGTTTTCAGTCCCAATAAACCGCATTTGTTAGTCAGAGCTTCGTTTGACTACCTCACGTCCCGTTTCTACGCTGTTCTTTTTTCTTTTTTTTTTCAACATACATCAACGCGCCCACACCGTTGCTTCGATTCAGTTAACATCGATGCCGTCCACTTCTGTTTCTTTCTTTTTTTTTTTTTACACCGACGTTTTTTAGATGACTCTTCAGCGCCTTCTCGGAAATGAATGAAGTAATGTGTGAATGAGTAAAAGGAGAAAAAATAAAATGGAGAGGATGGCTCCACCAACGTAGAGACCGGCTACTCCGCACCGCGTACCGAAAACATAGCTCACATGTCGCTGAACATTGACTAAAAGTGTACTAAGTCACCACTTCACGGACTTATCGGGAAAATATGTTCGCTTACGTAATGACAGGCAAAGCCAAACAATTAAACGTTTACATGCGTATAGTTTACCGAAAGGCCTTCGAAGCGGTTACGAAACAGGAACGATGCATTGTTCGGCATGCAGGTACAGCTACCAAAGTGCGGAATTTCTGTGCCGGATGCAGGAACTAACGAGGAAACGCGTCAAAATTGATGCAGATAAAACTAAATGCGTTCAGGAAATTTTTATTCGACTATCTAGTACACTGTCAGCCCGTTGGAGCAGCGGTGTCGTTGAACTCCATCCAGTAGACAGGCTTTCGGTACATCTGGTTGGGATCGTCTCGCCGAAATGACGCCGGGGGGTTCTGCTTCATTAACCGTCCCTACAACTTATCTGATGAAGACCCCCAGTACAAATTGAGGGATGATGGGCTTTAGACTCGGCCCATTATTCCTCTTCCCGATTTCATTTGAAGCGCTGTATTAGTGCGGAGTGCCACTGAACGTCATGGAAGACAGCATAACTGCATCTGAAGCAGCGTGGAGAAGATAATCAGGATGACACAACTCGTTCATTGCGCTGGTGGAATTCGACTTGTTGCTTTGGAATGAATGCGTAAAAGTTAAATTGTACTGAAGGACAAACTATAACCGACAAACTAACCGACACAGAACAAGTTGCCTGTGTTTTCAGAAAACAAAAAGTACAAGCGCTGATAAAGAAGGCAAACGTTGCTTCTCAGCTGCTTATTTTGCCCTTTGAGAATGGAAATTTCAACAACTCCGCATTAAGGTAGTTGAGCTCCTAGAGCATACTGCACCCTGTTCCCGGATTCGTTCCTGGAAGGTGGTACTTATGAAACAGAGCTGAAGCAGACATATCCAGAGTGACTCAACGTGGTCTAGTTTTTCCCCACGCTTTTGTGTGTTGGCACAGATGAAGGTGAAATGGCACTCGCCATGAGCTTCCGATGGGTTTGCCACCGGCCTTCAACCAGCATGCACAGAATAACGACGTTCTTTTAGTCACCTTCGTCCTTCGTTCGCAATCACGATTTGCGCGGAGCAATCATCTTGTATCGAGGACCTCCGGAGATAAGTCTTCCAGCGCAGCATGCCATTTCTTTCTCATATCTTTGCAATGGAACAAGTTCTTAAGTGACAGCTCGTGAGTACAGTACTGTCGTCCGTAGAAGCTTCAGCATGGGCTATACAGATTATAGTAGTTTACAAAACCAACGGCGCTCTTCCCATGTGTGGTTATCGTTCCGTAAAAATTGAATTCGCAACTAGGAAATAGGCAATACCGTCTTGCACGTCCAGAAGAGCTCCTCTCCAACTTACATGGAGGCATCATGTTTTCCATGTACTAAGATCTGACGGAAGCATATCTATCTACCTACCTATCTATACACCCTAATGAAAGTATCAATAAGACATTTATCCATGATCAACGTTACGGTATTTATCCATCATCAACATGGTAGGGTACCCATCATCAATAACGGTCCCCTAGACCGTTTCACGAGTTACTTCGAAAGGGCAGCCGTTGAAAACGGACTCCAAATGCGTCGAATACCTCGAGATCGCAAAGGGATAAACCGCAGTAACCTGAAGGCTTAGCTCAGTAGATCTTACAAAAAAACATATTTCACTATTCCTTCCACCTCCCTGAGCGAGAGGAGCGAGAGAAGGAAGGTTGTAGAAAAGAGCGTCCGATTGTACATGCTCAAAACCCCCCACGCTCGGAGAAAGAAGGTTGCGCGGAACGCGCCTGCCATCATTCATGGCATCAGCAAGTTTGATCAATATCTGTGAGGTACTGTACAGTTTACGCAGTCCGCAAATCAAACCTCCGACAATCATTTTTCGTCCGCACAAGGGGCACCAGTGCCGCTGAACACCAGTTACAAAGACGAACTCGCATTCATATGAACTGTCTTTGTGGCAGTATATATTCAGGCCTATAGAGCCGATACTTAAAATGTCGCAGTAAGAATATACGAAAGTAATCACTTGTAGTCCCCATAACCCAGCTCTCATTGCAGAAACATCGCTATTTGCGATTAAAGATCTAGGATGGTTGAGGTTTATGTTGTTACTGGGTGAGGAAACCGTTTTACAAAAACTAATTTCGTGGTAAAGGCTCAAATTCACCTTGCCTTTTTACTAAGTGAGGAACTTTGCAGCAGATCAACATTAAAGTCACCTGCAAGGTGATATTACACATTTCTGCTCAAGTACATTGTGCGCTATGCCGTATACAGTACCATATAACGTACCATATAATACCATATAGAGCACAGTATAATGTGATGATGATGATGATGATGTTTTGGCGCAAAAGCAACACAGTATAATGTGTGTGTATGTGTGTTCGTGGTGTTTAAATTTTCCCATAACTACATATGACAGGAGTTGACCCAAATTTCCCGTAGCAAACGAAATATACTAGCTCAAGGAACCTCAACGGAACCTCAAGGAACGTACTGCACTAGGGAAACTGTGTATAGAATGTCATTTATAGAATGTGTCGCTACCCGTCGGCCCCGCTCTACTGCCATCATCACAGTAATCGTCGGGCGCGGGCAAACGTGGCCGGCTCGTGCTCGAGACCGAGCAAAACCGGGCAGCACGGGAGCTGATGCTCTCTCTTGGCTGGTCTGGGCCATCGTCATGTCTACCAGAGCTTACGACTTTCATTAAAATCCAGTTGCTGGACCTCTCTGTGTCGTCGTTTCGGGGGAAGGAATGCATCAAGAAGTGGCCGGGTGTGGCGAACGGGATGCCGTTTTTTATTTCGTCTAACTGATTGTTTAAACGTTTAACTATTATTCATTTAATTATCCAGTGCTTCGTCGCAAGATGTCGCTTGAGGTTTGCAGAGTTCATTCAACTGTTTCACAATACTACGCAGATAACGTATTGCGGGTTGCCACTGAGCCTTGTAAACCTCAAGTCCATGTGTGCAGGAAAGTCACTCCGAAGTTTCTCTAAAGTAGTTATGTAAATATATGTAAAGTGCAAAGTAGCTTTCCAAGTGCTTCTAATGCTTCTAAGATAAAAGCTAAGCCGTTGTGCGGAGGCACTGTCGGGTTGAGTTGCGCGATGAGCCAACCCAAGAAGACCACAGCTACGGCTGGCTCTGCTGTTTGCAATGACCGTCAGCCGCGGCAATCTGCCCCTGCGATCTCGATGTCAATTTCAATGCCAACGATCGAATGTCGAGCACGATTCAATATAACAATGCTGTCTAGAGCGAGCCTTGGTAGGGTGGTAAAGTTACACTCGCGGGGTGGTGAACAGAATCCGGTTCGCGGAACCTGAGGACAAGGCTCGCGAAAGCTCTGGGTTTCGCGGAACCCCAGTTGAGAAACACTGGGTTATACAAGTAATTCGAGGTGGCTGGTGCTGGTGAAGGAAATAATATTAAATAGTATCGCGGTTTTACCGTTACCAATGGAATCCACAGTTCTCAGTGTGAATCAAATACTCAAATTCACGGCCTTCATTCGCTGAAAGGTAACACATGAAGTCGACAAACCTCTCTGTGTCTTCACCGTAGCTAATCGAAGATACGTATGCAAGCTATATGCTTCTCTCTCCGTGACTGTCGCGTTACGCGGACGTATAGCTTAGTGCTTGAAATGCATGTCTGGGTGGTGGTGGTGGCGGTGGTGGTGACGGTGGCGGTGAATGGGCTCGCCGTTGTCGGCCTCACAGGGGTGGGCAACCTCACAACTAACGCCCTGGGGGAATGTGCCTCCTGGGCCGACTTCTAAGGGAACTGTGCCGACATATGTCTTAAAACGTCTGAGGAAAACACAGCAAAAATCCCAGACAGCACAGCCAGCACAGGGATTGGAACCCGGGTACCTCCCAGTCTCGATGTGACACAAGAAATTCGAGATCCGGGGATATAACACAAAATTCACCCATCAGAGACAAGCTAATTTTGCTTCATGACCAAAATGCAATCTGCTCCACGTTTTCTTCCAATACGAAGGAGACAGGCTGCCCGCACAATACAAGTCGCTCGTTTACCATTCACGTAAGGTGGGACATTCTTAAGCCAATATTCTCTTCAGTGCATACTCCCATCAAGTACTAAGAAATGGCGAATGCTACTGCAGGATCTGCATTGTGTTAAGAAAGGTTAAAAGCATACGAGAACACGTCACGTTATAGATTTGCTTGTAAACACCAAAGAGCATGAGGGAGCGTCCTGCCATTGTTTGGAAAAGCACTGGGAACGTGACACTTCCATGCAGTTTCAATCGGGGATCGGAACCGAAACTGAACCCGAACCGAAAACCGCTAAAAAAATCATACTTTTTGCTGAACCGGAACTGAACCGAATCAAAATATTATTACTCGAGTTTAACCGAACCGGAAGTGAACCGAAATAAATTTAAGCGGTTACCGGTTCGCAAAAACCGTTCAGAGGTAATGTGCGTTGTAAGAGATCGGAACTACGATTTACACACCTGATTGAGCCGCGTTGCCAAACATTATACGAAACCCGAAACTAAATAAAAAAGTCACTAAATAAGCTACGCTTGAGAATATCGACACTGAGGCACATACACACACACATACGCTCTTAAAGAGACGATGATGAGATGGGACACTAAGGCACACACACAAAATTGGATGATGATGTGGTGGGTCATTCTCCACCGTTATGGCGGTACACTGCCCCATTGCGCTGGTGGAAGGGATGAGAAAGTGATGATGATGGAAATGTGTCCTATTAGAGTTCGTCCATTAGTCCAGTGCTGGAGAGGAACTCAGCAACAGCTCGTAGGCCTTGCATCAGATGTGAGGGGTCCGACCATGGCCCGAGAATTTTGGCTAAGTCGAACTAGCGTTGATCGACGCGTTGGAGAGCAGTTTCCATGAGGGCGCGCTCGCGATCGTACTGTCCCCAGACCGAGAGTACGTGATGGAGGTCACCGCGCACACCACACGTGGAACAGAGGCTGGACGCGCCGACACCGAGGAGGCGTTTGAGGACACTGAGGCAAAAGGGCGAGTTGATAGGGAGTTTTCGGAAATCGAAAGCGTCCTCCGATTCCGACTCCGTATCGCTGTCAGCCAATCAGATATCGGCAACGTGATGTCAGCCACTCCAAAGGAATCAGGCGATTGGCTTATCATGTACTTGGGAATGTTATCGTGAAACGTATACGTTTTCCTTAAACCCCGTAGTGACTCAAGCTACGTCTTCCTTTTGGCAGTTGTAGGCTTCCTTCTCTCCGTCATCATCACCACCACCACCCAGGGGCGGTCCCAGCGAAGTACTTGGGGGGGGGGGGGGGGAAGGGCGAAGTCTGCGAGCCTTTAGCCAGTCCCTATCCATTTGGGTGGGAGGGGTTCTGGACACGGGCTGAACCTTTTCTCGCACGAAATCGTATCACTGGTAGATTACCAGTGATAGGATTTCGTGCGAGAAAAGGTTGAAGAAGACGAAAACTGGACCAGGCTATGCTTTGGGGGGGGGGGGGGACCGCCCCCAACGTCCCCCCGCCGCCCTTGGGACCGCCACTGCCACCACCTTGTACGCGAATTTTGTCGTCCAGCAACCTGAAAATAACGGCCAGTCCCTGAGCAGGTTGTAAGAGGGTGCATACGATGAGTGAATATATAGAGTACAGTATGCTACCGTAACGTTGCACCTCAAATGCAGAACTGCAACACGCAGTGTTGAGGTGAACCACTGCCGCGTCGGCAACAACAACGAAAGCACATTTGTGCTATTTGAGAACGGATGTGCTTGCACTTAAGTTATCCATGGCAATCTTCCCAAAATTCACTTTCCTGAACCGGTTCGGACCCAGAGTATGCGCTGCTGTGGAGCCGAACCTGAACGGAGCCAGTGTGCCTGAACCTGAGCCCGAACCGAACAATATAACGGTTCCTACCCCTGGTTTCAATACCCCCCCCCCCCCCGAACCCCAAAGCCATCACATTCTTAATACTCGTTTCAAGCTCTAGTACACAAACTATGTTCCATTGTAACTATTATCGAATGTACCAAGTTTAAAATTCAAGGGTGATCTGTCCGACAAGTATTAAAATACGAAAACACTACCTCGCAGGGACCTCAGCTTGATTACAAAATGAAGCGCCGATACACTTTCGAGAATGCACCGGAAGGTGGCTCCACGCGCTCGCCCCAGAGCTCACCCGGAAAACTCCTCGGAGCGCGTCTGGGCGCGATAAGTTTCCATGGTAAAGGAATGCCGCAGCGCCATGAATAGGCTGGGAACGTTGAAAGCTCCCTGCAAACATAGAAAATAATCAACTTTTGGTCAGCGCTTTCCGCGGAAAATGCTTCCTCCCTATTACTGCACACGGATGTACCTCTGTTGTGTCGGCTCAGCCAGACATCCCATTCCAGAATCCTTTATTGATAGCGATCCTCATGGTGCTTCTTACACTCGCGCGCTACCGGCTCTGCGCGACACCACAACCTCACGTGCTTCGAGTGACTATAATGGCCCGTCGACAACCTCCCGTCGAATGTCGTACGGTACGGAGGCCAGAGCATTAGGCGGCGGTGGTGGTGTCCGAATGATTAACTTCACGTGCAGACGTAACTGCACTCAATCACAAATGTGAAGTAATATGAGAGTTATTGCTTTTGAAAACGTACGTGCTAACAGACTCCACCGTCGGAACACTAGGGTGTCCTTCCGCTGTGCCGAACAACTTCAGTTCCACTGCCAATATGGATCTTACTTGTGGAGTGCAGACATGCACCTATCTTTCGGGTTTCATTAAGGAAGTAGTTAAACATTCTACACGGTCAACTATTTTATTTTTACGTATAGCTATGACGCATGAAAGATATGAAACTGATACATAACCTAAATCAATTCAACCTGTAAACTCCAGTCGTGCAATCTCATCCTTCAGTCCCCCACTCTCACCCTCAACGCATTAACCTCATGCTTTTCTTTTAAAGTCATCTTCTTCTGTAATCTATCTCATCCTTCTTTCACCGTTTGTTAGTTTATCCTTTATGTCCTAATTATTTTCTTTTTTATTTAGTTTAATCTTTCATTTTTTTCATTCTTTTCGTTTGCGGAATAGCAAGCCGACGTCCCGTTTGGCTGACCTTTCCCCCCTCTTTTTCTGCTTTGGTCTAATAAATATATCCCCCCCCCACCACACACACACACTAAATCTATTCTAAAACACGCGCCAAGGATCGGTGCCGTCAACAGCGTAGAGTCACTTCAAGTCATCTTTTTACTCGAACTGGATGTTCCTAGTTTTATGTTTTATATTCTATATTTCATGTAAGATTAATGTGCATTGTACGTTCCACCTGTGCATTGTACATACAATTATCCTGCGTTCACAACTGCATAACATGTAAACAAATTTCGTCTATATAATATGCTGTTCACGCATACGACCCTTCCTAACAACAACAACAACAAACAGGTGAATTGACGACGAATGACGCAATCAGTCACTTAATTTGTGTCTCACTAACACAGGGCACACTGGTCAGTATGTGATATGAAATGACGGATTGGCAAAGTGAGTCATTTGAAAATTTCAAGGGGAATTCCACATTTTCGGAATGAATGGAGTCCGACCACTTCTACTGTTGAGGCGTTGATGGCCATCCGGCAAGCAGGAGTCGCATAGAGAGGTGGCGCGGGTTCGTAAAGTTGCGATTGCCCTTCCCTAGGACTCTGCCAAGAGGTCTCCTTTTTTATCGTCATGGCCCGAACGGAGATTGACCGGCAGAAAAGAATTTGTTGTTTGAATGCATAATGCGTTTATCTGAAGAAAAGCCGCTATCCTGTTCAAAGGCGACGAACTCCAACCCTAGAAAGCATGTCAAGGAATCTGTAATTCTAAGATTTTTTTTCTAGCCCTATGACTCCCATAAAAAGTAACGGTCAAAGTAATGCGTCACTGTTTTGGTCGTTACTTGATTACATTTCAATCGATTAGTAATTTGTAGCGGTAAAAAATCTTTTGCCACAAGTGTAATAGTAACGGTAACCAATTACTGCTTTCGAGTAATGCCTACAAGTCCGATAATAACACATGTCCATGCACGCAATTCCCAAAGTTACGTACACCGCTAATTATGCATAGCACAACTCCAACGGTAACGGCATAGATACTTCTCGAGCTACTATTCAAAAGTCCCCTGTTTTTTTCTCTTTTTTTTTTAGCAAGCCGGCGTGCTGCCTGGCTGACCTTTCCCCTTTTTCTTTCTGCCAATAAATCCCCTCACCCATTATACACCCGGTCCAACGGCTTCGGGAGCTTCGGAAGCCAACGATACCATGAAAGCAGGTATACGACAAACCTGACTCCCAGAACTGCTGATATTTCCACTTTAAGAGTGTTGTTCTGGATGTATATTGGGTTTGCGACCTGAGGCTACAGACTCCTACAGACCTTCATACCAAAATGAAATGTTGCGGAAAAAATTTAAAGATAAAAAGTCGTTTCCTCACCCGGTTCAATAAAACACGAAATTTACAACTCGTTCCTCTCTCGTCATTTCGCTCACACAGAACGCGAACGCAAAGCAAAGAGAGATACCCTTCTTTGGCCCACGTTATCCCCAGGGAGGCCATTTCAAGTTACACTTTATCTCTGTCTTCCTCACTGGCTGCGTGTAACATATTTCGTATATCCGGAACAAACATTCGATGAGGATTAAGGAAAAAAGATACGAAAAGCAAAACAGTGACAACTTTTTTTCGCGGTCCTCCAGCGCCAGCGGAAAGAAAAGGAAAGAAGTGATATAGGGACCTCCGCACCCCAAGGCACCTTATATGCGCGCTGGATCTTGCCTAGTGCACTGCCATTTATCCAAGTTCAAACACGCGTCCAATATATATGTTACGGCGGGTAATAAACCATTCGAATCGGTAGTCGCTGCGTATAGTCGAGAGGGCAACCGCTGATGCAGCTAGACTGGAGACATTGCGTGGGGGGATATTCCCTATAACCAAGGAGGGTCTGTTCTTGGCCGCGTCGAGCGGCATGCTGCTCTAGTGCAGTTTGTCTGGATGTCTGGCTCGTCGCGCCTGCCGAATTTCAGACAGTCCTGACGTCTCCTACCCTTTCTCCATTTGTTTACTCCTGTTCTGGTCTCGATGTCTGTCTTCCAGAGCAACAATAAGGGAACAGGAATTGGGTTGGATGGAAAAAGACGGAAACATACGACGCGTAAGAGAATTAGCCTCAGTAGTGCACAGGATGCCCGCTAACATATTTGGGAACGAAAAGATATGAGAGGAGAGAATCGGGGCCGGAAAAAAAGGAAGAGTGCGACTTCTATAAGCTGTTATGTGCTGCCTTTTCATGGTACCCCTAAATTACAATTGGGTATGCCAACACATTGCCATTAATTTGGTCATAAATATGTGGGAACTGTTTGAGTGTTTGTCCACCACGTGCTTAGCTTCAGCCAACAGGGTACGAAGCATCAGATACGCGCTGCCTTAACAGGACCAGGGTGTAAACAGAGTTTATCCTGGTGCGCGGATTGCACCCATGTGTAACATACAGTGGTCGAGTGTGGTAGAACGGGGCATGGCATTAAAAATATTCAGAAATATTCCCAAAGCCAGCTTGAGATGGCACGGAAAGAGTGGTTAGCTTTGTGCGATTTAATATTTGTTTTGTATCTTTTAATGACGGCGAAGACATGCTCGCGTTGCTAATTAGTTTGTTGTAGAGCCAAACCCGCGCTGTTCCCTTACTTTCTCTTTGTAATAATCACTCCCACAACGATCCGTACGAAACAGGATGTTCCTTTTGACTTACCACACGAAATGCTCTCTCAATGTTTGCCGAGGCACACCATGACAGTAAGTGCTTTTGTAGCATGTTCCCGCCAGAACGACACAAGGTCCACAGCTTCTATTTTGACATATACGTATGACCAACCGCACTCAGGTCAGAGATGATCGGAGGGTTTTTAATGCTTGAAGCCATTCGAAGCAATACTAGCTTCTACTGCAGAAGATTCGGCAAATGTAGGTCAGGGTAAATTAGCTCTGCTTTATCCCGCAGTCATACCACGCCAGCCGTCAACGAACTTGTCCATGTATCTGTTTGATAACGTTATATTGTATAGTGCTGTATAGTAATGCTCACTTATAAGTTTCCAACGCCGTAAAACCTCGCATCACTTCCAGTAGACCCTTAACAACACCCCCATAACGCGCTCTAGTACTTACAAGTACCTCGGCGTACATCTTTCAGGGAATTTAATATGGAATAACCACATTGATAAATAATCTCAAATGCTAATCACACCCTAGCCTTCATCCGACGTAATCTTAAATCCGCACCACCTAACTTAAAACGACTCACGTAGCTAACATTCGTTCGTCCTAAACTAGAATATGCATCATCAATATGGGATCCTCACCAGAGGTACTTAATATGTAACATAGAATCCATTCAAAACAGAGCAGCACCATTCATCTGTAACGATTTTTCTCCTAATACATCAGTCACTGCTTTGAAACGCGAACCTAACCTGTCGTCGATAGAACAGCGCCGTCTTATCTCACGTCTATCTCTCTTTCATAAATTCTTGCATAACATTCCCTCACAACAGTGTCCGATTCGCCGATCCACTGCCATATTTCCCCGCCTTGATCACCCAAATAAAGTCGACCACTTTTTATGTCATTCTAATGTTTTTTTTTTTTTTTCAAAATCATTCTTTTGTCGCTCCGTCCTAGAATGGAATGACCTTCCGAGCAACATCGCTACAATAACACAAACTCAAGAATTTCGTAATGCCACCTCTGTTCTGTTCTCATAGTTATTATTCGGTTACCTTTCTACGTGTTTTGCTTGCGTACAGTACCTCTTAACATACTATTAACGTATATCACATGATCCATTTTTCGTTGTAGCTTATGATGTTGTTGTTTCTCCATGCATAAACTTCTTTGTATGTCATATTATTATCTCACATTACCGCGGCGTTGTATTTTCACTATTTTTCTGTACTAAATGTGATTTACATATACTCCTGATGCTGTTTATTATTGTAACCCACTCCCCCATGTAATGTCCCCAAGGGACCTTTGAGGTATTCTGAAATGAATAGTGTTCAACCTTGCAACTGTTTTTGACTTGGTTGAGGACAAGGAAACCAAAGGTCAAATCTGTCCACCCACACCGAACCGCTCTGCTTTCACTCACATCTTGTTCAATTCGCGACGTGACTTCATTCCCTGAACCGAAGACACGGTCACTTCAACTGTGGTTAGTGAGATTCCCAGAGAGAAACTCGATTTTCCTCTATCCTCCCTAAGCCTCGAACTTGGTCGGACCCCGTGATGCCTGGGAGAATCGGTGGCAATGTATCCTCTAGCCAGATCTGATTGTGCCTTGTCTCAAACCAAGACGCGCTGCACACTCGTGCCGTTCGCCAGGACACAAGAAAAGTAATGAGAAAAGGAACGATGCGTGAACAGGGGAAGGACGCTCTGCGCCATCCCACCTCTTCCGACAGACAAATGGCGAGATGGGTGAGATCAAACACAGGCGATCCCCTCCTAGCCCAATTCCCGATGAACATATCTCTTTCCTGGGAGGGGTGGGTGGGAAGTTTACATCTCATCTTTCTTTCGTGGCTCTTTCGGCTGCTTTCGTGATCACCAAGCCACGATTGGTTGGGGGGGACCTGCGGTAAGACAATTCCGCTGTCGAATGGACAATTCCATTGTCCGACCAATATAATAGTCCGGTTGATTTATCGGCACTCGTTTGCGGAGAGATTCATAAACAATTTAGCGGAAGACGAAAGAGGGGAAGCTGAGGGAACTGGTGAAGTGTGATCCCGATGAAAATGGAAGGCCCAAATTTAGTCACACGTGAAAGTTCCGATAATGTTTTGGAGTGCAACGTCGGGGAGGTGGTATGGAGGGCTCAGTGTTGCTTGACAATAATGTAACTTAGTCCCGGAGTGCGGATAAAATTATTTTGTACGAATTTCAAACTCTACGAAAGGGAAGGCATGTGAGTTGAGGGAATGTACCAGTTGGGCTTGGTCGTAACTGATATCCGCATTTTTTTTTACAGCGACAGCTGTTAAGGGCTCAACCTCGTGAAGATCTTGCCCCATATGTCGAATCGCCGAAACAACGAAGAGAAGAAACCAAGAAGAAATGATGAAGAAGAAACGCATCGTGGCGCCGATATACAGAAGAGAAGAAACGAAGAAGAAGAAACGCATCGAGGTGGTGTCCTTAGCACCGATCTTCAACTTTCACATAGCGATCGTTATCGTTATATATAAAGTTCGCAAAGCCGCTTTGATAGGCTCGCGCGGGAGCGCGTGGCGAATCACGGACCGAAGCGATGCATTTAGCGCACGTTATGGGGTAACGACAAGTTGAAGATCGGGCCGAACATTTCCCTCAACGTGCTCCTTGCCAAGATACAGTTAAACACTAAGTTAAACACTAATTTAATTAAGGAACACAGACATCAGTACAGTAGTATCTGAATCCACACCAAGAGCTTATGGCTGCGTAATACCTGTACCTGCAAAAAAAAAAAAAAAAAAAAACGGCTATAGCCGTCCTCACCCGTAGAGTCGCTTGCCAGGCGAAGGCTACTCCACAATTTGCCAAGTCGCCAGTAGTATATCAGTATTTGTTAACTTGTAAATGTCTCTCTCTCAATACACAGTTGCGCAACGCAATGTGGTGCGCTGGTGCCGGAAGGCATATTGCTCCCGTGTGTTACTCAAGCGCTATGTGGCAGACAATCCAAACTTAGGAATCACTGAGCTCCGGTCAGTTGATGGCTCAATTCTGTCTGATCCCGGTGACATTCAGGAACCAATGCGTGAGCATTGCGCGGCCCTTTATCAGGAGTCACCTCACGATGAGCCTGTTGTCAGCCGAGAGTGGCCACCTCCGGCGAAAAAAATGGAGCATGTTGACTCAGGGCCGCTCACGCAAAATGAAGTTTTTGCAGCAGTCTCCTCAATAACGAGCGGAAAGTGCCCTGGCATTGATGGCCTCCCTGTTGAGTTCAACAAGCGCTTCTGGAGTGTAATTGGTTCTTGCATGACTCGGGATTTTAACATCTGCTTAACCCAGGGGTTGCTATGCCCAGACTTGTACAAAATACTGAGCAAAAGTATTTAAAATAAGATACTAAATACTCTACGGAAAAAGTATTTAAAATAGAGTACAAAATACTCAAAACTGAAAGTAATTTGAGTAGAGTACTAAATACTCTAAGAAGTATTTAAGATACTATTTAAAGTACTTTAGTATTAGCAGTAAGTGAAACGCGTATTCTGAACGTGGCCTTACAAATGAAAGGAATAAACTTCATCAGCCATGAATACCTTTCATTTGCAACGTCTTGGTGTCAAGTAATGTTTGGTGAACTTTGGTGAACCCAAGTAAACTTTGTTGATATGTTCTGACCCAAAACTTCGTAATCCCTCCTGTATGTCGGTTCGGGTCTTTCAACCTCTGGCACGTGTTTATTGCTTTGATGACCAAGAAAATAAATGCCGGGATTATCTTGTACCTAATCCCCTGGTGATTCACCTGGCAATATGAATAGGAACGGTTTTCTGACGAAGCTGGCTATTGAGAAGCAAGACCAGGCTTGGGACCAGCCTATTGTACAAGAGGATAAATAACACATTCGCGAATTCCCGAAAAAAAGAAAACGAAGAAAAAGGGGGTTAAATTCTAGTGAGCTGAAAATCTCGGCACGGCGGGAAGCGTGCTGGATATGGCTTGACGAGGAAGGAAAGTATTTTGAGTACTGAGTAGCAAATACCGAAAAAAGTATTTTAAATACATTAAAAATACTTGTCGCAAAAAAGTACTGAGTAGAGTACCAAAATACCGGAAAAAGTATTTAAAATACTGTATTTTGAGTACGTACTCAAGATACGTACAAGTCTGGCCTATGCCCTAGCATGCAGAATGGTGTTGTTGTTCTTCTGTGCAAAGACACGTCTCGAAAACTGGACCCAGATGCTTATCGAGCGATTATAAGATCCTGGCTAAAACTCTTCTGCTGCGCGTTTCACCTCTGTTGGAGAATGTGCTACATCCTTGCCAAGCATGTTCTGCCCCCGGCAGGTCCTCAGACCTTCATAGAATCGCACTTCACTGTGCCATCCACTGGACTAACAGTGGTCGTGCCCCCGCTGTGCTGTAATCCTTCGATCAATCCAAGGCATTTGATCGTGTGCGACAAGAATACCTGTTCTCTCGGCTGAGGGCATACGGGTTCGCCATTACTTGGGTCAGGTATGTGGAAACGTTGTATAGGGGCGCTAAAAGCGTTGTCTCTGTCGCTGGCGGCCTGTCGTCCCAATTTGATGTAACTTGTGGTGTCCGTCAAGGATGTCCTCTCTCCCCCGCCTTGTACGCCATCGCCATCAACCCTCTACTCGAGAGACTGTGCTCGCTTCCCGTTACATTGGCACTGCCCAATGGATGCCCTCCACCTGTTTTTGCGTTTGCGGATGGCATCTCTGTGATCCTTTCTCGCGAGTGTTCCCTTGGACATGTTTTGAACGCGTTTGAAGATTACGAAGCTGTCTCAGGGGCAAGACTGAATAGATCAAAAAGTGCAGCACTGTTTTTGAACCTCCAGCCTTCCTTCGGGGCTCCTTTCTGTGTTCCAGTGAGACGAAACGTCAAAATTCTTGGTGTGACTATTGATTGCTCTGGAATATCTAGTGTAAATTGGCCACGTGTGTTTAATCGATCATCGTTGCAGAGCTATCTTGCGGCACCTTAAGTTCGTTGATTTACCCATCACTTATCACTTTTCGGGCTCACCTGCTAGTGGCCTGGTACTACAGTCGCTTGTGGTTCCCAGGAGTCGTTGCCACGCCGCCACCACTAATCCGCACTGCCACCACTAGGCACGCGTTCCGTTTTCTCTGGGGCGGTTCGGTGGAGTGGGTCGCAAGATCCCGCTTGCGCCGTACACGTGACCAGGGCGGCTTAGCCTTGCCGTTGGTGCTAGACAAGTACCTTGCACTTCAGTCGCGCGTTTATTTCGAGGCATTGCACACTGTCGAACACCCAGCGTACGCATTAGTGCAGTATTCTCTGGGATGCGCCACTAGGTGGTTCATTGAGAGCCCTACGTTTCGGCCTAGGTCCGAAGTCCTGCCTCATCAATACGGGAACTGTGTTGATGTTGTAAGACGTTTACGACTCCAGCTTCCTGATACTGACATCCAGTTATGGACTGTCAGCGATTTTTATACGGTATCAGGGAGTTGCAGTCCTATCCGGCAGTCCATTCGGTGCCGACGAAGCTGTCTTGGCATCGAATCACTGCGGGCTGGCTAGATACCCGCCGCGCCAGTCTTCAGTGGAAGCTAGCCCACGATGTTCTTCCTCTTCTCGAGCGATTGCGCCGTTTCCATATTTCTCGTTCTGACGGCTGCCCGTCTTGCGGGACGTGTGAAACGGCCGAGCACTATTTTAGGCGTTGTCACGTTCCTCTTTTGCTGTGGTGCAGGTTAACACAAGTATTTCCGCACTCGACTGTCTCCTGGGCCACCGTGCGGTTCCTAGAACCGTTGCTGGCTCCGCGCACTCAGCGTAAACAACTGGTTTTGTTAATTACGGAGATAAACTTTCAAATTTGGATCCGTCGCTGCCGGCTGGCTTTCGGTGGCCCAAACTTCGGAGACGCAGCTATATTTCAGGCTGTCAGGGCAGGTCTTCGTAGCCACATCTCCCCTGAGGAAGCACTGTACGGCCTTCTGAAGTGTTCTTGCCGCTGGCTGACGTCTATTCGACGTTTCCGTTACGTTCAGGGTGAGTGGCAAGTCATGTTCTAGTCAGCTTGCTAGGACTGTACTGTCCTCCGCAGCGACTCTCCCGTGTTTGAATGGTTCGCATGGTGTTATCTAGCTTGTGGGATTGTAACGTGCAGTTAGTGTCACTGCAAAGGGGACTACCTCCATAGGTAGTTCTCCTGCTTGATGACAATACACACTTGCCAATACGGTCCCACTGCCAAGCTCGCTGAGCGGTCTTGCACCTTGAAAGATTTCTTTCAAATACCATTTTTCTTTTTACATGGGGAATACAATCAATATAAGGTGCACGAGCTTTCTCTCCAGTTCACACAACAGATCTCTTGTTGTCCTCAACTCTGATGCGATGTGAATAAAGAAAAAAATGGGGATGTGAGTTTCGACGAAGTGAAACTGACTACCCCAGTACACTCAACTCTCTTACACAGCTGCATGCTCTCTTTATCATTTGTTATGTCGAGTTGTTTTCGTCTGCGTACAATATTTCTTTTTAAGTGAATAATATCACGTGTAATCGAGGGTTTGCGTGTCTCAGCACTTTGTTTCTCTTTACAGGAATTTTTACTTTTAACATAATGAATGGGGAGTTTCATCGCCAGGGGCGATACTCTACCCCATCGCTGGTGGTGATATGGGGAATCAAATAATGAGATTTACAGGAATAAATTTAGTTGAACACTAAAAACCTGTCGCCTCTTTGGCCACCCTGCTCGGCGCAGTCTTGCACAACCAAGGGGCGGTTACGACTACCCTGTTCAGCTGTCTTCATGCCTCTGGCCTCTCGACCAGCCTCTAAGGCCCCCTTTTATGTGTGTGTGTGTGTTTGTTTTCTGTTTCTTTTTAAAGGTGCTGTTTGGGAAAGGTCACAAAAAAATCGCATGCTGTTGACGAATAGTCTAGGACAGTATTATGATCGTCGTCATTAACAAAATCATAATACTGAATACTATTGTTTGTAGGTCGTTTATTGAAATTGGTATTTAGAGAGAAAGATTTCATATTGTGGTCAGATATACTTGGAAGACTTTCACAATTCCGGGTAGACTAAGGCTTCGAGGGTTGAGGAACACCAGATCCAAAAATTGAACTAGAATTTTTGCATATTCTGGTATAGTCGTTAAAGGGACCATGAAATGATTTTCACGAATTCCGAGTACTCTGCCGGAAACGGTTCTCATGATCCCTCACTATCATACACACATCGACTTTTAACCGTATTCAGTGCACCGGAGGCGCAGTTACCACGCACAAATAGGGGGCGTGACCGCCGGATAGATCCCTTTGAAGCGGGCTTACGTCATCAACGTCCAGTCCTCTCAGCCAACTGTGGACAGCCTGGAGCACAGACCCCGCGGGACCACGTGGGTGCATGGTTTCGGTTTGAACAACAACGACGTCGTATACGTGCTGTCGAAATCGGTAGAAATATGGCGAAACGCAAATTGTCAGCGATGGAGCAGCAGCTCCCAAAAGGCCACCGATAGAGACATTTTCTGACGAAGAAAAAGCTCAGACAGGAAAACATGCTCCGGTAACCATGCTGACAATCAACGGCTACATTACACTTCTGGTATGATTCTGAGTCAATGATTAGATACGATCTTAACTCCAGGTCAAATTAAAACAGATTTCATGGCAAAGTTTGCAAGCTGGCTTGCAAATTTTGCAATTTTCTCCCAAAAGACCGTCCGCGAATCGGTAACATCCTATGTGTACGATGTCACGGTCAGTTCGCCTCGCAGAAGGGTCGTAGCAGCCGCCGTTCACAGCCGTGGTCAATATCGAATATTTTCGCTATTTGAACGATTTTCAACTTCATATATCACAGGGTGAGCGCTTTAGTACAGAGGAACAAATTGGAAATGATCGTAGGCATGTTAAACATCCTTTCATGATCCATTTAACTATTTGTGTTAAGTCATGAGCATAAGTAATATCGAGAAGCAACTTAGCATCCCGTACATCTAATATTCCTGTAGAAATAGGATCCCAACATATGACCATCAAATTAAAATCACCAGCGAACACAAAATTACAAGACTGAAACCTATATTCTTGTCAAGGTAATCATAAATCCCTTGTAAAACTGAAGTAGGGGAATCAGGTGGACGATAAAGTACCCCCAATATGAATCCTCTATTCGCAAAGGAAAATTTGCGGAACAGCGCCTCAACATCAGGAATAACGATAATTCATTCACATTGGAGCTCAGCTGTAGCAAACGCAACTTCTCCACCTTTCGTGCCGCGATCTTTCCTAAACACTTCATAGCCCGGAAAAGAAAGTTCCCCATCGCTGATATCCCGGTGAAGCCAGGTTCCCGTAATGAAGACAATATGAAGTTCATGTTGCAAAAGTATGCACTCAAGGTCTTCAACTTCATTGATCAGACTTCTGGCATTGAGCAGGACACATCTAACACTTTGCTCTCCCCGACGAACTCATGCACCCTCTACGCATCTCCACCCTTCATCCTGTATCCTCCATTCGTCTTTCGTTTCTTTCTTTTTTTTTGCTATGGTCGTGACGACGCCCACTTCTGTGTGGCCAACAACGGCGAGCCGACCCTGCCATTACCCCCCCCCCCCCCCCCCCCCACACACACATCTTGACTCAAGACTACGGAAAGTATCCCTAGAAACTTCCTGGCACTTCGACAAAATACCGGACGGACCAGGCACGGGTACCTCAACTTCGAAATGCGGAGTGGAACCAAGAGTGTGCAGTCAACGAAAACCCCCCATCCTGTCCTGCCCCATTTCAGTGTTCCCAATACTTACTCTTCTCCCACCCATACAGGATGTTATTGACAAACAACAACTTTATTTTCGACCTTGGTTATTGACTTTAAGTTTATCGTAAATCGAAGTAACCTTTTTACCCGCTGCTTTATTAGCGCGGGTGCTTCCCCACAATAACTAACGGGTACGTCTGGTCTCTCTAGAAAAGCCTTCGCTAATAAATATATTGCTACATTTCAGTTTATAACAGCCTTTAATATATCAGTTTTCTCATTAAAATTTAACATCGTAGAACGTGAAGAAAAACAATGTGCAAGTTTCCGGCGATGCAGAATCAAAAATAACAAAGACGATTAAGAGCATCAACTGTTTACTATATACACATTAAAAACAAGACTTTCGTGCAGTAGGCTGCACTTCTTCAGGTTTCAGGACCTGTTACAAGTGGTGAAGGATATATCGAAAACAAGTCACATGGTACAAGAGAAAAGTGTGAGGGTGAAGAGAAATACAAACAAATGCAATACAAATATAAACAAAAGCAAAACGCAATCAATAGGAGGTGGCTGGGCAAGGTCAGACAGACATACAGACGGGTCGGAGGTGCATGTGGAGGAAAGCAAGGCACATCACATGAATAGGCAGAGCAGCCAGTTGGCAAAAAGAGCTTTAGAATGCGTACGGGGAATTAGGGCTCAAGGGCGAAGGATTGAGGACACGGAGCACCTTGATGGCTAAGAGCCTCCAGACTCTCATTACAGTCCTTTAAACTGTGAGTTTATTTATTGATTAATTTTAAGATGTATGTTGATATTTTTCAGTCTATTATCATTTGTCTGCCATTTTTCACATGTTGCACGATGATACACATTCAGTAAACCACGAGCTCCGCACCAGAGCCTGGAGGCTGTTAGCCATCAAGGTGCTTCGTGTCCTCAATCCTTCGCCCTTGAGCCCTAATTCCCCGTACACATACTAAAGCTTTTTTTGCCAACTGGGGGGAATGACGTTCAATAAAAAAAAATAGAGTGAGGTCTGCCTGCTCAGCCAAGGCGGCAAGTTTCACCCTTGAAAAAAAGAAAGAAAAGAAAAGGAGGAAAAAAAGAGGGAGAAGTTAAGACAGTACTACGGACGAAACGAAGGCCAGCGACGCATCCCGTGCTTTCCGACGAGTGTATGTAGGACCTTGCGGGTACAGGATGTCTTCCAGTGTGACACAGGGTATTGGAAGAGCTTCCAACTGCGCCATCATTACTTCTCGTGCGACCTGGTGCTCAGGGCAGTCCATAACGATGTGCGACAGATCGCCGTGGGTCAAAACAAGGCTCGCAGCGGAGGGATGGAGCGAGGCATGTGTTAGTACAGCCCTTCATCTCAGTCTGTGAAGCAGGACAGCCTGGTCGCGGCTGAGGTCCTTGACGGGGCAGGGTTGTGCGAAATGATGCAATTCTGGAAATGCAGCAAGGCGGATTTCACGAACAAACTCTGAAAACTGCTACCTGTTGTGTTCCGGATCGTGGGGTGTAGGGATCTCCGGGGAAAGATTATGGCAGCTGTTGGCGATGCGGTCCGCTTCCTGGTTCCCCGGGATTCCCACGTGTGAAGGAATCCACTGGAATCCCACAGCAAAACCGTCGCACTCAAGCTGCCTCCAGGATTCCAGGATTGATCGTGAAATGGGGTCGTCGGCCCGAGGATTTTTGATACGTTGCAGTGCGCATTTCGAGTCAGTCAGCGCAACCAGACGCTGTGCTGTGAGGCTGGACCGAGACTCCAAGGCTCGCTGGATGCCGACGAGTTCAACCAGTTTTGAGGAAACTTGACTGTCGATGCGGCCGCCCCAGGAGAGCGCCATTGCAGGGCACCAGAATGCTCCAGTGCTGCTTCCGGAAACAAGGTTGGTGGACCCATCGGTGTATATCTGCAATGCGTTTCCATGCTTCCCGACGATGGCTTCTTCGGCGAGTGCCTTGGCCACTATGTCTGGCACTTGAGATTTCTGTCGTAGTCCGCGTATATCGCAAGCGCAGTCAGGACGCTGAAGCAGAAAGGGAGGGTCTTCCGGGCGAGTGACTGGCCTTTTGCACACTAGCATCCTGTACGCATTTTTCCCCAGTTCTCTGAACCGTGATCAACGGTGGCGCAGGATTCGGCGGATGCTCTGCTTTCCGGTAGGGGACCTGTGTAGCCTGTTGTATTGCCTTAGGAGGCGTTCGGTAGCGAGAAGGCGAAGGGGTATTGATCCCGCTTCTCCATAGACAAGCACGCTTGTTGACTGTTGAGGGAGACCCAGTGAGTTCCTCAGGCCCATTCGATGGGCTGCTTCCAGCTGTGGTTGTCCTGTATGCGGGGGCAAAGTGTACGGCAACGAGTACATAATACGGGACAGCACAAGTGAGTTGTGTAGCGAGGTTCGTGCCCTGGATGAGCACCCCCAGACAGTGACTCGGATGCGCTTCAGAGCGTTCTGGAAGGACCCGATGGATGACTTGATGACTGCAACCTGAGGACTCCAGCTGAGCTTCTCGTCCACGGTGATCCCCAGGAAGCGTTGTGTCTTGATTAGAGGAATGCTGTGTCCTCGAAGCTTGATTCTCACAGACCGGCGATGCTTTCTGCTCAGGATCATGACGCTGGATTTTTCGGTCGAGATGGAAAGGCGCCCTACGCCCTCGAGATAGTCATTTACGGCTTCTAATACTGATTCTTCCATACTTTTCTTCATCATGCCATGGAAATGGAGACTGGTGGCCTAGCCTTCGGGAGAGATCTCGGCAGGGCTGCCATTACAATGTTGAAAAGTGTAGGGCTCAAGACGCTGCCCTGAGGTAAGCCCCCAACCTCACAAGGAGCACTAAGGACGCCTCCCAGACGAACTTGCGCCGTTCCGCCAGTGAGTAGATTTTCCACGAAGCATAGTGTCCTCCCATTGACACCAGTGCTGTGTAGACAGCTAACAGCGATCGCCGAGCTGACATTATCAAAGGCCTCCTCACGTCCAAAAAGACACTGAGCATTGCTAGCCTCCGCTTCTTTGCACTGTCCGCTGCAGATGAGAATTCCAGCACGCTGTCAGCGGCGCTGAGGCCCCTTCTGAAGCCTGTCATGCAGCTCGACAGCAAATTGTTTGATTCAAGGAACCACTCTAGCCTGGCTTGCACTAGACGTTCCATCAATTTAGCCACAGTGGACGTGAGGGAAACAGGGCGGTACGAGGATACCTGAAGCCTTGGTTTCTCATGCTTTAGGATGGGTACGACAACCGCCTGTTTCCAGGAGGTGGGAATGATGCCGGATTCCCATATGTCATTTAAGTAGCTGAGGAGCCAGGACCTAGCACCATCTGCCATATTTTTGAGTGCGTGATAGGAAATCCCATCCAATCCTGGAGCGCTGCGACGCCGACACGATTGTAGAGCACATGCGAGTTCCGCCATGGTGTATGGTTGGTCCAAGATTACTGGATCTTCGGCGATGTAAAGGATATCCTTGACGGGGTGGCCTTTTTTATGAGACAGTGCGCAAAGGCTTCAGCCGTTTCCTGTAATGACATCCCAAGCCGCGTTGCTAAGGTTGGGAAGAGAAGGTTCTCGCTGGGCTTTCCAGTCAGAGCGTTGATGGTTCTCCACACCAAAGACCGAGAGGTACGTGGGTCGAGGGACCTGCAAAAGTAAGCCCATTGATGGCAGCGAAGCCCAATGCTGTGTCGCCTGATGATGGCGGAAATGCGTCTGTACTCCACGAGGTGGGAGCGGACACGGGATTTTCTAAGTTGGCGCTGTGCTCTACGGCGTGCAGCTAGCAGGTTTAGTAACTTCAGGTCTGGTAATGGGTCAGACCTATTGGATGTGGTGAATCTGGTTGCGCTTTGTATGCTGGCGGTGATGGCATCAGTGATGGGCCCTTTATCATTTTCCAGCCGCTTCCTGTACTCATCCCAAACTGTCACTTTTCGAATCACCCGGGACTCTTTGTGCTTGATGTCTCTGTAACCCTGTATAGTAATGAAGGTCCGGAAGTGGTCACTTCCCCATGTGTCAGCCTCAACCTGCCAGGACAGGGATACGTCAGAGGAGTGAATGCTTAAATCTAGCACACTGGTAAGTATCGGGAGGACGGAAGAAGGCAGGAGAGCCATCATTGGCGACTACCAGTCACAAGCTGTCAACCACATCTTGAATTTCACGGCCCCTAGAGTCTGTCCTGATGCTCCCCCATGCAGTGTTGTGACCGTTGAGATCGCCGCAGAAAAACAGGCGGCCAGGGCAGGCCTTTCTTATGAGGCGCAAGCACACCCTGCGATGTCAACCTTCTCAGGACGGACATAGGCAGACACCACATCGAGTGACCGCTTCCGGTCACTCGAACCCTCAGAGGGTGGCAGAACCCTCGCTTGCACTGACAAATTCAGCATCAGGGCCACAGGCCACGCTGAGATCTATCTGGTAGTGCACCACATCCTTTCTAATAAACAGGGCTACACTTCCTGTGGGATATGTGGGAACTGATGGCGACGTAAGCTTCGTGTAACCAGTAATGCCAGCCGCCGCTGGGAGTCCACACTCACTGAGCGTCACAATAGGCACTGGATGCTTCATGAGTCGACACTGAAGCTAAGAAATCTTGCCCCTAGCACCATTACAGTTCCATTGTAGAAGAGTAGGCAAGTATTGATGGTTTGAGGCCTTCGTTGGTGCACTAGTCATGGCGGTGATGGGGAGCTGATGATGTGTAGACGTTGCTCTGATGAAGGTCTATGCACCGATGAGGCTGCTGAGGGTGTCTTGAAAAGGCAGAAATAGCGAGAGGAAAGAGCGGATACCGGCTGGCAACCAGGAGCATCCTATGGCTGCCTTCAGCATAGTGAGTACCAGGTGGACTATGGTGGAGATAGTTGAACCCGCGGTTGAGGATGAGCAGTTGCTTTTGCTGAGGATTCGGCAGGGGCGGGAGCCCGATCAGGGGGTAGTTGCTGACTGCTTTGTGGCACGGGTGCTGCGCACAGCGTCGCTGTATAATGCATCGATGTTTTGGTCCACTTGCCGCTCGAGAAGATTGGCAACACGTGCTACACGGGTAGGGACGTCACTTGTTTTCTGAGAATCAGAACCGTTTGCGCTTTGCTGGGATTTTAGGCCTTTGTTTCGCAAAATGTTGCGAGCTTCACGCCGGGTAATTTGATTCTTGCTGCTGTAACGGAGAGCAGCAGTCTCTGCCTGCTTGACTGGGCACGAATTGTCCAGTGCCTCGTGGTCCTTTCCGCAATTTACACATTTCATTGTGTTGCTTTTGTTGCAGTCTGTAGTGTTGTGATCGCCGGCACATTGTGCGCAAGCTTGCTCGGGAGTGCACGTGGCCTTGACGTGGTCAAAACGGCCGCAATTCCTGCACTGTAGTGGTTTAGGTTTAAACACACCAACTGGAAATTTCACTACGCCGATGTGAACAAACTGGGGAAGGGGACCATACATGAAGGAGATCTTGACCCATTCACCTTGCTTTCCAAGGCGTCGAACATTCGTTATGGGGATTGTTGAGCGGAGACGGTCGCTGATATCCGAGTCACTTAACGTGAAGTCTTTGACGCGTATTATTCCCGCGGTTGCAGTGGGTGTGGCTGGGAGGAACGAAGTCACATTCATGATGCACAAACGTGATAGGACCAGAAGTTTGTTGACACCGCCAGCCGTTTTCACGTCGACGGCAATGATGTTCTTAGGCACATTAATTCTTACTTCGGTTACCACGTTGAGGGCTTCCGAGTGAAGGAACTGTTCAAGTTTTCCCAGTTGAAGGTCGTTGACATTGTTCCCTTCGCCAACGGGGCGGAAGAGAATGGTACGATGAGTAAACTCCTTGGGACGGCAGCAGCGGGCACTTTTCCCCGTGTCATCACTGGAGTTCCCGGAACGCCGTTCTTGTTGACGCTTCCGTTTGAGCTGACGTCGAGGAAGAGTAAGACGGACTACCTCGGTTCCTGAAGTATCCACCATGTCTTCACCGCTAGGGCGCGACTCAACGTCTCTTTGGGTACTGCGTGTTTGGTGCAAGAATGGACGATGGTGTAGCAGTAGAAGCTTCGTCATCGGCTTGAGTCACTGCTGATCGGGAAAACGTAGCTGCAGTAAGAGCGAGAGCGTCCCGCTTGCTTTCCCGGGACTCGTCGGGCAGAGCCATCATGGAGTGTTTTCCACAAGGCGAGTCAGAAGACCAGACAAGTACAGGTAGCTAGCCCTGAAAAGGGCTGTTGAATAGGTGAAGCGCCAAGTGACCCAGAGAACAACGTCTAGCTCCGATGAGCCATCTCAGAAAGACACGAAAGAATCAATTAGGCCTAGTGGAGCAGGTGAAACCCCGTCCGAATAGATCAACAGCCTATTCATGTGATGTGCATTGCTTTACTCCACGCACACCTCCAACCCGTCTGTATGTCTGTCTGACCTTGTTCAGCCACCTCCTATTGACTGCGTTTTGCTTTTGTTTATATTTGTATTACATTTGTTTGGATTTGTTTGTATTTCTCTTGACCATCACCCTTTTCTCTTGTACCATGTGACTTGTTTTTGGTATATATCTTTCACTACTTGCAACAGGTCCTCAAATCTGGTCTTGTTTGTAATGTGTATATAGTAAACAGTTGATGCTCTTAACAGTCTTTGTTATTTTTAAAATTGAACAATTGAAAATGATGGTTCTTGCTTTCACCGAGGGGGGGGGGGGGGGGTGATTACGTTGGGTAGGCGAGTTTTCACGTCCAACGCGATGAATCCGTTCACGTCAAATATAAACCACATATGATTGGGTAAAAACACGTTTATTTATCTCCTTTTTAGAGTACCGGGAGTCTCATTTTGAGCTTCAAGGATACCAAATACAACTAAATTATTTATTCTTCTCCCATCTTGCAGTTCGGTTGTTTTGTTTGCTTTTAATGTCACAGTATTCCTTAACTGAATCACAGTTTATTGCACCGAAGCAAGGGACACATCGTTTTGGGTAACTTGTCTAGGAAGATGACTGAGTTCATTAAGTTTATTCAATTATCCGCAGTCCTACCCTGCGGCACGTGAAGCACGTCGCCCCACAAGTAGGCTGACTCACCTTACGCGTAAATCTACTCCCAATTTGGTCATTAACTTTCTCTAATTCTTCCCTCAGAGATACCTGCGTGTCTTTCATTGATTTAATGTCAGCACAACTAGTATTCTGAGTGGCATAAATACGCTCCATCATAGCGTCTACGGTAAGTGGCCCGGGATTAAGTTCCTCAAAGTAGCAAAGATATAACATGCCAGCAATCACATAGTATCGTACAGGAGGTGCTAAGGCACGGAAGCACCACTAGACAATCAGTTCAATAGGAACTAACTGAGAGGTAACTAACCTGCCAAGAAGAGAAAAGAGGCATAGTGAGCTATCTGTACAGGCGTGCGCTCCCGTGCCAACTGAAGACAAAAGGCCGCTCAGCAGCCTTTATCTTCTCTGAATGTGACGTCATAGCATAGCGGTAGTGCTGCGTTCTAGAACTTACTAGCGTTCTAGCCCCAAGAGTAGGGAGCACTGTTATACGTAGCGCCGTTACTAGTAGCGGCGCTACCGTATCCGATATTTTTTTCGGTAGCGGAGTAGAAATAGCTCTACTCTTTTAAATCGGTAACGAAAGAAGTAGTTCTGTTACAATTTTGGGATAGCGTAATCTTTGAGTGAGCGCTACCGCCAATTTCCGAGCGCAGGTTCGCGACAACTCGACTTCAACCTATCATCAAGTTTCCACTCTGCCTACCTTCGAGCAGGCTGCTCAATATCACGGCCCATTCTACGAAGACCGGGCAAAAAGCCCAAAAGGAGGGCGCAGAGGTCGTTATCTTACAAAGACGAGGCTGTGCCTTCCACGTGTTCCCTACTTGGGATAAACCTCCATGGAGATTCCGTGTATTTATTTAGTTATTTATTATTGATACGTTAAAAGCCCGAAGACAGTACTATGGTTGTATGGTTGGAGTTGTCCGCAAACTGAAGCCACTCGATCCTAAACCGTCCCCGCTAGCTATGAGTCATGGACCTGCTACTTTTAACACCCTTGGGTGCTTGAGCGTTGCGACTGAGGACGGCCATTTCCTTTGCGCTGCAATGGAGGGACCATGGCCTGCTACAGCAAGCATCTTTCAGTATAAGGAGGAGAAGAAAAAAAAACGGTAGCATGGTGTTCAGATGTCTACAATGCGCCCCGTTGGAAAAGCTCATCTGTGCGTCAAGGAAGTCAACGTTCAATTTGAAAAAGCACATCGAAGTATGTTTACTAACTTCTTGTTCCGAGCAAACTCAGCTCGTTTTGTAACAAAGCTGTAGAGCTTTTTATCGGTAGGCGTGCTTTGTGATTTATTTGCTTTAGGAGAAGAGAAAAGACACGTGGGATACCAACCAAACGGCTTTTTAGTAAATCTGCAGAAATTGTTTTCCAAATTATAGCCTTGAGGAGACCTACGTGTCACCTCCAAAAACTGTTATGCGTTGAAAGATGAAAGTCACTGAAAAGGTTAGTCAGCTGTAGGGATCGAACCCACATCTTCTGGATTACCGGGTGGGAACCCACATTAAGATGTGGGTTCCCCACGAACTCGAACCCACATTAAGATGTGGGTTCGATACCTACAGCTGGCTAACCTTTTCAGTGACTTTCATCTTTCATCGTTGATTTCTTAGGCAATTTGATAGGCTTTGTTTGTATCTGTCCCTTCTATGTTGTTCCAGCCTCAGAACAGCAGTTTATCTCTTGTTATGCGTTGTTTTTCCCCTTAACGAACGCGTTACTAGTGGCGCGTATCGCTATTACGCTACCTCTTTCGGGTAGCGGGTACAACACTGGTAGGAAGTAGCTACTCTCCGCCTTCCAAAACCTACTTAATGACGTTACGACCCCCGTTCCAAAGGCGGGTCGCCTACTCGAGAATCCGAGATCGACTCGCTCTACACCCTAACAGATGGAGGTAGCTAAGAGTAGTGACGTCACAACTGTCGTCTGCATGAAGGGAATTGCCTCAGGACGAGAGCCGCCGATATTTTGAACAGAGACTGTTCTTCTTCTGGGCACCACCCTCATCATTGGCATCGTATTTAAAGGGTTAGGTATGACGTGTTAAAGGTTCATGCAGATTGTTGGTCAACAGTCCGGGGGGAGGGGGGAAGGAATGATGTCACGTCACGGTCCGTGCGCAGCCACCGCGTCACATTCCCTTCATTGTCCTTGCTGCTGCTTTCACAGCCCGTCCCGAGTTGATGACATTTGTAATTCGAGAATATTGACACTGCCATTAAGCAAAACCTTGAGAGAGGAGCGGCACAGGGTTACAGACGGAAACACGGAACGATGTTTTGCCGTTCCTGCGTCTGGTCGTCGCCAGTCCCGTGGGCCTAACAAAGATGAAATAAGGGTGAGCAGGCAAGCGAGCTGGTGAAGGTTAAGACGACGGTGGCATACCTTGAGCTTGAGGGAACGAGAGGACACGAAGGCCAGGGCGAGGCTCAAATTTGTACTGTCGAGCCTCGAGCCTAGTCCTGTGTACTTCTTCGTGTGTCCTCTCGTTCCCTCAAGCTCAAGGTATGCCACCGTCGTCGGGCCTAACAAGGCCTCTCCCTCCTCAGCCAATCGTGTCAACCTTTTGGTGTCGCCGACATGACATTACCGGTACGAGGGTTCGGAACACGAACGGCCGACACCAAGTCAGTTGGTATCGGGCCATCTCGAGAACAAGTCACACACCTCAGTGGCGTATCGGACCCCTCGGGACTGTGCATCAGTATTGGGCTGATGAAGTGTCTCTTCTAACCTGTGCGCGACTCCGTCAAATTTGATCTTCAACTCCGGATCCATCGTTTGTGTTGTGTGGACAATCTCCGACACGGTCATGTGTTTGTTCATCTGTTCATCACTTCACCACGACAAGGGACCCCCTACCACCACCACCTCAAGGTTGGACACCCCGTCATCCGCAAGTTCAATGTCTATTTATGTTTATGTTTCCCAGCGCTATGTTGCTGATTGGGTTCTTCTAATTTTGTATCAGTCTCGACTGAGTGTCCTGCGATATCTCTGTGGTGCCCGCTGGGGGCTTTCTACAAGGGCATTGCTTGGTCTGCACCGGTCCCTCATACGACAAATGTTAATGTACCATCTTCCAGTGTTGCATAGTCTTTGTCCTTCGTCTGAACAAGTGTTGGAAACCGTCCTTGCAAAGAGCATGAAACAGTGCCTTGGTGTCCACAAATCAACGTCAACTGCCCCTGTCATGGCTGAAGCAAAGGAGCCTTCGCTGATCTTTATGCGGACGGCACAATCTCTTGGGCACTACATGAGGCTCTCCACTCGCCACTACCGTCACACATTAGTGCGCGACATTCTTCGACGACCAGCATCCGGGTACTGCCAAGCCGTTTTAGCTCACCGCAGCCTCATTCCAAAGCATAAAAAACTGGTTCTACCCGCAGTCCCTCCATGGGCCCTTCAGGCACCATCTGTGCATGTCAATGTCCCTGGCTTGACTACCAGAAAATCGGCTACAACAATTGTTCTTCGCCAACTCACCCTGAGTCTGCTTCATCGCGATGAAGGCAGAATTAAAATCTTTACTGATGGCTCATCGACACAGACCGGCTCTACCTGTGCATTCGTAATCCCTGAGCTGTCGATTGAACGAAGCGCTAAGCTGTCGCACCCGACGTCGGCTGCTGTGGCCGAGCTGCATTCCATTCTTATGGCGCTTTCCTTCATTGTGTCCCGTCAACCACCGATGCACTGGACCATATACAGTGACTCCAAAACCGCCCTCCAAGCTCTGCAGTGCACCCTGGGCTCGAGCTCCCTCGCTCCACTGGTGTGTGACGTCCTCAGGGAGTATTCATGTGCTGTCACACAGACACATAACATCACCTTGCAGTGGATCCCAGGTCATTGTGGCGTCCCTGGGAATGAGGATGCCGACCTACTTGCGAGACGGGCTCATGTGGCACGAGGCGTACCGACGCACCGTACGTATTTCACCCAAGCGGACGCGAAGCAAGCACTTGGTGCTCTCATGGGACGTCTGTGCAGTGAACACTGGCGCAGAAGTGTCCCTTCTACGTCGTTCCTGCGCAGGGTGGACCCAGATCTCCGTTTTTATATGCCGTCAGCGCTTCCTCGACCCATCACGTCATTCCGGGATCATTCGGCCTCATCGGGGTCTTTCGTAGTGAAAAATACCGGCTGAGGGAGAGGAGGTAAAATAGAGGCAAAGGAGGAAAGACTCCCGGGAAAGGGAAAGTGGGTAAGGGGTGGACGAGCACAGAGACAGAGACAAAAAGAGCGAGCGTGCCCTCTCAAGATAATACGAGGAAACATATGTTCCTGTGTGGGGCTGGATCACTGATGCTAGAAATTGTTATAACCAGGCATGAACGCTACACTCTTAGAAATGAACTTCACCACATAGCACGCTCCAAGCCAACCATCATCCAGTGTGACATCGTTCTCTCACATGATTTGTTAAAACGGGAGGCGTACGCCTTTTTGTGACAATTAACGTTTCTGCATAAGTGTCACAAAAAGGCGTACGCCTAGCGTTTTCAACAAATCGATTGAGAGAACGGCGTCATTCGGGATGATGGTTGGCTGTGAGCGTGCTATGTGGTGAAGTTCATTTTTAAGAGTGTACTCTGGATCGTATTGGAGCAACCGGATAGGACTGCCACTTACTTTGAAAGCTCATCGACGCAGACAAACCCTTCTTTGCAGGCGGAGATCTCATGACACGGCCTAAGTTCCAGCTGGCTCGACACAACCACCAACAGCTTTGCACAACCACTGCACTTGTCTCATCTGAACACGACTTAATGAACAACAACGAAAATAATAATAATAATGAATAACTAAGAAAGCGATTGGTAGCCGCGGAGTTGTGTCTGCGCTCCAGATTTATTCAAGCTGTATTGGAATGTTGAAGGGAAAACCCCGTAAAAGCCCCCATGAAAGGTCTTGAGCCACAAATACCGGCAAAAGGCTGCCGGTATCACGTTCCTACCGGCAACCGGCAGAGCAAGCAAATAACCGGCCCTGCCGATGTAATACCGGCCGGGTGGCAACCCTAGGTCTAGACCTGACACCTGTGCGTCTGACAAAGGGTCCGTACAGGTTTTTACAGCCGAAGTGAATGGCCGCTTTGTTAGAGTGTGGAGGGGATTATGTGAATGAGGTCATCCTGGCTTCAGACCAGTTACAGAAAGGCGAAATTCACCAACAACGGCACGAAACGGGACAACAGGAAGGGCGGGAAGGACAGGAAGGGCAAGGGCGAGCATTCCGAAAGATAAGGAGGTTAGTGGTTACATGGGGAAATTTTCAGAGCAAGCAAAGTGGTTATGTTCCTTTTTATTCTTTTTTTCTTTTTGTAACATATATATTTGTAACACACAGTTGTGGCGTGCATTAAAGATAGTAAAAAGTAGTGGCCATGCAGAGCATAACAGTGTCGATAGATGATAAAGGGGATGGAAGAGTATGAGGAAAAAGGTCTGGGCATATTTTATTTGTGAAGCGTTTCTACGGTGCCTTATGATTTGTTAATACCGGACGGGTGAAAGGTGTTTAACTTGTATATCAGATAAGACTCCTTTTCACGTCTGTCACGTGTGGATCTGAACCCGGTTTCTAGAATAAATAGTTTAATGTTGTCAAAATTGTGGCCTGGAACGTTAAAGTGCTCGGCGACTGGTTTGGGGGTGTCGGTTCTGTGGCCGTAAGGCGGTTGTTCATTTGTTGGCCGGTTTCACCAATGTATTGCATAGAGCAGACGCCGCATTGAATGCAGTATATGACATTGGAGCGTGTGCATGTAAATGCGCGGTTAACAGAGTGGGTGTAATTGAACCTCTGTATGCAATAAGGGGATAAGTCGACTTATCCTCTTTTTACTATTTTTGTTGCAATGACATTAACATACCAGTACGCACCTGCTAATGAAAACTTAGGACCTTATTGCGATTTGTTGGCCCGCTACAGCATGGTAAAAAACGGGAAATGCATGTGTGTCAATGGGACGGACAATCTAATCAGGCCCCTTTTCTGATTTTGGGATTTTTCGACTTATACCCTTATTGCATACAGAGGTTCAATTGCTCGCAGTGCTCTTGATGGAGTTATCGTGTTGAACGTGCTTGCATGTTTTGCAGCGGGGGAGATTGCAGGGGCGTGTTCCAGAGTACTGGGTGTACGGTTTGCTGATTTCGGCGTTGACAACGGAGTCCGCTAGGTTTTTCGCGCGTCGGTATGGTTACCTGTATCGAATGGGTGAATATACTCCGAAGTGGGTCACTGTTTTGGAGGAGGGGCTCGTGTTTCCGTAAAATTGCTTTTTGATGTTCAAAAGTGCGTTGGAATATCTTGTGACCAAGCTTATTTGGCTCCTGTCAGAATCTTTTCGGTTTTCCAGAACCTCGTTTCGATCCAGTGCGCGTGCCTTGCGACGGAATTCGGTTAGACGGGAGTCTGGGCAGTCTCTTTGGGCAAGTGTGCTGCAGAGTTCGTCGAGCTTCTCAGCATAATCTGTGGCGTTTGAACAAACTCTGCGCAAAAACAACAAGAACTTTAATGCGAGTTGATGAATGGGGAGGTTCATCGCCATGGGGCGATACCCTACCTACCTTAGAAATTCCAACCTTACAGTGGCGCGGGTGGTGATTGTTAAAGTGAAGGTATTGTTGTTTGTCATTTGGCTTTTTGTACAGGGTTGTAGGGTTGTGGTGAGGTTGCCGTTGTCTATTGTGGTGTCGAGAAAGTTTATTGAGTGAGTTGGGTGTTATGTGAACTTTATAGTGTTGTGCGCGGTGTTTAGTAGATCCACGAACTTTTGAAATTCGTGTTCCCCGTGTTCTCATATTATAAGTATATCATCAAAGTAATGAAGGTACATAGTGGGTTCTAATGCGATGAAGATATTTGCGTACGTGGGTACAACAGGTGTGCCCATACTTGTACCATCTACTTGTAGATAGTATTCGCCATTGAGAGAGAGAGAGAGAAATACATGATGACGATGATATAGAGATGACTTCCGCTCATTGAGCAGAATGGGCCATTGAACTCGAAGTAGTTCAGTTTAAGAACAAAGTTCATTCGAGCGAGGATGGTTTCCGTGTCTTTTCTGGTGTTTGTTGTAGAAAGGGTACTTAGAGGGCTGTGATTCGTCGATGTGTGGGATGTTAGTATACAGTGATGTCATATCTAGCGTGGCGAGTATTGTGGTACTACCAAATGTACGCATGTTGTTTAAATATCTGATTATTCTGAGGAGGTGTGGTGTGTCTTGTACATTGGATGGCAGTGTTGTCGGAATATAATTTAAATAGTGGTCCAGCAATTTTGAGAGTCTTTCTGTTGGTGTGTTGTTGAATTATTAGAAACAATAGGCATGTCAGGGATGTCAGCCGTAGTTCGTTAGCGAGTACCTCGTGGATTTTGGGAAGTAAAGGGAAACGACCTGCGACAGTGTTTCCTGGAGTAAGGTATTTGAGGTCATCACGTGTGATGAGCTTTCGTTGGTAGAGGTCCTGTACGGCATGGGTTATGAGTAGGGTTTGTGGTTTTCGGCATTTATTTTCAACCCAATTCGGGGGTGTTTATCGGCATTTATATGGGGGACAATAAATCGGATTTTTTCGGCATCTATGTTCCGCCCAAAAAATAAATGCCCGAATACGGGCATCTATTTATTTCGCATGAAGGAAAGCCTATTTTGCGCGCGAAGTGAATCGATTCATGGCTTCATTAACAATATCTTTTATTGCCTGTGCCAAACAAGCAAACAAGGAGACTACCTCTTGTTGTGATAGATGCAAGCGCACATCATCATGCTCGCATCTGTCATAGCGGCTCGCTCCTTGCGATTAATAACACGCAGTTTAGAGAACGTGCACTCAACATTAGCGCTAGAAACAGGAATAGCCAGTATGCTTAAGGCGCACTGCGATAACAAAGGCCATGTGCTGGAACGGGTCGTCCAAAACTGAATAGGAGATATATCCACCTGAGGGGCAGGGCATACAGCATATTCGAAAAACTCGCACTTTATATCATCCATACGAGATTCATCTCGTAGAACAAATAAGAATATGTCCTCATACAGTGAAGTGCCTTGAAGTGCCTCAGGAACGGAAACAGGGGTCACTCCAAGTAGTAACTGGAGGGGAGTAGATAGAGGAATACAAAAAACACAAAAATGAACTAGTAGGCTAGGGCAGGGGATGAGCGATCGGCTTTTGAAACCGTTTGGGAGCTCCGTACACTCATGATCTCTTTTTAATCCGACAACAACACACCACAAAGGTTCTGAATAGTAAATTTACTAAAGGTAGGTGTGTCACTAAGTACGTGTGCTGCCAAAAGGCGGTCACCGACCGCACAAACACACACCGGCCGACACACACAAACACAAACCGAAACAAGAACACAGCCCGAAGATAATGCTACGCTCGAGAAATAGTCGACAAAGGGAGATTCCAAGGGGATTTCTCTTTGCCGTTCCAGGAATGGCAGCTGTCAGGATACGAGAAATTCGAATTTTTTCGGAATATTCCGAATCTGAAAAAAATCATTCGGGGGGTGTTTTCCGGCATTTTTCGGAAAATGCCGAAAACCACGAACCCTAGTTATGAGCTCAGTGTACTCCCTTGTTGGGTCGTGGTCCAGTTTGAGGTAGTGTCACATATTGCTGAGTTGCCTATGAACCTCCGAAATGCATTTATCTGTGGGCAGGACGACGATACTCCCACCCTTATCTGTGGGTTTAATAATGATATCACCTCGGTTAGCTAGCATTTTGATGATGTGACGCTGTGTGAGTTTGTGACCACGCGAGCTTTGGGAAATACCGCGAAGGATGTCGTTGCTCACTTGTTTAATGTACAGGTCTAGTGAGACATTTCGGCCGTGATTTGCTGTCCAAGTGGACGGTAGTCTGAGGTCGTTAGACATCTATGGTCGTATGCTTTTGCTGCTGCTCGTCTAGGCTGCATCATAGAGGACGCAGGGAAGTTCCAGTGCGGATTATGCGACCTGATATATTTTTTTTTTTCAGGGTAGGATGCCGCGGAACCATACATACAACACACAGCAGCTCGTTGCATGTGAACGTCGAAAGCTGCTTCTGTGCGTTTTAGAGCTAGGTGCGGACCAGAACAGCGCTACCCTTTCTCGGAATGTGCGGTAAATACCCCTACACGGCATGAATGCTTTACGAACTCACGCAGATGACCCCACACCTAAGGCAATACCGTCACAGCAAAGCGAAGCAGCGGTCAGCGGTGCTGATGTCTCACGGCCCAAATAATGTCACTGTCGTCTGCTGTCGCCATGCCGGGAATCGTACTGGCGCCCGTTCCACCACCAAGTCGAGGATCGCCTGCTCTCTTGGTCACGTGGTACAACTCTGTCACTTGACTCTGCTCTACTGTGGAGTTTGTTTTGGAGCGCAGCCGTACATTAGTAAGACGAGGTTCTTTGGAATCCAGGATAGGCGACACCAGACATAAACAGACAGAGCACACTCTGCCAAGGATAGAAGGAGGCATAGTGAGCGATCCCGTACAGTCGTGGGCTCCCGTGCCAACTCAACTCAACATGTCGCCATGCTGGGCAGAGAAGCCTTACGTGTAACATCACGGCACCATTAGTGTATTGTGAGACCGGAAACGACACTTTTTCACATCAACTCCCCTATCAGCACAAAAATAAAGTTGTGGTTTGGTTTTCACGTCCGTCGTCGTCTCTTTGCCCTGTTTAAACAAAGTACACAAAATCGAATGATTCAGCTATATTCCCAGATGGTGGTGGTGGTGGTGATGATGAGGATGAAACTGCTTGCCATAGTATCGCAAGATGTTTATAATTACGCGCACAGGAAGAAAACGAACCAAATGTCCTAATGTTCCGTTTATCCGAAATTTCCAATTTTTACCGGGTTCAACTGCCAGTTCTTATGTCAGAAGCACGTGTCAAAAAGTACTGTATTGTCGGGTGTGTACTCCCTCAAACTACGCACACGGGTACCGAATTTACGCCGTCGTCTCTGACAGACACAAATGAACAAGCTGCGTGAGAAGAAACAACAGATAAAAACCATCAGGGGATGAAAGCTCTCTGAGCCGTTTGCTTTATCGTGCTCAGTTCATATTTAAACGCCGTTCATTAAGCGGCTTATACTACAGAAGAAATTTTTAAGCTGTTTAATTTTAAAATTTGATTTTAAGCCATTTAGTCATGCACGATTGATTTTTAATGATTGATGACGGAAACCCCACCTTTCTAAGACGTAACATGCAGGGTTCGTTTTGTTGAATTATAATAATGGCCTCCTTAGTTCGTGTTTCGTGGCGCACACCGAACATGGAAGCGTGATCTCACGGCCTATATTGTGCACGGCAGGATATCACAGAAATAACGTACGTCATTTGTAGTGCGGATACTTTCCCTTTTCCTTTAGGTTATTGCTGGTGTTTGCCCCGCCAGCTTACTAGACTGAATCATGAAATTCGTTATGCTGTAACATATATTTATTTGTGCAGCCCTAGGCTCCGGTCTTAAGCAAGCACATAGCAAGCGTTATGGTTATTTTTAAAGTAGACGCCCTTCAAACGTCACGCGGTGGCACGTGAACATCGTCCTGGCCAATACGTGATATTGGCCAGGACATTTTCAGCACGGATTTCAAATAAACGTTGCGATTGGACCTCGCACGGAGCTCATGGCGAATCACTGTCGAAGTGATGAATTTAACGCGTACTAGCTCGCGTAGCTCAGTGGTTAGCGCGCTGGCCACATATAGGTACATGAACAACGCGCTGGCCATGTGGAGGTACCCGGGTCCGAATCCCGGCTGGGGTTTTCGTGAGTTTTTCTCAGACGCTGTCAGGCATATGTCGGCACAGTTTCCTTAGAAGTCGGCCCCCGACCCCCACTCCGTCTAGAGCGTTAGTAGTGACGTTTGCCCACCTGTGTGAAGCCGACAACGGCGAGCGTTTTTAACGCACTGGGGTTTCCTTAGACGCTTGAAGACAAATGTCGGCTTTGTTCCCTGTGAAGTCAAACCAGGACGCACGAAACTCATATCCGATAGCCATGACGTTGCGCGCCTGAATGTGGCCGACTATGGCAAGCAGTTCAGTCACCGCCACCATGCGCCATCTAACGCGCGTTACGGGATAACGATAAGTTGAAGATGACGGGCCTGGTTCGGGGCAGGGGGTTTTGTGAAGTTGCAGTCCGTGCAGACGCGCTGACCTACACCATCTACTTATGGACTGGCCCGTTTACCAGCGGGAACGCGAGGTGTTGCAGCACAGGATACATGCAGTCCACCACCACCCTTTTACCCTCGGCAAGGTATTGGGCCCCTGGTCTAGTCCCGCTAATATGTATCAAGGTCTCCGTCACGTTTGTGAGTTTCTGTCACCAACCGGCCTCTCCACCATGCTTTAGTCACCTGAACTGCCATCTCCACAATCATCTTTCATTATCTACGATTGGCACTGGGTCCGGGCTCAGCCTGCTGACCGACATCAGCCCCATCTTATCATAATTTCTTTATGTGTGTGATACATGGAACAGCTTTGTCTTTCAAAAGTATGCTGTACGTTCCAGGCAAACACACAATTCGGTTGAATGGAGCAAGTACCTCGTCAAAATCTTTGTTTGTCTCTCCTTCTCCTTCTCTCCGTCTATGTTTGTCTCCGAGAACAACGCTTACAAAGCACAAATTCTAAGGAAAACTGGCTATCACTGATGATGCCAATTCAGACAGAACTTTCCTACAGTAGGTAAGGACTGCCCATTAAAAGCTTGCAGACTGATATGTAGCTAAGCTACTGAGACGAATTCGACCAGCAGCTACCGTGACATAGTGGCAAGGGCGATCGCTTTCCACGCCGAGACTAGAAGGTGATGTGGGTTCGAATCCCGGCACAGGCAGTGGTCTGAGGTTTTTCCTGGGTTTTCCGGCATACTTTCCAGAAGAATGCCACCACAATTCCCCCTGAAGTCGGCCCACGACGCGCAGTAACCCCCTGACTTCTACTCCTTCCTGCTACCCTCTCAGTATCATCTGTCCACGTCTGTACGCCACTCATAGCCGCAGTTGCTTCGCGGCGCTAGCACTGATTTTTTTAAGAGACGAATTCGGCCGCAACAAGGAATTAATTTGCTGGAATTTGCTGAGAAGCTCACCCGAAAGTGTTCTGACCATGTAGCGACCAGCTGGGTACTTGGGCGCAGCATAATCGTCTGCCAGCACATCGTGGGCGAATGTCCAAGCCTTTGGACATGAGAAATAGTGTTTCCCACAAGGTGGACACTTCTGAGGGCAATCGTATTACACAGTGAACAAGGAATTGACCGTGGATTGCTGATACCTGGGTAGATGCCCGGGACCTGGGAAGGGTGACAGGATTGTTGCCATGCGTCATCAGCTGGCTGTGTTATATCGTGATCAATATCTTGTGCAGGAACACGCATCTCTCGCCGATTTCTGTTCACCAACAACCCAAGCAGCACAGTGTACTCAAAGGTCAAGCACATGGCACTGGCTGGCAGGGTGCCTTACAGTACCCGTGTATGTGATGTAGAGCGGTGCTTTTTACGGCTATAGCTGTATGAGGAACAAGGCCGCGGCGTGGTTACTGAAATTTTATTTGGAGAGCGAATCGGAGAGCAAAAAAAAGAAAAGAAAACAGAAAGCGTGATGCCAGCGCTGTCAGTGTAGAGTTGTACGCCGACCGCAGATAGGGAGGCTCCGCTGCAGCACGCGAAAGGCATAGCACATCCAGTGAATTAACAAGCGGCCGAACGCACATTGGCTGTACGAAGACAAGGTGACGCAACAGTCACTGAACGCAAAGCGGTTGTGATGAGATGAAGCCAAGCATATTCGAAAGTTAAGGAACGCGAAGCCGCGTTTCCTAACCGCCGGGAAGCCCCATGGCCAAGAGGCGAAGGTGGAAGAAGGAACAACTACGCGAGCACGAAGCCGTGCCCATGAGATGTAAACGGTCCTAGACGTGTGTACTTGGAACGAATTCGCGTTCGCGGCATTTGCACTAGCCAACGCAGAGTCTGAGGATCAGTTTCTGAAGAACGTGCGAGACTGAGAGGTACCCGGGTTCGAATCCCGGTGCCAGCTATGCTGTCTAGGCTTTTTCCTGGGTTTTCCTTAGACGCTTTCAGACATATGTCGGCACAGTTCCCTGAGAAGTCGGCCCAGGACCCGTATTCCCAGCCAGTCGTGACGTTGCCCACCTCTGTGAGGCCGACAACGGCGAGCCCTTTCACCATCACCACCATCTGAATGGACATGTTTGTGAAGTTCGCGATAGTCTGTGGTTTCGGACATAATGAAGGAAAACGGACAAAATAGGGGACAACACACACATATCCTCGGACACAGCAAATATATTTATTATGGCCATCCAACTTATATTGTCAAAAACCGGCGGAGAGGAGCAAGAGGAAAGAAGGAAGCATTGCTTAAACCCTGGCTAGACCCTGGATTCCTAGGCAAATGCCTATTTTTTCGTGTGGTTCTAATAGTACATTTTCAATCGAGGAGCACGAACTAGGTGCTGGGGAACCTCGTGTATCGATTTGATAGTGCATATAAATGCCAATTCTGGCCTTCATGCCTGTTTTGGCGTAGATGCCTAAAACTCATATTAAACATCGAAAAATGCCTATAATGGCCCTAAAGCGGTGGCGAAACTCCGTTGTCAGGGCGAAATTGACATCGGTCACGTCGCACGTCCTTTTGAAATCATCGATCGCTTGAAAGAAGCGAGTGTCACCAAAGTGCTGGAATGTAAGCTGGGAATTGAAAATCGGTTATTCGGTGCAGTCGCTTGCTCGTTCCTTCTCTTCCTTCCATCATTGTGTTGTTTCATGGGTCGTTGCTACAAAATATGGCCAGGCTTCGTAACGGTTTCGTCGCAATCTAGAACTCTCAGGGCTATTGCCTGTTTATGTTTAGAAGAGTCCCTGTTTACCCCGCTTGGGTAAAATACGCAGTGCTCGTCGGTACACCACGTGCCACATGAGCCCGTCTCGCAACTAGGTTTGCAGCTTCATTCTCAGGGACGCCCCAGTGACATGGGATCCGCTGCGAGTTCATGTTCTGACCCTGTGTGATAGCAGACGTATACTCCCTGAGGACGTCAAACACCAGTGCTGTGAGCCGCGGTGTGCTAACACAGCTTGGCAGTAGCTGCAGATGCTGGTCGCCGAATACTGTCGCGCACTAATGTGTGGCGGTAATGGCGAGTGGGCAAAATACGTAGTATGGAGTGCCTCATGTTGTGCCCAAAAGATTGTGCCGTCCGCATGAAGGCTAGCGACGGCTCTTTGGCTTCAACCTAACATCTTGTCAAAGTGACACTACGGACTAAATCTCGTGCCTTCAGAATCCAACCAAAGTTATGTTACTGAAATCTTCTTGTCTCACTTAACATTCTTGAAAAATATTTTGGCTCTACGCGACACGAAGGCTAGAGAAAATTAATTTTTATTTTTGAGAACTGTGACGTCAAGATCCGACGGAGCGCACGGCTCTCATCTGGCAACGTTGTTACCATTCGCGTCTTCCGTGGGGCTCACTTTTTGCACTGCTTTAGCGGAGCTCCACGTGACATATCTTCCGAACGCTCCGACCTTCGAGAAAAAAACGAGGAGGGAGAAGAAAACTCTCCCATTGTCTTCTCTCTCGATCAGCGTCACGTGAAACAGCTGTCCAGTACTGGCGTGGCGACGTTTGAGCACTTTCAAACATATGCTATGCGTGCAGCCAAAGAGCTCCGGCTATTTTTTCCCTAATATACATCACTGGCTTTGCACTGGGCTTTCAGTTGTGAGTTAGCACACCCTGACTGAGGAATCACGTGCTACGTCACCTTCTGACGCCATCCGCTCAAACGTTGCCTGCCTGGGTACTGCTGATGATGGCCCAATAAGGCCGAGTTTTACAAGATACTTTGGAAATACTTGGCGGAACCCTTGACGGCGTTAATGAATTTGTGTGTGGAAGAGAGCATGCTTCTGCTTTGTATGAGAGTAGGAGTTATAAAACTATTATGTAAGGATGAAGCACGCCGCATTGAACTTCAAACGCATTTACAGAGGGAATTAGACTCGTTAGGCCGTAAGAATTTTAAAAGAAAATGGAAAGCACACTGGCAGTTATTTCTGAGACTTAATGGGAGAATTGTAATGAAAATGTAACCACTGTGTCTTGACATGTGGGTCATGCAAGCCTAGATTGTATGTCTTCATGCAAGTGTAAAGATGTAACGTGTAAATGCACGTGTACAGATTACCACACCCCACAATGGTGGTACAGATGTAAAGTGTAATATGATTGTATGAGTAGGTGTAAAGTGTACATATGTTGGAATGTATGAGTAGGTGCAAAGTGGATGTGCATATGTTGGAAGGTATACATGTTCGATTATGTAACTTATTCGGAAGTGTAAATGATGTATAATTATGTTGAATAGTTGAATGACGTACTGTGAACATAAGTGTGCAATTTTAAGACTGAACTGTGTGATAATATAATCTAAGATAAGTTTAGACGACGTATTGGCGCATTTGAATGAGAGGTAGGGTGATTTCCAGCATTTTCAATAAAGTCGAAACGGCTGTCCAGTACTGGCGTGGCGACGTTTGAGCACTTTTTGGCGCTCTTCTGAAGCACACGATACAGCGTTACACTCAAGTGCAAAAGCAATGGGGCAGAGTTTTAGAACTGGCCTCAGTTGTTGAATTGGTTGGGGAAAATAAAGCAAATCAGTAAATTAAGGAGATAGGGAGTGGTAGGCTAAAACGATAAGGAAGATGGGCTCACTAATTTTGTGACTCATCTAACCAGTCAACCATAAAACAACATATGTTATGCGTGCACCCAAAGAGCTCCGGCTATTTTTTCCCTAATATATATATACAGGTTGTTTTTTTTATATAGATTTTTCATAAAAAATTATAAGGGCTATAGACATGCTGTTTTCACCTCTAATATCTCTGGGCCGGCGGACGTTCTTGGCCATCTGTTGCTCAACTGTCGAATGACTAATTACCTAAAAATCGTTAATTGACTTTGTAATCATAAAAGCTACGAAGTTGTACCAATTGAGAACATCTGTTCCCTTCGGTCACCTGATATAGTAGCCGTTTTCAGAAGAAAAATCTGTTCGATAGATCGTCCGCAAAAAATTTGTGGAGGAACACATTTTTCTTTATTTTGTCCATTGCGCATCTTCGGAGACGCGTCTTTCCTTCACCCCAATGTGAGAAGGTGAAAGAGCACACTATCGCCTTTTGCATACTGGAAAACGATTAAAAGAAAACAGAAAATGCAACCCAAGATAAGGGCAGGTCCGATAGCGTCCCCCGATACATTTTTTTTTGTTTTTTTTTACATGAAAGAACTGATGTTCTCAGGCTGGAACAACATAGAAGGGACAAATACATACAAAGCCACCATCTTTCATCTTTCAACGTTTGTTTTTGTTTTGATTCCGCAAGTTAAAGCTCATCTTCGACGGATGAGGCGGCACTGCGTTCCTTCACCCTCTCACGTTCGTGGTGAAGGAAAGACCGTCTCCGAAGATGCGCAATGAACAAAATAAAGAAAAAATGGTGTTCCTTCACGAGTCTGTTGCGGACGATCTATCGAACGGATTTTTGTTCTGAAAGGGGCTACGATATCACAGATGGCCAAGAACGTCCGCGGCCCAGAGATGATAGAAGTGAAAAGAGGATGCCTATAGCCCTTATAGTTTCTTCATGAAAAATCTCTATCGAAAAAAAAAGACACCCTGTATACAGGATGTCCAAGCAAAGTGTGAACATATTTTTAAATATATATATATATATATATCACTTTTTCTGAGATGAAATCAATTGCAATATAGCATATGCTGAAGGGCACTCCTTAGGAGGGCATTAGCAAACTCCTAAGACAATGTCTTAATTAACTTTCAATAATTACCTTTTTAATTATAAAAGCTACGAAGTTGTCCCAATAAGAATGTCCCTTTCCGTCACCAGATATCACAGCCGTTTTCAGAACAGAAATCCGTTCGGTAGATCGTCCGCAAAAAATTCGTGAAGGAACACCGTTTTTTTTTTTATTGTTCATTGCGCATCTTCAGAGACGCGTATTTCCTTCATTCCTAATGTGAGAAGGGGAAAGAGCACCCTATCACCTCTTGCATCCTGGAACAAGCTTAAAAGAAAACAGAAAATGCAACACAAAATAAGGGCAGCTTCGATAGTCACCCGATACATTTGTTTTTGTTTTGTTTCTGCAAGTTAAAGCTCATCTTCGACGCATGAGGCAACACTGTGCTCCTTTACCCTGTCACATTGTGGGTGAAGGAAATACGCGTCTCCGAAGATGCGCAATGAACAAAAATAAAGAAAAAAACGGTGTTCCTTCACGAATTTTTTGCGGACGGTCTACCGAACGAATTTTTGTTCTGAAAACGGCTACGATATCGGGTGACGGAAAGGAACAGATGTTCTTATTGGGACAACTTCGTAGCTTTTATAATTAAAAAGTTAATTATTGAAAGTTAATTAAGACATTGTCTTAGGAGTTTGCTAATGCCCTCCTAAGGAGTGCCCTTCAGCATATGCTATATTGCAACTGATGTCATCTCGGAAAAAGTGATATATATATATATATATATATATTTAAAAATATGTTCACACTTTGCTTGGACACCCTGTATGTGTGTGCGATGGTGTAAAGCCTCACCGAGGCACAGGTATAAATGGTAATGTAAAGGGGATACAAGAGGTAAATTAAATAAAAGTTCCTGATATGAAATTGAAGTAGTTGAAGGTAATTAAGAATAAGAGGCAATAGTAATTAAAGGTAGGTAATTAGAGGTAATTAAAGGTAATTCAAGCAAGAAAGTTGAGTCTAAATAATGAATGTAAGACATATGTAATTATGAGAAAGTTCAAATGGGATTAAAGGTAATTAGCCTCAATTAAAGGGAAATTCAGAGTAATTAAAAGTAAACGAAATTAAAGGGAATTAAATGCAATTCAAGAATACCTCAGGTAACCTGCGGCTACTTCGGTAATTAACGGGTAATTGAAAGTAATTGAGGCTAATTAAAAGTTAAGTAAATGGTCTTACATATAGTAGTTGAAAGTGCTGAACCGGAAGTCAGGTTAGACCGGAAGTGGACAACCGGAAGTCGAGTTGGACCGGAAGTGGATACCGGAAGTCATTTATAGACGGAAAGGGGACAACCGCAAGTCGGGTTTAGGCCGGAAGTGGACACCCGGAGGTCAAGTATAGACCGGAAAACGCGCCTAATGGGCGCGTTAGGTTCGTGCTCCGGGAACGTTCCCTCTTTCAGGGGATCACTTAACACCTCCAAAGTAACTTCCGGTGCACGTTCCCGGGTGCACCCTGCGCACCCCTTCTTCGTAGTCGGAGAACGCTGGGGAAGAGCGGGGCCAGTTCCGGAGCGTGACGGATGTTCCAGTGTACTGTCTTTCGAAATGGCGCAACCGTTCCAACACGTTGCAACCGCCCATGCTTTTTGTGTTCCCGGAATCATCGGATGTCGGCGGTGAATAGTGATACGATTCCAGAGGACTACTATGGTTTACTGCTATGTTTACTTAAAAGCAGACGACAGAAAAAAGCTGGATAGGTGGCGCACGCTCAGCGTCACTGGCGCTCGGCTTCCGGATAGCCTCACAAACACAATTAAGTGGAGACACCAAGGGTTCATTCCCCTAAGAACCCAGGATATGGCGCTCGGGAGCCTGCTTAACGCGCCCAATCCTAATGCATTTTTCTCGCATTTACCGCTAAATCGTCACTGAATTTTTTTGTCTTTACACGTCTATTCACAATGAAAACAAGCTTCACCTATCCGTCCACAGTATGCAATTTTTTTTTCAGCACATTGTGGTGCTTGGGACCTTGTCTGGGAATATGCCGTCGCGTCTTGCGACCTTGTAGTTCTCGCTGCTGATGTAATAATGTGCTACTGTTGGTATACTCTCTCCGTTTCTTCGATATATCCCGGGTGCTTCTTGTAAACATCAGCTGCCTTGTAAAACTGCATAATCGTTTAAATGAAGTTACCCTCCGAAAACAGGAGTTCAGGAAGTGCAGAATCTCCAATACCGAAGATGTTAACAAAGTCTCGTTTTATTCATCGGTGAGTAAGGCCTTAGCGTTACGCCATCATATTGAAAACAGCCATACCCTGTGTAACAGTTCTGCGTTAACTCTTTCAAGCATGAAAAATATTTTCCCCATTGCTGCATGGTGGTTCTGTTCGTCGACCACTTGCCCGCTGCTTTGCAATAGTCATTGGCATCGGCACAAGGTGTCGCCACATCGGAGCGCGCGACGTAAGAGCTGCTGCTTCGTTTTTGTGAAGAAGCAGTGTATCATTGAGGGCGCTCCATTCTCGTGGTCGTCTTCTTAGAGAAAACGAGGTAAGAATCTCGTGGCACACCGTTAATTTGTTTCATCACATGTCTACGTTCCGTTGAATATGCTATCGGCCTGATTCAGCGCGGACTTTTGGTGCATCTTGAGAAAAACGGGTGGTCAACTGGAGGAACCACCGTGCTCGAAGGGGTCACTAATACGCGGAACGGGTGTTGTTAGTTTTCGCAGGTGCGTCAGTGCGCTAGAATACACGGTGTCTCCATATAATTCAGGACATCCCCTCAGACCCAGGAAACTGTTCGGACGGTGCTAACGTTGACGAGGATCCCACCTGCAGTCTTATAGACTGGACGACAGCTCGTCTGCATCCGGAAACCATTTACCAGACGCATCAGTCTCAGACAGGCAGTGCCGTCGAACAAGTTGATTGCTAAACAAACATTTTAACAAACGAAAACAAACGAGCGAGACTACACGTTGATACCGCTGTCCATCTCACAGGTACGAAACACCAGCCGGCGCCGTGTATCCCTCGACGATATGCTAACTGCAGCGCAAAAGCAAGGTCATCCCCTCAACATCATCAGGTGTGCATCACCTGCTGTGTTGCCTTGTGCATGAAAAAAACATTGTTTTGCGCTCTACCACTTTTTGAAGATTTGTAGCCCCTTGCTGCACGGTGGTCAATGGTGTTGACCACCGTATACTGTAACCAGTATACCACATATTTTTTCTAACTGCATTTTTGTGTTCTACAGGACATTATAAACAATTATATCATTAAACGACTCAGTCAATTAAACATAACATTTTTTGTTCTTCAAAGAGTTAAACAAAGCGAATCGAAATCTCCAAAAGATTCGCTTGATGAAATCTTTCGCGTCGCCTTTATTTTCCGTTGCTGGATGTGGCACACGTGCCTTACATCGCTGTCACACGAACATTCCACTTATGAAACATATACACGCAGTCTTTTCTTACTCGCAGACATTGGTGTATTTTTTGTTGGTGTTAACAGTAGACAAGTTTCATATGAGTGTGTGCGTGAAGGAAGTGGTCACTACCTTGCACTTGTGGCAAAGAACGAAGCACATGTGGCCTGGGATCCACACGACGAAGCGATTTCGCGTGCAGTCTTTTTCGGAGCTGTAAGCATGGATATATGCATGAGCTACACTGCATTGGTTCAATGTATGCAGCAGCCTATTCATACAAGCCTTAAAAAAAAAAAGAACCACGATGATTTCGCATTCTTCTGTGCAGATAAGACAAGCGTGAAATTGGTTGTGCAAGATGTGATGCGTTCTGCGTGCCCTTCTGCTGCGTGGGTGAACTTCGACAACACTATAGTGCTGTATGATTGGACCCGTGGGCAACAACGCCAGAGTCATTTTGTTGACTTTCCTAGCCTTCGCTGCCGAGTGGCAGCGCATGCGGAGGCATGCTTTTCCAACACATCCATATATAACGGCATACTGGATATCGCAGATTCGTGATATTGACAGGTTATTGACAAGTGTACAGGCTTGGTAAAACCGGCCTCGGTGGCTCAGTCGGTAGCGTGTTCGCCTTCTGATCCCGAGGTCGCGGGTTCGAACACGGCCGTGGGCGAGGACGCCAGCAACTTGGTGGCAGGGTACAAGTTGCTTAGACACGCCGTCGTCCGCGAGGGACGTTAAATACGGGGTGCCGTGTGATGAGCTTTCATCGCACGTTAAAGAACCCTCAGGTGGGCAAAAGCAATCCACAGACCGACCGCTGTGGCGTCGCTCATAATCTCAGTTGTCTCGCGACATAAACAACCAATTATTACTAATTAGGTTTGGCAAAACACGCGGTTTGTCCGTATTCTCGCACGCTCGAGTGTGTAATGCATTTTAATGGCGAAGCTTTTGTATGTGCGACAAGTTACGTGCCGTCCCCGACATCAAATTCAGAAACTGCATCCTGTCTCTACAGCGTTCATATCGAATAGAAATCATCGTGTGAGCCCATGCGACAGGACGACCTGTTTTGGCCCACGTCATCTGGGGCATCTTCGGCCCACAGCATATCCAGTGGAAATGCTGTGTTCTTTTGGGAGGTCTTCTAAAGGGCTTTCAAAGATACCAATTTTGTGTACCTTTATTCTATCAGGTTCTTACGGGTGCCTTCTACTGTACAAATGTCCCTGGACACGTTTATGTTTGCAGGCAAGATGAATTGTACGTTGAAGTCGCGCATCAAGTTTCACCAGGGTGAAGTGCGCCGTTGTTCATGGGACAGTTTTCGTAAAGGTGTAGAAAGTACTCGCTGCGTCTATGATTTTTTTTTTCTTTTGCCAATCAATCAACAACGAAGTATTGTCGCCAGTACTTGACACCATTCAGTGCTATAACTGGTTGGCGTGTACGTAGGAAGTCTTAGGATATGCCTGAACCATTGTTGTCCCACATATATTAAAGAAGTAGAAAACAGGCCCGGGTACATAGCATAGCAATGTAGTGAGGCATCTCATTTCAAAACAGAAGGGTCGACTTTCGAATCCTGCTCACGGGTGGACCTCAATATTCCCGGGTACGTAATCCCCGATCTGGAAATTCTCGTTCTCGAAACAAGGAAAGCGAAGGGGAATGCTCGATTGCTTCGTAAGATGGTATATGCCGTGTTTAAAAACACTTTATCACTATTTAACAGAGTTGTACGTAACGGGGAATTGCGTTACTAGTAATCAATTACTTTTTTGAGTAATTTGTAACGTAATCGATTACTTTTCTGGCCAAGTAATTTTTTGAGTAATTCAATTGCAATTTTGAGTAATCAATTACCAAGTAATCGATTACTTTGAATCGATTACAAAATGCATGATCTGCATTTCCCGTGAAAAGTACGTGTGCAAAGACTTCTCAAGCCTCAGCATTAACAACACTGCCATCCCAAGATGCGCGTCATGTAAATATCTTGGTGTAACCATCGATACCACACTGCGCTGGTCTAAGCAAGTGAACGAGACTATCTGCAAGGGAAAGAAAACGCTCAACCTGCTTCGCAGAATCAGCGGTAAATCATGGGGCTGCAATGCGCGGTCATTGCTCACCCTTCACAAAGCCCTGATCTTGTCACGCATTCTCTACGTGGCGCCATACGTAGACCTCGCGCCCACACAATGGCAGGCCCTTGAACGCCTTCATCGCGCCGGAATAAGAACTGCGCTTGGTCTCTCAACCTTCTTAGCGTCACCCAAACGTACCTGGAAGCTAAGGAAAAGCCTGTTAGTGTCCACTCTGAGCTCAAAGGACTCCAGTTTCTGGATAATGCATCAACATCTATCAACAAGCGTTCCCTTTTCACCAACCTCGAACAAAGGACGCACACATCCCTAGGACGCCTGGCTAGTGCCACCAGCTCTCTAGCCAACAGAGGGGGGGGGGGGGGGGGACTCTTCCTCGGCTCCCAGCTAGTCCGCCTACGCCGCCGTGGCGGCAGTTCGTGCCCACAACAAAGCTTCACATCCCGGGTCTACGGAAGAAGAGCGAGTCCAACCCCCTGGTGGCCAGGATGGCGGCTGAGAACCTGATAAGCGACGTCTATCACACACATACTCTGGTGTTCACGGATGGCTCCATTGACCACCGTTCCGAGAGCGCTACCAGCGCGTACTACGTCCCGTCAATGATCATGGCCTGGCAAGGGAAATCAGTTCGTTATCCAATCTCATCTACGACGGCCGAACTCCTGGCCTTGTTACACGCAGCTGCTGCGGTTCAAGTCACCGGAATAACTAAGGCCGTTTTGCTTACGGACTACAGAAGTGCCCTCAACAACGTAATGAACCCCATGTGTGGTAGCATCCTAGCCCGATGTATAAGGAGGTCGTGTGCCCAGCATAGGCTAACCGGAGGTGAGCTTACGCTCCAGTGGATCCCGTCTCATGTCGGCATCAGAGGCAATGAACGAGCGGACCAGCTAGCTTCCTCAGCACACTATAGCTGCAGCCCATCCTTACCAGTCCCGGCCGACACTGACAGGCACATGGTCGTCAAACAGCTGGTTGAGGTGCGTCATCCTGGCATACAGGACATCATGCAGGATCAATGACCCTCTCTTCCCACGAAATATCATCAACGATACCAACACGACATCAACAACTTCATTAAATACACTTCGGTCCCTGTTTGCTCGAAGCCTTCGTCGATGCCTCGGAGTTCCAAGAATGGCTGAAACACGGCAAGTACTGGCTGAAGCTGGTGAGCTCCCGATTGAAGTTCTCCGTGAACGGGAAACGGCTCGGCACTACCTCCGTTTGCGTGCTCACATTCCCCGCCACCTGCTACTCAGGAAAATTCAATACCGCCCTGGAAGCGACTTCTATCGTGTAGCGCAGAGGACACGCCAGACTCTCACTGGCTTCATAACTAAGGACACTATACCGCCGGAAGCCCCCTGGTCTCTACCGGTACCGCCCACTTTTGTACGCCTCCCAAACCTTCTGCAAAGAAGAGATCAGGTCCCCCCTCAAGTCCTCCGAGCCCATTTTCATGCTCTGGTAGACGAGAAATTTTCTACGTTTACGGCAGCATATACTGATGGCGCATCCCGAAAAAACAAGTCCGCCTCAGCCTTCGTCATTCCATCCGCAGGCGTCGTGCACGGAAGACGCCTTTCACATCCAACCTCCTCCACAGCTGCGGAACTCTATGCCATCATTTTCTTTCTACAACACATCGCTGATTTTCCACCCCGGGAATGGGCAGTCTTTACAGACTCCAAATCTGCACTTCAAGCAATTGAAAATTCCATACGAGGCCCATCCGCACCCCTAGTCACAGACGTGTTAATGGCTTACCACACTATCTACGCCGCAGGCCACAGGCTAGTTCTCCAGTGGGTTCCAGCCCATTGTGGTGTCGTGGGGAACGAGCAGGCCGACAGCGCCGCAGAAGCAGCACTCTCGTATCGGAACCGGACCCGTATTGTTCTGCTCAGAGGAGACCGCCGTTCAATTCTGCGACGTCTAGTGACACCCCTGGCTTCCCGCCAACGGACAACCGACATTCTTCCCCCCTCTATGTTGAACAGAGTTGATCCCACGCTCGCTTTCCGCATGCCACGAAACACATCTAGTCAGGATGCTGCATTAATCCACCGCATGCGCCTCGATGTGGCCTTTACAGCTCAGTGGCGTTACCGCTTGAGACAAATTGATTCTCCCACCTGCTGCCACTGTGGTGCTCTTGAGGATCTGGAGCACATTCTTCTTCATTGCCCTCACTACGAACCTTCCCGAACCACACTCTCCGAGTCTCTTCGTCAGCTGGACTCTCGCCCTTTCTCTCTACCGAAATTGCTTGGTCCCTGGCCCAATCCAGCCCAGCAACGCTCTGCGCTCAAAGCTCTTCTGACATTTCTGGACACCATCGGACTTCGATCGTTATTGTGAAGGGGCTCGTTATTTTATTCCCCCCATTCCACCCAGCAATGGGGTAGAGTATCGCCTGTTGCGATGAAACTCCCCACTCTCCAAGGCCGAAAATAAAGTTGTTGTTTCTTCCCACGAAAGATCTTCCCCGTGAAATGCAGACAATGCTCCATCGATTACGCACGGGATCTGCGTTCAGGAGCTCGCAACTGTTCAAGATCGACTCCAGGGAGGACTCCAGTTGCGGACACTGTAATCATCTGGAGACTATCGCGCATATCCTGACAGAATGCCGTGCATACCATACTATGCGGGAAACTCATTTTCCCCACGCCAGGCCTGGGATACTGACGGACGTCCTCTTCCCCGAAGGTTCTTGTGCGGAACGACTTTCAAAAACTCGCGGCCTCGTGCGCTTTCTTCAAGAAACTGGCCTAGCAGAAAGACCACTCTAGTGCACCTCTCACCTACAGTGTGCTTCCGTCCCATCAGTATCGGTCATCCTGCCTATGCATCACTTTGAAGTCCTCAACTCCCCTCTCCCACTTTCCTTTTTTTTTTTTGCTATAGTCGTGACGATGCCTTCTTGAGTGCGGCCAACAACGGCAAGCTACCTCGACCCCTCCCCCCTCCCCTCTGTTTTAACAGTGTAGGATTTTGTGGGAGTCCCAGTTGGAACTCTTTTGTCTTCTCTCACTATGCGAGATGCACAGAGAAAACAGAACGCTCGACCCCGATAACCTATTGCGACTCTTGTGCATTTATGAGCTCCTGTCAGTCTCGTGTGGAATACTGTCGATGTCACAACGATGTCGACGATTTGCAATGACTTGTCACAGTGGCCTAGATATCTGGCATGTTCAGAGCAGTGGAGAGAAAGGTCACAAAAAAAAATCTTGTTCAAATGCTTGCAGTGCCTCCCTCAAGCAAAATTTCTGTCAGCTCTGAGGTTTAACTCATGCAATTTCTCGGTGCCTTGCAGCTTGCAGTGCTCGCTGTTATGCACGACGGCATTCAGACACTTCTGTTTGTACTTTTTTTCCTCAGGTATCGAAAGCAATTGGCAAAGTAAGGCGTTACTTTTCTAGACGTTACTTTATTACTTTTCCGGCGAGTAATTTGTAACGGTAAAAAATTACTTTTTCGTACAGGGTAACAGTAACGGTAATCAATTACTTTTTTTTAGTAACGTGCACAAGTCTGCTATTTAACCACCCAAATTCACGAATTTTCGATGTCTGTCCAAGTTCCAAGTGTTTTTAGCGTACAAAAAACACATTTTAGCGGCCGTTAGGCTTATCGAGGCAGACACGACGGTACACCACGTTGGTTCATTTAGGTTAGTCCAAGTTTGGTGTGTGCATTTTTCTGTCCAGGTTCGTCTAAGTTTGTTGTTGGCACTTTCCCGCGCGAGACTGTGCATTTTATATAGTCAAATAACGTTTATTTCCCGTAGTTTAGTTTGCTGCGGGGCTTTCGATCACTTTATTTCGAGGTACACCCCCCGCTCACCTCAGAGGACAGGCTTTTCAACAAGAAGGAAGCAACGTCTCGTGAGAGTTTAAAGGAGCATGGTAAGTGGGGAGAAAGAAAGTTCTCTTTTAGATCACGTCCAAATGTGTCACCACTGTATTGTATTTTTGCACAATAAATACTGCGCCAGCGAACATTTTGCGCCCACGGCAGACGTTTGATTCCCCCGTCCGCGCGAACCTCTCCGCTTTTCTGCGGAGGCCACGTGACAAGCCAAGAGAACTCGCGTCACGATGTGACGATGCACCTGAGTCCACTCAGAGGAGGGATCGGTCAACGACGCTGCGGAGATCTGAGCGTTGCGTTTCTCAGTTTCGCTGACAGACGCTTCTTCCGATAAGATCACATGGAGTCCGAAACGGTCGATCTGTCTTGTGCAGCAACTTCGATATTAGTGCAGGTGATCATTCTTTGCCGTTTGCATTGCTCACTCGCGTCAGGTACATTTAGCAACGGTGCAACACATCGGTTCAGATAGATTCGGAAGTCGGCGTCGACGGATTTCGCTACGCACGGTGGTGACTTATAGTCAATCTCATTGAAATGTAGACTGCATATTCGGAGTTCAGTGCCAGGTTGAACAGCCTCACGTTGAATCAAAGCAAGCCACCTACTTCTTGCTGGCACGCTGGCTCCCCTAGGTGGTGGTGGTGCTGGTGAAAGGTCTTAGACGCATCAAGCCGCAAAGAGCCACATTGAACACCGCCACATATGAGAGGACGATGGCGACGTACGTACGGTATGTACTACCTACTCGTAGACACACACAATGATGATAAAAGAACCACACAAGAACCACCGTAACGTGCCGTCGGTAAACAGATACCATTTTCAAAACGTTTATTTCCTGTTTGATATCCTAGAATGAATAGCAGCGAACAAGTATAGCACTTCGCTCTGTCGAGAGCAGACGAATTTTTCGCAGGGAATAAGGGCCATTGCGGGTGCGACGTCGCAGGACCGGAGGAGTGGCCTGGAGATGGAATCCGGAAACTTCCCGCCGCGGCAGCATTTTTTACAATTAAATCGCTTTGTACTGGAACTTGTTTGAGCCGTTCGTATATGTTTATCATGAGCCATTTCACGAAATACGAGCGGTTTTTAGACAGCCTGAACACCGTTTCCATGCTCCTTTAGGCTCATGTCCCGCCACTCAAGGTTCGCCAGCTCAGTCAGGTTAGTCCAAAGAAAGACATGTTCTACGTGAGAAAGAATAAAGGGGAAAGATTTAGATTACTTCGGAGAGATGCGTGTGGAACAGCAGCAATGGAAGGTGCCACGAGCGTTACCATAATTTGCTAGTGCCCTGAGACCTTTTATAATTTTGTTTGCCACACTACTTCAGTACCTGTTTTGCTTTCGTTGAGACTCACTTCAGGGTAGTTTCATTTTAAATCGAACAACGTGTGAAAGTCGTATTTTTTAATTCGCCCAGAAAAAATATATGTTAGAGGACAGCTCAAACGACACAAATCGCGCCACGTGCGACGGTCGTGCGTGTAGTAGTTTCCGCGTAGGAGAGGGGGAAAGTCTGAGGCTGCTTGAGCACGCTTTCTTCTGGACCGATTTTGACGGGATCTAGCACCGCTAATTTTATGTCTAGGAACTGGAGTTTTTTTGTGATTATAGGCTGCACCATAGACACTGTCGACAGTTACCCACGGAACTCTGAGAGCCACAGATTTTCTGTTAAAAAATGCCAAACTTGGCGAAAACGTTCAAAAAGGCCAAACTTTGTTACTAATTTTCTTCATAACGGAACGTCTGAGAACATCCAGCTTAGTGCCGTTCGATAGGACGTTGAAAGAGCTTTCTTGCTGTATAGAATTCATTTTTCTCAGCCCAGTTGTTTCTGTGTTATTAACTTGAGAATCACACATGGTAGGCGAAAATTGCCAATGTTGCATCTCAATTTTCTCAAAAATGCCATCTTCGATTTCTTTGATTATTTTTCGAAAGGTGGCGTCACGTCTGTACTTTAGACGTCAAGTGAGACAATCTTTTATTTTTACCTGAGAGACGCGCAGCGATTTCTTTTGTCAGGCAGGGTGCACGAGGCTGCGGCCTTGCGCGCCCCACCCACGAGCACGCGACCTTCAACCTCTTCTTTGCTATATGTGTCCCGTTGACGGAGAAATCAATGACCACACTGCGTGAGCTTGTTGTAGTGTCCCCGGAGCATCACTTTACGTTTACCCAATGGTCTCTCAGTTCCCTCAGGCTCATTCAAACCGTGGGAGAGTACATGAGTTGCCTGTGCGCCCTTGACGAGAAGCCCCAGTTCGACGAACATACCGACAAAGCAGTGAGAAGAAACGAAGCGCTTCGTGGAGATCTTTATCCACTGGTAACATCTTAGCTTTTGTTTCAGGTTGCCACCAGTCCCCCAGGAAGTGTGAAAGTCACATCCTTTTCATTGGTAAAAGAACGAAGAACGGAAGTTTCGAACAACGTAAAATGTGCCCATTGCGAGATCCCTGCAGGTGGTGGCTGCTACCATTGGATTAGCATCATCCGATAGCTTTACACATGTTCTTTCACATGATATAAGGTGAATGGGTTCAAGCGCATGGATGCCAGAAGGACTACTGAAGACCACACCGAGGGTTTAAGGTACCTACGGCTACCGGAAACGAGGGATTTTAGTTGTGCGTTGTTCTGTCGGAAATTTTGATTCCCACGGTGACACTGACACATCTCGGTGAGGGCGAACGTGTTATACTTGAGAGCAGCAACTGTCATCACAGCGGCCTTACGGGTTTTGTGCCACCCGTCGTGGTTCCGAAATAACCCTACGGAGCATAAAACTAATTAAAGCGAGCATGCACACCTTCGGAACTATCACTTATTGCGCCTAAGTTAAGAGGCGTCTGCAACTGCGCGACCACAAATTTGTATTCTCAGGTGTTGTAACTTTCTGTCCCCTGTGGCCGTAGTTCTGCCTTCTTAATATGAACTCGCACGACAGCCTCATAGCGTGCGTATGTGCATTGCCTCAAACACATGTGCGGGAGAATAGTGAATATGCGCAAGTGCGTATACGCACACGTGGTGCGTGCGACTCCCATGAAAGTGCGTAATAGCAAGTTCAAGTCGCCCACGAAAGTATTGCCCTGCGTCTCCAAAGGAAAAAATAAACATACGTACCATAAGTGCAAAATAAGTACATAATGCAACACCTGGGCATTAAATTACAAAGCAGACTACGAAGCAAAACGCGCTCGTAAACATTCGAAGAGCGCCATTGTGTGGAAAAATCGCTCCGCGGAAAGGTAGCCCTACGTCTCAATCAAAAGGAGAAAAGGTACTTTACCAGCATCGCAAAGTACCGGCATAATTCTGCCCCTGTGGTATAAATCGTGAAAAATATTCCGGCTTTTTAGAAATAATTAAGACCGAACATGCAAAATTTTCGCGTACCACTCGTGGTTTTGCGATACTAGGCGGACAAAGAATGCGCTTGAACCCAGTCACTTTATATCATGTGAAAGGTCAAGTCTAAAGCTGTCGGATGATGCTAATCCAATGGTGGCAGCCACCACCTGCAGGGGTCTCGCAATGGGCACATTTTACGTTTTTCGAAACTTTCGGTTTTCGTTCTTTTACCAATGAAAAGGATGTGCCTTTCACACTGCCTGAGGGAGTGGCGGCAACCTGAAACAAAAGCTAAGATGTTACCAGTGGATAAAGATCTCTACGAAGTGCTTCGTTTCTTCTCACTGCTTTGTCGGTATGTTCGTCGAACTGGGGCTTCTCGTCAAGCGCGAACAGGCAACTCATGTACTCTCCCACGGTTTGAATGAGCCTGAGGGAACTGAGAGACCATTGGGTAAACATAAAGTGATGCTCCCGGGACACTACAACAACCTCACGCAGTGTGGTCATTGATTTCTCCGTCAACGGGACACATATAGCAAAGAAGAGGTTGAAGGTCACGTGCTCGTGGGTGGGGCGCGCAAGGCCGCAGCCTCGTGCACCCTGCCTGACAAAAAAAAAAAAAAATCGGTGCGCGTCTCTCAGGCAAAAATAAAAGATTGTCTCACTTGACGTCTAAAGTACAGAAATGACGCCACCATTTGAAAAATAATCAAAGAAATCGAAGATGGCATTTTTGAGAAAATTGAGATGCAACATTGGCAATTTTCGCCTACCATGTGTGATTCTCAAGTTAATAACATAGAAACAACTGGGCTGAGAAAAATGAATTCTATACAGCACGAAAGCTCTTTCAACGTCCTATCGAATGACACTAAGCTCGATGTTCTCAGACGTTCCGTCATGACGAAAATTGGTAACAAAGTTTGGCCTTTTTGAACGTTTACGCCAAGTTTGGCATTTTTTAACAGAAAATCTGTGGCTCTCAGAGTTCTGTGGGTAGCTGTCGAGAGTGTCTATGGTGCAGCCTATAATCATAAAAATCCTCCAGTTCCTAGACGTAAAGTCAGCGGTGCTAGATCCCGTCAAAGTCGGTCCAGAAGAAAGCGCGCCCAAGCAGCCTCCGACTTTCCCCCTCTCCTACGCGGAAACTACTCCACGCACAAGCGTCGCACGTGGCGTGATTTGCGTCGTTTGAACTGTCCTCTAACATATATTTTTTCTGGTCGAATTAAAAAATACGACTTTCACACGTTGTTCGATTTAAAATGAAACTACCCTTCAGCTATACCTTAGGTTCCTTAAAGGGAATTTATAGCGCTCGCTGTCCTTGTCGTCGTGATGCGCACTGCAAAATTAGCTGACATGAGTACATGGATATTATCCACGTTGAAAAAAAAACTTATAATAATTATATTAATTATATATTTTAATAATTATTTTGCTAATATTATTTTGTGTACTATATCTGGCTATGCAAGCGCACAGTATGTGTACTAGGCACTTATATGGTTACGTTCACATAAGCCCGATAGAATGGAAATAAAGCAAATTTAATTACAGACCAGACGAATTACCGGCGCGAATATCGTGCAATCCATTCTTTCGAACGCCTCTGTCCGAAACGAACAAAAATGGGTGATCCTAGCACAATGAGCACACGATAGGCAACTCAAGTGAGCACTCGAAGGGTCAACGAACAGAAGAGCCCATTCTTAAATATGGGGCATGGTTGGTAGTAAGGCTTGAGCCAGGCGGCTTCCCATATCCTCCGGATGCGGCGGCAACACGTTCTTAATTCTCTTGATTAAACAGAAGAGAAAGAAAGTTCCGTTCCGTAACACATTCTCTTAATTAAACTGCCACCACTAAAATGTGCCTTACCTCTTCGCATAAATTAAAATTACCCCGAGGATGCGACATCCCCCCCCCCCCCCCCCCGCATTACATGTCCCGATGAGTCGCTCGCGTACAAGGGCCAAGAGGGCAGATGATGAATTCACTCTAAATGTCCGAATACATAAAAAAGGAATAACGAGTTGTCCTTAAAGGGGCGTAGAAGGCAGCACGAACATACAGGGTGTTTTACCTAACGGAGACACCTAACCGAGATACTAGAGACCGAAACCAATTATTTTGCGAGCAATGTCGCAAACGGCAAAAGTGCGTCGAAGAAAGAGTTCACTCTTATTTTCTTCACCTGGCAGATGGCACTGCATCACCTTTCGGAGCGCAACAGACAAATAGGTTCATTTTTACCCGTTTGTCCTTTGTAGCTCATTTTGCGACATCCACGCATCGATGACCACAGTGTGATGAAGGTATGTGTAAAAGGGTAGCGATACTCCCATAAGGCCCTGCGTCTTCAAATCTACGCCAAGTTTTGACGGTCAGCGCCACCCATCCGTTGTGCGGACAACTACAATTGTGACCTCACTCATGACATCCGGTGAGGACACAGTTGACGTCGGTTGTGACGTCGGTTCACATGTCACGCACTTCCGTTTGCTTTACTTTCCCCTCACCCCGCACGCGCTTCGTTTTCCTTTACTTCCATCGCGACGTCGAACAGTTGTTCGAAGGCCAATGGATCGCCTGCTTGACCATAGAAGTAGCCCACTGAAGAGAGCAATGAAATACAAGACAGAGAACAGTTCATGTAAGAGTGCACTGGTAACAAGTTTAATGACAAATAGCCCATAGTAACGTATGACAACCCGTGCGAACATTGAGAGGCTTGTGAGTGGTAGCCTGACGTTTACAGGATCCGCAATCAGCATACACAAGGCCATACACACTACAAGACATTGTGTGGTGCACTCATGACCTCCTGAGGGTCCTGCTCAAGTTTGGATTACAAGAAAGACTGCAACAAAACTCTACAATCTGTGGGAGTGCACTATGCAGTATATGTTGTAAGCAATCGGACAACTGGTCACAGACGTTGTGCTTCTTTAATGGTCACGAACCGAATGGAAGATGCGTGTGGTCCGCGATACAACTTCGTCGTCGTCGTTTTTTTACATATGTCGCTGGTATGACATGGTACCACAAGCAATAACTCTCAATATACAATCTGCACCTGTGACTTTCACATGCAGATCACAAGTGAATGTAGGTCACAACAAGGCGGCACTGGAGAGGCAATGAGGGTTACTTCATCTGGAACATCTGTGATAATGCCGTGTGGATTGCTTCACCTTTTTAAAAAGCTGAGTTGATAAGAAAAGAAAAAAATGGAGAAATAGGCACTCATTACGAGAGCCCGCTACTCCAGATCACTAAGGAAAACAAAAATGGCTAACTACAATAAAACCAATGATTGACAAAGACACTCAGTCAGTCACTCACACACACTGTCCACACACACTGTAGCAGACACTGTCAGTCACCCTGTCGTCAGTCGGCCCTATAGTGGCCGAGTGAGTGGCGCCAGTGCGCCCTCCAACATGGCGGCCGGTTGCCGCACCTCTCTCACACGCGCCCCTCTCCTATGCGCGATCAAGCCTTTATACATAGAGATCAGTGGTTCCACCCCTGAGAGCAGCAGGATGCGGAAACTCGCTTACTTTGCACGACTTTGACGTGCGCATGAGCAGGCAAAGAGGTACTTTTTCCTATATTGAATAACCGAGTAAGTGATTAGTACACACCTAACTTATCTCATCGATGTAAAAAAAAAGTTGTTTACATTCGAATATCTCCTCGCAACGCCCAGTTTCGCTCGCGCATCAAAATATCAGGGTTGCCGGGTCAGATTTCGTATTTTTCCCGCCTTTGCTACCTTTTTAGATATAGCTTGGTGTGACTCTCTGTGTGAGTGACTGACTGAGTGTCTCTGTCATTCATTGATCTTATTGTAGTTAGCCATTTTTGTTTTTCTAAGTGATCTGGAGTAACCGCTCTCGTAATGAGTGCCGCTTTCTTCATTTTTTTATTCTCTCTTGAACTTAACCCAACCTTCGGCGAACTTTTGCCGGTGGTGATTCCACATAAGATCAGGCAGGTTGGTCCAGACGTGGTCTCAGATTTTTCTTGAAAAATTATATGTTGTTGGCCGATGTCTCTAGGCGACGAAGACTGTTGTTTCAAGTCTCTATGTCCATTCGTTGCCGAGAAAACAAATTAAGCGTGAAGTCAGGTGGAATTCGCTTTTATCGCAGTTTTCGTTTTTCCTAAGTTTGGTGCGCGCACGCGCACACACACAACGCACGCACACAAACAGGCGCGCACACAGGGCCGACCAGAGAAATTACAGACCCCGGGGATGGGTATAATGCCCGGGTCCCCTCCTTACGTCTCGATAACACAGTCCAATTATTAGTATTTCTTCTTTATATGATTACGACGGGCATTGGGTCGTGCGGGCCCCTGAAGAGGTCCGGGCCCTCGTGCGCCATCCCCGGCTCGTGGCATCGTTCGAGGCAAAACCTATTGATTATTTTCTGTATCTTTAAACAACCCTCAATCGCGTTTATCTGGTTCGCACAACCTCGTGGCGTAAGCTGAGGTGTGGAAGCTCTGCTTACTTCACTCTGAAACCAAAACTGGATGAAGGAAAGGTCAGCCAGACAGAGGTCCATGGGCGTCGGAAGGTGAGGGCAGGGGGGCGGCCGCCCCCAACCAAAAACTAGGGGGGTGACGCCCCCCACTTTTCGCAAGACCCGCGTGCCTCTTACGGTACTGGGCGAGAACCCGGAAATGAGCCGAGAGCTTACATAATTCAGAGCTGCGGTTATCGCATTACCTACTTCTCTGGGTTATGTAGAAGTCAAATTGCACTTTTACAAGTGCAAAAAAGCAGAAATCTTTGTTATATGACGCCCCTGCTGCAGTGGTATTCCCTTTTCACAATTTTCATCGAGGTTACCACTACCGACTGATATTGAGAGCACGCTATCTTAAAGAAGATGGGGCTGGGGCTGCAAAAGTCGTCAGAGCCATATCTCCAAAGCAAATACACGTGTGTGATTTGGATCGTGCATCCCTGGGGGACGACAAACAGAATAAGACTAATCGAGGTCCATATAGGAGCATGCTGCTTTCTTCAAAAAACATCTGCCCTTTTTGTGGAAACACTAATTCCACAATCCCTTCTGATAAATGTTAGGGCCATTCCATTCCTCCGATCACTACCACGCAGGGTTGCGGAATGGGGTCACCCATTCCATTCCAATTCCATTCCGAGGAATGGAGATTTGTGAAAATTATATTCCTTTCAATTCCTCGGAATGGAAAGCTCTGGTCATTTCCCACTCCTGGAATGGCTTGGCAACCCCATGCCATTCCTTTAATTCCATCAATAATTTAAAAAAGAAGAAGAAGAAGGACCGGTAACTGTACTAGGTAGCCCTGAAGTGTTAGAGGAGGTTGGCATTACCCAGCACAGAAAAAGCACAAAGACTAAGTGCGGAGAGGTTCCTAATATCACAACAACATCGATGCACTAGTAATTGCGATGATACAACTTTTTTTTTAAATTCGGACATGTAAGCAATCTTGCTGATCAGTGATATCGTGTGTTCCGGTTCACAAACATGAGGTGCTGGAAAGATGTGCCTGATACCCAACTTCGCTGCGCAGTCATAATATGCGAAACTGTGGAAAATACTAGTTCTACGTCTCCTGAAGCTGCGCGGAGTTCAGGGTGACCGCAGAGAGCTTCCCTGTATTATTATTTTCGAAATGAAGCAGAAAGGAAGCCCCGTTTATACATGCCGAATATTCAACAATATTATTTCGCTCTTGACCCTGTGCAGGTGCAGTGCGTTGCAAAGGGCGCGAGGGCAGAAAGCAGTGGGTTGAAATCAAGGCTACCATCGGAGCACCCAGACCATTCCATTCCAATTCCATTCCTGCGAAAAAAGCCCTAATTCCATTCCAATTCCATTACTAGGACAGTTCCCGCCATTCCATTCCAATTCAATTGCAAGCTATGATAAGTCTGGAATGATTCCGGAATCATTCCGACTCCGGAGTGGCAACTCCGCAACCCTGCTACCATGTGTCTTTCGGCGCACGTTAAAGAACCCTCAGGTGGGCAAAGACAATGACCGACCACTAACCGCGTCGCTCATGATCAGGGTTGTCTCGCGACGTAAAGCCACGAATTATTACCACCATGTGTCATTCCTATTCCATTCCTAAACAGTTCCCACCATTCTATTCCTGTTTGCGATGTAGACGGGGTGATTCCGGGATAATTTCACTACAGCAATGCCTATCCTGCAACCCTAGTTTCGATTCGAACTGACAGACGCGGCACCCAGCGATTGTTGCGTGAAGGAGAGAATTGAGAGTTTTGGCGCCTGAAAACCGGCATCATCAAGAAGACCTGGATGTGACCAGTACTATACGAGAAGTCACGCCTTCTACATATTCTTGCCTTTTTTATTCCAACTATTCATCTGGATAAGTTAAAAAATCGTACCGACGAGTCGTCGGCACGAATTTTTAACTTATGCAGCAATAATGACCATTTGCAGACGAAATCATTGAACTTTTGACGAGAACAAAAATAAAAAGTAAAGAAATACGCCACTGTTTGCTTACACTTTTATAAATTTGTCTTACCGGAATTAATGAAACCATCAACAAGTATTTCAGTTCCTGCTGCTCTAATGCCAATTTCTTTTTCGCCTCAAGGTAATCAAGAACGCAAGATGGTCTTCCCTATTAGCATTAGAACCTCCACCGCCATCGGGGGGGGGGGGGGGGGTATGTTTATTAAGAAAAAAAGAAAGGAAAGGTTAGCCAGGCAAAGAGCCGGCTTGCTATTCGAAAAAAAGGGGGGAAACGAAAAAGAAAAGGAAGAAAAAAAAAAAGAGGGAATCGAAAAAAGGAAGGAAAAAGAAAAAAGAGAAACGGGGAAAACAAAAAGAAAGGAAAATAAAAGAAAGAAAGAAAACAAACTAAACACTAGGCACAACGTAACATGCAGTTCACGAGTCCTGAGACTCGGAGAAAACCGAGGGGAGCGGCAGTGGGCAGTGACAGCCCACTGGTTGGGGTGCGCCATCGGATTGCTTCGACGAGTCAATTCAAGTGAGCGCGTTAATGGCTTCCATTTTTGTATTTGCCACACTTCTCAATCCGTGTAGCACTACATGCACCATAGTGCTCTCCTCTAGGTTAGGTTAGGTTGGATTGGGTTGGGTTAGGTTAGGGCTCCCCCCCCCCCCTTGCCGTGAAAGACTTCCGACGCCTCTGCAGAGGTCGGCTTGCTATTAAAAAAGGAAGGATAAGAAAGGAAAGAAAAAGAAGAAAAACTTAATAACTGAATAATAAACACACACCGTCACACGATCACAAGGCGTTCATAAGGTCTGAAATGTAGAGAAAGCGGAGGAGCGCAACGGTGACGGCCCACTGGGACGGCTGAGGAACGGGACCCAGTAAGGTAGCCAATGTTAGAGTGATGTAGCCAAGTTGGGATACACGACGACAGAGGGCGTCACGGTGTAGAAGGTGTTGCCGGCATTGTAGGATGCAGTCAGGGCGGAACTAGATGAGGGGGGGGGGGGGTTCGGATGTCCTGACCCCCTCCTCAATTTCTGTCTTCACATAATGTTTAATTGACTCTCTAGATCACGTATCTAGCATGCTGTTCATGGCTGGAACCCCCTCCTCAGAAAAATCCTGGATCCGCCCCTGGATGCAGTGGCAGTGCATTGGCTGGGTGCAGTGTGTGGTGGTGCAGTGGTGCAGTGGCTGGTACAGAGGGGAGTGCTGGATTGACCGATTTTGTACAGAAGCAGCGGTGTGCGGGCGACGTTCGGACGGAGGCGGTGAAGGAGCGATTCCTCGTGACGAGTGCAGCGACACGTAATAAAGAAGTCCACTGAGGGCCGATTGATTGCATGTGACTGAGGAGGCATCCTCAGCTCTGAACGCTTGGGCACGAGCAGCACACCAGCGGCGGATAGACAGACGGCAGGCAGAAACAGAAAGGGGAAGATATGCAGTGGATATGAGTCACAACGGGTGCACTTGGCACCAACATGTAACCTATATACAGCCGAATAGAACTCTAACGACAAAATCAGTCGACAGCTCCAGACCATTCCTTTGAACATGTTAGCTATCGCATCTCCGAGGCCCTTTGTAAGCAGGAATTTCAAATAGAAATGGGAGCGGCATGATGAATCTTGAATTCATCCGACGTGGTAGGGGATGGCCTGCTGCGATTCAATGCTCATCCTTACCCCAACCATCATAATTAAAATAAAGTAGTGTGGTTGATGCCTGAATGTTCCTGGTCATTTTGGTCATAGGAGACCAGCGGCATGGCCGAGCGAGTGAAGGCGTCCCGCTCGTTGCTGGTAGCCAATGTCGTGCTGAAGACTGGGAGGTGGTGGGTTCGAATCCTACCGCTGTCTGTGCTGTCTGAGGTCTTCCCTGGGTTTCCCGAAGACTTTCCAGACGAACGTCGGCACAGTTCCCCCTGATGTCGGCCTAGGATGCATACTAACCCCCTTGTCCCCAACTCCCTCCTGCTGTCCGCTCTCCATCTGTACGCAGCTCATGGCCACAGCTGCTTCGCGGTGTAACTGATTTTGTGCGAATCCAATACGTTGGAGAGCGGACATATTAATTTTGTGATAGCTAAAACGACAATTTATTCTGTAAACTGCCAACAACTTCGAAATTACGCACGAAATCGAAAGGACGGAAACGTTCAGACCAGTCTGCCTCATGCCTGCTGGGACATTTCTCTAAGAATGCCACGTGAAAGGCTGTATTTTAAGACACTGCCTACTTCATGGGAAGCACGAACCTTCGCCAGTCGTCATGTGCAACGAGATAACGAAGCACGAATGCTCGATTGATTGTTTCTATTTTATTTTTCATCGCGAAAGGATAATACGCCATGTCTGAATCCGGTGTCACGCGAACAACGCCGACGTTCTTTGAAAGCCCACCCCAACGGCCCTGCCCAAAAGATATCCAATATGAAACGCGACGCCTCGAGCGGCAGCGCATGAAAATTAATTAGAAAGCTATTGAGCGCTGCCTCCATTCAACGTACTGCAACCTGCTGCAGGTTTGCATTCATTGTCGTGTAACGGCACCAGCTGATACAATAACTGCGAAGCCATCGGATTCTGACAGGTGAAAGGCACACATACACACGCATGTCGTCGCTAAGTTATATTCATCGAAATCGAAAGTACATCTCCGGTACGAACTTAACTCCCCCAGCATCTTTAACTTTATCAGACACCGTGCTAGACACGCCCCGTTCGCCCCCCTTTTAATTAACTTGTCAGCGGCCACATGACAGTTCCCTCTGAAAAGTCACTGTGAGACTCGCGCAAAATTATCACTGCTGCAGAACTAATTCTCTGGAAGTTTGACGCGGATACTCGATAATCGAATACGTCTGCGTAATGCTCTCACGAATTATAATTCTTTGCTAAATTTTCGCTGTACGAGCAGACTTTGGTTGCAACAGACCGTGATCTTATTGTGTCAGAACAGATATGGCAATTTTATTTTGCAGCAAAGGGTGAACACTCGCAAGATGCCCTTGAACGATGCGACTAAAGATACATGTTTAATACTTGACACGTTAGAACGAAAGAGGAAAATAAATTGCTCGTCGAGACTTTTGACTCTCCTTTCTCAGCATCTCGAGGCTCCACATGAACTTTCTAGAAAGGTGTTACGAAACACAGACAGTCTGCCGGTTTACCCATAAGTGACGCAATATTCATTTACCTTAATATAAGGGAGGAAACAAAGTCAAACTCTTCGAATAAACGCGTCGTGTTCAGTTTGCCCTGCTCTTGGAGAAACTTCACGAAGTAATTTGTTATTATTATTCCGAGGAATCCGAGCTTCTTTGCGCAGAGCACTGATTGCGAAGCGTTGGAAAACACCAGTCATTACTCAAAATATTTTGATAAATTGCAACCTCACTGCATCCGCCTTAAGAAAATCACCCCATGATAGTCAGCCCCGCAACAAAAGCCCCGGAGTGGAGCCTGTATTTTGCAGCATGAATACACGGTGCTGCTAATACACCCTGAAGTATGTGGTTTATTTCCTGTAGTAACGCACAAATATTTGGTGTGCATGATTTCTTCTCGGTCTTGACAGCGTTGTGCAGTTATTACTCAAATGGCGTGATGTTTTGAAGCGAAGCTTTTTTAAGTAAAGCGAGGCAACTAAGAAAATTTGCTTCGTGACTTAGCTAATCAGTCACCAAATAAAAAATAAATTCACAAAGTGGCTCCGAACTAGAGATTTACGCCTTCTTCAGTACAATAAGTGATTTGACTGAGATGTTAGTCCCAAGACACTCGGGACTGGCTACTCTAGGACGCGTTATTCAGGGCTCGTTATATCTAAAACCAATGAAGGGAAAGGAGGGCGGGGGAAAAAGAAGAAAGGGGGATTTGTTTAATGGTGATAGAAAGAAAAAAAGAAGAAGGGAAAGGTTAGCCATGATGTAGGCTCGCTATTCCAGGAAGAAAGGGAAACTATACATCTCTATACACTTTGAAATGAAATAAATGAAGACAGACGTAGCACTGCGGGAGAGTTCAAGTGCGAAAATCTCAATCCACACACACACAGAAAAAAAAAAACAGAAACGAAGAACGTCACAGGGTATCAAAGAGGTCCGTCGAGACGAGGGATTGCACAAGGGCGCGAAATGCAGGTATGAGCTGATTTCCAGGCCAGAACCCAAGATCCTATACAATAAGTACATTCATGGTACATCTATAGCTGCCGGTTCGTATTAAGGCAGAAAATATGACACATATCCCCTCGCGGCATAAACGATGCCGTTACCAACACAAAAGGGACAGGGGGAGAGGAGATATGTTTATGTAAAACAAAAATAGGAAAAGGAAGGGTTAGCTAGGGGAACGGGATTCATTCGTAGTGTCATTTGCGACTTATAAGCCAAAGAACCTGCAATTGACGCTCTCCCTCTCTTTCTCCAGAAGCCCGCCAATCAGGAGAATGCCTCAGATCGATCTCCTCAAATAATATTAATAATTCGGGGCTTTACGTCGCGAGACAACTGCCCGAGTCAGTGGATTAATCTTGCCCACCTGAGGGTTCTTCAACGTGCGAAAAAATCTCGACAGACGGCATACCACATTTAGCGTACCTCGCGGAAGACGACGTGTATGAGCAACGTTTACCCTTCCACTAAGTTGCCACCGTTCTCGGTCGGGTTTGAACCCGCGATCTCGGGATCAGCAGGCGGACACGGTACCCACTGAGCCACTGAAAGCGTTTTTTTTCTTTCCAAACTCTTATTATGGCTCATGACGCTACGTACAAGAATGACATGAGAGAATGAATAACAATATTTACATTATGTACAACTCATTGATAACTGCTGCAACACCACAGTAGGCGGTGTTGCGTAGTGATGCGCCTGTGTTCCAGGACCCGATGCCCAAGCGCCAAGTGGTGACCAAGCCAGTTTGATCATCAAAAGAACAGCGTAACTCGCTTTTAAAGAAACTGCAAGAATGAGTTCAGTGGCGACATCACGTGGTGCGCCACCCTTGTTCCCTTTCTTTGTTGTCTCCTTGGCCCAGGCAAACGGCGACGACGGTACATACATAACAGCGGTCTCCTCTTTCTCTCTCTCACTCCTCTCTCTCTCCTCAAACGATATCCCGTCACGATTGCACAAATCGTTTGAGGACAGCTATGAGGGCATGCTTCCCACTGTCGGCATTCTTGAGAAGGAGAAGGAGACGAAAAGCGTAAATGGACCTTTTCACAACCACTTATGCGCATGCGCTGCGGCGCCGATGACCTTGGGTGCGCCAGACAGAGTTATCTCCGTGTTCAACAGATGGCGCTGGATGGGGACGACACGAGTGGGGACCAGTGGGGACACCATGCAAACTTATCGGCCTCACTCGTTTTGGTCCTCTGTGCTGCCCACGTGGGTTTGTTATGGCGCGCCGAGGGTGGTTTGCTGGAGAACCGCTGGGACACGACGCGAATGTGGAAAAGGTCCATTGCAGGTGTTTTTCCGTTATCAATCACGAACGACGCAGCAGAAGACTCCCGTTCCATTTGTATTGGTATCAAGGTAACGGCATCTCTCATTCGGCGAGGAGAAAGGTTTTCACCTTTTAAAAGGGCCTTTTAACTGTGCATCCAATCATGTCTCACTGCCAAAAACTAATTAGCAGCAATCTAAAGCAAATTTATTTGTTTACCCTGTGTGCTTTGACAAATGTTGGAACAAAAGTTGCACAATAGCAGCGCTCGGGTTTCGCGCGTCTTGATGGCATTTGTGCCTGCGTCAGTGAAAAAAAAAAAAACACTACGTACACTTGTTAGGTAGTGAGTCAATGTGCATTTTGAGACGAGGTACGTTCACAATTAAAGCTCCTCGTATTCAACGATTCCCAATAGGCTGTATGGGAGCCAGCAAATAAAGGGTACTGAGGCCTCAAATGCATGTTTTGGGAGGAACAGTCTATATCTGGGCACGACGTGACTTCTAGAACGGGCACGTAATTAAGCGGTACAACTTCATCGTGATATTAGATTAAATTCCCAACTGTATTCTCTCTCTCTTACACACACACAAATAAATGATGTTGTTATGGGGCTGATTGTAGTCCCTCATAAATGGTTTCTAGTATTCTGTTGTGTACTAGTGATCTTACCTCGCTTTTTTCTCCTGTAATCATGCGTTACAAATCATCATTAGCAACATAATGCCTTAGAGTAGAATAGAAGTAGAAAGAAAAACATGGAAACACATAATTCTTTATTAGGGCTGCTTCCGGATGTTTCCTTAGCTCCAGCTTTGCACGTGCTTTGTTATTATTATTTTTTTTTCAGGAGAGCCGCAGGATATAGAAGAAGACGGTTCTCGTGGACTTTAAAACTACACTGGCTTGCTGAAGCTCAAGCAAGCTTTCTTTTTAAATGAACATATCACCCCTCCTCCCAAAGAACCTGTATGACCTCCGAAGAAAAATGTTTTCCCGCAAAAGCGCATCACACGCCGATATACTATTGCGTAGAGGGTACTATGCTGTGTACATATGCAGAAAATACAGTTGACTGGAGGGAGGGTGCGTCACAGTCAACCAAGGCTAGTAAAAGCAAATCTCATCACCGAAGCAAAGCTCGTTACAACAGACGAGAAGCTACTCACATATATCCTCACAACAGAAGCAATGGTCACCGCAACAGATGTTTCCTCCCTAACGTGTTAGGTGCAATCTTCTGTTGCTGCTATTGCATGCAATGGCGGGTAGACCAATCACAACGGAAGGAAACTCCTCAGAATGGAAGTAAGACGCACAGGGCACCTCACAATAATAGAAGCAGCGTTCGCCAAAACCGAATCAATGCTCTTTACCAGTCTTGAGTAGTATCTTAGTTACTTATTTTAGGAACTCTAGTTACTTATTCTAGTAAGTCGTTACACTAACTAGTTACCTTTCCACAAAAGTAACTTCTAACTGTTCCTAGTTACCCCTTTTGATTGAAGCAACTGTACAACGTAACTATGTTCGTCGAGTATTGTGATACCTTACATGCGTCAGTCTCCTAGTGTCTTGACGTTCTCTAGAATAGTGATTCTCAACCGGGCTTCCGCGGAACCCAAGCCGGGGTTCCACGACCATCATATTCGTTGCGAGATCGGCCTATAGGGGGTGACACTGTCACCTTTTTAGTGTGGATAACACGCCGGCCGATGTTCGGAGTTGATGTTTTTTTTTTTTTCGTAATTCTTCGGTATATTCACCGGAAGATCACTTTTGGCGGGATCATACGATACTATTCGATTCGCCAATGCTCCACCAACTGCTCTGAACGCGGAATAAACGTGTAAAACTGGACGACGCGAGGAATCTATCCACACTACGGTAGTTGATCATTTCTCCGTAGCGCGCCGACAACGTTCGATCTCGGAGCGAATACTGCCCGGTACCCGCGAATGAAACTATCAGGGCTCGCCCTCCTTATGGCGAACTATACTCTGGTCTCGTCCAACCTTCTTTTTCTTTTTTGGTAACATACCCCGATGGGCATCTCATCGTTGGCATTGGGAAGACCGTCGGGCCCCGTGGCTAACGCTCATCTGTAAAGTACCAAGCCTACAGCTATCGTCATCGTTAGTGAAACAACAACAGCTACATGAATGACGACGGGATGAGGTGCTTCACCGCAACAATTACGGTACCATACTTCAGTGTACGTGCGATAATATATGAGTGGGATGACAATGAAAAAGATGTGGCGTACGCAGTCTTATGTTTCTCTTATGTTTCGAAGGCATTGTGAGCACTTGGAAGGTCGGAGCTACTCATCTGCCTACACTCTTAAAAATGAACTTCACCGCATAGCACGCTCCTAGCCAACCATTATTGCGAATGATATCGTTATCTGCCCTGATTGTTCGAAAACTGGAGGCGTACGCCTTTTCTGTGACAATTATGAACAGCATAAGTGTCACAAAAAAGGCGTACGCCTCCCGTTTTCAACAAATCAGGACAGATAACGATATCATTCGAGATGATGGTTGGCTAGGAGCGTGCTATGCGGTGAAGTTCATTTTTAAGAGTGTACATCAACTTGGGATTCAGAAGTATGCGGCGGGGAAGTACCGACAAATCTCAAGCGATATATTATGGCGAAACGATAAATAACACCATTTAACTAGATAAATAACCTGCGTTCGCATGAGTCACGGCAAAACTCCCGTTGGTTCTATAGTAGTAGGTACCTTGTGGTCGTGCTGGCACGGTTACGGGTTCCCTCCAATAAGGTAAGTTGCTTTAGAACATGATAGCGATAAAGTATGGACATGAACTGGGCTGGACGTTCAATGCAGAGTTACCTGAATCTTTATTGGCACCTTCTCTATGAGGCTTCAAACAACATGCCGTTTTTCCTAACCAGTGATTCGACCAATCCTGTCATCTCATATGCAGTCAGGACAGCCTTATAGACTAACTCCCACCGTGCTGTTAGGCCCCGTAGGAAATCATCTGTTTATAACACGGCATAATTTTGCTTGGACAGTACAAGTGCTGAAACAAAGTTTTTGAGAGTTACATTTATTCGGCACATATTTCCTTGAAAGATATCTGTAAGAAACTAAGTTACATTAACGTGATAACTGTAGCTGTAACTACTTACATTTCAAAAAGAATAACTGTAACTCTGTTTAGATTTTTGAATAACTTACCATGACAGCACGCTTTACAAAAAAAAAAGAAAAAAAGGGAGGGAAACAGCTCCTCGCAATATAAGCAAATCTTGTCACAACAGAAGCAAGGTATACCATAGCAGACGCAATTTTTTTCGCAAAAGAAGCAGAACGCTCCACATTCTAATCAAGATTCCTAACAATACAGAGAGAGCTCCCCATCATAGAAACAAGGGTCGTTACACTATACGAGGGGTGTTCAAGTCAAACCAGGGACTTTTCATTTTTCGCAAAAGTAAAATGAACTTATGGGCAAGAAATTAGTTTTATTTTTCAACGTAATCTCCAGCTGCACTAATGCACTTGTCCCAGCATTTCACGAGGGCTTGGATGCCAGCAGCGTAGAAATCCTTACCGGCGCGTAGCTGCCATGATCGGACCGCATTCGTGACCTCGTCGTCGCAGCTGAAGTGGCGGCCCCCAAGGAACGCCTTCACTGGCCCGAAGAGATGGAAGTCGCTGGGGGCGAGGTCTGGACTGTAAGGGGGATGTGGCAGCAACTCCCAGCCAAGTTCCTGTAAGGTGCGTGTCGTGAGATGCGCGGTGAGATTGGCAGCGCGCCAGATACGGGGGCGAGTTTGAACTTGCCGGTGTGTGAGGCGCGTATGGGCCAAGTAGGCGCTAAAAGAAGACAAATTCTGAGCGAACAGAACCCCTTGATAGACAGATTGCTTCTATTGCGAGGAGCAAAGCACAAAGAGTCACGGGTGTGAATTGTCCTGTAGGAGGAGGACTCCTTTGGCGATGAGGCCCTGCCGCTTTTGCTTCAGCGCCTTATGCACATGCCTGAGAACCTGGCAGTAATAGGCACTATTGATGGTGGTACCACTGGGCAGAAAATCAACATGAACAACGCAGGCCTTGTCCCAGAAAACCGTAGCCATGACCTTACCCACAGACGGGGTGCTTCGGAACTTCTTGGGAGCTGGCGAGCCCGGATGCTTCCACTGTTTTGATGCGCGTTTAGACTCAGGAGTGAAATGGTGCACCCACGTTTCATCGCACATGATGATCCGATCAAGGAACGGCTGTCCTTCAGTGTCGAAACGGTACCTTAGCTCTTGGGAGATTTCCAGTCTTCTCAGCCGGACAAACACGGAGAGATGCCTCGGGACCCAGCGGACACTAACTTTCCGAAAGTGGAGGTGTTCCTGAATAATAGTTTTCAACGTTCCCACAGAAAGGTCCGTCTTTCGAGCCAGTTCGAGATATGTTATCCGTCGGTCCTTGAAGATCAGGCGCTGCACAAGTTGGATGTTGACTTTATGCCTTCATTCACGAGAAACTTCATGACAATTCGCTGTTCGATGTGCGCGCTCACCTCCTTGTCGGCCATTTTGTCCAGCACGTGTCTTCTGTTTTGCACAAACTTTGGAGCACCACTTGGTGAACGCGGAGGCCTGTCGCGTGTGAAAATGCCGAAAAGGAAGTAGCGCGAGCCATTTGTACACTCAGGAGACAGAAAGTCCCGGTTTGACTTGAACTCCCCTCGTAGAAGCATGACTCCTCGCAATAAAATTGAAGAACGATTAATGTATGCGGCGGAAATGCGTTACCATTCAGCCGATCCACCCACTGCCACTATCCACCCCTAAATATCACTAACACTTACTAACTACACCGCCACAACAGCGGCGCAAGCCTTCTTCCACGCTAGCAGCGTATTTTGAAAAGCTGCCTTCGCTCTTCCTCCGTCTCGTCCGCCCGCCTTCGGCACCGATCAGCGGCATTCGCTGCCTGACGTTGCTTGCGTCGTTCCTCGGTTTCGGCACCTCGTCGCCTTCGCTCAGAATTCGTCTTCTTTTCGCGCCTACTTGGCCCATACGCGCCTCACACACCGGCAAGTTCAAACTCGCCCCCGTACCTGGCGCGCTGCCAAGACCCCTTCCGCTCCGTGACCTACTACTTTCCCGTACTCTCAACTCTCCATTGCCATCCTCCTCTCTCACGCGGCGTATTTCCCTCTCCACGTTTTGACCGGATCGACGCCGACACTTTTCCTTGAAACACCGCTTCTAATGCTGGCGCATTAAAAAGAAACGGTCACTGCAATCGAATCAAGGCTACTGACCAGAGAAGCAAAACTCATCGCAAAATAGTCGAGGTTTGTCACAATGGAACCACGCCTCCTCGTAATAAAAGAAAGGATCGCTGCACTCGAATCAATTCTTCTAACCAGAGAAGCAAAGCTCCTCGCAGAAAAAGCAAGGTTTGTCAAAATGGAAGCAAGGCTCGTTACGATGGAGGCACCAGGTCTCGTCACAATAAAATCGGGGATCAGCGCAAACGAATCGGAGTTTCCAACCGTAAAATCCAAGCTCCTCACAACAACAACAAGCTTCGTCACAATAACAGCATGTGACCTTACAACAAAAGCAACAGAATCAAGGGTGTATGTACCAGAAGCAAAGCTGCTCACAACGTACGCAAGACCCCCACAACAGAGAACAGAGTACGCTTAAAGGAGCACAGAAAGCACTTCGATCATTACCATTATTTTAAACCAGGCGATTATCCTGCCTATTAAAATGCACCATGCGAAGTAATTCAACCAACAGTTGCACAAATATCGCAGATTTCGATTTTGAAAAGCGCGACCGTGCGCATCAGTGGCAATCCCAGAACGAGCCCTCGAGCCGCCCGCGTCATTTTGACGTCAGGAGGGGTGAGCCCGCTAGTTGGTTTACAGAAACGTCGACTGCTATTTTTCTTCGAAACCACGCCGTAAGCCGCAGCGGTGGAAGAAGTGTTTTATTTTTTTTATTTTTCTTTGATTTATCAGATACAGTGAACGAACATTGGTCTACAGACACCATTCAAGGCATGGTTCAAGGTTAGGCCGCGAGATTTTGGAGGCCATCCTTATTGAAAATTTCCCGACCAACTAGAGTCACTAAATATGGAGCAGAGTAGCGACACTGAGCCAAGCCGGCGAGCGAGACCGCCATATTGGGTCCGGCGCGGCTGCGTCATCTAGCAATGGGACGCCCATCTCCGCCTTCTCCGCCTGAGAACAGCGCGCAGTCGTGCCAGCTCGCAACCGAGGAAACCGGTTTTGGATTTAGGACTCAACATGGACGGCGCGTTCTTGGAAAGAGAAACCACGTGACACGATCGGCCCAATTGCGGACATCGAATGGCGGCTCCGGCACGGAAAAAGAATGTGATACTCTGTAGTCTTAGTGACTCTACGTTAGCCAAAAATCGGTCAACCTGTCCCCGCTCGAGCTCGCTTTTGCCTCGCGCGACCTTCCGGAGTAGGTGGATTATGAAAATAAACTTCAGTTGTCGGTTGAACGCTGTTCTGTCCGTGCCTGTGTTTTGTATGGAGTGTTACTGTTGTTCTGTTGTTCTGGCAATGAGTATACTATAATATCGACTAGCAACTTTGCTAGCGATTCAGTTAATGTCTCATTCAGCTGGAGGTGTGTCCTTGTCGATACGTTGTCAGACACAATCCAGTGAAATCTATCGCAATGCCATTGCCGGCACGGCGCGGCATCGGGCGTTGACCATCCATTACCAACTTACCCACCGTCAAGTTAAACAACGAGGATTAGCCGATGGACCATACAAACATGGACGACACAAACACGCCAGTTTGATTTCATTCGAGCTGTCCCGGCACATTTTGTTTGGTTACCAGATGGTGACCGACAACGCCGGTTAAGTTTGCGCCCGCCGACATATTAACGTGCACTGAAACTGGCAAAACGTGTCAATATTTCCCAAGCACTTCGAAGACCCCCATTATTCACAGGTGTACACCTCGAACTAAAGTGATCGAAATCCTCGTTACAAAATAAACTAGTGTAAATAAATGTTATCTGACTATAAAATGCACAGTCGCGCGCGGGAAACTGCCAACGGCGAACTATGGCTAACCTGGACACAAAAATGCAAGCACCGAGCTGAATAACCTAATAATAAACTAACCAACATGCTGCGCTCCGTCGTGTCCGCCCTACTAAGCCTAACGGCTGCCTAAAATGTGACTACTTTCGTTCGCTACTGCGACTTGGACAAACATCGGAAAACCATTAATTTTACTTGTTAAATAGTGATAAACACGACATATCATCTTACGGAGCAGTCGAGCATTTTCCTTGATTTTCCATGTTTGGCGAACGTGAATTTCGAGATCGGAGATTTTGCGACTGGGAATATCGACCTTGATAGAAAGAAAGCAACAAAAAAAAAATCGAAAAGGAAACAAGACCGGGCAGCACTGACCCCGATAGAAGCGCGATCGCCGCTTTCGCCCGTAATGACATCACCGATGACGTTTATTCTTCCTCCTCCTCGTTTGACGCTGAGGGGCGAGTCGAGCTGGAACGCGCGCGGCAATGTTCAAGTGTCTTTTTCTGTGAGAAATATAGTGTACAGAGAAAATTTGTGTGTTAATCATCAAGATAAGTTACCTGCTTTTGCAACGCGCTCGCAACTGAAATTTTGTCGATGGCTTTCTGGGCTCCTTTAACCTTCAACGGAGATAGTATGTAGAACAGAGCAGCACAGAAACACGCTCAAAAGGAGTCACACACACACACACACACATTCTCTCTTTGTGAGCGTGCGTGTATGCTGCTCTGTTCAACACAGTTTGTCCGGACACCAACCTTGATGGACTTCAACGGATAATAACTGCTGAGGTATGTGATTGCAACGCGTGCATGCTCCTTCACAATAGGAACCCATTCTTTCTTCCTTAAGTTATGCCGCAGATCGATATGTGTCACCCGTGCCATGTTAGACCCTCGAGCGGCTTCAAGGAGCTTGTAAGAGCACAGCGTCCCTAGTGCCAGCCAGGCACAGTTAAACAGAAAGAGCAGCTCCACCATTCAATGGGAGAGCAAGGGGAGAGGAATTTTGTAGACGAAATCGCACAAACCAGGATATGCTACTGGAAATGCAGCTCATACACGACTTATTTGCGACGCTTTGCAAGGTTGTTTTTTGTTAGCGCCGCGAAGCAACTGTGGCTATGAGCGGCATACAAACGTGGACATATGGCGAGAGGGCAGCAGGAAGGACTGGAAGGCAACTGAGGCTAGTAAGGGTCCTGGGCCGACTTCTAGGGCGAACTCTGCCGATACTGGTCTGAAAAGTCTGCAGAGGTTGTGCCTTTCTACTGCTCTCGCGGCGCGATGAGTGTTTTTCTTTTCTTTTTTTCCGAAATCATAAAATGAGATGCAATCAGTTGTACAATGCTGCCACATGAAAGTGTTTGTGATTTTTTATTTTTTTTTAACGAGATGAAAGCTGAAAGCACGAAACGTGTTTTACAAGTCATTACTTTCGGTAGTGCTTTGCTATTTCGAATGCGATATATGCTTCTGTTTTTCATTGCATTTACGCGCTCTAATTCTAGTGCAATACCGTCTCGTTTAAGCTGGCTTACCCTGTTTGCAACGTCATGCCTGAACGTTTCCTGCGTCTCGACGCCATGCGAGCGAAAAGGGATAAAAGGGCGGAGGCAAAGTGAAATGGACTGAAACAATACGGAAAACCGCAAATTGTATTATGGCATTAGCCGGTGCTTTCACGTTGCGCTCGTGCTTTATCTTGCCCGACTCCACAGAGAGATAACGCTAATAGGGTCCATTAACAGCCCGCAGGACCATTCTCATGACGTTATCCCTAATGCTTCTTCAGTGCTTCGTCCCAGGAAGTTGGACGAGGAAGCGAAGTCTCCATTTGTTCCGGCCGTGCGCTGATCAGCTTTGATTCCCCTTGTTTTGATGAGTTGCTCACGGTAGCAACGCTTGTCACGGATGCCTGCGGTACCCAAACGAATTACAACATGTCGAAAGTATCATACCATAGCCAAAAAAAAAAAAAACAAAGGGAGAGAGGGGTGTTGAGGCCTCCAAAGTAATGCATAGGCAGGATGACCGATACTGATGGGACGGAGGCACACTGTAGGTGAGAGGTGCACTAGAGTGGTCTTTCCGCTAGGCCCGTTTCTTAAAGAAAGCGCACGAGGCCGCGAGTTTTTGAAAGTCGTTCCGCACAAGAACCTTCGGGGAAGAGGACGTCCGTCAGTATGCCAGGCCCGGCGTGGGGAAGATGAGTTTCCCGCATAGTATGGTATGCACGGCATTCTGTCAGGATATGCGCGATGGTCTCTTAAAAACGAACTTCACCGCATAGCACGTTCCTAGCCAACCATCATCCTGTGTGACATCGTTCCCTCCCCTGATCTGTTGAAAACAGGAGGCGTACGCCGTTTTGTGACGCTTGTGCAGAAATGTTAAAGGTACTGTAAAGCAGCACCGACCAAATGTCATTTAGTGTGGCTATTCGATAGTCCAAGCCACCAGGACAAAAACTGCGCAAGTTTCATTCCAATCGACGGTGCAGTTAATTAGAAAATTACAATTAAAGATTACGAGCAACACTGTACTAGGTATTCGAAATGAATCTGTACTCCTGACACATACGGCGGCAAGCACAATGCATGCGTATAACACTGGGCCCGACATAACAATCCACCATAAAATACGCCCCTGCAATTCACACAACGGTCCACATCTGAGGATAAACGGATAAGCGAACTGAAATGAAGTGCTGAGCCGTTGAAAAAAAAAAAAAAAATGTGTCAGACGTTCAAGAAGCCAGACAGCGTCGGGACTTGTTTGTTCACAGAGGTTCACAGAGAGAGTTTGTTCGTTCGAAAGAGGCCGCGAACAGAAGGAGCGCGCAGGCGCAGTAGGGAGAGCCTCCATCGAACAGCGGCACACGCTGGATTACTTCGCAAAAACAGGGGTTAACATGTTAAACTGTTAACAGGGGTTTCAGAATGCATAGGTGAACAGGAAAACTAATAATATGGTTACTAAAATAACGAAGTTCCGATGTAATAGTGTGTAATACCAATTTTCAGTGTTCCCCGCTGTACAGGGGGTTGTTTGACACCAGGCGTCGCACCGCTCCACTACGCCGCATCTTTCATGGCAAATTAAAAATATTTATAGCGCGTTGTCGGTCGTATGGTTCCGCATATGGTATTTAGAAGCAACAAAGTCTCTAGTCACATCATCGGCATGTCATGCTTGTCTACTGCTTTACAGTACCTTTAATTGGCACAAGAAGGCGTACGCCCGTCGCTTTCCATAAATCGAGAGTGAGAGAGGTATCACTATGTACAACGGTTGGCCTTCGGCGTGCTATGGGGTGAAGCTTTGTTCTAAGAGTGTAGGTCTAGTCTTCTTCTTCTTCTTCCTTTTTTGTTTTGTTGTTGCTTTTGTTGTTTGCTTATTTGTCTCCCTTGTGAGATAGATGAACACCTGTTTACTCGTTGCGAGCATTTACATAACGGCGGTAGCGGCTGTGTTGAAAGCTTCAATAACATTTCGGGATGTTACGCATGAGAAACACTGTGAATGGCGAACCTGACGACCCTAACCTTCAGATAGGTCGTAAACGGGCAGATGGCCAGATCAGAATATCATTATTACGATTATTTTGTTCCGTGTTAGCGCCGCGAAGGAACTGTGGCTATGAGAGGCGCACAGACGTGGACAGATTCAGAGAGAACAGCAGGACGTAATGGGGAACAGGGGGTTGGTATATGTCCCGGGCCGACTTCAGGGGGAAGCGTGCAGACATCCATCTGGAAAGTCTCTAGGAAAAACATCAGGCAGCACAGCCGGTGGGAGTTGAACTCACCACCTCCCAGTCTACAACACGAACTTGGAGCTAACACACACTCTCCAAGCACTCCACATTTCACGTTTGGACTAGTAATTGTGGAAATACGGGCAAGTTGGTTATATTCAACGTTGGTTTGGAGGATATTTAACGGTATGTCTAATACGTGGTGTTATACCACGTCACTGTTGTACATAGCAGCGCTAATAGTTGAGCCGCTAACGTGTACGCTACTTTTAATAGTAGCGCCCTTGTCGTGCTTTTCATTGACGTCGTGCACATGCATTGCCGGAATACGAAGTGCAAGATTCAGTTGGCAATTTGATTGTTGTGGGCAGTGAGGACCTGGTTACGTGCACCTATCATCCGTGAGCAGTCATTGCTCAGGCCTGTGGAGTGCGCACACCGAGGGCTTACGTCGACTCGACTCTCGACTGACCATGATCAAATTGAGTGGCACATAAAGTTCTAGTAAGCTCACTAGGACGGGACTGGCCCCTGTAGCGACTCTTCCGGGATTTCAGGATTGTTCGTACCGTATGGCAGGCACAAAAACCAATCCCCCTTGGGAGCGTTGTTATCTGGTATGTAAGATAGAGTCAGTGTAAAGGGAACTTCCTCCATAGGTAGTTCTCTTACTTGATGACAATACACACGTATTGCTCTCAGTATTGCTTGCAGTACTGCTCCTTGGAAAGAGTTCTGTTAATCGTCGCCAGTTACGCTGGTCGATGTTGCCTAGCTATCAAGGGGGTGCCTGTGATACGTTGCGCTTGCCAAAAAAGCAAGAACGTCGGGCTCCATGGCTCGGCATGGTGACCCGGGAGATAGCATTGCACTAGCTATTTGAGAGGGAGTACTTGGCAGAAACTACTCCGTCCTAAAAGGTGTCTCCAATAAAATACTCCCCTTTTAAAGGTGTTTTTGATTTTAGACAGCCACTATAAGAGAAATAATGAAGAATATTGGAAGTTGTAAATAAAAAAATAATATAGCATTTCAGAGAATTTCACAAAAAAAAATATCACAAACTATGGCCCCATCAAGCTTGTTTAAAGGCGCATTTCACAACTCCCAAAGACGCACCCGGTTTTCTTATTTCTTTGAGGATCCGGTACCTCCACCGACGGATAATAAAATTTGCTGATTGCTTGATTTTAACATACAATAAATCACTGCACACGCACACTGAACTCGAATCGAATAGCTTGTAAGTCATCCGCCGGCCGTACGTGATTCCTACAAAGACACGACGATCGTACAATTGTACGATCTGTCCACTTTCTGGGAAACGTTGACGACCTCTTAGAATGCCAGCCTACACTGGGAACTACACAGAACGGCTTCGCTCAAAAGAGGTTCTTTGCTCTTGGAAACTTGAAATGTAAAAAAATTTCGGGCTTCATATACATACGCGTGGTGCCACGTGGTGTAGTCAGCTTCCCGATGGTCATGCTGAAGCGAAGCCAAACCTTGAACCAGCATAGCTGGTATAGCCCACAGTCTAAATATGTAATGAATTTTAGATGAATATAGTGTGCATAGTTATATAGTAGTTATATAGTTGCATAGTGTGCGCGTAGTGCCTGTGTTTTGCGTGCCGTATATAGTCCTTTAGCGTACCCATCACATTAGTGTGTGTTGAGTACAGCTTGTGTATTACGTTCATAATAAATTTTCTCTTAACAACAACAACAACAACAGCTGTCAGATAAATTTGTATTACCAACCCTTGCTTTGAACGTCGGCGTAAACGACGTCGAAAATCAATCCGCCCCCATAAATATTGGTAGGGAGACAACAGCAACCTCACGTAAACGTAGAAAATTAGCAGATGACACTACATGCAGAGCACTGACTGCAACGTCCACCATAGCCACGGGTGAGAGAATGCAAAGGGGTTTGCGTGATGTCAATTCCAACGGAGTCGGACGTTTCCAGATATCTATTTGTCCACAGTAACATACTAACTGCCGCTAACGAGCTCGCGCCCTCCGCCGCTAAACATCAAGAAAAGTTTTGGGAGGTCATGCTATCGAGATATGTTATCAGAAGGCTCGCTTCGTTTGTATAATGACGTTTGTACAGCGTTCGACCGTTAGAATGCCTCCCTTGACGCAAGCTCTCTACGCCCGTATAATGACGTAGACATCCTTCCTCGTCGGCTGCGCTGAGGTGAGGAAGACTGCGAATCCCGTGATTGCTCGGTATTGATAAGCAGGAGCACCCAGTTATACAAGGTAAGGAGCGGCATCTCCTCCGACAACGAGTATGTTGTCTGCAAAGTGAGCCAAAGCGAGCCAATCAACAGTAAACCAGTCACTACCCCTACTTGTTCTCCACCGACAAACTTCTATTTTCGACTTTGGATAATAATTGCATTTCTTAAAGGGAAACATGACGGAGTAAAGCGAAAAGGACAAGAACAGACACGGACAACGTTACAGTAGGTTTATTCAACACACACCCGACGACGACTAGCCGGGCAGGTGTCTGGCTACACAGCCAACCCCAATAGGAGAAAGGGTCTGGTAACGCTGTCCGTGTCCGTCCTAGTCCTCTTCGCGTTGATCCGTCATGTTTCAAACTAAGCAATACGCTAGGCGTCTTCTTACCATTAAAGGGAAAGTTATCTCACATCGTTGAAATAAGTATGTCTGGCAAGTTCACTTGGCTCCAAACAACTCTCCTGTGAGCCCTGTCGCTGGAAATTCACATATATTTCGAGGGGTATTCGTATTTCTTTCAGACAGTCGGCAGTAGACCGGCAGCTACGGGGAGGGGCAAGTACAGAATCTCCTCACCGACTCGCGCGACCTCCCCGTGACGTGTCGGACTTCCTTTCCACACCACCTCCTCACTTATTCTCCGTAACGTAGAAATTCTGCGTCAGGAAGAGAAGGGAGTCAAGCGCCAAGGCCCCGCCCACGTGTCCCCACCATGACGTAGCGTATACGCATTTCCTGCGCGCGAATTTCAAACTGTATAGATTCCAGTGGCTTATAATGCCGGCAATAAATCACAGTTCTCGAGTCGGCGAAAGTGAATGAGAGATTTCGCAAATCGGGGAATACACTACTTATGGAAAAATATTTCTGCGAATTGATGCTTGGAAAGCAGGACTATTCCTTTAATGAGTTGGTTACATACGCTTTGATACGAAGTGATCAGAAAGGAAAACACTGACACGTCGAACGTGAACGTCAGACGGAACGAGGTACAAAACAGATGGCGAGAAAGAGAGGAAAAAAAAGCTGATGACCTTCCATAAAATGAAGAGCACCTGGTGTTTACTGTTGCCTCATTTTTCGCAAGCATCCGCGCATTATACAATAAACTAGAAAGCAAGAAAAGCCGTTTCTCACAACAGAGCCTTTCCTCGCCACCCGGTGTACACTTAGGGCGAACAAGGGTGTCTAGAAATGTGCACTCGTATAATACTTTTGTTTATTCCTTCCCCTCTTTCGAAGGAAGGAGCAGTAGCAGCAGCGCCCATGATGGCGGCCATCATTTCTACATCGTGAACACGTTTCGACTCAGTTTTACTACATCTGAAGGGAGAACTTACGAGCGACCATGGTGGCCATAAGCCCTCCCCTTAACGCTTGCCTTGATAACGTTATTTTGTGGTGTACTTTATAGCGGCCACGAGAGGCCATTCCAGTATAGAGGTTAGGACGTTGATGCGGCAATACCTATAGCTGTTTAGTCGTGCGCCGTTTTGATTTAGGATTTACAGATGCATCGCGGCTAAGTATCGTGCATAACACAGACAGTTTATTAGTTATTACTAGAGCTCGGATTTCCAGGCACATGCCTTTTCTTTGGGAGTCGTATAGATGATCCCTTTTGATGTTCTAAGCACGAATCAGGACGAAGGGGACCCATTAGTACCCTAATGTGAATGCATTTCTTGCCCCTTTTTTTTTTTGCGATTAGCGCCTTTTTCAAAATAGGCGCCGATAAGTGCCTAAATGGGCACTTTACTTGCTGTGTCGTATTTAGTTAATTGCTTTTGCAACGAAAAAAGCGCTTCGCCGCGCTACATCACAGAATGCAAGTGTCCCTCCCTGTGGCAGAAAGTAGATTATTTTTCGCCTGTATTCCTTGTACGCGGTGGAACACCACGTCTGCCCCTGCAGCTGTGCTTAGTGGTGACCAGGGCCGCATAAGCTACTCACAAAGTGTAATTAACTTACAGCTACATGACTCTAAAAGTAACGAAGTTACAGGAAACGTTACTTAGACAGAAACGCACCTCGATTAGTTGCAGTTACTCGGGAAATGTTATTGAGGTACTTCTCAGTTACGTACTTCCAGTTACTCATTTTCAAGGTGACCATATGTAAAACTTTGACACACAGTGTATCATACGGAATACTTGTCGAAAACTAACTTCTGAAAGAACCCACAACGTGCTTGGCACACACATGCGCAGATGGGATGATGATGTGGTGGGTCATTCACCGCCGTTATGGCTGTGCACTGCCCCATTGCTCTTGTGGAAGGGATGAGAAAGGGATGATTGCTTCAGTAGTGGAAAAACTCGAGCTTGCTTCCAACTGTCAGGTACTTCCCGGTTCTCCAGGACGTAGGCACTTCTGACATCGCTCATCCAGGTTACGGATAGCCCGATAAGTGATATTGTTCGGGCCTGGGGAGGCTCGAGCACGTGATAGGAGGAGTGCGTTCTTTAATTCAGAGAGCGAAAAGTCGCTATCCATATGCCCGGATCAGTGACGGCTGGACTAGCTTCAATCTGTTCCGTCAAATAGGCCATATGGCACATAAAAGCTAGTGAACACGCTGCCACGGAATCTGGGCCAATGGTCAGACAGAAAGCCAGAGCCACTTCAGCCTCTGGCTTAGAAGAGAACAACGCTAGAGCACCTAGCGGGTTACGGTCTGGTGTCAGCTCTCTTAAACTTCTTGCCACCCGCTATACCTTCGCAGGACTATCGAAAGGCGACAGCGTTTCGCAGAACCGCTTCCTGTGTTTTCGGTCAACAGACGCCAGTTCCTTAGTTACTATCTTGTTCACACGGCTTGCCTCCACCACATCCTCCAACAGCCCAGTCCGACGCGCTTTGCGCTCAGCTCACCGACGGCATGCCCGCAGCTGTTACACCCGTGGGTTTGAGCCAAGATGACCAGGGACCACCTTCACAAGCTTGCTAGACGAACGGAGCTTGGCAATCAAGTTGATAATGCTGATAAAGTTTTTCTTAACACCAGGACATTTTAAGTTATCATTGGAATCGCTCTGTAACGTTCCACCTCAGGACCTAACACTCGCATGAAAATTCGATGGTATAGAAGTAATTTTCCTCAGAGTACAAGCTACTGGAAAAGTAATTAAGTTACAGTTAGGGATACATGTTTCAGTAAGTAGTTGGTTGTAGTAATTAGTTACACAAAAAGTAATTACTTACAGTAACTCAATTACCTTTAATGAGTTACTTTACAGCTCTGGTGGTGACGCTCCTTCTGTTCCCAACGATATCCCTCAAGAGTACCCGTGTTGGTACCGGCATGCATCGACGTCGTGAGGTCGTTTTAGGTATGCAGGAAAATTCGTATGACAGGCGACATAATTTCACCAAGGACGTGCGATAATAACAAGATGCGTGCAGAGTGCTCAGTTCAATTCCAAAATAGCGATTGAAATGCGATCACAGCGGTTTTGTGGACGCCAAAATATCCATAATATTTTTCTTCCTATTTCTCTCTCTGGCTCTGTGGGATCTTTGCAGTGCAACCGAAGAACGACATCAAAGTTTATAATAGAAGCGTACTTTTTCTGAGCAGCAGTTGTCACCGAAGCGCACGCGATGTGGTGGTGGTGGTGGTGGTGACGAAAACCGGGTTGCCGTTGCTGGCCTCACTTATGTGGGCAGCGTCACGGCTGTAGCCAGGATGAGGTGAGATGATGTGATAACAGATGAATGAGTGATGACGGCCAAAAGTTAAGAACTAGGGCAGTCACTACCAGAATTGGTGATAACTCCGAACAGTACTCATAGCTCGTAGTCTTTGAACGAGGCCAGATTAAGGCATACGCCTGACAAACGTTTCCTCCCATTCTTTTTTTAATAAACATATCCCCCCCCCCCCCCAAGATTCCTGGAGAAGGCAGACGATCGAGTTGCGAATTTTAGAGAGCCTTTTCGTGAAAGAGCCTCCTGGATGTAGGACATCGACCACCGAACAATTCCTGCAATGGTCAAGGTATCCCCCCCCCCCCCACCGCAGCATATACACAGGAACGAAGCAGGATGTGTTCGATAGTTTCAGTTTGCTGACAATGTATGCAGTTTGCGTTGCCGAGAGAGCCAATCTTGAACAATTGTGATTTAGTGAAAGCGCTTCTTGTTCGCAACCTGAAGAGCAGGGTTTGTGTACTGTCGGAAAGTCCTTTCAACGGGAGATCAAGTCGATGATGTAAATTACTGTGCGGTAATTCACTACGTGAAGCGGTGATTTTGGATTTCGGCCTTTGGCCGATAGTTATCGCGAAAGTGGGGGTGGGGCTGCTCTCTTGTATATTTAATTTTCATGAACGGGGGGGGGGGGGGGTGTTTATGGGAGTAGCCGAATTTGTCGTGTGACGAATTCAACCTCTCCCTAGTATTTTCAACATCAACATCAACATCATTTTCCAGGATGCCCCGGATCCCAGGGTGATGGGTAGTAACTATCCGATTGATACCCAATTTTCTGTCGCTGATTCCCGTGGTTTGCAAACTAGGGTTAGTGCTGTGGTGCAGCAGATGCTAGTTGGTCTGCTTTTTCGTTGCCACTGATGCAGACGTGGGAGGGGGTGCATTGAAGGGAGATGTCTCCATCGATTGACTTGTGTTGGGCACATGATGTTCTGATACACCGGGTTAGAATGCTATTGCATGTGGGGTTCATCACCATTTGGAGAGCGCTACGCGAGTCCGTGAGAATGACAGCCATGGTGATTCCATTGACCTGCACCGTAGCTGCTGCATGTAATATCGCCAGAGGCTGAGCCGTCGTAGAGCATATTGGGAATCAAACAGATTTTCCTTGCCATGCCACATTTAATGATGGTATACAGGATGTCCCACCGAAAAAGGACCAGGGGCTAAAAAAAAACGGAGTGCTGGACACAAATGGAACCAGCTGTACGTGTTTGGCAGTTGTCTGGTCTATCCAAAAATATTTTTTTCATCGCCCCTTCTTAATTAATTAGCGGTAATTAATTTTCTAACTTTTTAATTATAAAAACTACGAAGTTGTTCCAATGGGAACATCTGATCTCTTCGGTCGCCTGATACCAAAGCCGTTTTCAGGCTCCGATACTTCCTCATAGACCACTCTCTTTTTGTACGCACTACGGACGGGGATACTGCTTCGCATCACGTCCAACGAGGTGTCCCTCAGGGTAGCGTACTCAGCCCCCTGTTGTCTAATCTTGTCATGGCCTCCCTTTCAGCACAGCTGCCAAAACACACCCACGTTACACACTATGCGGACGATATTTGTATTTGGACATCTGCCCTTCGTCGTGATGCAATACAACGTCGTCTGCAAGGCTTCTTGGACACAATATGTCAGTATCTCGCCGACCGAGGCCTAACGATCTCACCTGCCAAGACTATAGTCATGGCCTTTTCAATGAAGTCATTTTACAAGTACCCATTATCCCTTGCTGGGTCGCCCATCACATTTGTCTCAACCTGCCGTTACTTATGGGTTTTACCGTTGACCGTAGCTGACATGGTCTTCACACGTGAAAAAGACACTTGTTGCCAAAGCTTCAAGCCTGGTTAACGTCCTTAAGCGTGTCGCAGGTGCGTCCTGGGGCCCCTCCTGCCGTGACCTCCACCGAATCCATACGTCTCTTCTCTTGGGCACGCTACGGTATAGTCACCCTATCCTCCATGGAATCAGCCCCACCCAGGACCGAGAGCTTCTCAACCTTCAAGCCCGCAGCCTCCGTGTGTGCCTAGGGGTCCCTCGGACAACGGAGACCTAGCCCGTCCTCGCAGAAGCTAGATAACACCCTATTCACACTACGGGACTCGACCACCCTGCGCGTATACGCCCCCTGTATGACCCTCCCTTCCCACCCCCTTTGTCAGATTGCAGAAAGCTGCATGCCCTGCTTCCGCCTTCGGTACTGCGATTGCCCGCCTAAGGGATATTATCGCCCACGACACCTACTCCCTCCTTTGCGCCAGCTATGTGGACTCTTGAACGCCCCGTCATTCAACCTGCAATCCCGGACCTTCCTCGAAAACACGAAGCTCCTCCAGTAGTAGCCCATCAGCTCTCCTTGGCACATATCAACTCCACCTACCCTTGCTGTCGTCAAATCTTCACAGATGCATCTGTGATGCGTGACACATCAAGGGCAGCCTTTTACGTCACAGATACGAACCACGAACAAGCCTACACGTTGCCCTATATTGTGTCCTCTACTGAGGCGGAACTGTATGCAATCTTCGCAGCCCCAGAGTACATTGCTGACCTGCCACCTGAGAAGTCTTGGGTTGTCCTCACTGACAGCAGGGCGTCCCTCCTCCTTTTGCTGTCTCCCCACCCCACCATCATACGTGACCTGCCCAGCATGATCATCCAGGCATACAATCGGCTCTGTGCAAGTAGTCACGCTCTTTGTCTGCAGTGGATTCCCGGTCATGTGGGCTTATCCGGTAATTCGCGGGCAGATGCGGCTGCACGACGTGCTGCACAAGTTGTGACTCATGAAAGATGAAAGTCACTGAAAAGGTTAGCCAGCTGTAGGACTCGAACCCACATCTTCTGGATTGCCGGTCCAGGGCTCTACCAATTGAGCTAAGCTAACACGCCTTCTCAGCGACTTCCAAGGTGCGTCATCTGAAGGGACAACCAGCCACTCTCTCTCACTCATCCTCCTTTCACTCTTACGTTTTTGCTCGCTCACACACACATTCATACGACGGGATCGACGCAGGCGGCAACTGATGAACTCGTTCATGTTATGACTCATGCTACGGTAGATCTCCGCCTTACTGTTTCTCTATACGCCGCCGGTGTGCTGCTCGGGCCCAAGCGTTCAGAGCTGAGGCTGCCTCATACAAGAGTCACCTGCAATCAATAGACCCCGCAATTGACTTCCTTATTACGTGTCGCTGCACTCGTCACGAGGAATCGCTCCTGCACCGTCTCCGTCTGAACGTCGCCCGCACACCGCTGCAACTGTTCAAAATGGGTCAATCTAGCAGTCCCTTCTGCACTAACTGTGGCGTGATGGGTGATATTCCCCACTGCATCCTACACTCCCGGCAACACCTTCTGCGCCGTGAGGCCCTGTGTCGTCGTTTGTCCCAACCTGGCAATGGCACTATAACACTGGCTACCTTACCGGGTCCCGTTCGTCAGTCGTCCCAGTGGGCAGTCACCACTGCGCTCCTCCGCTTTCTCAACGTTTCGAACCTTGTCAACGCCTTGTGATTGTGTGACCGTGTGTGTGACTTTTCAGTTTTAGTTTTGTGTTCTTCCTTTCCCTTTATTTTCCTCTTTGTCTTTTCCTTTTCTTTTCTTCTTTGTCTCTTCCTTTTCCTTACTTTTCTTCTTTTCCTTTCTTCTTCTCTTTCCCTTTTCTTCTCTTTCCGTCTTTTTCTTTTCCCCCTTTTCTTCCCCCATTTACCATTTTTTTGGAATAGCAAGCCAGACCTCCGTCTGGCTGACCTTTCCTTTAAACATACCGCCCCCCCCCCCGTTTTCAGAACAAAAATCCGTTCGATAGATCGTCCGCAAAAAAATCGTGAAGGAACACCATTTTTTTCTTTATTAAGTTCATTGCGCATCTTCGAAGACGGGTCTTTCCTTCACCCCCAGTGTGAGACAGTGAAAGAGCACAGTGTCGCCTCATGCGTCGTAGTTGAGTTTTAACTTGCGGAAACAAAACAAAAACAAATGTATCGGGTGACTCTTTCACAACTGCCCTTATCTTGGGTTGCATTTTCTGTTTTCTTTTAATCTTTTTCCAGGACGCAAGAGGCGATAGCAGCTCTCACCAACTCCCCATAGAGCCCATAGTATAGCTAAATTCACACAACACTGGGCGCACGATCAATGAGAGTGCAGCGATTGCTCCCTCAATCCTCCAGTCAGAAGTCTTTCCGTCTGGCTCGCAGCCCGACCGGTTCTGGCTGTTGCTGACTTTGTTTCCATACCTTTCCATACCCCTCACCTCTAAGTCTACTAGCTTTCATGCACGTCCTAAAGTTATTCCGTGATTCCCAAACAACTGTGAAAAGTGTCGTAATGAACAGAAATTTATTTGAGTCATTATACTGACACAATCGGCAGGTTGACACATATACCTGCACTGAGCGTACTGAGTCCATTGCGTAGCGCTTCCTAGCACACTGGAACAAAGTTCAAACTTGCAAAACACGCATATCGACACAGCTTATTCCCAGCAACGAACAACTGTCACATACTTGCGCACAATCGCTTGATCATCTTGTCCTTGCCTGCTACACGTCAAACATAAAATGCTGCTTCATGAATCGTATTTTCTTGTCACCGCTATTCAGATCTGACAGCGCTCGAACATGTTCATCGAGCCAGAATTCACGACAACACATCAGTTTGAACTCCGATTGGCTGTTCGTAGACCGATGCTTGTGGCGAGAAACAGTACAACACTATCAAAGACACCATAATACACGGATAAAACGGCGATCGGCGAACGCACTTGCCTACCAACAAAAGACACCGCCGACGCGGCGTCCACCGTTCAGATTTCAAATGAAACCGCCGAAGGAGGACGCAGCACGCAGGCGAGGAAGCGCGAAGTGCCGTTTTCAAATTTTGGCAACCAATCCGGACACGCTTGTGGCGTCCGACCAATAAAGAGGCACGGATTGCTCCGTGCGCAGTAACACGCATTTTGATACAGATTTTGCGAGAGCTGTGGGGGGTTGGCGATAGTGTGCTCTTTCATCGTCTCGTTTTGGGGGTGAAGGAAAGACTCGTCTCTAGAGATGCGCAATGAACAAAATAAAGAAAAAAATGGTGTTCCTTCACGAATTTTTTGCGAACGATTTATCGAACAGATTTTTGTTCTGAAAACGGCTTTGGTATTAGGCGACCGAAGAGATCAGATGTTCCCTTTGGAACAACTTCGTAGCTTTTATAATTAAAAAGTTAGAAAATTAATTACCGCTAATTAATTAACAAGGGGCGATGAAAAAAATATTTTTGAATAGACCACACAACTGCCAAACACGTACAGTTGGTTTCATTTGTGTCCAGCACTCCGTTTTATTTTTTTTTTTTTTTTTGTTTAGGCCCTGGTCCTTTTTCGGTGGGTCACCCTGTATAAAGGAAGGAAGGAGGAGGGGATCGAAGCGCACGTGATAGAGTGGTATGTTACCGTAAAGCAACCAATCCTATATGGCGGCATCGCTCGCAGTGCCGGTAGTGCAATATTGATCGTGCCTATTTCGGGAAAATTCATTCCTTTTTGGGCCTTTTGTAGTGCCTTTTTAAGTGCCTAAAACTCGTGTTTTTAGTGCCTTAAAATTCGCTCTCTAGTTATTACATATGAATAAAATAGAATAGGAGTAGAAAGAAAAAAGCGGAAACGTAGGTCTTATGAGTTTGGTTACTTTCACACTGATTTCTAACATTGTCTCTAAATCATTATCTTCTTTGGGTTGTGCAGATATGCTCAGAATAAAGTCTCTGTTCATGTTAAACTGTTAGTATATGAAGCATTTGTACGTTCAAAGATTGAGTACACAAGACTTATCTGGTGCCCGCATCAGGCTTATCTCATTCACCGCATTGAATCTGTCCACAAAAATGGTACTCGATTCATATTGTTCGAGTACAACCTTACTACTAGCGTCAGCTGTTTGAAAGAACAGCCCTATCCTGAAACTCCGATCGGATGGAGCAAGCTATTCACACTTGAGGTTCACAAGAAGTTGCCTTTGCCGAGCGATTTTTGCCTTTCAGAGAAACTTTATTTTCAAATGCCTTGTCACAGAGTGCCGTACTGCCACCAGAGGTCACTCATGTTCACTCGCTCAACTCTCTGTTTGCTCAATCGTCAACAACAACAACAACAACAACAATGATAATAATAATATCAATAATAACAATAATACTACTAATAATAAATTTATCTTCGAGCAAAGTAGAGCAGGCCCGCCTAAGCTGAAAAGGCATGTGCCACTGGGCCTGCGGCAGTCAAACGACATTCACGGGAAACACAGCTAGCTCACACAATACATAGAGCCAATTCCCTCCATTCACTACTCGCACTAGAATTGCCGACGTAGTCGTTTCTTCAGCCTGGACCTTGAATCAATCAGTAAAAAACCGGGAAGGAGCTGGTTAAACAGACGTGGAACATAACACATCTTCGGAAATATGAGGACGAGAGAAAGATCCTCGAAAAGCGTCTCTCCACACTGGACAGCCGGCCACGTACCATTGCAAAGATTCTCGGTGCATGGTGCATAGACGACAAATGCCGCAAGGCGGCAGGCTATCTGCTACAATTCATCAAGGCCGCAAACCTGCGGGACCTGTGACACGTGCTTCCGCGTATCTTCATTTCCCTCTGTCTGTGCTTTTTCCTTTTTTGACTGTGTGTGAATTTTTTTTGTCCTGGTGAACTTTTCTTTTTTTTTTTTTTAAGAAGAGCAAGCCAAATATGGACTGACCTCTCTCAACACTTAAAAAAAAACAACAACATTCGGCAAAATCCGTACTACGTAAAGGAAAAGGGTTCAATAAATTTGAAATGTTTCTTTTACGTAGGGCGGGTAACCTCCGCTGGGAATTTAAAGCAACAGCCAAAAGTGCTTAAGGACGGTGCAATAGTTAAAAAGATTAGGAAAAGAGGGGAACTGAAGATCTCGAAATAGATCACCCAAATGACCCCTAAGGGAGTTAGAGATAAAGAGAGATATTTCAAAGTATGGAGATACGTCAAAAGCTCTGATCCATACAAAGTAAATTGACAGTCGTCATCAATTTGTGTTGAAGTTATGCTGTATACCGCTATCGGAAAACCACTTACATATACACTATGTGCATCACCCTGTAACAGTCTAGTGGTTTCAAACTGTGATCTATGAATTGACAACAAGAGGGCGTCATCTGGATACTGAAATATTTGTAATAGGAAAAATTATTGATGGTCATAACACACAACATACAACACACCCGAGACACTACTATACAACATGCAGTTACGACCAGAGACAATATTATGTACATTCGTTTCAGAAAATATTTACACACAACAACAACACAAAACACACCCTAAAACCTTGGCGTCAACTCGGTGTCAGGTAGTTACAATATGCACACATTATATCTACAGTCAGTATTATGTACATTCATTCCGGTAAGTATTTACATGCGAAAGAAAGATGAAGAAAGATGACGAAGGTGGCTGACTGAAGGTGGTGGCTGATGAAGGCGACCGAAATATTTTACAGTATTGTACAACGTCGGGCAAATTATTCGCATAAAAATTAAATAACAATGGTGCAAGCACACAACCTTCTGGAACTCCCACATTTACTGGGGTAACATGGCTGTGTAAACCACAGACCAAATCCACTTGTGTGATCGATTGCTTAAGAAGTTAAAAATAGACGACCCTTTTTATCCTTATGCATACAAGCTATTCAGAAGAATATCACGGATTCTGGAATCGAATGCTCGGGAAAGATCGAGTGATAACGCCACAGCAACCTGCAGCCTATCTCAAGCATCACAACTCGCATCACTAAAGTCCTCTAGTAGTGTCGGCGTGCCACGTTCTTCAATAAACCCAAATTGATTGCTAGAAAATAGATTGTAGGAGACAGCAAAGCCACTCATCACTGAAAAAACGTATTCTTCCATTATATCATCGAGGTAGTACAGCTTGGGACAAAAGCTTACGGAACACTGGGGTGTCGCATTTCTCAATTGGAGAGGCACCCTAGCAACAAACAGGAGCGGACGCACACATTGAAAGATGGATAGAGTAGCCGGTCACCCGTTTCTTATTCCACCTCTTCCTCGGGGTGGTGCTTCGATGGAGAAATACGCAAGTGCCACCTTCCGTAAACTTTTGTCCCAAGCTGTGCTGGCGGGGTGGATATAGGCCGATAATTCTTCACATCGTCCAGTTTCCCTTTTTTAAATGTGGGCCTAATAACGGCTCTCTTTAATTTATCGGGCACAGCGCCTGATGCAAATGCACCATTCAGTATGGCGAGGAGAACAGGTTCAATAACATGATTATCACGCTTGGTATCAATTGAACGAATACCGTCGCAACCGGGGGCCCTATAGTATTAGAAAGGTTTGACACAAGTCGTAGCAAATCCGTTCCTGCATGTCAGGAAACGGATACGAGTCACTATTTGAAAAAAAAAAAAAAAAACAAAACAAAAAACAGATGAGATGATAGCTGTTACCCCGTTCCGCACCTCCCTAAATTAATTTTTTTAACTTGTCATCACCTGGGCACCTTCGGCGCCGACGCAAGAGGACTTCTTTTTGTTGAATAAGCGCTAAATCACGTTATTTATCCAAACGTTTTCAGTTTTACGCCTCCGAGTCTTAGCGTTTCTTTCTTTCTTTCTTTTTTGTCTTCAACTTACTTAGCATTCTGCAACTTACTAAGGTACCATAGAATAGAATAGAATAGAAATAGAAAGAAAAAATGGAAAAGTAGGTCGCACTGGTGGCGTATTTAAAAAGTTTATTTCGGCCCGTACGTCCTTGAGGTAGTTCGTCTGTGCACACTGCGCAGGTTGCTGGTGCTGCCTTGGCCAGCTCCCCAGTACCTTCTCAACAATAAAAGGTCGGTTGTCAAGTTTCGGGAGGGCGTTCTTCAGTGTTCGCCGACAAGAGTCGAAGCGTCGGCAGATGACCAGCACGTGCTCCGTGTTCTCCACAGTTCCGCAAGTTGAACAGTTCGGCGATCCAACGACACCGATCTTATGAAGGCATGCTGCTGCGAACGGGACGTTGAGTCGCAGGCGATGGATTACGGACTCTAACAGGCTTGGCATCTTCGATGGGAGGCAGTAGCTGCAGTTGGGGTGGATTCGCGCGAGGAACGAGTGATTCATGACGTCGCCTGTCCACATGGATTTAGAAAGGCGATTACGCAAGGAGGCGAGCAAGTACTTTGCATCGGATTGCGTCAAGTAGATTTTATGAGTTATTCTTTTATGGTGAGCAATTCGAGCAGCCCGGTCCACCTTCTCATTTCCACTGATACCGCAGTGCCCAGGGATCCACTAGATGATGATGTTGTGACCCTTAGTTTCGGCAGGGTTGTAGGCTGAGATAATACTGTAGACGACCGGTGCAAGTGAGGATGTCGCCAAACCGACGGACGGAGCGACGATAGACAATGACCGCATTTAAAGCGCAATGGGAGGTACACAGAGCTGGCACAGAACAGAGCGCACGGTTCTGAAGTTCGCACTTTTTCTGCACTTCTTCCATTCTTTTATCTCTGTTATCCGCCCGATGTGTTTCGTGCAGATTCTGGTGATCGTTTGCGGCTTCGAACGACAAGCACAGTGCATTGCAGTTGAAGCAACTGCCGGCCGACGCCTCAAGTAGAGCTGTGCTGTACTCGTTGGACGACGGCTGGCGCCGCTATTTTGCATTGTTTCGCTTCATACCGCCGAACTATAAACTGAACGACGGCCGCTGGCGCCGCGCGCCGTTCCGCGCATTTCCGTCGTATTGTAAACCGGCCTTTCTTACGTTTCCTTCCTGTACTTTCCGCACATTGTTTTCCTCATACAATGTGATTTTTCTAAAACATAATTGATGTATTACAATGAAATAAAATGAAACTTTCTGCTCCTCCCCTACCTGAACAGGGATCAGCATATTCTGGGCTTATGGCTGGCTGGCAGATGGCTAGCTTAGAGGGACTGAAAAGTGAAAAATAACCCCCATATTTTTGCCCACTATCGTGCACAACATCATTGTTTGATAAGACACAGAAAGCATTACTACTCAATTCGGCATATTTTTTACGTATATTTGGAATATTGCCGGAGCGTGGACGGTGCTGCCAACGAACGGCGAAAAAGAGCAACTTGGGTTTCGGGTACAGGGCTCCCAGGGATCGGTCAACCCTTACCACGTGAGAGTTAATTTTGCAGAGAATAAAGTTGAGTCACATTATCTTATATCTAAACGCCATTTTAAAAATGAAGCGCACTCCCACAGTTTCTACGTTAATAAAGCGTTCAGCTACCTCGCATCTACGGGCTACGATCCGCCGCGGCATCTGCAAGGCCGTCTGTGTTATCGCGTTTATTGTCTACGTCGTGGGTGGTCATGTTGGTCGCTCGAAGCAGAAAATGGTAGTGAATCACGTGTGTGTGGCTGCTGTGTCACGTATTCAAGAGATCTACATATGCCTAGTGTAGTCTTGGTGTTCGGGGATGCAAAAATTAGCTTCGTTCATCTTCGACGACGGGCGTTTTCTACCACAAGATTCCACAGGAGAGTGCGCGAAAACGAATGTGGTTCGAAGCGCTCAGCTATTAGATACAGCAGTCGTGTCGTATGTGCTGAGCTCATTTTGCTGCAGATGACTACGAAGATGCCGTAGAAGGGGAATTGCGAAGACGTCCGAAGTAAGCTGCCGTTCAACTACCAGTGATGTTGCTGCACCGAGGTGACGAGTTCAACACAGCGTCTCAGGTATGAAAGATGAAAGTCACTGAAAAGGTTAGCCAGCTGGAGGACTCGAACCCACATATTCTGGATTACATCAGTTCATCATGTTCATCAGTTGCCGCCTGCGTCGATCCTGTCGTATGAATGTGTGTGTGAGTGAGCAAAAATGTAAGAGTGAAAGGAGGATTAGTGAGAGAGAGTGGCTGGTTTGTCCCTTCAGTTACCGCACCCTCGAAGTCGCTGAGAAGGCGTGTTAGGCGTAATGTTGTGGCCTTACAGGAGACAAAGATTTCCTCTCAGGAGCGGCTTCACGTAGTTGCTAGTGTATTTGAGGGTGTACCTTTTCGAACGTTGTAGCAGCGGACAAATCAACGCTGGTGGTAGATGCCACTTTAATGGACCAGCACGTTCGCTTTATCAATGTGTACGCTCCTACCGCAGAACCTGAGAGGACGTCTTTGTTTGAAGTACTGAGCACTCTGTTGGATGCTCCAGGGTTTCTAGTTGTACTAGGCGATTTTAACTGTGCTCCAGTTGTGCATGATGGTTCATCTCGATATGCAGCGAGCGCACTTACATTGTCTGCGGTAACTGAGGTGGCAGGTTGTGTTGATGTCAGTCGTTATGCAGATGCTCCACAACTTCCTTTTACCAGGGAGCAAGGAGGGTCGCACTCATCACTAGACCGCATATATACGAATTACCCTTTTCGCGCTCCAGCTAAATTTCGCATTCTACCCGTTCACTTTTCGGACCACCTCTGTGTTTCAATCAAGTTTCCGGAACCTAGTAGGGCCCCTCGTCTGACTTCGTACGTTCTGTGGAAGCTGAATAACTCTCTTTTGTCCAGAAAAAGTCTGGTTGGCAAAATAAAGGATATGCTGACGTCAGCAAGCAAGCGGACTGATGCCGTAGTTGCATGGGAAGAATTCAAGTGCGAGCTTAAATGGGAGGCTATTGGTGTCGGAGTAACTATTGCCCATGAAGCTCGACAGCACTTGCGTGCTTTGGAGGCGGACCTTTATCAACTCTTACAGCTGGAAGCACATTATCCAGGTGTCTATTCTGACGATATAAGTCAGGTAAAGCGAGAGATCAGTGATTTAATGCATGCGAGGTATCGCGGTGCTGCCGTGCGAGCCCGCGCGCGTACGTTAGTTGACTGTGAGCGTCCTACCACGTACTATGTTGCTGCAGAAACCCGCCATGCAGTGGAGAATCACATTTCCTCTGTCCGAGTTGGCAGCGAAACTGTGTCCTCATCAGCAGATATCTTAGCTGCGTTCTTCCATTATTTTTCCGGGATATTTGGGCAGCAGGTGCCGTTGCAGAACGTACCACTAGCGCGCTCACTGCTTGCCTTAGTGCCTCAAGCCACAGGATGTAGCAGATACGGTGAGCGGCCCCATCACAGTTGATGAAGTAGTCGCAGCCATTTCCACTCTACAGGCAGGGAAGGCCCCCGGTACTGATGGGTTGACGCCCGAGTTTTACAAATGTTGTAAAGACCCGGTGGCGCCAATATTGTCTACCGTATTTAATACTGCCTTCTCTTGTGGCTTGCTATCACAGTGGTGGTGGTGGTGGTTGGTAAAATAACAAGGGGAGGTTGAATTCGCGCAAGCGAATTCTGCTACCCCCCAAAAAAGACAGACGGTACACCCCAAAGCAGAAAAGAAAAAAGAAAGGAAACGGTACGATTGCACCACAGAATGTGCGAGCGCACCGCAAAAGCTCACCGGGGTGAGCGTCTCGACCGCGACAACGCAGGACAGAGCGCGCCGTTCACATCCGCCGTAATGTCCACGCTCCGTCTAGTATAGAGTTTCTAGTCCACATTTCACAATGAAATTGACAAGAGCATTGAAGGCCGCGTCCCTGTGGTTAGCGTCCCATACGCCTAAGACTTTCTCTATGCTGAAGTCCCTGCTGTCGAGATGGCCAAGGGTCAGCCTCAAGATGCCTCTTTGTGCAGCATGTTTTGGACAATGCATGATGATATGTTCAGTGTTTTCCACTGTCCCGCACAGTAGACAGTTGGGCGAGTCCACCTTGCCCACTTTATGAAGAAGCTGGCGACCATAGGGCACATTCAGGCGTAGACGATGCAGGAGAGTTTCTATGTGTCTGGGCGTTTTTGAAGGTATCGTAAAATTCAGCTCCGGGTCCAGCGTGCGCAGCAGTGACGGACCACTGTCGGTTTGGTGCCATTTTGTCCTGCGGATGTCATCAGTCATAGATTTTAAGAAAGATTTGATGTCCTGCTTTGAAAACGTGACAAGATATTCTGTCGATGACAGGTGAGCGATGTTCGCCATTTCGTCCGCCTTCTCGTTACCACTTATGCCAATATGGCCAGGTATCCACTGAAGATCTGAAGCTATCACAGTCATTTACACGTACGCGTACGGTTCTTATTCCCAAGAAACTTGATGCAGAATCTCGTGCGTTACTAAGCAACTACCGCCCCATAACATTCGCGAACGTGGATTACAAAATACTTGCGAAGGTTCTCACTGCCCGCTTTCAGGAGCTAATGCCCTATGTTGTTGGTGAACATCAGACTTACGGAATGAAGGGGCGTACAATATTCACAAACGCGCATGTGGCGCGATCGGTGGTTGATTGTTGTAACTTCTTTGGGCTATCAGCGGCATTAGTTCAGCTGGACCTCGAAAAGGCGTTTGACCGAGTGAGTCACGCCTTCCCTTTTTGGCTACTTCGTTGCGTGAACGTGGGATGTGTACTGCTCAAGTGGGTGCGATTGTGCTATCGGGGTGTCAAGACACAGTTCCAAGTCAACGGAAGCCTTTCGGACCCTATGCCTGTGAGGTCTTCAGTGCGACAGGGATGCCCGCTCTCCCCCCTCCTCTTTGCCCTTTACATTGAGCCGCTGTGCCGATCGGTTCTGGCAAAACGTATGTTCGCGGTTTTCGTAGGCACGCATTCGAAGCTAAAGTTCTTGCTTATGCAGTTGATGTAACATTGTTCTGCGGAACAGTTGGCAGCATCCATCGTGCGATATGTCATGAGCGAAGGTTTTGTGATGCTAGTGGCGCTCGCATTAGCTGGCCTAAATGCAGTGGATCTTGGCTAGGGCGGTTGAACTCCACGCCGAGCTTTATGGCATGGTCTACGCAAGCTCCCAAATACTTGGGAATTGACCTCAACTGTTCAAGACGCTCACGGTGTTTTTGGACTTCTTTCTTGAGTCGCCTGCGTTACCTGGTGGCGACGTGGAAACCTTTGGACTTTTCCATTTTCGGTCGTGCATATGTGGCAAACACGTTTTTTGCTTCTCGCATAAGTTATTACCTGCAAGTACTCCCGTGCGCAAGAACACATATTAATCGAGTCCAGCGGGTCATTTGCACCTTGATGTGGGGTTCGTCGTATGAACCAATGAGACGTGGAAATCTGTTCCGGCCCGTCAAACTCGGGGGGTTGGGATCGTCCTGCCTTTTCGTTCGTCAGTTGGTTTGGCTCGTGTGCTTTGTACGCGACCAGCTACACCCTTTCCTCCAGCACTGCACAGCTGCCATCCTTCGTGATGAGCTACCGGAACTGTTACTGTCGACAGTATATGACACGCCTATGGTTGTTTGGGGCTTCTACAAAGAGGTAGCAGCCTCGTTCAGGTTCCTCCTGGCAAGGTTCTCTAGAGAGTTCATCTTTGAAACGACTCGGAAACGCCTCTATCACGCTCTTCTGGATTCGCTTTTTCCGCCTCCAATGTACCGTACGATGTTTGCACTCCAGCCTGGTGGTGATGTTCTCTTGCGTGTACGGCGCATGCCAGTGCGTCCAAAGGTGAAGACTTTCTTCTATCGGTTACACACTGGAACGCTACCGCTTCGTGCGTGGCTGCGCGACAGAGGGTTTTGGGTGCCATGGAATAATTTCAATTGCCGTCTTTGTCCGGAAGAGGAAAACATTGAGCACGCTTTTCTCTATTGTCGAGACGCCATCTTCTTTTGGGACGTTTTCCAGCGCGCATTCAAAAGGGACATCTGCTTAAATTCCCGTGCTAAACGCTTTCTTCCTGTCAGGCCTGGATGCGATTTGCCTCTGGACATCCTACTCCTGTCGGGGTTATACGCACTGTGGGTAGCTCAACGAACATATGACGCAAATGAGCCACCGGTCGGCTCCTGGCCCATATTCCGTCGCATGGTGTTTTCGTTAGCGCACTTTTTAGTGTTCACCTCCTCTGACTAAACTGCGCACACCTGGCTGAACGTCAATCTCTTACGAACGGGCCCCGTAGACTACTATTTTTTTCTTACCAGTCAGTCCTGCTCATGCCTTCATGCTCCTACTTCTTCTACGTGTCCTTATTATACTAAGCTTACTTTTCCTTGTTCATGCAAGGTTTTGTGTTTGTAACGTTTCGCGACGTTTTTGTTGCTTTTGTATTGCCGTATTATGTTAATGTGCAGCAGTTTTCAATGAGTTGTACATAGTGTAAATACTGTTATTCATTCACTCATGTCATTCTTGTACGTAGCGCCATGAACCATAATAAACGTTGAAAAAAAAAAAGGAAGGCGTGTTAGCTTAGCTTAATTGGTAGAGCCCTGGACCGGCAATCCAGAAGATGTGTGTTCGAGTCCTACAGCTGGCTAACCTTTTCAGTGACTTTCATCTTTCATCGTTAATTTCTTAGGCAAGTTGAGGCTTTGCATGTATTTGTCCCTTCTATGTTGTTCCAGCCTCAGAACATCAGTTCTTTCATGGTCTCAGGTATGTTCAGGTGTCACACATGTATAAATTATTATCTAGCTATGACGTATTCCATTTATGTTACCCTACTTGTCCGGCACTGAACGTTGTCGACATCATCAATTTTAATTTTAGGGGCCTTCCATAGTTGAAGCGGCGCCAGACTGCTTCGTGTGTGTCTGATCCAGACACTGAAGTTGACTGGAGAGAAATTTCTGTAAGCAGGTATGCAAAGTCCACAGATGGAAGCACTAGATTTGTTACGCGTTGCAGGCTTTGTGACATTTTTGGAGTCTTTGGACAGGTGCAGAACATTAGTATGACCTCAACAGTAGAAGAAACCGATGTGAACTACTAGCTTCTTTGAAGGATAGAGGAATACTTCCTGTTGAGGTATCTTTATGACTAAGGAACGCCAAATAATTTTCTAGAGATGCATCCTCTACACTTGAATGCCCATTGAAACAGCGAAAGCTCATTGTCTTTGAAGACCCTTTGCTGGAATTATTCAAAGTGTGTCGCAGCTACAGTGAGCCACGCAAGGTAACCACATCATATTGGTCTTAAATTTGCAGAGTTCCTGTATCTCGGACCCAACAGTCATTTCTCTTTATTGCTCTCCCGATCGTACCTTCTTAGAGATTGATTTGGTTCTCCTTGCATTGCATGGCCACTGCACTCTAAAAACGGTGACACTTTAGTGACACGTGAAATTGGTGTGACACTTTGGGGCGAGCCCAAACTTGGATTTGGAATGTGTCACAGAGCGAACTTAGTCCATATACAGTAACGCGTTTTTGTTGCCACCGAAGTGGCTGAGGTGTCGTAGATGATTACTGAAGCCTGGGAGGGCGTTTGAAAACTGGAGTTGTGACACTTGCCGCAGCTGCGGCCGTTGCCCGTGACACATAGTTTGATATTTTCGCTGTTTGAACGCTTCGGATCTCTATGTTCTCTCATTCAGCTACCAACAATGGGCAAGTGATTGGCCAGTTCAAGCGAGGACGCTCACGAAGTTTCTCGCGTCCGGTTTTATCTGCTAATGTAGCTTATTTAACTCGCTTTCGGGAATACTGTGACGACTCAGACGTTGATGTTACTGGAACATCTCGAGGAATCTCTGCGTATGACCTATGCTAGTGCCTGTCATATATGAGGTCACACCGTTCACATCCGTGTGCACGGCAGGATGGTGCATCATGTGAGGGCATCCTTCAGTGAAGCACGGACGTATCGCTAAGTTCTTTGGGGTTTGTTTTCTTTTCGGTACGACGAACGCAATGAAATCATGTGAATACAGGGAGGCTGGAGGATAAATTGGAGCAAAGTGTGTCGCATTGTCTCTGCCCCCTGTCGAACGCGGGCACACTTTCGGAAACCCCACCTTGCTTTCCCTAAAGCATTAGGAAATACTTGACTTTATGCATGTGAAATTGTTACCAAGCGGACAATCGCATCCGCGCGTCTGCACCACGGGCACGACGCGTATTCGCGTTATGAGCGTCCTTCACCAGTGCATCTGTGCGCCATAATGCTTTGACATACGAAATCGCAAGTTACAGCGATGGAGAGAAATTCAAAGGTTTTTGAGCATCTCCCGAGAATGGAGGCATTGCGGCCTGTTTTTCTTCATACTTCATTGCGCCGTTTCTTCCGATTACGTTCTGCATTTCGATTGTCTTCACTTATCTTTTTTAATGTGTCGTGATTTAAACTGACCACTTACGTTTAGGACCTTCAGAACCCCTATCAGGAAATTTCAGAATAGCGTGTGAGTCGCCAACGCAAGCGCAAATGAAGCTCTTTTGCTAATTATTCAGTTACCATGCTTCCTTTCAGGACACCCATGTATTTCGAGATGCAGTTCGAGCAACAATTGCCATCTTAGTCGGGGTTCTACGAAATCAAGCAGCCAGGAGGGTCTTGAACTCCGTGCTTGCCGTGCGATTACCTCGCAGTGTATCGATTCTGAAATAAAATGTTTCACTTTTCACGTGACCCCTAGCATGTGAGCGTGCCTTCCACATACGAGTACATCAGGTGTCAGTGTCCGCTGCATGTTCCACCCATCTCTTAAGTCTATAGAGCCACATTCTGAGAGTCTTCTGCATGAAAGTTAAGTAGCTGTCTCATATTCTGTCTCATGCTGTCTCGGATGCTTTGACTCCTTCCCCGTGTGGGCTCGTGGGAGCGCACTCAATGCACTACCAAGATTGTCAAGATTGAGATTGAGACAATACACTCAACTTTTATGCAATTAGGCGATGTTGCGACCACGAGGGCAACGTCATGACTGACGCCGTGGGGGAATGTCCGTCCTGTGCCGACATCATATGGCTCAAAGTGTCCGAGCAAAACCCAGAAAATACCCAAGCAGCACAGCCGGCACCTCTGTGAGGCCGACAACCGCAAGCCCTTTCGCTAGCACCACCAGCACAGTCCTGACCACGACACCACCTGCACTCTAAACACAGAGCTCATCGCATAGCACGCCGACGGCCACCATTGTACAGATCGATGTGTTCATCACTGTTGGTTTGTTGAAAACGCGAGGGTAAGCCATTTCGGACGCTTATCATAACTGCATAAGTGTCCCAAAAAGACTTGCGCCTCCTGTTTTCAGCTAACCAACAGTGATAAATGCATCATTCTGTACCATGGTTGGCCTTCGGCCTGCTATGCGGTGAAGCTCTGTTTTTAGAGTATGTGACGCTTTTTGTGACACTTGTTGTGGGAGCTCTCGTGACACATGCTTCAAAAAGCAAAAAGGAACTAAAAGCGTCTGGAAGTGACACTTGAGCAAAGCGTCACTTTTTTGCAAAAAAGTGACGCTTGCAACGCGTCACAAAAGTGTCACCATTTTTAGAGTGTGCCTTTTTCTACTCATGCTTTCAGTTTCTTGTTGTGTTAAATAAATCTTCAATTGATAGTTTGCAGACATCACGCTGTCTACTGTGTTTGCCCCTCATCTATAGTGATGTGCTATAACGGTATAGCACATCAACATGCCAACAACCTACCAACAACAACCAACCAACCTTGTCTTGCCTTATCAACATGGCAAATCTTTTTGTTGCCACAGATCATAATGCCTTCGTGTTTGTGTTTGTTACGTGTTCTTGCCCATCGCTCAGGCTTGCCTATCATGGAATTTATCCACCAGCTAGCCTGCATTTACGCCATTCTGTCACAGATCATAACTTCAAAGAGTTTTCCTTTGCACCCTGCCACGAGTGAAAAGTGCTTTTGGATGGAAACTACAGAATGTGGTAACATCCACATACCGAAAATTTTTGTCAACGGAGATTTGCTGTTTTTGTGCAACCTTCATATTGTACATTTCTTTTGTCTCACATAGCACACGTGAAGAAAAGTTCTCATTTTCATCAAGATGACAAGTCATTGTTGTCTCTGTCATTGTTGGATCTATCTTCAGCATTATTGTTCCTGTACTCTTTTCATCAACAGAGAATACAAAAGTACACAAATGGTAAAATATAACTTGCATGTTAAATTCAAAAGGGAAGGACAAAACTGTGCATACTTCTCTTGTTTATTTTATTGCAGGTTTTACAACTCGATCAAGTACGTCAAAACATCAGAAAGTCCTACTCTGTCTCCTAAATCCCTGGACAATAAAAAAGAAATACATAGTTTGAGTTGTGACAAAATGTTGCTTCTGCTCTTATATTATATTTCAATTAAATGTTATGACACGTTTGCCATGTACGCCAGTTTCAATTTGCAGGGCTGTCAAAATTACTTTTCAAAGGTACGTCTCAAAAACAGCAGCAGAGATCTTATGCAATAAATTATTTAGCCATTTTGGAGTACTATTGCCCACACCAATGCTGCATGGTTAACTTTCAACTCAGATCAAGGGTTGCTAATACTTGACGTCAGCCCTCAAGTCCTTCTTTACAAATGTTGGTGATATGATAATGAATCAGACTCCTTTTAGCAAAACAGAGTTCATGAAATGTTAAATCCGTCTCGGTTAGAACATAAATTGGCATTTGAAAACCTGGTCAAGAAGACTTATATTAAAATGTTTTGAACACAGTTCAGCTGAATGACACTGATGAAGATTATCTTATTTACGCCTGATATATACAAGACATGAGTACAATCTGCAAATACACATATGCTCCCAGGTTACTTCACCCTCCAGGAACAAACTAATAATTATAATATGCTGTGACTGCAAAGAAAAAGCAATGAGAAAAACTTGCAGCAAGCAAGAAATGATTTGCTGACATCAATATAGTACTTATACATTTCTACAAGTACGCACAATGTTGGGGAAAGCATCCCTAATAGCATGCATGACGCAGGGAAGAAGAATACTTTCTATTCTACTTTCTCGAAGCACCCCATATTCTTCTTGTGGATAGCAAACAGGTGATATAACGGAATTTCCTGAAGAAATCAAGGTTTTACGTCCAGTTTGCCGCTTTTGGAATGGGGTAGGGTCCTGCACTCAACGCAGGGAAACATCCCACATCATCATCATCCATTCATCTATGTTGTTGTTGTTGTTGTTGTTGTTGTTGCCGCTCAAGTCGCGCGTAAACACCACACGGCGCTGCCGCGAATGTTGCCATGCTCTTCGGTTTCTCGGATGTATGTAAATGACACTTGCAGGAGTCCAATGTTAAGGCACAGTATTTCGAAATATTCGTTAGTTATGATGCAATTGTGTGTCTAATTTTCACATGCATTCTCTACCTCTGGGCAGCAGAAACACTGGTCCGTAGTATCCACGGTAGTATCCGTAGTATCGGTTTGCATTTCCCACATGTACACCTGCACGACGAAAAAAAAACAGCGCTTGTTCCGGGTTACACTAGTGCTTCTCCCTGATACATGTAAATTTCACAAACATGCAGTCCGTGTTTACGGCACGGTTAGCTAGTGGTGAGGACGAAGGTGACTCTGGTAGATGTCTGGACGAGGAATCTTCTGCTGCGAATCACATACCTTCCAGCACGCTATAGCAGTTCTGTATGAGCGATACTTCTCGAATGCTGAATTCTAGCGCACTCATGTTCAAGAGGTTCGACATTCTTGACGTAGAAAGTGGTCACAAATGCACACTGCCATTTTCGTTTTCGTCGGATTAGCGACCGGAAGCGCGCGTATTACATGCGTCCTCGACAGATGGGGCGGGGCGATGCAATTGTTGACAGTCCGCTCGGTTTCCTACACTGTTGAAACAGATGGTGGTGGTGATGTTGAAACAGAACTTCACCACAAAGCACGCTCCTAGCCAACCATCATTCCGAATGATATCATTCTGTGTCATGATTTGTTCAAAACAGTAGGAGGCGCCTATTTGGGACAAGATAATCTGTCCCAGAGAGGCGCCTCCTCCCATTCTCAACAAATCAATGCACAGAATGATATCATTCGGAATGATGGTTGGCTTTGAGTGTGCTATGCGGTGAAGTTCTGTTTTAACAGTGTACTAGGTTCCAGGACATGCAATCATAGGAAATTCAATTATAGAAACTACAGCGATTTCAGCGGAGCTCTTTGATATTTGAACTTCTGAGGGTTCAAGCTTTTCGGTGAACATAAAGTTTCGATAGGTTTATATTCACTCTTCGGTCCCTTTAAAGTTGGTGGACACAGTGTGACTGACAGTGTGTGTGAGTGACTGACTGAGTGTCTTTGTCACTCATTGGTTTTATTGTAGATTGACATTTGTGTTTTCTAGCTTAAGTGACCTGCGGTAGCCGGCTCTCGTAATGAGTGCCTATTTCTCCATCTTTTTTTTCTTTCTTTTCTTATCAACTCAACTTAACTCAACTCAACTTAAAACCTAAAACAGGGTCAGGTGGCACAACATAGGTGACATCAACGTCAAAAAGCACTGGGGCTAATGTGAGGACAAGGACAACATTGAACTTCCTTCCTGTTTTTCCCCTTTTTCATTTTTCTCTACTAGACCTCTAGTAGCTTGTCCCGCGTTGAGCGGGCTCACATCTCCATTGTTTTGTCCTAGCATCATTATCATCATCAACGTTAAATATGAAACTGAGGCTTATTGGAAACGTGGAAAGCTTTAAACACCTATATTCACTCTTCACTCTTGAAACGAAGGTGGCGGTGGTGTTCGTGAAAGGGCTCGCCGTTGTCGGCCTCACAGAGGTGGGCAACGTCATGACTGACGCCCTAAAACGAAGCTTCACCGCATGACACCCTGAAGGCCAATCATTGCACAGACTGATACAGTTTTCACTACTAATTTGTGGATAACGCGGCGTGTACGCCTTTTTGTGACGTTGCCCGCCTAAGCGTGGTCGACTATACGGCAAGCAGTTCCATCATCACCACCACCACCACAACCTTGTGGCTAGCTGCTTAAACGTGTGTTCACACATGTGTTTCTTGAGGCGGCGCCGCGTTCTCGGGGACGCGAAGCGTTCCAGCCGCTTTTTGAGAACCGCTCAGTGCTGCAGCTCTCAAGCGCGGATCCGCAAGCGCTTTCCATCCAGCGAATCGCAGCGCTTCTTTTGGCGCCGGCAGACCTCCCAACACAACAGCAACACCGCACCGGTATCTCTGTCCTTTTTAACGTGTGTCTGCTGCGACCGTGTATGAATTCATCGTCACCATAAAGTGTTTGTTTGCTAAGCTGTCAACGACGAGCAGGGAATTCACGCGAACCACAGAATCAACGAAAACAAAGTACGGCTTGTGATGTAATGTGATAGAAAAAAGAAAAGAAAAGAAGAAAGTGGGGGAAGTATTTAAGTCAGAAAGTACGACTTGAGTGTGACCATGTGTGTTAGTCGCCCGCAACATGTGTCTCGCTTCTTCTGCGGTGCCTTCCCTGCATCTGTATATACAGGGTGTCCCAGCTAACTGTGAACATATTTTTAAAAAATACATATAACACTTTTTCCAAGATGACATCAATTGCAATATAGCATATGCTGAAGAGCACTCCCTAGGAGGGCATTAGCAAAGTCCAAAGGCAATGTCTTAATTAACTTTCATTAATTAACTTTTTCAATTATAAAAGCTACAAAGTTGTCCCAATGAGAACATCTGTTCCTTTCGGTCACCTGATATCGTAGCCGTTTTCAGAACAAAAATCCGTTCGATAGATCGCCCGCAAAAAATTCGTGAAGGAACGCCATTTTTTTCTTTATTTTGTTCATTGCGCATCTTCGCAGACGCGTATTTCCTTCATCCCCAACATGAGAGGGGAAAGGAATACAGTTCCGCCTCATGCGTCGAAGATGAGCTTTAACTTGCGGAAACAAAACAAAAACAAATGTATCGGGTGACTCTATCGGAACTGGCCTTATCTTGGGTTGCATTTTCTGTTCCCTTTTAATCTTTTTTCCAGGACGCGAGAGGCGATAGTGTGCTCTTTCTCCCTCAGACATTGGGGGTGAAGGAAATACGCGTCTGCGAAGATGCGCAATGAACAAAATAAAGAAAAAAATGGCGTTCCTTCCCTATTTTTTTGCGGGCGATCTATCGAACGGATTTTTGTTCTGAAAACGGCTGCGATATCAGGTGACCGAAAGGAACAGATGTTCTCATTGGGACAACTTTGTAGCTTTTATAATGAAAAAGTTAATTAATGAAAGTTAATTAAGACATTGCCTTTCGACCTTGCTAATGCCCTCCTAAGGAGTGCCCTTCAGCATATGCTATATTGCAATTGATTTCATCCTGGAAGAAGTGTTATGTATATTTAAAAAAAAATATGTTCACAGTTAGCTGGGACACCCTGTATATTGTATGACGTTTGTCGTTCCAACGATTGATGATGCAAGCAGAAACACGGTACAGTATAAATTTGGCCGAAGCGCGAAGAAGTGTTGGCATAATCTCGACGTAGAAACAACAATGAAACGCGTTTGCAAACTGGCGGCTCGGCTATGTGTGTGTGGCATGCTCCTCTCGGTCGCGCCGCGAACGCTGAGGCGCCGCTGCTTTTTGAAACGCATTCAGGAATGAGCCTTAAGTATCACAATAAGGCGTATGGCTCCCGTTTTCAACAAACCAGTACGATATCAATCGGGATCCTGAATGGAGGAGCGTGCTCTGCGGGAGAAGTCCTATTTTAGGAGTGTTCTCCACGCGATGTCGCTGTAAGGTTGTCTTGATACGCCCTAATCACCCGTAATGCTATAACTCCTAGATAGTGTATCTACGAGGGGTGTTCAAGTCAAACCGGGACTTTTCATTTTTCGCAAAAGTAAAATGAACTTACAGGCGAGAAATTAGTTTCATTTTTCAACGTAATCTCCAGCTGGCACTAATGTACTTGTCCCAGCGTTTCACGAGACTTGGATGCCAGCAGCGTAGAAATCCTTACCGGCGCGTAGCAGCCATGATCGGACCGCATTCTTGACCTCGTCGTCGCAGGTGAAGTGGCGGCCCCCAAGGAACGCCTTCAGTGGCCCGAAGAGATGGAAATCGCTGGAGGCGAGGTCTGGACTGTAAGGGGGATGTGGCAGCAACTCCCAGCCAAGTTCCTGTAAGGTGCGTGTCTTGAGATGCGCGGTATGCGGGCGTGCAACGTCCGGTTGGAGGAGGACTCCTTTTCCACGCACGTTTCATCGCACGTGATGATCCGATCAAGGAACAGCTGTTCTTCAGTGTCGAAGCGGTACCTCAGCTCTTGGGAGATTTCCAGTCTTCTCTGTCAGTCAAACACTGAGAGCTGCCTCGGGACCAAACGGGCACTAACTTCCGAAACTGGAGGTGTTCATGAATGATAGTGTTCTACGTTCCCACAGAAAGGTCCGTCTTTCGAGCCAGTTCGAGACATGTTATCCGTCGGTCCTTGAGGATCAGGCGCTCCACAAGTTGGATGTTCTCAGGAGCTCTCACACTGGGCTCTGAGCCGCCCCGGCCGGGATCGTCCTGCACTGATGTACGGCCGTCTCGGAACCGTTTGCACTACCCAAACGCTTTGCTGCGGCTAAGTGTATCGTGGCCATACTGAGCCTGAAGTCTTCTGTGAATTTCAGATTACTTTACGCCTTCATTCACGAGAAACTTCATGACAATTCGCTGTTCGATGTGCGCGCTCACCTCGTTGTCGGCCATCTTGTCCAGCACGTGTCTTCTGTTTTGCACAAACTTTGGACCACCACCTGGTGAACGCGAGGCCGGTCGCGTGTGAAAATGACGAAAAAGAAGTAGCGCGAGCCATTTGTACACTCAGGAGACAGAAAGTCAAGGTTTGACTTGAACGGCCCTTGTAGGTAGTATCTCCATATCATCCGTTCTATAGGTAATACATCACTTCCCCAATTGAGGAGCACTGAGGCACACTAACAAACCTGTGGCGAGCTACAACCACTGTGCCTCCGTCCTTCTCAAGGCAGTACCCGCGCGGGACCGACTTCAGACGTGGAACCTGACCCCGACGGACAGATGCCCGTACTGCAATTGTGTAGAGACGAACTGCCACGTGCTTTTTGACTGTCGGATCGCAAGAATGTTTTGGCAATTGGCTCGGCGGCATACGAACATCATGTGCCCAGTGGCCTTCCATCGTCGACAGTCGTGCCACCGGATTAGCGCACTTGTAACGGCATGTAGGGCACAGGTTCTGTGGGCAGCGCGCTGTAAAGCTGTGGCACAGCGTCGGCGAAACACCCCTATGTTCTTGCTGGTGTGGAAATTGAGAGTCAGCGTAATCACCCTCCTGCAGCAGGACCTCTTTGCACAGGGAGGGGAAGGCTTCCGGTGTCGATGCCGTGATCACCCTTCCATTATCATTCAGGATGCGTTTGTTAGCCTCCATAATTGTATAAAGACCCACCTCATATGTATATAGTCACAGTGGTGTATATAGTCACAGTCGTGTAGTCATATGTACAGTCTCACGGTCGTGCAACCATATATACATCGTAGCTTGTGCATTGTAACGAATTCTAAATAGTGTTTTAGTGTGCTATACAGTCGTTAAATAAATTTTCTCAAGCAGCTACAACCACTGCGCCTCCGTCCTTCTCAAGGCAGTTACCATGTGTGTTGGGCATTACAGACATAGGCCTAAGAAGGGGCTGCTGCTGTATCATTCTGCTCTTTCTAAGTTAGTGTATAAGACGAATTGCCATGGGGAGGTCGGTATCCACTGCTTATGGTGTCAGTGATATACACTTTGCACCGATATGTACCATGAACTTCTCAGCTTGTTTAAGAGTACACGTACAACACTTGTCTCCGTAAAATACCAGCGTAAACATGTGGGATTTAATGATGACCTACCCCTACTCACCTGCCCTACCGTCTCAGTGACAAAGTTCCATTTCTTCTGGTGAATAACGCAAACGTATGCAGCGGTCCAGATTTATATCATACCATTCCTTTGACACCCACAAACAGAGTGCGGAACAAGGTCCGCGCATGATGCCCTACACCACCTGGTGCACGATCTGCACAAAGATCGTATTATGAGTCCGATATGGCATTTCCCATATGCGGCAGCCTTCACAAAGCAGGCTTACCTGAATGGAACCGAGTCGGATCGTCCCAATAAAGGTGAATATGCGCTTCGTCAATTATCGCCCCTCTTTTAAAAACCTTTAAGAACCTACAGCGTACTATACCCCCCCCCCCTCCACAGTCTTCAACAAACCGGTTATTTCCCACGAGGATATTTATTTTCCGGAGGCGACCTACCACAGATTCGTGTGCACAACCGAGCCACGTTACACACGTATCCAATGTACCCGCAGGAGGCGACGGACAACAGGGAGCGTTACCGCCATCCGTTTTAATATGGCACATTAACGCATATGGGCTGGCATCATGCAGCTACTGAATACAGCAGGGAGGCATACTTAAATGGGCGGGTAACACGTACGAAAAAAAAACGAGGGGAAAGAATTATAGTTTTACACTCGACGTCGCGGGTTGCCAGAACTTCACGGCGATTCTTCACTGAGCCGTCGAATGTAGCTTTTTAATTAGCTACGCCCGCTACGTATCCCAGTAAAGCTACGTGCTGGCAAAGGGTGTGGGCTTGAAGCAACCGTTTATGGTTCGTGAGCGAAGAACTTGACTTGCTGTGATTTATGGCGATCTGATCGCGGGGCATCTTTTCCCTTTACCGGTGGGGGTCGCCTCAGATGGGGAGGAATATCTCGGAAACGTTATGAAGAGAAGATATGTGAGCGCCACTGTTGTGGACGATCGATTACCCACCGACGGAAGGATGCTATTAAACAAAGCAAGTAGGGGGATTCCATGGAGAGATATCTAGGCTACCGTATTCAAGTCGTTTTGGACGGTGAATATTGAGCAAAATCACAAAATCATTATTACGGGTGAACTTCCCTGTAACTGTCTCTGGTACGGGGAAGTGTCCGTGTTAGCATTTCCACTATGAAGCCCTGAAACGGGGTCATGTCAATAATAATTCCGTTGTTGTCGCGCAGGAGATGACTGTCATTGTGGTCACATGTTTATACTTGGTGTTTGCTCTAACGTGTCCAGAAATTATATTTAAAGCGAGCGATAAAGGAAAAGCAAGTGGTACTTTTCTGCTACTTGAGTAAGAAACAAGTACTGCTTCACTAGTAGCACCTGTTTCTTAGTCAAGTTGCTGAAAGGTAGCGCTCGTTTCTCTTTTATCGCTTGCTTTAAATAAAATTTCTGGACATGTTAGAGCAAACGACCTGTAGTCATGATATGACACATTGCATCTCAATATTTTTGCTCCTACCATCATAATCATCATCATAACACACTGCGTTCGGGCAAAGCGATGCATTCTTACGAATGGTCCAGTCAGTGTATCATACCTTAATACGACATTTAATAGCTTTCTCCCAACATAATAATACAACATAAACATATACCCCCCTTGTCCAAATTTTGTTCCCTTCGCGTATCAGTGCTGTGTCGTTCTACAATGTTTTGAGATCGCTGAACTGACATCAGTAACTCGAGAGTCTATTGACAATATTGCGAACTGGTAATACAATTGCTATATCGCTCACCAACGAAATAATTATGACAGAATTCTCCGAAACATGCTAGCTGTGCGCAATATTTAACATAGCAACATTACAGGTCACCCGTGCAGTACGTTCTATTGTTCCTAGGAGAAAATGGAATGGCATTTACATTTCCAAGAACCTTTATTCTTTGCAAAAACTGTGTTAACTTTGTTGTCTGCAGGCTGATGTGTCAATTATCTGAAGAAAAGAGAAATAACTATGCAAGACATGAATGGCATTGAATAATACAGCGCAGCTGTGGCGTGGCTCGCATGAGTGAAATGCCAAAAATAAAAATGAAAATTAAAAGAGATCGCAGAAGCATCGAATACACGAAAATCAAAAACAATTTTGCACCGTTTACACCAAACATTTTTGGTGTAAAAATGCAGCTTGGTTCTTCGGACATATGTCGAAGAAACCAAACTACGCTCTTGGCGTGGATTGGTGCATTCCTTGGGTGTTAGAATGAAAAATGATATGGTATAATGAAATGTTATGGTATGCGAGATGGATACATGATGGACCAGTAGCTTAACTTCATACAGGGTGTCCCAGAAAACGTGTCATTGAATTATAATAAAAAAAACTGCACCCACCTAGAGTCATGCGGTCAACGGCATTTGTTCTTACTGGGTTTTTGAGACCTCCTCATGTGAATGTCGTGTAACGTAAGTTTAATTATGTAAATTTTTGTGAGCTTAACTCGGAAATTTGCCTAGTAAAGGTCACTTTTTTACCCCACCAATGTGAAGAGCGTGTCTAATTCACTCAAATTAATGATAATTGACAGGGATATTCAGGAGCTATCCCATCGGAAAAAATAGCCGAACATCATGCTCTACGGAGGTCGCACAGAATAGCGCACGATGAATTTTTCAACGCAATCTTTGTCAGTCCTACGAAAGGAGGTTGGAAACCAAGCCCACCCCGGCATCGCAGAAAGAGATAACGCAGGCATGGCTTATCACGTCCGACTTTCGCTGGGATAATGCTTTCCCTCTCCCAATTTTAGGAACTGTTACTTTTTCTACTATGACTCTGTGGGCTGGCTTCGGAACCTCCTTTCGTCGGACCGAGCGATTCCGCTCAAAAAGACATCGGGCGTTATGGCCCGGTGCTCCGAAAAGCATGATATTCGGCTATTTTTTCGGGATAGCTCATGAATATCACTGTCAATTATCATGAATTTGAGTGAATTCGGCACGCTCTCCATATTGGTGGGGTAAAAAAGTGACCTTCCCTTGGCAAATTTCTGAGTTCAGTTCGCAAATATTTGCATAATTAAAACTGGGGTACATGACATTAACTTTACAAGATGGCAAAATCCTAATAAGAACAAATGCCGTTGACCGCATGATTCTAGGTGGCGTAGTTTTTTTATTATAATTCAATGACACGTTTTCTGGGACACCCTGTATACAGCACACGTGAGCCAGATGTGTCGCCCCACCGTATACTGGACATCTCCTCGTACCAGGCACTCTGCTTTGCATGTCCTGTTGCAGTGTGGAAGCCCTTGGCTGGGCAGTGTGACCCGGGCTAGAGGGGCGAGATGGCCAAACAGGGAAGACGCGTGTCACCCGCGTCGACATTTTTTATTGCAACTCTCGCATATAGGGATAATAAAAAGTGTGAAATTTCGGTAGCTAATTAGCTAATCGATGAGCAAATTATTTACAGTTTCAGACTACTTGTTGCAACCATGTGGATGCTAAAGACACTGTTAAGCGATGCGGCGCCCACATTTACCGAAATACATTAATGGCGGCCAAACATGCGGGAGCCCGTTGCGTTTCTAATAAATGTACCAAGATTCGTGAGCCTACGTCACGCAGCGAAACAGGAATGATTGCATACCACCTTTGTAGTTTCTCACTGTCTGTCCGAACGCGAACTTTACAAGTGTAGGCTGAAATATGGCTATGCGAGTCAATTAACGTATTTTGCCCTAATGTATTGAGCTGTTTGACTGACAGAAGAAAACAAAATGGGGGAGTTCCACAGTAGTAATAACGGATGTCCCATTTTCCTGGATGTACAGTTATGCATGAAGCGAACCCACAGGTACACTTCACGGGACTCCAGGGCACACAAATGGCTTCAGTGGGCAGTGCCATCCGTTTCAATGCGGTATTGACAAATTTTCGTCTGGATACATTTTTTGACATGCACTTGACACAAGAGCAACAGGATGGGGAGAAAACTGTGTTTTAAGGTAAACACATTATCCCATACGGGGTGTTTCATCTAACGTGTCATGAAATTCCATTTAAATATCTACTTGTCTGTACATTATGAGATCAACGCTATTTATCTCTGGGGAGATTTTGTTTCTGAACACTGTAATCAAATTTTTTTTCGGAAGAAATTGAATTTTCCCAATTGAACTCCGCAATTTCCCAAATCACTCTGACTTTTATTATTATTATTATTATTGTGTGTGTGTGTGTGTGCCAGAAAGTGCATACAAGATTTACCCCATTGTACAGCAAAATGCATTCACTATTACAAAGGTGATAGCCGAAAAAAAAATGCGAAAACCGTCCTTTCGCGGCCCGCAAATTGGCGGCCCCGCCCAGATCTCCCAAAGAAGCGATTCGAGGAGACCATGTACCTGCCTTTTCACTTTTCCTAACAGACGAGTTCAGAAAATCCCAGTGCCCTCTGCGCACGCATTGCATCCTGGGCGCTTGCTGAGCGGGGGAACGAGGAATAATCCTTCACATTTCGTTTTCGCTGACCTTGACACGTCGTGGACAATGAACCGGTAGGGAAGAAATGGGAACAGTTTGGAGGCCACCCGTTTCTGTCGTGTTAGTAAACTCCCACAGTTGAAAGCGACGCTAAGCACTCTGGGATTTTCTGAACTCGTCTATTCAACCTTCTTCTGATAGCGGCAACACGGTTGCAACGCGAAGTTATTCTGGAAGAAGAGAGAGAAGGAAATACGGAGGGGCGTGTGACTGTTTTCCTCCCGCCGCATCTTGCATTCTCTTGACGCAGAACTATAAGCTTGGCCGCCAATTGGCGCTCTTCGAAAGGACGGCTTTCGCAATTTTTTTCCGACGATTACCTTTGTTGTAGTAAATGTATTTTGTGTTCGAACGGGGTAAACCCTGCATGCGCTTTCTGTTTCCGTAGTAAAAAATTCAAAAAAAAACGTGAGGTTGACTTGGCAACTTTCGGAGTTCAATTGAGAAAATTCAATTTCTCGCGAATTAAATTTGATAAAATGGCTCAGAAGAAATGGCGAAATCTCCCCCGCGATAAATAGCGTTGATCCTATGAAAGTAGATTTTTTTAGATAGAACTTTATGACACGTTATGTGAAACACTCCGTATATGTACTGCAACCTGCGCTTGTACATACTGATTAGGATATTTAATATAACCAAGTAAACTTGTGTAGTACAAGTTCAATACAGTTCCAATATAATACATACTATACATGTACATATGTACATACTTGTACATACTGTAAAGTACCACCAGTTCAGGTGCGTTGCCGAAGTGATTGTCTTCAACTGAAAGGATAAGTTGTTTCCATCCCGCACAACATCGCTCGCGAATCCAACTATAGCCCATGGAGCTGCCTTCCTCACCACGGTTACGGTTACCTTTGCATTGCCATTCGTTATGTTGCAGAGGTTGCCTTATCAGTAGACTGAGAACGAAAATGCCACAGAAGAAAATGCAGTTAGATCCCTTGGTGGATTAATGCGAGAAGGAGGAAGAAGACCATCACTTTCATCGAATAAATAATTGATACAGCCCACGCTTGTGTGGCTACATGCTGCAACTGCCGCTGCGTAAGACTGTCGATAATTTCAACTACCTATGGGGTTCTTTAACGGCGCCGGGGATCACCGACACACGGTCCAAGTTTGGATTACTTTGGATTACGAAAGTACACCATGTACATAGAGCTAATTTATTATGTTGATTAACTAGCGACGTTCATCACTTACGTTGAAATATAATTGCGTTACGGACAAAGTATAATCAAGTTACTTAGGACGGTGCCGCGAAAAACTTCCGTGTCTGATATACCTAGAAGTTGTAATCTCGCCTGATGAATGGGTATACCCATTCATCAGGCGAGATTACAACTTGTCCGCAACTCCGCACAACATCTTACGCAAGAACTGTTATAAGAATGTCCTGTATCCGCGAACGCCAACATCGCCTGCACTGAGCGTGGCACATTTGAACACAGGATGCGCGGCTGCACACCTGGAAAGCTGGAGTGCAACAGCGGCTAACTACTCCTTGTCGGTTAACGTGCTGTACCCCACGGGCTATGTGATGTCACGTCTGTTGAGGTACCAGGTACGAAAAGGCAACTGAGTCATGCACGCGCGTTGAACAAAGGATAAAGCGTAAATTGCGCTTTCCTTCGTCCTTAAATCGCGAAAGGCACAATGGATTAACCCCATTATGTTTGTATCGCTGTCAATGTGAAGGCTGCTTTTATTCCGGAAGGCGAAATTTTTGCATTTTCAGGTCACTTTAGAGGAGCATGGAGGGCACTTGGAACATATATCTTTTTACTGCGCCCTATGACCATACTACCTTCAGGAACCATCACGCAATATATTTCATTTGGGAAGTGCGAATTTACTGAGAAAATTGCTGTGCAAGGGAGCGCGCAGCGGTGACGGCCTCATGCAGCGGCACCTCCCGTCTCGTGGCGTCAGGTGGCAGAGCGTTTTTCATTGGCCACCGAGAATCATCTGCTAGCAATAGCGACCAGTCGAGACGCGGGATGGGCGGCGCTGCAAAAAGAAAGAAAGAGGAAGGCGCTTGCCTCAGTATAGACCACCCTCCGTGTACAAACATGTGAGGTCACGATAAGACTGGTTCGATGTTGTATTTTGCTGTGGTGGGCGAGAAGCGGGAAGAACGCGTCTCTTGATAGGCCGAAAAGGCTGGTAAGATTGATAGGTGCCCACCAGCATGCTTTACGCGATGGCGAAACGTAATCGATGATGTAGGGGTGCAGGTCGTCTATAGACAACCTGAGCCCCAACGTCATTGATTGCGTAACGCCGCCGCGGAAAGCATGCTGGTAGGCGCTATAAGCCTATCAGCCGACGCGTTTTTCCTGTTTCTTGCCGACCACAGCAAAATATAACCTCGAACCGGTCTCGTGACGTCACATGTTTGTAATCAGAGGGTCGTCTATTGGCGAGGCACATGATGTTGTAGACAGCCAGCTGAGGGGGGCAGGTTTTCTGATCCGCGAGATTCAAAGCTATCTCGCGCTCCAGAATGACGCGCTACACTCGAAGCTTTTGTGCGAATGTGCGTCCCAGGACTTGTAATCCTAATTTTAAGTTCTCCCGACATATTTGTTCTCGAGTCTTTTCATGCTCCTTTATCGTTGATAGGAAACTATTACTTAATTTGCAAACCAAACCAGCAACAATTATTAGAGCACCTATATAGCACGTTCATTTTGATCCGATTTTGTCACGCCAACGCACCTATTTGTAGGCGACATTCCCGCATCAATAAATACCGAATGATATATTACATGCACCAATACCCGTCACACCCGTTACAACGCCGTTTTTGGGCGTTGATACCGGCGTTGTCATTGCGGGCCTTTTGTTCTGGGCCCTTGATAAATTACCGGATATGTTTCGGCACGACGTGTAAACACGGGCTCTCGTCAGATAACACACGTCAGACGCAACCCCGTGATGCCTGAGGCTGAGGTGCTCTCATCCATCAGAGGCAGATAAGCCCTCACAGCGCAACTCGTTCCTTTTGCTGTACAAGGTGCGAAAGGGCAGAGCACTAAGGTTGGTTGGTTACTATTCGAAGGCGCAAGAAAAGATTCGTCTCCCTGCTCAAACAATGCACGTTCTATGACGTTATGCGTAGGATACGTTCAGGACAACTGTTCGCCGAATGCGAAAGCGTTAAAGGGACGGTCGCATCTCTTCCTGTCGATTTCGAAACTACAGTTCCTCGTGGTGGACCACTGACCACGGTATCGAAAATCGCACGTGAAAGAGTAGCGTACCTTGACTATTATTCAATGGGATACGTGACAAGAATGACGCCGGATGTTGAGAGTATGCCGGAATTCCCTCCCTGGAGAAACACGGAGACGTCACTCTCTAAGAACCAATGAGGGCGTGACCTTGGGAAAAGGAATGCCGGGGCCGTGCGGGCGTCTCACAGAGTTATGGGGCGTCTGGACGGCGCCTTTCTCCTCTGAGCGCCGCCGTCTGACTCCGACGTCACGCCAATGAAACCTGGGCCGCGCAGCTGCGGAAGCAGCGCTGATCTTTAAAATTCCGCGTCAGCACAGGGTGTTTCTGTGTAGCCCTGTATGGCCGGGCACCCACTGAAGGCAGATACGGTGGCCGACCGAGGAGAGGTGGAAGTACTCTTGAAGTACCATGGTACGCAGATCACTCATGACGCTCGGGTGGTGTGTTGACACGAGTGCCAAAGACGCCTTGCTGTCTGTGAGGACGACCCACGCATCAGGCAGATTCAGCGATATGCGCAGAGCGGCAAGCAGTCCGAGCAGCTCCGCATCCGTGGAGGACGCTGTGTAGGGAAGTCGGAGGGCGAGGTCACGGTTTTCCTGCGAGACGTAGTAGGCCGCTGCTGCTGACTCATTCGCTACCGACCCATCAGTATGGATGGCGCCCCTCAGCGGATAGGCCGAACTTAGATGCTCGAGCGCGAGCTGGCGGGCTACTATCACAGGCACATCGTTCTTCCTCTGGATGCCCGGGATACTGGCACAGATCTCGGGTCTTGCAAGCGTCCACATCGCCGGGGCGTGCAAGGTCAGGGAGAACTGTGCAGGGAAGGACCCTTTGAGGCGAACGAGAGCACGACCGAGGTCAGAGGCCGGGCAGTCTTCGTCGACGTGGCGACGGTAGTGAGGAGGGTGCCGAGAAAGGTACCGTGCGAGAACGCGGAGGGTTGCACCGTCCCGCAGGACATCGATCGGCGGTTCGCGTGCCTCGGCTAGGACAGAGTATGTCTCGATGGTCGAGGGGACTCCCAAGCAGACGCGGAGGCTCCTGGCTTGGCTAAACAGGAGATCTCGATTTCTGCTTCGGCTGATACCATGCAAGATGGGAAGGCTATACCGGAGACAACCCAGCACGAGGGGTTGGTGGACATGGCGGAGGTCAGAGAAGGACGAGCCCCATCGCAAACCAGCGAGGCAGCGACGAACCGCCACGTACCTGTTGACCTTGGTGGTGAGAGTTTTAATGTGGCGAGACCAGGAAATGTCACGGTCGAGTACCACGCCCAGGTACTTGCAGTACGGGACAAATGGCAGTGGTGAACCCTCAATGACGAGTGGGAACCTCGTGAACGATCGACGAGTGAACACCATGGCCACAGTCTTGCTGGGTGAAACGGAGAGACCGCGGTCGGCGAGATACGCGACGATAATATCTAAACCTCCCTGCACTCGATGCTGAATGGTGTCGCGGCGAGCGGCAGATATCCATAAGCAGATGTCGTCGGCATATAGCGTGAGACGCGTGTGGTGGGGCAGCAGTGCAGGAAGGGAGGCCATGATGACATTGAAGAGCAGGGGGCTGAGCACACTTCCTTGAGGAACGCCTCGGCTAACAGGGTGGGGTCAGTGTCCCCCTCAGTGGTCCGAACAAACAAGAAGCGGTCGCTCAGGAAGTCCTGGATCCAAAACTACCCGATTCAACGTACCCGACATACTGAGCAATGGAAGATTTCCACTTCAAGAACAAACTACGGAAATCAGCTTCTATCTCGTGTTCTTCCCGGGATTTCAAACAGTTATTATGCCAGCGGTGTAAATATAACTCACCTCTCTCTAAGTGCAGTACGGGTGTTAATCTGGTAAAACTATTTATACAGTGTGTTTTGTCTGTGTGCGGTTAGCATTACTAAATACGGTTCATTTCGTGAGTGCCTTGTATTTTTCCATTTGTGCCTTGTGCTACAGTTGACATACGAGTGGAACCTTTTGGAGATTTGTACCCTTGTGAAGCGGCTTTTAGCCCCTTTTCGGCCAACTTCCCCTCGTTGTTTTCTTTTCTGTACTGCAATTGACAATAAATGAAATGAAATGAAAATGAAATGAGTCCGTGCCATACCTCTCGTATCGGAAACGTTCATTGTTAGGGTAGGTTAGTTGGTTGGTTGGTTGGTTTATAGCGTCCGATTACCGCGTGATCTGACTTCCACACTCTAAGAAAAACAGCAGTAATTTTACTCCTTTTGGGGACTACACCTCCTTTTTTGGACTACTCCTTTTTTGTGACAATTATGCTGTTCATAATTGTCACAAAAAAGGCGTACGCCTCCCGTTTTCAACAAGAAGCGTGCTATGCGGTGAAGTTCATTTTTAAGAGTGTAAATGCATTGCCACAAAAAATAGTCCCTTTCGGGGGTAAGGGCACAGGAGTAAACGAATGTCACAGGGTGGAGACTACATTTCACGCTCTGTTCTAACAGTTCCAGGTACATTATTCGTGTGCATGCATGAAAATACTTTGAATCAAACCGTCAACCGTGATATATCGAGTGAAATAAAATCTTGCGAGATATATAGGGCACAATTTGCGAAGAAAGAAGCGCTAACTGTTTCTTACTCTGTGTGGGTGGAAAATTTCTAAGTTGGCTGAATTATACAGCCTTATGCCATCAAATTCATGAATAGCACACATTTACGAAGACTGTTGAAATCGGAAGACCATTCGCGAAGTTCAGTGACAATTTGCAGTCCTGGGGAGTAAATGTCGGGGTTAGGGGACTAAAATGGGGAGTAACTGCAGTCTAGGGGAGTAAAAACTGCAATTACTCCCTATTTCACTCCTTTTTTTCTTACAGTGCACTATGGCGGCATGTTGCTCAGGAAGAGGAGAAGGGCGTACGTCCTGGGCCGACTTCAAGGGTAGCTATGTGAACATGGGCCTCGCAGAATAGTAACTGAAGGCCCCTTCAACTAGACCCCACTCAAGTGCGCGACAAGAGAAATTCTGACGAGAAGGGAAAGGCTGCGACACAATGTACGCAATCTACACGATATGAGCGAAACAATGTGAGTGCATTAGGAGAAAGGCAGGGAGAAGGTTGCAGTCAGGCTCACCGCCGAACGAAATTTAATGAAGAGCTTTATATATATACGACGAAAAAGCCTGTTCAGCTTGCTAAAAGGTTTGCACTTGGAAAGCGCTGTATCTTATGAAGAGAGAAAGCTATGCCAAATTTATGATGTCCAGGAATATCAGGGTACCACTTAGCCGAAGGAATAGGAGAACCTAACAAGAACGCCATTCCATTCCATGGAAGCCTCACTACACAGAGTGCTCATCGCATAGTGTGTAATGCTAATGCGACGTTGGTAAGTAGGTTGGCCAAATTTCCTAAGGATCGTGTCCTGTACGTCGCATCCCCAACAACTCAGTGCGCGCCGCCGGTGTTTCCTTCTCTTGGCGAGATGAAGCGAAGAAACGAGAAAAGAAAAAGCGCGAGATGGCAGATTGGTCATTTCGGAGAGTCACGTTGGCGTCGCGTGCCTTGGAGACCTCGGAGGAGGAGTGGCAGCGCGGGGTGCAACTTGCCGCCTTCGCCGAGCAGGCAGATCGTATTTCTTTCAGTTTCACGTCAGTCCCCCACAGCGGCAGCGACCTGCAGCTTCCCGCTTCCCATGTCAGGGCATGTGAAAAGTTGTACCGCGTGCGTGCCGGCTCCTCGCCGCCCGCAGCAGCAGCTTAGACGGTATTGCGTGTGTATGCGGAGGTGAATAGCGGCATTATGGGCCGAAAGGACATTGAAAGGTTCATAGCGAAGAGGGTAATAAAAGCGTAGAAAATGGGCTCCGCGAATACCGGAACTCGTGCGGCTCTGACGTCACAACCCTCGCCTCCGCCAGTGAGGCAGCGCTCGAGAAGTCACGTGCTTACGGTTGCCATTGGGGATGGACGCAGCTCTGAGCACTGGGCTGAGTCTGGGCTTCGCTCGGGAGTGTGGTCGAGGGCTTGTATCTCGCTATGTACGACACGTAGAAGAATAATTCTGTTTTCGTCAGTATTCTGGAGCGCAGTACAATGCTTCCATGGTGTAATGAATAGCATCTATGAAAGTGTCCCAACCACTTTAAAGGAGCCCAGAAAGCCATCTAAAAGATTTTCTGTTTCTGGCGAATTACGAAAGGACGTAACTTGACGTGACAACTAACACAAAAAAATTCTCTACACGCAGTATTTTTCTTGCAATTAACGCCCCCGAACATCGACGCGTCTCCGCTCGACTCGCTCTGCAGGCCGAAACGAGGAGGAGGAGGAGGATTGTGATGTCATCGTCGTTACAAGAGAGACCGCGCTCCAATCGGGGCCCGCGCTTTTCGCACTTTTTTTAAACAACAGCAACAACTTTATTGTCGGCCTTGGAGAGTGGGGAGTTTCATCGCAACAGGCGATACTCTACCCCAGTGCTTGGTGGAATGGGGGGAATAAAATAACGAGCCCCTTTACAATAACGATCGAAGTCCGATGGTGTCCAGAAATGTCACAAGAGCTTTGAGCGCAGAGCGTTGCTGGGCTGGATTGGGCCAGGGACCAAGCAATTTCGGTAGGGAGAAAGGGCGAGAGTCCAGCTGACGAAGAGACTCGGAGAGTGTGGTTCGGGAAGGTTCGTAGTGAGGGCAATGAAGAAGAATGTGCTCCAGATCCTCAAGAGCACCACAGTGGCAACAGGTGGGAGAATCAATTTGTCTCAAGCGGTAACGCCACTGAGCTGTAAAGGCCACATCGAGGCGCATGCGGTGGATTAATGCAGCATCCTGACGAGATGTGTTTCGTGGCATGCGGAAAGCGAGCATGGGATCAACTCTGTTCAACATAGAGGGGGGAAGAATGTCGGTTGTCCGTTGGCGGGAAGCCAGGGGTGTCACTAGACGTCGCAGAATTGAACGGCGGTCTCCTCTGAGCAGAACAATACGGGTCCGGTTCCGAGACGAGAGTGCTGCTTCTGCGGCGCTGTCGGCCTGCTCGTTCCCCACGACACCACAATGGGCTGGAACCCACTGGAGAACTAGCCTGTGGCCTGCGGCGTAGATAGTGTGGTAAGCCATTAACACGTCTGTGACTAGGGGTGCGGATGGGCCTCGTATACCGGAAGTTTCAATTGCTTGAAGTGCAGATTTGGAGTCTGTAAAGACTGCCCATTCCCGGGGTGGAAAATCAGCGATGTGTTGTAGAAAGAAAAGGATGGCATAGAGTTCCGCAGCTTTGGAGGAGGTTGGATGTGAAATGCGTCTTCCGTGCACGACGCCTTCGGATGGAATGACGAAGGCTGAGGCGGACTTGTTGTTTCGGGATGCGCCATCAGTATATGCTGTCGTAAACGTGGAAAACTTCTCGTCTACCAGAGCATGAAAATGGGCTCGGAGGACTTGAGGGGGGACGTGATCTCTTCTTTGCAGAAGGTTTGGGAGGCGTACAAAAGTGGGCGGTACCGGGAGAGACCAGGGGGCTTCCGGCGGTATAGTGTCCTTAGTTATGAAGCCAGTGAGAGTCTGGCGTGTCCTCTGCGCTACTCGATAGAAGTCGCTTCCAGGGCGGTATCGAATTTTCCTGAGTAGCGGGTGGCGGGGAATGTGAGCACGCAAGCGGAGGTAGTGCCGAGCCGTTTCCCGTTCAGCCATTCTTGGAATTCCGAGGCATCGACGAAGGCTTCGAGCAAACAGGGACCGAAGCGTATTTAATGAAGTTGTTGATATCCTGTGCAGAATAGGAAGGCTGTAAAGCACAGTTGCCCTCACCAATGCCGCGTGAACCGCGAGCAGGGAACGCTGATCACAGCCCCATCCTGGGCCTGAAAGATGTTGGATTGCGGGGAGCCATCGCTGCACTTTAGTTTCAAGGTGTTTAATGTGCTGAGCCCAGCGCAAGTCCGAGTCGATTACCACGCCAAGGAAGCGGTGAAAGCGTACTGGTTCTAGCTTCTTTAAGCCAAGCCAAAGTGGGAAATTGGCCATAGCTTTACGCGTGAAAGGGAGCTCGACACACTTTTCGGGTGAAAGGTCCATCCCGAGGTGCGTCAGGTACGTATGGATATTGTTTAAAGCGAGCTGCAGGCGGCGCTGGAGAGCCGGGCGGGATTTTCCTACTGTCCAAAGGGCGACGTCATTTGCATACACGGAGAACGACACTTTGCGAGGAATTACTGATTGTAGGCCGGCCATCACCACGTTAAAGAGTGTCGGGCTGAGAATGCTTCCTTGGGGGACTCCTTGGGGCACAGGCAGACTTGTGCGTAACGCGTTACTAGTAATTGCGTTACTTGTAATCAATTACCTTTTTGAGTAATATTTCGAGTAATCAGTTACTTTACTGTCAAAGTAATTTTTCGAGTAATCAGTTACTTCCCTGTCAAAGTAATTTTTCGAGTAATCAAGTACTTTTCTGAGTAATCGATTACTCAGTAATTGATTACTTTTCCGGCAGAGATTACCTTATCTTTCAGATGTTCTGCCGCAAGTCAAGCCCCTGGTGCCATCAGCCTTTGTTGGACTGTTCTACTATAGCAAGCGGAGGTCATTGTAATAACGCTCTGGAATTTCAGAGTCTCTCTCCCTAATCTCTTCCTACATCAGTGTGATGGTACCTGAAGCTTTGGAGGTTTAGTGAGTCCACGCAATGCTCTTCCACAATCGGGTCAACGTCTTCCCGGGCGTACAGATCTCCTTGTCCTACGTGTTTTTGTTTGTCTTGTTATTTGAGCTGTTCCGCTGTTGAACCTTTTTTTTTTTCTGAGGCACACAAAGACGGTTATAATTTCCGTGAATGCAGAGTAACGACCGAGGTAACGCGTTACTTTTCTACTCGTTACTCAATTACATTTGAAGTCGAGTAATTGGTAATGGTAATCAATTACTTTTTCCACAGAAGTAACGGTAACGGTAATCAATTACATTTTTCGAGTAACGGGCACAAGCCTGGGCACAGGATGCTGAGGGCTTTGGCCTTGGGGCTCAATCTTGACCTGCACATAGCGATCGTTATAGCTATTTTTCAAAATTTGCGCGCTCCTTCCGTCACGCGCATTGGCCGTCAACCGGGGAGCACGAGCGTTTAGCAAGCGTTACGGGATAGCGAAAAGTTCAAAATCTAGCCCTTGGGACGTACGGACAGCGACAGTTCGGTCCGTAAGGAAGTCTTGGAGCCAGATGAAGAGCCGACCGGATACTCCAAACGAGCGCAAGGCATGCAGCACACAAATGTGCGAGACGGTATCATAGGCGCGCTTGATAGAGAGTTTTAGCAAAGTGCGTCCTCCCGCTCGGTAGATTACCGTCGGGCCGGCCACACAACTGCGCATGCTCAGATGACGTCACCCTCACCGTATCTCTCCGGCCGTCGCCGGAGCTCCGCTCGCTAGCCGCCATTACCGGACATACTTACGGTTGGAAAATCTCATAACGGCTACGTCGTCTGCTAGTACGACACCCGCCCGAAAGCGTTTTACGATCACCGATTACCTTTATTTTCTCTGTGAGGAGCTCGGAGAGTCTCCGGCGCATTTCACTTACATTGCGGCAGCAGTAAGCATTGCTCCAAGCGTGCAAAAACAAAAGAATAACTTAGCTGCAACTGTCTTTCCTCCAAGTTTCGAAGAATACACTTTAGGTCCACACATTTTTCGAGCAGCACCTGTTCACGGTCAGGAAAAAAAAAAAAAACACACACAATCGTTCTTTGAAAGTCCTTTCAATCGTCAAAATGCGGACAGCAGTAGAACTTCTTCTTCTCAATGGCTGTCCTCTTCTTCGTCATCTAAAAAGATATCGGGCGGCGGGCAGCGAGCGCGTCTCCGGTTCCCTCCGGTTTGCTAAAAGTGTTCGTGCTGGCGTTCTTTCCGGATACCATCGGTTCGATTTCACCGTATTTATTAACGATCGGGAGCTGCCAGATTCCGTTTGCTAAAACTCTCTGATGTCGAGGAAGACCGATCGGACGATCCGTCGATGGGCTCGAGCATGTTGAACTGTAGAGACTAGGTCGAGAACTGGATCCATGGAGCTTCGGTGGCGACGAAATCCAGCCATTTCGTGAGGGAACGCACGTCGTTTTTCGAGCCACCAGTCGAGGCGATGCAAAACCATTCTCTCCATCACTTTCCCCACACAGCTTGTCAGGCTCACCGGGCGAAAGGAGGATAGGGCATTTGGGGGCTTGCCTGGTTTCAGGATGGGAACAACCAAGGCCTCCTTCCATGTATGTGGTAAAGATCCTTGTTGCCAAGACGTGTTATAGACATGAAGGAGAGCTTGGAGTGACCGCCCGTCAAGGTTTCGTAGGGCACTTTTTTTATTTCTCGTTTCTACTCCCAGTTTTTTGTGTAGCAGACGATGCTTCTCCAAACAAGCAAACCAGTTAGCGGGTTGCACCGCGATCAGTGCCGTGTATGCCAAAGGGAGTCTGGCCATTAGGAGGAGCCTAAAAAAGAGGCTCGACCTGTCAATCATACTTTGGCGCATTTCATTGGTTACCGTTTTCCATGGGAGCTGCCATGACACCAAATTTTCTCCAAGATGGAGGATGGTGCTTGGAACGGCGAAGCGGAGATTTCGTGACAAAAAAATTTTCACGGACTACTTTAATTTCATACTGTGAGTATATATCCTCATGTACGCATCTGCAAAATCAGCTTTAACTTTCGCTCTGCCATCATTATTTACGTGAAAATGGGGTGTTTCGTCGCTAACGTTAGGCCTAGTTAAGATTGTGATACCAGGAAAATAGCAAGGACGACTTTTACACGTAGGATTTTACATTATATAATTGCATTTTATTTATACATACATCTTTCTGCTTTTTGATTCAATGTACTTACATTACGTGATATAAAACTTCATACCGGCTGTCGTCTGCTACGAAGAAGCGGTTGTACCGCCATCCTGGCCAATCACTTCTGCCAGCAACCATTTCTGCATTTCTGAGCCTTCCCAACATGCCTCTCTCCGTGCAGATGGCGTTGATAAAAGTGGGCGCAAAATCCGTCGTTTTGGTCTGTCACCAGTGATATCCGTTGCAATCCAAATCCATCAATTTTCTACAAAATGGTAACGCCCAGTAAATAAGGGTAAGGTATAAGTACTGGATGGATGTAACAACAGACAACTGTATTTCGACCCGTGATTGGCTAGATACTTCAAAAAGTGGGTGGAGCCTCAGGTATAGGCAGGTCCCATTAATGGCCAGACTCGCTTTGGCATACACGGCACTGACCGCGATGACATCAAAGCGACTCTAGCGGCTAGTTGCGGGCATTGCCACTGTTGCGCACGTTCGCGATTTTCAAAATCGAATTCCGCGATATGTGTGCATCTGTCGAATGAATCACTTTGCATGGTGCGTTTTAGCAGTCAGGTTAACGGCTTGGTTTGAAAAAATGGTCGTGACTGAAGCGCTTTCTGTATTCCTTTAATGTTAGATTATGCGCCCGAATTTCCTGGTAATACTTTTCCTATGCAGTTAAAAAAAATTATATGCTATTTTGTTACTTTGTATATGAGATTTACATCAAATGCCTGACTACGATCAACCAATAAAAGTCAAAACAAGAGCAGAATAGAATAGAAATAGAAAGAAAAAAAATGGAAACGTAGGTTGCACTGGTGCGACCAGCTGTTCCAGGACGCTTGACGTGTGGAAGCACTGCATGAACAAAGCAAAACAAAACAAGATCCGGAACATGCAGCGTCTCAACTATCCAACCCCCGAGGAACATAGCCACAACAGGCTGTGCACAAAAGTAGTTCCTGTGGGCGATATATTACGGTTTACTCAAATAAAACAAGTACACGGCTAGCAAAACTTGTACGCTATAACGTTATATTGTTATTATTATTATTATTCAAAGACCTGCTGTCAAGGTAATGCATTCAGTTTGCCGGAATAAGTTTACCGAACTGACTCGCTTGTATGAACGCATTAACTTTGGCATTTTGATTTAGCTTTGTTTTTCTCTTAACCGAGCAAGTGGCCTGTTGCTTCTGCAGAGGCACGATCAACCGGAGTTCCGGTATAATTGATAGCAAGGGTCCTATTGATTCTGCCGAATGGCCGAATGCCAGCCCAAATTAGGCCTCACGGCAGGAGGTCTTTACTTTTTTTTTTTTTTTTTTGTTATCGGCGGTGTCGCTCTCGGTGGACACATGCCAGAGATGGGTTCTACTGTCGGGGATGGAACGCCGGGGAGATGTTAGACCTAGGTCGATGTGGCATGGGATTGCATCGGAGCCATTCTCCCATAGTCGATACCCTCGAAGAGTGATTGCGGTGTTAACGATTTCACATGCGTTTGCTTGGGGTCGTTTGTTTTTCTATAACATCGTAAAACGTGAGAGGGTATTACACGGGCACGGACGAGCAACGCAGGACGTGCTCTTTTGTCTGTAAATTGTATTAGTGCACGTTAGGTCCTATTGATTTTTTGAGTTCAGTAGTAGGACTGCGAAGCAACTGTGGCTATGAGCGGCGTACACATGGAGAGGACAGCAGGAAGGAGTGGGGACACGGGGGGTTAGCATGCGTCCTGGGCCGACTTCAGGTGGGACTGCGCCAACGTTCGTCTGGAAAGTCTTTGGAAAACCTCAGACAGTACAGCCGGTGGTAGGATTCAAACCCACCACCTTCCAGTCTTCAACACGGCCTTGGCTACCAGCAACGAGCGGGACGCCTTAGCACGCTCGGTCATGCCGCTGGTGCTCTTTTATCGGTAACCCATACTGGCGCACCAGACGGCTACGAAGAGAACTGATTACATCGTTTTATGTTCAGGACACCGAAAAAAAAAGAAAGAAAAACGTGTGTCACATGCCCTTGGTGCTATTCCCACATGAAATCAAATCAGTCACAGGGTGAGCTGGGAAGATAGCTGCAGCATGCGGTGGCTTTGTAAAATCAATCGAGGTTCGACGCTCGTCCCGTGTTTTATGCTGGTGTTGGTGTTGGCGAAAAAATAAAATAAAGGGGGATATTTCATGTTCCCGACTGTTTCTTTGTATCGTTCCGTGCCGTGTTTATCATGCCAAGAATACAACCGGCACGACCAACATGTGGCTCTCGCTGCTTGATTTTCTGTTTTATTTCTTTGCACGTGGACGACACAGTTGACACATCTTATGTTCTTATCGCATCATAAAAAATTCGTGGAAAAGCGGCAGCGATGTTCCCTGCGGCACCAGTACTTCGGCGTCTTCAACAACTATAACACCAACTAAATAATGAATGATGATCTCAAGGGGTGTCGGCTGCTTCACCTCTGTGCGTGCAGATCCTATGAAACCTTAGCTCCCATATAAAATGATCACAGGTTCAATTTCAGGTTCCAAAAGTGGAAGTTCGGTATGCTTGGCAATCAAACTATCGCTCATGAACAGAAACGAAACCACCTGAACCTCGAAAAAGGGTGCACACCCGCATTTGAGCACCATGTCTGACCCACATCGAGCGCCGTGGCACCAGTCATACAGGCGCAAAAGGCGTTCACGTTACAGTGCGGTAACCCATAAGCTTTCATTTTACGTTCGAACTGAGTTTCCCCTACGACAGCATTACCTCCTTGAAATATTTCCAGCAATTGTGCTTTAAAAATCAACATTTTTATTACGCGAAGATAGGTTATTGCTGCGCCGGTTTTGGTGTTGTCTGGTGCAACGCGCCGGGTGAGAGGTTACTAAATAATCACTGGTTTCAAGCGATATGTTGCACTGCACTGCCTCAAAGATTTGGGAACCCATGGTTCACTCTGTGTTCACCATCTCTGACTCTGCATGCCTCTGCGTTACGCATGACAGTACGTGGAATACGAGCGCAACATACGATGAATGTCGCAGAGGCGAATTTTTTTTCCAGCGCCACGAAAACTACAGTAAAAAAAAAAAAGAAAAGAAACTCAATTTAACTTGAATTAACTTTTTTTAACAAATTAAGGGGGAAAACTCCTCTTCGGTGCATTAGGTAAAAACAAAAGTGAAAAGTCATCGACTAAACGGGAGCGTGTTGAATAAATTACGAATCAGCAACATATCAGGACGTGGCTTACAACTTGATACTTGAGAGAGAGAGAGATAATACCTGTTTATTTACAAACATTGGAACTGAGTGACACCCTTGAGGGGTCTGCTGCTCCATTTCTTGAAAGCGTTTCAATAACGCATGAATAAAATATACACACAGAACAGAAAGCACATGCGACGCATGTGACATGACACGCACGACACACGCATACACACAATAAATATATACATGACATGGGATGTGAGGTACATCCCGGTGCTGTTGTGATGTAATTTACATAAGGGTTAGTATCGGGTGATAATACGGGAGTCTTTTAAATAGTTGCAGAATGCTGTTAATGCGGTCGTCTGATGCGATTCATTTTGCCAGGCTCCAATGATCTTCACGAAAGAGAGAGGTCGATCATCCAGCTTAGCGAGCGTGCTCTCAAGCCTTGATCGTTCTGTAGAGTACTTTTGGCACTGCATTATTATGTGTAGTGTGTCTTCAGTGGTGCCACACGTAGGGCAGTCAGTGGAGGCCGATGGTCTGCAGCGATTCACAACACTGTTGGTTAGTAGCACACCCAGGCGAGTTCGGTGGAGGGCTGTCTGTAAGCTTCGTGGTACGTTCCGTGGAGGCGTAAAGGCTAGGTCTGGGTCTATGAAGGTTAAGTAGTCTGATGAACGAAGATAGGATTTCCACAGTTTGACTGATTTTTCCTTAGTAGTTTGAGTGAGGAGACATTTCGCATCCTCTGGTGTGAACGGTATGGACGACACAGTTGCTTGGCTGTGAGCCATTCTTGCTGTGGCGTCCGCAGTTTCGTTTCCTGGTATGCCACAATGGGAGGGAACCCACTGGAGCGTAACTGTTTTTCCACTATTAACTATATCTTGATGGGCAACATAAATTTTGTAGACTAGGGAGTTGTTCATGTCCGGGAATTGTAGCGATTGGATTGCAGGTTTCGAGTCTGTGCAGGTTATCCAGATGGGGTTGTCTGTTGTGCTGATATGTTTGAATGCCTTGTATATAGCGTAGAGCTCTGCGTTTGTTGAGGAGGTCTTGTGTGACAGCCTATAGCCTTCTGTGAGAGACGCACAGTGTATGGCACTAGAGGATCCTGTGTCGGTACATGACCCGTCCGTAAACATCTTCTCAGCCTCTGAGTAAAAGTCGTGAAGATAGGCGATCGTTGACCTCTTCAGAACAACTGCCGGTGTGTCCATTTTCTTTTTGATCCCAGGGATATCTAGAGCTGTTGGGACAGGTTGAAGTGTCCAAGGAGGAAAGGGTCGGTGGAAGTCCTTCATTCGATGTCTGGGAAGATTCTGAGCAAGGTCGTGAAAGCATGTGTGTAATGTTGAACGGTTTCGCTGTTGAAGCTTGGATACTAGAGGATGAGAACTATGTCTGGTGATCAGTCGAATGATGTGTCTTTGAGACTCCTGGTCGCGGAGAACTTTTATTGGAGGTTCCCTAGCTTCTGCAAGGACCAGATTTGTTCGCGTCAGTCTTGGTAGCCCAAGTATGGTGCGCTGACTTTGAGCGATGATAGACTGAAGCTTCTTCTCTTGAAAGGGCGAGAGACCATGTATGACAGGGAGGCTGTATGACAAGGTTTGTCTGATTAGGGAACGGTGAAGAGTGCGAAGAGCTGTGGTGTTTCCTGATCGGTATCCTCCCAGTGCTCGTATGATATTAAGATATGGTTTGGTCCGGATACGTATGCGCTCTATTTCGTCTGTCCAGGTTAGATTTCTATTAAGTTGTATGCCGAGGAACTTGTGTTTTGTTACACGCTTGACTGGCTTCCCTTGAAGTGTTAATTCAAACTTTGGTAGTCGTTTAGCAGTGAATGGCAGGTACACTGTTTTCTCCGGAGATACATCCATCGCTCTCTCTTCAAGGAAGAGCTCAATCGATGTCAGGGCGTACTGGAGCTTGCTCTTCAGGTGTCTTGCCTGTATACCACTTGCCCAGAAGCAGATATCATCTGCATATACCGTGCACTGTACTGTAGACGGCAGTACTTTGATAATCTGAGCCATCAGGACGTTAAAGAGAGTGGGGCTGAGAACTCCACCTTGAGGAACACCCTGAGATGTCTGGTGGCGGTGAGAATCTCCCTTATTCGTTCTCATGAAGATTGTTCTCCCGGTCAGGTAGTGCTCAATCCATCGGATAGTGCTCAATCCATCGGATAGTTTTGCCATCGACTCCCAGCTCCAGTAGGGCTGCGAGTATGTGCGCGTGGCTGGCTGTGTCGAAGGCCCTTCGAATATCCAGGAAAACTGCTATTACAATAAGCTTATTGGCTTTTGCTTGTTGAACGTATGTGACTAAGTCTATCACGCAATCCATTGTGCACCGCGCTCGACGAAATCCAGCAAGTTGTTCTGGTAAGCTTTTGTTTTCTTCAAGGTACCATTTGAGTCGGTTATTAATGATGCGTTCCATGGTTTTTAGTAAACAGCTGCTGAGACATATGGGGCGATATGATTCTGTCAGACCTTGCTGCTTCAGTGGCTTGAGGATGGGGATGACTGTTGCCTCGTTCCACTGTGGTGGAATAATAGAAGTCTCCCAGCTGGTGTTAAATATTTGCAAAAGTACTTTTGTGGCCTTGGGGCCCAGATTTGCTATACACTGATAGGTGATGCCGTCTGGTCCAGGGGATGTTTTCTTTTTCAGTGATTGTCTAATTGCAGTTTGAAGTTCTTGGAGTGTAAAGGGACAATCTAAGTCTTGATTTGGTTGTCCTGCTTCAATCCGTAGTTTTATCAGTGCCATCCTCTGTGAATGTTGATGAAGTATACTTGTATAATTTTTTGATTTGGCTGTAATGTCCGCGAGGAACCTGTCTGCAACCTCCACGTCTGTTAAATTGTTGAGTATAGCAATTGATTTGAAGGGATTCGTTTGAAGAGGTATTGAGCGCAGGCTCTTGACGACCTGCCACATGCGGGTAATGGGTGTCGAAACTGTGAGGCTGGAGCACATTTCTTTCCAATGAATGTTTGCGAGGCGTTTGAGATGCTTCTTGACGCGGGCCTGGATAGCACACGCTTCTCGCCAGTGTTCGATGTCTCCTGTTCGCCGATATTTCCGTTCTGCGCGTCTTCTTATTGCTCGGAGCTTTTCAAATTGTGTATCAATTTTTGAGTATTTCATGGGGATAACTGTGGCCTTGGAGGTGGCTTTTAGATTTTCCTTGATGGTTTCTGTAAAATCAGAAGCGGTTGTCTCAGTCTTCAACGTCGATGTGTTCTTCTTCCTGAAGGCCTGCCAGTTATATAGCATGGTGGTGCGTCGCAGTGTAGAGCGATGTACCTTAATATGGCTAATTAGGATCGGGATATGATCGCTACCTCGATGTTCCAGGTCAGTTGACCAGGTCAGATCATTTGCTAGATCCCGTGAGCATATGGAAAGATCCAAGACACTGGAGTATGAGGTGCCTCGACGGTAAGTCGGCGACCCATCGTTTAATATGCACATGTCGTACTCTGATGTTATGGCGTCAATAATTCTACCTCTCTGACTGGTTTTTGATCCTCCCCACAGTGGCGAGTGAGCATTAAAGTCTCCGCAGAGCAGATACGGTTCTGTGAGGCGGCTAAGAAGAATGTCTATACAAGACTTGTCTACCTTAGCTTTGGGATGTATGTAGATGCTCACAATTATGAAGGTATTTCCCATTAGTGTGATTTTACAGGCAACATAATGAATTCCATTTGTTGAGTTAGAAGTAATCAGTACTTGAGGGATATCCCTCCGAATGGCCAGTATTGCTTTTGATGATGCCGGTGCCGAGAGGTGGATTTGATACTGTGATAGGCGGCAAGATGGGCCTACATCGGCTTCAGAAAGTGCTAATATTGGAATAGGTTGTCTGTAGAGAAAGTTTCTTATGTCAGCAATTTTGTCTTTGAGGCCGTTACAATTCCACTGCAGGATACTTGTTTTGGTGTAGATGCTACTCATTCCGCAGTCTTCTAAGAATTTGCATTAGCTGTGTCTCAAATGAGAGCATCTGTTTGACTTCTGGTAGGTTTTGAGCGTTGGGGATTGCTGCTACGACTGCCTTGAGCGCTGCCATGAGGAATGGAATGATCGATAGGACTAGTGATGCCTCTGATTGCTCTTGTGAGGCGAACGGTGGTGGCGGTGGTGGTGGTGTTTTGGGGGGCGGCCTTCGTGGAAGTGGAGGTGGAACTTCCTTTGGGGCATGGCCGGGCTGTGCGTCCAGTGTGAGTTGAGATGACTTTGTGGTCCTCTTCTTGGGGAAACGTTGGGGGAGTGGTGGATAGTCCTTGTAGTATGTGTGAGGCGTTGGTGCTGACTTTGGCACTGAGACAGATGACTTTGGCACTGAGACAGATGGAACTGAGATAGATGACACTGCTCGCGGTGCTTCAAGTTGATCTTTGAACACGGGAACTGTATCCCTCCTTTTCCAGTGGTCTTCTTCGCATGCTCCAGCCCTGACTGCTTGAACCGCTACGCGACGTTTAGGGCAGCCCCCATATGTGGCAGCGTGCGGCCCATTGCAGTTGGCGCATTTTCTTTCTCTTCGATTGGTGCATGTCTTGTGCACATGGGGCCCGGAGCAAATTTTGCACCTTTGTGATCCCCGGCAGTTCTTTGCTAGGTGACCATATCGAAGGCACTTGAAGCATTGTGTGGGACTGAAGAATTCCGACACTTGGTAAGTGTCGAACCCCAGTGTAACTGAGTCTGGCATTTGCATATCGGACCTGAACGTTATGATAACGTTCTGTGTATTCCTTGCAACGGAGGATCCATCTTCATTAATCTTGAAAAGCCGTTGCCTATGTACTTCAACGGCCCCCGCATCCCTCAGGAACTCTAGAAGTTGTTCATCTGTGTACGGTGTGCGAACTCCGGTTATCTTCCCGATGTTCCGCGCATATGAGTCTGGAACTCTCGTCGTGACCGCGACACCAGCGATGCTTGTTAATGCCAAGAGGCTTTTGGCTGCAGGTAATGATGATACTGTGATAATAAGCGAGCCATCTGTCGCGATCCTATGCGTCTTGATCTTTTCTTGGGCTGCCATCATGACCTCTTTCGCTATAGAGTTGGGGTTTACACGGATGAAAGAGTCGTCTGAGCGGACTGGTCTTAATATTACAGGGATTCCTGGCTTCCTGGATTTCTTATAGATTACTGTTGTGAATGGCTCATCAGCGTCCATTTCTGTACGTTCATCGGAGTTCGCATTGTTCGGATTCCCGACACTGATGATTGTACTAGTGGTAGAGTGGTCCGAGTCGTATTCTTCATACTGATCAACCCGCGCTCGCTTTGCGGCTGTTTGCTTGCATAAAAGCTTCTGACGAGTACCTTCAGTCACTGTTTCTTTTGGCATTGAGACTGACATTTCTGTTGTCACTGCTTGCAATGTAGCCATTAGCCTGTTTGGCTAACCATTCGGTTCGTGGGGTAAAGCAGCAGTCGAACACACGTCGAACTGTGCGACAGTTTTTCGCCGCAGCGCTCGCTGCAGAAGCGGCGCCGTGGATCGCAGGTGCTTGGTGAGAACAAGTACACCTTACTTGAAAAGGCAATTGAGTAGAACAAGCAGCCGTGAGAATATAGGCCTAACGAGGAGCGCTGTGCTGACACGTCTGTATTCGTCTCGTCGTCGTCGTTTTTTTCACTTGATACTTGATGAATAATAATAGATTGATGAAATGAATGTATTCGTCTCGTCGTCGTCGTTTTTTTCACTTGATACTTGATGAATAATAATAGATTGATGAAATGAATGAATTGATGAATAATAATTGTAAAATACCTACACCATGGCTTCACTAATGGCCTGGTAATACTCACTTGATACTTGATGAATAATAATAGAGAGTATTACCAGGCCATTAGTGAAGCCATGGTGTAGGTATTTTACAACCCATCGCAGTGTCGTGTGACATATAATAATATTCGTTGATTGGCTGCGGTAGATCGGGCACTTCGAAGATGACGTTATCGACCGTTACCGTGTTGATGAAAGTAACAGTATACTAGTGGTTCGGTTTTGGTTTCAAAATGCGCGCAAAGACATCCATGAGGCTCGACTTAGGCTTTTACCCTACAGTCTCACAACAGAACTTCACCGCATAGCACGTCCCCAACCATTGCCATGAATGATAGGGTTACCGCTTCTGATTCGATGAGCAATTTAAAGGAGCTCGCAAAAAAAAAAAAAAAAAGAACTATACTTCACAGTTAAAGGTATACCGCAAAGCAACAGACGGACAGTTTATGTTGGCGCCGTAGTTTAACAGTTTGTTGCTTGTAAGCACATTTCGGAACCGACACTGAACCCCAACCGAAAACAACCAAAAACCCGTATTTTTCGCTGAATGGGAACTGAACCGAAGCAAAATATCTTTTTTGCTCGCGTTGAATTGAACCGAAACAGAACCAAACTAAATTGGAGCGGTTACTGGTTCGCGGAACGATTCAGACGTAATGTGCGTTGTGAGAGATCGGAACTACGATTTACACAGCGAATTAAACCATGTTGTCAAAAAAAAAAGAAGAAATCGAAACCAAAACTGAACAAAACAAAACTGCAACACAAGCGCGCGAGATATTTCCTACTCGCAGCTGTTGCGTTTATTCAGTTGTGTTGGTTCTGAGGTCGTCCTTTTGGCAGTTGTAGGATTCCCTGTGCGCCATTTTTGTCGGCCCGCAACCCCAAGTTTTCATTTAAGACTGTAAATATGACGGCCAGTCCCTAAGCAAGATGTAACAATGTGTATACGATGAGTGACCATAGAGAGTACAGTATGCCACCATAACGTTGCACCTGACATGCGCATCTGTAACACGCAGTGTTGCTGTGAACAACTGCTGTGTCGGCAACAGCAACAACAAAAGTCATTTGTAAGGTGTGCTTGCTTTCAACCCATGGCAATCTGCTCAGAATGAACTCGCATGAATCAGTTCGAACCGATATTTTGTGCTGCTGCGGAGCTGAACGCGAACCGAACCAATATGCCTGAACCCGAACCGAACCAAAAAAAAAAAGAACTTCCGACCCCTGCTCTTAATATTCCGAATCTGTTAGCAAAATTGCTGTTACAGAGCTCAGGGCGACATTTGGTGGGAAACAATCCCCAATTTGTCAGGCAACAGTGACTGGTGTGCGCGAGAATGATTTGCTCACGGACTACAAAGGAAGTGACCGATCTCGACGATAAACATGGCCCGCAGTCACCGTATAATATCCGACAACTCCGCGTCGCGCAGGTGCTCTGGCGGTCTCGATTTGAACCTTGCAGTGCTTTATTATTGTGCACAAAGCATACAAAGTACAAGTTAAGCATTACTTGAGTGCAAGAGGAAGGACTCAAGGGATATTTTTATTTCTTTTTTTATCGTCACTGCTATAGTTCTCCAGCTTTGAACTCTTAAATTTCAGCAGCCTTTCGCAGTGTTGTATAGTGTTCTCACGATATCAAAAAATATCCAGTTCGCGTAGTTTAGGTGCTCCCTGATTATTACTGGTGTATGTGCTACCAGACACTCCATGACTATTTTAATTGATTTTTTTTTCAGGTATTATACAGGGTGGTCCACCAACCATGATAGAAATTCATAGTAAAAAACGTAGCCCCGGAGGGACATGCAGTCAAGGAATATTTTCTGCCAATAACTTTTGCCACATATTGGTAACATTTTTATTTCATTCAATTGACGGAAAGTTAATTTCTTGAATTGAACTCCGAAATTTCTCAAGGTAACATCACGTTTTCTTTGCGGAAATGGGTTCCCCGTGGTCATTTTACTCAGTATAGCACATAATCCCACTCGTAATGCAATGGGAATTGCCGAAATAAATTCACCGAAAATCCGTGGAAATGAGACTTTGGCTCCGCCTCTTTTTCGACGGCTCGTAGTTTGAGCGCGAAGCTGCGAAGAAAGGAGGTTACATTGACACGCCACACCAGGGGGGAAAGGGTTACAAGCCTTACCCACGGAACAAATACGCGCGGTGAGTGCGGGAATCAGAGCTATCTTATCAAAAATGACGTCACCCGACGGCTTGTAACCCTTTCCCCCCTCGTGTGGCGTGTCAATGTAACCTCCTTTCTTCGCAGCTTTGCGCTCAAACTACGAGCCGTCAAAAAAGAGGCGGAGCCAAGGGCTCATTTCCACGGATTTGGGGCGAATTTATTTGGGCAATTGCCATTGCATTACAAGTGGGATAATGTGCTATACTGAGTAAAATGACCGCGGGGAACCCATTTCCGCAAAGAAAACGTTAGGTTGCCTTGGGAAATTTCGAAGTTCAATTCAAGAAATTAACTTTCCGTCAATTGAAATGCAATAAAAATGTTACCAATATATGGCAAAAGTTATTGGAAGAAAAATATTCCTTGACCGCATGTCTCTACGGGGCCTACGTTCTTTACTATGAATTTCTATCATGGTTGGTGGAGCATCCTGTATACTCACGTAACGCAGTCTCCAACGGTTGATAACCTCAAAGGTCGCGCACATAATACAGCAATTTTGGCATTATGAAACCAGCAGGCTACGGCGTCACTAATTATATTTAATCTAATTATCTTATCGCGGCGCAGATCTAATTATACGTAAGAGCAAACAAAATCAAGCTGAAAAACGCTCATATTCCGAAGAATTTATAAAAACTGCGTTTATATATGAAATTTACAAAAAGGGCAACGTAATGGGAACTTCCCCTGAACTAGAGGGGGAAGAAATAGGAGTGGGCTGTCTGGGTTTATATTCTCTGGCTCAAAGGACTTAACCACAATGTTTCAATGTACCATCATGTAGAACTTGGCTGTGTGATCACACACACACACAAGTCATCACCTCTTATTTCTTCATACTTATCGCACTAATTAATTTTGAACACTTTTAGAAACGTTCGCAAAGAACAAAGTTGGAGTCGGCCCCGGTTTCGCGGACAGTCGTCACGTGATATTGAAATACAATGTAACGCATTGGAGACAGGTCACTAATACCTTCATACTTTTTTTCAGAACAACAGTAATTCTTTGGAAGTTTGGTTTAAACGGTTACCAGTTGTAGCGTCTGAGTTCCGTGCTGCGAGATGATTTGCGCCATCTGTTGGCCTTTTTCTCTCTCCGCGTCTCTGTGTCGTCTGCCTCGCATCCAAGTGATTTAAACGAATGTTTGGCTTGTGTTCTTGTGTTCCGGAATACACAAACCGTGCAACTTCGCAATGAAATGCTTACTGCACTCACGAGAAACGCAATATCTCGTCTGATGTATCGTCTAGTTGCTCGCGTTCTCAATAGATGGCGCACGAGTCGCCTCAGGGTCAGAGCCGTGTATTGGGAGGCTCTATGCACGGCTCTGCCTAGGTTTAGCGTGCCTGAATACTAGCTCCCTCTGTGTGTGCAGAGGGAGCTTGCATTGAGGAACCCTACTCAGGGTTGTGGCGCTTCTGGAGTCCGCTAGCTTGCTTTGCGTAGCAGTCTTTGAATTTCGATTGTTGAAAATATGCTCAATATACAGCACAACTATTACGTATCTGAAGCGTTCAAGTTACAAGCTTTCAGAAAAACATTTATTTATAAAACATACATTTATTAAAACGTTTATTCTGGGTTACCATTCACTTTACGGTTCCTTTAAAGATCACTGCAGGGGGTGTCTGCTTTGTAGTCAGGAAATTGAAACATATTTTCTCCCTTAAAGAAAGCGATAGAATTTCGGACTTAGCATAATGACAGGTATAGACATCACCCTCCACAAAAGTCTACGTAGTCAAAGTTTGGAACGGCGAGGTATTGACACTCTTGAATTGTGCTCTTGGGGAAGACGATTGAGAGTTCGCTGGAAGAAGATGCACGACGAGTGACCAAACAGCCGAACACACCGCCACTACCAGATTGCCTACATTCTCACTCTTGTACCGTCCGTGTATAGTCGCTGGTTTCATGACACGACCAGCGATGCGAATACGCAGAAAGAAAACTGCAAAAGGCGTGGTTATCAACTTCGCACAGCGTGCACCTCACGCACCTTGCCGCGTTCTGCCACATGCTTTTTGATTATACGTCCCAATCAAAAATGCACGCCCATGCCCCAGATAATACCGCATTAGGCTCCTTTTTGCGCTCTCGCATATTCATGAGCCGGCTCCATGAAACACAGCCTTAACGCATGCATCGTAGTGTCAGTTTCGACGATATTGTTTTTATCACACCGCTGTCAGTACCACCAGTAACGAAAGCAAAGTAGCGCTAATGAGAGTGTCTTTTTTTTCTCTCTCTCTCGTGAAACGGCACCAGTGTAAAAGAGGATGCACGTGATTGATGTCGACATCAATAATATGCGACGCCAGGCCGGCAGGAAAGGAGCCAATGGAGACCTAAAACAGTCGTTAGGTCCCCTTCTCGATACACGAGTAAAACAAAAAACGAAAAAGAGAAAACGTTCACGAGGTGATTCCGGGAGAGCTTTTTGTGTATCACGTCGGCGATCGTCCCTCTCGGTGTAATTACCACTGTAATCACGATCGGGAGTGGTGTGCGTTAATGGTTACGCTGCTTAAAAAACACCGACGGTGGCGTTGGCTGAAACAATTCCCGGGAATCGAGAGTGAGGTGGGAAAAACGCATCATTCTGCATGCAGCGTGACGATTCAATTGGCGTGCGCTAGGCGAGACACGGGAAATTTATATTTACCCAGATGGACAGACTACAGTTTTTACGTGTTTTTTATCTTTCCGCGGTTTTCTTTCGGGGGAACAAATGTGCTGTTGGAATGCAGGTAACGAATCACATGCGCCGCCATTTGCGTCCTGTTACATATGGGGTGCATACCGTACGCGTGAGTAACGGCAACTCGTATATACACGGGTCCAAGATGTGTCTTCATACTTGTGGGAGGAATCTGTTGCCTTCTGCAGTTCTATTTCTTCTTGCATGTCTCGCACACAAAGAAGAAAGCTATTTTTGCAAACAATTATTAGCATTTCTACTTATATGTTTACGTTTACGCGGGCTGTTCAGGCGTTTCGAATACGCAGAAGCGCCTAGTGATGCTGTTATTCTTTTCTTTCTTTTTATAATTTTTGTGTGTCTCGTTGGGTCCACCTTTGTGTACTCTTGTGTTTGCGGTTTCATTTTGCTTTTATAGGAAGAAGAAAATACCCATTCTACCATTCGACCATCACCCATGCCCATTAAACTGCTGAATCTTGTCTGAAATCTCTAAATTGTCTGAAATCGAGGCACATCAATACGCACACACCTTACGTGTAAATCTACTCCAATTAAGGCTAGTTTACACTGTTGCGTTTTACACTTGTGTCTAAAGCTTGCGTCTACATGCTTCTCATCGTGGAACGGGTTCACGTTGTCACGTTCGTAGTCCTCGTCCAGATCGTAGGGCTGCTGCTGCAAAGTTTGCACAGCGCCATTTCGGGCCCAAGCGGCCACGAATCCAACAGTAGGTAGTTTCATCAGCAGGTTCTGCATGGTGTTTCAAGCAGTATGGCGCCAGGGGAAGCTACAAAACTTGTAGGAAACCAACAGAAAAAGCGCTGCATCTTTCCAAGTGCGAACAACTCGAGACCGTGTGTTTCAAACTGCCGCGTCGTCTGCCAAACTACCGCGTGTTACATGTTTTGGGGCGCTGGTGTTGCTGCTCGCTCGCGCCACCTGGCCCGCAGAAACAGGTCTGTTACGTTCCTCCAAGGAATGAGCGCCGTTCACAGCGCACTCGCTAGGGAGAAAAGAGAAACGCCGCAGTCCCCGTGTGCATGCTCCCCGCGCATACAGTGCGCATGCACCATATCCTCCCCTCATATTGAGCACTTGGTTTGTGTGCTTGCGTCAAGAAAGTTGAAGTTGCCTCAACTCCTTCTGTTCCACTTGCGTACTGTGTTTGCAGAGGGCGGGGCTGTGTTGCCATGGCGACGATTCGCCGTAAGCGCACGCGCAACCGTAAACGCAGCAGTGTGAACCAGTGAACTTTACCCTCCACTATTACGTACGTAGAGGGAAGGAAACAAGACAGAGGGGAAAGCAGACGTTGGCGTCAATTCCCGTTAGTTGTGTATAGAGAAACCATCATCCCGAATGGCATTATTCTCTCCCGTGATTTGTTGAAGGAGGATACGCCTGTTAGCGACACATACGCAGTTATGTTAATTGCAACAAAAGGGTGTACGCCCAGAGCTTTCCACAAATCAGGACTGATTCAAGATTCAGGGACTATTTGCAGTGCTGCAGAGGAGTAAATTTCAGGAGCGGGGGACTAAAATGCGGAGTAAATGCAATCTATAGGAGACTAGCAGATCTCTAATTGCTCCACAACTTACTCTTTTCTTTTTTTCTTAGAGTGTAGTATAAAATGCATGGACACAGCCGAACGCGTAGACTGTCACAGGTGCATGCATATTACACGTTGAGAGCACATCCAAGCCGCTGTGTGTCCGGGCACGTACGAATGAAGTTACTTGAGGCGGACACGCTTAACGACGCACTAAGACAGTCGCAGGACGTGTGAATGAGGACGCTCTTCAGCGCTTAATGATGCACTGCATTTTCTAAGACGTCGTGCGCCTACCTCGGCGAGCTTTAATAATAGATGCACCCGCGAACGATCAGAAGACACAGTAATCACTGCTGTCCCACACAACTTCCTCCTCCTACCTAGGAACAACTGCGCGTGTCTGCTCACGCGGTTGTCCTCATGCCCACTGCGATATCAACCTAAATTACACTACGATGATTTGAGAGCGTTGAACAGTGCTGGACAAAAGTTTACGGAACACGCTCCGGCGCAATTCTTCCACAGAGTGACACTCTAGCAGCGAATGGTACCGTACGGACTTGCAAACACGTGACTGGGTTACCTAGGCACATGTCTATAAATCCGTAGCGTTCCATTCGCTCCTAGCATGTCAGTCTGAGGAAGGAATGCGCCGGAGCGTGTTTTGTAAACTTTTGTCTAGCACTGACCATTTTGCACCCTATCTTCAGGCTGTATAGTGCTGGTGGTATACTGTCAGGTCCAGGATCATTGCGAAATATCCAACGCATTATACATACGTAGACGTTCTCTTTTTCTTCTTTCGTAGCTGCTAACCTCCTGAGCTCTGCTTACTCTTTTACTATTCCAGTTGACGGGAATTCATTTCCCTTGCAATGTACATAAAAAAAGCATAAAGACAACTCAAGTGTCTGATTTTGACCTGTGTGCTTGCTGTTATTACAGTGCTGCTTGCTATTGTCGGTGGGGGGGGGGGGGGGGATATGTTTAATGCTGATCAAAAGAATAATTATCGTAGGGTTGTACAGTTATCAACGCTGTTGTCGTACAGCGTCATAGTACTTGACGAAGCGTGATGCGCTTACCGGTCGTTGTCGATTGAACCCTACACATAACGAGTTGTGCGACGTCGTGTTTTCAGTTTTTGTTCCACCACACCCGTAAACGGCTATTCAGTCCTCTACAACGTCACGGTTGTCATTTAGGTTATCCGCCGCTATTGTGACAGGGTGATCTTTTTCGCACGAGCGCCTTAATTCCCTAATAAACATGCGCCATGTAAGTGTTACTGCGAGCGAAGACTTCGACTCGTTCAAAACGAAAGCAATTTGAAGAACAATTACAGCTTCTAGTTCAGCAGCTTGCATTAAGTGTTGTACCCGCTGCCAAAACGAAGTAACGAAATACCGCTACACGCTACTCCACAAAAAAGTAGCGCAATACTAGCGTCGCTACAAATTTGAAAAAGTAACGCGATACCGCTGCGGCTACCAAATAAGAGTAACATAAATACCACGCCGCTGCTTTTCCTAGCCGTATCCTTCTGTAGGCAACACCTTACCGTATGCATATCGTTGCCGGAAATGTCTAACCACGGTGTAATATCTATGTTCCCTTATGTGCCCTAATTTTCCAAATGGACGGAAAGCCGCAAATTTATATTCCTAACTATTCCGTTGCGCTTACCGTATGGGCGTTTACTTCCACCTATCTGCAGCTCACCAATGAGCGAAGGCGCATCACTCCTCTGCTGTCGCCGTTGTTTTTTCCAGCATAGAAATCTTACGGAGAGAGGATAGAAGAACAGGCGTGGATTACTGGAGAAACGAGCTCAAGCAACAAATGTGCAACACCTCCTGGCTAACAGGAACTGCTCGGGATTCACTTCTGTACAAGATCGACGCAGAGTTACGCTTTCGAGTACCACCTTCCTTCACGCGACAAACGACGACTGTCCTACATAAGCTACGGCACAATGTACCGTACAGCGCACGTCTCCTCTTCAAACTTGGAAAGAAAGACTCTCCAAACTGTAGTGAGTGTGGCGTTGTAGAGGACGTAGAACACATCCTTCTCAGTTGTCGGAACTACGTCGATGCTCGAATGGCATTAGAGACGAGCCTTTCTTGTGTGGACTCCCGAGCCTTCGACATCGCGAAACTGTTAGGTCCGACAAGGCGCTGAGGGCACTTGAAGACTTCCTGCATACAACCGGGCTTATGGACATTCTATGACACGCTGAATGTGTGCTGTGTGTGACCTCAGTGATTCCCACATTTTACACTCACTTCGTCGGAACTATATGTTGAACTCCATTATCATCTCTGTTCTTCACTGGTCATCATCTCTTTGTTTCCTCGTCATCCCATCATCTGTTTGTTTTTTCTGTGTGTAAGTGTAACTGGGGCAGCCAGTGCGACTTCGTCGAAACTCGCATCCCCATTTTTTCTTCATCACGTCGCATCACATCAAAAGGCGGGGAGGAGGATCGGAGGAGAGCAAATAACTTGAACGGGGCTCTTCCCTCTCTCAATTCGCTCGGAGGCAGTCATATTGAATCAGCCGAGGAAACGTCGCGTATTTTTAGCCCGTGAAAGGAAGCGCAATTCCGAAACCTTTTGGCAACGCTTGCTCCGCTGATTCCGTTGGCTACGGATTTTGTCACTGTCCGCCCCTATCCAGGCTTGTAGCCTAAGCTGGTCGAGGGAGTGGCGGAGACCCCGTCCTCATGTGGCGTCCGTGCCGTGTCTGTTTTCTTCCTTTCTTTCAAATTTTAGGGTTTCATGGATTAACGCTGTGTGTTACTGCTCCAAAAACCCTTTTTTTGCGTTATATTTGGTGTATGCTTAGTGGGTTCTTTTTTTGCATGCCATGCGGCTACGGTAGCTGATTCAATATGGCCCTGTGTGCTTGCTGTTTCCCTAGCCTGTACGTCCCAGTTTCGAAGGTTTACTTCTAGCATACTCCTTAAGATTTCTATGTTTTCCAGCATGGCTGCCTCCGTTGAAAGCACGTTGAAAGAAGCTCTTATTGCTCGCTGCAGAAACGCTTTAGTACAACTCAAAGTATCACCTACCACATCACGGTTGCTCGTTCGTGGCTGTCGTGATTGGTGAAGCACAAGCGTTTTCCGTGAAGAACTCATGTGTCTGAACAGCGTGTCATACGACGACCGCCTCCGCACAGGGTCCGTACCGTTGTACCGCTCAAAGACCGGACGGAGATACTACATGCAGAAACGTGGTTTTATTTGGACTGCACTTGGCGATTTGATAGTATTTATAGTATTTAGCTTTGGCGACACTACAATCCTGTGGGAGCCACAAATATGAGAGAACTGAAGTTCTGAGGCTGGAACAACATAGAGAGGAGCTTAGCTCAATTGGTATAGCCCTGGACCGGCAATCCAGAAGATGTGGGTTCGAGTCCTACAGCCTGGCTAACCTTTTCAGTGACTTCCATCTTTCATCGAGCCACAAATAGATCTATCATTCTGTTGTGCCTTTCCAATAATGCACGTAGGACACCAAATCTGCTTCTATACAAATGACCCCCCGGGACAAACGTTCGTAATATTATTTGGCCAAAGAATCGCCACTAAAGCACGTATAGAACGCCATTAGATGTCACTAGTAGGATTGTAATGAACATCGTGTCCGATTGGCGCTGCTCGGAGAACATACTATCACGCTTGCTCAAGGTTAGATACCTCGCGAGTCTCGTATGGCTATTAATGTCACGTGACAGTCTGACGACTTTGACACATTATGCGCCCGACATTGCTTTTCGTCCAAAGGAATGAAAAATGTTACGACATGCAAGTTGTGGACGTGTGCTTTCTTTTCTTGTGCACACGCCACAGAAATCGATAGTATTCAATTTCCTGGGAAACATTAGGGAAAACGTCATTGTCTCATTTCTGTGGATCATGCAACGCAACAGGAAAGGTGTCTTCTCATCTTCAAAGCGTCATAATGTACCCCAGTCACAAAAAGGTCATGCGTAATGGCACACGTAGGAAAGACTGCCGAGACCCATTATTACTGATATGATCCCCATACACTCCAGCACAAAGTCAGTGAAGAAACATTATTCTGACACTAGACAAACGTAGAAAGAAGCGCAGCACAAGCACGGAGCCTGTTTATAATAACAATGTCTCTATGAGAACTCTGGATGGCACGCGCTACGCATAATGATTTAGTGATGTGGTTCCCGAGGACCTTATTCCACAATGTGTCATCCCGCTGAATTGCAATATTGATACGGAAACAAAAACGAGTTACACCTAAACTGCAAGCAAAAGACTTTGCGAATGCATAATTAATGAATCTCATACAAGCCACAGAGCCTGAAGTCATATACATTCATGAAGCCGGAATTTCTATTATTTTCCCGAACAGAGAAGGAAATCGCATGCATACGGAATGCGCTCCACTGGCAAAAACGTAAATTCCTGAGAATTTCAGAACTGTGTACGTTCCTTTTGTTTATCACCACCACGTGGGGTAGAGTATCGCCTCTGGCGATGAAACTCCCCATTCACCATCTTAAAATAAAGTTGTTGTTTTCCTTGCGGGTGAATTAAACTAGAAGAAAGATGGGACGCGTTCGCCACACTATTGATTCCGGAATTTGACTGCTCTTCGCTTCTAACCCTAACGCATTTCTTGCACTCTTTTCAAGTCACAGAAGCACTTAGACAACGTTTTTCTTACCTTCTTCGCGACCAACCCCCAGCAGCTCCCGATATAGTGCCTGGCTATCGAACAATGGTGCGCTGCTCCACGCGCACCTGTGCACTCTACACTATGGAATCGGGAACCGATAACGACATGTCGAACATAGAAACGATAACTAATTTGTATTCCACTGACAGCGATAACACTATTGAAGAGAACATGCAAAAGTGCAACATGAAGAGGCCAGCGACAGGCGATGATCCGTCAAGCGGCTTCAACACCCCTTCCGAAGAAGAAGGTGGGTACACCGAGATTAGGAAGAGGCGTCCCCGCAAAGCGACCGTGGGGAACGACAGAAGGATATACTCTCAGTACAGACGGAAGAACTGTTAAATTCGCACCTACCAGCGGCGTGGCCGAATGGGCTAAGGCGTCCGCTCGTTGGTGGTAACCAAGGTCGTGCTGTAGGCTGGGAGGTGGTGGGTTCGAATCCTACCGCCGGCTGTGCTGTCTGAGGTTTTGCCTGGGTGTTCCGAAGACTTTCCAGACCTGAAGTTCCAGTTCCCCCTGAAGTCGGCCCAGGACGCACACTAATCCCTCTGTCTCCCACCCCTTCCTGCTGTCTTCCCTCCGTCTGTCCACATCTGTACGCCGGTCATAGCCACATTTGCTTCGCGGCGCTAATACGCAATCAAAAAAAAAAACATTTGCACCTATTCAACGGGATGCGCAACTAGCCAAGATGAACCACTTGAAGTTGTCCCAGTGTCTTACCTCAGAAAGAACGAAACAAATCCGTCGCAACAGCAGCCCAACAGCATCGTTCATCGACCAATGCAATGCCATCGACCCCATGTCAATGCACCCCAGCTTTGCAGAAACTATTGCAACAATGTTATTTGCGGCATTAAGAGAGTTTCTGCGCACTGGATGCGCTTCCCGGGAATGTACGACCTATCAAACAGCTCATCTTGCCATTCGAATCGGCAGTCCTGAGTCCACTCTAAGGGTTTCGTATGTAACTTTGGCGTGACACCTTCCCACAAGTCCAACGAACCCATATACAGGGTGCGTCACGTAACGTGTCATTTGACCCTTGTACAAAAAACGGCTCAACAGAAAAATATGGGGTAAACGGTTTCCATCCGGCCACTCAATTTGCCACCTACTAAAAATAATTTCGACGACTTGTAATTGAAATAAATTATGTTTTTAAATTGAACTCGGAAATTTGCCTAGTCAGTGTAACTTTTTTCTTACTAAATCACATAGTCCGTGGTTGAATTAGCCAAGCCCACCACAAAATACGATCCGTAAAACGGTGGTTATGTCCAGAAAAGTTGCCCGAAAATTGAGGTTTAGTTGCGCATATTTTAGTGACGTACTAAGTTGGCCGCAAAACAGCGCCGTGAGAGGGTATACCACTCTCCACCTGATAGACAGAGCAGCTGAAAAATAAGGTAAAGGTAGCCTTTGCATCCCGTAATCAGAAACCCGCTTATCTGCGCATACGCGGCGTTTCTTGTTCGCTTTCCTACTTTTCTGCCGCTGCTCTGTCAGGTGGCTAGTGATATGACCTCCTCACGCCGCTGTTTTGCGTCCGACTTCGTGCATCGCCGACAAATACGCAAATAAAATCCTCAATTTTCGGACGACTTTTCTGGATATAACCACCGTACTACGTAACGTATTTTGCAGTGGGTTAGGCTAATTTAACCATGATCTATCTCATTTAGCAAGAAAAACGTTACATTGACTAGCAAATGTCCGAGTTCAATTTCGAAAATTCAATTTATTTCAATGGCAAATTGATGAAACTATTTTATTAGGTGGCAAACTGAATGTCCAGTTCCGTTAAGCCGTTTTTTATAATGGTCAAATGACACGTTTCGTGCCGCACCCTGTATGGTTGAAGTGACTAAGTCTGCCAGCCTATTCCAATGAAACTGAAATGGTCTACAGCCAAAAATGAGCGACTTCCGCAATGTCTTTCATCGTAATCGTTTTCCAGTACTGGCTCTATGTGAACCTAGGGTAAACGGCAGATTCGGGATGTCACGCTATGAGACATACCACTCTCACTCGATGAATCGCCACCAGAGTCATGCTATGCCATGTTACGTTATCGACGTCACCCGCTTGCCTGGGCTATCCTCCGTCGCACCAACTCTGGCATACATATCCCCCCCCCCCCGCTGCTTCATGAAATCCCGCGCCGCAAAGAGTTGCGTATCCCAAGCTGCCCCCCATGGATCCTTCGTCAGCCTCATGTTATCGTGGATATACCTGGTACAATGAATAAGGGATCTACTCCAACGCAGCTCACTCTGGAACATATCACAAGGCATGCAGAAAGGATGATGAGTTTCACGGATGCATCCTCCAACACCACAGGATCTTCTTGCACGTTCGTCACCCTGGGCTCCAGTGTCCGCCATGCTGTGCGCTTATCGCACCAGACGTCTTTTACGCCTCCAGAGCTGTAGGGTGTTCTCAATGCCGTTCAATACATTGCCGACTAAGCAACATCTGGTGACTGGTCAATCTTTTCTGATTCTAAGAGCGGCCTTCAAGCACTACGCGCACCTGTAGCCTCCAGTGGCCTTGTGGTCATAGTGTACGACATCATCTTATCGTACAATGCAGCTGTCGCAAAAGGGCACACAATCGAACTGCAGTGTATCCCCGGTCACATCGGCATTGTTGGGAATGATGCTGCTGACAGAGAGGCACGTGATCCTCACCAACGAGGTCCCACGCAAAAGATATATTTCACCTCTGAGGATGCGAAACGTATGTTGCGCGTCATCCACCGTCGTTCAGTTCGGAGTCAGTAGTCTAATTCCGCAGAGCCGACGTTGCTGCTGCGCAGAATTGACCCGGACCTGTCTTACCGAATCCATCCGCGGATGTCCCGGCCGCTCGAAGCTTTCCTTCGCAGACTCTGACTCAATGTCCCACTGGCCAATGTATTTCTGTTCAAGATATGCGCCCATCCTTCGTCGTTGTGTTCAACGTGTGGTGTGCGTGAAGATTGCGAACATATTCTTCTCGAATGTGCGCGGTTTCGATCTGCACGTTTGCAACTTCAGAGATCCCTGGACCGTCTTGATAGCCGACCGTTTGACGTCGTGAAAGTGCTGGGCCAATGGCCTGCAATTCATCGTCAGGGTGCACACTGCACAGCGCTCACCCATCACCTTCGTTAAGAGAATAGCAGAGCTCTCGTCTTTTTAGACGTTTTTTTTTCTTTTTCTTTACTAGACCTTTTTTCTTTACTAGACCTGGAGTAATCTGTGTGGTGTCAGGACCACTAAGAAGAGACGACTGAGTCCGAAGAAGGTCGGGATGAGAATGAAGGTTTAATTCCGCGCTCTCGCGGTTGTCGCGCGGTTGTCGCGCGCCGTATGCCACGGAGAGGCGATGACGGTGGCCTATCTCCATGGCCGCGCCGGTGGAACTGAAGCCGGTGCTCCACGCGCGTGGCCATCGTTGTCGTCGTTGTCGTCGTCCGCTACAATCTGTCCCGCAGTGAACGGGCTCATATCGCCATTTTTCTCCTATCATCATCATCATCATCATCATCATCATCATCATCATGCCATGTGTTCTCCTATGTGCGTCCACCGACGAGGACTTCGAATACGTGAGGTGTCGCATTCGACTCAACAACGTCCTGGGGGCTTAATCACTTCCATCGTTCGCGAGCCAACGAGGGGCGGAGCTCTCGTTAACACGAACACGTGACACGTTTCACGTGACGCGTGACGCGCTTTTTTCGTTAACGGGACAAAGGCGTAATCTCTTGCTCGCGCAACGACCGACGGTGTCGTCTGCCTAACGAATGTGTTCACGTGCTCACAGGCTTCATTGCCTACATGGCTCATGATCTAACGAAGCGCGAGGCACTCGGGACCTCGAGCACGTGGTGTATGACGCGCTTTTTTCGTTAAAGTGACAGGGGCGTAATCTCTCGGTCCAGTTACGATCAAATTAGATCGTTTGCCTAACGAGTGGGTCTACCCACTCGTTAGAATGTGAAACATCTTCATTTGGAGATTTGCAGAAACGGAATTTCTGCAGAAACGAACATGTATTGCTCCACGACTGTGTACAAAATGACATGTTCTCCCTTTCATCGTATTTACACCAGTGGTTACATGAGGGCTGTCAGATATTCTCGAGAAGATGCAGATGAAGACGAGAAAGAAGACGAAGAAGTGACAACGACAAGCCATAGACAAACCATAGACAAACCATGCGAGCAATCCAAACAAAATTAAACAACCTCATTGGTCGACAAGATTACAGCCTCGTTGGCAGCTGTAGTTGGTTCAGGGCGGTGACATCACAACACGTAACGGCTCGTTACGAGCACGATAGCCTCAACGAAGAAGCTAAACGAGGAGCAGAGATTGTGCCACAGCAGGGCGTCGATATGTTTCTTCGTTTCGATATTCGTAACGACACGCTGACGTTGAAGCTGCCCAAGAAAGATGGCGGAGTGATTCTTCGCTTGGGCGACCACACAAGCAGCTAACTGTGCCCCATGGTCGTGACGGCGTCAGGATGCCTTTCAACTGGACGAGACAGATTCTGTAAAGTTCTTCCGTCCGCCAAGAAAAGCTCTCCGCACCGTTTGTGAGGACTTGTGACCGTGTACTTCAATCCGTCTTGATAGCTACGGGTGTTGTGATGAATAACAAAGGCGAAATGGATGCATATAGTCGTGTCTCTTTAATAGTACATTGCGGACATAGTGTTGATGTAGCAATGAAAGGAAGAGCAAAGGATTCTGTGGATTTTCTGAGGTCGATTGTCTTGAATAGTTTCATAACATTCTCTTGCTTCGCGCTGCTAACATGGAATTAAAACAGTTCACTGACGTTCTGTTCAAGCTCACTAGAAAAATGTTGCACTGCGAATTTATTTTATTTTAGGCGTCAGGATGCCTTTCAACTGGACCAGATAGATTTTGTAAAGTTGTTCCATCCGTGAAGAAATGCTGTTCGCACTGTTTATGAATCCTGACTGTAAGGTTGCGCGTTGTACTTCCATGCTTGAAGAAAAAGTTACATAAAGTTAATGAAATAAGTGTACACGTTGAGGAGAACGGGCGGCCTCCTCCTCTTTCTTCTTTTGATACTTCTGATACCACTACGTCATTCCTTTCTGGTCTCGGACTCCCACGTGAACTAGAACTCAGCACCAGTGATGGCCAGTAGTTAACTACATGTAGTTAAACTACTAGTTAAACTACCTGATTGTAGTTAAAAAGTAGTTATCAACTACTTGCAGAAATGTAGTGGCAACTACTAGTTAAACTACTATTTCGAGTAGTTAACTACAGTAGTTAGGTTACTGCAGGCGCCAACTACTTCCGATTTTGTTGCAAGCTTTACGGCACGATTGTGCTTCCGACTTTTACCTCGAGCTACTTGTTTGATGAGAACGGAGATGCAGAGCAATTGTGCAGTGCATGTGTACTAAATCTTCACTTTTTATCACTGCTAGTGATTCATATTTAGGTGTCCAAGAGCACTAAAGAATGGGATTGGTGTTGATGGACAATGTTAAGTAGTTAGAGATGTAGTTAAAATACATTGCGGTAGTTAAAGAAGTAGTTCTAACTACGTCCCCTGAAGAGTAGTTAAACTACTAGTTAAACTACTCCATTGCGAAGTAGTTAGTAGTTATAGTTAAACTACTGTTGAAGTAGTTAGTGGCCATCACTGCTCAGCACACACTAGTTCTCGTATCATACTTAAGACAATTCTCACCCGACACCATCGTCAGGGTATGAAAATGATTTACATTTTTTTGCGTGTAGCTCGACGATTATCCTTACAGTGATGTACATGTTTGTTAATTATTTTCACACGACTAGCGAGCCATATATTGAGACGGGAAGAAAAAGAAGATGACGAACGAGCCTGGGAACGAACATTGGAACGCAATGAGCATGTATGAGAGCACGAGAATGCGAGCTATCGGAACAAATGAAACAGTCCTATTGGTCAGCGAAGATGCAGCTCGCTGCCAGCCTGCTCTTCGCTCAATGCGATGACATCACAACACGTGAGCACTCGCAACGTGCAAAATAACCACAAAGAAGAAGCTTCACGAGGAGCAGAGATTGCGACCACGCAAAGCATCGATAAAGTTGCTCGTTTCGTTAGCCTGAACGACTCGTTCAGCTGTCTCGTGCCGTTAAGTTGAACGTGTGAAACGATTAAGCCCCCTGGTTATAGTGAGTACGGCGGATATAGTGCCCAACGCAAAAGTCACAGTGGAACAGGTTAGAGACTAGCTAAGAGGTGTTCGTACTCTGTGGCTATATGAACGCCCGTAGTGTATTGTGGGGGAGCACGCACACTGACGCACGGTGCAAATTTTTTTGAAGCACTATTATATGAATTACAACTCACCTCCGTAAACGAAGAAGTCACCAACTTTTTTCCTTGGACCACGTTGTCACAGCTCAATAGATGTCACCATCTGCTTTACGGACATTACACGTCACATCGAATGCATGGTCTATGCATGTTGACTCCTTAGGAAGCGACCATATGCTCATTCTCATTAGACACCGTATGCGCGGCTCTGAGAAACAACATCACGGCGTCCGTGCAGTGGACTGGAGGCTTTGTCAAACCGAATCAGCCATAGATGTAGCCAGTGGCGTAGCCAGACCTCCAAGGTAGGAGGGGGGGAGGGGGTCGTCTCGATACGAAAACCCGCCCCACTTCCCCCCCCCCCCGGCTATTCCTGGGTGCGCCAACACACACATTCTACTACCAGCTGGCTATTGTGCACACCGCAAGATAAGAGATGCAGATCTAGACTAATTGATTTGAACATTGACAATGCGATTACATGTAGGCTGTTGTGACCAATGAGGCCCTGTCACCAGATTGGAAGTATTTTGATACGCTCAGAAAGCCATTCTTGTCTGTAGACAGACGCAAGGTGCCGCTTATATCGCACCTATAGTGTAGTGTTTTGTTTTTTTTTCTGCGTCTTAGTCGTGACGTAGCCAACCACGGCGAGCAGTTTTTATCTTCACCACCACCAACTGCAAGAACTTTCGCGATTGTCACACTGGTCCACCCTCCCACATATTATTTTCTCCTCGGATTTGCACGATTTGAGTGGGTCGGCCCGTTTCAGATAGGGGGCTCGATCCCCCCCCCCCTCCATTTGCCCCGGTGGTTACGCCACTGGATGTAGTTGTTGAAACTACAGAGGAGGAATTTGTCGCCGATGTGAAGGAAACAGCGGACGGGACCTCAAAGTTCATCATAGTCCCTAACACGCACACGCAGGTAGACGCTGAGTATGAGCGGGGGCGATTCGACGCAGAGCAGAGGTGAGATTTTGGCGAAGTGGAAATCCAGTCGATTGTCGGGAAACATGTCTGCTACAGCGTGTAATACGCACTTGCACGGCACTTGCAACGATTGTCTCAACTGGAGATCTTTCTGTTCGACGCTATCACCGTTCACACCTACGACACGCCTATAGCAAGTAATGCAGACACTCAGAACAGTAAATATCACGCAATCGTACGCTTTCAGGGTGCTGGCTGTTCACCCCAATACCGACGAGAGGTCTATTGAAAATGAGTTTTGTAGCCTACTGACGAAGCCATCTACCTCCTCTCTGACACGTGCATACAATGCATCAGTAGATAATGCTACAAGGAGCACTGTGCCAACCGATAGCGCGCCATGTACGGCTCTCGGCAATGATTTCAGCCTAGCAGAACTGCAAGGCCGCTTTAAGATCAACGCGAATAAAGACATCCCTAGGCCCGAACGGTATTACATAGAAACATATCGCTGGCTTAGGGGGCTCCGCTCTGAAGGCATTGTTAGATATCATTACTAAGAGTCGGAACAACGACAAGCTCCCAATTGGCTGGAAAATCTCTAAAGTGGTACCTTTGTTGAAACCAGGAAAATCTCTCAGGAATATAGCGTCTTTTAGGCAAATTACTTTATCAAGCTGCCTGTGTAAGGTCATGGAAGAAATGATCCTAGGTCGAATAGAGTGGGTCCTAGAAAGCCTGAAGATTCGTCTGGGTTTCCTCTGGCCTTCGTCTGGTTTTCGACAGGTTAGGGCTACTATGGTTCTGAAAAGTTTTATTTCACAACGTATGCTTGAGTGTCACATACAGATGGAATACAATTCACGGCCTATTTACACGAGGGTGGCATGCTTCTACCGTCGGGACGACTTTCTGCTTATCTCCATTTCCTTTGTTACGTTGTGCGCTCGTACGCACAGACTCAAGTTGTACCTTCTGGCTAGAAAGTCGTGAAAAGCTTCACTCGGGAGGTAGCAATCTCGACTATGTTGGACAGGTCCATGCAGAGGAAAATTATGTTTCACCAGTCGTCAGCAATTGTCTTTCAAGATACTGCATCGCCTCACTTCCAACACGGTGAACTAACATCACAACGGAGCACCACTGCCTGGACTGTATGGTATCTCCATATCGGGCCTTCCAAAGAGCTTGTTCTGCTATCGCTGTGAACAGAGCCCGAAGCTTACCTTCTGTTGTATCTATGATCTTGTTTGGAGTACAGCAGGGAGACGCAAGCGGTACTTGCGAGACAGTACTAATCATACCCTGCGGGTCACAGGGCATTCGCGGAAAACATGTAATGCGGTTTCTTCCTTTCGGCGTTGCACGCAGGTGGATATTCGAGAAACTCCCCAATGGCTGAGTCGATCTCGCGTTCGAAGTGCTTCCCAAGCAGCACGCCATCGCAGTTCTTGAACGGAATTTGGTGGCAACAGCGGCGCGACGGCGCCCCAACGGTATCCAACGCGGTATTCATCTTGGATGCTAGCCTTAACAAGCGCCTCTGATATTTTGGTTGGAGTGTCTCTTCAGCATCAACGCTTTCTGGGCGTTGTACCGTTGTGTAGTGACAACAGCGTAGTGAGCAATTGGCGTTTCCGCTTTAGCAGTGTTGTTGACGGAATATCCAAGTAAGACACCTCTGCTGAGGGGACCCATCCAGTACAACATGAGTCTTGCCGCCGGATGAACATTTGCGATACGTAACGCCTGTCGTAACGCTATCGGTTTTGCTACTATATTTCAGGCAAGCCCCATCCACCCCGTAAAGTTGGGAAATCAAGATATTGACGTGCGACGCCGTGTGCCTTACCACTCCGGAAGAACTTGATGAGGGCTGAATGTAGTGAACGGACAACACAGCTTGTGGGGACGCTCACGTGTGCGAGGTGCTACAGTCGCGCCCTAAGGACTCCCCGTAAGTGCGCCTTTCTCTGTATGAGAGTTCGAACGTGTTCGCTTTGGCTATCCTTCTCTGTACTTTCAAGGTGGCTTGTGTCCAGTTTGACCGCGACAATTCCTTGGCTGTAAGCAGAACGCCTTGTAGAGGACGGTGGTCTTCCTCTACATGAGCCCCGACCGGCGATGATGGTATGCCACGGAGAGGCGGTGACGGTGGCCTGTCTCCATGGCCGCGCCGGTGGAACTGAAGCCGGTGCTCCACGCGCGTGGCCATCGTTGTCGTCGTCGTCGTCGTCGCCTGCTACAGGGGTCCCCCGGCCGTCAGATGCGTTGCGGACGCATCGCAAGAGCTGGAGTTAACGGGCGACCGTGGTAGGCGTATAGACGTGGTGACGTGTGGTCGAATAGGGGCACGACACACGTTGGCGGCACTTCAGAGAGGATGAAGACGGGGAGAGCATCCGTGTGTAGGTAGTCATCCTTGTGGTCGGTGTGGACGGGAACAGCGATCCGTCGCAGAGAGAGTGAGGCGCTCGGTGTCGAGGTCCTGGGGTGCCGCGACCGGCACGGGAGCCGAAGCTCGATAGTCCCAGGTGGCGAGAGTGAGGTGCCGAGACGGGCTTAAGTGCGCCGAGGCGTCGGCTGCCGCGACTGCCGCAACCGGCAGGTGAGCGCAAGGCTCGAGTGTCGCGGCCGGCAGTGAGAAGCGTGAGAAGACTTGAGCGAAGAGAGAAGCGTAGGTGAGAGAGAGCGAAGAGTGCGGTAGGAGTGAAGGTGGGCCGTGTGTGCCGGAGGTAGTGGTGCTCGATGGCGTGGTCGGAAATTTGGGATCGTGAAGGGCCGAATTGCTCCGGACGTGATGTTCTTTGTCCGGGTCATCAAATGTAGAGGACGGTGGTCTTCCTCTACATGAGCCCCGACCGGCGATGATGGTATGCCACGGAGAGGCGGTGACGGTGGCCTGTCTCCATGGCCGCGCCGGTGGAACTGAAGCCGGTGCTCCGCGCGCGTGGCCATCGTTGTCGTCGTCGTCGTCGTCGCCTGCTACACGCCTAAGACGCGTAGTGTCGGGCATACGGATGGTGTGCGGGAAAATTATTCAGTGGGTGGCGTAAGTACAGGTGGTACGAAGACATGGCTTTTAAAAGTAGCCTGCTAATGAACATGTGTGAACGTGATGGAAAAGTGAGGCATACATATGCTAGGGCGAAAAAATTAAAAGTACAAGCTATGTACAGGTGTTAATGAGATGCATAAAAGCACGGAAAAATTGAAATGACGGAATGACGAAATACAACGACACTTAGCGACACTTAGCGACTTAGTCCCACAAGGAGATCGATCGTCCCTCTAACGTTCCAAATAGGACAGGCCTTCCCATCTTGCAAGGAAAACGTGGTCAGCAATTGAAGAGAGCTCTTCTTGGAGAGTCTTGATTACGAGACACCTCGCCCGCTGTACAAGTAGCAAGGTGGGAGTCTTTCGGCGACTCTGAACAACCAGCTTGGCACCTGGCGGACAACAAGACTGATGATCCGCATGCGGTTAGCAGGATTCGTGGTGAACGCAGACGAGGCAAAGTTTCACGAAAGTCCACGGGGCACCTAATGCGTCTGGACCTTCGCAAATTCTGCCAGAAAGCTGTGGCTACACGACAGTCATAGACGACATGTTCGTTCGACTCAGGGTGTCTGCAAAAGGGGCACGCAGAGTGGGGTACGATTCCCCAGTGTCTCAGTCGGTCACGGGTAGGGTAAACTTTCCAGGCGAATCTCTAGAGCATGCTCTAAAGGCAACCAGGAAGCCAGGACGGTACAAAAGCAGGCCACCAAATTTGTGCACCTTGTGTAGCGCGACGGGAGGGTCCAGCTGTGGAAGCTGCAAGAATGGCTACACGGAGAGGTGGTGCTATCCTGGGGTCGACAGTGGGAATTGCAAGGCAGACTTGTTGGAAGAATCGCACTATTGCGGCTTGGAACCTTCCAGATACCTCAGCGCTTGGACTGATGTTCAGCTGGGCATCAAGCTCGAGGTGGCGACGAAAGGGGCCTAGCCAACATTGTAGAAGTGTCTGTGCAGGGGTATACTCCGATGACAAAATGTACGCAATGCAAAACACCGACAGGCAATGCCAACATCCGGCAGTGCGCGGCCTCCTCTCTGTGGAGGCATTCGAAGCAACGGTTGATCGAGTAGTGCTGTTTTCCCAACTTTAGAAAAGCGAGAGAATCTCCGTGTTTATACGTGATGTTGCAGTGAGAGGCGGCAGAAGAACGTGGGCCAGAAAACAAAGGTGGCCTAGAAAGACGCACCGGAAGAGATATGCTCGCTCTTTGTACGAGAAGTCGTACTCCTGTGCATCGCGACACGAGTCCTGAATCGCCGAATGTCCAGTTGAGAAGCGTGAAGCCATCTTGATCAAAAAAAGACCTCGAAGGATGCGCAGACCCGTGCATTGTTGCATCGGAAAGTCAGGGTCGACATAAAACGATCAAAGATGAATTTTTGGGTGGTAAGTTGACTGCCTGATACGGCCGCATATTGCTCGTACAGCTGCAGGACTGCCGTTAGCGAACATCGGTCGTTGATGAAGAGTATGACGTCATCAGCATACGCAGAGATCTTCCAACTTTCAGCTCCAGGAAAAAAGAGTCCATTGACTGCACGGAACGCTTCTACGCATTGTAAAAAGGGTCCGAACCCGGGACGTAGAAGGCAGGAGACAATGAGCATCCTTGGCGGACAGCTCGCTGGACGGGGAAGCAAGAGGGCTGAAATCCTGCTACACTCATCTGGCTGCAGTGGTTCGCGTACAGCAAAAGTATGACGAACACAAAAAAACTCTGGGAAGCCATAAGTGCTTTGCAGCGAAAAGACGCACGCGTGTAACACTCTGTCAAATGCCTTGATCTCGTCCAAGGAAAGAAGATCGCCGGACGCTGTCCGCCGTCGTGTGTAGTGCAAGATGTCGCGGATCCTACTCAGGTTGTCACACAAGCTACGGCCTGGTACATCTTCTTTTCCTTTCCTTTTCTTTTCTTCCTTTTTTCCTTCTTTTTGGAATAGCAAGCAGACCTCGTCTGGCTGACCTTTCCTTTGTTTTTCTTAATACCCCCCCCCCCCCCACCCTGGACAGCGTGAAGGAGCAGCGGGAGCACTTGACTATTGCTGTTACTAAGGCTATTGCTGCTGAGACGAGCTTGTAGTCGTTGTTGAGGAGGTGATCGGCCTCCACGATACCGGATCTGCAGGACTACCAGCTTTCTTAGGCACAAGTATAATGCTTCCCACTCCAAAACACGATGGGAGGGCTCCAGCCGCAAAACCACGTCGAACCACCTGTATGAAGAAGGTACGCAGCACCGGCCAGAACGTGCAGAGCTACCCGCAGAGTAAAACTCTGCGGGTAGCTCCCCCGGTCCCGGGCTTGTACCACGCTTTGTTCTGCACACAACAGCATCGAGGTCTTCGATGTGGATGAAGTCTTCAGATGTACTACTGTCAGCCGGTGGGAGAGTTTTTAAGGGAAAAGCACTCAGAGAAACATCGGCAGTCGATGCAGAGTTTGAGTAAAATCCACGGAAGAACGGAAGAACTCATCGAACCCCGTTGCTACCTCCGAAGGATATTCCGTGATGCTTTCGTCCTGTTGTTGGAAACACTTGGGCGATGAAGGAAAAAAATACACAGTCCAGTCTTGTAGTAGTGGGAACACAATAAGTCCAGGGAATGTAGCACTCGTTCCCTGAACTTATTGTGTCGTTGGAAACTGTGAACAGTTGCCTGAGCTTTGCCTGATGCCGACGTGTCACGGAGGTAACGTAGGACTTCACGGCCGGCCACCGATCCAGACTGGCAGTGTTCTTGGCGGGCTGTAGCAGATGAACAGCTCAGAAGAGTGAGTCTACGATGAATGGGTGATTCAAGGTACTCGGACATCATGGGCGTCGTTGGGTGACCCTGCGAACGAAGCGCACCTTCGCAGAAAGGCAGCTCAATTCGCGCCCACGGTCTCTTGCACGACGCTTGCCCAAGGTCTGCAGGACACCTCTCACCCAATGCTTGAAACCTTTCCATTCTTGGGCTGTTGGGTCGCGACCAGACAGGTATTCCTTGACAGGAGTAACGTCGGCGACAATGACAGCATCTTTGAGAAAGTAGGGCAAGTCGTCACGGCCCTACACCGCGATGACGTATACGCGAAATGTCGAAGCACTAGGAGTACAGGCTGGTGGTCGCTGACATATGTCGCCGAAAACGTAGAAGTCATGACACTGCATTCCTTGATAGACGTCGATGCCGACCGGGGCACGTAGAAGCTGTGTAAGCGAAGCGTCCCCTTGACTATGTTGCAGCGAAAACGTCATGAAGCAAAGGCCACGCATCAACAAGACCGACAACAGCCGCCACAGACCTCCGTTCCAAGTAGGCCTACCCTGTACAGGACCGCGGGCATCACGACTTGAGTCGGTCACACAATTGAAATCACCGGCTATCAAGACAGGACAGTTAACTCGTACGCAGTCCTCCACCTCGTGGAAAAAATGGTTCGAGAGAGATGCCGATGCACGGGCATAAACGTCCACCAGCCGATGCTTAGCACAGCCTATGAAAAAGTGAAGGCAAATAACCCTTCCATCGCTATCATACGAAACGAAACTATCACGGTAAATCATTTTACACCTTTATTCGCTCAAAACAGGTGTATTCTTATGAAAACACTCTTTTATATCCCGGAGACTCAAGCGAAAAGTGCAGGAAGGGGAGGTGTAATAACGACATACACCACATTTTATCCAATGTCGTCAATCATTAACGGTGTAAAGCGAGGTGTTGAAAGAGGTGTTTACGTCCAATACACCTTTTTTACACCCCATTTGAACTGGGAATACGGTGTTCAAATTGCTGTTTTAATTCGTGACAGAAAAATTATGCTGGTTTCACAGCTCTGCTCAGCAAGTACGCACATTATGGACGATAACCTGATTTAAAAACGCAGTATTTGACAGGCAAGGACGTTAGGAATTTCGCTGGTATCTTTGACTCGTTGCAACCGTCCGTGTCAATTGCAAAAACGCATTCCCGTCACCGTTACAAACGTTTTCCGCCTCACTACACTTCACAGAAGTGACCGAGCAAATTGTGTTTCAGTATATGATCCATCCGATACGCCAATATTGACTACTTCGGCACTCACGCTGGTCCCACAATGTTAGCAAGCAAACGAGGCGTATATACCTGTGACGAATTGCGCTCTGGTGTAGGTTGTACGATGGAACCACGGCTAGAAGTGCCGTCTAGAAGTGCTAGAACTGCCGTCTAGCTGGATTGGCCCATTTTGTAAAGAAGCAATGGTGTGTGGGCAACGTTGAGACGGAGGCGGGGCAGAAGTGATTCCTCCTAACGACTGCAGCGACACGCAATTAAAAAGGCAACCGAGGGGTTGATGGACTGCATGTGACTGTTGTAGGCGGTGGCCTCAGATCTAAATGCTTGAGCACGGGCGCCACACCGGCGGCGAATAGATAAATGGCAAGCCGAAGTGTAAGGGGCAGACGTGCAGTGGCAGGAGTAGCAGCTGCGGCAGCTTGTCTTGCAGCCGCGTCTGCGCGTGTGTTAGCAGGCCCACATGACCGGGCACCCATTGGAGGGACAAAACATGACCATTGGCGCGGAGTCTATTGTATGTCTGCATGATCAGGCTGGGTGTGTCCTATATGAGGTTGGGGCGGGACGACATGAAGCGGAGGAGGGACTTTGCTGTCGGTGAGGACTGCTAATTTCCCAGGTGGCAAGTCAAAAATGTATTCCGGGGCGGTAAGGATGCCGAAGAGTTCAGCCTCGGTGGACGACATGGGGTATACGTTGGGGAATGTCAACGAAGTCCCTACTTAAGGTACATCGGGCGCTTATTCTGCAAATGGCGGATTACCATGTACCCTTACTATACGGTATAAGCAACAAGCAGAGAGTACACTGCTGAGAGTTTCAACAAGAGGGCTGAAAATCTGCCTCGGGGTACCTCGAGCTACCTCCAATGTTTTAGCTACAGCAGAAGTAGAGAGCTGCCTTTAGCGGTGCTGAGAACGCAGGAAATAGTTCGCCACTATCTGCGCCTGAATATGCGCCATCATAAGCACCCCCTGGTACGGAAGTTGAGACACCGAAATTCCGACTTCTACAAAACCATAGCTCCTAACCAGCGCAACTTAAAAAAAAAAAAAAAAAACAGCCGCCAATAGCGACTCAGCATCCCCCTTGAATTCTATAGCAACCCTGAATTTGAATCTGCATGCCTGGAGTACACCACAGCAAGTCCACCTTGCCCACTGCAGTGCTGAGAGCATTGTCTATATATGATGGAACGTCACTGCTGCAGCTTTGCAATTTTCACCGACGGATCGACGACTGCATCAGGCTGAACGTCTGTTTTTGTGGCACCACTGCACAGGAAAGAGGGAATGGCACGACTGTCGCACAAAACATCTTAAACAACAGCAGTTGATGACTATCCAGCTGGCACGTACCAGCAGAACATTCACCTATGGAGTGTCTGGTATGCAGCGATTCAAAAGCCGGGCTCGCTTTCTTTCTTTTTATCGTTTTCTTTCTTTTCGATTACTTTCCTTTTTCGTTTTCTTTCTATCTTTTCGCTCCCTTTCCTTTTTTCGTTCCTCTTTATGAAAGGAATAGCAAGTCGGCCTTTGCCTGATTAACCTTTCCTTGCTTTTTTTCTCAATAAATGTATCCCCCCCCCCGGACTCAAAGCCATGCTTTCGTGCTTAGGAAATCGCTGTATGACACCAACAGTTCGCCAAATATTCATGGAATGGGTATGAATTGGGTATTGGGTATGAATACAAAAAATGTAGAGTCGCACGCCACGATGTAACTCTGCAATCGATTCGTTGACATGTGGGTATAGGAGGGAATCAAGCTGCAGACGAGCTAGCGGACATATCACATCTATCTTCAATTATATATCCTATGACCCATTATGTCCTGGCAGAGGCACGCGAAACACCAGCAGGCGTCCTACGAGACGCGGAAACACTCCGGATATATGCGCGGTACCTCACACAGCATCCTTACCATCATCTTCGGCTCATTGATATTGACTGTCCGGACTCCAGCGTTGGTATTGCTGTTGACCGCCTGAAAGTGCACCTGCCCACCACACCATCAGTGCTGTCCTATGCCCCGCCAATTTGGACTCGTCGCAGGCCTCCTGTATGTGACCACAGTCCTGGTCTTCTGAAGAAAAACTCTTTACCTCCCGTTGTTGCTCACCAACTTACACTGGAGCACCTTAACTCAGCGTAAATGGTTAGGGAAAGCTTAGGAAGATGAGTACACAATCTTCTGTGGCTCATCTCATAGAGTCAACAATACAACTCAGCGTACTCTCAACGACTCCCTGTGTACACTGATGGATCAGTGTCTCAAGGCGGATCTACTGCAGCCTTTTATATGCCACATGAAAACCTTGAGGTGGCACACAAGCTCCCCTACGAAACGTCATCTACTGAGTCCGAGCTCTTCGCCATACTGACCGCGTTGAACCACATAGCGGTATCACCGCCTGGCGCTTGGGTTGTGTTCACGGACAGTAAGGTGGCGCTAGAAGTTCTAGCAAATTATTGTTCCAGAACAATCGGCGGCGTAGACACCATGATAGTCGCAATAATAACCGACTTCTGTCCTTTGGTCATAGCCTGTGTTTCCAATGGGTACCCAGTCACACCGGCCTTACCAGAAACACCCGCGCAGACGCCTTAGCACGTCGGGCACATGGGGACGGCACCTCCAATAACTGTCTCCTGCCACTTTCGGCCTCATCGTGTCGGTTACAGACACAGCGACTCCGTCATAACGGCACACGGCAGTTTCAAGAGGACGCTGTCCGACTGAAAGACCATCTCCGGTCTATCGACCCGTCGCTAGATTTCGCTGCCACACACCACTGCTCGCGTCAAGAAACGTCCATTCTACACCGACTACGCCTTAATGCCGCCAGGACACCTCTACTTCTCTGTAAAATGGGTCTTCTCCAGTCGCCCAAATGCCCCACTTGCGCTGTTGAATCTGATGTTCCACACCTTCTCCTCGACTGTCACAGATTCGACACCCCTCGAGCCACGTTGAGACGACGCCTACTCGAGCTGCGGTGCAGGGACTTTTCTCTGGCCACTCTGCTCGGCCCAGTACGAGATCACACACAGCGGTCTGTGACCAAAGCAGTTCTGACTTTCTTGAGAGATTCAGGTCTTACGAACAGCCTGTGAACTCAGTCGTGCAATCTCATTCTTCTGTGCCCCACTCTCACCCTCAACGCATTAACCTCATGCTTTCCTTTTAAAGTCATCTTCTGTGATCCATCTCATCATTCTTTCACCGTTTGTTAGTCATCTTTTTTTGTCATCTTTTTCTTTAATCTACCTCATCCTTCTTTCATCATTTGTTAGTTTATCTTTTATTTCCTAGTTCTTTTTCTTTTTATTTATTTATTTCTTATTCCTTCCTATTTCTTTCTTCCTTTAATTCTTTTCTTTTTATTTATTTATTATTTCTTAATTTTCGTTATTTATTTAGTTATTTATTTCTGGAATAGCAAGCCGACGTCTCGTTTGGCTGACCTTTCCCCCGTTTTTTTTTCACCTTTTCGTCTAATAAATGTATCCCCCCCCCCCCTATGATATACTCAAAGTCAAAGTTACATCTTTATTAATGTAACTGTCGCAAAAAATGTGCAGACGGCGATGGGTACAACTGCAGAGTGATTCGTCGCAGCTATACATCGAGCTAATGTTCTGCGGGCAACAACGGCAAGCTACTTCGACCTCCCCCCTTTCTGTGTTCCGTCTACGTTACCGCGCTCTATTCAGACGTTTTTATACCGGTGAAGGTTGAACGTGCCTTATGGCTGTCATTCTCTCCGGAAGGTTGGAAGTGTCGACTCATCGAATTGTTCGGTTTGTGCAACGGTGGAGGATAGAGGATAGTTAGCACATCGTAATGCATATGCACAGCGATCTAGCCTGAACGCTACAAAGCTACACTTGATCGACTGGACAGCAGGGTCTTCGATATAGTGAAGGTGTTGGGCATCGAACACCAGGAATGCTGCCTCGGCGGCACTTGTGAAATTTGTTCACAGCTGCTGGATGAATGCAACCTTCTATAGGCTTCTCTGTGCATGATCTTCGGACAATTGTGAATAGCGGTCTTATAGTAAACATGTGAATAGTGGACTTCTGAATATCGAACTTGTGAGCAGTGAACTTGCGAGCTGAGTACTTGAGAAGAAGTGAAGCAGTAGGGTTTCCTTTTCTGTCTTTTTCTCTCTTTTTTTTTTTGGGGGGGAGGAGGGGGGATAACGTGTTGATGTTATGAATAGGAGAACAACGTCGGAAGACGAGTTCAATTTCTCCTGTTTTTTTCTTACAGACAAACAAAAACAAACAAACTATTGATTCCGAGCGATAGAGACCGTAAAACTCGCCGTATCCGGAACGCCTGTACTTCCTTGCATAAAATAATTCATAAGCAGCTGAGTATATACATATTATTAAATGCCATTATGAGCGAAGTTTCCGAGTTTTCATGAGACGGGGTGTACCAGTGGAAGCACTGCACTCATTGGCTGCTTGGGGATCATGCGTTCAAGCGCGGCTGCAAAACCACCGTGAGACAGGGCGCGCATTCCGATGTCAAGCCGTGGTCCTAGTCGACTTAATTGGTATACATTCGTTCCCGGCACCTCCCGACGGCGAGGCAACCCTCAGGTTATCCGATTCAAGAAGAACAGCATGGATGACGTCCTCGACTTCAGGAGAGAGAGAGTGATGCCCTTCCTTCCGTTCCGCAACGAAGTCGACATTCTCGACTACAACGCATTCGTGAAACTCTATATGAGCCGAATCTGTATGCCATTCTAGCCAAGAAGGAGTTCGAAGGGAACCTCTCCAGCGAAAGCATAGAGCACTTGTGTCGGGAGCTCATGAATGTGAAGGCCGACACTCTCCCTGCGTATAGTTGGTGATGGTCCTCGTGTCAGTGTACAGCGGCCTCTAGGCGATGACAGGAATGATAACGTGGACATGGCTGCGCACCGCCAAAGAGGAGCTGTGCTGCCGTGAAGACTCGTACTGACATCATGCCAGCGAGTGATAAAAGCGGGATGTGGTGCAGCGAGCCAGCAGGAATGACAGCATGACCACAGGGGCCCTTAAGGTGCAGAGCCTCAATGCAAGTGTAACCGACAGAGCGACCTGGTCCTGGACCGACGTACCGCGAGATAAGGAAGGCTTCTGATGCGTTTCCCATGCGAAGACAGAGGACAACCGAAGTGTCGGTGTAGTCATCTATCTGAGAAATCACGAAATTATCTTTGCGACCAAGACAGTCACTCTCAAAGCCGACAAGGTAGAAAGTGCCCCAGCCGCAGCAGACGAAGTTGGTGACGTATGCGTTGTACAAGTGGACTACAAGGCTGCCCCCACCCTCATCGTACTGGTATACATTGCACCGCTGGGTCCTCTGAAGACAAGGTCAAGGAGGTTCCTGTTAGCCAAACTCTTCGATTAGTCTGCAAGGAACACCTTTGAAGAAAACTTGGAGGAACGCAACATGCCCATGATTGTCATTGGAAACTTTAATACGGATATTAAGGAGCCCCATAACAACTGGATCGCGCACTTTATGAAGTCTTCCATTTGCATCTGGCCAGTGACGATAAAATTCCCAAAACGTGTACGGGAAGTGTTATAGATTGCGCCCTCGTCAAGGGCCTCTACTGTCCACCGTCTGAAAATCCACGCGATGAGGTTGCATCGCATTTCAGTGAAAATGTGCACAGCGATTTCTGCTTTAATTTTTTTTAAACGGTGAAAATAAACCAACCGAGACAGGAAGCTCTTCGTGTCTGCACACAGGTCGTGTGCTGTCTGGCACACGGTATTGTAGTACCATCAAGCTGCATTTTTGTGGAAACCCACGTTCACACAACCCCTGGTGTCAGCCCGTCCGCTCCGAGAGCTAAGGAACACAAAAGAGTTTAAACAAACAACATACAGAGTCGATTTACCTTCGTATATCACTCTAAATCTTTTCACATCCCTAAAGGTGTAAAATGGGTGTAAAATGGCTGTCACTCCAAAAATCTGTTTGAGAGCTCTTGAGGGTGTAAGAATGGTATATTACACCCCTTTCTGGAAAATCTCGGTGAGGGTGCGATACAGGGTGTATTCTAGGGTGTGTTTGAATATTGAACATAGATTTAGTTTGTTCACTGAAAGGAGATCGAATACTGCAGACATGACAGGAGCGCATTACATGACAACAACAATTACATTTTGACGATTAAGTGGGCAGGATTTTCACATTACATAAAATTACTTAGAAACACTAGAAGAACGCACGACATAACGAAATAATAAACACATGGCATGTCATAATTAACAGCCAGGCGTGGATTAATTCAGGCACACTAAGGAGAGCTTGACATCAGTTAAAAAATAACATAGGTAATCAGAGAGCGCGCCACATGAATTGACATAAGTGAGGCACACTACAGAAGCGCATGATATGGATTGATAACGCGCCTGCCATCCGGGAGTTTGTGCAGGTTCAGCACGTCAGGTGAAACGCTTTTCCAATTTTCGAAAACGGTGGATTCCTGAGTGGTGTTTACCACATGGACATGCAAGTGCCAATCGTATTCAAGTGTGGTTAAACACAGGGCAATGAAAAGAATCTGAGAATTTACAACATATATTCCTAAGATCTCTGAAAATACCAAGTCATTTTCAGGAATTTCTTTTACAATTACACAACTTGCTGAAACTGCAAAGCTATCAATCGCGACACTTCTAACAAAAGCTTTCTTATGTGACATTCTGGTACCTGTTCAAGTGACACCTCTCTTGTTCCATCAGTATTCAGTAAAAAAAAAATTCAGAGCATATAACAAGCCATGCATAAGATTTTTAATATAACTCATTGAAGTGCGTTCTGGTGAATTGGACTATCCTTGAGTTGTCTATGTACAGCCGTATATATTTCGTTAACATAACATTTTTATACACATAGTTGATAGTATTAGAGTTCACCAATTACCTGTAGACATGCTGCATGAGCAGAGCAACCTTTACTGAATACTTTAGATGCAGTGAAACTTTTTATAGACATGTTCATTTGGTGATTGTCAAAATGACATACAAATACACTTCATTCCTAGATGATCGTCATCCCCATATCATCGTCATCATGCATTTCTCTCTCTCTCTCCTAGATGATCCCTGGCATATACCCAGAAAGTGTTGTCAGCTCGATGCGAAAAAAGTAGTTTTTTCGCATCAAGCTGACAACATTTTCTGTGTATTTTCTTATTCGGCGTTGAGAATTACACCCTTCCACATGATTACACCCTAACAATGTTGACGGTGTTAAACTACCGTATTTTCACGCGTATTAGCCGCACCGCAGATAAGCCGCAGGACTCGTTTTTAGATACATTTTGAAAATGTTTTTGCAGATAAGCCGCACTCGCAGATAAGCCGCGGGTAATACGACGCGACTGCTTTGTGCGCTAAACCAATGATGCACATACAAAATCAACAGAGACGCTCAACGCTCGTGAGCGCCGTACTCCTTGCCAGCTGCCCTGTTCTGCCCTGACGACTTTTAGTTTGAAGCCGCTGTCGTGGCTGTGCCTCAGCGTTGGAGCCATGCCCCACCTCTAACTGCCGTGCCCGTGTCCACGAATGCTGCTGCTCTCGTCAAATGAGAACTGACGCTTAGCTGACCACGTTTTATCCCGATGACAGGTGTATTGAACCCTTCCTCTGCGTCTTCCGACAAAGGAGACCGTGGGGAAGGCCATAAACCCTGTCCACATTCCGGTGTTGGCATGAAGTATAACAAAGGAGGTCAGTTCTAGTGTTCTACCACTAAGATCGGATTGTGCCCTTGTTGCGTGTTTTTCGTGGATTGACGGGTTAGTCCACTCGAATGTGGAGTGGACCCGCCCATGTTCGGTATTGTTCGTGCACTGGCAGGGCGGTCCTGTTCCGAAAAACATGAGCAACTGTCGGCCCTTTCGTTTAACCCGGGGTATGGGGAAGGTACCAGGGAAAAATAGTCACCAGATAAGCCGCACCCACGGATAAGCCGCAGAGCGTCCGCGAAAAAAATAAATCGCGCATAAGCCGCGGCTAATACGCGTGAAAATACGGTACATCTTAAAAGGTGCCTGCCCTGCACATTTGGGTTTACACCCTTTAAGGTGTAAAAAGATACAAAGGCACTGTATTCTGGCCAGCCAACACGCACCAAAACAGAACCAAAGACTGCCTGCCCTTCGGGAGCCACACATTTAATCATCATTCAGTCGCTAATGAGGCTCCCAAAACAGGAGGCCCGGCCCGTGAAGGCAACGACAGAAAACGGTTCGTATGAAATCAGCTGCAGCCGTCGAATAAAAATGGTGTTACAGTATATACAGGGTGTTCAAAATTAAGCTTTCACTAGCACTTTATACATAGGCGAACAAAAGAAAACTGGTGCTATTTTTCTGTTCCTTGAGTAAGAAACAGGTGCTACATAATTACCAGCACCCGTTTCTTCACAAGTAGCGTAAAGTTATCATCCGGTTTCCTGCCATCGCTGTGTTTGCGTAGCGCTCGTGAAAGCTTAATTTTGAACACCCTGTATATGATGAAGCATGCTCATGGTCAGCGTCATCTCTGGAACGACCGTAACAATAGAACTGGAGATTCCGTTATCATTCGAGGTGAAAGTAACACTTCAAAGATTTTACGTCCCCGCGGCTTCTCGAGTATTGCCAAAAAAAGAAAACGAAAAACATTGCTTTCTATTCAATTCATGTTTCGGGGTGTGCGCTTTGTTGCCGGTTTTTGTTTTTTCTATGTTCATGTTTTATATTCATGGTAATCTCTGGTTATACAGCACACAATAGGTATTGTTCGTATTCCGGAAATTTCCGCATTTTCCTTCATGCATATTATGTGCACGCAAAGACAGTACAGCAACAAAAAGATACTCCAGCTAATTTGCTGTTCCATGCATTCCCCGACATTTCGCGAGCCGTTCCAGCATCTGAGGGGTATTACGTTCCACACAGGTCTAACGCGTGCTTCTAAAGTTGAAGTTTTTCTGTCGTAGAGCCTAACAAACCAAACAGAAGAATAAGTAAAACAAAAGATCTCGCATTGGGCGCTCAGCATCAAATTTCTATTATTCACCCATTTTCTCCATTATTATCGGCAGAATATGTGCATTCCACGAAATGTACTGAGGACTCTGAAAGGTGATTAGAGCCGGAAAGAGCTTTGTGCTTGTTTGGTATACCTTCGGTTGTTACTGGGTGCGTGGGGTAACTATGGACAAAATTTTATAAAATAGGAACTTCCGTTTCAATTACAATAAATGGCTGCATGTTCTACACTGTAAGAAAAAAAGTAGAATTTCCTACCCAAGCTGGTAGAACGACAGTACTTCTACCAGTTCGGGCCAATCCACGCGCGCCTTCTCCTCAAGGGATAGAAGCGACAGCGTCCCTTCGCCTTGCTCCTCTCCCTCCCGTTTGCTCTAAGGAAAAAGGTTAGAACTTTCTACCCAAGCTAGTAGAACGAGTTTCTACTCTGTAGTGATACCAAAAAGGTAAAATTGGTTTGAGTAGAAATGTGGTTGCAATACAGCTCTGCCGAGATGGGTAGAAAATTCTACCTTTTTTTCTTAGAGTGTCGGTCATGTGGGCTACTTTATGACACCCTCCCGATGCTTGTCCTCATTAATTGCTACTTGTATCCTATTACTAACTTGTACGACTTTCCGAGAATTAGGAGAGTTTTTCTCGTTAATTTTTGCAACCGAGTTAACATGCGAAAATTGGAGAAAAAGCGACAGCTTCGGAACGACATACACGCAAAAAGAATGAGAAGCAATTATTGCAAAGAACGCTTGCTGTTACGCGATAGAACTAGGCGGAGAACGACGTATCTGTTTCACATACGAATTTATGCAGGATTTTCAGTTTTTGGAGGGAATGGGGAGTTTTGGTACCGCGCACCCTAGGTATTGATATGCATTGATAGGCACGATAGGCATATAGCCAGGATGATAGGTATTTTGCGGGAGGGTGTTTGAGATAGATAATGGAGATGGATATAAATGATAGAGTTGCTCGGGGGTGGGTGGAGAATGCTGGTAAAGGCCCTGGTGCCAAGATCATCAGGCGGCGTCACCAGCTCAAAATCTGGATATTCCTTATTGACATAGTCGCAAAGCAGTTTTTGCTTGCGTTCCATCTTATTCTCTGTGCTCGAAGCTGCAATTTCAAGAAAACAATTTCTATGTCATTTGTGCTCCTTTGTCACATTGAGGAGGAGGGAAGCATAACTCACAGAAAAGGCAGAAATGAACTCAGAAATAGGAAAAGGAAAACCCTACGTTTTCCAAGTGGACCCGCGGAACGGCCGAAATGACCTCAAAATGCCCTCTTGCACTCAACGGAAGCACGAAGCTTTTCACATTATTGTCACCTGAGATGTGTGAAATCAAGGCAGGCCATACTCGAAAGACACAATTAAAGATAGAGGCAGAAGCCGCGATTTATCACTGGAGAGTTAGGACCCTCGCACAACAGAGGCTTCTCGAGTGCGATAGCTCTGTCACACGCTCAAGCACTCCTATATGGCCCCATGTGCGTGCGGAATATGGGCCGCAGACGAGGGTTTTCTTGACCCGGAACTATGCTCACGAACTGTGGCCCTGCCTTTGTAACACGCACGTCGTCATGTACGCGTAGTCCAGCCAGTCATCCACATGATCTACCAAACTACGAAATCTGTAGCTCTTGGCGTGTGGTTTGACGGTCTGCGAAAGAGGCTTCATTTGCTCGCACTGTGAGCTTGGAATGCCATTAGACTGATGAAGATGCAGCGACTGCACGGACACGCGTTCTCACATGCCAAGTCCTTGTATATTTGCGTGAAACACCCCGGACGTCATAAAACGCGGACACGTAATTGCCAAGTGGTTTCGGGTGAGTTGTTAAAGACCGTGGGCGGTACCCGTAGGTTTATTGGTCGGGGAAACTGTTCGTATGAGTCAAAAGCAAACACTCCTGGAATTTTATCGCAGCCGGGCCCTGGTAGCCGAGCATGCAGTTTGACGGCGTTTGATGCATTTGTTCGCGGACGCATTCTGTACATAAATGCAGCCCATACACAAGCTAAGTTCACCGGTGGACTAGAAACAGTGCAGCCCTCTTAGAGGAATTATATTTCACACAATATACTACAAGTGTATTTCTAACTTCTAAAACACTTACAGGATTAGTCTAGCAAACGTTACACATTTTGATCGCATCTTAAAAATAGAAGACGGGGTTTGTCCAGCACCAAACTTTGCAGACTGGTAGCCATTGGTCTGAAGTTTTGTTGGAATTTTTTGTGAGCATTATGGTCCCGTAGAAGAAAAATTAAAAAACAAGCAAAATCTCACTCTGTGCATTTTCTATGGCCTATCTCACTCAAAAGCCGCCATTTTCTGTTGTGTGCGCTTCACTTCCATTTCACCACACACAGGTGGCACCAGTATACAGAACAAGAGGATTGGTGCATAACGTCAGAATCGGCATGTCACATTGTTGTAGGCAGCGCTACCTGTGTGAAGTGATGTCAACGTGAAGCAGACACAAGAAAAAATGGCGGTGTTTGTGTGGGATAGGCCATTGAAAATGCATGGGGCGAGATTTTGCTTTATTTTTAATTTTCTTTCTACATGACCGTAGTGCTTACAAAAAATTCGAATGAAACTTCAGATAAATGGCTATCAGTCTGCAAAGTTTGGGATGGGCCAAATCTAGTCTTCTATTTTTACAGTGCGGTCGAAATGTGTAACGTTTGCTAGAATAACCCTGTAGATAGGCTGGGTGACCTCTTACGTGCACGCAACAGGCAAAATAACGGCTGAACATTAAAAAGGACTAAAAGCGCTACAAATACACAGGACAAGAACACGACCTAATACACGCAACAATTATTTTACGTAACACTACCAGCAGCTGAACATGTTTTACATAGTGGTGCTACTAGTATCGCCACTATCGTAATTGCTACTATTTTCGGTAGCCGAGTAGCAATCTCGCTACGTTTTAAACTGATATGGCGTAAAAAGTATATCCGCTATAAATGTGGGTAGCGGCGGTCGCTTTGTCCGCTACCGCTACTTTCCGTAAAATGAAAAACGTATAGGACACAGACGAGAACACAAGAGCGACACCAGCTCAACCCCGACACTGGGACGTGTGAGCGGGGCTCGAATCCCAACGTCTCTGCAGTCAGGGCCTATGTTGTCTGGGTATCTTCCCTGTGTTTTAATCAGACGGCTTAAGGTAGAGGCCGGCATAATTCTCAGTGAAGTCGGTCGAAGACGTCACAATCCCCGCCCCCCGAGCAACATGCCGCCACACCGGCGTGCACACCTCTCGGCAATAACACGCCACCAACCACCGGTGTAGATGAATTTTTCCTTGTTGCTCCTATTGTTCAGGCGTACATGCCTGGCGACCCTCCTGGATTTCGTTAGGTCTCATAAGCTAAGACTCGTCAGATAGGAGGATAGCAGGTGGGGGTGGGGGGTGGGGATTTTTGTGAATATTTCATAATAAATTGTGTGTTCTTCCCTGTGTATTCCGTTTTTTTTTATGTGTATTCTTTCGCTTTTCTCTTAGCTAACATTTGCGAAACACAGACTGTACCTAATATGGACTATGAAGCTCGTTTTCGTCACGCAATGGGTTGCAGATCTAGTGCGAGCACGTTGTAAACACATTTAAGTTGAGTTTCGCAACACAATTGTTCGGGACAGGTAACCAAGAGGTGGTGCTGTGTGCAACAGAAACATAACAAATATGGGTCGGAAGCGCAGCAAAAGATCTCCGTAGTCATTGCACTCCAAATGTACTTTGCTTTAAGGGTTTTTTGGCGTAATTCAAGGATATCTAGCGATTCGAGCGATTTCTGGAGAAGGCGATACTGGCTGCCGAATGCAATCAAATTACGGGGTGATTCAAGTGAAAACCTTAATTATTTATTGTGAGGCAAATGAGAAAATTGAAGGGAAAAATACACATATCATCGTTCAACGTAGTTCCCATGACATGCAATGCACGCATTCCACAGCTTTGGAAGTGCACGGATACCTCGTGAGAAGAGTTCTTTAGGTTGTGACTAAAGCCACTTGTGCACCGCGGTTTTACCTCTTTATCGCTTCAGGAATGCTTGCCTCCCTTCGCTTCTTTGAGCCTCCGAACACATGAAAGCCACTGGGGTCGAGGTCTGGTGAATAAGGTGGGTGTAGGAGACATTAAAATTTCATATCCTGGATTATCGCAACCGTTGAACGGGCAGCATGGAGTCGGGCGCTGTCAGCAACAGTACACCGGAAGTCAGAAGTCGTCGTCGTTTACTCCCGATTGCAGGGCGAAGGTAATTTTGGAGCAGATCTGCTTAACAAGTACTGGTCACTGTTACTCCCCTTCCCATGTAATGTAACAAAATTACCCCACTCACTTCCCGTCAGAGATTGATCATGACTTGCCCTGCCGATCGTTGGGTGCAGATTTTTTTGGGGTTCGGGCGACGAGCGAATGGCCCCGTTCCTTGCTCGATCTTTTCGTTTAAGGTTGGTGATAGTGCGCCGAATTGTGTGAATCAACTGCGTGATGTGAATCACCGTACTGCGCTTTCATCCTGCGGTGAATTTCAATTGGTTTAATTACTTCACAATTCAAAAAACGCACCACAGATCGCTGCTCTAAGGCGGTGGATGTCGACAATGGGGCGGACACCTTTGCACTGGTGCTGCTTCCTTCTTCTGTGTTGCAGCACCACGCTGCCATTTTTTGGTCATTCTTTATACCGCAAGGATAACTCCTGCCAACTGCCAAATCAAGTGTACAAGTTTTCGGAATTGTATTGCACTTTTAAGATTTCCATTTGAATCACCCTCGTATAATTCCTGGTGTAAAATGTAAGACTGTGGGTATGTCAGCCGCACCGAATTAAGAAACTGCAGAAATAGGAGGGCAGGAACATGCAACATGCTAACTAATGTTTTCTTCTTTTTCTTTTCTTTTTTTTCTTACACCCATGACCTGTGGAGCAACAAATACGGTTATTTTTTGCAATGTTGGATATTTTGTTTATGCGAAGGTCACATGGTATCTCTTTGTAAATCCTTCATAACGGAAATAGCAGGATGACAGTGCTGTACTCTTCTAAGGTGGCCTATTTCCTTTCTATTAAAAAAAAGTATATTAAACGTAATCACACAACACGCAACGTCTAAACATAACGTTGTGTATGTTCGTGTATCATTATGGATATCGCCCAACAGTAGCCTGCGTTTATGCTATTGCGTGGTAAAACCCATGACACGGGACGCCGTCGCCTCGCTGCTATAATCGGAGCAGGGGTGCGCAGCAACAGTAATACCTTCTCATCTCATATTAATCCGCAAATGCTTTTGCATATTTCTGTTAGGCATGTACAATGACATTGATAATTAGAGCCCGGATTCCTAGACAAAATGTTTCGTGTTTTTTTGTTTTTTTTTTTTGTGGTTCTAATAGTGCCTTTTCGACACAGGACCACCAAATAGGTACTAGGGAACCTCCTGTATCGATTTGACAGTGTCTATAAATGCCTATTACGGCGATGGTGTCTATTTTAGCGTAGATGCCTAAAACTCCGATTAAACATCGAAAAATGCCTATAATGCCCTAAAGCGGTGGCGAAACTCCGATGTCCAAGCGAAATTGACATGGGTCAAGTCGCGCGTCCTTTTGAAACCATTGATAGTTTGAAAGAAGCGAGTATCACAAAGGTACTGGAATTTAAGCTGAGGATTTAAAATCCATTACTCGGCAGAGAGCTTACTCGTTATTTTTCTCCATTCCAGCATTGTGCTGTCTCGTGGGGCCTTTTTAAAAAAATATAGGCAAGTTTCGTAACCGTTTTGTCACAATATAGAACACGCAGCGCTATTGCCTTCTAACATCTGTATAGAAGAGGCCCCGAAGCTTTTTTTTTTAATTTATTCCCTCTCCCTCTCTTTTACAACGAATTTGACACAAGGTAGAATGCCGACGAGGGGGCGTGACTTACGAAGGTAGGTAGAAGCTTGGTACAATCCCTATAGTTTGGTAACGTTAGCAAGCTGCCCTCCTCGTGGGCGGTCAGGGCCATAGGTACACGAGCGGAAGTGACATCGCGTTCAGTGTGAGCGGACTTGATCCCTCATATTTGCTACTATTGCGAGCCTTGTGGTAATGCTGAAAACGAAATCTAGAAGGCGAAGTTTAAAGAGTTCGAGGAGTAGGAAATTTTAGCGTTACACTAAAGCCTCCGGTGCTCGCAACCCATCTCGCATATCGCCAGCATGTTGCCGGCGACAAGTCCTTCTGAGAAGTGTAGTGGAATCCGTGGTAATGGCTAGAGCCTTGTGACCATAGTAGGATCAATAAGTTTTGCATTTCGTGTAGCAAACAATTAGAAAAACAGTCACAACTCCCATTTATGGTATTGTTCCTGCGGATAAAACTGATATATTCACTTTATTTTTGCGCTCTCAGTGCTACAGATGAGAAAAAAAACAAAAAAAAACGATAGTCCCAATGCCATTTTTAGTGCCTAAATCGGGATTTTTAGCGCCTTCTGTAGGCGTCTAAAACAAGGTTTTTCGTACCTAAAAATTTGGGTCTATATGATAATGTTGCACTCTGAACGTGTTTTCATTTCTACTGCAATATACGAGGGGTGTTCAAGTGAAACCGGGACTTTCTGTCTCCTGAGTGTACAAATGGCTCGCGCTACTTCTTTCGCTGCTTCTTTCGCTACTTCTTTCGCCATTTTCACAAGCGACAGGCCTCCGCGTTCACAAAGTGGTGGCCCAAAGTTTGTGCAAGACAGAAGACACGTGCTGCACAAGATGGCCGACAACAAGGTGAGCGCGCACATCGAACACCGAATTGTCATGTTGTCATGAAGTTTCTCGTGAATGAAGGCGTAAGGTAATCTGAAATTCAGGCTCAGTATGGCCACGATACACTTGGCCGCAGCAAAGCGTTTGAGTGGTGCAAACGGTTCCGAGACGGCCGTACATCAGTGCAGGACGATCCCGGCCGGGTCGGCTCAGAGCCCAGTGTCAGAGTTCCTGAGAACATCCAACTTGTGGATCGCATGATCCTCAAGGACCGACGGATAACATGTCTAGAACTGGCTCGAAAGACGGACCTTTCTGTGGGAACGTTGTACACTATCATTCATGAACACCTCCAGTTGCGGAAAGTTAATACCCGTTGGGTCCAGAGGCAGCTCTCCGTGTTTGACCGGCAGACAAGACTGGAAATCTCCCAAAATCTAAGGTACCGTCTCGACACTGAAGGACAGCCGTTCTTTGATCTGATCATCACATGCGATGAAACGTGGGTGCGCCATTTCACTCCTGAGTCTCAACGCGCATCAAAACAGTGGAAGCATCCCGGCTCCCCAGCTCCCACGAAGTTCCGAAGCACCCCGTCTGCGGGTAAGGGCATGGCCACGGTTTTCTGGGATAAGGCTCGCGTTGTTCATGTTGATTTTCTGCGCAGTCGTACCACCATCAATAGTACATATTACTTCCAGGTTATCAGGGATGTGCATAAGGCGCTGAAGCAAAAGCAGCCGGGCCTCATCACCAAAGGAGTTCTCCTCCTACAGGACGCTGCACGCCCGCATATATCGCGCATCTCACGACACGCACCTCACAGGAACTTGGCTGGGAGATGCTGCCACATCCCGCTTACAGTCCGGACCTCGCCCCCAGCGATTTCCATCTCTTCGGGCCACTGAAGGCGTTCCTTGGGGGCCGCCACTTCAGCTGCGACGACTAGGTTAAGAATGCGGTCCGATCATGGCTGCTACGCGCCGGTAAGGATTTCTACGCTGCTGGCATCCAAGCCTTCGTGAAACGCTGGGACAAGTGCATTAGTGCAGCTGGAGATTACGGTGAAAAATAAAACTAATTTCTCGCCTGTAAGTTCATTTTACTTTTGCGAAAAATCCCGGTTTGACTTCAACACCCCTCGTACATACACACACACACATACGTTGGATGACGATGAATCCATGGGCGAATGGGCGATTCACCGCCACTGAGGCGGTACACTGCCCTATTGCGCGTTAGGAAAGGTTGAGGGGATGATGATGGGGGCTTTCAGAGAGCCGTCACAAGTCCGGTGCAGCAATATGCATACAATTTTACTGCTACGCCGTATTATAAGATTGTATACCTTTGATCCTGGTAATAACTCGTGATTTTACATCGCGAGACATTTCTTAATTTTAATTTCAATTTCACGCACCTGAGGGTTCTTTAACGTGCGCTGAAAGCACAGGACACTGCGCACCGTATTTAACGTCCCTCGCGGACGACAGCTTGTTCAAGCAACTTGTACCCTGCCACAAAGTTGCTGGCGTCCTCTGCCGGGTTCAAACCCCCAATCTTGGGGTCAGTATGCGAACACGTTACCAACTGAGCCACCGAATCGAAGAATGAATAGCTCGCACACACTTTGAATGCAACGCAAACGTCTCCTCCTGACGTCGTCCTTTTCACTGACTAGTAAATTCGGCAGCCATTCGTCTGGGCGATAATCCTAATTCCCGAGAGACCTAAGCACCTAATTTTTGGCGCTGTATGCCAATACTACCTAGAAGACTCTCTAACCTAGATGATCGCGGCCGCACCATCTACATTGGCAGCCATCCTCGGCCCTTGGACTAACCAGATCGACCATTGCCGAGCTCTTGAGTGCTTCCAGACTTTTATCCGGGACACCGGTCTCCTCTCTACTCTATGATGTGCCTGCTTGCCTGTGTGCTGTGTGTTTTTCTTTTGTTTGTGTGCGTGTTGTGTTTTTTTGCCTAGCGTTCTTTTGCTGTTGTCGCACTGGCCCCACTGACTATCCACCCCTATTCAGCATCGTTCATCGTCTCACCATCAGGACACATCTCATCCTGTCCATTGTGCCTTGGGGTAGCGGGCTGCACCTCATGTGGCGAATTTTCCCGTTCATCATCATTAATTTATCTGTTGTTGTTGTTGATGAGCATAAAATGATAATGCGAGCGAGCTGGTGTAAGCTTCGCGTGGGCAACCTTTCCCTGAGTACATGGGAACAAGGGGGGTCTTGTCCTGTTTTGTACGTTCGTTCGTTCGTGTTCTTGTCTTCATCCTAGGCTCAGGGATATGTGGCCCACGTCATGTCTAACCTGGGCGACGTTGAGTCTGGATTCCGTCGAACAAGCTAATTATGTACGTAGTCAAGACGCAAGCATATCGGTTGTTTCATTTTTCCTTTTCCGTCCTGGAACAGCTGGTCGCACCAGTGCCGACCTACGTTTCCATTTTTTTCTTTCCTATTTCTATTCTATTCTATTCCTTTTACCACGTGGTCGCTGCTTATGGACTGTTCGATCAGTGATCGCTTACAGTGGCAGTTGAACCACTTGACCCCAGGGAAGGTTGATCAATCCATGGGCGGTAAGCCGAGGAAAAACCTTCAGCTTGACGGGATTGATAGATATTCCGAACAGAACACCGTTCTTGCAACATTACACTCTTAGAAGTGAGCATCACCGCATAGCACGCTCCTAGCCAACCATCATCTCGAATGATATCGTTATCTTCCCTGATTTGTTGGAAACGGGAGGCGTACGCCTTTTTTGTGATAATTATGAACCGCATGTCACAAAAAAAAAAGGGACTATAGTTTGCAGGGAGCGTGCTATGCGGTGAGGTTCATTTTTAAGAGTGTACGGGGAAGCATCCCATGTCATCATCACTTCTCCATTTATTGTTGTTGTTGTTGTTGCAACATACGTTCTTGTGTGTGAAATATGCAGTTAGGAAAAATCTTCCATGCGTGTATTAAATGCAAGCGTGCGCAATGTGCATTCAATTCTGTCTTAAATATGCGTAATCTCAAGTTCAACAACAATATACAAATATACATCTGGCTGCGAGCTGCGATGTACTTTTTCCGCGTCATGTTGGCTACTTGAGGGAACATAAGTACTACATTTGGGGGTTTTGTCCCCTTTTGCAGATCACTAATAAATGAAACAAAACAACAAAACAAACAAACAAAAGATTCTCTTTAGATAGATTCGCATGAGACACGTCAACGACAGCTGCGCGGTAGCGGAAAAGCAGCTGCAGAGTATTTGCGTTACTTTTATTTGGTAGCGGTGTCGCATTATTTTCTCATATTTGTAGCGACGCGAGTATTGCGCTACTTTTGAAGTGGAGCGGCGGATAGCGGTGTTCCGTCACTTTGGACCTCTCGGCACCAAGACAGTACCCGGTGATCATCCAGGCGTAGAACACACATCCATCGAGAAATCTGAAACCGAAACCTGCCACCTTAAGCAAGCTGAAGTAGCTTATACATTTGAGAGGTGGGTTAGCCCCTCTTCTGCATGGCATGCGGCACTCGACGTCAGTGCGCTACGAAACCACGGCCATCTTCCAGTGGAATTCCAGAGGGCTACGGTGGAAGATATCAGACTTCCGCCAGTTTGCACGGCGTCATAAATTCCCTGTCATGTGTATCGCAGAATGTGGACTGTCGCCTGACTTCCGACTGTCTAATTATGTTACTCATCTTTCTGAGCCCCATGGTGCACGAGGCCGGGCTGCCATTTTCGTTCGTTCTGACACACCGGCCACTCAGCGCGACGTGCAGGCGCAAGGTTTTGGCGAGTACGTCTGCTGCTCAGTTCGCCTGGGCTCCCTGGATGTCACAATCATGTCTCTCTATCTCCCGCCGGCAGTCAACTACAATGTCGATGACCTGGCCGCGCTCCTTGCCAGCCTTCCCCCGCCTTTCGTGCTGTGCGGCGATTTCAACGCTCATAATGTCATCTGGGGTAGTACCCACACCGATGCAAGAGGAGAGCGGCTCGCAAGCTTCTTTGCAGACCACGGTCTCTGTGTCCTCAACGACGGCTTACCCACGTTTCTCTACGGTGCGTTCCTCTCGTCGTGCCTCGACCTCACCGTTACCTCGGCGTCCTTAGCGCGGCAGCAGGTCTGGCCCGTGGATGCTAACGCACTCCGTAGCGACCACCTCAATGTTTTGATCAGCGTCAGGGGCATTCGCCAGCTCTCAACGTCCCATCCTGTCATGCGAACAGACTGGCAGCAGTACAAGGCGGCCATCGACTCGGTCTCTCTGAGGGGCACGCTGGAAGACGAGCGCATTTTCCGGGACACCAGGACCAACGCTGTAGAGGCGGTTTTGACGGCTTTACGTGTACCTGCGCAGTTCTCTGCGCTGGACAGCGAATACGCTAGACTTCGTGCTCTACGTCGCCGTGCTGAGAGACCCGTCGCACCCAGCTCCTTCCACACCAGCAAGACGCGCGTCGAATCCAGAAGGCCGTCGAGCGCCATTTACGTAAGTTTGCGCGAGGCAGCTGGCGAAGTTTTCCGTCCTCTCTCTTTTCCTGCACCCCCATGGCCAGGATCTGGAGCGTAATGAAGGGTCTCTGTTCTCTTGTCATGCTCCGGCACCCATTTCGTGCCCTGTCCCTAGCCACCACACGCACCCAGTTATATATTGCTGGGTGATTCCATCTCAACTCAGGCAGGGCGGTCCGGACACCATCACCGATTTCCCTGGAAAATATATGTGTTGTACCGCAACACGCATACACACAGGAGCAACAAATATTTTGGCTCTATGTGTGGGAGGACGCCGAAATAAATCATGTAAAAATAAAACGTTTCAAAATAAATCTCTTAAATATCAAACTTTCAAAATAAACTCTTCAATATAAATCTTGAGAAAATCCACGCTGTCGAAATAAACTCCGAAAAATAAACTTTGAAGAATAAACGCTTCAAAATAAATCTTTTAAAATACACCGTCCCTGATTGGTGGGCAGCCGACTACTCTAAGTCCGCCGCGAAAAATAGTGCGCTCATCGCGCTTGGGGCTAGCCAGTGCTAGAACTGTGAACGAGGATTTCGCTACACCGGAAGTAGGTTGTCTGTCTGTATGTGACCAGTGGCCAGTGTTGCCAAATTATTGGGGATGTTTTCTGATATGGCGGCTGACGATTTTTTTTTTGTCGTGTATCCTGGCCGACTTTATCTCTTGCTGTGTCTCTCTTTTTTCATTTGTGTTGGTGTTCCCCGAACTCGGGGGTTGTTCGTGAAGCCCCGAGGTGTTGGGGCATCCGGATAAATTTTTTTTTTTTTTTTACTTCGGCGGCTCGCGGGCCTTTTGCAGTGTATCCTAGCTGACTTTTTGGTCATTTCGGATGGTATTGATATCTGTTGAGTGGAATCAGGTATTTCAGCGCACGGGCAATGTTGTGTGTGGACATGTCGGTTATTGTTTCTGTGCATCGCTGAACTTCACGTGAACGGCATTGAGTTTCGACTCTGGGAAAAACGAGTCAGATAGGCTCAAAACCTATTGCTATAGGATGCGATTTGCGGTAGGTCTGCATCTTGAGCTCTGTCATTCAAAGCCGAAGACGTCGGCGGTAGCAGACACCAATAATCCTGTTAACTCTCTGGCGTAGTTCTCCCGGTCGCAGAGTACATCGTGTGCTCCGCACTCCACGTTTGTTGCGCGCTGTCCCCAGTTCTGCTGAGAGGGAACCTTCCGTTTTGCGAACACATGTAGGTCATAGCCTGGGCTATGACCTACAGGAACTACTCAGGAACTACAAAATATGAAGGAAATCGGAGGTGGGGTTTTTGAGAAACGAGAGTCCAAAAAACCTCATTTTTGAAAACATAGCTGTACTCTACACGGCCGCGACGAAAGTGGGCAAGGTACAGACATGTAAATTTGACATCAATTTAAAGAGCACGCTTCGACCTACACAGCGGTGCTTCATATATCTCGATGGCGTATATCGCAGGAGTACAGCGTAAGGGCAAATATGAGCAAAATGTGAATTTTGTTGCAACTTCGGCGATTTTTAATTAAAGATCAAAATAGAATTGACATGCACTGTTTCCCCACGCTGAAAGTCATTGTACCTGACATATTGTGCAAAAAAAAATCTACAGGGTGTCCCAGAAAACGTGTCATTGAATTATAATAAAAAAACTACACTACCTAGAGACATGCGGTCAATGGCATTTGCTCTTACTGGGTTTTTGCCACCTCTTTATGTAAATGTCGTGTAACGTAAGTTACACGGATGCGGAGGACACTGCATAGGAGCGGCTCGCGGCTCGGACTGCGCACTCCGCGGCACTGTGGAGGAGCGGCTCGGACGGCTTGCCGCTCTGGGGCATATCGCTGGATCTGTGCCTAATGCGGCGCTCGTCCTCACGGACAGCAAGGCGTCTTTGGCACTCCTGTCGGCATACCATCCGAGCGTCGTCAGTGATCTGCGTACCATGGTACTTCAGGAGTACGCCCACCTCTCCTCGATCGGCCACTGTATCTGCCTTCAGTGGGTACCCGGACACACAGGCTACACGGACACACCTGTGCTGACGCGGCTGCGAGACGCGCCGCGCTTGATGCGGCCACGCCGGTGCCCCTACTGCCGCACCCGTTGTCTGCGTGGCGCCTGCTAATACGGCGTCTCTGCCGCGACTGCACGGGCCAGTTTCTTGTAGACGCTATTCGACCTCATGCATTCCTGCAGTCCATCGACCCCTCACTGGAGTTTGACATCGGCTACCGCTGTACCGGCGAAGAGGAGTCCCTTCTACATCGTCTTCGGCTGAACGTTGCCCTCACCCGTTCACTCCTGTTCAAAATAGGCCGCGTCCCATCTCCCACTTGCCCCTGCTGCGCCGTAGAAGACGATATCTCCCATCAGCTCCTCCACTCTCAGCGTCACCACCATCACCGGGCCGTGCACTGGCAACACCTTCAGAGCTTGGGTGCACGGACGGACGGACGGACGTTTCCCTCGCGACACTCCTTGGCCTCGTACAGCGAGCTAGCCAGTGGAGTGTGACAAGAGCGGTGCTTCGCTTTCTGCGTGATACGATCCTCCTGGGGTCCCTGTGAGCCGGGTTTCTTTTTCATTTCTTTTCTTGTTTTTTTTTCTTCATTTATTTATTTATTTATGTCTTTCATGCTTCTTTCTTTTTTTTGTTTAGGGTGTGGCGGCCGGTGGACGACGACGACGACGCGCCTCTGCTGCCCCGCGCTACTGCGCCTGGCAGCCAGTTCTACCGGCACCATCCTAGCGTGAGGCCACGACCATCTGCCCGCTGGGACATTCCACCATCGCCGGTCAGGACTCATGTAGAGAGGCACTACATTTGGTGACCCGAACAGCGAACACCATGTTCGGCCATTCATCATCCTAAATTTTTCGGCAAAGCAGCAGCGAACCATCATCTGGGAGGCAAGTCGCACCGTGACGCCAGTTTCACCAGGGACCCGCAGGGAGATCACAGCAAGTTGAGTTTCCGGGCTTCACCTGCTTCACGATGGTCCTCCCCGGCACTTCTCTGGCGACAAACAGCATCCACGCTTACGTACTGGTCGTGGTACTGTCGTCCACTCAGCAACGCACTCACCCAGCAACAATCAGCTCTCAGCAACGATCCCTCAACGCAATTACTCAGCAACACCCAGCAACAAGCAACGCAGCAACGATCACTCAACGCCACATAACGCACTCAGCGCCGCTCAACACATTCAGCAACCACTCAAGCATCCAAACCTAGGCACTAGGCCGCACTAGGCTGCCACAAGGAAATAGCAAGCCGACGTCCTGCATGGCTGACCTTTCCCCTTTTATTTTTCCTTTTTTTTCTGCCAATAAATCCTTCTTCTGCTTTTTTTTTTCGTACCAAACCAAACCATCACTGTTATACACTCTTAAAACAAAGGTGGTGGTGGTGTTGACGAAAAACCGGCTTGCCGTTGTTGGCCTCACGACTAGCCGGGATGAGATGAGATGGTGTGATAACAGATGAAGGAATGATGAAACAGAGCTTCACCACGTAGCATGCTGAGGGCCAACGATTGTACAGAGTGATCCATCTATAACTCCTGATCTTTGGCAAGCGCGGGGCGTACGCCTTTTTGTGACAAAATTTCTCCATTAGTGTCACGAAAAGGCGTACGCCTCGTCCGGTTTTCTGAGGACGAAGGGTCGTCCGCAGTTTGTTACATTATGGAGTTATGTGAAATGTCACAAAAGGCATACTGTCCGACTTTCGACAAACGGCAGAATTCTGTGCAATGGCTGGACCTTCAGCGTGTTATGTGGTGCTCTTAGAGTATGACGTCTTTAGGGAGGCTTGTTAGTTTTGACGCACGTATTAAATAGCCCCCAGACATACAGCTCACTTGCACGTGCACGTCCAGTGTCCTTTTTCATTGCCTTCATAGAGTACAAGCGACTGGGACTACATGAAACTTCGTGATATCAAACTTCTCAACACGATCTATCATTACGTACTGGACAGCATAATTAACTCTTTCGTTGCTCCCCCCGTCCCTGTCGATCAATAATGATCAATGACGTTGAGCAGCTCACTTGAAGTGCCCTGCACGCTCGCCTTTTTGTTTTCCCTAACTATTTCGCCAGCATGTTCTACAAGAAAGGAAATAAAAAAGGATTCATGGATTGCGTGTCGTCAACAATAATGTAGTTTCTTTCGCAGAGTGTTAAATGATACAGTTTCGCGGATTTAAGTCTTTGAATCTTGTAAGCCTGAAGAACAACGTCGGAAGAATTATATGCGTCTGAATAGTTGTAGCAAAATGAAAGACCACTCAAAGAATCAATGCAACGAGATATCTGTCCCCTCGAGCGACAATTTTCAGTAAATTGTCACTTTACAGAATATGAGCGCCATCGTGCTGCGTTCTCAACCTATCAAGCAGCATCTGACGTTACCATTAAATCCGTAGTGGTCTACATTGCCGTAGTTTTGGATACCGTCGAAGAACAACACCTGTTAGTACGATAACCATCGCCATAGATGGCGAAGAGGAAACGGTGGGCTCGATGCAGATACGGTACAGGGGTCGGATTCACAAACATGATCGTAAGTAACAATAAAATGCGCCCATGTTTAGGCCTTTAGACATCGCAGCCTGCGACGCGCGTACGACAGCGGTGATAAGCACGATTCACAAAGCGATTGTAGTGGAGAGGGTACCCCCTTTGCCGAGAAAGGGAGAGTCGCTCGTTTCCTGTCACGTGCATCTCGGAGAGAGACAGCCAACGGATGCCAGACTATGGTGGTGCGTGGTGGTGCTGGTGAAAGGGCTCGCCATTGTCGGCCCCACAGAGGTGGGCAACGTCACGACTGACGTCCTGGGGAAAATATGCGTTCTGGGCCCACTTCTAAGGTAACTGTGCCGACATATGTCTGAAAGCGTCTGAAGAAACCCAGGAAAAACCATTGACAGCACAGCCGGCACCGGGATTCGAACACGGGTACCTCCCAGTCCCGACGTGACATGGCCAGCACGCAAACCACAGAGTCACGCGAGCTGGTAGGGTGCCAAACTACGTGTTCACTATGGTAACAATGAAGAAAATCTGCAATCGTACCAATAAGAGTCGTCCCGTTACAACCAGAAGAAACAACAAGTTAGAAGACACCTGCCCTCGGTCTTTTGGTAGCTAGACGGTGGCCAAGCTTGATCATGGATGCCATACAATTACAGGCGAAATTCGTTCGACCACCCAATTTTACGGAGAGCGAAATTGAAGCATTGTTGAAGGTTACCAAGCAAAGAAGTACGCCATTGACGCTACGGGGGATGGTTCCCAAGCGTCTGTGGCAAAGTGCATTGCGTGGGCGCGTATTACGAAGTCTTTGTTCGCCGTCTCCAAATTCGCCTTTGCCAAGTACGCCGCCGTCTTTCCTCGTAAGACAGCTCGGGAGCTCTCACAGGATTCAGCCGTAAGTTGCGAGGATTTTGCGACGCGCGCCCTTCGTGAACCTAGATTTCATCGTAACTTTCTCGTACGATCGAGCTACGACAGATTCCTTCGTACGCGCTTTTTGTGAATCGTACCCCAGATGCGGTGCATATTGGTGTGGAAATCTTCGTGTCCGTGTTAAAGCACTGGTATCTGTCTGCAACAATATGTGCAAGTACCGGTGAGAGGACTTTGACACTAGATGGCTTCTGTTGGACTCCAAGTAACTTCATGTCAGCGTCACGTGTTAAAATAGAAATTGCAATGGTATTGGGGTCTGTTTTCGCAGGGATACACTCGTATCCTTTCCCCCTTTCTTTATCTTTAATAAACCTATCCCCCCCTTTCACAGCGTTGGGCATGACAAAGTGATAATAATAATTCAGCATCTTACCTTGCGCCACCAATATGGTCATATGCGACACCACATTCTTCAGTCCCGGTAGAATGACCTTGTCCGCTTGAGGGTTCTACAACGTGCAGCACACCGGCGGGGTGCCGTGTCGACCCAATTTGTACATGTCACCAAGTTGCAGGCGTCCTGGGTAAGGTTCGAACCCGGAACCTTGGGATCGAAACAGACGGGACAGTTGGAGTTTGTGTTAGGAAAGAATCGTCTGACTATCCGAAAGTGTATTTATTTTGTTGTCAAAATCCATCTCAGTGTGTGCTTTATCAGAATTGTTAAAATTCGCCCAGTGATTTAATAAGTTTCAGACCTACACTGTTAAAACAGAACTTCACCACATAGCACGCTCCTAGCCAACCATCATTCCGAATGATATCATTCTGTGCATTGACTTGGTGAAAATGGGAGGAGGCGCCTCTCTTGGACAGATTATCTTGTCCCAGATAGGCGCCTCCCCCCTGTTTCGAACAAATCGTGACACAGAATGATATCATTCGGTATGATGGTTGACTAGGAGCGTGCTATGTGGTGAAGTTCTGTTTTAACAGTGTATAACCGAAGCGAAAAAGAAATAAAAAGTGGTTATCGCATCAATTGTACACTCTTAAAAATGAACTTCACCGCATAGCACGCTTCTAGCCAACCGTCATCTGGAATGATATCGTTATCTGCCCTGATTTGTTGAAAACGGGAGGCGTACGCCTTTTTCCTTTTTTGTGACGCTTATGTTGTTGATAATTGTCACAAGAAAGGCGTACGCCTCCCGTTTTTAACAAATCAGGGCAGATAACGATATCATTTGAGGTGATGGTTGGCTAGGAGCGTGCTATGCTGTGAATTTCATTTTTAAGAGTGTAGAGCTGCACCCTTCTATTTATTCTGCATTTTGTAATGTGCCGTATACGTATACTTGGTTAGGTGTATAATGTAAAGCTATATTTGTTAGATTCTCCTGTGCGGCTGACTGTTATTTTTTTTCCTTATAATTCTGCAAATATTCATATGTTCGCAAAACGCCTCTTACGTGGTAACGTATGGCTCATTCAGAAAGTTCATATTTCCTGAATGCTGTGATGGCCACTGTCCTACGCCTGGAAACAAGCCAAATGACTTAAGTAGGTGCCTAAAAGAACCCTGTGGCCCTATTCTCGTCAAAGTAATCGACGTCGATTGCTTTGTGTCTCGCCCATCATTGATCGCTAAGTTAAGAAGGCCTGAAGAACTGAGGTGAATGCCACGCGCCCTCAACCAATAGCTGAGCACTTGATCCTGCTCTCTTCGTGCTTTATCTATTTTATTACGAAGATCGCAGGATCAAGAGCTCGAATATCGGTTGAGGGTGCGTGACATTTATTTCTGTTGTACACGCGTCTTCACGTAACGACCAATGACAGGCGAGACACAAAGTAATGTAGGTCGATTACTTTGACAAGAATAGGGTCCCTGCGCTGGTTGAAATTATGCGCAGTCCCACCATGCGGTACCTCCAGCATGTCGTCACACTATAGGCCGACACACACACACTTACAATTACAATTACACTTTAAAAATATAGCTTCGACGTATAGCACGTTGTGTGGCAAACATTGCCACGAATGACAGGGTTATCGCTTCTGGTTCGAAGAGCGAAAGCGGCGTACGTCTTTTTGAGTCAATTTTGATATATGATAATCAACAGGAAAAGGCGAACGCCCCCATCTGTCTTCGAATCAGAGGCGTTAACTAGAGAGCGGATTTTTAGGCACCTAACAAAGGGCGCTCTTGACCGCAAAGCACGCAGTATGCCAATCATCATCGCGGATGATATCGCTCGGTCTCCCGATAAGATGAGATAAAGGACGCAAACCTATTTATATATCAACTTTCCTTCCAATCCAAAGATAAAACGATACGATTCTGAAGGTTGGCTGGGTTAGAAGCACTCTGAAAAAGGAGTTTCACCACATAGCACGCTCCTAGCCAACTATCATCTCGAATGATACCGTTATCTACCCTGATTTGTTGGAAACGCGCGGGAGGCGTACGCCTTTTTTGTGACACCTCCCGCCTCCCATTTCCAACACATCAAGGCAGATAACGATATCATTCGAGATGATGGTTGGCTAGAAGCGAGCTATGTGGTGACATTTATTTTTAAGAGTGAGGATTTATGCAAGAAGAGCGCTGCCTGTTACTGCCTAAAAATCCGCTCTCTAGCAATAACCCAATCATTCATGGCAATGGTTGGTGAGTGTACGTGTAAATGGTACTCCAATAACCTGGGTAGATGTGTAAACGAAAGCAGAATGATTATTATTATTATTATTATTATCCGAATAGATAAGTGCAACAGAATTGCAACGAAAGAAAGTGCGACAGGAATTAAAATACCAAGTGGGAGTTGGAGTTGGAATTAGAAAAGAAAAATATGGAGATGGTGGCCCCTACAAAACACAGGAGCCGGCTACTCCAAAACTATCAAAACTCCACGTTAATGAACTAGTTTAGGCAAGATCGTTTGCATTGTTGACTTACTGGACGAGTAATGAAAAGGTGAACTCGTGTTCCTTAACACGCAGCATGCAACCCCGCTTCCAAGCACGCAATATACCCAGTTTGGTAAGCTATCCATAATTGAGAATGAATGCGATACGAGCGTAACATATGGCATACTATGCTAGGGTAGGGTATGGTATGGTATGGAAGCACGTCACGAGCACGTGACCATCCGTCTATCCGTCCACCATTATGGTATGGGCCCACGCTTGTATCGTTACACGTCTGTGATGTACAAATCCAGGAGGCCCGTAAAACTTACTTTCCAAACGTAATTGAATTAGGATTACAACTACACATTTATAGAATTAATTAAATCACAGCTACAATTACAAAATAAGCATTGTACCTCAATTACACTGTTAGAGCAGATCTTATAGCACACCATAGCACGCCCCAATCCAACCATGACCCCGAATGACATCATTCTGTCCCCTTACTTGTTTAAAACAGGAGGCGTACGCCCTTTTTGTGACACTTATGTACTTCATATGTGTCACAAAAAAGGGGGGTAATGGCAGGATCGGATCGCCGTTGTTGGCCACACAGAAGTGGGCGTCATCACGACTATAGCCAAAAAAAGAAAGAAAGACGGATGGAGGATAGATGATGATGGGTGGAGATGCGTAGAGGGTGCATGAGTTCGTCGGGGAGAGCAAAGTGTTAGATGAGATAAGTGTCACAAAAAGGCGTACGACTTCCTGTTTTCAGCAAATCAGTGGCGAGAACGATGTCATTCGGGGTCATGTTTGATTAGGAGGTGCGACGCGGTGAAGTTTTGTTTCTAAGAGTGTACTACAAAGAAGTTAACTAAACATTACTATAAAAAGTAATCATTTCAATACTCCTTTACTGTATAACTTTATTTTATATTTAGAAACAGATAGACGACTAGTGGGCTGGACGAAAGGCAGGAAAACGACTAGCGGTAGTGGAGCATAATGCTTAGAAAGGTACAACCTTAGAACTACTGGGGGAATCTGCTTATTACTCAGCAAAAGCATAAGAATATTAGACAGTGAAAAGGAGCCTTTCTTAAGTCATGCCAAACACACGGGACATTTCTTCTCCATGTAGTGAGGGAATACTGCTCATACGTCAACATATAAGGTCCGTTGGCCTTCAGAACCAATGTATTATAATAGTTTTTATTGGTTATATCGCCATGACTTCTGGTCATGAATATTCCACCAAGAGAAATCATGCTCCATTGGAGCACTGCTTGGTAGCCGCACATTATATTTCACGAAGTCTTCAAGCGGGTTGGCATATACTTTTCAAACTATTTCTCCCATGGTGCAGCAATTTTGCCCACACTCACATGAAACACTTTCAGTAGCCCCCTCATCAAATGACTTGTGACTTTTCATTATAGAAGTCGCAGCTCTCGTTGCGTTTTTAAAGTATGTCATTACAGATTGTTTTAAATTATCACGTGGATAACGGTGTGTCCTGAACCTGGGATGCGCAATAGAACCTTTTATAAGATCCTTGTCTAACATTTGCTCAATACCTTCATGGTTGATACGCCTGCCAGCCGACCATACGCCGATGGCCCGACGACTACTGTCGACAAACAGGATCACAGGGGTGACACAAACCCGCCATTGTTGTAACTAAGCGGGTGCTTTTCACAAAACTGCCATCGTATCTTGGTCATACGTCATAGGAAACGTCATCTTGAAGCCATGTGACTTTGTTTACATGCCTTCTAGCGATTGCCGAGATATTCCCGTCGGCATAAAGCGAAGAGATGAACATATTTTGCCAGCGCAAACTATACATTGCTTCTTCCGCGACATGGTTGCCCATTTCTCACCAGTTTAAGTAAATCGCATTGGCTCGGTGTGTCATAATGCCGGGTCGTCATCGCATCTCTGGAAGTGGTCAACAGTATACCAGGCCTCATCTACACAACTGCGTGTTTAAAGGGGCCGTAAACAGGCCACCAAACATTTCTGAAATAATGATACCCCATGAAAGAACCCAGCTCATAATACCCAAATATACATTTCGTTCGGCTTGTGCCAGCTCATTGACCCGTATAACTGCTTCAAAGATGAGTAACCAGCGCATAGCTGGGCGAACTCACTCATGAGGGCCCTCATAAGTGCCCCTCACCCTCACCTCACGCCTTTGAGGTGAGGGTGAGTGAGGGCGAGCCCGCGATGAGGCCATCCGTGAGTGCACTCATGAGGTTTTGCCCCTCACGAGGTCTCCTGTGAGTGCACTCATGAGGTTTTGCCCCTCATGAGGTCTCCTGTGAGTGCACTCATGAGGTTTTGCCCCTCATGAGGTCTCCTGTGAGTGCACCATGAGGTTTTGCCCCTCATGAGACCTCCTGTGAGTGCACTCATGAGGTCTGAGGGGCGCCAGGTCTGTGTGAGTGAAGTCACTGGAGAGGCAGAGGGGTGTGAGGTCACTCTGAGTGCACTCAGAAATGAGGTCAAATGACCCATACGAGGCTTGCGCAAATTATGAAGGCACTCACACGTGAGGCCTTCAGTAACGCGAAGCCTATTGACGACGCTCAAGCCAAGAGGCCTACGGTGGCCTACGGAGGCCTACACTCATCCTCATATGTGGGATGGACAGGGTATCTATTTATTGATGACGAAAAAACTAGACCGTGGCAGGGACCGCTTTGTTGTATTTCCTGCGCAGCCATCTGAAGGGGTGGCGTGCACGTTTTTAGCAATTTCGTCTACGTCGCGCTCGGAACACAGCGAAGCGTCCTAAGCTGACTGATTGATTACTTGGTGATATGGTTCCAATGACCCAACTATCAGCAGGGTGTACATTAAAGGGCTGGTGTGCACATTTTTAGCAATTTCGTCTACATCGCGCTGGGAACACAGCGAAGCTTTCTAAGCTCACGGATTACTTGGTGATATGGTTCCAATGACCCAACTACCAGCGGGGTGCACATTAAAGGGCTGGTGTGCACATTTTTAGCAATTTCGTCTATGTATCGCTGGGAATACAGCTAAGCGTCCTGAGCTGACTGGTTACTTGATGATATGGTTCCAATGACCCAACTACAAGCGGGGTGTACATTAAAGGGCTGGTGTGCACATTTTTAGCAATTTCGTCTATGTATCGCTGGGAATACAGCTAAGCGTCCTGAGCTGACTGGTTACTTGATGATATGGTTCCAATGACCCAACTACCAGCGGGGTGCACATTAAAGGGCCGGTGTGCACATTTTTAGAAATTTTGTCTATGTCGCGCTGGGAACACAGCGAAGCGTTCTAGGCTGACTGATTACTTGATGATATGGTTCCAATGACCCAACTACCAGCGGGGTGCACATTAAAGGACTGATGTGCACATTTTTAGCAATTTCGTCTATGTCTCGCTGGGAATACAGCTAAGTGTCCTTAGCTGACTGATTACTTGATGATATGGTTCCAGTGACCCAACTACCATCGGGGTGCACATGGGCTGGTGTGCACATTTTTAGAAATGTCGTCTATGTCGCGCTGGGAACACAGCGAAGCGTTCTAAGCTGACTGATTACTTGATGATATGGTTCCAATGACCCAACTACCATCGGGGTGCACATGGGCTGGTGTGCACATTTTTAAAAATTTCGTCTATGTCTCGCTGGGAATACAGCTAAGCGTCCTGAGCTGACTGGTTACTTGATGATATGGTTTCTTTGATATGGATTTATGGTTTGATGATATGGTTTTGATGGATAAGTGTTTCTTTAAACTCCCAGGTACAGCATGCGTAGGGCCCTTAACAAGTTCGCCCTCTGCGCAGCTCTTCTTCGGACGGCTCATCGTTCACGACCACGTTTGAAATAGCACTGAAGGTGCACGACACTGGCGCAATACGTTACTGGCCACAAGAAACACCCGAAATCACAAGGACGCCGTGTTACCACCCGTATACGCGTCAAAATTATATTGCACCCACCGCACTAATCCTTTTTACTTTATGTCATTTATAGCCCCGAGGTGCCTCAAAAAGTAGCGATAACATCAGAAGGTTTCTCACAACCTCGCTATGCGCAGACACACCGGCGTCGTCCTTGTGTCGCACCTCAACGAACTACAACCTTTCATAGCTTTCGCTACAACCTTCTTAGCATAGCTACAACCTTCAAGGCTTACACTAGGACATATGCAGCGCTCGCCCCTAGTTTCGAAAAACGTGACCCAGGAACCCTTTAAAGCGGTTGAAAAGGCTCCTATCGCGGTGCAAGAGCGATATCTGTATCCATATGGGACACTTTCCCACAGGGACTTCGGTAGTGTTGACCGCGAACACCCGAAGGACGTGGCACACCGGCCCTTTAAAACGACCGGAAAGGCTCCTATCGCGGTGCAAGAGCGATATCTGTAACCATATGGGACACTTTCCCACAGGGACTTCGGTAGTGTTGACCGCGAACACCCGAAGAACGTGGCACACCAGCCCTTTAAAACGACCGGAAAGGCTCCTATCGCGGTGCAAGAGCGATATCTGTAACCATATGGGACACTTTCCCACAGGGACTTCGGTAGTGTTGACCGCGAACACCCGAAGAACGTGGCACACCAGCCCTTTAAAACGACCGGAAAGGGTCCTATCGCGGTGCAAGAGCGATATCTGTAACCATATGAGACACTTTCCCACAAGGACTTCGGTAGTGTTGACCGCGAACACCCGAAGAACGCGGCACACCGGCCCTTTAAAACGACCGGAAAGGCTCCTATCGCGGTGCAAGAGCGATATCTGTAACCATATGGGACACTTTCCCACAGGGACTTCGGTAGTGTTGACCGCGAACACCCGAGGAACGTGGCACACCAGCCCTTTAAAACGACCGGAAAGGCTCCTATCGCGGTGCAAGAGCGATATCTGTAACCATGTGGGACACTTTCCCACAGGGACTTCGGTAGTGTTGACCGCGAACACCCGAAGAACGTGGCACACCAGCCCTTTAAAACGACCGAAAAGGCTCCTATCGCGGTGCAAGAGCGATATCTGTAACCATATGGGACACTTTCCCACAGGGACTTCGGTAGTGTTGACCGCGAACACCCGAAGAACGTGGCACACCAGCCCTTTAAAACGACCGGAAAGGCTCCTATCGCGATGCAAGAGCGATATCTGTAACCATATGGGACACTTTCCCACAGGGACTTCGGTAGTGTTGACCGCGAACACCCGAAGAACGTGGCACACCAGCCCTTTAAAACGACCGGAAAGGCTCCTATCGCGGTGCAAGAGCGATATCTGTAACCATATGGGACACTTTCCCACAGGGACTCCGGTAGTGTTGACCGCGAACACCCGAAGAACGTGGCACACCAGCCCTTTCAAGCGACCGGAAAGCTCCTATCGCGGTGCAAGAGCGATATCTGTAACCATATGAGACACTTTCCCACGAGGACTTCGGTAGTGTTGACCGCGAACACCCGAAGAACGTGGCACACCAGCCCTTTAAAACGACCGAAAAGGCTCCTATCGCGGTGCAAGAGCGATATCTGTAACCATATGGGACACTTTCCCACAGGGACTCCGGTAGTGTTGACCGCGAACACCCGAAGAACGTGGCACACGAGCCCTTTCAAGCGACCGGAAAGGCTCCTATCGCGGTGCAAGAGCGATATCTATAACCATATGGGACACTTTCCCACAGGGACTTCGGTAGTGTTGACCGCGAACACCCGAAGAACGTGGCACACCAGCCCTTTAAAACGACCGAAAAGGCTCCTATCGCGGTGCAAGAGCGATATCTGTAACCATATGGGACACTTTCCCACAGGGACTTCGGTAGTGTTGACCGCGAACACCCGAAGAACGTGGCACACCAGCCCTTTAAAACGACCGGAAAGGCTCCTATCGCGATGCAAGAGCGATATCTGTAACCATATGGGACACTTTCCCACAGGGACTTCGGTAGTGTTGACCGCGAACACCCGAAGAACGTGGCACACCAGCCCTTTAAAACGACCGGAAAGGCTCCTATCGCGGTGCAAGAGCGATATCTGTAACCATATGGGACACTTTCCCACAGGGACTCCGGTAGTGTTGACCGCGAACACCCGAAGAACGTGGCACACCAGCCCTTTCAAGCGACCGGAAAGCTCCTATCGCGGTGCAAGAGCGATATCTGTAACCATATGAGACACTTTCCCACGAGGACTTCGGTAGTGTTGACCGCGAACACCCGAAGAACGTGGCACACCAGCCCTTTAAAACGACCGAAAAGGCTCCTATCGCGGTGCAAGAGCGATATCTGTAACCATATGGGACACTTTCCCACAGGGACTCCGGTAGTGTTGACCGCGAACACCCGAAGAACGTGGCACACGAGCCCTTTCAAGCGACCGGAAAGGCTCCTATCGCGGTGCAAGAGCGATATCTGTAACCATATGGGACACTTTCCCACAGGGACTTCGGTAGTGTTGACCGCGAACACCCGAAGAACGTGGCACACCAGCCCTTTAAAACGACCGGAAAGGCTCCTATCGCGGTGCAAGAGCGATATCTGTAACCATATGGGACACTTTCCCACAGGGACTCCGGTAGTGTTGACCGCGAACACCCGAAGAACGTGGCACACCAGCCCTTTCAAGCGACCGGAAAGGCTCCTATCGCGGTGCAAGAGCCATATCTGTAACCATATGGGACACTTTCCCACGAGGACTTCGGTAGTGTTGACCGCGAACACCCGAAGAACGTGGCACACCAGTCCTTTAAAACGACCGAAAAGGCTCCTATCGCGGTGCAAGAGCGATATCTGTAACCATATGGGACACTTTCCCACAGGGACTTCGGTGGTGTTGACCGCGAACACCCGAAGAACGTGGCACACCAGCCCTTTAAAACGACCGAAAAGGCTCCTATCGCGGTGCAAGAGCGATATCTGTAACCATATGGGACACTTTCCCACAGGGACTTCGGTAGTGTTGACCGCGAATACCCGAAGGACGCGACACAACAGCCCTTTAAAACAACCGGAAAGGCTCCTATCGCGGTGCCAGAACCATATCTGTAACCATGTGGGACACTTTTCCTTGTGGGGAAAATTTTTCTTTGTGGGACACATTGGCAGTGTTAGCCGCGAATAAGCCGCGGGCCAGTAAAGGCACACATTTGAGGGCCGTGAGGTGACGGCGAGAGAGGGCGTGTGTCCGTGAGGGTGACTGAGGGCACGCGCCCGTGAGGGCCGTGAGAGTGAAGGCGTGTGAGGTCATGTGCCCGTGAGGGCCCTGAGGGTGAGGGTGAGTGGGGGCTTGCGCTTGTGAGGGCCGTGAGGGTGAGGGCGAGTGAAGGCATGCGCCCGTGAGGGCCGTGAGGGTGAGGGCGAGTGAGGTTTCACCAAAATGCCCACCTATGCCAGCGAGTAATAAAATCATACGTGGAACACTCAATCGTGATTGGTGGGGAAAGCGCTACGTCAAAATGGACGTAAAGTTAGAGCGCAGGGCGGAGCTAAAATGCGAAAGAGTGCAGTGAATATTCCATCCGTATGCAAGCGCCTTTTGTTTTTGAGCGTTAGTAATTGCAAGGAGTTTTCACTGCCTAAGTTCCAATAATATAACACAAAGAAATGTGCACCTTTTGTACCTGTTTACGGCCCCTTTAATGCGAGATTATTGGATGAAAATAATTACCGTGTTGAAGGACGCACGAAACGGTGTACAGAAACAGTAACATTAGTGTCCGCCGCGGCCGTGTCTCCTTGAATTGCCACTGGCTCCCTTAGTGGCGTTCTTTTGTGGGATTCTTTGGGAATATTACACTTGTTTTAGCTTGTCTTAGGGTGTGACTTCTGTTGTGCAAGCATTTTGTGTAATTAGTTTGTGCTACATTATATTGGAACTGTATTGAACTTGTACTACACAAGTTTACTTGGTTATATCAAATATCCTAACTAGAAACAGTAAACGCTTTGTTCACAAACAATTTGGCAGTCGATCAGAGGCGCAGCCCTCGTTAAGGTCACTTGTGCGTTGACGTTTGCTGTGACGTGCGACCAGGACCTGTGCAGAAAGCATTGCGTTCGCCCAGCACGCTTTCGTCTATGGAGCAATACGTTGGATGCCACCGCTGTGAAGAGGAACGGATTGTCCTGGCCTTGACTGTTGCACACGCCTTGCGTCCGTACAGCGTTCCAACCAGGATAATCTTGTCTGTCGAGTCTTTCGTGTGAAATAGTCAAAAAGAGCGAACGAAGTACTTCCAAAAGTAATACCGAGTGCATTACAAATTACTCGCAAAAGAAATGCAAGTGCAGTTACAATCACACAAGACTGAATGTAATTCTAGACGAAATGAGTTACTAAGAATAAATAATCCATCCATCCATCCACGAAGAAATCGATACGCCCATTTCACTTCGTACTTGCTTTAATTGCAATCTGGTACATTTGGAAATAAACTGGGACCCATGATATTTTCCGCGGAAGATTTTATTCAACCGAACATCACCAACGACCCCCGCCATGTGTGTTTACGGGTCCCGCTATTCAAATAACCGAGCCGGGCAATGAATGCACCGGCACACGTATGCGCGCCGCAATTACCGGCGCCATTGAAGACATTCGGCGATGAACGCGCGCCGCGAGATAAGCGAAACATCGTTTGTGAATACACAAACATGGATACCGGAAATTTCAGTTTAGAAGATATGCTGGGATAAAACTTGCTGCTGAGATATAGGGTCGCCATGGTTTTCGGATTGTCGTGCTTTTCGCGGGACGGCCAAACTAATGGGCCTTTACTATGCAGTAAAGGCCGGGCCGCATGGTGTGTATTTCATGCGTGAAAGTTGCGTTTTTAAGCACAGCGCAAAATTTCGTACGCCGGAGCTCGTAGCGCGTGATTCGGTGCGTCAAAGCAGATCTGATATTTCACGCAGCAGTTAGTTCACGGGCGTCCACAGCAACCAATCAGAGTGCAGAAAGACAAATCTGCCACCAGTCTACCGTCCTAGAAGAAGAAGGTGATGAAGAAGTAGAAACGACATACATTCTTTTTCGCAATGGCTACTCTAATCAAAAAGCTGCAGAAGACGCAGAGAAACGAGCAATTCTGAGGTGGAGAAGAGACCCAGTTTGTGGGATGTGCATCGTTCTGACAACAAAAATTCTGAAATTCGTTCTAAAAAACAAAAACAAAATGTCAATGACATGTTGTGGGAAGAGGTAGCAGCAGCGGTGGATTACCGTGTATACACATGAGCGATGTTCCCCAGAATACCACAGCGGAGGATGGGAGAAACGTCATAGCTCTCTGCTGTCATCTGAGCGCGAGCGCCCAACATCGTGTATTCATGACTGCAGCAAGATGTTCTGTAGCAGACGACAGGGAAAGACGGCTGGCTGTGTCGTCTGCTATGCGGCATGTTACTCTGGATAAAAAACACCTGTTGCAAGGATTTCGCTCCAACCTCCAGAAACTGCCGTCCTGTGTATTTCTAAAGCAGTTACGTTGCACGCGGTTTATTTCGTAAGGTGAATAAATCGCAAACGTTACACTGAAAATATTAGTAAAGTCTCTCTCTCCCCATCATCTGTTAGTTGAGATGAGTTGAGTTCATAAGAAAAAAAAAAGATAGATAGGCACTCATTACGAGGCCGGGCTACTCCAGATCACTTAGGAAAACAAAAATGGCTAACTACAATAAAGCCAATGAGTGACAAAGACACTCAGTCAGTCACTCACACACACTGTCCACACACATGGTCAGTAACACTGTGTCCACCAACTTGGAGTCTGCACAAATGCCTGCATGGTCGGTTGTCCAAAGGCCAAGAAGCTTAACAACATCAAATTGTCTGCCATCCAGCCGAGCTAAAGAAGCCTGTAGAGATAGTATGTGCTGCTGATACCGCGAACAGGGTAATAGTGAAAAAACGGCTAGGAAGCAAGCGAGCTGGTGAAGATGATGCATAATGTGAAACCCCGAGGCTAGGGAACACGAAAGGACAGACACAAACACGAAGTCTCAAACACAGCTGAAAATTTTACTTCACATACAAGAATTATATACAACCAGAGGGAAGGGAACAACTAGAGTCACTAACCAGTTGAGGACAAAAAGGGTCAGGGGGAACAAGAAGTCTGCTCAAGGGCGGACCGAGGATTACGGATGGGTTGCTGACACAGTTCCCACAAGAGGTTATGCATGGTCTCTCTCAAAAGTCTTCTGTGGGGGTCCAATTCAGAAGCATTTACAATTGTTTCATCCCATAGAGGGAAGCAATCTGAGCATTCTTCCAAATGCTTGGCAAATTCGGAGTTTGAGGCTTTATTTTTTACTTTTAATGAATGCTCTCTCAAACGATCATTTAAGCAACGCTTTGTCTGGCCAATATAACTGAAACCACAAGCTAGGGGGATCTGATAAACAACATTTGAACAACAGGGGACGAATTTGTTCCGGTGATTCTTACAGGTAACTTCAGGTTTCACGAAAGGCGTTAGGCGATCAAGACGGAAGTTGTTCTTGAAAACAAGGCTGACTTGAAATTTCTTCGCGACGGCCAACAAGTTGTGAGACACTTTGTTGCTCCCTTTGTTGTTCCCTTCCCTCTGGTTGCGTACAATTCTTGTATGTGAAGTAAAATTTTCAGCTGTGTTTGAGGATAATAGGATCTGTTCTGTGTCCTCAACAGACCCACGGTGCCACAGTTAGGTGAATCCGCCTTTCCAAGCTTGTCAAGAAGACGTCGGCTCTAGGGCACGTTGAGGCGGAGCCGGTGGTAAAGTGACACAAACGGCCTAGGGAACGATGTCGGGAAAGTAGAGGCAAGCTCCGGGTCAACGCGGTGTAGCAGCGAGGTGCGAGCCACGCCAGATAACCATTGTGCTTTAGCCAGTTGGCGACACAAAGCAGTCAACGTGGCCATAGCGTCGGACTTGCTGAAATAGATGAGTCGTGACGCTTCTGATGTGCTCTGCGTGCCGCAGCATCAGCCGTATCATGCCCAGGTATGCCGGAGTGTCCCGGAATTCATTGAAAGAACATGTCGTGACCAGCAGCCACCGCCTCTGTGTGAGTTGTTTTATAACATCAGCAACTACAGGGTTGACAGCACTGGTTCCTGTTTGGAACATGGGACTGCAGAGCAGCCTGGGAATCCGAGATAATCACCCACTTGGTCCATGAGTGATCCGACGCTATATTGGGGACGAGCGCGACCGGTGGCGGAGCGATCTGCGCAGTGTGGATGCAACGCCGTTCGCCTGCTTCCCGACGCACGTTTAGTTGAGTTTTACAATGTTCATCAGCCGAGGGACAGGCCTGAACGTTGCCTGTCGCGAAGCGTGGCTATGACAGAGTCAAATGAACATTTAATTCGTAATTAGTATGTTCCTGATGAAAGAATGAGTATGTTCCTGTTTAAATTTATGCGCGCTACACAGGTGCGCGTGTGATGCAGTGCTGTTACGGACGGGATTTGCCTTGCAGTTTTCCTATCGATGCCCACACCAGCTTGCAGATACGGATATTTTTGTGTGCCAAAAAAGCCTTCTTGTCGGGGGGTGGGGGGTGGGGGTATATGTTTACTCACAAAAAAGGAGATGTCAGCCAGGCAAGTGCCGGCTTGCTACTGCTTATCGGCCTTGAGCAGTGTCACATTTATAGTTTTGTTTGTTGTACTTGGCAAGTATTTGGTGCGGTGCAGGATTACTCGGACCAATCTGGTTGCTCATGGGCACCATAAAATTTGAATTGAATTGAAAGATAAAGAACGGGGCCTCATAGAATGAGTGCAACGTGCAACAACACATTTGAGAATCGTGATCATTAGCAGCCAGTACAGAGTTATTCGATACAGATAAACTTTCCAATGGTAATAATCAGTGTCAACAGTTTTCATCTTTTTTCATTTAAACAAGTACCAACAGGACTACAATTGTGTGAGGCGCAAGCTTGATCGAACACCTTTAGCACTACAGTGATAGTTCTCGAGGAGGTGCATATTTCATACCTGTACAACGCCGACATCCGTGATCATGTGTAATGTTATTTTGTGTGTGTATAGTGGTTTCGTTCAGGCTAAAGCAGGAACTTGTATTCGTTCGTATTTGTTCGTTTCGTTAATATTATTATTGTTGTATTGTACAGCGTGACATATAAGTCCACGAACTACTCTACATTGGAAACCATACAGCAGTGCAACACCTTTATTCCTATAGCTGGAGATATGTGACTGATGTGACATCAGTTTTCTTCAGGTGTGAGACGTAATTTGTATCGTGCGACAACCGCAAAGCACCATATAGAAAGATCGATAGCAGAATAACCAAAACCGCTCAAAAACATATCTGACAGTGCAGCAAAGTGACTATTTCTCCTCTCATGCCGGCTTTTTGATGGAGGCTTGTCAAGCATTCGCGTGGGTACATTTCTTGATGGCACAATATTTCGTTTCGGAAAACCACGTTTCGGATCTGGACGGGAAACCAAGAGCACCATATTGTTGAAGTTCTCTGTCCACCAAGTAGAACTTTACCCTTTTATTTAATTTATATGTACGCTTCGGCGAAATGCTGCGAACATATGCCTCGTAGTGCCTCTGGCGCTTGCTTTCCGTTTCGCAGCTTGATTATCCAGATGTTAGAAACTTTTCGTGTTTCCGCTATAATCCGGGAAGTTGATTCCAAGCGTAGCTGATGACGACCTGCAGTAAAAAACAGCGCAATACCGCATAATCACGACCAAACCCGGCCACTACAGCAGATACGGATCCCGCTGTTTCCACTCTACCGGCGGATCACGTGACTTTTAGAGCACCCCCTGTAGGTCACGCTCGTCGCCAATATTCCATAGCCATGAGCAGAGCATACAGTTCAGCTGCTGTCGACTTTGTCGCATGGGACAAACGCACTCCTCTTTCAACGCCACATGCGGGTATGACGAAGGCACTCGTCGATCCAGTCGTTGTAGTGGAGCCATCTGTGTATACTACGACTCGGTTTTGGATGCTATGTGTTAAGTCGGTAGTCAATTGCCGCTGGACACAGATAGGCACATATTTCTTCACAGAGAGATTCGGAACCGTAAGTCTAACCCACGGGATCTCCATACTCCAGACAGGAAGCGGTGACTTGAGCCGCTTATGTCGGGGTATATTACCACGGTATGGTTGGAGAGCTTGTGAGTAAGAGGAGCACGATCTCTGATGTATGGCATGCATCGGAAGGGCAACCTGGTGGTTCCCTGGTCTCAGCAATCACCAGCTTGTTCGATGTGGATGCATGGACACATAAGCATACTTTGACGCTTTTGGCCAGCACACTTTCGAGGACAGACCTAGTGCTATACAAACCATGTAAAACAGGGACATGATACGCCAATAGTCAGCGAATCAGGGAGCGATGTAGAGTCAGCATAGCTTTGGACGACGCTCCCCACCGGGTGCCGCTGATGTATCACATTACATTAAAGTAGCACAGAAGTAATTTTTAACCCCCTGTTTTCTTCCTATAAAACTGTTAAGTAGGCCAGTAAGATGCTCCATGCGAAGCAATTCACATCACAGAGTCGTAATTATCGCAGAAATTGAATTTAAAGTACGTCGCAAAAAGCGACCGTTCGCGACGGCGGTGGAGAGCAGTACAAGCCTGTGATCTGCTTGGGACCTCGCGCTGACGCTACAAGGATCACGCTCGCTGATTGGTCCAGAGAAATGCTGTCTGCTACTCCGCTGTCGTCTGCTACTCGGCTGTTCGGGGTTCTGACAAGGCATTGCTCCTGGCTCGGTCATGATTCGGCCGCTCCTTCAGTTAAGTTTGTTCGGGGGCGGTGAGTGTTTTCCGTCCCGATTATGTAGATACTATCGACACATCACAATGGAGTACGACTAACAACCAGTTACATTTATTTCCAAAAGCCCCGGAGCAGCCCTACATCAGTGGCGTCCAGAGAGCATCTGCCCGCGTTTTCCCTTTCCAGGCCGCGGTTCGTCCCTTGAAGTCCCTAAAATCGGGGTTCCGTCTCTGTTTCTCGGAACGCGCTTAACGAGCGTCCCTTGGCTATGTATCACCATGACAAACATGGCACATGTTACTCAAGGTCAGTCCCCATCGCCATGGACTGTGGAGAGACACTTAACAGGACAGTGGAAAGACACTTAACACCTCCCCACCCAAGAATGTTTTACGACACTTGTTGTCTGTAAAACATTTCCGAAAGAAACGAAAAACATCACTGCACGCACGTACTGCAACGAAACCTAGATGAGACTCCGTCCCACACACCACGAAACAGCCATGCATGATAGCTACACCATTACTCGAGCTTTGCGCTCATTGGCAACAAAGTGGAGGGCGGTCGCTCCGAAATGTGCGCCGTGATGCCATCTAGTCTGACAAACATATCACTTCGTAATTCTCAAATAGCCTCTACAAAACCTACTTGTAACAAATTATGCTACGCAGCATTTTACTATTCCAACTTCAAATTTGCTAGTACACACATAAAAGATCATCAAATATGAAAGAATATGCACGTATAACTACACATTGTACTCCCAGGCAACATAAAATCCATTATGAATAAGATGAATAATGACATATGTTCCTGAGCAGTGTCCCTAAGACAGCAAAATAATAGCAAAACAACGTAGAAGCGCTCTGCTTCTTACCCATACTCTCATTACACACACTTTCGTTATATAGTGGTGCTCAGTCGTGATAAGGCATCTGCACATACATTTTGTGTCCCTTTTATATGCTCAAACGCAAGGTTGTACTTTTGTAGTACCAGCGCCCACCGAGTTAATCGAGCACTAGAAGAGGGAGCGGATGAGAGATAAACCAGCGGATTGTGGTCCGTGATTATCCGGACTTGCGCACCAAACAGCCAGGTCTCCAACCGCCCTAACGCCCAGACTACAGCGTAAGCTTCGCGTTCGATTGTTGACCACTTCATTTCTGATGGTGTCAACTTTTTGCTGAGAAAAGCTATAGGTCGATCACTGTCGTCGGCCTCTTGAGACAAACACGCTCCGATAGCGTATTCCGACGCATCAGTTTTCAGCTGAAATTCCTTCGAAATGTCAGGAGCTTGCAGATATGGGATCGCAGCTAGCGTTCGTTTTACTAGCTCAAATGCGTATTGTGCTTCCTGACTCCAAGGTATAGCACTTGGCACTCTACGGCCCGTGAGCTTCGTCAGAGGCAGCACTATTTCGGAGTAATTTGGGACATACTCGCGATAATAATTAAACAACCCGAGCATACTCCGCAATTCTTTCTTGTTTTTCGGTGCAGCTAGGTCTTTGATGGCTTTCACTCGATCTGGATCGGGAGCGTGAACACCGGAGCCTACAATATGACCCAAGTACTTTATTTTTCCTTGACCAAATTTACATTTCCTTTCATTAACTACGAGCCCGACATCTCGAATTGTTCGCAGAACAGCCCGTAGGTGCTCTAGATGTTCTTCCCAAGTCTCTGAATATACGGGGACGTCGTCTATATACGCGCAGGCGTACCCACGGTGACTCTTTAAGACTTCATTAATAAGCCGCTGAAATGTTGCTGCTGAATTTCTCAGGCCGTACGGCATTACTTTCCATGCATACAATCCGTGAGGAGTAGAGAAGGCAGTTAGTTTTTGAGAGTCCGGATGGAGAGGAACTTGCCAATACCCTCTCGTCATATCGAGTACCGAGATATATTTGGCCTTTGCTACGTCATACAGCAACTCATTAACGCTCTGCATAGGAAAGTTGTCTGGCTCAGTGATTTGATTCAACTGTCGATAGTCAACGCACATTCTCATTCCCTTATCCTTCTTTGCGACACACACGATAGGGTGTGCGTAAGGGCTATCTATTGGGTAGATAAAATCCCATTCAAGGAGCTGCTCAATTTGTCGCTCTACTTCTCCGCGCATGATCAGTGGAACGTTGTAGTTGTACACCTTCTTAGGTTTGGCACCTGGCATCAAGTGTATTTTATGTTCTCCTACTTCCTTCCTGGGTTTTCAGAGAAAACGTCACGAAATTCTTCTAGTATCTCAGAATTATGCTCTTCAGGCAGGTTCAAATGATAACTGGGGTTTTGTGGATTGTTACCTGGATTAGTAGGAGTTTGCGGCACGTCTCCAAATTGCAGGTCTGCTTCGAAAATAACACCCACTTGATTTACTTTCGCGACGTACGGGCGCAAGTGATTTGCATGGACCCATTTGGGACTTTCCCCTGACATTTGTATAACATAGCTGTCTTGTCGCTTCTTCTCGATCACCTTCGCAGGTCCTATCCACGTAGGTCGCATTTTCTTTCCCTCCGCGGTGTTCAGGACCAGTACCTCGTCATCAATACTAAATTCCTTTTGTCTCGCACGCAGGTTGTACTTGCTCACATATGCATTTTGAACTGCATCTGCGCGTTCATTTACCAACTGAGCTGACTCCGCCATTGCTTGTCGCAATTCTTTCAAGTATTCAGATGCGGACATATTAATCGACACAGGTGGTGTCCATTCACCGGTCCAAGATTTCTTCAATATATTTAGTGGACCTTGGGGAGCTCGGCCGTACATCAGTTCGAAGGGGCTTATGCCCGTCACTTCATGGGGTATTTCTCTATACGCCCATAACAGGCATGGCACGTATTTATCACAATTCCCCTTATAGGAATATATGATGTGTTTAAGCATGGCCTTGAATGTCCCGTTCCAACGTTCGACAACGCCATTGCTTTGTGGGTGCTCGGGCGTAGAAAAACGGATTTTAATGCCGAGTCTAGCTAACAATTCGTCTGTCAGTTTTGCTGTGAAATTAGTACCCTGATCACAACAAATTAGATCAGGTATGCCAAATCTTGCGAATGAGTCAAGTAGCGCTTGACATGCTGCTTTCGCAGTCAGGGTCTTTAGAAGTACAACTTCCGTCCAACGTGTACAGAGATCCACTATACTTAATGCATACCTATGCCCTCGAGATGATGGAGGGTCTAATGGGCCGATACAGTCTATAAAAATAACTTCAAAGGGTTTTTGTGGCCTTGCCAATGGTACTATTGGTACGCGGTCGGTAATTCGTCGTTTTGCAAATATCTGGCAAGTTTTGCATGATCGACAATGCTTCCTAACGTCTGTCGCCAAAGACGGCCAAAAGAATGATGCCTTAATTCTTTGCTTCGTGCGCTTCTCAGAAAAGTGACCTCCACACGGAGCATCGTGAGCTAGCTCCAAAACATCATTTCGCTTACCTTCGGGAAGTACAAGTTGCTTATATGTTCTCCCGTCAATTTCCTCTTTATGGAATAACAGGCCATTTTCAATCCCCATTCCATGACTGCCTAACCTCGCTTGTTCCCACGCTTCTTTTAGCGTCGCGTCATTTCTCTGTTCTTCACTGAAGACAGCATTCGTAGGCGTTTCACCAGATTCCCTAGTGACAACATTTACATTTTCTGTAACACAGTCATCCTCAAACTCCAGTTCGTCACGTACAATTTCGGTATTCTCTGTCCCATTAGTCGTTATTTCTGCAGGTTCAGCCATCTCCACTTTATCGGCTGGATCAATATCATCAACCGTTTCTTTCTCCGACACGTGTTCTAGTGCCTCGTATGCTTCAGGTGTAACCAAAGCGTCAATACCCTCAGATAGTTCTTCGGTTGCGGCACACAGCGTTATTACTCCTTGACTTTTACTTTCCTCACCTTGCAATGACAGTGGAATATAAACCAAATCGGCTGTGACCACGTGGCCGAATGCTCCTTTCAGTTTAATCCTTCCTTTGCTCTCGTCATCAACATCAAACGGTAATTTGCTGCTTCTGAGTACGGTTATATCTGCGCCAGAATCTACCCGTGCATTCAACATAGCGTTCCTAATCGCCACTTTGACTACCTTAGCCTCTTCTTGCCTTTGTAGCTTCCTTTCATCGCTCAAACTGTAGGAAACTCGCCCTACTAGCTTTGGCGTCGTGTTCTGCCCATTTTCTACTCTAGCGTTTCTCGGTACATATTCTCCTCTGTCATCCCGCTGGTAACGTCCGTTCCTCGGAGGTCTGTCACCTCCCTTTCGTTCATCAAACCCATAACGTGCATTCTCAGGCTCCCACCTACTATGCCTCTCAGTTTTGTGAGGGCTGTTATCATTCCTGCCGAGATTTTTACTGCGTTTTCTGCTTTCTTCATAATTTTCCGCTAGTTGTGCCACTTCCTTTGGCTTTAGCCACTCTTTCACTTCGTTTTGGATTACATAGCCCCTTATGTCGTCGGGCATGACTTGCTTTAGTTTATCGGATATGATCAATTGCTTTATATCATCGAAGCTTTCTACTTTCCGACTGTTAACGTAGTAGGTAAAGAGCGTTTCCAGTCTTGTAGTGAACTGGTTCCATGACTCTCTTTCTGCTTTTCGCGCCGTGTAGAAGAGACGTTTGTACTCATTAGGCGTCATTTTCATTTCTCTTAGAATGCCTTCCTTTAGTTCTTTGTAGGAAATAATCCTTTCCCCACACTGGCTAGCAGTGAATGCCCACATTTTTTCATTCAAAAACGGCAGAATAAGTGCGCCCCTGAGATCTCCTGGTACGCATAGAGTTTCAAATACTACATCTACGTTTTTGAACCAGGCTGGTACGAGGGGGTCGGAGTCTGGCATTGGCGTTAACAGGGCTCTCAATTCCCTGGCGTATTCCCCCATCACGCTTCTCTCTCCCTGCACTCGTGTTCTCGACGTTACATCATTCTCAGCTTGCTGCACTTGTGCCAGTTTGAGCTTTTCTAGCTCGATCTGCAGTTTTAAGGACTCTAATTCTAACCTTTTCTCTTGCATCCTTTCATCAAAGCTATCATCATCCCTAGGTGGATCATTTTGCTGTTCCGACGCGGCCGCCTCTCCATTTTTCGCCATATGTCTCGTAGTCACTGACATGGCTGACCCAAAGTGTGCTGAACAAAATCCCACCTACCTTCGCCACAACGCCGATGTCCTTCTTTAGGAGCACTGTCGTAGATCCAGCCGTAGCTGCAGAACTTCTCACTTGGATATTGTCCTGTGTTGTAAACAGTAGCTTGTAGAACCTCTCGCTTAGATATCGTTCTATATGGTGCGCCGTAGCCTGCAGAACCTCTCACTTAGATGTCGTTCTGTATGGTGAGCCGTAGCTTGCAGAACCTCTCACTTAGATGTCGTTCTGTACGATGGGCCGTAGCTTGCAGAACCTCTCACTTAGATGTCGTTCTGTATCATGACCTTTCTTCGTCGCCAGGCTTCTTTCATAGCCGTTGTGCTGCCTCAGATATGGCTGACGGGTATCCACTTAGACTTACCCATATCTGGTCATTTTCGCAGCTTCGAAGGTAACCGATGTCGTTGCAGTCGTCTCCATGTAGAAAGCCGTAGTATCCCAGTCGACTGCGCCAGTTAAGTTTGTTCGGGGGCGGTGAGTGTTTTCCGTCCCGATTATGTAGATACTATCGACACATTACAATGGAGTACGACTAACAACCAGTTACATTTATTTCCAAAAGCCCCGGAGCAGCCCTACATCAGTGGCGTCCAGAGAGCATCTGCCCGCGTTTTCCCTTTCCAGGCCGCGGTTCGTCCCTTGAAGTCCCTAAAATCGGGGTTCCGTCTCTGTTTCTCGGAACGCGCTTAACGAGCGTCCCTTGGCTATGTATCACCATGACAAGCAGGGCACATGTTACTCGAGGTCAGTCCCCATCGCCATGGACTGTGGAGAGACACTTAACAGGACAGTGGAAAGACACTTAACACCTTCTATCCCCAATTCTCCGGGAGAACTAGCAAAACTTGTTTACGGCGGCAAAGGGGCAAGCCGATGGTCCCCACTGACCGGCGAACCACAACGAGTTCTCCCTGTATCGTCATTGGTGACGTGGCATCATACCTTAGAGTGGCGAGAGTTTAGGGCGAACGCGCGGGCCATGTTTATGTGAGTTCTTTTTTTTTTTTGAACAAATTGCACATATCAAAACCTTTCGCGCTATGCGGTAAAATGACACACACACGTTCATCAGACGTCTGAATCTGAATTTTTTTTTTTTTTTGGATGGCCCTCGGGCCCATTTAACAGTAGAATCAGCCTTCTCCTTGATGTGCCGTACTTCTGCAGACCAGGACAGTGATCTGTCAACGACGATACCTAAAATGCGATGATGAGTGACTCTTCGCAGGCGCTGCCCGCTGACTTGAAGATGAAAGTCCCGAAGACGTTTCCTTGTGAAAAGTAACCACACCGTCTTTTCGCGCGATATGTCCAGTCCTCTGTGAGTCAGAAAGTCCGCAACTATGTCCAGAGCATTCTGCAGACGCGCGCAGAGCGCTGATGAACTCTTGAGGAACGCCAGAAACCACTCTGAACTTATGTGTGTCCCCTACGCAGGTACGCATGAAGAGCGCTCGTCCACTGAGGTAGCTGGCAATCCATCGTAAAGCTCTGCCCATTATTCCCAGCGAGAACAACCCACGCAACACATGAGCGTGACTAGCAGTGTCATAAGCCCTCTTGATCTCAAGAGAAATGGCCGCAGTAATCATTCCTTGCTCAGGCTCATCTGTTAGTCAAATCCGTCAATCCGCTTGCAATCTGCAAACCGTTCCACGTTAAATAACCATAGGTTCATCTGTCAGTTCTTTCCCACCTGCTTTTTTTCCTTTCTTTTTTTTTTTTTTTTTACTCTTAGGTACACTGCTCAGCGCACCGGGGTTCCGGATTGTCGTACTCTATTTCTTTCGCGTATCTCCGACTGATGAGGTTATTATTTTCTTATTATTAATTTGGAGTTGATATTGCTTATTTTTTACGACTGGGCTGATACCAGAAATCTGCATGGGGCCAAAGCAACGGCGGTGAAACGACATACTGGTAAAAATAACGAAAAGCTACCTTGAGAGAGAGACAGCGGAAAAACGCTTACTCTTATGCGGCACAATTCGCAGAGAACGACATTTGCATTACGACGACTTGGCGACCTGAACATCTCGAAATCCGCATGTTCCTTGACATAGTAGCAAGGGAACTTTCGCTTTCATGCCATCCTACTGTATGCGTTGCAACAACTAGCTGTCCTTTAAAGAATACTTTTTTTTTTGTCATCTCTGCTCCCTTGTCCACTTTGAAGAAGATGAGAAGCACGGTTCATTTAAAAAAGGAAAAGAAAAAACCTTAGATGCTGTACCTTTCCCAAGTATAGAGATAGACATGGGAAATGGCTGAAATGACCCCTAAACTGTCCTCGCCCTTATGAAAATGAATTTTTCCTTTCTGCAGACTTCTTGTAGACTTCTTCTTTCCTGTCTTGGGAGTGTGTTGACTTTGACTTCTTGTTGATCCAGTCAACAGGAATTGCTATTGACATCATTTTGACAATCTCTTGAACTACCTTATGTGCACCTTCTGTGGACAAGGTATATAGATGTCGTTGTTGACAGTTTGTGGACTTTTCTATGCGCCTATGTAGCAAGTATTTATTTCAACCGATTTTTTTTCTACATAGATGAATTCCGTATTATTAATTACTGCATTATCGGACAGTAATGTCCACAGAGGTCGACCTCAAGGGGGTACCGAGCATCCCATAGGGTGGGGGGGGGGGGCGGTATATGTATACAAAGGCATACTTGTGACCAGGGTGTCGAACCGAACCCGAACCCGAGCCGAAAACCGTACCCGAACCGTTATTTTTGCCGGAACCGAACCCGAACCCGAACCGAAATTTTCGGAACACTGCTGAACCCGAACTGGAGCAGAACCATAAAAAATAATAGCGGTAACCGGTTCGCAACAAAACGGTTCGGACATAGAAGTCAGCACAAGAGTTCCTCTTTATCCCCGAACGAAGACACATCGGTATCATCATCACGCGCCTATATCATGGATTTCAGAAATTTTCACCTACCAGTCAGACGACGACGTATAGTAAGTATACTTTCAGCATCTTTTTAACATGTTGAAGCGCAGTTGTCCTTGTGAGCGCCGCGGCTGGCGCCCCACGCACGTGGTGATGCGGCGTCTACTCTTCAGAGACGAGGTGCCACGCGGACGAATGCAAAAGGAATGGAGTAGGCCAGTTATGTAGCTCTACACGACGAATATGTGATCAAATAAGCGCCCAAGATTTCTTTTTACACGTGAGCAGTAAAAATTAAACACGTCAGAAACATGAGAAGTGGAGAAGGGGCGTACGCAGAACGGTGCCTGTCTGATTGGTCGTGGTTTGAAAAGTAAATTTGGTTCTGCTTATTGGTAGTGCAGTTGTGTCGTGATACATTGCCTTTGTGAGGTGGATTAACTAGTGCACTGCTGTTAGCTCGGACAGAGTAAGGCTGGCAGGCTTATTTTCGACATGCTTCAGTACGGTTTCAGATCGATTCACGCTGCGAAGGCAGTGTGCCGGCAAGTACTGTCGTCTATCTTACGCTGTCCATCTTATTAGGCTTCGTTTAAGTTTATCTTGCTGGCACTGTGCGTGTGAAAAAGAGATTTTGGGAACAGAAAGTAGCGGGACAACACCGCTTCATCAGCGTGGACTCTATTTGTAATAAGTGTTCATCCATTTCTTATTTCTCTCGCTAAAGAGCTACCTCACCGCTAAAGACGTCAATGCAGACAACAGCAGTAAGCTATTAGCCACGCATTTCCTGATAAAAGCAGTTTTATGGAACATATAAAACGGAAGCGTTGAACCGGTTTGCGAACCGGTTCAGTTTTTGACGTGGCCGAACCGGAACTGAACCGGAACGAAATCAAAACAACGCGATCCCGAACCCGAACCGAACCCGTATTTTTGTGGGTTGGACACCCTTCTTGTGGCTCTATTCATTGGGAGACAAGCTGTATGGGTAATATCTGCAATTTCTGGGTGTGTTGCAAAAAACCGTATGGGTTGTACACCACTCCCGGGAGGTGGAGAGGTCCGTGCTATCGGCTCTCTAAACAAAGCGGTATTTGAATCTGAACTTATAATTAAATCTAGTAGCTTGAACGACACTTTGCCACCTTTTAGCTACATATTAAAACACTAAATATATTTTCGACGGCTTTGAGAAGACGGTTCTTCGTATTATTTATACTTCAGTTCAGTACACAATATATTTCCAACTTATACGATCACATGGGGATCATGCGCATGCGACAGGTTTGCTGCACACTTTGATTCTGCGCCTCCGTGCCTCGCCCTCGCCTCATCACGAAGGAGTCATCGCCATTAGCATAATCGCAATGTCGTTGGAACGGTTGCGACATGTTTCAACTGTCTCAGGCTCTCAGCGTACGCTCGTTAATTACAGAACAAAGGAGGATATGATTTTGCGTCGTAAGAGGTAAGCTGTGTGATAGAAGTGTGTCATCAAGCTTCACTTATATTCATACGATGACTCTTGTGCTGTAGGTTTTTGTTCGTTTCGAGCTGCGGCTGCGGTCCTGCATCCCGTCAGGTAAGTGTACAAGTACTAGTTCGTGGCCAGTGTTGGTTCTGCTAATTTCATTCTCTTTTTTGCAGGCCATGAAAGAACAAAGGAGGATATCATTTTGCGTCGTAAGGGGTAAGCTGTGTGACAGAAGTGTGTGATCAAGGTTCCCTTGTATTCATACCATGACTGTTGTGCTGTAGGGTTTTGTATGTTTCGAGCGGCGGCTGCAGCTTTGCGCCCCATCAGGTAAGTGTAAAAGTATCAGTTCGTGGCCGGTGTTGATTGTGAACCAAATTTGTTGTTGCTATGACCATTTTGCTCGGTTTTACTCACTTGCGGTTGAACATTACTAGTTTGCGATTGAACGCCCTATTCAGACACATTTCTCTCCAACGCTTCAGAGACGTCGGTTTCGCCGAAATTCAGTGAATTTTGAAGTCCACCGTTACCGTGGGTCGCCAGAAGAACTCAGTCCGCATCCGGTCATTGACTGTCTATTGTGCGACGCGACACTGTGTGGCATAAAGCATGTGTACGTGTGGATGTTTTGTATGATTGTGTTGACACTGGATACCACTTTCAAGGTATGCATTTTTGGAATAAAATAGATACATATATAGTTTTGCAGTACTTCATTTCGTGTATTTCATGCGTGTTGCGATTGAGTGAACAATACGACGGAGAAGTTCAACTTCGCTCAAGTCACAGAAAGTTCACAAAAAGTCTTCACATCATACGGGGATGGTGTTAATCGGGCTTCAGTAAATCATGTATCTTCATCGATTGAGAACAATATACTGAGTACCTCACGTAACGCTCGTCGAACCTTTTAAAAATGGACGAAGGTAGTTTCGTGGGTGACGCCGACTCATTGACAGCTGAGTCGCAACAAAGTCAACAGAGAAATTGAGATCACATATAACCAGACTTACACATGAAGCTCACACGAAATTTGTGTAAAGTATATGGAGAGTCTACAGAAAGAGCTGTTACCTTCCTGTGAATAATTGTCAACAAGACTTAAAGTTCCATAAGTCAACATAAAATCAATATGTGAGGTAAACACAAGGCTAATAGAAAGTCTACTGAATGTCTGTGCTCTCTGTTGACTAAGTTCTGTAGAATGGGAACAAGAGGTCAACAGACATTTTTGTAAGGGTCGTGTCGAGTATATGCGTATTGGAACTTGTAGATTACTTTAAATACCTTAGTATGTTTTTTTTTCTAGTACTGTTAAATGGAATAATCATATCAGGTTCACAGTTGGGATAGTCGTTCACTTCCATCATTAGTAAGGATCTTCGGGGATGCTCCCTTGAGGATTTACGAAACGTTGTACCTTGCATTTGTTCGACTGGTGCTTGAATATGTCTGGGGATTATGGGACACTAGCTTGTTAGTCATTAGGAATAAAATAGTAAAATCCAAAATGATGGGGGCGAGATTGTCTGGAACCGATACACTTACTGTGAGAGCACCACCGAGTTGAAGGCCATGATGTGTTGGGATCCATTGCCTGTCTGTCGCAGGAACCTCCGTTTAAAATAATTTTATAGCATCTTACCACAACCACCACAACCACTGTGCTCTAAACCCTTTACAATACATTTCATCGCCTTCATATGCGCCTGAAAGAGTGGACCATCGTAAACTTTCCGCCCTCTCTTTCTTGTTTTTTTTTTTATTTCTTTCGATAAACGATACCCCCCCCCCCCCCGCTACCTGCCGCTACCCAGTCTATTTTTTTTTGTTCTCTAGAATCCCTAGCGCAATGCCTTTTAGCCACTGTAGGTGTTTGAATAAAAAATAAATATAGTCACCAAATGGGTACTCTGTTGGACGGCTACAATGCTGAGGTCCCTCTAGTCCAGGCAAGGATGGTGTCCTCCTGCATTACTCCTATGCATCGCGCACTGTTATGTCCAAGACTGTTCAATGTGTATGCGAGTCAGGACAGCCACCCTTCCTTGTCTTGAAGTCGTGCAGCCTGTGATGCTAGACCAAACGATCTCGACACAAAAGTAGACGAATCCCGCCAACCGGTAATCAGAGCATGGTTCTCCTTGCTGAGCTTTGCGTTACTGGAACCTCGAAAAGCGGAGTTTTTCGGATAAATCCGAAAAGTTCGAAACTTGCTCCACGACTAAGCCTTTGACTGTCGCCAGACAAAAAAAAAAAAAAGAAACAATCAATCCCCTAGTAAAGGGACAAACACTTAACGTAGGTGCTAAACTGCATCACCCTTACAGAATGTCATAAATGCGTCATCTCCTCTTGCTATTCAGATAAAAGTAATGCGTTTGTTTTATGGCTTCCTCAACAACGAAGTACTTGACGCAATCTGTCCTCAAACCTCGTTTGAAACATTCCCCAACCTCACCACCTCTCACTACCTCACAAAAAACCGAATATAACTCCACGCTACGATAAGGTATAGTTATCTCAAATACTGGATTCGTGCTGCAGTGTGATGCATTTAAATGGGTATTTGACAGTTTTGTAATTTATACCAACGATTTGCTTCAACTTAAAGGGACACTAAATTGCAAAAACAAGTTCACTTCAACTTACGTTCCGCGCTATGTTAATTTCGTATTGTTATCATAGTTCAAAATTTTGATTCCGTTATGGAGCTACAATCGAAATTATACCGGACTCCTTTCTACGGCGCTAAGCAGTGAACATCGTTTCAGCTCGTGCATCGGTGTTTTTAGTCCATGCTGCGCGTGCACGCGCGTGCCACGCCATGGAGCAGTCCCGGTGAAAAACATAGTGCCCGTTGCGAAGCGGACAGGCGTCTCTGTCCAAAGGACGTAAAGATAAATGTTTTCAGTGGAACATTCGCGAGAACTGTTGCGGGCTACAATTCAGTGAATCGGTATTGAAAAATGCGGCAGTGCGCATCATGCCGCGCATATACGGAACACTATGATCGGACCCGCTCCAAATCCACACGGCCACAATAGCTATGCGCACGCTTCTCCTGTTGTCTCATTGGATGTCGCCAATCTTTGCCTCCTGAGTACCCTATTCGTTGCCGCCAAAGACGGCTCTGTTTTCATTGCGTTTTCCTCCTAAACGGTAGCGCTGTGTGAACTCATTTTGCTCGCACTATACTAATTGGAACACGGACTTTCATTTGAGAGCAAGTTGTTTTTGCATTTTAGTGCCCCTTTAACAATCTAGGTCAATTTTATTTGTGGCACGTTTTTGCAGTCCGTAGCAGAGCAGCTTAATATCTTCCTTCGTAATATTGTGCACGCTTTATGCTGGGGGTTTACTGAAACGGGCGCATTTTGCCGACTTACCCCCGCGCTTGCTGTGGCTGGTCACATGAGATTTAGCAACGAAATTTAAACGTCTTCATTAATGTTTGCTATTTACCCTTTGTTGAGACATGGCTGCCATCTTTTCATGCCACTTGGCGCCAAACCACGAGGGAGGCCCGTGCAGCTCCAAGAACGGATTCGGGTCAGCCGTGGATAAGAGCCCTTTCATCCCGCTGACCAAACCGGACATCGCTGGCCCAGTCAATAGGCAGTGCGCCCTAGTTCCCAGACTGTGGGATGGATTTGTGGAACGGATCTGACGCACGGACTGTTGTATATAATGCTTAGAGATGACGTGCTTCCGTTTATGTTTCCTATTTAAGCGCGGGACCCCAATTCTTGAGTTGTCTGTCTGTCTTCAGTCGTCACCATGCTGCAATAAATGCTTGTTATGTTACGAAGACCGGACCCCTGATCCTCTACCTCCATCACGCTACCACTCGGAGACTTGGTTCGCAACAACTGGTTGACAGCGGCGGAATGGACTCGCTGGACCGCGACTTCGTGCACGGGTGAGTGTTTTGCGTTTCTTGGTCGAGATTATTGCCAGGCTGTGAGAATCGGTAGGCAAAATCGGTTAGATATCTTTTGTAGGGCGCCAAAGTGCTAGTGCGTCACCGAAAAAGATAGGGCCTTCGGGAAATTAACACTCAAGAGAGTACGATGGATTTAAATAAGTTGCGTGTGCCGGAGCTACTATTGCTGCTCGAAGAGTTGGGAGGTAATGCAGGACAGGTAAAAAGGAAGCCGAAAATCATCGAGCTGATTCAGGGGATAGGAGCCGATGACGATGAGCTGAAAGAGTGCTGGGAGTTGATAGTCCAGAGAAAGGAAGATGAAGAGCTTGCCAAACAGGAACGTGCCGAAAGAGAAAAGCGCGAGTACGACTTGGCTATGAAAAAGATGGAACTGTAAAAGCTAAAGCTCGAAACGGAGGGAGCCAGTAGGCCAGGATCCAGAAATGGGGACGAAAAAAGGGTCAAAATAAAGGATCTAATGCAGCCATTCAAAATCAGCGAGGACATTGGTTTGTTCCTGGTGAACTTTGAAAGATGTTGTGAGAAAGTCGGTTTTGACCGCGGGACGTGGCCCCAGAAGCTTCTGACATTGTTCCCATGCGAGGCCGCCGACGTAATTGCGCGTTTGAGCAAGGAGGACGCCGATAACTACGATAAAACGAAGTCTGCGCTCCTAAAAAAGTTCCGGTTATCCACCGAAGCGTTTCGACAACGGTTCCGTACCTCCGAGAAAAAGGTAGATCAGTCCTATCCCGAATTTGCGTACAGCCTCAAGGCATACCTAATAGAATGGTTAAAGAGCGCTGAGGTGTACAGCAGCCGCGACAAGGTCGTTGAGTGCTTCGCACTGGAGCAATTTTATCGTTGTGTCCCGGAGCCGGCAAAATTCTGGGTTCAGGATAGGCTCGATAGCGTCGACGTACAAAAGGCCGCTGAGCTCGCAGAAGAATACGCGACACGCAGAAAATTGCTAAATAGGGAAAATACTTTCTCCAAAGGGTCAAAAGAGGAAAGTAGAGAAAGTGGAAAAGTTGAGACGGGACGACGATACCCCCGTAAGCGTTCTGAAAAGGCTTCGGTTGAAAGGGAAGGCGCCCGCGAAAATAGGCCAGTTCTCCCTAAGTCCGGAGATAAGAACAACCAAACGGGCGAGAACACAAAGGTGTTCGAGGCAAAGAGACAGAGCCTTTGTTACACATGTAAGAAACCAGGGCATTACGCGGCCAACTGCCCAGACAAGGTTGTCATGTCTTACGTTAGTAACTGTCCGGAAAATGCTAAATTGCTAGAGCCTTACATGAGGGACATGGTGGTGAACGGAAAACAATGCAAGGTTCTCCGCGACTCCGCCGCGACTATGGATGTAGTGCACCCGTCCTATGTAACGCAAGCAGATTACACTAGCGATTGTGCATGGATCAAACAGGTCGTAGAGGAGCACAGCGTATGTTTGCTAATAGCAAGGGTAACGATAGAAGGTCCATTTGGGGTTCTTGTGACCGAAGCTGCGGTGTCCAAAAACCTCCCTCTTTGCTACCCGTACCTGTTTTCTAACAAGTCTGACCAACTGTTGAAGGAGAGGGGACAGTGCTTTTCGGAAGAGGTTGTGCTCGCGTTGACACGCGCAAAGGCCAGGCAGCTTGCGACGAAATTGCAATTTGACGACAAGGGGAATACTCCAAACCATGCGGCACCACCATTAGAGCAACGGGTAGAGTCCGACGCAGTGAATGACAATGGTAAAGGCGAAGAAGAGAAAAGTGGTACAGCAGATGAGGCATGTGAACTAGGTAGTGGAGGAACCCTCGCTACGGATACGAACCTAGGAGCGATAGAATGCGAAGTCCTTCCCCCAGTGTCCCGAAACTTCCAAGCCCTCGCTAGCGTAGAGAAGTCCGTCCTAGCAGCCGAGCAGAAAAGTGATCCGTCTCTCATCGACTTACGACATAAGGTTGAGGAGGGCTTAGCAAAGAAGAACGTCAGCTTCCACGTGAAATCGGGTCTACTCTACAGACACTACCAGGATAGAAAAGGCAAGGTAGTCGAGCAGTTGATCGTCCCCCAAAAGTATCGAAGCGACTTGCTACATCTTGCGCACTCTAGCTCCTGGGCCGGACATTTAGGCGTGCGGAAAACCAAGCTTCGGCTAACGCAGGACTATTATTGGCCAGGCTGCTGGAAGGATGTGGAGCTCTTTGTAAGATCGTGCGATGTGTGTCAAAGGGTAGGCAAGTCGGGCGACAAAAAGAAGGCACATATGCAACTTGTTCCAATAATTACTGAGCCATTCCGTCGACTCCTGATCGACGTAGTAGGACCGCTCCCTTCGTCATCATCTGGGTCTCGCTATATCCTGACCGCACTTTGCCCTGCCCCGAGGCGATACCCCGAGGCGAATTCCCCGAGGCGATACCACTCAAAGAATTAAGTTCGGCAAATGTAGTTGATGCACTGCTGTCAACCTTTGCTCGGGTGGGCTTTCCGGCAGAGATACAGTGTGATAACGGCAGCGTATTCACGAGCGCCCTAACGACGACGTTCTTTGAAAGATGTGGAATGAAGGTGCTTCATAGTTCCATTTACCATCCGCAATCTAATAGTGTTGAACGAGTCCACTCCGTTTTAAAGCGGGTGCTGCGGTCCCTATGCTTCGAGCATAAAAGAGATTGGGAAGCTTGTTTGCCGGCGGCTATGTTCGCGCTCTGTTGTGCGCCCCATGATACGACAGGCTTTTCTCCAGCCGAATTAGTCTACGGAAGAAGCCTAAGGTGCCCTTTGCGTATGCTACGGGAGTCATGGGAGGGGCAAGGAGAACACCCCACGGTGGTCGAGTACGTGTTAAATCTCCTAGATCGGTTGAGCCATGCCCAGGAGGTAGTAGGAGAAAACATGCGATCCGCCCAGCAGAAAGCAAAGGCCTACTATGATAAGAGTGCCCGAAAGCGTTCCTTTGCAGTCGGAGACCAGGTTATGCTGCTTAAACCGTCTAAACAAAATAAGTTAGAGGTGCAGTGGGAAGGACCCGCTAACGTAGTCCAAAAGATTTCGGAGACGAATTACGCGGTGGAAATGGGAAACCGGCAAAAAAAGGTTAAGGTGTACCACTGCAATCTGATGAAGCCCTACAGAGAAAGGGAGGCTGTTGTCAACATGACATTAAACACGCCCGAGGAGGAACATAACGAAATTCCTGATGTCGGCACCAACAAAGAGCTTACGACAGCAGAAATTTTCGAAACCGCTCGTGTAGGGGAAAATCTAGAACCGTCGCAGTTGGAGGATCTAAAGCGTGTCATTGAAGAATTTCGACCACTATTTTCTGAGAAGCCGGGAAAAACTTCGCTGGTAGTGCACGATATAGAGCTCACAAGTGAACAACCGGTACGTTCGAAGCCCTACCGAATGTCCCCGAGACAGAAGGATATCATGCAGGTCGAAATCCAGAAAATGTTGGAATTGGGAGTGATAGAGCCGGCCGAGAGCGACTTCACGTCACCCATGATTCTGGTTGAGGTCCCTGGGAAAGACCCCCGTCCGTGTATAGATTACCGTCGACTTAATTCTATAACACGTGACGAAACGTATCCCATACCGAACATCGAGGAGCGGTTAGAATAGGTAAGTGGGGCCAAATTCATTTCGACGCTGGATTTGGTAAGGGGATACTGGCAGGTCCCTCTTACGGAGCGTGCGAGTCGTTACGCAGCGTTTGTTTCCCCGTTTGGTACCTATCGCCCTGTCATGTTAGCGTTTGGACTTAAGAACGCGCCATTTTGCTTTTCGAAGCTGATGGATCGGGTTCTTCATGGGTTGGGCGACTTTGCACTACCGTATTTAGATGACGTTGCCGTGTTTTCGAATAGCTGGGAGGAGCACGTTGTGCACCTGCGAACTGTGCTACGTAAACTCCAGGAGGCAGGTCTCACGGTTCGTCCCCGAAAGTGTCAGTTAGGGAGTGCCGAAGTCAGCTATTTGGGACACATTGTGGGACAAGGGTTCCGCCGTCCTCACGATGCAAAAATCGCCGCCGTCGTCAACTACCCCCGTCCCACGACCAAGTCCGCCATACGAGCATTCCTCGGTCTTACCGGATACTATCAGCATTATATTTCCAACTATTCGCACTTAGCCAGCCCGCTAACTGATGCGCTGCGGAAAAATGCACCACAAACAGTCGTGTGGGACTCTCAGAAGGAGGAGTCCTTTAAATCACTAAAGACGGCGTTAACTCGCAAACCCGTGCTGATCGCACCGGATTACACACGCACGTTTATCGTCCAATGTGACGCAAGCGATCGAGGGTTGGGTGCCGTTCTCTGTCAACTAGATGAACGCGGCAGAGAACGACCAGTTCTATTCGTGAGTCGCAAGCTAACAATTCGAGAAGAGGCATACAGTGCGTCGGAAAAGGAGTGCGCGTGCCTCGTGTGGGCAGTGCAGAAGCTGTCGTGCTATTTGTCTGGGGCAAAGTTCATCATCGAAACGGACCACTGCCCGCTGACATGGCTGCAAAACATGTCCTCGAAAAATGGCCGCTTGCTCCGGTGGAGCTTGGTGCTCCAACAATATAATTTTGACATACGGTACAAAAAAGGGAGCCTCAATAGTAACGCCGATGGCCTGAGTCGGGGCTTCTAGCCGCTGGATAAGCTCGAGTCCATTGATCCTGCTGTAAATAACTTGTAAACTTCGACTACATTGTATCTTTGGCTCATGTGCTTTAAAGAATTCACGAACTTTCCTTTAGTGTTAGGAGATTGATAATCATTTTAGTGTATTGTGTTTATGGGACGCAAAATAGTTTGAATAATTGTAAATGTATTCACAGCCTGGTTGTAGTCAGGTCGGGACACGCAGAGCGCTTCCTGTGTGGGGGGCTGCGGGTTGGCGTGGTTGTTCTTCCGTTGTTTTCTGTTGCTGTGACCTCTTCCCCAGACCGTCAAAGATCGGGGTCCAGAACTTCTAGTCCGAAGGGTCCCCATCTCCTGGACGAGCTTTTCGCAACCCGAGCCCATCAAAGACCCAGGGTGTCCCGCAGAAAGAAAGAGTTTGGCCATCATATCAGCGGAGCCCTCATCTCATCAACTCAGCGGAGCAGCGTCAGGAACTGCAACCCCTTCGTGATGACCAGCCCGGCGAGGGAGGTGTTGTTGAGACATGGCTGCCATCTTTTCATGTCACTTGGCGCCAAACCACGAGGGAGGCCCGTGCAGCTCCAAGAACGGATTCGGGTCAGCCGTGGATAAGAGCCCTTTCATCCCGCTGACCAAACCGGACATCGCTGGCCCAGTCAATAGGCAGTGCGCCCTAGTTCCCAGACTGTGGGATGGATTTGTGGAACGGATCTGACGCACGGACTGTTGTATATAATGCTTAGAGATGACGTGCTTCCGTTTATGTTTCCTATTTAAGCGCGGGACCCCAATTCTTGAGTTGTCTGTCTGTCTTCAGTCGTCACCATGCTGCAATAAATGCTTGTTATGTTACGAAGACCGGACCCCTGATCCTCTACCTCCATCACGCTACCACTCGGAGACTTGGTTCGCAACACCTTGCGTCGTTATCACTGTCACAGCTACTTTGCCTTCACTAACGTTTCAAGAAGATCGCAGTTTTGAGACAAGTCTTGATCCTATGTGTGTTTTGTGGTTTTTGCTGTTCGATTGTTTGCGTGTTGCGCGATTGCGCGTTCTCTGACATCTCAGTGTGTGTGCAATTGTTTTCTGTCAGGATCACCACTATCACTAATCATCATCATCATCCTCTTAATATACATCATTATTACAGGGGGAGGGGGTATATGTTTATTCACACAAAAGGAGATTACAGGGGTTTTCTACCAAAGTAACTGACCAGTGCAAGTGATGCGGAGTTGCGGGCCTCACACTAGTGAAGGCAGAATCTGCATTTTAGTTTTTCTTAAAACCAAACCAAACCAAGTCCGGCCTTGGTGGCTCAGTCGGTAACGTTTTCGCCTTCTGATGCCGAGATCGCGGGTTCGAACTCGGCCGAGGACGCCAGCAACTTGGTGGTAGGGTACAAGTTGCTTAGACACGCCGTCTTCCGCGAGGGACGTTAAATACGGGGTGCCGTGTGGTAAACTTTCATCGCACGTTAAAAAACCCTCAGGTGGGCAAAAGCAATCCACAGACCGACCGCTGTGGCGTCGCCCATGATCTCAGTTGTCTCGAGACGTAAACCCCCAGGTATTAATTATTATCAAACAAATATCGAAGTGAGAAGCAATACCTTCTGATCAGTATCTATACTCCGCCAGTCGCTCCAAGTCCCGTTCGTAGCAACGTAAAATGAGATCGTGCCGCCCGCCGCGCAAAACATGCATGAAACGTAACTCTGGTTAACCCAAGTCGAAAATAGCGCATTTTATTGTGTTGGAAGAACATCGCGAAATGTATACGACAACAGACTCCGGTAAATCAGAGCTCAATAATAGGGAATTTTAGGAAATCGTAAGCCCTCTCGGATTCCGACTCCGTATCGCTGTCAGTCAATCAGGTATCAGCGACGTCATGTCAGTCACTCCAAAAGAATCAGGCGATTGGCTTATCATGTTTGCGGAAACGTTATCGTGAAACTTTACGTTCTCCTAATAGTGAGTTTAGTATATCGTACGCTATCGCCTTTTCGTACGTAAGGGATAGCGTAGCTGGTGTTGCGCACGTGAAAGATATAAACACAGCTGCGCGCATTGAGCAGAACCACCACGCTATCCCTTACGTACGCAAAGGCGACAGCGTACGGTATACTAAAACTCACTAATATGTCACGCACTTGAAACAAACAGCACGATTAGCTTGTCTTTTCCGAAGCGTTATCGTGAACACCACCAGGTTTACTGAAGCTTGCTTCAATATGCGTTCGGTAACTAACCTACACCTACCAGTGAACCTCACAGTGTCAAAGTCGCCTGTAGAACCTGGCCTCGCCATAAGATGGTGAACGATAAGATGGTGATAAAATGGTGATAAGTGATAAGACGGTGAACGTTCATAAGACGGTCGTCACCAGCATCCAGGTCAAAGCTGGAGAAAGAAAGAAAACACATTCGGGAACACTTCCTCCTATCACAGCACCTTTCGCGTGCGCTTTTTGTGTCAATCAAGGAGGCGGGGTCAAAGCAGCACTTTTACTAACGTTTTTTTTTTGTTTTTTTTTTCTACTGCTGTTGCTATAGTGTGCATAGTTTTTGTTGGGTCTGCGGTTATTCGTGGAGGACTTCATATTTCTGTTAAAAAAAAGAAAAAAAAAGTGAGGTCGGCTTAACAAGTTTCGAAGTTCCATTGAAAAAAATAATTTCCCTCAGTTAAAGATTGTCCAAAGCCTTTCTAAATGGTGGCAAAAGTTTCCAGAAGGTAATTGGCGAAAGTCCCACAATCATCGGGCGAGTATACGTCGCCAGTTAGAATTTATCAATTCAGGTGAAACGCCTTGTATATACTGAACACAGAACCGCAACAGCGTAGAAGGAAATGGGGAAAATGCCACACGTCAATAGGACCAGAAAGCATGGCTTACGAATCAATGCAGAATACGCTGAAAATGGCGGGACGTCGCTGATTCTCCACTAATACAATCGCAGAGACGACTGAATGACTGACGACGGTTTGCGTCTCTAAGCAACCGATTTCTTGTCATAGGCTGTCTAGTAGTAACCGATGTTCCTCTTCAAATGGATGCACCATTTAGGCGGTCTCGCATCTGACACTTGAGATACGCATCTAGGTTTGGAGTTCGAAATGTCCGAAGTTCACAAATTGCAAGGACCTAGTTCATTCTGCGGTCACTTCCCTAGTATTTATAAAGACTGGACGCCTTAGTCTAGCGTCACATGGAAATCCTAGCCGCCACCTTGGGCCCGACATCTTGCTCACTTCTATATGGGCATGCTACTTGCCAGCAAGCTACGTATCATGGCGTTGCACCATACGCGTCCCCAAACAAATTTTCGACGCATTAGGTCCGTCATAAAGCAAACGTATTCTAGTTGAAGGGCGCGTATACGATCCTCTGAGCACATCCCCGTCATATAAAATTGCTTTTATGGCCTTTCGGGGAGGCAGGCGCTTCGCCAGAGATTGTTGCAAACACCAGCTTATGGCTTCCTGCATTTCCTTGGTAACGTCCACCGGTGGCCCTCAGGCCACTTTCTTTGCCCTATACTGTAAACAAGCGCATTGCTTGGGCGACGATATCGTTGCGAGCGAGGGAATGTTTATTTGACGGCAGTTGGTATTGCAAACGCATACAAGGTGTTGGCGAACCAGACATACAATTCCGTCTGGAGCTACTTTTATGTGGGACAGAAGTCAACGTTTGGCGCTAGCCCCGTGTCGGGAAGAGGTGGAAGTAATAGATGATGTTGACGTTGATGTTGGCTAAAAAAATTATAGGGAGAGATAGATAGCAGTAGATGTGCTTAGTATTCTTGTAAAGCGGTGGGTCCATTTTACTGTGGTCGTGGTGGTGGTGGTGGTGAAGGTGAAAGGACTCACAGTTGTCGGCCTCACAGAGGTGGGCAACATCACGACTGACGTCCTGGGCAAATTGCGTCCCGGGCCGACTTCTAAGGGAACTGTGTGGACATACGTGCCGACATAGTGGGGAAGTGCCACGGACTTATTCATGTTAATGGACCTGCACAGTATGTGAGAATTCCGTGTGAAGCTCCGGCATGGCTATGTGCGCCTTTGTTCCTGGTTAATTTGTATAGAGAATGAAAGGATACCCTGCGTGTTCGAACACTGTAACATGGACATCAATATTTGACGACACATAATACTGTAAATGTTGTTGCTCAATTCGTATGTCGTTGTCCCTTATGGAATACCGGTCCAAGCAGCACAACATCTTTGCCTAATATTGGACTAATATCGGCAACGCCGGCCCAATATTGAACCAAGATTAGTCCAGTATCGTTGTGCTGCTTGCGGTATGTGTCCATCGATGTGTGATGATTCTTGCTATCGAAGGTCGGTGCCTCAACAAAGCAGTAACATACTTGCGCCACATGCATACTTTTTTTAAATGCATTTGAGATGCATTTTTGTTGCTTTGCTTGAAGTACATCACCGGAGTAACATAATTGCAGCGGAACGTGAGTAGGAAGCGTAAGCTAAAAGCCGGGGAGTTTGACGACTGTTACTAGCCCTGTGGTAATCAAGTATGACTTTGTTTGTTTGTAAGAAGAAAAAAAAAACTAGGAGAAATTGAACTCGTCTCCCGACTTGTTCTGCTACTTTCAATGATTTCGCACGGCATCAAATGTATACATATCTAACGGTATGATGGCGCAGTTTCGTATGCAGACGCTTGAACCCGAAGAGCGATATGCACGAGCACTATTCGAACACCATCGATTAAGCACGATTCACTGCAACGCACGAATTCATTACGGCACGTGATCACGTGTTTGACTCTCTTCTGTGACCCTCGAGAATTGCAATATCCTCCTCCGTGAACTGCCGATGGCACTCGCAGGGGGACTTGCGATCCGGGTACTCATCCATCAAAATACATTTCCGGGTAGTGGGGATTGATGGGATTAGTTTCCCTGACAACCGATGGGATTGCTGAAGAATATCTCAAGATGCTTTTTGAAGGGATTTTCCGAGGAAATGGATGGAAGTGTCTTCTATCCTGATTTTACTCATTTTCAAGGTGTCCGCCCATTTCATCGAACGCCGTGTCGTCGAACATCGAACACCGTTTCATCGACGCCGTTTTATCGAACGCCATCTCATCGAACCCCTTTTCGTCGAACGCCGTTTCATCGACGTTTGACCAAGGTTAGGTCAGGAGAGCCTTTTACGTATTTAACACGTTGCCGCAAGAAAAAGCGGCGGCCACCGATTCGATGAAACAGCGTTCGATGAAACGAGCATTTTTCGACGAAATGGAGTTCTATAAAATAGCGAAATGTCACGGAACCCATTTCAAGGCTCGCTCCATTCTATCACAAATGACGATGGGATGCTTCCTGAACTATCACAGTCTGGGTATGGTAGTGTAAATATTGTTATGAAATTAGCAAGGCAATCCAGTTTTCGAGTGGACGTAACACTGTGGTAGCAAAATCATACGTTGTTATTAAGTGTGGAAAAACGGGAAAGTTCGGTTAAGTTCATAGTTCAACACTCACTCCTTTTACACTCACTTGGTCGAAACTTTTGAACTACATGTTGAACTCCATCTAATCTCTGTTCTTCTCTGGTCATCATCTCTTTGTTTTCTCATTATCTCATCATCTGTTTGTACCCTCTGTGTGTAAGCGTACTGGGGTAGCCAGTTTTTCTTTATCACATCACCATCATAGTTAAACAAAAGAGCACGAAGAAAAAACTGACTGTGCTGTGCGTATTTGTGTGCTCCTGTTATTCAACGATGGAGTATTTCACTGTGCCCTACACTGACAATCGCCTACTCAAAACGCAGGAAACACCGCAGCGTGTAGAAGCAATGCAGGTATTCGAGGGCGCGGTCTCTCATCTGTGCGTCCAAAGCGGTCTTTCCGACGTCTCTGGCCACACAGACGTCTCCAACGTCCATCCGTGTTTAATATGCGGGAGACATGCTGAAAGAAGACAGTCAAGACATTACAGCCCCGTCTCGACGTCCGGAATGTCCTCGCTCTTTCGATGACTCTGAGCAACAAATACACAAACTACTTAAACAAAAGAAAGTCGGATTCCCGAAAAAGCAGTTACACTGTGCTTTGATTTGCTGTGCAAAAAAAAAAAAAGTAAATACGTTCGAATTTTTCCTCATTGCTCAACAACCCGACTACAGAAAAACCGCACTGATACTCCTATTTCTTACCCCCGTATTTGTATCGTCATTTCGTTTCAATCAGCGAACTGAAGTCGAATCACGTTCCAAGACTCTCACCTCCATGCATTTCAAATAATGCTCCGGAAAGAGATTTCTCGAAAGTTGCACCTTCATCCTCTCACGAAGATTGTGATGCTCAAGAAAATGTCGTTCAACATTTCGAAGCTGCACGTAGGACATCCAATATGCGTACCTCATGTTGCATAACATTCGCTGGGCCGCTATATGCGTTTGTCAAAGATTAGCTGCATGTCTTTACGGGAGCGCAATTCGCGATGCGCCCTGAAGCCTGTTCGCCTGAATATGAGCAAAATGCTCACAAGATAAGTGATACACAGACACGTATCAAAGTCACGAGGGATTTTGAAGGTACACGAACTCTGATGGATGCTATACACCGATACATTTCATGACGTGCCTGCGGTATTTTCCACTTTGACGGCTTCTACGTGCCAGCTAAAACGAGACAAACTGGGAGCACACGGATTACGATGACGCTCTACATGCGGTGTAATGAAGCGCGTGGAGCGTGTCCTGTGAACGCTATACTGTAGGGTGCCTCAATACCAGCTCCCTCTGCATAGGGTGCAGACAACCGCGTCGTCTGCTACGAATTTTCGCCATCTTGACTCCCATGAATAGCTCGCGATGCGCTCACAAAAGTGTAGCTATACGCTTAGCGATACGCTGCATTTTGGACATGATGGCAATTGACGTTCTGAGGCTGGAACACATATAGAAAGGACAAATACATACAAAGCCTCAAGTGCATAAAAAATTTCTTAGGCACTTGCCACCATGTTCAACGGATGCCGCTTGCGTCGATCCCGTCGTATGAATGCGTGTTTGAGTGAGAAAACATGTAAAAGTGAAAGGGGGTTGAGTGTGAGAGGGGTTGGTTTGTCCCTTCAGATGACGCACCCTATAGGAAGCCGCTGGGGAGGTGTGTTAGCTTACCATGTCTCAAGCATGTATTCTTGTTTCATGCCTCTCAATCACATACCGCATCTTGCATTGCTAATGACATCTACGTCTTGAACTGTAACAGTGTGAAATAAAACGTTCTTGAAAAAAAAGTGTTAGCTTAGCTCAATTGGTAAGAGCCCTGAATCGGTAATCCAGAACATGTTGGTTCGAGTCCTACAGCTAGCTAACCTTTTCAGTGACTTCCTTCTTTCATCATTACATTTTGGAGTTGAGTAAATACGTCGCAGAGGAGGTTTGAAAATGTGAGCGAAATCGGTACACAGCATTCATGCATAGTAAGCGTGGACGTCAACATGGCGGCTTTGCGGCATTCGCTTCTACAAAGGGTGGCTCCACCCTACACAGAAGGAGCTAGTATTCAGAGGCACGTCGCCACCTGCAGTCAGAGTTGGAACAACTGGACAATCGGTCTTTCAGTGTCAAGGCACTCGGGCTCGGGCACCCTCAGATCAGGCGTCGGGTGTTCTGGGCCGTTGTAAAACAGCATCCGGGCATCCCAGCGGTCATCAAGCTTTGATGCATGAACTTAGCGGTCGCGTACACTAATGTCGTACACGCATTATATAATCCCACTTTTCCCTCTTTTCCACTCGTATATTTTCTTTCCTGTCATCCCATCAGTAACCCCAAGAACTCCTAGGGGTCGTTGTGCAGCCAACTGTAAGAATTTTTGAGTAGCAAGCCCCACATTCGTAGAACTAGATTTTTTTTTTCAATCCAGTTCAATCCTACGTTGAAGCAGATGACTTTATCATCTTTATTTATTTAAAACATTTCTGGAGTTAGAGTCAGTTGGCGTTTCCTTGCCGAGCGATCTGGCAAGTAAGGAGATACAGCGGAAATAATATGAAGAAAGGAAAAGGAAGCAATGGATTGATGGATACATAGGAAAATACAGTGAATCACTGGCTACATGAAGACATGGGAAAGTTAAGGACAATTTCGGTTTTCGTTGCCGTATCTGCTTACTAAGGGTTGCTTCGCAATTCCCCCAAAATTAATACCCCAGTCAGAACGGCAAATATGCAAATTATTGGGACAAATATGCAGTGCATAATTGCAACGAAAAAGGCGTACGCCTGCCGTTTTCAACAAATCAGTGGAGAGAACGAATCAGTGGGGAGAACCAGCAAGGCGTCCTGGATATCTGGGTTCTTTCGTAACAGCCCCTTCGCAGTCTGTACGGTGAGCTCAAGTTGCCCATTACCTTGAAGTACTAACGATGCCAGGTACTTGGTATTTTACTTTAAGAACAATTTTAGGTACTTTGGCCAGACAGCCGATACTGAAGCTTCGAACTTGCGTCTTCATCTCACGAGGACAGCTTTTTTGAAGCACGCTACGCGCAACGTTTCAAAGGTGGTGCGGAAAAGGAAAAAGGATGCGTTTTCGCCGCTTGCAGGTCGGAACCGTCAATTTATTCACTTCCGTGGCTGTGGTACCGAATTATGACATTACCGCCGGGTCACGATGTCACTGCTTCGTGAAAATATATGCGACACTCTGGCCTCAGTATCTTTCAGGGGTGAGGGAATACGTCGGGTAGACGAGCGGTCTGCCTGCCTAGAGTGTTTTTGAAAAACGGTTTACGGGAACCCCTCTCCTTTGAGCAAGTAGAAGACAATCGTATGGATTATTGCGTGGTTATCACACTGGTATGTCACTAAGCGGAACTCAGAAGTTCTAGTTCACTTCTGTTCGCGTTTCAGGTTTATCGACGCTGCATGTAGTTGCTCCGGGTGCGTCCGGAACACGCGTGTGCATGGACGGCAATTATGTGCTCGCCTGTGCTGTAGCTGCAATGAGAGGCGACGTGCTCTGCAGTGTGACCTCCAGTTTGCTATCGATAAGGACACGCTATACAGCAACACATGAGACTGTTTTCTAGGTCGTCTGCTGTGGTAGCAGCGGAGCAAGGAAGGTTCCCTGCTTTTACACCAGTGTTGGAGAAGGGCTTCACGTCATAATTGCTGAGGCTAGGAATGATTTTCCCTTGAACCGATGCATCCAGGTTTGTAATGGAGTTCCCCGTGAATTATCCTAGCGATGAAAATGTCACGCGGTTTCGTTAAAGAACGTACCCACGCACAATGAAATGGGCTATACAATATCTTCCGTTTTTTTTTTTCTATAATCAAACTCAAACTCAGGGCTATACGGTGGCCTTTGCAGGAGAACGTTGCGCTTTTAGGGAAAACCCTGCCGTAATTTTACTGCACAAGTGACTGCTAACTCTGTTGTCGGCATATGTGCCGTAACCTATTTGCCGACCTCTACGTGACGGGTAATTGCATTACTAGTGATCAGTTACTTTTTGAGTAATTTGTAACGTAATCGGTTACTTTCCTGGCCAAGTAATATTTGACTAATTCAGTTACAATTTTCCGTAATCAATTACCAAGTAATCGATTATGTACTTTGAGACTACAACAACAACAATAAATGAAGGAGAAGTGATGATAACTTTGAGACTAAAGAATCCACATTGTTCGGGAAGAGAAAATGAACTGGCCCTCTATAAATTCAAAGACGGTCGTCTTACCCATACCCAGCGCGGAGGATATATATAGTGGAAGCGATGAGGTCGCTCGATACTTTTCTTGTTCTGCGACCGCCTCTTTGTCCATCCTTGTAGACCATCGAATAATGCGGAAGCTGTCTCTACGGTACAACACTACAGAGTTGTACGCAACTCGTTTCCGAGTGACCAGTTCTGAATAGTGAATAGCGAACTTGCGAGTAGAGCACCTGAGAAGTAGTTTTTGGGAGTGGGGTGGGGTGAGAATTTTGTAGGAATGTTAGGAGTAGCAGAACAAGTCGGGAGACGAGTTCAATTTCTCCTTGTTTTTTTTTTCTTACAAACAAACAACAACTTTTTTTTTTGTAACTAAGTAAAGACCTAGTTACTTGTATAAAAGTTGTAACTAATAACGCGTTCAGTTACGAAAATCGGTAACCCGTTACTCACGTTACTCGCCACTTTCTTAGGTTTACGCTTGGTGGTGGTGGGGTGACATTTATTTTGACAGGAAAAGCCAGGAAGGGTAGCTTGCTATTCCATGTTAAATAATTCCTTAGTGCGTGTTCCTGGGATATACTCTCGGCTCCAACATGGACCACATGGTGAATTACTATGTGGAACTTCCCGAAATTCCGTATACACTTCTAACACGAGGTGACCAGACCTGTTCAGCTCCTGGGAGCTTTTGGTCGACAGCCATTGTTTTGTTGAGTCCTAAGGTGACCAGCATGACGAATGCCGCAACGTCTTCCGATCGTATCATTGACCATGAAAGCATTCTTGGAAAAAGACCCTGGATTTCTTTTGTGTGTGTGTGTGTGTGTTATCCCCCAGTTGCTACCAATGGAAATACTAGATTAATTAAACTCGCCTAAACTGGGATCCTGAGATGGCATTGTCATTCTCTGCTGATTCGCCGTGTTGTTGCAAAGTATGTTCACCTGACCTGGACGACGAGATCCGGGGTTTATTATATGCTGCTCGTGCGTGTCATTAGCCTAGCAGCGTCCCCCGGAAGAAGCCCTTTCTCTGTCCCACCTCCTCACTTGTGAGCTCCAGTGAGAATCACTCGTTGGATTATAAGATGGCACAGATGATAATCACGTCAGTGTCACGACCCCTCTAACACTTTGCTCTCCCCGACGAACTCATGCACTCTCTACGCATCTCCACCCTTCATCATCTATCATCCATCCGTCTTTTTTTTTCTATATATTCGTGACGACGCCCACTTCTGTGTGGCCAACAATGGCGACCCGATCCTGCCATCCCCCCCCCCCCCCCCCACACACACACACGTCAGTGTGACCTGGACAGGGAAAGGTAAGAGAAACGGAAACGGGGTATTGTACTGGAAATATAGCAGGTAACGGTAGCAGAAGCAAGAACGAATATCGCACACTTAGAATACCTGAAACAGAAACGGAAACGACAATAATTTCCGGTAACAATTCGGGTACCACCGGACCCGATTTATTGCAAATCTTTACCGTATCATGTAGGTAAGTTTATGAAATAAACCTCAATGAGGCAAACTAAAATTAACTGTACATCTAAAACCAAAATGAACTATCAAACTGGAGCACATAAGTAAGTAGTATACAGTAAATAGAATAAGCAGAGTTCTTATACGCGCTTATGGTGACTTGGAAGTTGCAAGCGTGAGTAACATATTCCTAAAAACCACGTTCATATTAGCTCTTCATAGAAATCACGTACCTGTATTTTGAATAAACGTTGTCGTCTGCATGCATCCCTGGAGTCATCAAAATGGACTTGAGAATGTAGAGGAATTAAGTTTTGTCACGGTCTGAAAACTTTTTTAAAACAAAGTAAAGAAGAGAAAGAAGGAAATAAAAAAGGAAGAAAACAAAAAGCTGTGGGTGGGCCGGTAACCAAAACCGAAACGGAAACGTAAGGGTAACGAAAGCACCAATAGTGGTAATCGAAACTGAAGCTGTAACAAATAAGGGCCAGTAACGGAGGTGGTAATGGAAATGAACAAGATTCCGTTACCTTTCCCTGGAGCTGGGTTGGACGAGTTGTCCAGGGTGAAGGCGGCATAAGGTGACGGGAAGGTAGTATTTTAGTGCCTTCTTTGCCAGCCCACACCAAAATGAAGCAGTACATCCCACACGTCGTATTCGAATTTGAAGAAGCCTGTTCAGGTAAGCGTTTTCAATATTTTGGTTACCTGTAGCAGTTACCGTATCGAGGAATGTACACTAAAGGCACTGCTTTTCACTAATATCTCTTCCGAATATTTCTTGGAGCCAATGCCGAGTGAGGAGGTAGCCCGAGAACTTTGGCTGATTTCATGGTTTACAGCGATGGGGGGGGGGGGGGGAATATGTTTATTAAGAAAAACGGAGGAAAAGTTATCTATGCAAAGAGCCAGCTTATACTACAACGGCTTATAAACGTTAGCGTTTATCAGTTCAGATTAACACACAACCGGGCTGACGTCGTGTAACCTCCTAACAGTGGTGCAAAAATGAGGGAATAAAAGCAGCTGTTGACTTTGAATTTACAAAATAAAAAAAGAAGAGGAAAATCAGCCTCTTTACTAATCAGGCGCATCCTATTTCCGATTGATGTATCAAACAAAGGTGGCTGTATATTTGATGCAGCCATGCATTTCCACAGCAATTTTAGAGTCTTGCCCCACAGGCTCTCTCGAGGAAATCGCACCAAAAATAACCGATGCCCATTTCGATTACCAACTATTCTTCAAAGCGAATTTCATGTAAATTGTCGGAGCACATAAAGCACTTATTTTTTTTATTTTGATATGGTTGGGGCTCTGTAATACCATGGCAACGTAAGAGGAACGCGTTACTGTCGAGTAAGGCGAACCCGTTGCTTTTGCCCCTTTGGTAACGGGTAGCGTATTTAGTTCCTTTTTCTCGGTAACGTGTACAAGTCTGCAGCACTGCAGTTCCTTCCAGCGCGATGATGGAAAGAGTGTTCAGTGTGGCTGTGGACGGTCGTTCTCACACGAAAGTGCGGAAAATTAACGGACGAAAATTTTGAGAAGCAGCTGCTACTGAAGTTGAACACTGCCCCAATGAAATAAATTTTGCTTTCATGCTGTCTTCGCTTTTGAAGTTTATTTTTTACTGTACGTCATATAAATAGTATGTCTGAGCTTCAACTCAGGCAATTTCTCGGGGCCTTGCAGTTCGCAGTGCGCTCGCGGTTAAAGGGACGGCCTCGTACAGCCGGGGCGATTCCGAAACTCAGCCAAGACTATCTTCACGAGTATGTACACATACAATCGTCAAAGTTTCGTTCGGAATAACCAAGTCGTTTTCGAGGAATTTGTCGAAACGTGCCGTAATAGCAGACGACGAAACCTGAGCTTCTCTCATGCATACGTCACGCATCACGTCGGCCTGCGGGTAGGCATAGGTGGGCATTTTGGTGAAACCTCACTCGCCCTCACCCTCACGGCGCTCACTGGCACATGCCCTCACTCGCCCTCACCCTCACCGCCCTCACGAGCACATGCCCTCACTCGCCCTCACCCTCACTGCCCTCACGGGCACATTCCCTCACTCGCCCGCACCCTCACGGCACTCACAAGAAAGACCTCACCCATGAGGGTCTTACCCTCATAAGGTCTCCTGTGAGTGCACTCATGAGGTCTGAGGGGCGCCAGGTCTCTGAGTGAAGCCACTGGTGAAGCCTGAGGTGTGTGAGGTCAGTATGAGCACATTCAGAAATTAGGTCAAATGACGCATACCAGACGTGCGCAAATTAAATTATGCAGGCATATGATATGGTTCCAGCGACACAACTGCCGGCTGTGTGCACTTTAAAGGGCTGGTGTGCACGTATTTAGCAATTTCGTCTACGTCTCGCTGGGAACACAGCAAAGCGTCCTGAGCTGACTGATTACTTGGTGATATGGTTCCAGCGACCCAACTACCGGCTGTGTGCACTTTAAAGGGCTGGTGTGCTCGTTTTTAGCAATTTCGTCTACGTCGCGCTGGGAACACAGCAAAGCGTCCTGAGCTGACTGATTACTTGGTAATATGGTTCCAGTTACGCAACTATACCGGCAGGGTGTACTTTAAAGGGCAGGTGCGCCCGTTTTTAGCAATTTCGTCTACGTCGCTTGGAACACAGGAAACCCTCCGGAGCTGACTGATCACTTAGTGATATGGTTCCAACGACCCAAGTGCCGGCAGGGTGCACTTTAAAGGGCTGGTGTGCCCGTTTTTAGCAATTTCGTCTATGTCGCGCTGGGAACACAGCAAAGCCCAGGACACTTGGCAGTCAGCTCAGGAGGCTTTGCTGTGTTCCCAGCGCGACGTAGACGAAATTGGTAAAAACATGCACACCAGCCCTTTAAAGTGCACCTTGCCGGTAGTTGGGTCGCTGGAACCATATCACCAAGTAATCAGTCAGCTCAGGAGGCTTTGCTCTGTTCCCAGCGCGACGTAGACGAAATTGCTAAAAACCGGCACACCAGCCGTTTAAAGTGCACCCTGCCGGTAGTTGGGTCACTGGACCGATATCATCAAGTCATCAGTCAGATCAGGACGCTTTGCTGTGTTCCCAGCGCGACATAGACGAAATTGCTAAAAACGTGCACACGAGCCCTGTAAAGTGCACCATGACTGTAGTTGGGTCGCTTGAATCATATCACCAAGTAATGAGTCAGCTCAGGACACGTGGCTGTGTTCCCAGCGCGATGTAGACGAAATTGCTAAAAGCGGGCACACCAGCCCTTTAAAGTGCACCCTGCCGGTAGGTGGGTCGATGGAACCATATCACCAAGTAATCAGTCAGCTCAGGACGCTTGGCCGTGTTTCCAGCGCGACGTAGATGAAATTGCTAAAAACGTGCACGCCAGATCTTTAAAGTGCACACTGGGGGGGGGGGGGGGGGGGGGGGGAGGTACGTTACCGTCCGATCCATACATATAAAATTATGGGACAAAACGAAATTTCCGAATTCGCACTTTTTGCATATCGCGTTGTATAAGAAGCTCCCCCAGTGAATAATTACGAAACAATGCTATTGCAAAGCGAGGCGCTATAACGTCAGTTCGCCAGTAAGTTGCATTTTTAGCACTAGCTTTATCCAGATTTAAAACAGGTTACTTTGAAGCACTGTGGCAGTTCCCAAACTTTGTGGCCGCGATGGATGGCAAACACGCAAAAATAGTGAAACCGAGGAAAACTGGCTCCGTTTATTACAACTGTTCGTCCTCATTGATGCTTGCAAGGACACAATGTATGTACACAGTGGCCTCCCGCGAGCGCATTGCAAGACGTGATGGTGAACACAGGGTGCTACCTGTAAGCTTGTGTAATTACAGCCCTAAAATATTATAGCATTACACGGTTAATTTATGATGCAAGACAACTATGAGTATGCGCGACCTCCGCAGTGGCCGGCTCGTGGATTAAAATTTGAGCCCCTTTGGCTTACCTGGCGTGCGACATACTGCTCACACATTTTCTCATTTTTAAACGAAACTACCAGCATCCTGAGCCGATACCTTCTGGTTCGGAATGCGAGCATGCAGCCAACTCGTTATTAATAATTAACGCGGTCTTAACTGATACAACGACTACGCCATGAATATGGGGACGCAAAACGTGCTTTGGTGTACATACATACATGTGTTCATACATGTACATACATGGTACATACATGGTACATACATGTACATACATACATACCGTTGCGTCGGCCTCCAGGTGTCTCTTTTTCATTTCAAAAATGATCTGTTCTCACATGGCATGTTTCCATGGTACATTTCGGTATTACTCATCGGCAAGTTTCCACAAAATCGAGTGTTGCTCTACCAGGTGTATTAGATAAAAACAAAAGAGCTTGTCACATTGGCAACAGAAGGTGGCTTTTTTTTTCTTTTTCGTCCTCCCGGAAGGCTCTGCGCGCCAGTCGTCAGATTCTGTGCCCCGCGAACAAACTATCCGCGTGGTTCTTTCTGATGGACGGAGCTGCCGAGCGCAGTGATGTTGCACAAGGTTCTTTCATATCTCGCCAAAAATAAGATAAGAACGTGCGCGCTTCCTAGATTCTGCTGTACGATAAGCCCCGCCCGCGACCGAATAGTTGGATGATTGGGTGATTACGCTGATACCTCCTTCTCCTCCTTCAGTCGCTGCGCAGTCAGAAAAGGCGCTTGTGTGAATACACGGTAACTTCTGGAAGTCGTCTGCTCATGCCGATGCACTAGAGCGCGCAAAAGCAGACGATTTCTGTATCCTATCACGGACTTTCCCGCAGGGCGAGGTGCCGTTCTTATTGTTGCCAACACAGATCGCGGCATGCTCTGCAATCTTTATCAATTTAATTCCGTTACTTAATAACTGTGACGTGTTTTGTCGGGTAAATTGGCAGTATTCCATTTTCAACAAAGGGCAATCAAATAATACACTTTATGAGAGGGGCAGGGGGTAGGAGACCGTCCCTTTAAGCACAACGCGTTCAGACACTTCTGTTTTCTCTCACATATCCAAAGCAATTGGCAAAGTAACGCGTTACTTTTCATAATAACTTATTTTAGACTGCCTATAGGTTGCACAAAATCTGTTTGGAGTGCACACTGCACACTTTCGGACTGGGCTTTCGCAGTTTAATATCCCTTTAATGGAAGTGTCATTCTCTTCGCCCATGGGAGCTGTGCAGTGTGCACTCCCAACGAATTTTTTGCGATAACTAGGTTATGGCACATATGCCGGCAACACAGTTAGCAGTCATTTGTAAGTAAAACTGCAGATTTTTTCGTTCTTTCTTTTTTTTTTTTACAATGTGTACGCTACCTGTTGTTCGAAACGCAGTGGACAGAGAGCACAGCACGAAGTAATGTGTTGATGCCTTTGGCATGTCACAGTTCCGGAGTGGGAACTGTATTTGACACCATTTGGGCACATCTAAGCGCGTCGTCAAGTTTTCCACGCATCCTTCTACGACGTCTCCAACTTCCCTATGCTGTTTTCGGATGGAGTGCACTAAATATAATAACGTAGTAGTAGATGAGGCAACTAAACATAGAAGGACGGGCACAACAACACAAGCCTCAACACAAGCCAGTTGCATTATTCAATTGAATAATGGCAGTTGAAGAACTGTCACTGCCGAGGTTGAATCCCACTGCTGTGCTTTTTCCTCAACTGGATCATTATTCAAGAACTATATTATGCTTACAATCACTACGAGCTAAAGTACAATGATCAAGGGTTTTCAAAACGTGTCGATCATGTATATGGTAAAGTATGAAAAATTCCTCAGGTCGGGCTGAAGACTTGGAGGTAGTGGGTTCGAATCACCGGCTGTGCTGTCTGAGGCTTTCATGGGTTTTCCGGCAGATTTTGCAGACGACTGTCGGCACAGTTCCCCTGAAGACGGCCCAGGACGCATACTAACCCCCTCCCCCATTCCTTCCTCCTCTCTCCATCTGCCCACGTCTGTACGCGGCTTATAGCCGCAGTTGCTTCGGCCGCGCTAAGAGGAAATAACAACAACAATAATAATAACAATAATAATAATAAAGATTCATCTCGATGAAATTAGCGAAATGGTTGAACTGTCTTCAACTTCGACCCGTTTACTCTGTGGAAATGGTGGTTCCACAAATGAGGGTTCGTCTGCTCCACGACACTGAAAGCTGAGTGCTCAGCGACCGAAGGAAGAAAGGGAGGTTTCTCCTTCTGCATTTCTTTTCTTCCTTTCTTGTAGCCAGTCGGTTTCTTTGTCGTTACTCCGTTTTCTTTTTCTGATCTCGTGTTTTCCTACAAATGCCCGGGGAAGCTCCGCCTCCAGGGAGCTCATGACTCCAGCCCGGAGGAGTGTGTTTTCTTTATTTTGAATATTTAGGCGACGCACAGATTCTGCGGGACGGGCGAACGACCGAGGTGTCGACAGAAGATTCCATTAAGCGCTCCGTCTCTCCCTATTCAAGATGCACTAAAGTGCAATGATTCCTCCTCGCCAAATGAAAGGTACTGCTACCTTGACACCAGCACAAAAGGAACGGGGTTCATTGATTCATTCGTTCATTCATTCTGGGTTGTATCGTCTGTGGTTTATGACGTAGGGATCCCTGTTTTCGGTGCTTAATTTTTCAGAGATTCTGTGGGAGAAATCGGTAGCTATATCGCTCGCCACGAATCGGTGCCTTTCGGTAGTAATATTTGGAAACGTGAAGGCACCCTGTGGAAACCGGCGAGGAACATGACGGGAGTTTCCCATTCATACAGTGAACTAACACTTGATGTCCTTGTGTTTTTTTGTTTTTTTTATTTTTTATTTTTTCATTACAATACCAACTGTTAAAGTCAGGGATTGATAAGTTCGTGAGGTTAGCGATAAGTTAGCGATGCAGGTGACACCACACACCGCTCTTTTCACTGTAAGGAATTACCATCGGAGCTTTCTTGTACACTCCATGGTCTCTAGGTTCTTGCTGGGTGACTTCCTGACCTAACAGACCTATTCTCATTATGCAGATCTGTTTGTAACTGGCCTGAATTCTGACTATCGGTAACATTAAGACCCTGTGAGAAGCTAAAGAGGAAATATCTGTTCTTTCAAGAACGACCTCTTGTTCACTGTCTCCTGCAAAACAGTTCGGAGCGAAGGGACAGGAAACACATTTGAAGTCGACATTTCGACGACGATCGGTGAATAATTAAGTCCACCGAACTTGTAAAACATTTACCGGCGTACGTTTATCTGTGCTGTTCGGTAAATACCGAAGACCGGGAACCCTATATTATGAGCGAAAGGAACCGCAAATTATACTTCCCTCCCCTTCTCAAGAAGCTCCACAATGTAGAGAGGCCTCGGATTGGTCTCCTCAAACGATATCCGGCGATGATTGGACAAATCGTTTGAAGAGGCCAGTTAAAGCCGCAGCACACATTCGTGAGGCCAACAACGGCAAGCCGGTTTACGTCACCACCACCACCACCAAAGCCTGCTCCGCATTGTCAGCGCTCCTTAAGAAGGACAGGAAGAGGGAAAGCGTGAATCGCGTTTTTTCTATGGATTATAAATCACAAAGGACGTAACGGACGAATAACGTTCCTTCTGTATTGTTGTCGTGGTAACAGCATCTTTCATTTCGCGAGGATAAATTTTCGCACTTTGGTGCCCCTTCAAGTGAGCACAGCGCGGAGTTACCACAGCACATAGTGGTCACCTTCCACTGAAAGCACAACACTGAGCGCCATCATCGAACGCAACACGGGGTTGGTCTTTGGTCTCTTAATGCTCCAGTGCCATCCGAGCTCGACCACACGCAGAGAGGAAGTGATTCGATTAGCGAGGCATTCAGCGATTCTCCTGCTGGTTACTCCTCACTTTGCTCTGGAGTACTCTCGTGGAAACACAATTAGCAAAGTCGCCTTCCCGAGAACAGTACGCAGCATTGGTCCGTGTTCGCTGTAATATGTGCAAACCTGTGCTGAAGGGAGGTTCTTGGTATCATAAGTAAGGCGAACGAGACACTCTTACAACAGAGCTTCACCACATTGCGCACTGAAGTTCAACGATCGCACGGAATGATATGTTATATGAAAACGGTTAGGAGCAACTAAGGTTTATTTGAACGAGAACTTTCGTGCAAGAGGCTGCACTTCTTCAGGTTACACAAATAACTGCGACACAAGTATATACAGGGTGTCTTTTTCTTTTATACAGTTTTTTATTTAAAAAAAACTATATGGGCTATAGACATGTTGTTCTCACTTCTATCATCTCAGGGCTGGCGGACGTTCTTGGAAATATGTTGCTCAACCGTCGAATGACTAATTACCTAAAAATCGTTAATTAACTTTTTAACTATCAAAGCTACGAAGTTGTCCAAATGGAGACATCTGTTCCTTTCGGTGACCTGATATCGTAGCCGTTTTCAGAACAAAAATCTGTTTGGTAGATCGTCCGCAAAAAATTCGTGAAGGAACACAATTTTTTCCTTTATTTTGTTCATTCCGCATCTTCGGAGACCCGTCTTTCCTTCACCCCCAATGTGAGAGGGTGAAAGAGCACACTGTCGTCTCTTGCGTCTTGGAAAAAGATGAAAAAAAACAACAGAAACTGCAACCCAAGATAAGGGCAGTTCCGATAGCGTCACCCGAGACCCGATGCATGTGTTTTTGTTTTGTTTCCGCAAGTAAAAGCTCGTCTTCGACGCATGATGCGGCACTGTGGCGGCATCATCGACGCATAAGGCTCCTTCACCCTCTCACATTGGGGGTGAAGGAAACACGCGTCTCCGAAGATGCGCAATGAACAAAATAAAGAAAAAAAAACGGTGTTCCTTCACGAATTTTTTGCGGACGATCTACCGAACGGACTTTTGTTCTGAACACGGCTACGACATCAGGCCACCGAAAGGAACAGATGTTCTCATTGGGACAACTTCGTAGCTTTTATAATTAAAAAAAGTTAATTATCGAATTTTAGGTAATTAGTCATTTGACGGTTGAGCAACGTATATGGCCAAGAACGTCCACCGGCCCAGAGATGATAGAAGTGAAAACAGCGTCTCTATAGCCCTTATAGTTTTCTTACGAATAATCTGTATTAAAAAAAAAAGACACCATGTATAGTCAACATAGCAAAGATACAATAAAACAGAACCAAGTAAACAGATCGAGTTGGCTAGTTCTAGAACCAAGTAAAAAGAACAACCGGACAGGAATACAATGCACCACATGAGCAACTTGTGGTGCATTGTATTCCTGTCCGGTTGTTGTGTTTACTTGGACGTGGAAACCTGTTTTATTGTACCTTTGTTTGTTTTGTGACTGAGTCTGAATGAGACTTCAACGGTGAGTGTTATTGGATGCTGGGTCCCACAAGCCGAGAAAGTAGTCCATACGACATAGTGTATGGTCCACAAATGGGTGTGTGCGCGGTCACTACGGATCTAGGGTGCTGTCACTACGGACCCCGTGTGCGGTCACTACAGCCCTAAGGAGTGGTCACCATGGACTTAAGGTGCGACCACAAGGGACCTAGTGTGCAGTCACAGTTGACTCAGTGCACGGTCTCAAAGAACAAGGGCCCAAGTGAAGGGGGAGGGGGACGTGCGTGTAGTATCGTTCTTGCTACAGTCATAACTGCAGCCGATAAATATACATGCTATCAAAATACACACAATTATAATCTCTAGCAGTTCGTATTGATGGAAGTGGGTAAAATTAACTATGACAAGGAAAGAAACGGCGACAGGGGCCTTAAGACAGAAAACTTGAGACGAAAATTGATGTGCGCAGCACTATTACAAAATAACGTTACCGCATAGCAGGCGACGAGGGAAGAGGCCCCATCTCATCGTCGTCTCTTTATGCGTGTGTGTGTGTGAGAGAGAGACAGAGAGAGAGAGAGAGAGAGGAAAGAGAAAATTGCACGAGACGAGCACGCGGGTTGTACTGACTGTGGGTACCACTAGAGAAGGGACGCTAAGTTACGCTATCAAAGAAGAAAGCTGAATTGTAAACCATGACAGAAAAGCTGCTTACACTCCAACAGAGAGCGTAGCTCGTGTCGCGTCGCCCAGTGTCGTGCTGCGTGCTCGTGCCAGAGCACGCTGGTTGACTCTGCACGTTCTCTGCCGCTGGAGTATAAACACTCGGACGAGCAGCCGACGGCAGTCATACTCGTTATGAACGCTGGGTCGTCGAAGTTACGCCGGAGTACAAACAGCCCTTAAGTGTTGACATGTAATAATAATTGGGGACATACATCGCGAGACATCTGAGATCATAAGCGACGCCACAGCGGTCGATCTGTGGATGTGTTGACATATGCCTAAAGTTACCGCAGTATAATATGTCTACGTAAATTACGCTTTGCATGCGCTCTCGTTGGATACCCAACAGGACACGCTAGGATATGAGATGATTTCGGTTGGAAAAACAGTCGGTTTACTCAGAAAAGCGCATGCGTTTTCTGAGCTGGATGCCAGACTAGTTAGCAAGCAAAAAGAAGAAGAAAAAAAAAAACCTGGAGAAACTGGCATCACCAACGCACGTTCGCCCTGTGTTCTTCAGAACTGTTTCCCCGAACCTGCAACAGGGTGTATGGGGCCCTTAAGTGTTCTGCTGTCCCATACTGCTCTTCATGGCAATCGTCTACGACTGTACGTTATTTGCCCGTTCTTCGTCCGTGCCTGAGCCTGTGTATCTTCTCGCGTTCCTTGCCACGTCTGGACATAACAGACACGCTGCGGCCGTTTATATGGAGAGCTTGGCTGTTCGGAGGAGCATAACTTAAAACATTTCACGTGGCGTCGCGGCTGCACGACCCGTTCCCAGGGAGCGGTCGACGCCATGTTGATGCCAAGGGTTGTTTACAGTGCAAGGCGCGAATACACGTGCGCAACTCTGATGGCGAATTCCATTGGGAGATCAATTTTTGCCTCGCGCTGGGTGGGGTTTCAGTGCATGCTCTAGGCTGAGTCACACGGGTTTGCTTTGTCAATGGAATGCTAGCATTCAAGGTACGGTGCTATGTGCACAGCGCGTGACCAGCGTTCTTTCTCGGGTTCGCGTTGGTGACGTGAGGTTCAGCAAACTACTTCGGGACCGCACAAATATTTACAGTCAGCGGGGTGCGCCAAGTTTCCACTGTTAAAGAGACCCCAGCACCGGGTGTCGGAGAAGCCTTGGTGATCGAAACTATCCGCAATACTACCCTACAGCACGTGCCACATGTCGCCACGCATACAGGCAGCGAACCTTGCGTGTAGTGCACACTACTATTACCATTATCATTAGCATTTGTTCGAGATACACACGACTACCTGCTAAGGATGGAACCATATCGATATTATTATCGATATTATCGACATTTAATGAATGTGATGTACTTTTAAAATATCGATTTTTCATCAATATTCATACGGATAATACATTGATATAGATATTCATACGCGCTGATAGAAATATTGGTAATTCAGTGCCTTCCGCGCGCGAACAGGACTTGAAGAAAGAAGCGAGTCAAACAGTTTAACCAAACCTGACGGATTCTTTTTTTTTTCTCACCCTTTTGATTTGGTTTTGCTTTGGCGGTGGGAAGGGATGGGATCGGGAGAGGGTTAAACAACAGGATACCGATATTTCCTGTGCGGAACAAGCGCAGAAAGTTGGGCTAGTTGGTGTGATAGCATACTGCAATATTTGGGGTCGCGACTCGCGAAAGATGAGGACATAAGGTAACACAGAACAGGCGTCACTCACAACTGAAGTGCATCGCGGAAAAAAAGGAGGCATAAATGCACAAACCGGCAGCAGGAGACACATGCGGACATTCAAGACTTCACACATGCGGAATGACGTGTCGCTCCCAGTAGATAACAGCTGTGTAATTAGCTCTTTAGGAGGGCAACTTCTTTACCAGACAATGCAACAGATGGTTGACTAACACACTTGCCTTCCCCAGTTAATGGTATGTGATGTACAGATGTGATGTACGTTAGGGGCACCCAGTGTTGATGTTGCAGAATTCGTGAACCGCGTCGAGTTCGAGTCGAGGGCAGCAAACGCCAAACTCTGGTATATTAGACGCGTGCTCTTTTCTCACGTGTATAATACTTATACTAATACTTTACTTAATACTTATAATACATTAATAATTTAATTTAATAATTGGGTGTTTACGTCGCGAGACAACTGAGTATAATACTTTAGATTCCGCTTTTTAGAAACAAAGGGACAAACCAATTGTTTATTCGTAAGACGTCCCTCAGGAATCCGGCTCTTTGGCATTCCTTCGAGCCGAGTGGTGTTGCGGTTGATATATTCAAGGTCAGTTAGCCCAGATAAACATCATTTGAAATGAAAATGTAAAGGCGCGACGGAAGTGACACTGGCGGGGAGGCTGCGGTTTTGCAGTAAGATAAACCACACGAACATCTCCTGAGTGAGTTGGTCCTAAGGAAGGGTCCAAAACAGCTGTGCGGGTCAAACCTGTCACCTGACAGCGCTATTTGACATTACTATTGTATAAATGACAGTAAGTGAATAATTCACGATAGTGAACAAGCACAATAAAAGCCATTTCCACCACGTTACGTCTTGCACCCGGACAGGTCGTGTGCAACTGCAACGGAGTCGCAAATGAAGTATTATCTCTGGATAGAAATGAACAAGAACTACATACAAGGAACTTTAGACTGACTATAGGACACGTAGTGCACACTGCAATGTCCACCCGTTACAAAGGGCACATCCAACGAGATCATCGTCGTCGTTTTACTGTGCTCGGTTCGGCAGCACATGTTTCTACTGTACACTGTGCGATCTTCACTTAGTGGGCTTTCCAGTTGCCACAGATATGCCAAGGCGTCGGCTGGCATACGCTTGGGACTGCCTCACTCGTGAAAGCGTGCGAAGTGTGCTTACTGCGACAAGGATGTCAAGCAAAGTGGCGATACATACCACTATCCTTCGTGAGCACTTGAGGAGATGGCATGCTACAGGAGAAACAGAAAATGAATATGTGACACAAGGGATCAGCACCTCTATAGTACTCTTCACGTCCACGTCATGCGGAGTGCCGGCAACATGGGCAACTTTTTTCAAAAGTTCAAGTAAAGGCATGACGGCTTTTCAAATCGATATATCGATATATATTTTCAGGATACCGATATATCAATAAAATATCGATAACTTATCGGCTTAATTTATCGGCGATAATTTATCCCTGCTCCGCCAATGGAACATTCAACACATGCCCCGATTCTGCTAATGGAAGTTTTTGCGCCTTCCCGCAAAACTTTGAGCCCGCTCTGCCAATGGAATGCACCAGATTGCATTGGGGCATCGGCCACGAGACTGCGAAGAACAGCGCACGTCGACATGTGAAAGTGCATGTGACTAACCGTTCACCGCGCTTTTAAACAAAGGTTGATCCTGAGTAAAGTAACGCGGATGGCCAGACCCTGAGATTTTCGTGCGCGTTCCATTCGTAAAGTATGAAACCCCGGGAAAGTGTTTCTTTTTTATTTGGGGGCGAATGTGGCGTCAAATACCAACAACCAGAATGCATCGAGTTGAAGAAGAGATACAGTCAAACTTCTTTACAACGAAACTCAGGGGACAGCAAAAACAAAAATCGGAGTAAATGTATTTTCGTTAAAAAGGATGTCCATTATTGGACCAGCGGGACCGCAAAAAAATTTGCTGTAGTGGTATTTTCGTTAAAAAGGTGTTCGCTATAAAGGAGTTTGACTGTAGTAGGTGACCGCACTTGTGTGTGTTTCAATATCTTGAACTTCGAGCTTTGATGTTAGTGTACGCTTATGAGTTACGGTGTGGATGTCTGGTAGTGGCTTATGATATCGTTGAAGGATTTAGGATCGTGATGCTCATGTCGGATAAAGTTGGTGACTTGTGATGTCCACGTGGAAACTATATTTCGCTTCGTTGTCACGTGTTCGAAAACTATGGTGCACACTGTGATGTGATGTTAATAACGAATGCTATGATAAGCCCATACGTTTATAACAATGACCGTACTTGTAGAAGTGTGCGGACATAAGGCCCATGCAGGTAAGTGTGCGACATGTCACAAAGAAGAAGAGAAGTAAAGTGCACGCTGAGAAATGGAACGCAGGATCAATTTGCAATTCTAACACATCAATGGACATGCGATATTTTCGTTTTCCTTTTCACTTTCATGCTTATCCTGCCCCTCACCGAGTCTCATTCGTCTTTTCTTCTTTGGTAAGTGATGTGTGCCTGAAAACGGTGCTCTCTGGTGATATTGGCAAAACCCGGCTATTGATCACATTCAGCTGCAGAAGAATTATGGTCTCACGTCGTGAAGATGATGCTTGATCTATCGACTTCATCCTTCGTCATTTTTTTAGTGCTTTGTGCTGATAAACGAGTTTTTCGCTTCACCTTATTTCGTCCCGTTATAATATCTTAGCTCTGACCTGAAAAAGTACGTTCTTTCTTCGTTCCGCCTTTCAAACAGCGTGAACTTGTCAGTCTCCCATATTTCGACATCCAGCTTGACACAGATGAACTGCAGCACATTGAAACCCATACCAACCAACACACGAGCAGTAAAAGGGTGTCTGCTTTCATCTTCAAAGCTCCGGGATGGGATATTAGTGATGACGACCGTACCGTCGCACTAGACCAACACATTCTTTCTTCCTCTCGCGTGCCAATGAGACATGATGTTATGTGCCACGTGTCGATACTGAGTGGCAACGGGAGAAATAAGAAGCTCCCTTTCCGCAGAATTGGCTGCACCTTTCGCATTAACACGTCGCCAAAATAGTATACTATATCTTTTCCCCCTGCACTGCAGAAAAAAAAAAGAGTGGGGCGCTTTTGCGTTTTTTTTTTTTTTTTCTGACGAAACGTCTCGCAGGCATAATGTGTTTGACTATGTATACCGCAATGTCGTTGACAGTAGCCAATAGAATTTCCCTGTAATATCTGTAGATACTTTTAATGCAGCATCGCTGTATCACTGTGCGTGCGTGCGCACTTTTCTGGTGTATTAACTTGCATTCATTTTACATCGCAACATGTTCCGAAGCGAAGGGGCCTGGCACGTCCCAGGCACGTTACGAAGGGTGGCCTCAGACTCGGCGTCCGATCCAGGATTTCTGGAAGGAAGTCGTCTTGAACAGCATGGCACATGCACTACCTGAGGTCAATAAAATCACCGTGTCACGACAGAATCTTGGGGAGAAGTCAGGACATCCGGACTACCCCTCTAGGTCCGCACTTGCACAGACTGAAACAACACGCGCACTTGAGCTTGCACTTGCGCACATGCGCGTTTGTGCGCGCAAGTGAGCTCTTCGTAGAGGTGCATCACGTCAGCTGTTGCTTAACCAAACATCTGGGCAGTGACAGTAGTTTTCGTAAAAGTGTGAGCTGTATAGAGGGAAAAAGAACGTCAAGAGTCGTGGGAACCTATAGCGAGTAAAGTCCGCGCTGGTACACCTGCGCCGACGAAAAGTGCACTTCCTGTGCTTGGTGCCTGCACGAACGTTCACGGGCCTCCTCAGTCGTGTCCTCGCAGTAGCTTCGGTAGTGCTCCGTGCAGGTGCAACAGTCCTCAACTCTACTCGCGTGAAAAGCACTGTCAAAGCTACTGAGGAGGCACTGAGGAGTTTCATCAACGCTTGTGCAGGCAGGCCAAGACAACGCGAACGCCAATGTCACTCTTGTCGTCGTATTGGAGTGCGAGCCATCCCGTGTTACAGCGTCGGGCGCCTTTTCTTTCCAGAAAATACAGTGTCAGTCACGCAATATAATTATTCAAAGCACAAGCGCCCACAATCACACGGATGTTACCGGAAACGTTAAAGTACTCAGAGCTCTCGCCTAAACTTCCTCAAACTCTATTCGCTCACTATAGGGCCACAACGCTGGTGCACTAATAATGGTCAACCAGTGTTGTACAAAGCGGCGCTACTTGTAGCACTGCTACCGTATTCGCTACTTTTTACAGCAGCGGAGTAGCGATCCCGCTACATTCTAAATTCGTAGCGGAAACAAGTCTTTCCGCTACAAATTCGTGTAGCGGCGATCTCTCCGCTACCACTACTCTTCATAAAATGAAAAACGCGGGACATAGAGGAAAGCGCGAGGCCTCGGCGAAGCAGGCTTTTTTCTTCCTATTCCCTTTGTTCACTTGAGATGGAGACGGACATGTCTGGTAATCCTCTTCGGCTTCTATTATACTCATAAGCTAAGCTCCACGGGGAAAGTGATCAGAAATGATGCTATTCTGTGTAATACTTCAGAACATGTTGAATTATATGTTTTTTTTTCCTTTGTATTTAGTGTCTTTCAGATTGTGTTTTACAAGACTATTGTTCGGGGCGAGTACACACACACACACACACACACACACACACACACACACACACACACACACACACACACAAACACACACAAACACACACACACACACACAGACAGACAGACAGACAGACAGAGAGATACATGGGATGGTGATGTGTTGGGCGATTCACCGCCGCTGAGGCGGTACACAAAACGTGGTGTCGCCTAGAACATGTACACGACAATACGTCTGGAGCACAACAAAGTATTTCCGTAGTCGTCCCACCTCGAGGCATAACCCTGTGCGAAAGTGTCACCATGACCCTGTCAGTGTAACAATGCGCGCTATATTTGCATTAGATTATGTTTTAGACGCGCATCAGGTGCCTCGAGTGCTTAGTAGAAGTGGTGGAAGGTCATCTGCATATCCCGGGAAGAAAGCTCTTCTCGAAAAAGAAAAAAATAGAAAGATATCGCTAGGATTAACACACACACACAAAAAAAAGATAGACGTAGGTCGCGCTGGTACGACCGGCTGCCCTATGACACCTGGTTCGTGCGGAGCTCTTCCGAGGGGGAGAGGTGACCCCGGACACCTTCGGGTGCCCGGGCTTGAACACCTTCGCCTCGGAGGCGCCGGACTGCAGGCGGCGGCGGACGGCAGGGCCGAGGAGATATGATGCGAGAAAAAAAAAAAGAAAAAAAAAGGATGAAATAAAAAAGTGAGCCAAGGGAATTTTAGGGTTCTCAAGATCAACTTTTCAACGACTTTCTTGTACAACATTTTTCTTCTTCGAGAGTGGGGATTTGGTGGACGTCATGTTTGTTCTGTCTCTTGCAGGTATGAGCCACCGGACGGCCTTGGGTTCGTGAGACTACTGAGCACTGAGCGTCGAGTAGTCAGCTCGTCTTCAAAGATCAGCAAGTATGTCCTTCGGGTAGAACGCTGGGCACACCGCGCCGGGTGTCGGTGCTGCTTTGCCGACACCCCAGTACCTTCTTCACGCTTGAAAGGTGGATGGCCCAGTTTGTCGAAAGTGTTCTTCAGTGTGCACCTACTAGAGTCGAAGCGTCTGCAGGTGACCAGCATATGCTCCGTGTCCTCCATGGTTCTGCATGTTTAACTGGGCAAGCAAACGACACCTATCTTGTGCAGGAATCCTGCTGTTAAGGGGACACTGATTCGCATGCAATAAATAACAGACACTGCGACCGGGGTATCTTAGATAGGAGACAACAGGCGCAGTTGGCGCTGATACGTGCGAGGGACGAGCGTTGCATGTCGTTGCATGTTTGAAAAAAATTTAATATAACGTGGTATTAACATGAACAGAAGGGTGCCAACGAGAACAGAAAACTTGGATGAATAAGAGTGTGAACAGTTCAGTATGAAAAAGACTATGTACAATTCAGGACATCTAACGTCTCTGCCGGCGAAACATTCAGTCAAATATTTACAGAAGAACCTAAATCCACGAAGAGCACAAGCCAGTACGAATCAGACTCTATACAGTTCAGGACACGCAACCTCTCCAGGGGCGAAATACAACAGCGAAACTTTCAGCCAAGTCTTTACAAACAAAAAAAGAAAAAAAAAAAAACAACAGGAGGGTACACTCTGTACAACAGCAAGACACCCACATCGAGGTATGTACAACAAAACTGCAACAGAGAGGTACAGCACGTGTAGCAACGTAACCATACAACAAAACACCTTATGAGGTACAATATGTGCAGTTAGCGCATGACACGATGACTCGTCCACCAACGACACGAACAGAGGGATGTGAACACCACAGCCGCTCGAAGGTGACCTGTCCCAACGCAAAAAAAAAAAAAAAAAAAGAACGCTGCAGGATGTTGACTCATCTTCCTAAACTTTCCCTAACCATTTATCCCGCTTATTACCCCACTTGTTATTCGTATCTTGCCTATTTCTATCCTTGAGTCATCAACTGAGACAAGTTCTAAAACATTACCACATTGCTATCGCACTGAAGTGCAGCATCCCATCGTATACTCTCGAGGAGTTCCAACACAACTGTGCGTCACATTTAAACCACCCCGCATATCTTACCAATTCCCTCCTCTGGAAAGCTTTCAAATGCTCGGGAAACATAATTTCATTCATGCTTACTCACTGAAGTGGAACTTGATGACCCCGTTCACCAAACTGAAGCCTTTGCACTGCCACTGTTTGAAGAAATTTTGCGGCCCCAAACGTGACCTTTCCCTCCCAAGCCACATCCGAACATAATAGCTCACAATATTTCTAAACAATCACCTCCATGAACAGCCCTACACCTATTAAGCCACACTTGATAGACAATTTCTGCGGCGACCAATAGATATAATCTTTGCTGCTTCTTAACTACTTGCCCGATATGGATCCCCACAGCTTGTTCAAAAGTTATACTACTTAATCCAAAATATTTGGAAACAGCACCGCAAGCCGTGCAACGTCGCCGGTGCGCCACAGCCGTTTCATGGCCACATGTTCTTAGAGAGCCGATTTCGTAATGAGGTTAGCAAATAGTTTGCATCTGATTTCTGTGGTGTGCAATCCCATACCTAATCCGCCTGCTCGTTTCCACTGACACTGCAGTGCCTTGGAATCCACTGTGTTATGACGTGTGACCTTTTGTGAATAAGTATTGGGCCGTTTGGTACACATAGATACATATGGGTACATATTGGTACATATACAGTTGGTACATATAGGCTAGGAGGGGGCAATTCCACCCTTGTGAAAAACAAGCGTTGCTGTATTTGTATCTTTGTGAGCTAAACGGGTGAAAGTTGCGACTCCAGTATCTTCTGTTTGCTGTGGAATTTCTTCGCCTCACCTTAGGGTGTGGCCTTTTGTTACTGCAGAGTCGTAAGCTGCAATGACGCTGAAAACGAGTTGTGGAAGAGAGGATTTTGCCGAAGACAATATCGAATACTCTCAGTGCGTTTCGCCTTTGAGTAGCTGGGACCAGGCACCTCTTATGGCACGAAGGTGACATAAATTTCAAAATCTCCGTGATGCGTTTTGTTGACACTCCAGCGGGAAGCTCAAGCGCGGCATATGCCTTGACGTGTTTGTGGGAGACTTCGCAGCACGAGATCGCCTGGCGGCGAAAACATAAAATGTGCTCTTAATGCCACGGCGGACGTGCACATATGTACTGCCATTATACGAGACAACCCTGCAGTAAAGCATTCGGAAGACAAGAGGAAACGTCCACTACATATGAACTCGACACCGACACCTCATTACTCAACCGCAGGGGTGGTGTGTGTGTGTGTGTGTGTGCAGCCGCCTTTAGCAACAGACGTCAGAACACCGTGCACCACAGGCAATCTTTTATCTCTTCTTCTTTGCTACTGCCGTTCACTTTGCTGAGTACTACTGCGCTTGAAAGTGGCTAATGCGTGTAAGTCATTAGGCTGCCGTAAATTGTTCGCATTCTCAGAGGACCACCCGTAAGCGTAAAGGAAAGTGATGCGGACCGTGAGGCCTGACACATGGTTTCCTTGGTGATGTATACGCTACGCAAGTAGGTCGGCGGGCTGCGCAGCTCCTCAGTTTCCCTATTTCCTTGTGGTGTATACGCTATGCAGGTCAGCGGGCAGCGCAGCTCCTCAGTTTTCCTATCTCCTTGTGGTGTATACGCTATGCAAGTAGGTCAGCGGGCTGCGCAGCTCGTTAGTTTCCCTATCTCTTGCCTGTGGAGGCGCCATGCCTGTCTAGGAATTTATTGCTGCATAGTGAGTGGACGCTGGTTTCGTGACGTGGTTTCGCAAGACTTTACCCGCTGTAACGCGCAGAGACAGACTGTCGCTCCGTATTGTTCACTGAGATTTCGAGTATCTCTTTACACTTGGCATTACAAACGTCACTCCCTGCTTCACGTGGTCGTCTGTCCCATGACTGCGTGCACCACTCAGCTCTCACCACTCAGCGTGCACTTCGCTCAGCTGAGCAGTTAATTCAAACTATAAGCAGGAGACTTAGGTAGTGGACTTTGAATAACTCAACGAGCACGAGATGAGAGTGTGACCTTACCAATAAATGTCGCATTCTGATTCAGACAGTCCTCTGTTGTTGCGCCAGGAAACATCAAATCAATCAATCAATCAATCAATCAGTCAGATGGGGTCCTCCCTCAGGGTCCAGTTCTCTACACAGTAGCCGACCTGCAATATGTTTGGCAATAGTGGGAATCGTAGGCGTACACGTTCTCACACTTATATGACTAAAATGTTCAAGCATGATAGCTTTATTCACTAAGATCCTAAGCTCACTTTTTGTTATCCGTGTTGGTTGTTTTCTTGGTTTCAAGACCATCCTACAACTCTTTCTCTTTTCTTAACCTGTTGAGCATATTGGACTCTGTCCGATTGCCCGAGTCGGAGGGCGGGCTTCTTAGTTAAAAAACAAACAAACAAATAACGGATTCCCTATATTCAGAAGCACGTAAAGTAAAATTCCGTGACTCAAACTGCGGTGAAGAGCTAGCACCTGAGTTTCCCGAGTAGCGCTATTGGTGGTAAGTGAACGTAAGACGGGTCCAAGAAAATTAATTGCCCGCTTCATCGGGAGAGTGTTCCTCGCGGAATTCCGGATGGCCATTTCTCGACCGCTCCTCCATGCCACCGTGGTTGCCTGCCAGCCACGCTCCCAGTATCTTCGCCGTTCGCGTTCATCTAGGCACTTTCTTTCCTGTGCTCGTGATCCGTACAGCCACGGTCGCTGCGGAGCTCCGGGAGGTGACTCCGAGCCGCGCTCATCAATTTGGCTGACGGGGGAAAGGCGCGCAACAATAACATCGCCTCTTGTAGCAACACCCCTCTAATTATCTTGTCTCCGTGGGTGGCAGGGAAGTTTCTGCAACCCGACTGGACAGCGCATCTTTTCAAGTGGTACCCTGCCTAGATATGCCCGAATGGACAAAGTGACGAGGGCAGGCTGAAAGCATATTGCGCGCATTCAGGGAAATCCACTAAAGAGAACTTACGCCGTTTACTCTAGGAGAGCAATCTGTTCCCGGCCAGACACCGCGATTTCCGTGGAAGACAGGGGGCCTCGTGAGCGCGCCGCGAAATGGGAAAATTGCACCGATTTCCGTTGAAAGAAATTTGAATTCTCATATACGCGCCGCTAAATGGGAACTGGCTTTGGGGGCACTGAACAGAACGAGAAGTCGATACAGCCTAAGACAGGGGCCTCAAACTGAAATAATCTGGGCTGATCACCATTCACAAACAGAATGCACTGTACGGTCGAACGTGAAGCTCGATTCCTATAAGCTCCGCGTAGCAACCGTAGCATTAAGCTGCGCACAGACGTGGAGAGAGAGAGAGAGAGAGTATACAGCAGAAAGAAGTAGGAGACAGCGGGATTAATTTAAGTCCTGAGTCGACTTCAAGAGGAACTCTACCGACTCGAACGTCCGCCGGAAAATACAGAGAAAACCTCAGACAGCAGAACCGGTGGAAGGATTCGAACCCACCACCACCCAGTCTTCAGCGTGACCTTCAAGCTACCACGAGCGGGCCGATGCCTTTACCCGCTCGGCCCTGCCGCTGGTGAGTATGAAGCTTGAATGTCGCAGACGTTTCCATAGGGTTGAAGCGAACAACTCGGAAACCCACTAACAACAGCTGTTAGAAGTTATAATAAGTGCAATAGCACAGAACGACAGCGCAGCCGGTCCAAGGACTGCAAATCCTACATTGGACATTGAGGTGGACGCCAAGTTCTTGAGCTCAAGGACCTCGCGCAGTCCTCACACCTCAGAAGTACAGTGGAAGTGATCACGTCACGTTCTAATTTAGGCACACTCGTGCGACAGGAAATTCAGTTCCTATCTGCCCTTTCTTTTTGCTTGTTCACATTTTAATTTTCATCAATTTCTCCACCAGTCCTATAAGCTGTCGCTGAGCACTCAGCTTCAAGTGTCGTTTGGCAGCATACGCTCTCTGGATTTGTTCACGAGTAGAATTGGATTGGATTGGACATATGAACAAAATATGGAGATAGTGCACCTGCCTACTCCCGGAATAGACAGGTGCACCATCTCCATATTTTTCTTCATATATTCAATCCAATCCAATCCAATCGTGCTCGTAAACATATCCAGAGATCGTATTCTGCAAAACGATGTCAACCCACAGAAACACGGACGAATTGGAGAATGTATATCCAATAGCAACGTTCTTTCCCGTTTTTGTCTTTCGTAATGTGAGGCGGATACGCATTCATGGACATATTCATCGTCATCACCATTGCTCACTCTCGCACTATATTCCGTTTCTTCTGGGCCTGTTCCGGAAAACTTCAACCCCAGTAAACAACTCCTGCTGCGCTGTCACTGAAACACAAAAATTGAATTTCAGTAGAAGGAATAAAAAGCCAGGAAATAATGCCTCTATGACAAAATCGTCCATAGTTCTATTTTCTTTGTACATTTCGTGGAGCAGTACACCAATAATCAATGAGCTCATATTAGCGCTGGCTTGCTGAGCTCAAGATCGCGGGTTCGATCCTGGTCGAGGGTGGTAGCAATGCGAAGGAGGTAAGCATTGCTTCCAGCACCGTGTGTCGGACATTTCCGGTGCACGTCAAAAGAACTCCAGTTGGTTCAAATTATCCGCAGTCCTACCCTGCGGCACGTGCAACTTGTCGCCACACTGGGCAGACAAACCTTACGTTTAGCATCACGGAACCCTTATTATTATTTCCTATTAGCGAGACACGACTTTATGTAATGAGAACACAGAATAGAACCTGTACACCAAAGTGCTTGGCCAGACTCTCAATATTTCACGCATTAATTTGAGGCCCAAAATGTTGCTTACGTGATTTTTGCTTGTACAAGAGTTCGACAAATATTCCTGAGCAGCGAACGCACCTATAAAGAATGCACCTACGTTACTGACAGGCCTATACGATGAACGGGTCTGAACTTACTGGAACTGAGACCTCAGACTGTTTGAGAACTAAAAAGAAACTGTGACAGATCAAGTGCGATCATCACGCGTCGTGCGCCAGGCGACGGACGGAACGCACAAGACAAAGTAAACTTCCTTCAAAATCTATTGTAAAACGAGGAACTTTGTGTGCGTCAGAAACATTTCGTTTATTTCCGTTCCAACAGAGCCTAACACAGCATGTCCATCCTACTGAGGGACCAAAGTTCCTGATTTAGGGATGCGCTTAGAGAAAGTGCACTCTCCTACAGGCAAGAGCTCCCGCGACCGCCTACCGACTCTTTGCGTACCAAGAGTGAGAGGGCGCAAGTGAGGATGCAGCTAGCAGAAAACCGCTCTGCATACATAATTCGTTTCTTCGACGAGGGCCCTAAACTCGAAAAGTGGATCACTTAAAATGTCGACAGCATTTTATATTCATAATGCTTCGTCGATCTGTAAGCGGTGTTTTGTGTGCAAGGCACCCTCTCGAGGAATTCGAAATATGGAGGTTTGTTTGCTGTGCGCATAAGTATGCCCACCGGTGGTACCGAAGACCGATCCCAACCTTTCAAATTTTTAGATATTATAATGAATAATTCGGTGTTTCATTCGGTGCTCGCCGACTTTTCTTCTATTCTGCCGTTCTTTGTTCGCTGCTTAGGTGTTGGTCAGGCTTAAGCGTCAAGCTCTCCATATATATTGAATCAGTTGTGGAAGTCTCGGTACTGAAAGGTTGGAACGCGAATCCTTATCATTGGTCGCGGATAACTGAGATTCTTCGTACTCACTATGCAACTCAGATTCACAGCCGTTAGCGAGGGACCTGCGGGGTTTGCTGTCGTGCACGGTGATCTTCATGCCCACGCTTCCTTCACGTTTACGTTACGTTTCCTTTTGGATAGGAAACCGCGCATTCGTTTCGATGCACAAGAAAACAGCCGAAAGGCGATCCCTTCCGCAACGGCCATGGGTAACTCATACCCGTGACTAACTAATCTATGAGCCTGAAACATGTGAGAGAGATTAACACGTGCGTTATTTTTCGTCTCGGCTGTCAGTTGGCCTACTGTGAAAAGTCTCCACAGCCTGTAATTTGACACCCATCATCGGACTCAAAAACTCACATATGAGGGTGTGGTTCACGAATGCGTTCCCTGAAATCAGCGAGAAAAGCAGCATGCCGAGTAGCAGGCCACCCAACAAACTTCCAAGAATAGCGTATGTGCGTCTCGGTGATCCTCATTCTGGAAGCGGACACCTGGGTAAGCACCCTAAGGAACGGTGTAGCTTACGGTAACGTCATAGAAGGGCCGCCGTGTCGTTTCCGGACGAATGAGCAGACGTCGGAAGAGCCCCCACGCTATTTACCGACGCCATTACGCTTGGGTAGTAGCCTTTCATTTGCAGCCGTCGTTAGTTCGCTTCGATAGACTTTTTCAATCTTGCGGGTATCCAATGTTTCGCTCCCCATCTCCACTAGGATGCTAAACCTGCACAACTTGTGTTAACTGCTGCAAGAAACGTGTACCCCCTTGTTATGCATCCGGTATCTGTTGCTAGACGTATACGCCCTCATCAAGGTCAGTAAGTGTATCATCATACGACACAAGGTTACACAACACTGTAACTGTATTGCTAGGTTTATGTTCTTTTAATGTTTTGCCACTGACCTCCCTGACTATCGACTCCTATTCAGCGTCGTTCATCATTTCATCATCAGGACTAATCTCGCCCTGTCTATTGTGCCTTTGGGTAGTGGGCAGCACCTCATGTGGCGAATTTTCCCATTCATAATGAATTGATTGATTGATAATTGATTGATTGATTGTTGTTGTTGATAAGTTTTTCAAGCGAGCCTTTTTAAGTTTTTACAACATGCGGCCCGAGCACTTTTTAAAGCGACAAGCAACAACAACTTTATTTTTGACCTTGGGGAGTGGGGAGTTTCATCGGAATGGGGGGAATAAAATAAAAAGCGACAAACCAAAACTATACAAACTTGACAAAGCACTTCGTACACATTGACTCGAAGGGCAGCACACCAGAACACTTGTATATTAGATGCTCTCTCTCTCTCTCTTTCTCTCTACACTCTAAACCTGGTACCTTCTAGGAAAGGGTAAGAATTTCAAAATTTTTACCCTCTATTTCAGAAGTTACCTTGTAACCTGTGGGCAATACCCTCTATAAACGTTACACAGATCATCTATAAATAGAGGTTACTGTCTCCTAACCGCCACACCGACGTAAAAGTTACAGTTTCGCCAGGCATGACTGTCACTAAGACGCTCGCCTCTTCACAGACACTACAGAACAAATGGTCCTCAAAATGAGCTCTCATCAGTGCAGAACGCATACTGTCATTCGGAATATATAGCTATAATATACGTAATTCATCTAAGGGCTTCCAGTGACGAAAAATGAGTGATCACTACATGTACAGATTCACATGCACAACAAATGAAATAAATAAATAATTGCAACTGAAGCATATGTATTATTTAATTGGCAAACCTGGAACTACAGCTGAGGCAAGAGCGCAAGGACGTCGCAGTACCAACACTTCAGCTGTGGTGAACGACATTCAGTTTCAAGGAGGTATACTCTTTGCAGTCCTCACGTTGTTGCAACTTCCTCTCCAGTATACGCCGAAACATTTCTGTTCCTTTCTGATATGTCAGAATGACACATCAGCGACGCGGCTATGGTTTATCAGAAGCACACGAAGAAGTAAAACACAAGGATGACAAAGGACTAAGCAAATAACGGACGTAACACACACACGTACACACTGTGTTGAACCGTTGAACCGTGTTAGAGAGACAGACTGTGCTGTGATTAGTGTTCCTAGATTGTCCAGCAAAAACGTAACCACGTAAACTTTGTAGTGAACATACCGTAGAAATACCCTGATAAAGTTCCGTCACTTGACCCTTTTGCATTCTTCACAATTCTGAACACGATCCGCAGTTCGCACAGACGCAGAGACACAATAACGTAACACACACTGATCCGACACTCTCGTACTTAATGATTGAATGTGCGGCTTGAACGAGAACACAGTGACTTTTGAGCAGTACCTTTTATACAGGTTACCTTGCAAAGAAACAAGAAAAACAAACGAAAGAAATTCAAACGCGGAATTCGTTTAGAAGTTACAAAGTTTCTATAAAGGGTACATTTATAAGTTACGACGATTGGATTTCCGTTGAACACTGAAGTAACCTCTATTGCTCCTCCAGTGTCACGTTACAAGTCGTGTTTAACCTCTAAATAGAGGTATCGAACGTGTAACCTCTACGATATTTGGAAATCTACGTCTATATAAAGGTTACACATTGCTAAAAGTTACAATAAAGAGTACCGAGTTAAGAGTGTATTCTTCCTCTGGACAAATAAAAATGGTCGCGTCAGTGCTTCGCACGAAAAAAACAAACCAAAAAAAAGAAGCTCCCATGGGTAAATAAACTCATGTAAAAAGGAGGGAAGAGTAAACGCGCATAAGCTGCCGTAGGTCAGTGCAGATAACTAACAGGCGTTACCACAAAATAGTTATGCTGATTACGTCCTTACAATGGCACGACTTCTGCCCTGTATATGAAGAGAGTAGGGAACGCTGTACTACGAAACCCCTAGCGCATGCATAATTGATTTAGAGAGCTCGGTATGCAGACCACTCGGCACTTTCCGCCACCTGTTCCGATTTACTCTTGCTGTACTGCAGGGGAACAGCTGTTCATATAGAACTAAGCTTCATGGATGATGAAAAAAAAAGGAAGAAGAGGCTGACCATTGAAGTTCTTAAACGAATCGGAAGCGCGGGAAATATAGACGTTTCGAATAAATCAGCGCACATTAGTTCGGGGCAATAGCTATATAGGACCGAGGAGGTTATGCACCCGAAATGCTTACGAAACATGCATGCACAAACCTTACCAAAACATCAGAACATTTCTCAAATGTGCAAAGAGTTATTATTATTACGTATTTTTAAGTATGTAGTATGCTCTATAGAATTGAAGACATAACATGCTCAGGACTACCTGTTTTGGACAAGAGCACGCGTTCGAAATATTGGCGCCTCTGGTCCTGAGGGCCCTTATTCCCTTAACATTTCCTCAACGTCTCGCTTTCTACCTTTCTATGTTTTGAAAACAATAGGAAATTTAAAGCACTTTTAAAGGAACGACATTTGGAGAACCAATAGCACCCACTTGGTAACCTTTCTTCCCACGAAGGTGGGTCTCAAGCGGTGGAGGAATTGCTCGGTACCCCGATTGCATTTTTGTGGTCTTCTGAAAAACGTTAGTTACGTTTTTGAAGAGAGGAGAACTGCAAGACTGTTTTGGGGTAACGTTAAAATATCTTTAAAGATTTGTTGTCCAGTAAAATGGGAGTATATGAGATATCCACACGATATAGCTTCCGGATATTGGTTACTGGGTTCGGACAGCACGTTCTGCGGAAGCCGAGCAGATATGCAGATAGTACTTATTCGAGAGAGGGAAAAAAAAAACACTGTCTACCAATACTGTGCCTTGTAAACAGGCTTCGACAAAAAGTCGTAGCCTTTGTAGCACAGCACCTCATCATGTTAGTTGAAGATGAATTCTGTACATTTCGGTCAACCAAAGTGGTCACTCGGAATTGCACCGTTAAGCGTGAACCGCGTGGCCCGAAAAGCGTCCGAATTCTTTCCGAACCGAATTCGCGCCCGAACTTTTTTCGAAGAACAGAATTCCGGGCCGCATTCGGCCCGATCTGGCCAAGCCAGATTTCTCCTCCGAAATGCGGGAGTGATGCCAACCGAAAAAGTAGGAATGACCCAATGGCTATTCAGCCGGAAGGAGAACCATAGCAACGATGACGTAGCAATCGGGTCGACTGCGGCCGTGTGCGCGACTTCTGCCCCTATGCATACAGGTATTATCTCGGTGCGCTGGACGATTGAAAGACGGTGTGCCCCAAGGTCAGAAGTCTTCGGCCGAAATGCGGCTTGCAATAGACGAGTTCAGAAAATCCCTGTGCTCTTTGCGCACGCATTGCATCCTGGGCGCTTGCTGAGCGGGGGAACGAAGGATAATCCTTCATATTTCGCTTTCGCTGACCTTGACACGTCGTTGACAATAGACCGGTAGGGAAGAAATCGGAACAGTTTAGAGGCCACCCGTTTCTTTCGTATTAGTAAACTCCCACAGTTCAAAGCGGCGCTAAGCAGTCTGGGATTTTCTTAACTCGTCTATTCGGTAGCATGCTAGCTGTGATGCACAAAAAAAAGTTCGGTCCCGATTTCGTTTCGGGCAGTTTTCGAATAGTTTCTCGTGCATTGCGTTTCGGCCTTTATGCTAACAAGTAGTCCCTTTTAAGGTTTTGAATATTCATGTGCAAGCACATTTCGAAACAGTGAATAGAGAATACTTTGTAATCCGTAGACATATAGGATTTATTCGCATGACGTCATCCGTAGGAGAGCACTACTGTCGCTAGCAGGTTTGCCGCCACAATGTAGGTTCGTGTAGGTCTACTGTCCATGCCTTCACTCACATGACCACACCGCATTCACCGTACATTTGCTCTTTCAAAGTCACTGTACTGCGCGAGTATTATTTGTACCACAATCCACGTAATTTCCATGTTTTCAAACGTTAAAGTAGCACAGAAGTCATTTTTAACACCCTCTTTTCTTCCTATAAAACTGTTAAGTAGGCCAGTAAGATGCACCATGCGAAGTAATTCACACCACAGAGTCATAATTATCGCAGAAATTAAATTTAAAGTACGCCGCAAAAAGCGACCGTGCGCAACGGCGGTGAAGAGCAGTACCAGCTCGTGATCTGCCTGGAACCTCGCACTCACGCTATAAGGAGAACGCTCGCTGATGGGTGAGATGTTGTCTGTGCTGTCTGGGGGTTTTCCTCACACGCTTTCAGACATATGTTGGCACAGTTCCCTTAGAAATAGGCTCAGGACGCACATTCCCCCAGGTCGTCAGTCGTGACGTTGCCCACCCATGTGAGGCTGACAACGGCCACCACCATCACCACCTCTGTCGTCTGCTGCTCGGCTGTTCGGGGTGCTGAAAAAAGCTTTTCTCTCGCTCGGTAATGCTTCGGTCGCTCCTTCTATCCCCAACTCTCCGGGAGAACTGGCAGAACTGGTTTACGGCGGCAAAGGGACAGGGCTCTGACCCCCACTGACCAGCGAACCAGAACGAGTTCTCCTTATAACGTCATCGGTGACGTGTCATCGTACCTTCTCATTCTCGTTATACCTGGAGTGGCGAGTTAAAGGGGCCGTAAACAGGTACAAAAGGTGCACATTTCTTTGTGTTATATTATTGGAACTTAGGCCGTGAAAACTCCTTGCAATTACTAACGCTCAAAAACAAAAGGCGCTTGCATACGGATGAAATATTCACTGCACTCTTTCGCATTTTAGCTCCGCCCCACGCTCTAACTTTACGTCATTTTGACGTAGCGCTTTCCCCACCAATTACGATTGAGTGTTCCACGTACGATTTTATTTCAAATGCGGAATTGGACTAGATGAACGTGAATCCTCTTCTATTTAAAATCTAAACAGTTAGAGCCTCAAACTGAGAAAGAAATGCGTTTAGGTATCATACGCGCACTACGTTTTCTGGGCGGTAGCACGCAGCACACTACGAGCGCGAATATCTTCGTCGTCTTCGAATCGTTCCGACAACTGGGCTGCCGTACTTGAGCCACGCGGCATCGCGTCACCAGCTCGCGTGGTACAGTGGATAGCGTGCTGGCCAAGTCACATCGTGACTGGGAGGAACCCGGGTTCGAATCGCGTCATGTGATAGCAGCCCAGCTGTTGACGTTTGCGCCAGCCGGAGATGTTGAAGATGTCATGACGTTGAATTTCCTAACCACGGAACGCAAAACGTCGTTTCACACAAACAAACTGAGTGCTCCGACTCACAGCTGATAACGAAGTATGTTTATTGGCTGGTAATTTGAAACGTCATGTGCGCAGCTCGGCCCCACGATTGGGCGGCAAAACGCTACGTAGCCATGTGACGTATGCGTTGTGGAGAGAGGCTCGCTGGTTACTCATCTTTGAAAGCAGTTATACGGGTCAATGAGCTGGCACGAGCCGAACGAAATGTATATTTGGGTATTATGAGCTGTGTTCTTTCATGGGGTATCATTATTTCAGAAATGTTTGGTGGCCTGTTTACGGCCCCTTTAAGAGTGAAGGCGCGGAGCCATGTTTATGTGGGTTTTTTTTTTTTTTTTCTGGGAAACAAATTGCATGCATCAAACCCTTTCGCGCTATTCGGTAACATGACACACACACTTTCATCAGACGTCCTAATCTGAATTTTTTTGGATGACCCTCTGTACTCCTTTAATAGTCCTCCAAAAAGCACGTGGCAGTGAACACGAAAACCGGAACCAAACTTCGAAGGACCTACATCATGGCGGCTATTGCGCATTTTCAAAGCTAGTGCCCTGTGGAGGGATGACGTCAGTGGATAAACTCTATGGGTGGTTTTCAAGTTGAGAGATGCCGCTACGCATGCTGGGTCTTCGAGCTTCCGGTCCGAAATTTTGCGCAACTGGAGCAAAGCGAAACATTATAAACTCTGGCTTAAACGACAACCACGATGAGTTCGGCTGGGAAGGCCTGGCCCCAAAGAAGTAAGGTACCTTAACAACTACTTCACACGTACTTTTCTTCTGACAAAGATAAGATTTCGTGACAGATCGTGCATGTTTCGGTTTCGTTTGGCGTGCGCTCTGAAATCGTGATCTTTTGCTGGGGGAAATGTTCTGTTACAACGGTGGTCAATTAGGCGCTTCTTGTAACAAAGATAACAATTAACATTTCAGATATGACACAACAAAATGTACAGGAAGTATTTTACGTAGCAATCTTCTGCACTCTGAGGATAATACGCACGTAGTCGTTTCCTTTTAGTTTGGGACGAAGCTGTGACTTTAGTGATATTCTTTTCACATTATGGTGTGGGGGGGGGGGGAGTTGATAATGTTATCACAGCTACGCACAATTCAACATGATAAGTACACAGTACGACATTTGGTGACAAGTGCCTACACCCGTAGTTCAATTTTCGTTGACGCTGGTAACATTTTTCCAAAGGCGCAGGATCCAAGGGTACGCGATACGTTTTATGTCCTTTTTCCGCAGAATTAGTGCAGTTAAGCGCTGAACATCCGCTTACTTTTGCGTTGAAAACACGGTAACACTATACGACTCCAGCAGAAGTTCGGACCGGAAGCGTAAATCCACGTGACATTGCAACTTCTCGAACGTCATTTTGACAGGAAGTTGCAAACCACCCATTCGCGTCACTGATCTCTATGTATAAAGGCTGGATCGCGCATGGGAGAGGGACTCGTGGGGGAGAGGCGTGCATTCCGGCCGCCATGTTGGAGGACCCACTGGCGCCGGCTGCTCCAATAGGAAACAATAGGAAGCGATTCGATTTGGAGTATTTACTGCGGTTTAAACTGGCATGACATGCCCTTTAGTTTAAAGGAAATTTTAAAAAGTACGGGCAGCCCAGCTTGAACTAAATGCAGACGACAGAATGCGTTGGGCCCACCAATATGGCGGCCGGTGACCACGCTGTGGAGCACCCTATGCGCGATTGAGCCTATACTATGGAGATCAGTGATTCGCGTTTTTCGCCAAATCGACGCCGCACAGCGGTGAAACTCGGCACTAGAAAATCCAGGTACACGCGGCCGACCCCGCGTGCACTTGCGGAGAAGTTGCTGCTTTTCGTATGAATTTCTGAGCTGAACCTGTATTTTGCTGTTGAAATCATGGATGAAGTAAACATTGCAGATAACGACCAGTGAACTAAACCAAACTACTTTTGTTCTGTGTGACAATGCGACTCGATCTGCGCGCCGAGGGGACAGCAGTTTGTCTTTCTGCGTTTCCTTCTTGCCACACCTGGAATACCGCCTACTTCGACGCATCCTCGGAAGAGATGGATTGAGCGACTCTAAATCAGCAATGCTTGTGTGTGCCTGGCAGAGCTCTTGGAGCGGTACTGCCTACATATCTGATGAACGTTCTTTCTCTCTCTCTCTCTCTCTCTCTCTTTCTTTTGTTTTTCTGAAGCACACTTCTGTGCAACTCACGTCAGGAAGGAAAGCAAAAACTTGTCTAGACAAAATAGAACAAGTTTGTTTCAAACTTGAGTAGCCATTATGTGTAAGAAAGCGCACGAGATAGCGCGAAAACGCATACCAAGTCAGTTTTGTAACTCTGCATTTGAATTAGCTTGTCAAATCACTTGGGAAAGAATGCAGAAAGAATGCGACGTTTCGTTAAGGTTTCCCAAAAACATGCGCACCTGTGACACGCGGATGTCGCAACATTACCGTGTAACTTGTAAACTACATTCGTACACGCGCTACACACTTAGAAGATGTTAGCTGTAAGAGAACAGCAGCGCAGATGTCGCGTACTTGCATGTCTCTGACATTCCTGCAGGGCAGGACAGTCGCTGCTTGCTATTTCGGCCTCGCAACCGGTAAACGTGAAATTCACCTTCACGAAATGTGGTTGATCAGACACGGCGGAACTTCGCAAATAATACGCGACAACTATACAGCCTTCTCTTTGAACAACCCGGTTACGCCTGCCATAAGTATATGAGTCGCGTTTAATACTCGTTCGCCTTCAACGCATCGAGAATTAACATTGCAGTTCACAAAGTTCAAAATCGAAACTAAGCGACAACCTGGATACGTCCGCCATGTTGGAGTTGGACCTACAGGTCATGAACAACGCGAATAGGGACGGTTCGACCAGAGTTTCGCATGGCGACAGTAGCGCCGGCTGTCTTCCCATGCGGCCTGCGGAGGGATGTTTTCCAGCATGTTGTACAAGTGTAGAAGACGATGTTGGCGATTTCACGCGTGTTCGTGAGTGTATTCTATATTGTGCTCGACCTGCTTCCTGTGCGTGTGAAATGTGTGTCGAAATAACTGCAGGAAACTGGGAAATAACTCACGTAAATACCGGGAATAACTTATCCTTGCCTCCACAGGTGACTCTGAAGATAGGGAACAAGGGCGCCCCCTGTGCAGCCGAACGAGCCTATTGGAAATACTTTTTTTCTGAACAGTAACCTTTCCTTGTCGTTCCTCTACATAGACCTCTCGAACCATGTTTGGAGATAAAAACCAACACTGCATGGGGTTAGTGATTCTCGAATGGTAGCATTTTATAACGAGCGTGAAACAAGTACAGCAACCGTGATTTTGATTTGATTTGATTTATTTATTAACTTGCCCATAAGCAGTACACACCTTATTAATTCTTGATTGATTCTTAATTCCTGAGTGATATGCCGGAACCTCAGAATTCAAGCGTGGGCATTTACAGAAATAATCAAACCCCCCTGGACTGTCGATAACTTTTCACAGTATGTAATAAACGCTCAGCACAGTTTTTTTTTTTTTTTTCGGTATCATCTGAAAATAGTGACTAGCACACAAAAATTGGTATTCAATCTCACAAAAAACGTTCCGATCGCTTAATTGTTACTAGTCGTATAGTTATTGGATTAGGTGAAATGTGGAAATGCATGTCTAAATCACGGGAGCTTTATAGTAGACTCACATACAGTTGGTTTAACATTAGTCGAAATCTTTGCGCTGTAGTCCATACAGAGTGAACTGAAAGTTCTTACGACAAGAAGAAAGCTGAAATATAGTGGTACGAGCGAAAAAGACAGCCGGGTCTCAGCCCCCAAAAGCGCGTTTGATCTCGTTCCACAGCCCGCCTTCTCATGTCCCTTCTTTGCACACCATCCTCCCCCTTCTTTCTTATATTATGAGTTCCTGCAAGCATTCCACAAAAGCGACTGACTTACACGGTTAGGTGTGGAAGTCTCCCCCACTCACTTAGGAGAAGCTTGCGGCCTCACAGGGGTTCCTCTTCGCGCGTCGAAAAACTACTAAAGAATGGAGTCGGCGTTTCATTTTCACACGACAGGGGTCAAGGCCTGCAGCACAGCATGGGCCTCGAAAACAGCTAACGGAAGAAAGAAAGAAAACGGCGATACTTCTACGAGGGATTCCAATATTCGCGATGTCACGTATAGGAGGCCAACGCTTTTGCTTCTCCTTTCTACGTTTTTCCATTTGAGGTGAGAAACTGCGAAATCGGGAGTGCCGCAGGCGCAGAGCTTCTCCGTGGTATACTTGGGAGATAAGGAGGGAAGGCAGGTGCGCCGGCTCCTTGTCAATACAAACAGATTGGTGCGGACAACCGTACTCTTATCGGACGTTATGAAAGCAGGCACGGCTCCGAAAATCCCGAGGCATTTCCATTTCCCGCGAACGCGTATACTTTTTGTCGGTGACCACACCTGCAATACGCAAGATAATTCTTCCTTTGGATGTAGGAGGTTCCGTGGAATGACTTATAGCACTTCGAATGCATTACTGCTCGCGCCAGTGACTGTGACAGTCATTTAAGAGGGGGGCTCGATATTAATGCGCTAACTTTCAACGAAACGTGTAGTTCTAAGTGGCACAAGGCGTGGGCGTGGTGGCTAGCAGACATAGTATTCACTTTTCTACTCATACCTCACCGATAAGACTGTTAGCGTCTATACGTCTACATGCCTGTAGTGTGAAAAACAATGCTGGAAAATTAATATTGCTCAGCGGTTTGCCAAAAATTGAGAACAACATTTATCTGTAGAGTTTTTGGTTTCCATCTCGCTTATCTTTCGGACATCGCCCATTTAATCCAAAGTCACTTGTTCAGTAAAATGCGCTTCCAGAACCTATAATGGCACTATGGAGTAAATATGGGTATACTGTATCACATTATCACAGCCGACGGTTCCTTCCGAGCGAGTGCTCAGAACCCATATGAGCCATGGACACGTCTCACATGCGAAATGATTGTTGAATTAAGCTGGTGACGTGACCGACTGCAGCCCATTTACAAATATTATAAACAAAATGTGCTCCTAAATATGACGTACGTGCGTGCTAGCTTTCCTTTTTCGCCTTTTTCCATTATGAAGTCTCTCGTCAATAAACACAGGGAAAAAACAGATGGAAACATTTCAGAAGTCCGCTGTGTTGAAACCGGTAAGTAGTGTAGATATACAGAAGCTGCTTATCTTTTCTACTGGTATGTACGAACAACTGTTACCATTAATTGGGTCACCCAGTCTCACACATCTGAAGCACATATTCTCCATTTCTCTCTACAGGTGCTGCTGACTCGTGTGTACTTTACGGAAAAATCTCAACCACGCAACTCAAGAGGGTACCGCAAGAGGACATCAAGCGAGATATTAAAAGATACAGGACGGTCACGACTCGTGTAACGCGAAATTCAGCGTCAGCTGTGCGTGTGGTGAAATGAGACCGGATGAAAGTGTGTAGACAAATTTATTTCAGCATGATGAGTATTGATTTGTGGTCGCTGCAATGATTGGCGAGGTGAGTATAGTGTCTTGAACGACGGGGGAGGGGGGGAACACCAAGTCTATGCATGAGCCATGTCTAGTTGTGGGTTGGCGGATGTCAGTGCACAGCGTAAGGTCCAGTTTTTCGGACATATCACTTAGGAAAATGGTGTTTCTTGGCCAGTGCAACGTCCACGTTGAAATCTCCGACGACGACAAGCTTGTGCGTGCGGTAAGGTGCGGGTACATACATGATAAAGTCGCGGATGTTTCGGCACAGCAGGAGGCGAGAAGTAGCACACAGCCACCACAAGCACTATGGGCAGCTGTAAGGCACAAATTTCTCCGACGTCGTCTCCAGGAAGGGTGACTTCAAGTGGCGTAGCCGGTACTCCGGCACGTAAATGGCAACTCCGGCAGTGCTGTAAAACTGACGTACTTTGGTTTTTGTCTCACTTTCCATCGATAGCAGTAGTAAACTGGCCGGATTCTCCTCCTTAGTCCCAGCGCTGAGCGCACATGCGATAAGAATTTTGTGGCGACCTGCGAATGCCGACGACGCCGACGCGATCTCGGGAAAGACTCCACTTTACAGCTGGCGCTGTAAAAAAACACGCGCGTCAATTCCCATGTTGCATACATTTATTTACAATCTTCAGACCTGTTCTATGGTCTTGATATTTCAGCCCATCAGTCCCAGTGCTCATATTCATGTTTACAATTATTTTAATGAGTACGAGCAAGCTTCATGTTTCGTTTTACGTTTGTGATTCAAACAAGAAATAACCGCTCTACACTGTAAAAATATTTCTTTACGTTTTCATGTACAGGGTGTTTGATATGATTTGATTTGGGTTTTACTGGCGCACTATAGCTATTAAGACCATAGCATGTCTCCCAGTCTTTTACATACTTTTCTTTGCCTCAGCCTCGCCTTCACTTGTTTCTGTGAAGAAATAAATAAGTGAAATGAAATGAAATGTACAGGGTGTGTGAAAAAAAAAAAAAAACTCCACATCTACGCACATACCGCGTTCCCTGCGTACCACACGGACTACCGGTGGCGACGCATTTGTGCGATGAAAACAAAGAAAAAAAATAAGTGGTAGTAACCGAATTCTGCGTCAGAAAAAAAGCTATCCATGCAAATGTTGCTCTCCGTGCATCCTCAATTGCATATGCAGAAGTCCATATGGCGGTCACGGCAGAGTAGCGTCTAGCTACCGCTAGGCGCACCGCATTTCGTTTCGGTTTCTGCATAGGTGGCAGCCTCAGCGGTAGGGCGACGCAACTGTGCTACACTGCAATGTCCCATTGGAAATACACGGAGCAAAGTTCGAGTACCTAACGATTTCATTTGGTTACCACGATTTTTTATTGTTATTATTGATTTTCATCAATGCGTGGTTGTGCGCCGACGAAAGTTCGTACGCCCTGCAGGGAACGAGCTATGTGCGAAAATGTGGGGCTACTTTTTCTTCACACACCCTGTACTAAAGCAAAAGCTTTATAGGACCATTAAAGCGTCCCTTTGGGCTTGTTGATGATAGACTTTCATAATGTAAAGGCGCTAAAACCAGGACGAACACAAGACACACACAACATCGAACAGCTCACTTTCAACAACTTTACTGACATGCCACATGGAAGGTGCTTATCATCATTGAAACAGGAACTCCCTTTCCGTTTCAGATATCGAAATACTTTCCGAACACGTGTTGCCCGCTTTCTTGATCAGACAAGCCTCCCACTTTGTACGCAGACGACATCTGCATATGGACCTCTGCCACCAGTCGAGACACCGTCCAACGCCGGTTACAATGCGCCTTGGATTCTATTGTAGAATACCTTGCCGATCGAGGCTTATCGGTTTCTCCTGCTAAGACCGTTGCCATGGCTTTCACCCGACGCTCATTCCAAAGGTATCCATTGTTCGCCAGTGGGACACCGCTGGACTTTGTGCCTCATTGCAAGTACCTTGGCGTGACATTAGACAGAGGCATGACGTGGTCCCGGCACGTGAAAACAATAGCCACCAAGACCAGCGGCTTTGTAAATGCTATACGTTGCATTGCTGGATCGTCGTGGGGCCCTTCATGCGCTGACCTCCGTCACGTACACACAGCGTTGATTCTGGGCACATTGCGGTACAGCCTGCCTATTCTATACGGCCTCAGTATATCCGGAGAGCGTGAGCTCCTCAATATTCAGGCCCGAAGCCTCCGCGTCTGTTTGGGAGTTCCTAGAACGACAGAGACCTATTCTGTCCTGGCAGACGCACGTGAAACACCAGCAGGCGTCCTACGAGACGTGGAAAAAATCCGGATATATGCGCGATACTTCACACAGCATCCTTACCATCATCTTCGGCTCACTAATGGCCAATGTGGCCACATTCCTGGTCTTCTGAAGAAAAACTCTGTACCTCCCGTTGTTGCTCACCAACTCACACTGGAGCACCTTAACTCAGCGTACTCTCAACGACTCCCTGTGTACACTGATGGATCAGTGTCTCAAGGCGGATCTACTGCAGCCTTTTATATGCCACATGAAAACCTTGAAGTGGCGCACAAGCTCGCCTACGAAACGTCATCTACTGAGTCCGAGCTCTTCGCCATACTGACCGCGTTGAAACACATAGCGGTATCACCGCCTGGCGCTTGGGTTGTGTTCACGGACAGTAAGGTGGCGCCAGAAGTTCTAGCAAATTATTGTTCCAGAACAATCAGCGGCCTAGACACCATTATAGTCGCAATATACAACCGACTTCTATCCTTTGGTCATAGCCTGTGTTTCCAATAGGTGCCCAGTCACACCGGCCTGCACGGAAACACCCGCGCAGACGCCTTAGCACGTCGGGCACATGGGGACGGCACCTCCAATAACTGTCTCCTACCACGTTCAGCCTCATCGTGTCGGTTACAGAAACAGCGACTTCGTCATAACGGCACTCGGCAGTTTCAAGAGGACGCTGTCAGACTGAACGACCATCTCCAGTCTATCGACCCGTCGATGGATTTCGTTGCAAAAAACCACTGCTCGCGTCAAGAAACGTCCATTCTACACCGACTACGCCTTAATGCCGCCAGGACACCACTACTTCTCTGTAAAATGGGTGTTCTCCAGTCGCCCAAATGCCCCACTTGCGCTGTTGAAGCTGATGTTCCACACCTTCTCTTCGACTGTGACAGATTCGACACCCCTCGAGCCACGCTGAGACGACGCCTACTCGAGCTGCGGTGCACGGACTTTTCTCTGACCACTCTGCTCGGCCCAGTACGATATCACACACAGCGGTCTGTGACCAAAGCAGTTCTGACTTTCTTGAGAGATTCAGGTCTTACGGACAGCCTGTGAACTCAGTCGTGCAATCTCATTCTTCTGTGCCCCACTCTCACCCTCAACGCATTAACCTCATGCTTTCCTGTTGAAGTCATCTTCTGTGATCCATCTCACCATTCTTTCACCGTTCGTTAGTAATCTTCTCTCTATTCCTCTCTATTTTTTTTCGATAAAACAGAGATAAGAGGGAGGTATAAAAAGCAGAGAGATCGAGAGACCTGGGAGGCTTGCCTGATCAAGAAAGCGGGCAACAGGTGTGTTAGCTCAGAAAGTATTTCGATATCTGAAAGGGAAAGGGAGTTCCTGTTGCAATGATTATAAGCACCTTCCATGTGGCATGTCAGTAAAGTTGTTGAAAGTGAGCGCTCCATGTTGTGTGTGTCTTGTGTTCGTCCTGGTTTTAGCGCTTTTACGTTATGAAAGTTTGTAGGACCAACCACAGTGTAGGTCCGTCCGTAGCTTCGTAGGGCCACGTGACAGTACAACCACGTGACACAAACTTTTACCACGCGCCGGTCGCGACCGGAACGATGGGCCCACCACCTAGCGCTGCAACGTCGTTTATTAGCTAATTTAGCTTATATGCACCTGACACGCTTACCAGTACAGCAATAGATGTAAAGAAACATTGGCAGAAGGACCATGCTAAATGAGGCACGTGCAGGCACCAATATGGAAAACACTTTTCACAGAATAGTGACACATGTGTCCACACGATCGCGAACGCTGCGAACTGTGAAATAGTTTCCTGTTGCAGCATTCAGCGATACTGTAACCTCGGTTCATATTTTCATCTCCCGGAAAGCAGACTTTGCGAGAACTCCTTGCAGCAACGCAATGTCGTCACGCACTGTAAATCCATTGGCTGTCGAACACGAGTGAACACAGCAGAAGAATCCGCTCAGTACGCCATCTTTGCTCCGGAGTGCCTTGCAAGCGCTTCCGGTCAATAGATCCAACGAGTCAAGAGATCCATCGAGTCAGGAGATCCAACCGGTCACGTGACAGGCGAGTCCAGAGATCCAACCCGTCAAAGCGTCATATTGGTCAGGATTCCCGACAGAAAAGAAAGTCTATCCCTTACCATGTTCATTGCAGAACGATTGCGCAGTACGTAGTATTAAGTTAGGAAGTAATATGTCCGGTAACAGTGAAGACTTTCGGTGCTCTCTCTCTTCTTACCAAACGTGCACACGCACAAAAAAAAGTAAGCGAGAAAATCCTGATGTTACGCTGTAGGTTACGGCGGCAAGCCCCCTTTTGCCTTTGCACTTTTATGTCCATTGCCCCTATAGCGCCGTACTACGCTATGCCAGAACGAATGCTCGTTACCAAGAATATTCGTATAATATATATGATAATAATATACATATAATATATATAATATAGGACTCAGAGTTGTCTTTGTACTTTTGTGTCCATTGGCGCAGCCGTCCCCACGTTATCCCAGAACTGAAGTTTGTTACCAATTATAATGGGTCCAGCCGCAATGTGCTTTGTCTTTGTCCTTTTGTGGACGGCGGGAAAAATTAAGGGAAAACTTGATAAAATAAAAAAAATAAAAAAAATAAAAAAACAGATGTTCGGGCATATGAAGCTATCTTTCGTACCCTGAGAGAGTCCATGATGAGTCCCTGAGAGAGTCCCGCCATGTAGAACGTCCGTCCACAACATCGACTTGGCTCTTCGACTACGAGCCTGCTGTGATACGAGAAGTGTTTGAATAATGAACGTTTTGAAACAGCAGCCAGCCCACCCAACGTGAGTGTATGTAGCCCACGCTAACAGCAGAAATAATCTCTAACACAAAGCGCTGTCAAAAAAAAAAGAACAAAGAAAGAAAGAGACAGCACTCCTATAAATCCTGTGTTACAAACAGGTTGATCTTACAATGCAACCACCTGTTTTTGACACAAATGACATAAGAGAACTGTCGGCTTTTCTTTGACTGCGCTATATGTTACAAAGTAAGTAACTAAGTCAATAAAAATGAGATGTTGATTTGCCGCCTGCATTTGTATTCTGTTTATACCGCACGTAAACCGAGTCCCTCGTATTTCGATACGAGTAATTTCTGCTTAGTGATGTTAGAGTTAACGACGTAACACAAAGGGGTCAAAAGATCCAAGCCTGGCGAACCCTCAGACGAGTCAAGAGATCCAATGGGTCAAGAGATCCATCTGTGGATCTCTTCACTCGATGGATATCTTGACCCGTTGGATCTCTTGACGTGGAATCCTTTGCAAGCGCGGTCGGTAAGGAGGCCACCGACAGGGTCCCGGTGGCGTATTTCCAAACCCGCTCCTGTACAACAGATCGGCCGCCGCCGCCTCCAGTTAGCGCGGCGGCGGCGACAGAAAACCCTGAACACGGCGGCTGCTGTGCTATGTTTCACGGTTTGTGGTCCGAGCGTGTGGACGGTTAATGAGTGAAAAGTGAATGATAGATCTGTTTAGATGTCTTTGGATGACGATAAGCACAAGTCACAAGTTCTGCACAAGTTCTTCGAGCATTTATGTGCCTTGCTTTTGAGAACGTGAGACCATGGATAGTCAACGTTTTCAGTGAAAGTGACGAGGTGCTGCTGCTTTGTGTCTCTAGTTTGCGATGGCATGAATGCACATGTCGTTCAAATTATTTTGAGAAACGAAGTGCGAAGAGTGAAAACCCAAATAGGCCAAAGCTTTGTTGTGTGTCGCTGGTAACTTTCTACGAGGGCATTTCTTGCTCTACACCGGTCCCTCATACGACAGATGTTGATGTATCATCTTCCAGTGTTGCATAACCTTTGTCCATCGTCCGAAGAAGTGTTGCGAACCGTCCTTGCAAAGAGCGCGAAACAGTGCTTTGGTGTCCACAAATCAACGCGAACTGCCTCTGTCATGGCTGAAGCCAAGGAGCCCCCGCTGGTCTTCATGCGGACGGCACAATCTCTTGGGCACTACATGAGGCTCTCCACTCGCCATTACCGTCACACATTAGTGCGCAACATTCTTTTGCGACCAGCATCCAGCTACTGCCAAGATGTTATGCTCACCGCAACCTCATTCCCAAGCATAAAAACTGACTCTAGACTCTTTAAAAAAAGGGTGTACTTTAACTCATTTCCTTGCCACATATATAACACCCTTTTGGAGAGTACAATTACGCTCAAAAGGGTGTCTCCTCACTCCCTCAAGGGAGTAGCATAACACCTTCTACCTGCCGGGGAGTAATATTACTCTACAGTAGGTAGAAAGGTGTTATGCTACTCCCTTGAGGGAGTGAGGAGACACCCTCTTGAGCGTAATTGTACTCTCTAGAAGGGTGTTATATATGTGACACAAAAAGGAGTTAAAGTACACCCTTTTTTTAAGAGTGAACGCCAGAAATTTTTATATGTCACGGAAACCTGGTGCGTTCCCGGGATGCTATACCACTGGGACCTACTCGCGATCGCACCAGGTGAAATATCCTCCGTCCTTAACCTCTGGATAAAGGTGAGACGAAACCGGCGAGTTCACCGGCGAAAGTTTTCCGGCCGCACAGCGGATACTTAGCAACACCGTTCCGGACAAATAAATGAAGAAGAGTGGTCGGGCTGCCCTATGTCAATCGACACACGTCCCCATGCGCCACACAATGAGACAAAGGAGAGATGCTAGTAACGTTAACATCAACTAATTTAATTAACGCAACAATTTTTATCTAGAATTACGAGAACACTATCAACAGCATGGTTAACATTTGTTCAAAGGGAGAACATACAACGGTAACATCGCAATTACAGGTCGGTTAGAGTCCTGATACGTATAAGGAAGGAAATGGAATCAAAGTCTTAGCTGATTGATGATTGACGATGGAAGTCTTCAGATGGTCCTCTTGGTGTGGCTGGTAGACAAAGTCCAAATCGATGATCACTGCACACACTTCACTTCACCAAACGATATTGACAAACCATTGCAGAGGGAATAACTGTTTTGAAATTGAATTTTGGGGAGCTGGTGCTGAGACGTCTGACTTCTGGTCACATGTTTACCGACTGCCCTGAAACAGGGGTCCTGAAGAGTTTTATTCGGTGTCGCATGGCTTTGACGTCTTTGTCAGTCGCCGACGTCGCATACCTCTGGCGCCTAACACACGCTTGCTACAATGCACTTTAATTGATCACAGAAGCGGAGGGACACAACTGGTAAACAACGGAGGAGGAGGAAACCCCTAAGGTCCACCGCAGACATTGGCTCTTAACTAGTTGCGGGTGTCCAAAGGGACGCCGCTGCATGTGTTTTTCATACAGCTACGAGACTTCCGCAATCTCTTGTTACACAGGTAGAAGCCCATCAAAACTCTGTAATAGGTGGCGACGACATAAGCCGTCGGTAACGGCTGGTACCAATTTACACCGTCTACGTGCCTGCCTAAGTGCTTGTCCCGTCAAGACTGAGAATAATACTTCTATTGTACACAACCCTTCTCCGAGCAAACGGACCCATGTGTAGGCGACAACTTTAGCCACTTTGGCTCTGGCCACGCGGGTCCGGCTCCTCGGGCGTCGTTAGAACATGACAGAAATGCCGCCGAAAAAGGAGAAAATGGCCCGATTCCGCGACACCGATCCACGCAGTCCCACCATGGGCCCTTCAGGCACCACCTGTGCATGTCATTGTTCCTGGCTTGGCTTCCAGAAAATCAGCTACAACGATTGTTCTTCGCCAACTGAGTCTGAGCATGCTTCATCGCGATGAAGGCAGACTTAAAATCTTTATTATAACGGCTCATCGACACAGACCGGTTCTTCCTGTGCATTCGTAATTCCCGAGCGGTCGATTGAAAGAAGCGCAAGGCTGTCGCAACCGACCTCGGCTGCTGTGGCCGAGCTGCATTCCATTCTTATGGCGCTTTCCTTCATTGTGCCTCGCCAACCCCCGATTCACTGGACCATATACAGTGACTCCAAAACCGCCCTCCAAGCTCTGCACTGCACCATGGGCTCGAGCTCGCTCGCTCCACTGGTGTGTGACGTCCTCAGGGAGTATCCGTGTGCTGTCACACAGGGACATAACATCACCTTGCAGTGGATCCCTCCCTGGTCATTGTGGCGTCCCTGGGAATGAGGCTGCCGACCTACTTGCGAGACGGGCTCATGTGGCACGTGGTGTATCGACGCACCCCACGTATTTCACCCAAGCGGACGCGAAGAAAGCAATTGGTACCCTTATGAGATATCTGTGCAGTGAACACTGGCGAACAAGTGTCCCTTCTACGTCGTTCGCGCGCAAGGTAGGCCCAGATCTCCGTTTTTATATGCCGTCAGCGCTTCCTCGACCCATCACGTCGCTCATCTACAGGCTCCACTTCAACTTGCCATACAGTGGCCGACTTTTGTTTAAGCCCGGCAAGGTTTCGTCCCCCAACTCCGGTCTGTGTGATGTAGTTGAGGACGTGGATCATATACTCCAAGATAGCACGAGGTACAGTGCACACCGTTGTACCCTTGTGTCATCGCTGGCCCGCCAGGATAATCGGCCATACTCCACCGAAAAGGTTCTTGGGTGCTGGCCCGGAAATCAGCTCATACCTGCCATGCGCGCCCTTGTGCAATTCATCGTCTCGACGAACTTCATTGACACTTTGTGACGCTCTCTGTTTTTTTGTGCATTGAGATTTTGCACGTGGACTCTCCTAAGCTGTTGGTTTTGGTGCCAAGTTTTGTGGTGATGTTTTCATGCATTCTGTTTCAAAGTGTATAGATTTGTGTAGTTTCCCTTTCTTTCCTGAATATCGCGTCCTGGAGTAGCCAGTCCCGAGTGGCTTGGGACTAACATCTCCACTTTTTTCTTTTACAAATCAATCAATCAATCAATCACTTTAGAGAATGCGTTAGTAATACAGTGGAACCGAGTGACCTTGTTAGTGTGATCCAAGCGAGGGAAAATGACACTCGAGCGTGTGATGGGTGATTGTTGAGGAGGCAAGGTGAAAAAAAATATATGGAAGAGGGTTAACCTGGCAAAGCGACGACGATGTTCGAGTGGCTCCAGGTTGAGACTTAATTTTAACGCGGAAGCGGAGGTAGTGAAAGAGTAGTCGTTGTCAATGAAGCGGGCATGCGATTTTGAATGGCTTCAATGGCGTCACAGAGATAGTTTTGAGGAGGGTCCCTTATTGCGGATGCGTACTCAAGCTTGCTTCGTACCAGAATGGTGAAGCTTAGAAGATTGAGATGGGCAGGGGCCGATCTTAGAGTGCGTCTGACAAAGCCCAAGGAGCGAGAAGCATTGGACATGATGTGATTAATGTGTTCGTTCCAAGTTAAGTTAGAAGAGAGGTGAACGCCGAGATATTCGTAGGAATTTGCTCGGGTTATTGCTATATCGTTAATTGCGTAGCAGAAGGGAGGGAGAGAGGAGGCACGTCGGTGAGAAAATGACACGATGCAGCACTTAGATGCATTCAGGGGCATTTGCCACTCGTCACACGAGCTTTGAATTAAGGCAAGGTCGGTTTGTAAGGATAGTTGGTCAGTAGGAGAGTTGATTTCCCTGTATACAACGCAATCATCAGCGAATAGTCTGATAGTGGATGATATGCCTGAAGGAAGGTCCTCAATATATAAAAGGAATAGGAGGGGACTAAGAACTGAACCCTGAGGAACTCCCGAAAGGACAGGGAGAGTTTAAGATATGTGATTCTTACATGAGACTGAGAACGAACGCTTGGGAAGAAATTGAGTTAGCCAACGAACGACATGTCGAGGTTCAGGAGACAGATTTTGTACAGAAGCTTCGGGTGAGGCACCATATCGAAGGCTTTGCGGGAATTTAAGAAGACGGCGTCAGACTGATGGTTATTGTCAGCGTGGAGAAATATGTCATGAACGAAACAAGCTAGTCGCTACTTCACGCTAGTTGCGTTTCAGTTGCCGGCATGTGTGCCGTAACCTATATCCTGCTCTGTTTGGAGTGCACACTGCTCTGTTCCGGACTGGGCTTTCGCAATTCAATACCCCTCAAGATAGGTGTCATTCTTTTCGCTTATGGGGGGATATATTTACTAGAACCGAGAAATAAGAGGAGGAAAAGTCAGCCAAACGGGATGTCAGCTTGCTATTCCGAAAAAAGGAAGAGAGAAGAATTAGGAACTAAAGGATAAACTAACTACGGGTGCCGTGTGCACTCCAAACGAATTTTTTGCAAGGTTACGTCACACATACGCTGGCAACAGAGTTAGCAGCCACCTTTGTGTAAAATTGTGTGTGTGTGTGTGTGTGTGTGTGTTTACAGCGTAAGAGGAAAAATTAATTTTTATGAAGAGTGCATAATCTCTCTAAATGTTGCATTGACCAGACTCCATTCCAGAGACCGTCATCGACTTCTGGGGGGGGGGGGGGGTTATCGGCAGAAAAAAAAGGTCCATCTTCTTCTTTTGGTCCATCTTCAACTTAACAGAAAAAAAAGGAAAATGAAAGATTAAAGGGGGAAAGGTCAGCCGTACAGCACGCCGGCTTGCTATGCCCTAAAAAATGAAGGAAAGAGAAAAAGAAAATGAAAAAGAAACCCGGCTCACAGGGAGCCCAGGAGGCCCGTATCACGCAGAAAGCGGAGCACCGCCTTTGTGACACTGCACTGGCTAGCTCGCTGCACGGGGCCAAGGAGTGTGGCGAGGGAAAAGTCTGTCCGTCCGTCCGTGCACCCAAGCTCTGAGAGGCGTTGCCAGAGCACGGCCCGATGATGGTGGTGACGCTGACAGCGGAGGAGCTGATGGGAGATATCTTCTACGGCGCAGCAGGGGCAAGTGGGAGGTGGGACGCGGCCCATTTTGAACAGGAGTGAACGGGTGAGGACAGCGTTCAGCCGAAGACAATGTAGAAGCGTCTCTACTTCGCGGGTACAGCGGCAGCTGATGACAAACTCCAGTGAGGGGTCGATGGACTGCAGGAATGCATGAGGTCGGATAGTGTCTACAAGAAACTGGCGGGTGCCGTCGCCGCAGAGACTTTTGGGGGTTATGCTAGACTGGGGTCTTTAATGGAACGCACAAGTGAAGCAGGGCTCTGCAAGAACGTTGGTCGACGTGCGTACCAAAGTATATTTCCGGGTGCCAATGGGTCACGACATGCATACCATTCCATAGTTTGGGTTACACTCCAAGTGGTGCTGCACATGCTAGCATACCACTTACCTGCCTTTCATCTCATATGTCCAACATTTTTTACTTCCCTGCAACGTGCACTGGCGAAAAGTGCTAATCTCTGCCATACCTGGGTAGTAATGTCATTACTATATAGTAATGAATTACTTTTTCTGGTAATTTGTAATGTAATGCATTACTTTTGACATTATATAATTTGCAATGTAATTTATTTTAGTTACATTTGTGCAGTAATTTTAATGACATTACCCATTACTTTTTTACATGTTCCGCGTGGGCACTTGGCAGAAAGAGAGTTGGCGACTGGCGCGTTAAAAGAATTCCAACGCCCAGTCGCCCACTATGTATGGTGACGCACTCAATCAGCACGTGGACGGTCAGTTCCCTTCGACGAGCCCGTTGCCTTAGTTAGGGCACCCACAAACAAACGTTCTTCACACGGTTCAGGTCAACGGTATGTGGCCTTGGAGAATCATTATTTTCGGACCCAATCCTCCGGACAACCTTCCTGTTCTCGCGATACATTGTGTCATTCCACAACACTCCGGAACATGTATGCCAATAATGGGTGCATATACATCGGGCTTTGCGTTGCCTACCAGCCGCATGGCCGAGAGGGTTAAGGCGTCCTGGAGCCAAGGTCGTGCTGAAGACTGGGAGGTAGTGGGTTCGAATCCTACCACCGGCTGTGCTGTCTGAGGTTTTCACTAGGTTTACCGAAGACTTATTTCCGGACGAATGTCGGCACAGTTACCCCTGAAGTCGGACCGCGACGCGTACAACCCCCCCTGTCCCCCACTCCTTCCTGCTGTCCTCTCTCTATCTGTCCACATCTGTACGCCGCTCATAGCCACAGTTGCTTCGCGGTGCTAACAGGAAAAAAAAAAGCGTTGCCCAACTCAATTCCTTCAGTTCCCGGAATAACTACAACACCGCGTTGCCATCGTCTGCATCGGTCGAGAGAGTCTTCAGCTTGGCTAAAGACACGTTCAATCATAAGAGGGGCAGCATAACCGACGGCCACTTCGAAAATCAGTTGCTTCTACGCTGCAACAAGACCTTTTGGCAATAAGCGAGAGTGGCAATCCTTGTTACGCACAGAATAAAATACATCTTGCAAAAGAATGTTGTCTGACAATGAATTTCCACATCCTCAGTATCGTTACGCTTAAGCTCGCAGTAACGATTTTGTAATGTCTTTACTTTTTCGTAGTAATTATAATGTAATTTTATTACATTTCAGTTGCAGTAATGAATAATGTAATTTAATTTAATTCTAACTGGAGTAATGAGTAATGTAATTTAATTACCTTTTAGAAGTAATTTACCCAGGTATGATTTTTGCATATGTGTGCCGGCTGCAACATCAAACCGATGATCTGCTAAAGCTAAATAGCCACCTGTGTCAGTTTTGCGAGTGACCGAATCATGCAGACATTGCACACGTCTGGTGACACGTCAGACCTAGCACCCATTGGCCCGCTCGATTCGTACGCGATCAAAGTCGAGCATACTCCAACCTCTGGCGTCCAAATTCCAGGAAAACCTGCTGTTCAAGTCTCTGCCTAGAGTTACACAGGTCCCTACTGGACATTGACGCATCCTACAGTATCACCAGAGGCTCCAGGCCTCAACTTAAAGAAGATAACTTCACGACCTGTTGTAAGGCAGCTTGCACGGGACATGGTTGCACAATACTCCGGACTCCAGCGCTAAGTCGTCCCACTTCACAAGAGTCGTCAACAAGCGAATTCGTCTGCCCACCTCTGTGAGGCCGACAACGGCGTGCCTTTTCATCGCCACCACCACCTCCACCGCGAATTCGTATTTGACTGCCCGTGGACGACGATGACGTGTCTTGCTGCCACGCGCTACTGCGCTAGCTCGTCAGTTCTATCGACAACGTCTTGTAGTAAATCCAATTTCCGGGACATCCGGCACTCCAGGTCATTCCATCATCGCCGATCAGGACACATGTAGAAGGACAACATCTCTACACGTCGTTCCGTCCTCGAGCACAGTGCGGTTCGTCTGTCTCAGAGGAGATCTTCGGCCGCTGCGAAGCTGCGTGCCATCTATGATCTCTCTTGCATGTACAATGCATATAAACCCCGTGTTCGTGGGCTATTTTCTCCGACTCAAAATCTGGTCTGAAAACAGTGCAACATGCAGCGAAATCCTCTCTCGCGCCTGTTGTCTCCAGCGCAATAACTCCACGGTAAGAAAAGGGTACAGAGTTGTGATACAATGCATCCCGTCGCACGGTTGCATGAGTGGAAACGAGCAGGCGGACCAGGCAGTGCTCGAATTGCACACCATAAAAGTCCTGCTCATAAAATTTACTGCACGAAATCCGACGCAAACTATTTGCTCACCTCATTTCAAAACTGGCTCTGTAAGAACATATGGCTATGCGACGACATGCAATACTCGTTCCTCGCACAAATCGACCCTAATTGCTCCTGTTGTCTTCAATCTAAGATGCCACGGCCGTTAGAGCCTCTAATTAATCGCCTGTGACACAATCACCAGTTAACAGCAGCATTCCTGTACAAGATAGGTGTCCCTGTTGTTCTCCAACATGCAGGATCATGGAGGACACGGAGCCCGTGCTGGTCATATGCCGGCGCTTTGACTCTAGGCGGCGAAGATTACGCTGTCAATAAACTCGAGAACTGTTTCTCAAACTTTTCCAGTGCGTGACCCCTTTTAGTAGTAACAGACCTACCATGACCCCCACCTTAATAATCCTTCTGAAAATTTACTTTTTTCAATGACACAGATACATTTTAATTTATGTAAAAGACATTAACCACACTGCACTCTTTGGCTGCGATGTTGTTGATGAGTTCCAAGAATTCATCATGTATGCCATCAGGAAGATCGTAAACAGTGCCTCCTTATATATATATATGTTTACAATTTGATCGTGCACTCCCAGCCGAGTACAGCTGTTTCGTCCTACTTGGACTCGTCAGCCCGGCGTAGGGAAGTGACACGATCTTGGGTCGGCACTAACAGTGCGTCTCGTCGAGACGTCAAGGTTCCACGGTGACAGCGCCACCTGTGGAGGCCGCAGTGCAGGCCAGCGAGTACATATGCAGCACAGTACATATACAGCGAGTACAGTACAGTACATATACAGCGAGTACAGTACAGTACATATACAGCGAGTACATATACAGAAAATAGCTAATGCTCTATCGCTGCACGTCGAGCATATGTTTACAGTTTGATCGTGCACTCCCAGCCGAGTACAGCTGTTTCGTCCTACTTGGGACTCGTCAAGGACGTCTCGACGAGACGCACTGTTAGTGCCGACCCAATGTCGTCTCACTTCCCTACGCCGGGCTGACGAGTCCCAAGTAGGACGAAACAGCTGTACTCAACTGGGAGTGCACGATCAAATTGTAAACATACGCTGGACGTGCAGCGATAGAGCATTAGCTATTCTTCCTCTGTATATATATATATATGCTTATATGACCCTTAAAGAAAACGGCGTTGAATGAGTATGGGCACCGACACTGAAAGTTCATCTCTGTTACGGCGAGCAGAATGCACATATATAGTTGGACCCTTCATGATCCCCAGAAAAAGGCATATGACCCATTTTGAGGTCGTGACCCACAGCTTGAGAAACACTGAACTAGACCACCCCAGCACCGGCCGACTCTGTGCCTTGCCGCTGTATCTCAAGAACATACGGGCTGACGAAATTTTGAAGGCGAGCTCACTGCTCGATACTCAGTGTTCAGTGCCCTGACGAAGCAAGTGTCATGGAGCAGCTGGTCGGACCGGCGCAACCAACGTATTCATATTTTTAATCTATGGAAGTGCGGAACCTCACTCCATCAAATTTCATTCTATTTTTGCGCGAATAAAGTGAAAAACGAACTTAAAATTGTCGACAGAGACGAGAAGTGTCTCTTGGGGTGAGTCTTAGGCTCTTACAGCACCGGTCAAACCCACACGAAAGGAAGATCTTTATTACAAAACATGATAAAACGAAGGGGTAAAGGTTACAACCCTAAATGTATAACTTGATTAAGATCATTTCAAGATCATTAAGATCATGATCAAGAAAAATGCACTCGGCTACGCTTTAGTGTGTGGGGATCCAAAGCGTTCCTGCTCTTTTCTTTTGCGCTTTTTGAAACAAAGGCTTGGCAGGCAAGCCTGAGGTTTGGGGCTGCCGATATCTTGGACAAACTCTTTTCTTCTGAATACATAAACGCACAGAGAGAGAGAGAGAGAAAGAGATGTACGATGTAAAGACCATTTCTTGTGTCTTCCGAATAATTAGTTTTTAACGTGTACTTTTGTAGTTACGAACGAGAATACGAATTACAAACATTGTTACGAGCCATAATAAAGAAGAGGGCTATCGTCAGGACGGGTCTCGTAATAACTGTTCACGTTTGCGCGGTTATTCTCGGTGGGAGAACACCAGAGGGAAAAAAAAAAACACTGTTCCTTAAGTGTCCGGTGCATCCGAACACTTTTGCTGATCTCATAACAAAGCGATAATTAATGTTGGGTAACAACAGAAGGTGCGCGTTCATTAGTCGTCGAGAAACGTAACAAAGAGCTCTCCAAGAAGAACGACGGCCCAATTAATTACTCTGGCCATTCCTCCACGGATGAACGCTATCACCCTAGCAAGGGAAACCCGGACGAGAATCCGTCGCACATCCTTCTTTGTGGAATGCACGGAAAACTCGAAGAGACCGTTACTTCACTTTCATCCACTAGGCTCCACTACTAGCATTATTTATCGCGGCACGTGGTGCGCTATGCACAATTGCTTGCTGTAAACTCTCCCGAAGACTGTACTCTCCAGGGCAGTACACTCTAAATCGTTTTACACCTTAAAGGGTGTAAATCAAAATGTTCATGGCGCACACCTTTTAAGGTGTATTTTAACACCCTCACGGCAATTGGGGTGTAAAGGGCGTAACGCCGAATAAAACTGCTGGGTTTGTGCTGAATAGGCTCGTAACTGTGTATTCACAATTACCAGCATATTGCGTATGATCACATTGTGGTCCATATATGTATGCACATCAAGGTGATTAAATATGTGTGTAAACATGCGCAGCCAATCATGTATGGCTTGGCAGCTGTGCATCGCAATGAAGCATGGCAGCTGTATATAGCTTTTCGTGAAACTGTAGACCTTCTCATGAGCAGGCACTTCCCCATATGCATGTTCATTTCTTAGAACGCTGCATTTATTCGTTTCTTCAAGCCGTTGCTGTGTTGTACCCACAAATACCTAACCCCTGTAAAATGCAACACGTTGTTCATTATCCGCGACTCATCAGGATGTTTGGTCCTTTCCTATCTGTATGGTTGTGCGCGTTTCGAAGGGAAACACCAGCATTTTAAAGATGTTGCTAGAAATACCCGACATTTTAAGAACATAACCCTTTCATTAGCAAGAAGACATCAATTTTATCAAATGTATGTGTGGTCGCAGTCCTTCATCAGAAATGCCACGTCTACTGATGGTTCCAAGGAGATACTACTTCAACATGCCCCAGAAGCAATTCAAAGTTACATTCATGACCGTGATATTCACGCAGAATCTACAGTCTATGTGAAAAGTGCAGTTGATAATGATAACACATTTGCTGTTGGCTGTTGTTGCCAAAGAATCTTCAGAGGAGGACTTAACCGTGTTCATTGAGATTGCAGGCATACCTGTTATTAACTCTGATACCATTTTTCTCATACAAACATTAACTACAGTTGAGTATGATGAGCGCTATCATGTATTTGTTCTGTCTTGCAATGAAGAGCAACGGGTTTTAAGAAATTTGAGCACTATCTCAACAGAACTACTAAATCTGCATGCATTACCAGATGGTTGATCAGAATATTTTATTTAACATAATTATCTAAGTACACAAGTTACTTCTCAAGTTACACTTTGCTTGTAAGTAACACCATAACAACGTAGATGTTCTGCGTGTGAACTATCGTTACAAGAATGTCACACTGCTAAAAGTATGTACAATCTACCGTTCGTATGTACACATATCAGGCAAAATTCGACTGAAAAATTGGTTGTGATTATTTACACTATTTACATAATCTGAATCCCTTGTTAGAAAACCAGTTTTTAACCAAGAACCAAGTTAGAAAACCAGTTAGAAAACCAGTTAGAAAACCAGTGTACCAGATGGTACACTTGTTGTAAATCCAGGCCATGCACTGTTGTAATGTAACTTCCTGTTCCCTGTTGTTGTATATATTTACTTTTGTTCATGTGAACGAAAACAAACATACTTCCTTTCTACACCCAGGCGACACTCTATCACCATATTTCACATGAGGTTGTAGTACACCATCGTTGCACCCTCAGGAACTTCCAAAACAAATTTGTAGGGTGTGAAACGGGTGTGATCTTTGTTAATACACCCATTTTACGCCTTTAAAGGTGTGAAACGATTTAGAGTGTACTATTTTTGAAACGTAATGTGGGCAAGACTTGTCCCACCCTACAGTTGGCAATACAACTTATCCTTAGCCGGTTGTCAAGTTTGTGCTTGCGCAACAGATATAGGAAGGTTGCCGCTACACATCAATGTTCAGTACGCATAGCCAACTAAGCAGATATGAATGACTAATTGATGCCCTTGATATGTCCGAGAATGTCTGAAATGCCTGTAGAGCTCTAGACAAATACCTCTAGGCACATGCCTAGCACGTGAGGGATTATTTATTTAGGGGTTCGTTATGGCAGTAGCAGAATTCGTCGGGTGACGACTTCAATTTTTCCTCTTTTTTTTGTTTCCATTCAAACTCGAACTCTCAAAATATAGCTTTGGTAACTGGTGTTGTACGTATCGCCGTTACAAGTAACGCCGTTACAGTAATCGATACTTTTTCGGGCGGAGTGCGTATCGCGATACTTTTTTAAATCGGTATCGGAAATGTATTTCCGTTACAAATTTATGGTAACGCAATCTCTGTATCGTTATAGATACCGATACTTTTTAGTGCCCCACCCTTTCTTCACTGACCATATTTGTCACTCTTATTCATTGTCAAAGGTCCGCCTAGTCCTCGACAAGAAGCCTGTGGACACGCCTACGTGCTCCGTAACGGGAATTATACCAAACACATGTTCACCGTTTCTCTTAGAAACTGGAGGAAATAACCACGCTGTGTTCAACACAAGAGTTGAGGTCAACGAAGAAAGGTCAAGCTTTTGACAGTCCGCTCTGAATTCCCCTGCTAAGCTGTCGTGCTGCACCGAGTCGCGCTCACATACGCTCTAGCATTGTTAATTTCGAATAGGATTCCTTGGTCATTGGTCTCCACGGTATGTGTGGGCCTGACACTATGGTAATTGTCACACTGGCCTCTGTCAGCTGCCGGGGAGACCACGGCCTGCAAGGATGGCAGAAGACGACTTCGAGAACGAGCTACTGATAAAAGTCAAGCATAACATATCCGACCTACATATGAAATATGCTGTCTGTTTACTGCAAAACTATTCACGTAAGCGAGATTTCTGTGTCGCGTCAACTTCGTATTTCAAACAAAAGTATCGCGCAAAGTATGGCGTTACTTTTTTTTGGTAACGGTAGCGGTACTTCGTTACTTTAAAAAAGAAGTATCGATATCGGTATTTCGATACTTTTTACTCAAGCGACGAGTATCGGTATCGCGATACCATATTTCGGTATCGGGTACAACACTGGTTTTAGTACACCGGACGGCAAGCGCCGGTACGCTCGGTCGTGACGAGAGCGAACAGCTGCGCATGCGCGGCCAAGAGTGAGAAGTACCGCGCTCACCGGGACGCGTATTTCCAAACCCGCCCGTGTACAACAATCGCCGCCGCCGCCTCCAACTACGCGCCGGCGGCAGTGTACTGCGTATTCCGGCGGCTGCAGAAAACCCTGAAATGTCATGGCGGCCGTTATATTTGTGTTCGGAGCGTGTTACTGGACGGCTAATGAGTGAGAAGTAAATGATAGATGTGTTTAGGTGTCTTTGGATGACACTAAGCAATGTACAAGTTCTTCGAACATTTATATGCCTTGCTTTTGAGAACGTGAGACCACGGATAGTCAACGTTTTCAGTGATTGTGACGTTGTGCTGCTGCTTCGTGTCTCCGATTTGCGATGGCAAGAATGTCCTTTGTCGTTCAAATTATTTTGAGAAACATAACGTGAACAGTGAAAAACCGAATTTAGGTTAAAGTTTTGTTGTCTTTAAGCACCTTCTATGGACTGTGTAGCAATAAGTGTGTGCGTGTGTCAATCGCGTCGTAACGTTATTTACTGCAATTATTCATAGTGACCACTCCCTGTGGAGTTGATGAGGAACGTTGGAATTCAGTTATTAAAGAAATAAACCGTCGTCGAATTATGACGTTTTCACGGCGTACCTGCAAAAACAGCAAGACGTATTGCATGTACTGAAGTCTGTACGTAAAAGGCGAAAGATCAATACGCTCAGATTTTTCCTTTTTTTCTGCCAATAAATCCCCCCCCCCTAATCTGACAATGAAAAAATGGCTAGGAAGCAAGCGAGCTGGTGAAGATGATGCATAATGTAAAACTCCGAGACTAGGGAACACGAAAGGACAGACACAACACGAAGTCTCAAACACAGCTGTGTTTGAGACTTCGTGTTGTGTCTTTCGTGTTCCCTAATCTCGGGGTTTTACATTATGCACAATAATTTAGTTACATGACAGTGGCTGACATTAGAAAACCCAGTTGCTTAGAGGTTCCAGGAGGCGGGGCAAACGGTCGCAATTGCTGAAGTTCATCAGATAAATCAGGAGCAAATATTAAACAAAAAATGAGCGTGTGCACCACACTTTTGCAATGCAGCGTGCAACTTTTTCATGTGCACATTGACATTGCACGTTGGCAGCACAATATGTAAAATACCCATTTACACTAAAGTGCAGTATGTACTAGACAAGTTAGAAGTTAGTGTTGGTAATCTGAGACCTGTACTTATATTTGATTATCTCAATTTGGTAAATGCCTAATATTAGCATCGGACACTGGACAACCTTTTATATTCACGCTTGCTCGTGCAACAATGGCCTATACTCTCATTAGATGTCCTGAAGCTCCCTGGCAGGACAATTTGCTGAAAGCCATAATGCTGTACAAATTCATCACGTCCTTTTGTGGCCTTGTACAACAAGCCAATACACGACTTTTGGCATGGCAAGTTAGGCGTTGTGGATGAGAATAGTCTCAATATTTTGTACAAAACTTCGTTTTAAAAATTACTGGTGGGTGTTTCCAGGGCTTATCGGATAAAACCAAAGCCGTATCCCTAGTCATGCGATACTACCATCATAAATGTGCTGTGTTGTCCCGTCATACTGAGATAATAAAAAGGTACTGTAGTGGCAAAATAGGGTGAAGGGTGTTCAAGCGTTGGAGGGTGTGTGCAATAAATGAGAAGGTTTGCGTACCAAAACAAATGTGCAGGTTCTATGATATGCATGTAGACAAAGCAAGTAATTCACTCCGCAACATATAGTGATTTCATGAAAAGGACACAGCTGTGCAACATTACAGTAGCAGTCTGTCAGCACTTTAGATTGTGGAAGCTGGGATACGTTAGGAAACATAGTGAAGTGACGAAGACAGGGAACATACGAAATGAACAGAGATGACACATTACTCATCTGACATGAATAAGTTATGCCTTTTTTTTTCATAGCACGGTAACGCATGCCGTTTTTTACAGGGCTGCAGTGCTCTTGGAATTGCAAATACAGCATCCTGTGGCACTTAAACCTCAATTTACATGTATACGTGTATGTGATCTAAGCAAGTGGTGACTGTGGAGGTTTCTTTCCTTCTTTTTCTTTCTTACTTTTCCCTTCTTTTTCTTTGCCGTCTTTTTTTTATTTTTTGGCATAGCAAGCCGGCGCTTTGCCTGGCTAACTTTTCGTATCTATTTTCTTAGTAAACATACCCCCATCCCCCCTATGCCTTGACAAGTAAACGTGTGGACCTAGAGGTTTGTTTGCCCACTGTATCACTTCATTGCTGGATAATAATAACCTGAGCACGGATTTACACGAACATATACTTATGTTCATGTTGCTCATGCTCAAGCTTGTTTCGTCGTGGGTTTCGTCCATCACCTAGACTGCGTTTACTCTAGTTTATCAATCACAAGCGCCTTAGCTCCATGATTTATATCTGTGGCGCAAGTATCATTTGCTGTGTTCTGCAGAATGAATGCAGCTTTATTTTACCATATTATCCCTAACAAAATACTCACTTAAAAAAAGAATTTTGGTGCATTCTACTTTTGTATCACAAACAACGCAAAACAGTGCGCATATTAAGGATTTTTACTGCATATTTCGAAGATTTTCAGTGCATAGTGGCATGCATATTTTGGCAGTGTTTAGTGCTCTAATAATAACAACAAGGATCAGTGTTGGGGTAACTTATTATTGTAAAGCTACCTTTCTTTATTCAGAGAGCTGACAAGAAGCTGACTACATTGCGGGTCCCCCCGTATGCTTTTAAACCTAACTCGTCGCTTTTGAGTTCCGATAACTTCTTGAAGAACTTGTTCTTTTTTTAGGTTATTTTGTCAATGCAACTTGGGGTAAGTTCCAAGGTCCTTTTGAGCCCCAACATTCCCACAAGAAGAAAATCCAGCAAATCCCTGTCTTGTATTGTATTTCTTACATGATTCAGAACTGACAGCAGAAGGGATGCTGATATTCTGACCAAAGCAACCAGCGAGACAAAGTACAATATGACGTAATGCACTAAACGCAGGCACTCCTCAGTGTTTGATGAATTCCTTGCTATTGAGAGTGGGATATCAGAAGGAAAATCAAGAGGGAAGCTCAGCAGAATTAATTTACGTGAAATGCATGCAAAGGGGCATGCAGGTTCACATGGAGAGTGACAAAGGCTTGACTGTGGAATGTGCAGTGGAAATGACGCTGCGAACATATACAGGCAGATCCGAAATTAAAGACACATGAGATACGGAGCGTAAATCTAATTGACTGACTGTAGTTAACATCAGAAATGGCCACTAAATTGTATCTTTGAATATTCATTGTGGAATGTGCAGTGGGGACATGCGCTAAGGCAGAAAATTAAGTAATGTCTTATCTAACTACACAGCAATGAATTTATAAAAAACAATGAACATATCTCTCCAAACAACAAAAAGTATGAATGGCATTCCTCACTGTGAGTAACGCAGCATGTTTCGTAATGTCATCGTGATATGTAATTATAGTCTTGCGTTGTCCTCTTCGTATTGTGCGTTCCTCAAACTCAAGGATGATGTGATGTGATGTGATGTGAATAAAGAAAAAAATGGGGATGTAAACTCAAGGAAATGTTACCTGGTTCTATGGTTTTTGTTTTAGCTGGTAGCCTTTCATTCTGTTTTATTTTGTTGCTATTTGGTGCACCTGCTGTATTTGAACATACCAATGTTTGTGCATATTATGCATGCTATTTCTCCTGTTCGTTGCCACGATTACCTGCTTGGAGTCAGAAGTACTGAATAAAAACACTGATCAGGAGAAAAGCTCAGTATATTCTTTGTTGTAGTACATCGTACAGTTGTTCAAAACTAATAGTTACGTAAAGATAGTGCAGTGCTCGACTTAACAACTAGTGTACATGATTTTTATGTCAACATGAAAGAGGCCAACAAGTATCGGCAAAGAAGAATAAGCAGAAAGAAAAGGACATCATCTGAATGTATTAACAGGACTCCATTTCACAGCGAATTATAAGTTGGAAAATACAACCCGAGTCACAGATCCTCCCGAACCCGAAAAGTTATGACGCACAGGTGTTACACACAGAAGTGTTATCTCTTGTGCATGTACTATGTACAGACTTCAGTATATACAGTACGTCTGTTTTTAGAGAGGTGCCATGATCATGTCATAATTCGACGACGGTTTATTTCTTTAATGACTTAATTCCAAAGTTCCTCGTAAACAGCTTCAGAGAGAGTGGTCGCTATAAAGAATCGCAGTAAAGAACGTTACGACGGGATTGGTAAGCGTTATTTTTCATACTGCTACACTCCAACGAAGGCGGGTACCACAGAGGTATCGCAGGACATTCAGCCGAGGCTCAGCTCTACCTCTCAGACAACGAACTTCCGCTCTCCAGGACAGGCTCTAAATCATTTTTTGCACCACTACCATTGAGTGGAACAACCTCCCATCATCAACTGCAACCACTGACGACCATGCAGTTTTCCGTACCTCCCTTTCTCGCTTTCGTCATCTTCAATACCAGTGTTAGTTTTGCTGAATTGCCGCATTGTTTACTTGCTTCTCTTTGTTCTTATCTTATTATTCCAAGATGTTGTCGTTGTTTTGATTTCATATTTGCTTGCGTCTTTACCTTGTCAATGTAACATGCCTTGTAATTCCAATGTACTGATGTTCCCACTCCCATGTAGTGTCCTCCGGACCCTTGGGGTTTCTTGAAATAAATAAACTTAGTTAGCAGTCACTTGCGCAGTAAAATTACGAAATTTTTTTCTTACAGTGTACACATGGGATTTAACAGGGTCTAACTGAATTGATAAGAATAATTAAAATCAGAGAAGGTTACTAGCCCTATGCACAAAAATAGCACATAAAGAAAATAATAATAAGAAAACAACTGGTTTGCCTGTGTCCCGCCATTCTCTCAATCACGCACACATTTTTTATTTAACGGGAAGTAGCGCTGGTGGTAGCGGAGAAGATTACCGACGCTACCCGAATTTGTAGCGCAAATATACCCTCTCGGCTAGGAATTTAAAATGTAGCAGGATCTCTACTCCGCTACTGAGAAAGAAGTAGCGAATACGATAGCGGCGCTACTAGAAACGCCACTAAGATTACAAGCGCTGCTAGTGCAACACTGTCTTTAACTAAAACATTTTTTTGGGCGTGCTGTTTGTTTGTTTATTTGTGTCTCAGAAAAATAAAAAAGAAATTGAACTCGTCTCACGACGCGTTCTGCCACTCCTAACAGAAACCTCCCAGTTCAAAAAACAAACAAAAACAAAACAACAACACTATTTCAATTGTTGGTATTTGACTTCTACAGGGCTAAGGGCGCTAGAAACCACGAGACGAAACATATATATACACAACACAGAGCGCTTACTGTCAACAGTTTATTTGTGAATACGCATACAGTCCGTTTTAATTATGCAGAAGGTCCCTCCTGTCTGTCAAATACACACTTTCAGAGCTAACTCAGGTGTTGTTCGTTCGTTCGTTCATTCGTTCGTTTGTTCGTCAGGGGAGCTCTGCCTATAGGGTTCGGATGCCGGGATCCCGAGATCGCGAAATCCAGGGATTTCGGCATAATTTGGTGTCCCCAATTTTCGGGGTCGCGAGGCTAAATCCCGGGATTTCGCGATAATACATTTCCGCTCTAACAACGAATATTGGGTGGTATTGCGACTGAAAAGGAACGAACAGAGTCTTACCGACATTTGGTTTCTAGCGTCCTTTTCCCGAAAAATATCCTTTTCAATCCGAAACCGAACCAACCTCGTCGTCCACGACACATGACAAGGAGAACGTAGACGGGTAGAAATCCAGCGAACCGGTAGGGAAGTATGAAGGGAATTGACATTTCCCTGTTTGTAAACAAATGATGTCATAGTGTTGAACAGCGCCATCAATTTGGTAGAGTTGAACTACGCTCGAAGCTAGAGGCGAACAAGGTCGCGCCCGAAAGCCATGGTCTTGAGGGGATTACGATGGTACAGTCAGTCACACAAGCGACACTCCCCAGGATATTCCAGCGGAAGATCCGAGAAACGTCATTCTGTCATCATTCTGCCGTCATGCTGAACATCATACCTTCTCGGGCACTGCTAACCGCGGGATATATCCTGGGGCGCAGCCACAAGATGTTCCGTAGCAGACGACAAGAAAATATGTTGTTGTTTTTTAAGAGTAGGGGGGGGGGGGTAGCGTTTGTTAGGCGAGCAGTCTGCCTGCCTATGCTGGCTGCATGTTGCTCGGGGGAGAGCGAAAAGGGAGGGAGGGGAAGAGGAGAACAGTTACATTAGTTGCTGCTAGGCATCACGTGTTCCTATAGTCGCCACTGTGGGTAGACGAGTGGCAAGCCAAATATTGGCTGACCTCTCTTAACACCTACAAAGAAGAACAGGCATTCAAACGCAAGGTTGATTGCGGCACGATGAATGCTCAATATAATACTCGGCGATACCTTTTCCGCGTGTGCAGTGTCTTTTCCTTCTTTTTTTTACCACAATGCTCCGTGGGAATGACAGGAATCACGCACTGTATCGCAGTTTTCCTATACGACATCCCGATGACAATTGCGAAAAAATCCCGATCCGGCGTCCCGGGATCCGCATTTAGAAATCCCGAACTCCCGGGATTATAAAAACGGCTTGGAGTTCCGAACCCTACTGCCTGCCAGTCAGATACGTTTCCCATATCTTTCGCTCCCTCTGTTTCCAATATCCCCTTTTTTGGGAACGAGAGAGAGAAGGGGCAAAGGTTAAAGGGAGGTCTAGGAAACAGAGGAAACAAGACATATCGGAAACGTACCTGATTGGGCAGGCAGGCAACACGCGTGTTAGCTCTGAAGGTGTGTTTTTGACAGACAGGGTGAGGGAATACCTTCTGCACAATTAAGGGGGCACTAAACAACTCCACGAACCGGTTGTGGGAACAACGCAGGGACCTCGCGGAGCAATACAGCGCTGAAAACATAGAGCGCACGTGAAATGATATATTGTGGGATTTTGGTACCTTTTGGCCTGACTACCTTGGGATTGACAAGTGTGAATATGTTCAGAATTGACCTCTCTTCCCGATATTACAACAAAATCAATATACAGGCGTCCCGCATTTTGAATGGTTGATGGTGCGCGACGTCAAAATGACGTGTGGCTATTGTCGCCAGGGCATCGCAAGGCGGGGTATGAGTGCGAAAGAGTGCAGTGAATATTCGGTCGGTTTGGAGTCATTATTTACTTTTTTGCGACAAAAATTCTTGCTAAACGTCACTGTAGGAAACGCATCACACTGCATTAGAAAAAAGTGCACCTTGCATACCTGCGTATTGCCCCTTTAAAAAAGGGCTGTTTGTGTGTCCGAAAAAAATTGTTGGCAGCCACCGCTCTGCCTTACGTCTCCTCTCGAGTTGGTGGTTTCAGCGATCTTAGCCCCATTCGATCTTAGCCGCATTAGTCTTTAGGCGGACTCACTTCTTAAGAAAATCTATGGGGAATTTTGGTTTAGGGGGTAAACCTCGCTAAATTTCTACACGAGACAGGTACAAGTGTGTTCCTCTGGAGTTTATCTAGGGAATGACACATTTTTGAAGGCCTGAACTGATCCACTGATTTTTGGCGAATTAAATTAAACTTTTCGATGCATGGGAGTCTATGGGAGATGCAACAAAATCGCTTCTCTCGCTACACAGGGCCGCAATATCTTGGACAAAATTATGTCATTCCCTAGAGTAACAGTTCAGAAATTGCAAACAGATTCGACAAACTTGCTGTAGTATTCCAGATCCCTGCGCATGGAAATAATGGTTTTGTCTCTCGCTAGCATGTTCTGAACGCTGGTGCCGATTACATCACTTCCTTAGAGCGCGGGAGGAAAGCAAAACAAAGAAAACAATCTTCCTATGGTGCCGCCATCCCTCGCCGGAAGCGAGCGTAACTAGATCGCACGAGTCCGCCTTAAGGGATTTGATCAGCACCGAGAAGCTCCGCGGACGCCATCCGTTTAACTGCAAGGAGGTCTGGTTTAACTCCATGTACTTTTCCTAAGATTTAAGTATGGTTCTATGTTTTCGGATTTATTTGTATTATTTAGTTATATTTTATTTTATTGGATTATCCGAAAAACCTGAAAAGCATACGGTGGTAAAATTTAAAGCAATTTAGATAAGAACTTTTAGCAAAAAAATCGCTTCTGGGAGATAAGTAACCGAAAACTGAGCAAAGAAAGCCATGCCCTGATGACCGGTTGAAGGGGTTCGTTTCCTTTTCTGTAGAGATTTCCTCTGGTTGAGAAGTGTACTCGACATGATGGCATTTTAAGGTCATGCGACCATTTCCCAGGTCTACATGGCGATGGTGATGTGATAAAGCAAAAAGAAAGAGAGATAAGGTGTGGAAACAGGTCTACATGGAAAACATTCATATTCTATGGTATTCTGTTCCCTTTCTGTGTGAATCATTCAGCCCGTTCTCCTCAAAGTAGAGAAAGGAGCACGAATAATATACAAACTGCCTTCTTCATTACGCATCCAAATAAACATATCTGCTCCCCACCCCCTTTTAGTGGTTGCAACGCAGAAACACAGACGGAACGCTAGCGAGAGCTTTCTTGTGACTATGTCAAAGGAATGTCCATATTTCAAGAGGGTCCCCATGTCGCCAGGTGATCGTGAAATAGATGTCGTCTGTACGTTCTGACAAAAATGATTCCAACAGTAAGCATTCTGGCAAGGCACATTCTCATTCTCGTTGCGCTCATGTCGTTTCATTATAGTTTCATAGCCGTCGTCTTCTTTTCGCAAATTTTAGTTACTAACGCAGTCGTAAAAGTAAAGGATGAAAACCTCCGAATCCTCAGAAAAATATTAAACTCCCTGAAACGCCTTCCCGAATATGCTCAAAAATAAACTTCCAAAAACCCGGAACCCTTAGATATGAAGCTTGTTATCGCATGACGTCTTGGTATATTAATGTCCTGCGGTGGCTGACTATTCGAATAGTCTGGCCGGTTTTTGGATGAAATTCCTGCGAACGGAAAGAAACCAGTGATGCGTAACTGAAAAATATTTAACTCTTGCAAACCAGTAGCGAGTAGCAGGAATAACGTGGACCGGAGTACCCATACGATATTACATTCGCGGGAAAACTGGCCCGTGATTGCCCAGTGTTGGCTAATGCCTTCCTGACAACTCTACCACAAAAGAACTAACTCGCCTCTCCTTCGTGCAGCGAGGGTATGGGAAATTCTACATTCACCTTAGGTGAGAGGAAGTCCGCTGAAACCGTTTTTAATAAACTATGCGGGCACGTTTCGATTACACGCGTATGAAATACAGAACGAAAAAAAAAAGTACGCAAAAACAAAACCGTGGAAATAGATTAGGCAACTACGTGTAAAGTAAATTTGTACATTACGCAAACACATAAAAAAATGAATTAGATCATGCTACGGCGTTACTTGAGCGCAGAACGCCATCGAGCATACCTATAGGGCGCATAAACTGGTAAGAAGCATTAAATTGGGTGTATCACATGTCTTGATCGCTTAGAAGCCGTGCGTGCCCGTGAATTTTTGAATCCGCCGTGAAAGCCACGTTAAATGGCCCCATAGGATGAAAAAGAATAACACAAGAACGAATAAACGTCGAAAAAAAAATTTCGCGCAGAAATAAAGCTAAGGGTGATTTAAAAGCGACCGCCATGGAACAAGCGACAGCATTTCGCTGCAAATGTCTCGTTTTATGACACCCATTCACGCTGAAAATGAACGTGTATTAGCGTAAAATACAACAAACAATATCCCCTTTCTTTTTCCTTTTGGTTACTCTTTGTAACAGATGTACTAAACAATGCTATGTGTACGATCATATAAGCTCAGTAATGCGTAGCGAGATGTACGGTAGTTTTATTACCGTACCAGGTGCCTCTTACAACTACACTCAACTGTAAGTTTTCACTCCCGTCTGCAACCATAAAGCGCGTGACGTTTACGAACGATCAGATGAACACTTTCTCTGCATAAAGGTACGCGCACTTGTTGAGGGGTGACGCTGATATAAACCATTTCAAAATAAAACGTCAAAAAATAAATCTCTTCAAAAACCAACTTACACAATAAAGCTTTGAAAATTAATCATGTGTGTATCCCTGGCACCAAAATAAACTCTGAAAAATAAACTTCGCAAAATTAACCCTTCGAAAAACGAAGAAAAACAACTTTCAGTATCCACCCTCTTTGATTGGCGCTCAGGGCAAATTCTCTACATCTGCGTCGGAAAGTAGCACGCACCTCACTCTTTGAATGAACTTGAACAGCATGACTACGTTCTCAGAAAGTACTTCCGGTTTATAGATATAGCCTCGTTCACAGCTCAACGAAAGATTGTGTGCGTTTGCCTGTATTCATAGGCGTCGTGCTCTGCATTTTGAAACTGAATATTTCGATTTCCTCACTATTATTGGAAGAAACATGCTTAATTATGGTACACATATGAATAATATCCGTTCGTGTCATGAGTTTCGTTAAATAAAACATAGTGTCGCCCGTAAGCTAACGTATAGCAGAGAACAAACCAAGGCGCATGGATTTTGACGGGTGAATTTTAAGAGTGGATCGTTTAATGTTTGCGTTTGCGTTTGTTTTAGCATACACCCCTTTGTTGATACTCATTCGGAACGCATTTCTACACGTATGAGTCCACAACAGAGAAATGTTTTTTTTACAAAATGTGTGTGGGGGGAGTACTTTGGCTTCCTTTTGTGTACAGCATGTTTATACATTCGGAGCTCCCTAGGGGACCAATTACATAGGTATAAGTATATCTAGTCCTGTTTGGAGGATGGAATATGAACTAAATATATGACGAAAGTGCTCCCAAAGGACTGTTCTTATGAAACAGACTCTTCCACGGAAATGAGATAAGCCAAATATTTCATTAATCCTCTAGAGTCTAGGTCCTGCCTCAAGGAATTATCTTTCCTACACGATGCGTAGCTTTTCTTTTATTTGTTGTTAACGGAAACACTGAACGTCCTACGTCATTCCAAAGCGAAAATACCTAATGAGACCTTGAAGATTTAGATTATCTTAAGCGTAGTGAAAGGACAAGAAAAGCAGTTTTCACCAAACTGCAACGTCTTTTTACCCTGGAAGGTTGCATTTTCAGAAACTTTGACGGGGCCATAGGGTTATTGCGATGTAAAAGAACAGTTACGAAGGCTGCGTCACTTTCACGTTCCAACGCTCATTTGTCAATGTATATAGATATCGCTTCTATGCATTTCAACTGAATTTCGTAACGAGCCTTTTGTTGAAATGTGTTAATGGAAATGGCACCCCACTTTTGCATTTTGTCTCTCTCTCTCCTTTCCTTTAGGATCTGCACACTGCTAAGGAACCGGTGATTACAGTCAGGTGTTTTGCAATTTTTTTCGTCGCGCTTCCCTTTTTACGCTTATAGCATAAACGCTTCACACATTCATTCAATTACACATTTACTGTAAATTTCTACTTCTTAAGATATTTAATGTAGCATAGAGTGCACGTCGAAAGTATTTTTTTTTTCTCGTGATACGAACATTCTACCTTCAGGGACTGTAACGAGTAATATTTCCTTTGGAAAGCGCGCATTTCCCCGAAATTTTTTTTTTTTCATAATCCGCTCAGCGGCAGCGAATTCTCCCCGCTCCCTCTGGCGCGTTGTGGCGTCAGCTCTCTTCCGACCACTTTTATTGGCTGCCGATAATCGTCTGCTACAGAGCGAGAGAAAGGCGATCGGTCGAGTACTCCGTGTCAGATGCGGGACGCGCGCGCCAAATATACAATCGGAAATAGAGAGGAAAAGGGAAAGAAAAGGTGAGCGCCTCATTATTGGGCGGATGAAGTGACGTCACAGATTGACAACCGATGGAAGAATGGTAGAGGATTTGCTGGAGGGGATGTAGGAGGAAGGTGCGGTCAGCCTGCTCTGAAGTGGCGGCTCGGTGCACCCAGGGCAGGGAGAAGAGGGTGGGGAGAGATGGTGGTGGCACAGGAGAGGGAGAGGTGCGTTAAACCTCTTGCTCTGGGATTTGGGTAGTCCAAGAGGACTACCCAAGTGACCCAAATGCCCACAGTGACCACACTCGTTTACCCACAGTGACCCAAAACATGTGAGCATCCCTCAGTAGTCTTCATTGGGGTGCTTCTGGCCTGCGGGTTTCGGCAATCTCTTACGCACCAGGAGCCCAGGTCTTAAACTTGTCGATATTCCGCAACGCGCGTTTAATGTATCACTTCGCCTTTGATTCGCCAGGAGCTCCCGCGCGAAAGCCGAGATCGAGGTTTGTTTGAAACCCCGGACTACCAAAACACATTTCACCTGTCGTCGCGTCATGTTTTGGGTGCGCCAACTGGAAAAATAACACGATGGAAAGTAACTGTTCTGAGGCTGGTTTTTCGAGGAGTGCCATATTTCAGTTGAAAAACAACAGTAACAATTGCTACGTGAGAGTTCAAGTTGGGGTCCGGGATTGCGCGCTCCACCCGTACGGTCTTTTCGAATGTATACCCAAGGCTTGTAATACTAATTTCAATTCCCCCTGACATATTTTGTCCAGTCGTTCCACGTTCCTTGGAGCAGGGACCTCGGGTCGGAAGCCGCCGATATTTCGAACAGGGACTGTTTTATTTTATTTTATTTTCATACTAGGCACCATTGTCATCCTTTGTGTTGTGTTTAAAGGGGGTTCACTACGAGTATTCAAGCATGGAGAGAAGATACGATCGAAAGTTGTCAAAGAGACGACTAGACCCCCAACAGATTCATGATGATCATTACGTGGGGTATGCCACCGCTTCAGTTCTGATACCCCACAGCATTATCCCGCCAGAGAGAGGTTACTATACACATGTGCCATTCTTCGAAACTGAAGTGGCAGATTATTCGTCCGGTGCCTTTACCGATTACACTCTGTCTTCGCGATCATTTAACGGTCCTCATCTTCCACCTCTTCCCCCCACTTCCCTCTTCCCCGAGCAACGTGCCGCCAGTCTAGGCAGGCAGACCCCTCGTCTACCTAACGTTACCCCCTCCGTCCCTCCTCGATCGTTTGATATAGCATAATGTGTATACATATATCATGACACGTCTCGTGTATCCAGGAAGCAATGCCGCAATATATATATATATATATATATGAAGAGGGGGGAAAGCCATTAAAAAAATAGGTAAATGATGCTAGACGTGTTTGAAAGTCAAACTTACAGTTAAGATGGCTTCTATGGATGCACGTAGAGAAACAGATACTCATTGAACGATGCGACAGCACCAGAGGACACGTGTTTCGCCGTGTTTGCGGCTCGTCGGCCCTGGGTAGCTGCGCATCGTTCGGGATTGGCAAACCAGGGGTCACTCAGCGAGCGATATACACCTGGGAGGGTGACCGAGCACTCCACAATGCCACAGTGCAAGCCAGTGAATTATAAAGAGGGGGGAAAGCCATTAAAAAAATAGGTAAATGATGCTAGACGTGTTTGAAAGTCAAACTTATAGTTAAGATGGCTTCTATGGATGCACGTAGAGAAACAGATACTCATTGAACGATGCGACAGCACCAGAGGACACGTGTTTCGCCGTGTTTGCGGCTCGTCGGCCCTGGGTAGCTGCGCATCGTTCGGGATTGGCAAACCAGGGGTCACTCAGCGAGCGATATACACCTGGGAGGGTGACCGAGCACTCCACAATGCTACAGTGCAAGCCAGTGAATTATAAAGAGGGGGGAAAGCCATTAAAAAAATAGGTAAATGATGCTAGACGTGTTTGAAAGTCAAACTTACAGTTAAGATGGCTTCTATGGATGCACGTAGAGAAACAGATACTCATTGAACGATGCGACAGCACCAGAGGACACGTGTTTCGCCGTGTTTGCGGCTCGTCGGCCCTGGGTAGCTGCGCATCGTTCGGGATTGGCAAACCAGGGGTCACTCAGCGAGCGATATACACCTGGGAGGGTGACCGAGCACTCCTCAATGCCACAGTGCAAGCCAGTGAAATATATATGCTATATATATATATATATATATATATATTGCTAGTTCTGTTGAAGGCAGCGCTGACTGCCGAAACGTCGACCCCTAACTGTAAGTCTATTCCTAGCGTCCCCTTAATTATTAATGTAATAAAAGTAGCAAGTGTTTTTAACCCTTATACGGCCTCCCAAGTCTCTTCATTACTTGTAGTCTATTTGTTTTCGCGTCCATCTGTACTCAGTTATACATTCATATATATATATATATATATATATATATATATCCGCGCGCGTTCACCTGTATGTGCTTCACACTTCTCTCCCGTTGATATAAAACAAAGGTCGGCAAATGCTTTGGGGGGAAAGGGGAGAAGGATTTAATTCTACAAAGCTTCTAACTTTAAGAATCAATATTAATTATCCCACTAATGGCTTTACGCCGTAACGAGGTCAACGTAGCATTTCCTATGATCTATACAATGCACCTTGAGATTTTCCGTACTGCAGGGTTTCGGCTGTGGAAAACTAACTTCATCAACGATGTAAAAGCACCAAATTCGCCTGTGAACATTGCACGCGCACGATCGCCCTGTGAGAGCAGTTCCATTGGAGGGGGGGGGGGGGGAGATATTTATTAGAAGAGAGGGGGGAAAAGGAGGAAAGGTCAGCTGAACGGTATGTGAGCTTGCTGTTGCGCAAGAAAAAATACAAATAAAACAAAGGATACAAATACAAACAATACAAAGGATAAAGTAACGCGTTCTGAATAACGCGTCCTGGAGTAGCCAGTCCCAAGTGGCTCGAGACTAACATCCCCATTTTTTTCTTTTACAAATCAATGAATCAAAGTAACAAAAGGTGAAAGAAGGATGGGATAGATTAAAGACAAATAAGATTTAAAAAGAAAAGATGAGTGTAATGTGTATGAGGGTGCGAAGTGAAGAATGAGGGATGACAAGACTTGAGTTCACAGGCCGTGCATGAGACCATTGGGTACTGTATGATGCGGGCCCACGCCTGCTTGAGCGACGTCACGTGCAACACGTTAGTCCAGCAAGCAGTGTTGTACCCGCTACCCGAAAAAGGTAGCGCAATACCGATACGCGCTACCTGAGCAAAAAGTAACGAAATCCCGATAACGTTACACGTACCTAAAAGTAGCGGAATACCGCTACCGTTACCCGTAAAAAGTAACACGACACTTCATGCGCTACTTTTTAGGAAAGAAACACAGTATCGTTGATGACGTAAGTACTTCAAACCGTCTTAAAATAATAAAATAAAACAATATCTCAAAATAATAAATCGACGTCCAATGGAGGTTACATCTAGGTTGCCTGAAGGCTAAAATTTTGAAAACCGTTTTTTTACAGATTTACTAAAGCCTACTTGGTATCCTGCATATATTTTTCTCTTCCTCTAAAGCAAATAAAGCACAAAGCAAGTCTACCGATAAAGGGTTCAGCAGCTTTGTCACAAAAAGAACTCGGATTGCCCGGAACGAGAAGTTAGTAAACATACCATGGTGTGCTTTTTCAAATTGGACGTTGACTTCCTTGACGCACAGATAAAGCTTTTCCACCGAGGCGCATAGTAGACATCTGAACACCACGCTACTGTTTTGCACTGTAGCAGGCCATGGTCCCTCCATTGCAGCGGACAAGAAATGGCAACTGTCAAGCACCTGAGCGTACTTGGTGCAATGTCATGTGGAATGTCATGACTCATAGCTAGCGAGGACGGCTCCAGAATGGAGTGACGTCAGTTTGCAGACAACTCCGACAATGCACCAAATCTTCAAGAAGGTTCATCCCAAATAGGGAACACGTGGAGGACACATCCTCTTTGTAAGATAACGGCCTCAGTGCCCTCCCAAGCAGCACAATGTACTGAAAGTCGAGTGCAATAGGCCTGTTGCGCTGGGCCAGGTGGCGCAGCAAACCTTGTGTGTCAGCGCCGCTAGTGGCGACCTTTTCAACACACGGCCGCTCCCTAGCAGACGACACTCAGTCTACGCTGGCTAATTTGGTGTGGCGTTATCGTTTATCATCTGTTTTCCGGTTAGAAAAAAGTCAAAAGGATCGACAAATTCTTTCTGAAAAAAGTCGCTGAAACATGTGTACAATGCGCGGCACGATGTACATATGCAGAACGCGTGTATGTCGCGAATGACGCTGTTTGTTAGAGTGTTTAGTGTGCTTCTCTGGTGCACTGGGAGGCACCAGTAAAAGTATAAATTTCATTCTGAGAAAAAATCAGGCTTAACAAGAACGTGGCAAAGATTAATTTGCAGGGTGCTCATCGAATTCAATGAGCACTTAACAAAACGCTCGCCGTTATAACTGAAGATAGTTGAAAACTATTAACGGGACATCTAAAAGAAACAGAAACTGTTTTCTGGTTCAACACCCAAATAGTTGGTCTTTCCTGGGACCTATGGTTATGTTCTCACCATGCGGAATGTTCACGACGCTACCATGAACACAGAATAAACAGCCATTGGGCAACGCAGTACCGATGATTTCGGAGCGTTTTCGGGCACAGCCATGCAGCGTCAGCAAACTTCTCGACTATTTAGATTTGGAATCAGCTATCATATGTCCGCCTCGTTCAAACAGACGTCTAACTTTTTCTTAAATATGCGTACGGAAACAAAGGTTGTGCACATATATACGAGGCTATATATTGTATATGTATATGCTTGTCAGAGCTCCAAAGAGCTCCGGCTATATTTTTTTCCTGGTATATACAGGGTGTCCCAGAAAACGTGTCATAGAATTATAATAAAAAAACTACACCACCTAGAATCATGCGGGCAACGGCATTTGTTTTTACTAGGATTTTGCCACCTACTGATGTGAAGGTCGTGTTGCGTAAGTTTAATTATGTAAATTTTCTCGAACTGAAGTCCGAAATTTGCCAAGTAAAGGTCACTTTTTTACCTCACCAATGTGAAGAGCGTGTCTAATGTATTCAAACTAATGATAATTGAAAGGGATATTCAGGGGTTATCCCATGAGAAAAAATAGCCGAACATCATGCTCTACGAAGCAAGCGCGCGACAAATTTTTCAGCGCAATCCTTGTTAGGCAGCGTTCACACGGGGCAACTTTTTGCAGCAACTATGAGCAACTTTGGAGTTGCTGTCAGCCGGCAACCTCCAGCAACTCGAGTTGCTCCGAGTTGCTGCGAATCGCTCCCGGACCGAAAACTTGAGAAGTTGCTCGTGCATCGGCCAATCAGAGAGGGAAGCATTGCCACGTGACTCCCGATGGCGTTGTGGATTTCGTTCGTGGGTTCATAGGTTCAAATCCTGGAGGTGCAGCTAAAAAATAACTTTTTCTTTTTTACGAACTTCACGGAAACATATCAGTTGCCACTTCTGGACGGCAATAATGATCTATTGGAGCAATAAAACTGACTGAAATTTGATAAACAGCAGCTAAAGAAAAGATTCCACCAGTTCGATTCGAACCCACATTGTCCGGTCGCCATAAGGTTGCTTGTGGGTGGAGCTACAGAGTTGCTGCGTGTGAACGCGGACTCGAAATTGCTCAAAAGACGTTGGTATGAGTTGCTTCGAGTTGCTGGGAAAAGTTGCCCCGTGTGAACGCCGGCTTAGTCCGACGAAAGGAGGTTGGGAACCCAGCCCACACCTGCAACGCAGAAAGAGATAACACAGGTATGGCTCATCGCATCCGACTTTCGTTGGGATCGCACTCACCCTCTCCCAATTTCAGGAACTGTCACTTTTTCTACTACATCACTCTGCTGTGGGCTGGCTTTGGAACCTCCTTTCGTCGGACAGCAAGCGATTGCGCTCAAAAAGTCGTCGCGCGTTATGGTTCTGTGCTACGAAAAGCATGATGTTCGGCTATTTTTTCCGATGGCATAGCTCGCGAATATCACTGTCAATTATCATGAACTTGAGTGAATTCGACACGCTCTTCATGTTGGTGGGGTAAAAAAGTGACCTTTACTTGGCAAATTTCCGAGTTCAGTTCGCAAATATTTACAAAATTAAACTTACGATACATGGCATTCACATGAGGAGTTGGCTTAAACCTAGTAAGAACAAATGCCGTTGACCGCATGATTCTAGGTGGCATAGTCTTTTTATTATAATTCAATGACACGTTTTTTCTGGGACACCCTGTATATATGTGGAGTTTCTGGTGACGACGGTGAGTGTAATTCATGACAGTAAGACCCGGAGACTAGGGACGATGAAAACAGACACATACAGATGTCTCTAAACTCTGTCTGTGTGTGTCTGTTTTCGTCGTCCCTAGACTCGAGATCTTACTCGATCGAGGTCACACAGCGACAATTATCCGAAGCATCGGCTGCACAGTCAACTTTTAATATAAAAAGCAGAAAACTGCAAAGCAAATACAGGAAAACGAAAAATATATCTGGTCAAAGTTTTTGTGTTCTATTTCATTAGAACGGATGCCGATATTTGTCTACTGCGATAATTATACCTGGATATTATATAGCCGCAATGAAAATCTATGACTGAAAACGGTAAACGGCAGCAGTCAGGAATAATTATTTCAGGGCTTCATACTTTAAGAATTTGCTAGTGCTGGAGTACAAAATACAATACAGCCGCCTGCATAACGCCGGCAGAGAAAATAGTGCTGCCGGTCGGGGACATTTCTTTCGGGGACATCTTTTCCGGAGACTTCTCTTAAGCGGGCAAGTTTTTGCCGTAGCCATCTTCTTGCTGCTATGCGTACAACAGCAGCTTGCGATTTTTAGTAGAGTTCGATTCCATTCGAGTAGAGTTCGATTTCGAAAAAAAAGAAAAAGAAAACGGCGCACTCTTTGACACGTCCTACCCGTTGCTATCAGTTATGCATACGTGGCGAGAGCGGCCGCGTGCCGTAGGATTTAGACGGTAGGGGTTGGAGTGGCGCTCCAGTCGCCCTCCTCAAACTTTAGCGCAACAGCCCTATAGGGGTGGACGGTATGTGTCTTATCAGTGTTCTTTAGTTTCAGGAGTCTGTTCAAGGCCTTCCACCTACCCGTCCACCCCTATTGCACTCGACTTTCAGTACATTTTGCTGCTTGGGGCTCCTTTCGGCTCTTTGCCCGGTCTTCCCAGAATGAGTTGTGATATCGGGCAGCTTGATCGAAGGCAGGCAGAGCGGAGGTTTCATGATAGGTCGAAGTAGCGGTAGCGCTCAAAGATTGCGCTACCGCAAATTTGTAGCGGAAGTACTTCTTTCGTTACCAGTTTAAAAAAGTAGCGCGATCTCTACTCCGCTACCGAAAAAAGTAACGGATACGGTAGCGCCGTTACTAGTAGCGGCGCTACGTACAACACTGCCAGCAAGCTCAAATGATGAGCTGCTGCACCCCCGGCGTTACACCCCCCCACCCTCTCAACATTCTCGCTGAAGGTGTCTTTCCTTCTTACCTTCTTAGACGACCGAACCCGAAACAGTTTCTAACGTACCCTGCAGCGTGCATGAAAGCAACTAAAATAAGAACAGCTAAAGCCTGATAGTCGCACCGAAAAGATCACACCCTAGCGGGTCGCCTACGGCGCCGTATCCTTCGAATGACTATAGACTTTATCGAACGTTGCTGACAGCGCAGAACTTGGCGCATATCCTCTACCACTTATGTCGGACATGTCTAAGTGTCCCGTCTGCTTCGCACAAGATGCGTCCTATCTCTACTCAAATGAAACGTGACGGGATTCGAGGGCGCTCTTAAGAGCATCCATTTGCTGTCGTATGCGACGAAGCGCATGCTGGAAGCGTAGAGGGCAGTATTGGTACAGCTGGTCGCATAAATGAAAGAAAATATGACGTCACTGCAATAAAGTCATTTGGCTGTTAGCCGTTACGGACATCCGATCAAACTTTCGTTGGAGCTTGCAGATTGGAGATACAAGAGACGTGACGTGATATTAGGCTGGTGCATACGGTGCACCAGGGTTCACAGTCAATGTAATTATGTTACGTTGTGACGTTTAAGGGGATTGGTAAATTATTTCACGATGGCATAGTATCTAAAATAAACAAAGAACGCGCATTCTTTTTCTATTGGAGCGCACTGTTAGAGAACGTGTAATAGGATGTGGAGCAGGATACAGGAACTGCGAGACAGGGCTCGTTTTATCGTGAATGAAAAATATTTGCACAGTGTGGTGTGGAGTTTATATTGGCTTCTGCTTCAAAATATTATGAAGTGTGACATAGAAGGGCATCGGGAACTTGACAACGACCAATTTGGTATTGAATCGAAGGAAACGGTTCTAGGACGAAAATCTAAACCAAATTGTGTTACATTTAGCGTACTATATTATTGCCACTTTTGTTTTCGTTCTGCTAAAACATGAATGGGCAGACAGTCTGCTGATATGTAGGATACCTTAGACAAGCAGCATCTTTTCTTCGTTCCGCAAATAGAGATTGACAAAAGATACAATAGTGAGTTTCAGGTCTAAAAGCAATGAAACCCAGTGCAAGGAAACACAAAACGAGACGACACAACACAACGCAGGAATATTTAGTACATCGTACGCTATCGCCTCGGCGTACGAAAGGGACAGCGTTGGTACTACTGCGCACGCGCAAGACATAAACAGAGCTTTGAGCATTGCGCAGATTCACCACCACGTTATTCCTTACGTGCGCAAAGGCGACAGCGTACGATACTAATACCGTTAGTATACCGTTGATAAGGGTATCGTGTCATATCATATCGTGTCATATCGGAACCAATTGCAGTTGTGCGTGACTCAGAATCTTATCCACTGATTGGTTCCGGTTGATACTGTTCGACGCAAGTCACGTTATCAACGGTCTGCTAAAACTCTCTATTGATAGTTCAGCGCGCGCGCAAAAGATAAAGAGATCTTCGCGCAGTGCGCAGAACAACCACGCTATCCCTTACGTACGCGAAGGCGATAGCGTACAATGCACTAACACTCACTAATATCAGTATCACAGTGCGTTCTGCCCCGGAGGTAGCGAAATGTATGCTTTGCCGTAAGTGTTCCCGTGCTACATTTCTTCAATGTTTAAACAAGGACACATCATCACGGTATACCGTGATGTGACGCGTAAGGCCTACCTAGTGTGGCGACATGTTGCACGTGCCGCAGGGTAGCACCGCGGATATTTTCGACCACATGGGGGTTCTTTTGCCGAGCGCCGGAAATCTCCAACACACGGTGCGGGAAGCAATGTTTACCAGAGCCGCGTAAGTAACCGAACGACGCATTTAGATGCATTGAGACGCACAGGAAAAGAGCAGAGCACACGTGGCAGAGACATCCAAAAGGAGCAAAATAGCAGTGTTCCTCTTATCCCAGTGAGCACGTCCAACCTGTTTACTGCGCTGTCGGATGCCCAAAGAAAACGAAACGTTCCACACTGCGGGCGTGCTCTCAGGCATCAACGCACTAATTCGCCATAGTGGAAGCATTACAGCTGGTGTACGTAACAAAGTTTCCTGTGCAAATTATAGGGGTAGATCACTCTCCCATAACAGGACCCTAAGTGGAATTCAACCATCTATTCAGCGAATGAAGTTGGGGTAGGTGGTAAACGAAGGGACGTCCAGCGGCGCCTTATGTGTGTGCTCCTCGTTCCTAATGTCACCCAGGCATGTTTTTTATGCCCGGTAGCCTTAAGTGCCAGGTTGCCTGTACATCATCTTCACGCATGTGTAAAGACTTCTCCGCGTTCTAGTGCAGAGCAGTTATATTTTTGAAACGCGATGTGGTGAGTGTGTAGTTTCATCCTCCAATGTACACAATAGAGGGATATTTTGTTTTATTCAATGAGCACATTATTCCCCATTGAATCCACATGCACGTGCAATGTGTGTCTGTAAAGAAGGGAACTCTCAAAGGTCCGTCGCGCTGAACATGATACGGTGTGTTCCGCCTAGTTCCGCCCCAAAATTCAAATGCACACTTTCAGAATACAATACGTATTTCACAATGAGCGCTTCCCATGTCCTTTCCACGTTTGTAGGCGAATTTTTCAGCGAAAAACCAACAGCCAAAATGTAGGTATACTCGAGTGTGTATATAGTTACAGTTGTGTAGTCATATATGTACAGTCACATAGTCATGCAACCATATATACATTGTTTCTTCTGCATTATAACTAATTCCAACTAGTGTATTAGTGTGTATTAATATTAGTATTAGTACTCGTAGTGTGCTCTATGGTATGAGTCGTCTAATAAATTTTCTCAAACAGCATATTCGAGTTCGTAGAGCATATAATTACACACCCATGTAGCCCTGTCTGTTAAGGAAGAGAGCAATGCTCATTCTTCACATGCGGGAGCTTACAGTTGCCTTCTGAATTGCAACGGGAGATCTTGTCTCCGCTAAATGGCCTGTATCAGAAAATTCGCATGGAGCATTGTAGGCGCGCATAGAAAGGCCATGTTCGACAGGAGCTTTCGAATCGCCTATATCCCGCATTCAGACCGCGTCACAAGCTCCCTCTATAGTGCTGTTTTGAATGAGACTGGTGCTGTCAAATCCCCATATTCAAATGCAGTCATAAATCACTTGAGCTGGGATGCTGGAAAGGGGGGGGGGGCGCAACAGAAATTGAGAGAAAGGAAGGCAGTGGCATGGAGCCAGAATAGAGGCTTCCCGCATTCCTCCCCTGCTGACTTGTAACGTCTATACTGCCTCAGTCTACGCTTGGCTACGGAATAATATTTGCTCTGTAGACAGAATTGAACATCCCCTGCGTGGTTTAGGATCGTGGGGAGAACGGTTGGCGCACCAACAGGTCGCGGTTATAAAGCAACAGGACGGAATATCTGACCGCACAGGAGGTACACTGTTAGAAGAAAAGGTATAGAAGAGGTATAACGAAGGTATAAACCATGCCTAAACTACCATATTTATAGCTCATCACCAACGTCTATACCCCGGTTAAACCATGTGGGAGGTATTGTGACGGTCCGAGTTGCTTGATAAAATCGGTTTCACAGACTTTTTCTAATTTTCTAACATCAAAGGGACAGCGGGCCCTGTTGCTTTCAAACGGTCGCAAAAGTTCGTGTTCCCCCACAGTTGAGCCATAAAACTTTAGTTAACATGTACGCAGTGCCTCTCCGTGGGAAGGGTGACATCTGCTCCCCATTAGACAGTGTTGTTTTCCCCTAGAGGCAGCTTTGTGCAGAAAGGGCCGCATAACTGTATGTTAACGGAAGCAGTGGCAATTACAGCGTTCTTCGAATGCAGTGTCGGACGCACATGTGCTTTTGGTTTGGCGTACGTGACTGACCCGGACTGTGACATGGCGCGGGTTGGTTATATAAACCATGGATGACTTCGAGAGGAGGGAGAGTGAGACAGTCGCCGAAACAGACAGTCGTAGTTTTGCGTCGAGGGTCGGAACCAGCGAAGAGCCACCGATATGTGATCCAGAGCGGGAGCACGGACGGATGCCCGGAGGGAGATGGACGACGGCGGCGCCTTGATGCCTGGAACCCACCTTCAAACGTTGATCTGTACAGACGTTCGCTCATTCTGCTCCTGCTGCTATACTAAGCCTAACTTCGCTTGCCTGGGGTTTGACTTCTCGTAGTCCACCCCAGGGTTCTTCACGATGTCCGCCGCACTGTCCTGCGCGCTAAGCACCGTAAGGCCCCCAAAGGACCATGCTTTCAACTTCACCGTGCCCGACGAGGCTTCCGTAGATGGCGTCATGGATGCCGTCTGTGACCTGGTAGGTCACGACAATGTACACTCCATTCAACACCAGGGTGGTCTGTCTTTCCAAGTTCTTGCCAAAAATAGGCGAGCCCGTGATACTCTTCTCGAAGCCGCAAAGGTGGTGTATGAAGACAAGGAAGTCCCTCTTGACCCAGTTTCAAGCTCAAGGATCACGTATTTGACAGTCAAAAGGTTACCAGAATACGTGTCGGATGACGCACTTGTGCGGGCCCTTGCACCGTATGGAATAGTGAAGGATCTTTCGTTCCCGGTCTACAAAGACCGCCCAACTATACGCAACGGAATCCGAGTAGTCAAGTTCGATATGAGGAAGCCGGTCCCAAACTTCCTTCTGGTTGGGTTGGACCGTGCTATGGTAGACTACAAAGGGTTAAAGAAAGTGTGCGGTAGGTGTGGCTCGGAAGGCCACTTCCGAGGCGACTGTAAGGTATCACGCTGTGAGAGATGCGGAGTCTTTGGTCATCCAACTGTGGGCTGCCGAGCCCCCTGTCTTCGATGTGGTCAGAGCCATGCCACAGTCGACTGCGTCCTGCGTCGGTCCTATTCCTCAGCAGCGAAAGGGGAACACTCAAGGCCCAAGACCCCGTCTCCCGATAATAGAGGTCGTGCCCGTGCTCTTGTGGACAGTGTTGCTGGCTTCCCAGTTTTGGAACCGGCAGTGCCTGATACCGGAGATCATGCCCACGATACTGCTGCTACAGCTATCCCTACTTTTGTGGATAGCGTTTCCGACTTCCCGGCTTTGGCATCGGCGGCTGGGGTGACGGACAATGCTATTTCTCCTAAGTCGGTACCTGATTCTGTGGGCTTGGACACGTCATGCACTCACAAGCTGCCCGACATCACAGTGCCAGTAATTGCGGCTGGCGGTCTTCCCCAGCTCAGTGGCTCTGAAGCAGGCACGGAAGAAAACTGCAATCTGTTGGGCCCAGAGGCCTGGCCAGTGCTTGATGATGACGGGATGGATGATTCTTCAACGTCCATCTACTCCATCACGAGTTCGGACGTCGATGAGAACTCCTCTGAGCCTCGAGCCGCAAAACATCAGCATTTGTCTTCGTCTGGGGACGCGGCTGCTGCTCCCATGCCGAAGCGTAAGAAGTGTGGTCGGACGAAGTCACGTACGGGCTCCCCGCCTAGCGTCCACATGCCGCCTGCGTCTGACGGCGAATCATGATGAGTGTATCCAGCTCTTTCATCCTCACTGTTATGGCTCTCCGCGTCATGTCCTTAAATGTCCAAGGGTTCCGGTCGCCCGCCAAACAGGTCTCCGTTATTCAGTTCGCTCGCAGCCTGAGCTGCGATCTACTTTTCTTGCAAGAAACGCACTTCACAAGGTATGCTGACGTCTTTGGCTTTACTGCGAGGTGCAACGTCCGCGCGTTTTTCAGCTTCGGGACTGTACATCGGAGTGGTGTGGGCGTTGTGGTTCTCAACCCGAGCCTAGAATCTCATTGCTTTGCGAGGCATGATGCGGAAGGTCGCGCCCTGCGCTTCGACTTCTTATCCAGGGGAAGAAGCTATCGTTCATCACCGTGTATGCTCCATCCCGCACAAGTGACACCAACACCTTCTTTTATCACCTCCGTACGAGTTTCATACCACCTAGTGGTGCCGTCCTGTGTGGTGACTTTAACTGTGTGGTGGATTCTGACTGTGACGTTCGTGGCCCCGGGCGCGGACGCCCAACTTGGAACGCGCGTGAGCTCCGTCGGTTGCTGCAAGAGCACCGTCTGCGCGACGCCTGGACGATGGTGCATGGGGATACATTCGTGGCAACGTGGTCACGTGCAGGCTCTGCGTCCCGTCTGGACCGTTTCTACATACCTGGGGACCTTCAGCCGTACGTTACTGGCTGCAGCGTAATCAGCACTGCCCAGCTCGGCGCTCATGTTAGTGATCATCATGCTGTGATCTTGATTCTAGATGTTTCACAGCTTCCCGGCAGCACTGGGCATGCAGTGCGTTGGCGTCTCGACTCTTCGCTTCTCCATGACGACTATGTTGTTTCGGAGATCAAGGGTAAAATCGCAGAGTACCTAGCAAGTCGGTCGCCAACTCCAGCAGAGTGGGATGAGTTCAAAGTCTGGGTGCGCGACCTCTTTCAGACGTGGGGACGCCGGAAAGCGCGGGCGCGAACAGCCATGCTTGCGCGTTTAGCTGCCAAAATACGTATTGTGAGCAGAGGAGCGCCGTTGACACCCATGATGGAGGAGTATCTCGCGACGCTGCAGCACCGCTACCGTCTACTGCTTCAAGATTCTTCTGGACGGGCGCGACAAAATTACTTCAGGTCTCAGGCGCTTGCTGGCCCTGGCGTGGTCCGGTACCTGGATTCCGTGCGCCGCACCGAACAGCGTGAGCTTCCTCGTTTCCGAAGACCAGACGGCAGTGTGACTGAAGACCCCGGGAAGGTGCTCGCCGGCTTTGAAAACTTTTTTCGGAACTTGTACACTGACGAGTGTGTCAGCAGTTCGCGAAGCTCATTCTTCGAGGGCCTTCCGGTCCTTCCCCGGATTGACCACGACGCTTTAGAACATCCTCTGCGTTTGGAAGAGCTGGACATGGCGGTCCGATGTGCGGCAGTTGGCAAGAGTCCAGGACCTGATGGGCTTTCTTCCGAATTCTATGCTACGTTTTGGCCTTGCATTCGGGAGTTCCTCTTCGACGTTGTTCGAAGGGCTTTCGAAGGTGCCGACTTCCCGGAGTCGTTTGGTTATGGACATATAGTCTTGCTCCCGAAGACAAGCGGCGACCTTGGTAGTCCCGAACACTGGAGGCCAATAACGCTGCTGAACAGCGATTACAAGATAGTGACTTCCGTATTGACCAATAGAATCCAAAATGCTCTCCCGGCAGTAATCCACCATTCTCAGACTTGTTCAGTGCCAGGCCGCACGATGTACACCGCGCTGTCAAGGCTGAGAGACGCACTGAGCTACGCCACTCCACGTGTACCGGATGGTTGCTTACTTTCACTTGACCAGAAGAAAGCATTCGACCGTGTGGTGCATAGTTACATGTTCGCTGTCCTCAGAGAGTACGGGTTCCCTGGATGGCTCATCAGTGCCATCGCCAAGCTGTACCGCAATCATCGCAGCAGCCTGTACATGATGCAGCAGTTGTCTAGGGAGTTCCCAGTCTCCAGGGGCGTACGGCAGGGCTGCCCACTCTCTTCAGCTCTGTTCACCTTGGCAATTGATCCCCTGTTATGGAACATTGAGACCAACCCGTGCATTCGCGGTTTTCCGCTTCCCAGATCCGGGGAATGGAAGGTCAGTGCGTACGCTGATGACATCACGGTTCTTCTGCGGGATGCAAGCTCTGCGTCTGAGGTCCTTCGAGTCTACGAGTCCTATGCTGCACTTTCCGGTGGGATGCTCAACTTCGCCAAGACCAAGTTGATGCCACTCGGGAGCTTTTCTCCGTATTCATCACTGCCTTTCCAGTTCAGCGCGTCACTAAAAATACTGGGCATTGTGTTCGACTGCCGCGGCCCAAAGGTCGATAACTGGTTCAGGGCGCTGGAGGAGCTCCAGACGAAGTGTGATGCGACACAGGCATTTGACCTGTCGTACTGTGAACGATCGTTCCTCGCACGTACTGTCTTACCGGGACGCTTGTGGCATCTTAGTCACGTTTCTATTGCCCCACGTGCAGTCGTCGTTCGGGTGCACTCTTGCCTCTTGTCATTGTTCTGGAGAAAGCGGAGAGGCCCTGTCCTGCGGACCATGCTGGCATTTACGAATTCTAAGGGCGGGATGAGCCTTCCAGATATTGGGCTTATGAATCGGGGCATCGCTCTCAGCACCACGTTGCGAATTGTGCACGCTGAGGAAGACTCGCCGGCGAAAGTGCTGCTCACCTACTGGGTGGAACTCCTCGGGCCAAACCCTGTCAGTGGTTCACGGGCGGTAGCACCATTGGGGTTTCACGCCGCGGTTCATACGTACTACCAACAGCTCTCGCCCCTTGTTCCTGATGGCAGCCTCGTTGCGGCTTCCCCCTCTTCGATGGCTGGTGCGCTGTTGCTGGACTCCGTGTCAGCGAGCGAGAGCCTTCGAGTGCGTGTTGAGCAGGCGTCAAACATAGCATGGACGGTGTTTACATGGCTCCCTGGATTTCTGCGGGACACCATGTGGTCTTTCGCGTGGGGCGTGCAACCCACACGGGACCGCCTGTACTCGTGGCACGTAACAGCGACAGATTTGTGCCCTTACTGCAGTGAACGTGAGACAAACATGCACGTGTTGTTTGCTTGCCGCATTGCTCGCGTTTTTTGGAACCTTGTCCGACGAAGCACGAACATAGTATGCCCAGTGCGCTTTAACCAACATCACCCACACCGCCTTAGTGTACTTCTCACAGCTTGCGGCGTGGTTGTGCTTTGGGAGGCTCGTTGTAAGGCAGTCGCGCAACGTCGTCGAGATGTGCCCATTTTTTGCTTGGTGCGGAGAGCGCGCATACTGCTCACTACTGAGTTGCAGCGGGAACTGTTCGCTATTGGAGATGACAGGTTTCTTCGTCGATGGCGCTTCCATCCGTCGCTTTCAGCCCGAGGTGGCTGCGTTACGATCAAGGGCACGCCACCGTGAACTATATCATATCATTTCATCGATCACCATGTTGTAAATAACCGTTGTACATAATCGTTGCGTCATCCTGCAGCCTGTGTGACATGTGACCATACCTGTCTCATACCTGTCTCATTAAATTTTCCTATAACAACCCACCTTCAACCTGAGGGTTCGTCCCAGAAGTCTCCTTCTACCAGCGCTGACGTCCGGGCAACCGAAGTTTCGACCTAGAGGCCCAGCTGGCGGTGACTGACCGGAAAGAGGACCGAGAAAGGAAAACTGACCGACGACGATGTGGCGAGCGGGGAGACGGATCGACGAGGGCGGTAGCCGAGCTGCTGGGACCAAGCATCCAAGTGGGACGGTAGGCCTGCCGCCAGTTTGCCGTCGTCGCTATTCTTTGACCCGGCCGTGGACCAAGAATGCAGACCAGAGCGGATGAAGATCGACGGAAGCAGCAACAGAAAGCTACAGCATGGAAAGTCGGCCGCGTAGGTCACTGCCGAAGTCGTCTTCAGATCTCGTCTGCCACGCCATCGTCCATGGCCTGGTGAAGATGTTGTGTCGTCGGGGTACGCAAAATCAGGGTCAGTCACTCTTGACGCGTTGTTGTCTCTCCCGCATTTGCGCATGATTCTCGAGTTTTGTTTGTCCGCGGTTTGCGTAACCATTTATTTAAAGCGTACCACTTCATATATTTAAGCTTTTTTCGTTTGATGTCATGTGTGTTGTTGCCGCGATTTGTGTTATCCATCATACGAACTGAATAATGGCGTAGTGTTTAGTTTTGTCTATTAAATCATGTTCGTTATTGTTAACGAAGTGTGTGGTTGTTCTTCCTTCTCGCCTCTGCGGGTGCCACGAGCAGACTTGTACGTAACGGGTAACGGGTAATTGCGTTACTAGTAATCAATTACTTTTTTGAGTAATTTGTAACGTAATCGATTACTTTTGGGGCCCAGTAATTTTTTGAGTAATTCAATTACAATTTTCAGTAATCAATTACCAAGTAATCGATTACTTGGAAACTAAAGAATCCACATTGTTCGGGACGACGCACACACACATATATGGGATGATTCACCGCTGCGAGAAGACAAAACCAACTGCCCTCTGCAAGTTCGGTGCAAGGCAGCTGTCTTATCTCTAGGACTTTTCCCGCAACAATTACTTACCCGAGGACCCCGAGGTCAATTGCCACAGTGTTCTGCACGTGTAGTGTATTTTTGAGTCCACTGTCCTCTCCCCATTCATTTTTGCTTCGTTTCGCTTCGTTTTTGCTCAGTTTCCTTTTTCTTTTTTTTTTTGTGGATATCTTTTTTCTATCTTTTTTTATATCGTTTTCTCAGATATCGAAGTTAATTGGCAAAGTAACGCGTTACTTTTCAAGGCGTTACTTCATTACTTTTTCCGGCAAGTAATTTGTAACGGTAAAAAATTACTTTTTCGTACAAGGTAACGGTAACGGTAATCAATTACTTTTTTTAAGTAACGTGTACAAGTCTGGCCACGAGCGCATCCCCTTTTCTTGGTGAATTTTGTGCTCCGTCCCCTTCGGCTACGGCGAGGGACGTCACAGTATAAATCGACGAGGCTATACTTATTCCACGCCAGTTGAGCGTATAATATGGTACTTCTCTCTTGCGTTTATACCTTCGGTACTTGTGTGGGAGAGGTTTACTGAACGAATTTCACATGGGTACTATACAACAAGCACGACACACACACAAATTCAACGATTCAGGACGATGCAAAATGTGGCTATTAACAACCGCTATACCCTTAGATATGAACCTGTTGTACCACATTAAGCTGTGGTGGAGACAGTACCATCTAAGCCAAGCAGTAATTTAATGAAGAAACGCAGTCAGTAATACAGTTGCATCGTATAATTAATCAGGGGATTGGTTTATAGCAGCATGCTATCTGTTCCTGAAATCACCAAATCTACGCGTCCTCATTCCGTGGTATTTCACAGTGAACTTGTCCCAAGTAAAATGCACATTGCACTATAAGACTCGGAAGAACATAGAAACAAATACGAGCATGCGTAGAGAGAGCAGTGGATTTTACTATCATAGACACCCCGGGCTATATAACGACTTACTATACCTGTTCCTCTCGCAGCGAGTGGAACAGTGACCGGGAAGTTCCCTCTAAGCGAAGGGCTCTCCAGGTCTAAGCACTGATTTTACACTTTATCGCAAGGACTGCAACATTTTATAGCCAATAAGGTCTCTCCATGAGTCGGCACGAAAACAAAATTGTATATGTGAGTCGACGCATGCAAGCTGTAAGAAACGCAATGCTTACCGACGTGTGACTATGTGGGGTGCCTGGAAACACAAGAGGATACTGCAGTGCGGCAAAACTGCACGATTTCTGAGATACTGCATGCAAGTGTATATCTTCATCGTGATTGGTTCTGGAAGACCTGTTGCGGCACGTGGCCATATTAAATGATTCTCGCTCCCTCTAGTATCATATTACTGCTGGGAGAGCTGAGAATATGCGCATGGCAGTGCTACAACGAGCACGCCGCACCAGTATTTGTTTCGTGTTGTTCTAGGCAGCTGGAAATAATGAGACCAATTTTGCTCCGTCTAGGGCGCAAACAGGGTGAAAGGTTTTCCCATCAACGTTTCTACGTGCGCTCGGGTATAGGTTCCGCGGAGTAAACAACAACATATACACGCATATTGCATGACCACAATCATATACTTGGTCACAAAGAATGAAGTGTCATATCCACCTGCCCACAGTCACGAAACAACGCCTTTGTCCTTACAAACCTGTACTTATCGATACGCCGCAGTTTCATTTTATTCGCTCTCAATGGTTGTGAGCAGTATAATGCATCCAGCAGAATCGATTTCAGCCATCGCGCAGTTTTTCTTTTTTTTTGGTCACGACCTATAGGATAAATATTCAATAGGGGAGATAATTATTTCTGGGCTACTCTCAATATGCATAAGTTGGGAGGCAACGGCAGCAGCTTATTGTACTATGAGCTAAATGAGCCCATTAATATATCTACTCACTTACACAAGGCTGACTGTCGACAATGCGAGCGAGCTTTACGAAAAGACTGCGCTTTAATGTGTTGTTGCGTGATAACGTTTTTCGTCTTAATACTTGAATATGAATCGCATCCGAAGCGAAACAACGAATTCCGCTGAAGCAACAACGCGCAATTCCGAGTTAAGAGATGTTCCCCGCAAAACGTAAGCCGCAGCCGCCGCAGCAAGCCGTCCTTTCTGGCTGACCTTTCCTGTGGAAATAAATAGATCCCCCCCCCCCGCCAAACGTTTTAACTATACCATGTACAATGTACTCGGAAACACGTTTTAGGCTCGGGAAAGGTGCCATCCAATGACAGCCGAGCCACTTAAATAACAACTCGGGCAACATGGAAAGGAAGGGAGAACTGGAACCACCAAAGGTGTGCATATGAACAAAAGTGTATTATCAAATGCAAATTTTGGGGCACCCGTAGCGTTTTTCTTGTTATTTGCTCTCGATCACTGTTTTTACTAGGCCTAACAAGGACGACGAAACATATTCTTTTCATGTCAACATCGACACTGGAGCGTAACTTAAATGTGATTTGCAAGGTAACTGCAACCGAATCTACACTTACGGAATAAAATTAAAGTAATTTATATAAAAAAAACTTTTTTCACGAAATTCTCGCTTCGCCGTTCCGAGCAACGCCACCATTTTCGGGAAAATTTCGGTGTGATGGCGGCCCGCATAGGGAACAGCAGCCAATGAAAAACGCTCGATTTGATTGTCAGGTCGAGCCTCTTGTTTTACGCTCCTCCTAATGCCCAGACTCCCCGTTAATACACGGCACTGGCCGTCGTAAGCTTATCTGGCCGCCAATCGGCTGATCGGGCCAGCAGATCAGTACCCAATCATCTCCGTCGCTCCAAAGCACGTGGCCCACTGACGTGGAATGAGCGCAATCTTCCATGCCCTTCTAATGCGCGCGGTTTCGGTTGCGGCTCATTTCCATAGCAAACTTCGGATATCTCAACGCACGCGCTCGTTTCAGAATTTCTTTAAAAAACAGAGATGCTTTCAACGATTATTGTCTCCCACTCTCCTATTTCCCTTTTGCCCGAAAGCCCCTAAATAAAGAGTTACGTAATGAATTTTAGGTAATTAGTCATACAGTGGCTACATACTCTCTTCTAGAAAATATCCGTCCCGTCGCATGACCCACCTACAAAAACGGTATTTATGCTAGTGCCATATTTTTTAATATCAATCTGTAAAGAATAAGAAAAGAACACCCTCTATATTTGTGCATCCCGTTTCCACTCACGTGTCATTTGTTTCGTACTCTCCAGACTCTTCAGAGTTAAAGACCGGACATGGAGTCATCAACAAGGCCAGAACATGAGCGCTTTATCTTCTGCGCCATGCAGGTTACTCAAGTTAACTAATTAATTATTTAATAATTCGTAGCTCTACGCCGACAACAATATGATCATGAGCGACGCCACAGTGGTCCGTCTGTGATTAACCTTGCCTACCGGAGCGAGTTACCGAAGTGAGAGAGCTCCTACTGTTTTTTATTTATTTAGTTAGTTATTTTTAAATGCGAAATACATTCTTGGGATAGCGTTTCACAGTTACAGCGTAGGACGCGCCTGGTTACACACAGCAACATGTGCAATGTGCAGCAACGCCTGCTCCGTGTTGGCAGCTCTGATGTCATGCTTTGTTTCTCTAAGCAGCACGTGTGCGGCGGAGCATGCGCAGAGCCCTGCTACTGTACTATCTCTCCCGTTTGCCGCGCTTGTCCTTGTGCAGACAATATCTCTGTTTGATTGGACTACACTTTGTGAAGTAGTGCAAGCCGTGCAAGTTCCTGCATTCGACTCAGCGGAGGTGCAATCTTTGCACTACACTTGACCCTTCGACTGGAAAAAGTGCCGCTGGAGTTCACGACAATGCAGCTCTCACGTACCAATAATAATTCGTGGCTCTACCTTGCGAGAAAACTATGATAGTCAGCGACGACACAGTGGTCGGTCTGTGTATGCGGACTTTTTTCCCACCTGAGGGTTTTTTAATGTATTCCGATATCTCGGCAAACGGTACAACGTATTTTGCGTCCCCTGCGGAAGACGGCATGTTTGAACATTGTCTGCTCTGCCTGTCTGCTCTGTCTCTGCCTGTCCTGCCTGTCTGCTCTGTCTGACGGCTGTTGCTCTGCCACCAAGTTACTGGCGTTCTCGTCCGGGTTCGAACCCGCACCCTTGAGATCAGTATTAGGCGAACACGCTAGCAACTGACCCACCGAGGCCGGTTCTCCTCTGACGTCCGTGCGACGTTTCGTGCACAGTGGAGCAGTCGACGTGATGGGCTGTTGTGGTTGTTGTCGATGTCTTATCGTCGATGTGGTCGATGTCGCACATACTTTCATATCAGGTTTATTAAGATAGGCCGATTCTTTCTGTTCGAGTCAAGTAATACGCCAATAGTCACTCACAATATTATTGTGATAAACGATCTGGAGCACACACTTATCTATTCGATTGGTTTCCGAAATAAACCTATATCCCCCCCCCCCCCCCATTTGACTGGGGTGTTGTGTAATTTGCACAAGAGCAGCACTTGCCGTGCACATCTTTTGCACTGTCCTGGGCACTTCTTGTCGAACCGAAGATATCTACTACGTGCAGGGTGACGGCAGCGCAACACACGTCCGTTTCTGAACAATTTCGCTGCAAGTTTTATGCCATTCAAATAATGCTACTAAGACTTAATTGTTACTGAAAGGGGCCAGTGGGGCTTCTTGCTGGGAGACGCCGTTGAAACTTCCCATTGAGAGCTGCTCCTACGACCGCAGCTCGGTCCTGCTGAAAAATCACTACGAACGTAAAGTCGGCCTTGGCTCGTTGCGGTGATAAACTGCAAGGTTATCATTTATATTCCAACGCGGCAACAATGCATCAATGCAAAGCTGACGTTGGCGACCTGGATTTCTCCCCGAATCGTTCTACTTTACTCGTATGGGCACATTTATAAGGCCGTCAAAAAATATTAAGGCCGTAAACAAAAACTGAAATTGAACTCATGCCAGACTGCAGCATAATGGCCTTCGATGATAAACTAAGTTATAAAAGGGACGGAGTCCTTAAACCTCTGTACCCCCCCAAACTGCCCATATTTGAACGCGGAACACAAAAATGGAATACTCTCGGCGGCAGGCACAAGCGTCCATATTCACGCTTGTTGCCTTACCGGCTAAACTTCGCTTCGATTCGCGCTATAAAAGGTCTTAAAGGGATAGGTCGCTCTCCAAGCATTGACTCGTTGATTTCTGTTGCACACGGCAGTGTACGTCGAACTTAATCAAATTCGTGCATTAGTTTCCGGCAGCTCCAGCGCTATGATTTACTGTATAGGCACCTGAAAGCAACGAGATCCACGCAAGTACTAGGCTTTCCCGCGCAGAAGGACGTGCGCGCGAGGTCAGTTTGAGAACAGTGTGACGACAAGAGGGCGTTCCCGTTCCCCCAGCATCCATATGCGGATTCCTTTGGCCAGCCCTGAAGCGTACATCACGAAACGTCACGCGAGCCTTTTGCAGTCTCCCGTAATCCTCTCGAACGAAAGGGACTGACAGGGTGTTGTTCGTTGTTTATTGCACATGTCCAGCAGATTTTTCCAGTTTTTTAGGGAGTGAACTATCCTTTTAAAGGAGTTCTAAAGTGCAGAAATTTCTCGTCGCGGAATGAAAGATGGTGTTACCTTGACATGAACACAAAGGGAACGGGATTAATCGGTTGCGTCGTTCGTGATTTACTATAGATAAAAACACACACACACAATTGACGCTTTCTCTCTCCAACTCAAGAAGCTCGACAATGCGGAGCGTGCTCTCATTGGTCGCCTCAAACGATTTGTCCAATCATCGCAGCAGATATTTTGATGAGACCAATCCGAAGCCTCTCCGTATTGGCGCGCTTCTTGAGAAGGAGAGGGAAAGGGAAAGCCTATAAATGCGGTTTGTTTCACACAACTCACGAACGACATGACTGATGAATACCGCTTCTTTTCTGTTGGTGTCTTGCGGTGTTACGGTTAAGATGAGCCATTCTACTTATTGGTGTCTTTGCGAAGCGAAGCGAAATTTAGCCGGCAAGAGAACAAGCGTGAATACGGACGCTTGTGCCTACCGCCGAGAGTATTCCATTTTTCTTCTCCGCGTTCAAATGTGGGCAGTTTGGGAGTTACAGAGGTTTGAGGACTCCGTTCCTTATATAATTTAGTGTATCCTCGAAGGCCATAATGCTGCGGTCTGGCATGAGTTCAATTTCAATTTGTGTCTACGGCCTTAACATTTGTTTCGGCCTTAAATGTCAGGTGCCGCGGGGAGACATTTTTGCACAACAGTACCCCTTTCAGTTGTGCATTCCCACTAGGGTATAACCGTGCATGTCACAGTTACGGAACCAGCCGGTCAGGCGCTCGTAAGAAGGGGTCGAAACCAGACCTGAACCGTAACCGAAAACCGCAAAAAGCCGTTATTTTTTGCCGAACCGGACCAGACCGGAACCGTAAACATTTTTTCTCTCCAATTGAACGAACCGGAACTGAACCGAAAAAATATGATGGGGTAACCGGTCGCGGTAACCGGTCCCTACATCGCTCGGAATCTTGCCGAATTCATAGATGGGACAAATTGATAAACCAAGAAGTGGTGAGTCCATGCACCTCCTACAGCCTCACCTCCAAAAGGTTCACGACATCCCTGTACATTTTTGTGACTCACGGTGTTAAAAAAAAAAAAGAAAGAAAGATAGATGTGCTACACGACAGGCTACACTTCGCATTGTTGCCTGGGCTGTTTGCATTCATTCAGCGTCGCAGTGTGAAGGCGACGTAAATTTTAATAGTTCATAGAGTAACATCCGCAAGCAACGCAGGCCTCTAGCGATTACGGGAAAGAGGTTGGCGTGTGGTCCAGACCCAGAGCATGGAGGAAGGAAACAGAGGAGCGGCGCCCTCTTTTTAACGGGCCACAACGTGTCGGCCTGCGCATGGGACTCTGGGATACGCCTACCCACCACATGGCCACTTTCTTCTATTTACAACCATAATTGTTACATATTGCGACAACTACGTAGTGCATTCCGGTGATGAGTGATGCCGAGTGTATTGTTAACCATCGACAGCTATTGAACATGAGCTGGTGCAGAATTGTGGGAGAGATGTTGCAAGCCCACACCCCAATTTTCGAAACTTTAATGTCGCATCGCCTAATGATTGTACTTAGAAAATTAGTCTCGCGCTTATCGACAGGGAAATTTCTAGTTCAAATTATAACAATTTCACAATCCGCCGTCTGCACGGCAATGTGTGTTCAGCCAGAAAGTTTTAGCAGTGCTGTGTAACCATTTGTAGATTGCACAGGCAGATTATGCGAAAATAAATAGGATCTTAAAGGGACTCTGACCAGAAGTTGTGGGAGCTCTCTCGTACTTGCAGTCGATAGAGCACCAAACAAGGACTCTCCATGCGAAAATTCACGCATTAAAACCCCACGGTTTCTCTAAACTCGAATTTTAAACATTCGACTTCACCCGAGTGCAGCACGCCTAGCGGCACACCGAGAAAACATACGTTTACATAGAATATCCACTCCGGCACACCATCAATATGACGTCAACATGAGGGCCACTGGCAACACCCACAATTGGCTCAAACGCGTCACATGGCCACACAATACCATGTCAATTCCCTTTATGAAATGGCATTTATATGTTAATATATTTTTGTTACAGAGTATCAAAAAGAAAAATATACCCTGCATTTAACACATGCAGTAGGTTCTACGATTGCCTTTTGAATCTGCGTTCCATACGGTTCCGTATCCGGTCAGTTGTAATGGCTGCCATATGACGAGAGCTTGCGAACTTCATGATTCCCGGCTCCCATCCTGCCTTTTTCGGGTCATTGTATTTGATGTTGATATTGTTCGCCATATCCTGAACGTTTCACCTATCATTGCGGCGTACTGTTCTTGATCTGCTGCGAAGCAACGAACCGCTACGGCAGTCACTCGCCTCAGCGAAATTCTGTCTGCTGCATATCAAAGGAACATCGGGACCTGATGATGTACCGCAAATGCTGAAGCTGAATTCTTTGAACCTTTATCTAAAGAAACTAAGTGTGCTCCCGTGTGGTTCTGAGGGAAAACCAGTTTCAACAAGATTAGCACGTTTATTTTTGGGTTCCACGTCTACGTACTCAAAACTATCCAAATGCATCCGATCATTCTCGTAGCTGTTCTGTAACACGTATGTTTTCTTACGTATTCCACAGAACCCTCCGCTTCATGACTCCAGTTATACTTTATGTGACCCATCTGATGGCTCCTGACCATGCTATGCCGCTCTGAAGCATTGAGATGACAAAAGGTCGTCGGGGCTGCTCCTCTGCTTTCGAAAGATAAATCGGTCATTCCACACTGTGGGTACTGGCTTCATATCAAGTTTGACAAATCCGACACACCTAGACTGCCTTTTTCAAGGAAGTTTGAAATGTAAGTATGTGTTATATTGGTTTCACATATCCCCACCACATATTGAGTGTGTATATCGCTGTACTTTTGATGCTATAGCATATCTAGCCTACATTTTTATTGAACATCTAATGTGGAAAAATCGACACCAGCCACACAACGTCAACAATTGTTTCTTCCCTTTCTTCCACTGCTTATTTTTATAATATTATGTTACTATAATCGTCTGATTTTCAATAGTCACAACTTTCCTATGGTTTTGGCACACTATAGCCTGAGTTGCTTATGCGGCATTAAAATTGAATCATCATCATCATCTTTAACTGCAATTCTTCAACTGAAGTGTCATGTTTCAGATGGATACAATAATGTGGCCAGAGATAGTTTTTGCTTTCGTTCTGGAGTTGCTCATTTCAGAAGAATAGTCACTGTGAAGTTTGTTTTTGGAAACATTAAGAGGACTAAAACCAAGCGCTTTTCTTTCAGAGCATCCCTTATGCACCTGCATTTCAATTAAGACCTGCGTTACAAGAATGACAGACCACTCAACAGTGATGAACATTTGAAGGTGGACGAGCTGGTTCAAAGATGTGTTAATCTGTGTGAAAGGAGCTTTGCGTGTGAGTGAGTCGTGGGCATAAGTCACAAGCTAATTTCTGTCATCAGAAGAGGTGTCAACTATGCTCTTTCTATCTACAAACCAGCTCCTATCCAGCTATCTGCTAACCAGCTCCACCTTTTAGGGTTCTCTCTAAACTAACGGAGCACATCATATACCAGCACGTTATGAACCATGTTGAGTCTATCAATTTCTTTTTTAAAATTCCAGCATGGCTTTAGAAAATGGTATTTAGACCAGATAGTCGAACCGAAACGTTTATCGGTTCGGTTCGGGTTTAGGTTCGACGATAAAGGTTCACTTCGGTTCAGTTCCGGAAGTCAACTATAATGGTTCAAACCGGTTCTTTCCAAACGGTTCTGTTTCGGAACCGGTTCAGGGGCCACGGGTGGGAATAAAACACAACAGGCATGTTAAATCACACTTCCGTTCGTGTGGTGTAGTGCTTGAAGTGGACAGGAAGGCGTCAACGGTCGTTCAAGATTTTGAAAGCCTGTGCGCGATATGAAAGACATGCATAATGTAAAACCCCGAGACTAGGGAACACGAAGGGATAGACACAACACGAAATCTCGTTGAGACTTCCTGTTGTGTCTGTCCCTCCGTGTTTCCTAGTCTCGGGGTTTTACAATATGCATCAGCTTCACCAGTCCGCTTGCTTCCTAGCCATTTTTTTCATGAAAGACATGATTAGTTGTGGTTACAATAGGAGCATAACCATGAATTACCAATTTGTGTTCACTGCCACAGCACGTAGCTCGTGTCGCGGTAGATAACTAACCAACCAGGTTGTTTACAGAATCTCGGCAGCAAGATAACAGTCAATTATTCAAGCCTGCCACCTTAGCCTATGTCTTTTATGTCGTTGAAATTATTGATTACCAGTCAGTAGACGCGAATACACGTTAAGCAGCGAAAGACCCTTCATGACATTTCATGACAGACGCTACTTTCGGTAGCCGTTACTTCACGACACGCCGTTTCGTTCTTTCGACGCTTCATGGTAGTTGGATTGGCTCATTTTAGCTCCCAGACATGAGGGTTGACGTTTTTATTTAAGTTGGATTAGAACGATGCCATTCTGAGCCCGGGGCATTTATGTAATAGGCACGTTAACGTGCTATATCACTGACCGCAGCCGTGCTAATATGTCGCCGTACAGTGAAATGTCTGTGGAACAAAGACAGAGCACAGGCAAGGGTTAGTGCAAACACTCGACCCATTTTCGACGCACTGGCGATTCTTGAATGCCATGTCATTACATTGTTTTCACCTCATTAATTTCAAATGCAAAACGAAAAACCAACTTTGATACGTTGTTAACTTTAAATAAAGTTGTTGTTCATTCTGACCCCCATGAGGGTGGCTGACCTTTTTACTTTGTATGTGGCCTATGTAAGCTCACACGCGATATGTGTCAACGATCAGTTCTGCAGTTAAAGTGGACACCATGTATACTTGTGATCACTTCATGAATGCTACCCAAAGCTGTCGTTGATCCGCAATCCTTATATACATTCATGTATACAGTATGTCCTAGACGTTAATAGACATAACACTCCGCGACTCCAGCAAATCTAGAGCATTCTGCACGGCACGACTTTTTCGGCAAGCAACATTAAGGCTACGAAGCTAATAAAAGAAGAAAAAAATTGTTTTATGTTCACGCACAATGTGCAAAGTTCCGCATTACCAATTCAAACATTTCCGGGCGTTTGAGGTTTATTTGTCTGTGTCGTCCCTAATTGTGGTCTGCCTCGGCCAATTCTCGTTGTTTTGTTGTTTCCGCCCTTAGTTTCGTATGAATCGTTATTTGAACCGGTTACCTGTATTTTTTTTTTTACGGTTCAGTTCCGTTGAACCCCATTGAACAGTCTTCGCACGTGAAAAGTAACCGAATGGAAAGTAGAGCTCTTACGCACACACTTCCCACTTCTGGCTCCCACAGACACCGAGGAGTATGATCATTTTGTTATATCGTTTTTACCGTCCTCACAACTACGTCTTTCTGCGTTCTGCGATTCCTAGAAGAAAGAAGAAAGCGAGGGATAAATAGAGAGTCCGAGAGCAGAGATTAGTTAAAAACAGATACCTAGCAAGTTTTCACCGCGTAGTCGTGACGACATTTTTTGACGTCGCCCGGCAACTGGATAAACTATACATGTGATAACGGAAAATATTAAAAAACGTCGGAAAGTGAACGCGAGCACGGTAATAGACAATGCGAGACAATCAACGTTGTTCTCCCGCAGTCCCCATATACCAACGCAGAGCTTCAACACAGACGCCGCACGTCACACAAGAAGCTCACCGTGCAAGTCCACGGGCACGATTAAAACAAGAATTTATCGACTAATTATGCTGTCCCGTTTTTCTCGCCGGGGAATTACATAGCAGAGCCCCCCACGTCACACCTAAAACCACTCTACATATCTCACAGGATCAAAAAAATAAACCCTGAACAACCACTTTATAATGACATCAAGTGCTGCTTTCGCCAACCCTACATCAACGAGCGTTAATTGCCCCCCATAGCGTTCGTCTAATGGCACACACTTTAGTCTTATCAGGATCCGCATACTTCTCCACTTTGTCACGCCAGTTATTTGCATTAGGTCACTGGCCACTCGTATCCCCGTTCCTCGACTGACAATCATCGCCGCATGACGCCGAAGCAAAATACTTTCTGTTATTAATGTTATTTATGTCGAGGGTGTCCACAGAGGTCCCACGAAACAGGCCAGCGAAGTGCTAAACAAGATTCCCGTATCATATTTCTTGTACGGCGACCGGCTCAAATTATACGGTAGTCGCTCGACGGTGGTGATCGCCGTCCACTTTTTAATTTGGCCGCCGCGTGGCGAACGTATTTATCAATGACCAATATCGTGGGTCCCGACATCGATCAGTGTCGCGGCTGCGGCGTTGAACAACGGCGTCATGCCCTGCTCGTTAATAGGAAGGTTTACCTGCTCTAACACCCGTAACGATCCCGGAGATATGTCGTTCGCTTTGTTCTTTCCAACGACGCTCTCGCAATAAGCTCCCGCCGCCTATCGATTACCGAGACTGGAGAAAATCAATATCATTAACGAACTTCCAGTACCGAGTAACCCGTGTGTATACCCGGCGATGGAGGGTGTGCTACCTTGTTACCGGTTGAGGGCTGGCGTTCTAATTAATAGGCATCCTCTGCCAAGGGCACGGTGGAAGCTGGAGCGCTTCTTGTGAGGTGACATGTTGCCGCGAAAGGTAGCACAGGGCATTTTGACAGGAAGATGTGTTGGGTGCGTTTGAATGAGATCCTTTCACGAACACGCAGCGAAGTCACGTGGTACATCATCCCGACGCAGAAAAGTGTAACGTATCATGATAAGAAAGGAGTGAAAAGTGGGGCACAATGGCATAAAGCATATATGATGACATATAGCAGCGCGCTAATATAGCGCCACAAAACAGCGCGCAAAAACAGCGATCACTATTACCGGACGGTTCTCACTAGCAGTGCTAGCGCTATAATTTAGCGGAAGTTCTGTGGTCTTTCCGGTCTCTCCCATCATGGCGCCTCCGGGGTTCGACAGCATGCGGACGAACAAGTTCGATCAACTGACTGAACCCGTTATCAAGAACTCAAACTCAAGAAGAAGAAAAATTACCAGACATTTTGGATGACACGCTCGCCGGTTCCAATGGGTTTGCCGCGCTGTGAAATCCGGAAGCAAAACAACTCCATAACTTCCGCGACGTCATCGCTGAAAGGCCTCCTCATTGGCCAGCACGAATGTAGTGCTAATATTAGCACTGAAAAAGTTGAAACGTGCTCAACTCCGGTGAGCGCTAATTTTTAGCGGTTTGGAGCACTGCGAGGAAAGAAGGAAAATATCGGTCTATTCTCTAGCGCTATATATAGCAAATCGCTATATGTCGGAACGTGCCTTAATTTGCAATTGAGCCTCATTTTTTATATGCAACTCTATTTCAAAAAAATAATTGTAGGAACGTTCTTAAGAATTTTGAGCTTCCGACCTGTAAATACGAAACCACTAGACTAAGTCTAACACAGAAATATACTGCGAAGTTCAAACGTCGCAATAGTCTCATTTTTCCCAGAAGGTCGGGGCAAAATGAACCTAGCAACATGGACCGTGCCAGTTAGTTCTTGCAATGTAAGCACGCAAAGTAGAGTTCATTATCCCAAATACAATCTTGACGAGCCCATTCTGTGCAGCGGAACTAGCTCTCAGGCCTTTTTTCAAGACGCTACCAGGACGAACCCTTTTCTGCGCTCGATTGACCCTACGATAACCCACACGCTGGTGGGTCGCTACCCCAGGGAGGAAGAGTTCTTGCTTCACAGGCTTCGATTGAATGTGGCCCGGACTCCACTGCTCCTCTTTAAGATGGGTCACCCTTCGTCACCCAACTGCTCCACATGTGATGTTGAAGGAGACATCCTGCACTTGCTGCTCCACTGCACCCGTTACCGCCAACATCGTCTTCTCCTACGGTCGTGCATCGCTCGCCTGAGGATTTCGGACCTCTCCCTAGCTACGCTGCTAGGCCCCACACAATATAGTCAGGTGAGGCACTTGTTCAGTTTCTGCGGACCTGTGGCCTTCTGGGTGTGACCAATTTCGTGTTTGTTTTTCTTTTGTGTTTTGTTTTTCCTTTTGTTTGTTTGCTTGTTTTTCTTTCTGTTTGTTTTTCGTTTTCCTTTTTTTCTTTCTTTCCTGGGAATAGCAAGCCGCCGTAGCGGTGGCTAACCTTTCCCTCCTTTTTTTAAATATAATAAGCATATCCCCCTCCCCCATTCTGTGGAGCTTGGGTGCAGCGCAATGTCCATATGGCCACCCTCCTTGGTCCCGTCCCTCGGTCTATACCCAGTGGGCCGTCACCACAGCACGGCTCCGCTTCCTGCAAGACTCGGGCCCTGCATCCACCCTCTTGCGCTATGTCGTGCCTGCGCTGCTCTGACTGTTTTTCTCTCGTTTCATTTTCATATATTTCTTTTTCTTTTTTATTTGACGGGGGATAGCAAGCCGTTATCAGCCTGGCTGACCTTTCCTCGTTCCTTTTCTTTATATTAACCCCCCCCCCCAAGAAAAAAATATTCTGTGCATGCTATGCACTGATTCCTTGCAAATAAGGTCACCTTGCCTTACGTGTAAATCTCCTCCCAATTATTATTATTGGGCACTGCATGTCTGTTGTGACGAACGCTGCTCACTTTTCTGAGCGCTTTTGTTTCGTATCATCGTTATACTTCGCTCGGTGAGGTCGTGTTTCTCGTACGTTAAAAGCATCCCAGAAAATGAATGAAAAAGAAGTTACCCAAGAACAAGCATAAAGCTACAGCCTGACAACAGATGGATGGTGGTGGCGTGCTATTTCCGAGCGGTCTGCCGGCCGGCGTGGCGGCATGTTGTTCGCGGGGATCGCGCGTACTGGGCCGTCTTCACAGGGAACTGTGGTGACATTTGTCTTAAAGCTTCTGATGAAATACCAGCCGGCACCCGGATTCGAACCCTGAAAACAGGACTTCACCAGAGAACACGCTCCTATTGTCATCCAATATCACTCTTCGGCCTTCGGCGTGCAATGTGGTGAACTTCAGCTTTAAGAGTGTACCTATATAATTGTTGGTTTCTGCCTTTCTAAATGAAATATTACCGTGCTACGCCCCGTGCATGTCCTTACCTAAATAAGTTTTTCTCCTCAAAACCAGCAAGCCAATAAGAGAGCCTATATTTTGTAGAAACCTAGCTAGATAAATAAAGAAAGAGAATACGAGCTTACTCTCACATAGCAGACTGGTAAAGCGCCTATGCCCTCGCGAGAAGAAGGTGAACTACAGAAGTTCGCGCCCTCTCGGCGAGTCTTCGATCTCCCGGCGTAAAAAGTCGATTTTTTAAAAATCTTTTGCTCTCTTCAACGCATGCATCTCTCTGTGAATCTCTGTGAACAAACAAATCCCGACGCTGTCTGTTTTCTTGAACGTCTGACACATTTTTTTCAACAGCTCAGCATTTCATTTCAGTTCGCTTATCCGTTTATCCTCAGATGTGGATCGTTGTGTGGATTGCAGGGGCGGATTTTTATGGTGGATTGTGGTGGATTGTTATGTCGAGCCCAGTGTTATACGCATGCAATGTGGTTGCCGCCGTATGTATCGGAAGTACGAATTCTTTTCGAATACCTAGTACAGTGTTGCCCGTAATCTTTAATTGTAATTTTCTAATTAATTGCACCGTCGATTGGAATGAAACTTGCGCAGTTTTTGTCCTGGTGGCTTGGACTATCCAATAGCCACACTAAATGACATTTGATCGGTGCTGCTTTACAGTACCTTTAAGCAGTGGGCTTCTAAGATGCATGACGTCAAGCAAAAAAAAAAAAAAAAAGACGTGTCTTGCCCCACCCTAGGAAAACATTTCAGCAATGCTAATGCCACGCCGCCCGGATAGACGTAGCGCGGAATTGTCGTCCATCAAGAGAGAGAAGTCTGAAATATAGCGGCCTACATACAGAGGGACCGTTTGATTTACCAGCTCCGCACTTCTCAGCGTATGTTTTTCAACGGAGCACATGATCCTATAAACATTTACAACAAGATACATAGAAAACTTGCTTTGTGTCGCTAGGTTCTTACATGAATAGAATAGAATAAAAATAGAAAGAAAAAATTGAAACGTACGTCGTACTGGTGCGACCAGCTGTTCCAGGACGCTTGACGTGTGAAAGCACTGAATGATTTAAAAGATTATTTCAGCACGTATTTCAGTTCTTACATGAGTTACCATAAGGCGCGTTCACCTTTCTCAAAGGCACGGTTTACTTCGTTTCCACCGGTTCCGAAAACATTTTATTCGTCGCTGATCACTGATGATTATACCGAAAATCCCACACGAATTACTAGCGTTGTTTTTGTGCAAGCTGATGCAATACAGCGTAAGTGCAGCCGCAGGATATTAGGATGATGGTTAAAGTTCCTCTCCGGACATATGAGAAAAAGTCAGAACGATAGCGACCAAAGAGAGAATATCCTTGACGACCCTGAGCTGCTTGAGCGGTGGGCGCCTGCAAGGCGCCTAGTAGCAACACTTCCCAGAGGTGCTGATAATAAGAGGTGTTGCTAACTTGGCTAGTAATAGAAGTACACAAACTCGGTAATGTAACAAGTAACAAACACAAGTAATGCCAATCGCCTGCGAGCTGCCCTCTGATTCGCCCTTGAAGCGTACGTCACCATAACATTTTTTACGCTATGGCTTCCTCCGCTGCAGAAACACTGCTAATTTGTGCATTTAGCCAGCCGGCCGCGGCTGCTTTCTCCGGCTGTTTTTAAATGCGAATGAAGCCGCGTCGCGTCAGTTTGAGGGAGAAGGGCATCAGGTCATTCAGATGCGACCCCCTCACACTCGCGACGCAACCTCTCACTCTCGTACATCGCGCCATCTTGGTCGAGAAGAGACCGGCAGGAGCGCTCGTGGCCGGAAATGAGGAAAGTAAGCGACATGCGGGAAGCGTGCCGCCATTACCATTACACTCCAGATGTTCAGAAGCGAACACGTCTGCAGACAAGACCCGTGTTTCTGCACGAGGCCCATTGCAAGCTATGGTCGGGGCTACCGTTGCGCCGCACGTAAATCATGTGCGGTCACAGCCCAGGCTCCATCTTTAGTCTGCTGCAATGCTATCGCTTTACACACGCGTGTGGCAGTGCGCCACAGGGTACAGTGACAGCGTTTCTGTAAAGTTGATTGCGGAGTGAGAATGAATGGACCGCACAGCGAAAATGTTTTGCATGGTGACCCCTCAGGGACACGTTGACGAATGAGACAGGGATTGGAGCCATGTTAAATGACACCTGAGTGCTCCTTTAACGCTCACACTCTTTCTCTCCCCATCTATGCTTTCAATAATCTTACCTCTCCTCGTTCTCCCTTTACTGTCATCCAATGTACATGAATGATCACGGCCTACTGCAAACAGAAACACTCAACCTGCATGCTGAGGGCGGGGGGGGGGGGGTTCAACTAAAAGGGGATAAAAAGGTGAAAGAAGTGAACTATGCCAGCTCAGCTAAGGAGACAAGTTTCACTCGTGCAAAAAAAGAAAAGATAAGAAAAGATACGCCAGTACTACGGACGACTCGAAGGCCGGAGTTATCTCCGACGGATGTGGGTAGGACCTTTTCCGAAGACATCTTGTGGATGATGTTATTGACCTTGCTGGGAGCATGTGAATCCCAGCGCAGGCACGCGGATTCAGCTAATGGCATAGCCGACCGGTGACGCACGAAACGCCCAGAGGAGCATGCCATCATCCGAGAGGCAGTAAACGGGCTTAGTCATGTCCGAGCCGTAGTGTTAAACATGAAAATATCACGATCTCTGATTCCGTTCCTCGGCTACAGCTCCTCCACAGTGCTGAGCCTCCCTCCTTCCCCCTCTGGGTGCACTCTGTCGTCTTCGCATGACACTTTCACACTCGCACAATTCGAAGTTGCCCAGCTGCTAGATGGCAAGGGCACGCTGTGCGCGCCGGCAGTCGAATTTGTCTCCGCCGCTAATCTTCTTCGGCGCTCCCTCGATCGCTCTGTGCTGGACTTTGGGGTCTTTTTGGGTTCCTCTCGAGACGCCCTATCTTCTGATTGCCATTTCCTCCGTTTCCTTCGAATTTGATCATTTTTTAGTTTGCTTCATGTATGCCGACATTCTGGAAAAATTTTGATATTTCGACTTTGCAAATTCGATAAAATTGTGGTTATTGTTGTTAAAGCCGATATCGCTTAGGGTCCCGGTAGAAGCTCTCAAGCGCTTTCCAACAACACCTCGATCAGCGTCCTAGTTTCACGCGTTCGATGAATGCAGGAGACTGCCCGCAAGGTACACGTACCCCTATATTTCCGTCCCCCTGCGCACGCGCCAGCCACACCTTTAGATTGCGTCAACAGCCGCAATGGCAGCCTTGTTAGCTAGAATGTTTCACGTGTAAGCCATCTGGATTTGGCTGGATGGCTGCTGTCGGTTTATTACTTACCGAGATATCGCGTCATGAAATTCGGCAAAATTTCGTTGCACCGTAAATTTTGACCTGACTACCAAACCGAACCTGCACAGATGATTTCACGTCAAAAAATACAAAGACGCTTCTAGTCGAGTCTAACGTTTCTGTGATACACATAAATAACGGAGGAAAGGCGAAAACGATGATTCCTTCTTTCCTTTTCCTCCTTTTTCTTTTTTAAGAAACACATTCCCCGCTTTTCAAATTATTCCTGGTGGACAAAGATAAAGCGTGAGAAACTCCAACGCCCAAACTGGTAAAGCAAGTAGTCGAGGAACAGACACATCACATGTGCCTCACTGCTTAGCCCATGGCGCTGGTGTTTATATGCTTTAGCCTATTTCTATCTCTTACATTTTTTTTTTTCAGGGGCTTACCAATCACCGCTAAACGGTCGTGTTTCCAAATAATCGCCGGCCGCCTGCGCCTGTCTCGTCGGCACCGTTCGCCCGTTTTTTTTTTTTTTTTAGTACTTTCAATTCTATGCCGTGTGTTCTCGTATTGGTGGTTGTTTTTGTCGACAGCACAAGGCCATTAAGATCAATCAACGAGTGATACAATCTAAAAACAAGGTGAAAAGAAACGAATGGTACGGAAAGCGACGTGTGAACTTAATCCTTTCAGTGCCAGAAAACCTCCCAAAATAAATTACCAGCCCTTTCCAGCGAGTGTTTCTTGAGCTCCGCTCCGTGGGCACTCAGCAGTTTTCTCCGTCTTCTTCTTCTGGCCCTCTAAAGGCTTTTCACTGGGGAACACTTTGAGAAAAACTGCGCCGATGCATTACAGTGTCCAACGAAGCAGTTGACACAAAAACAGAATAACATGTTGCAAAGCACAGTTCTTATTTCTTTTATTGCGTCTTCCAAGCAGCGCCGATATTTAGGGAACGCGAAAGGATTTTGCGCAGTTACGGTTACGTTTTTGCATCTAGCAGTTTGCGTCTTATGGCGAATTCGGGTGGTCATTTCGTAGCAACTTTTTTTTGCCAGATCCCGAGCAGTCATGTTCGCTCGGTCAAAATGAAACAATCTCGCATGTTCGCGTGGTGCTTTCCGAGCGCTCGGAATTTGCCATCTAGCACTTTTTTGCCCCGTCTCAAAACGATCGAGCAGCGGATTGCTCAACTATATCCGGTGTCGTCACATCCGCACTGCAACGGTGCCGAGTGCCCTCATTGGCCCGCAGGTTGAAATCACGTGGTTTAGGAGACGGCAGAACTCGATGACGGGCGACCGCGATGCCCCTAGCGTGAACCAAGTAACTAAAACCGCTAGTTTCCTAGCACTCATGTTCGGGTGGCAACGGTCACGTGATCCGGCTCGGCCTCCGACCTAGCAATTTCCGAGCGCTAGGCCGTGTTGCCACAAAACGACCACCCGAATTCGCCATTACATAGTGTTGGGAATTCCGGGTCATTTTTGCAGCCCCAGGGTTTCGAGATTTTCCCTGACGAAATCCGGGAACGACATCCCCCGACAAAATTGCGAGGTTGAGATGAAACTGAGACAGCGGGTACATACAGCCTTTGTGTAGCAATTCTGATGACTCCCGTGTGCGTCTTTTCGGCCCTCTGTTTCTACGTGTCAATCAAAACATTTACCACATCGTAATTCTTTCAATTCCTTTGTTAATATACGATGTTCTTTACAGAAGAACAGAGGAGGCCTTTTCCATGGTGCGCTCAAATAATAATAACTAGCTTCGACTTACAAAACCCAACAAGTGAAGTATTGAGTGCTGTCAACAACAGCCTGAAATGGATGCCCCTGGCCGCTTAATGGTGTAGAAAAGGTGGCCTTTCGAAACCCCACATGGTCTATTTGCCAATCGAGTGGTTCAAGTTCTGTTGAAGGAGATGTGTGTGGCCACACAAGAGTTTTCTGTGTTTTCCACACGCCCTGCACTTAGCGTCCAGTCTATATCTTCGGAACGCAAGAAGTAAAACCACACGCTGGTTGAATCGCCTGACTTCAGTGGGAAGTCGCTATGCTTCGTTTGCCTGCTTATCGGAGAAATTCAACCGATCCCTTTGGTGTTTAGCCGTTTCTTGTTTTCGCTATTGTTCATGTGCAGGGCGGCGCACAGTCGATTCGATACCCCTCGAAAGAGCAAAGCGAAGCACTAAGCTATGGTGCGTGTAACAGTCACGGGCATCAACAATGGAATCTTGGTTACTGACACCGCGCAAGGGAGGAAATCTGGGCAGACTATATAGGGCGCTTGAGAGGCAGGTAAGGCCAGCTAATTCTAGAAATGAAGCAACTCGTAATTGTTCCTTGGCGACGAAGCCTAAGGAAAGTAAGTTTTGTGTTACGTCTTGTTGTTGTTATGCCCAAGCTCAGACTTGGTCATCATGGATCTTGTTCTCCAGCTTGCCTGCGTGTATGCCATTTTATCGTAACTGTTCCATAGTTCTGCTTCGGGACTATGCCAACAGTAGGTTTGCAGTATTCCCCATCAGTTCCCGAAATACGAGGGTTTTCTCGAGAAAATCCCCAGATTTCGGGACGCGAAAAAGAGCAGGGATTTCGGGATTTGGGATATCCTGGATCCCAACACCAGCCTTACACGCATCCAGCCACACAGTAAATTTTTTTACGCCCTTCCCGGTGTGAAAAGGGTGTACTATGTGGACACACCTGAAATACACTTATACTGCACTCAACTAAGCACCCGTGTTGGTGTAAAAGGGGAGTAATGTACCAATACACCCCGATCACGCTTATGTTACACACCATGCTAAATTTTGGAACACTCATATCAGTGCAACAGGGGTGTATGCCGCACAATGCTCAAAGCTCCTGTAGTTTTCTTTTTCATTGTGAGAATATTTGCAATATATATATAACTTCTTATGTGTGTGTATAGATAACTTGGTACATACAGATGGATGCGAAAAGATATAGACCATATAAGTAACGGAGAGACTTGGGAAGCTGTATAAGGATTAACAACAATTGCTACTTTTATTGCATTAACAAAATTAAATGGGAATTATGGGAATTACTCGAAACAGATTTACAGTCGTATTGCCAACTGTAGGACATCTGTAGTCAAAATTAGGGGTCGACGTTTTGACAGTCACCGCTGCCTTCAGCAGGGCTAAACTTGAAAATAGGTGACAGGGGCTTGACCCCTAGCTGGAAGGTTTACTGGCGCGGGTAACATTGAAATTAAAATACATATGTGTATGTAAGTAAAGGGCTAATTACTGTGAGTGATTGTGAAATTAATATACGAAAAGAAAATGTAGAAGCAACCAAAGATTACGAACAGTTAGGAACAAACAAGGGAAGTTCGACAGAGACCACTTCCCGTGGCATAGGGGTTAAGATCATCGCTTTCCACGCCGGTGACACGGGTTCGAATCCTGTCACCGTCTGGGTTTTCCGAAGGCTTTCCCAACGAATGTTAGTTCTCCCTGAAGTCGGCCCAGGACGCACACTAACCCCCTGTTCCCCACTCCTTCTTACTGTCCTCTCTCCATCTGTCCACGCCCGTACGCCACTCATGGCCACAGTTGCTTCGCGGCGCTAGCACGGAATTAAAAATGCTCTAAGAGTCTAGATAGTTCAGATGTTCACACTTGCAAATGCAGGTTGCACTGCATCAGCGGAACAAGGGTTCCGTGAATTTCGGGAGCAAGCCTTCTTTTTTTCGTTTTTGGGTCAATACACCCAATAAACACCCTTCTTTTGGGTGCAACATGTCACACCCCCGTTACACCCATTATTGAGGTGTAGCATTTACACCCATAAGGGTGTCAGTTATCTAACACTCATTTTACACTCATAGGGGCGTAAATAAATTTACTGTGCACACCATATTCAGGCACATCTCTCTTGTTCTTTACCTTTCCTGTCAGCATTATTGCTGTTCTCGAGGTGGCGTGTTTTTCGCGCAGGATATAGAGCGTTCGTGCAGTGTGTGGGAGTGTGTCTGCTCCGTATTAATTTCACGCGCAACTTCTCCTCTTTTTCGACAGGGCTCCAGTATACGGTACATTCACAGTAAAATGTCCACGGGCGAAAACAGCGGGAATTGGAAACCACAGACGATACACTGGACTGGAGTAATGTGGTGCGGATGTAAATAAGATATCTGATATGATAATTGGTGGCTTTGCATTGCGAGGCGACTACGATCATGAGTGACGCCACAAAGGTCGGTTTGTGGGTTAGTTTTGCCCACCTGAGGGTTCTAAACGTGCGCCGAAATCTCAGCACACAGCTCACCGTATTTAACGTCCCTCGTGGAACATGGCGTGTGAAAGGAACTTCTGCCCTGTCATCAAGTTGCTGGCATCTTCGGCCGCCTGCGACCCCCCAAACATGGGTTCAGTAGGCGGACGCTGTAAACAAGCGACGCCAATACGATAGGTGGACCAAAGGTCACAGCAGTTAGCTTTCTTAATAGCTCCCGGTTTGCAGTTGTCATCACAATGTCCTCATGAGCTGTGCATGCCTTCCACTTTGCCGTGAGAACATGGAGAACGTGCAAAAAGGAACCACTTGTATCAAGCCGTAAACAGAACGAAAATTATGTACGTTTAACGTGTCATTATACGGGCAGCAACAGTGGTGGGCTTCCAATGGAAATATATGGGGTACTAAGTAAATCAGCAAACGACATACCTATGAAGTAATGACAGATGACGCTTGTAATAAGATAAGTCACTGGGGGCTATGGTTCACCTGCCACAGATCCTGCTCTCTGTCACACCCTTGCAGACAGGAGCTGCATCAAATTTTCAAGTGTTATAGCTCCAGTCCAGTTTGGAAAACAACCTTGCGTGATGAAACCATAAATGTCAGGACGTCAGAATAATGTGTCAGTCTAGTAATATCATGCAAGTATCATATAGCTTATGCAATTATCTCTTCATTTAAAAAAAACACATCAACCTGGCCATAGGAGTACCGCACGCTTATCAATGTTTCACAAGTTCTACCATTCTCCTGCCATCAAGTCATCCGACATCAATCCTCCTCACAGAATGTCATCTCGCATCGACCACGAACTCAAAGTCGACCGCTTAAAATGTAAGTCACTCATTTTCAAATTCCTTTTTCCCGAAGACTGCCATTGATTGGAATAACCTCCTGCCCCACATCGTTACCATAACTGACCCGTCTCAATTTCGTAATTGTATTTCCAATGCTAAATCTTGCGTCATTTACGATACCTTGTGTAACTTACTTGTATAGCGTTGTTGTTTCCATTTGTTGTTGCTGTTTTACTGCCTTTTTTTTCTATGTATTATTTTTTCCTCACTTCCTGTAACCCACTCCTCCCATGTAACGCCCGTATGCGACTTTTGGGAGCACAGTAAATTCATAAATTGATAATGCTGCCAAAAAACAGTCAGTACCAGCTAAGTATCTGCATCACTGTGAGCATACAATCGCCATCAGGGAGGATGTTCTCTGTGCATTCTGCTGTTATACACCCCAAGATGTTCCCAGAGAGCGACCATGTGATAGTATAGTCTCGTATAGTTGAACAAACAAGAGTCCGAAAAATTTCCTCTAAAAACGTCGCCTTGACAATTGCGATCACTGGACCTAGAAAACGCAGAGCTTTCCTCGCTTGTGCAACAATAAGGGATCTTTCCGGAGACTCAGATCTATTTATTAACTTCCTTCAAGCTTCCTCCTATGTTGCCTGATGTGTTTACCTATAGAATCGTACTTTTACGGGTCGATTTTATTAGCAGTTCGTTCTTGGTACAAGAGAGGCAGAACTCCAGAGTGTGTTCGATCATTCGTTTTCATCACTCACATGTTCGCATCTGTTTCTCCGAGACATGCTTCTGTTGCTTGGTCGGTGCTGGGCCTGTTTCGAATCCATATAGTTATTTATTTTCCTGCCTGTGTTGCCCAGTGATATGAGGCGCCGCTTTTCCTTCGTGGCTTTCTACGTTCCCTGGTGGACTGATCAGAGCAGACACATTGCTCCCGTTTGTCCGCCAAAGCCATTTTCCGGCATGGGAATGATGCGCTTTGATGTGCTGGGAACTGCTGCTGCCAGTTAACGTGGCGTCTTGCTTCCTCTTATCACGGAGTAAGGGTTGGATATATGGCAGGATCATTGGTCATTGTCTGCGTTTTTTTTTTTATTACTGTAACAGGATAGACTTGTGCAACAGGACAGGGCACTGCTATTCGTGTTACCGACAAGGATCTGAAGAGGACTGGCAGAGGCACGATGTGGTGGACGAGTTGGTTATGAGCTAGCGGTAACATGGCGATAACCAAGGCGAGACACGAATGACATAGAAAGATAACCGCCATAGCAGATTCTTACCCTCCCTCAACGGCTACCATTACACTCTAAGAAAAAAAAATTGTAATTTTAGTCCCTTTCGGGACTAAATGCACGGGAGTAAATGAATGTCACAGAGTGGGGACTGCATTTCACGCTCTGTTCTAAGGGTCCCAGGTACATAATTCATTTGCACGATGAAAATACTTTGAATTAAACTGTCGACCGTGATATGTCGAGTGATATCAGGTCTTGTGACATGCATAGCAAAGAACCTTTTCGCGGCAAAGAACCTCTAAGACTTTTTTTCCCTCTGTGTATTATTATTTTTTCTTCATCAACATCAACATCATTCCTCTGTGTGGGTAGAAAATTGCTAAGTTAGATACATTATATAGCCTTATTTAATTAAATTCACGAGGAGGAGGAGGAGGGGGAGAGACGTAAGAGGAAGAGGACGAGGTCTGCCTGACGCGCTGCCGGCACGAGGGAAAAGGGTGGGGGAAGTGGGAGTCAAAGCAAAGGTAAGGAAAAGAATGAGAGAGAAAGAGAGGTGTGTCTGGAGGGAGTCAGGGGTTGGCAAAGGAAAATTTGGGCAAGGTCAGGGAAGGCAGAGTTTGCGAGGATTCGGGGCGTAGACAGCCGGTGGTGCCGAAGAGTTCAGCACGAACACTTTTGTCGCGGTTTTCGGGAGAGAGACGGGAAGCACGCTCGAGGTGGCGCCGCGCGCACTACCCTACACAGGCATACATACATGCACTCACACGACACTTCACAGACGCACGCACATGCGCAACACTTCACAGGCACACACACAGGACACATCACTTGCGCGCTCACACACACTGTTCTACGCCAGATGCACGCTGGTAGATGCAGCTCACGCTTCACGGAATGCACAAAGAAGGGGTAATGTTTGAGAAACCAGAGAAGAACGCACAGAACACGCGCAAGTCTGAGTATGTAGTGCTTGTGAGTGTTTTAGCAAAGGGATGGGACGAGCACATGAAGTCCACTCCACAGGCAGTCAAGGTGTCCCAGCTGGGGGAAGCCGGAGAGTGGCTACGTCACACAGATAGGCTTGAGACTGGAGTCTCTAGAGGTGTTCGCTCACCAGGCCCGTGTCTTTGAGACAGAGAGAGACAGAGAGAGAGAGAGGTACATGATGACGATGATATGGGGAAGTACGTAGACTGTTGCATTCAGGATACCATTTGCGAAGTTCAATGACTAATTGCAGCCCTGGGGAGTAAATTTCGGGGTTATGGGACTAATATGGAGAGTAATTACTGTCTAGGGGAGTAGAAGCAGCAATTACTCGCCATTTTACTCCTCTGTTTTTTTTTTGTTTTTTTTTTGTAGATGTTGACCTCTGTGCGGGATGACTTGGGGCGCTCCCTCATGTTCTATACAGTCAACCCTCGATTTACGAACACCCTACGTTTGTAGAAAAATCGTTCATAAATCGAGGGATTCATAAATCGAGGTGCAAGGTGCGCTGAAGAGAAATGGGCTGAAACGCGACAGGAAAAGCAATAGATAACGTTTATTTGTGAAAACAGTAGTGTCCTGTGGCTACCACGGGGAAACATCCCATGTCATCATCACCTCTTCATTTATTGTTGTTGTTGTTGTTGTGAAAACAGTTCGTAGTTGTGCTCTGCACCATGCATACCTGGGTAAATTACTTCTAAAATGTAATTAAATTACATTACTCATTACTCCAGCTAGAATGCAATTAAATTACATTACCCATTACTCCAACTGAAATGTAATGAAATTTACAAATTTACAATTTCAATTACTACGAAAAAGTAATGACATTACAAAGTCATTACTTTGCCATTATTGGCATACATATATTCCCGAGTTTTGTGGAAGGCACAAGGGACAAAAACACAAAAGTTGACAAAACTTGCCTTCCCCGAAATTCGGGGAAATGTATGCGGACAATGTAACAACAGTTAGCTTGTACTCTTCTATTTGTCTCTTCTACATGTCAGGCTAGTGAGCCACGTATGATGTATCGTTCCACAATATAAGACGAAGGTGACACAAAGTATCACGACAGCAGGAAGATTGTCTGAAGGATAGGCCCCGCAAACAATGTTTCTCCAAGGCTAAGGCAACTGGCTCGTCGAAGGGAACTGACCTTCCCCGTGCCGACTTCCCCGTGCCGACTGAGTGCGTCACCGTTCATAGTGGGCGTTGGAATTCTTTTAACTCGCCGGTCCCTAATTCTCTGGCAAGTGCAAACACAGAACACACGCTCGATTATTTTGTAAAAAGTAATGAGTAATGTCATTAAAATTACTGCCCAAATGTAATTAAATTACATTACAAATTACATAACGCAAAAAGTAATGCATTACATTACAAATTACCAGGAAAGGTAATTCATTACAGTAATGACATTAGTACCCAGGTATGGCACCATGCAATCGGCTGTATTTATCCTCTACGGAAGAGACGATCCAAGTCTGGAACTTGACGCGTCCGCATGGTACTCGAAGTACTGTGTCGCACTGTAGATGTGATTACACGCTGAGCGAGCTGTCACAGCTTTGGGACAATCCTGCTAGTTATCTTCACTGTCACTATGATCACCCTGGGTACCATCATTTGACAACTTCACTAAAGCACCATCATCAAGCGGTTCACATATGTGTTCACCGTCAGCACAGGAAATGCAGTCCTCTGTTCTCACTCTCTAATTCTTGTGGCTGTGGGAGACTGCACGGGTGCTTGACCTTCATCCTTTGTTCATCTTTATTGACGCGATCCCAGTACTTCCCCGAGCGTTTGTAGAATGTAGAGGAGGTGGAGTTCCCCTACATGAGCACCGACCGGCGGTGATGGTATGCCGCGGAGAGGCGATGACGGTGGCCTATCTCCATGGCCGCGCCGGTGGAACTGAGAAGCGGGTGCTCCAGGCGCGAGCCCATCCTCGTCGTTGTCCACCGGCCGCTATATGTTCACAACCCCGTTCATAAATCGAGGTCAGAACACACATGGTTTTGCGGTTCGTTCCCTGAAAATCCGTTCACAGTTCGGATATCGAGGGTTCATAAACCAAGGGAGAAATACATAGAAATTCGGTTCCTTCTGACGCCGTTCATAAACCGAGGGAATTCGTAAATCGAGGGTTCATAAAACGAGGGTTGAGTGTAGTCGATTGTGAAATTGGGAAAGCAACTGACATTCTGTAACTAGTTACTGAAAAGAGTAACGGGTTACCGTTATCAGTTGCTTGCAACTCATCGATGACTTCAACTGGCCCAATTGCTTCTTTGTGCACTTGTGACTCAGTCACCAATTACTGCCTCAGTCTAGTTTTATGGTGACACAAGACGACCGCGATCGCGGCGAAGTGCCGTTATTTTGCCGGTTTCGCGGTCAGCTCTGAAGATGGTACTAAGCCAATTGGTGCAGCCTATCTCTCTTGCCTTTCCCTTGGGCGTAGTTATTTCACGGATCCATTCTCTCTCTCTCTCTTCGGAGCAGTTCCTTTTCTAATCTCTCTCTTTATCTCTCGCCTTACGTTGAATATGCATAGAGGTGTCCGCACGCGTAAATCCTCGGATTCACTTCTCAGTAGTCCGCCACACAGATGAATACGAAGAAATAGAGAAAAAAAAAAAACAAAGAAACAAAGAAGACGGCAGGGCACAAAGAGGGCAGTCATGCTGTGCGCGTACTGATTCTTTTGTTCTCAATTTAGAAAACTCATCTTGGAAAGTTTTTGTGGGTTAGGGGATTTTTTAATGAAAAATTGCCACGGGCACGTAAGCAAGCTTATGGCATCCTGACGGTCTTTCTAATTTCATTTCCGGGATATTGGGTGAGACGGACTCACAAGATAGGGCAGCAGCGGCTACTGGTTTTCATGAAGCTCTAATCGCATGCCATTTATAAGACACGCCACAGGCGAACTGCGTGTACAGGGTTCTGTGTATGGCCAGTGAGGAACACGGCTGGTTCACTCAACGTTACCCAAATTACTGCAGACCCATCTAAAACAAGGCTTCGTCTGAGCTGGAGTTCAAACTCGCGGAAACAAAGCCGATTTACTCGATGGAGCGCACTTTGCAATACCGGCGCGCTCTTTATAAGCTATAGCATCAAGCTGCAGACAGAGGAAAATTAAAGCCACTTTGTGACGCTCTGCTTTTTATGCATTGAGATTTCGCACGTGGGCTCTCCTACAGTGTGGCTTTTGGTACCAAGTTTTGTGGTGATGTTCTCATCCATCCCGTTTCAAAGTGTATAGATTTGTGTAGTTTCCCTTCCTTTTCTGAATAACGCGTCCTGGAGTAGCCAGTCCCGAGTGGCTCGGGACTAACATCTCAATTTTTTTCTTTTACAAATCAATCAATCAAAGCTTGGCTGGAACTTTCCCATCATGTCGTCACTGCGTCGCCGCACGTGTAGCGGTCACAAGTTAGTGTCTGCAGAAAATTGTCCTACAAGAAATTAGCGACGCAACAGATTATCGGTTGCCAGACATCAGGGACATCGGAGTATACGTGTTTATCCCCTCTTTTGCTTGACAAGTTAATTATGGATGAACTGGCACCTTACCTGAGGTGATGGCAAGCCCCGAGGAAAATGTAATGAAGCGTCGATTATGTAAAACGTTAGAATATCGACATAAATTACGCCTCTTATTCACCTAGGGGTATCGGGAAGGTCGGATCAAGTGCACCTTGGTGGAAAGGTATTTTAAGATATGGTTTACGACATCGCGAGTGAGGCTTGCAAGCCAGACTACGGGCATAGTAACGGGGGGAGGGAATTTCTACATTTTACAGCGCATAGGTTGGCAGCAGGATGACGTGTACTAAAAAGGGCTTGTTTTTGAATGAGAATTAAGTTTGGAGGAGGAATATCTAGGACACAATACTACATTGATGTAGTGAATATCTTACAGCAACCTAGATGACGTTGTATTGCATTGCTCAATCCTGGAATGTCTTTTTTTTTTCATCTCGTTGTTTGTTTCCTATAGAATCAAAGGTGACTTACCCTGTTGCCAGACGCGACGCAACACACAGAAAACGAGACAGGCGATGTCGCAACTTTCTACCTCTGCTTACTGAATGACAACAAATGGATCGAAATACATCAAGATAACCGAAAAAACCCCGAAGCAGTGACTTACCCTCTCTACTGACACATTGGTACTCACATAGTTTTGTTGTGTGTATTGGCATCGAGGGGGAAGACCAGTCACAAGGATTCAAGTCAAAGGATTCTTCAAACTTGAAACGTTTTAAAGACATAGTCCCAAACGAACTGGAGATGGACCTACTGTACTTCTCATGATTGTACAGTGGTGGGCAAAAGTTTACGGAACACGCTAGCAGTAGCAGCGAATGGGACCGTACGGATCTACAGACATGTGCCTAGGTAACCTAGTCATCTGTTTGTAAGTCCGTATACAGTACCGTTCGCTGCCTGCGTGTCACTCTGTGGAAGGAAAGCGCTGGAGCGTGTTCCATAAACTTCTGTCCAGCACTGTACCAGTGCTTAAGTGCTCGAAAGTCACGCGCCACAATAGCAGTTCTTTTTCGTCTTCTCAATCCGTTCAGTTTGTTCAACAGGAGTGCCCGTTTTCCGGCATCGACTATGCTTTGCGGATTTTAAGCATTGACACTTTCATGAAGCTCAGCTTCAAATCGAACTTGAAGTCCATTCTATCCAAGGAACTGGCGTAACATGCAGAGCAATGTTAGAAAAGCGAGCAGCTTTCAGTATTTTTGTCAACTCACAACGCCCCTTGGAGGTGAAAGACCTAGGATAACCCTGTACCGTTCGATGATTAGCGAGGATTGATACTTACGTGAGAGAAGGTTCAACGTCTGCGCATGGTATAATTGATATTTTGAACGTCGCGTTAATATCGTTTTTGGTCAATTCTGCGATGCTGCAAGCGATGGGTTCTTTTTTCTTTTCCTAGTCCGCTTTTTGTTCCCTAGTCTCCGGGGTTCTCGTCATCGATATAATTCATTTGTGGGAAAACCGACCGAAACATCACGTCGCCACAGTCGGTTTTGCACCGCTTGATTATTTCGCGAAATGATCATATTTCAAATATCATAAAATTATCGTATTTGTTATTCGAATGGGACTTGAAGCAATAATGCTTATGCAATGTTTCTTCTGCGTGTGCTCGAACGTAAAGCTTGCGTTGCAACACGCTTCTGGACACAGCGATATGCAAATTAAGGTAATGCTCGGTAATAACGCAGCGCACAACGAATTGGGAGGAACGGAACGACGGCACAACGACGAGGATACCATTTTTAAGGGAACGAGTCCCAGAGGAAATGCCCATAAACGATAACTGCGATTAAATCGTCTTCCCACTAAGCGTACTAGGGTGAAAGCTGACTTGCAGTGCGCGTCATTTAGTCTGACGTCGACGAATGAATAGGTATATTCAAGTACCACACTGCAAAAAAGCCGTATTCTGTGAGAATGAGGCCGTTCACTGAAATATAAATGCACAGGACGCATCATCTGACTGCAGTTACATGCATGCAATTGTTGCGTGGCATGCTGAAGAAGAAATGAGTTGCTTCTGAACGCTTCTCTTCCGATAATACTAGCACAGTGATAAGAAATCTTCATATATTGATGAAGCGCGAGGGATTGGTTTCCAGCAGCCGACGCTATCTAAATGCAACGATAGGGTTCAAATATTAAAGACTGCCGGTCCGTTCGTTCGGGATGTTTTGTGTGCGTGCGCGCGTGTTGCAGCAACGTGTCCAGACGTGGGAGATTGTATGCCGTATGACGTCATATTTCTGAAAACCAGAAATTAATGTTATGATACTCGCGTGTGACGTAGAAAAACACTATTTTGGGAGAATTGACGACCATCTGTTTAAAAACATGTGACGTCACGGTAACACTAGTCCGAGGTTATATTTTGCTGTGGTGGGCAAGAAGCGGGAAAAACGCGTCTCCTGATTGGCCGAAAAGGCCGATAGGTGGCTACCAGCATGCCTTGCGCGGCGGCGAAACGTAATCGATGACGTAGGGATGACGTCTACACACACAACAGAAATGATGCGAACGTTGTTGGCACTGGATGAATCCCTAAACGCTTCCTCACCATATATTTACTGTTTTAGTTATTTATTATATTTTACAGTTATTATTTACAGTTTTTTTTTCCTTTTCTTGATTTCATTTGTCATGCACGATTCTGCTAAAATTCTGTAACGATCTCTCCCAAACACGCATGCGTAATGCTGAGGCACTGATTTCATCTATCGAAGAAGAATATATTTAAAAAAATCGCGTGTAAAGCCACAAGCGCCGTGGTCACACTTTCGGTATAGATTACCTTTCGCAGCGGTGATGCCCCACGGCGAGCTACGACATCCTGCGAAGTTCAGCGATACTTAATCTTCCCTCTGATTGGAGCATTCAGCTTAGAGGTGAAGCGGCATGCTCAAAGGACACATTTTCCTTCTTTTGCCCCCCTTTTTCGCCCGGCGAAGAACCCTCCCTACTTCGTGCCATTTATCTCTTCTACGGGTAGCTAGATAGCCTTAGTGCTGGTGGTCCAGCAAGGAGAAAAAAAATCCGTTTTGTGCTTCTTTCAATTTTCGTTAAGACTTCTTTGTCTGCTGTCTCCCTCTTTCGATGTTTTCCTGCGTGTTTTTGTTGATTCTTCTAGTGATATTAGAAAACCAGATCCTAAAATTGTTATCAAAGCAACCTGCTTGAAGAGTGCTTCAAAGTTAAGCGTGTGTAGTTTCTTCAGCAAGAGATGGAAGGATACACAGCAGTTTGTAACGATAGTTCACACGCAGAACACCTACGTTGTTATGGTGTTACTTACAAGCAAAGTGTGACTAGAGAAGTAACTTGTGTACTTAGATAATTATGTTAAATAAAATATTCTGATCAGCAGTTTGTTTGATGGGATAGTTTGTATAGCGTTGAACCGTACGTGAACGAACGAACGGCTGTGACGACTTCCCTCGGTGCAAGTCTATAAAACGGGAATGAGAGCAATAGTCAGTGAAAGAGTGAGAGAGTCATTATAATAGTTCCATTTTATCTCAAGCGTATGTTTTGATCTCAAGCGGACACTTTGCTTCCCAACTTTCAAAAGATGTTGTTAGATACATAATAATATTTTATTTCTTTTTGCTGTAGCGCTATGTTTTTATTTTTATAATGATAATTTTAAAATAAAAACATGGACAGTCTCATGAGAGTTGTTTATGTACGAGGAGTGTCTACAAAAGGAGAGAAAGCGCACAGGAAATTGGAACCACCTGGAATTCTTTAAAGCAAGTTGTTACTTGTTAGATGACACTTGAAAAGACTGTCCAGAACGTCGTCGTTTTTTTTTTCTTTTTCTTTCCTTTTTTTTTTTTTTTTCACGTCTGGCTGGTCATTGCGTTACTTACAAACCACTATGCTGGTTCATAATGGGTGCGGGCCTGGGTTTTTATCGGACGCTTTCTCACATGTGTCGGCACAGTTCCCCTAGAAGTCGGCCCAGGACGCACATTCCCCAAGGCGTCAGTCGTGACGTTGCCCACATATGTGAGGCCGACAACGGCGAACCCTTCCACCATCACCACCACCACTACCGTATATTCATGTGGCTGCTTACCCGAGGGCAATGCATGTGTACAGCTGACGCTTGTGTCGGGAACGGAGACGCGACATGCACAAAAATAAGCCACCCACAACATGATGCAGGCTTTGTCTATACTATTTCACTATGTTATTCCACTGTCTCAATGTAGGCCTCGAAACACGTTTCACAGCTTTACAGATGCCAGCAAAATGACAACCAGAGGTATTTATTAGCAGACAACTATAGTAGCGAAGACCAAATGATTACTTGTTCTGCTCTATGTTTAGTGTCTGGAAGCACATGCTCAAGTTCGGATGTCAGCGAAGTGGAAACGAAAGAAGACAACACACATACACACATAAATGGGATGGTTAGTCCAGTGCTGGAGAGGAATTCAGCAACAACTCGTAGGCCTTGCATCTGATGTGAGGGGTCCGACCATGGCCCGAGAATGTTGGCTATGTCGAACTGGCGTTGATCGACGCGCTGCAGAGCAGTTTCCATGAGGGCGAGCTCGCGATCGAACTGTCCGCACACCAGGAGGATGTGATGGAGGGCACCGCGCACACCACACATGGAACAGAGGTTGGCTGCGTCGACACCGAGGAGATGTTTGAAAGCCGGTGTAAAAGCCGCATTAAGTCTCATACGGTGGAAGACTGTGGTAAAGGAACGAGGCATTCGGCGGGGGGGAGTAAGGGACAATGTTGGAGACAAGGGACAACACGAACACGCACATAAATGGGATGATGATGTGGTGGGTCATCGGACATTGGGTGGGACCAGGGACAAAGTGAATATCAATCACTTGGTTTCACGAGTTTCACTGGTTTCATTTCAATGGTTCTCGTTTTCTTTTTTTGTCATCGTAATAGACCATCTAGTAGCAACAATGCTGGCAGCGCCGTGCGTTGGAGATTTCCGGTGCACGTTAAAGAATCCCAGGTTGTCGAAATTATCGCAGTCCTAGACCTATACCGTGTGCGCGGGCAGCATGTAGCCACACAAGTGCCGGTGGTCTCCCAATTCTTATTATACCGTTCAATGCACACGGCCTCTGGCTTCCCACCAATGGGCGACTGACATTCTGGCCCCATCTATGCTTGCAAAAGTTGATTCAACGCCTGCTTTCCGCATGTCACGTAACACCTCTCGTCAAGACACTGTATTAAATCATCGGATCAGACTCTATGGGTTTCATATAGCTCAGCGCAGTGTGATACCCTCTACCAAAGCAGAGTAACGCAATACCGCTACCAGCTACTCCATAGAAAAGTCGATATGACACCGTTACCGCTACGAATTAAAAGTAATGCAAATGCTATGCTGCTACTTTTCCGCTACCATACCTTTCTCTACACTCTTAAAAATGAACTTCACCGCATAGCACGCTCCTAACCAACCATAATCTCGAATGATATCGTTATCTGCCCTGATTTGTTGAAAACGGGAGGCGTACGCCATTTCTGTGACACTTATGCTGTTCATAATTGTCACAGAAAAGGCGTACGCCCCCCGTTTTCAACAAATCAGGGCAGATAACGATATCATTCGAGATAACGGTTGGCTAGGAGCGTGCTATGCGGTGAAGTTCATTTTTAAGAGTGTAGGCAACACATTATCGTAGGCATCTCTTTGCCGAATGTGTTAAAGACGGTGCAGTATTTATGCAGCATGAAGTACACTCTTAGAAATGAACTTCACCGCATAGCACGCTCCTAGCCAACCACCGTCTAGAAAGATATCGTGATCTGCCCTGATTTGTTGAAAACGGGAGGCGTACGCCTTTTTTGTGACAATTATGAACAGCATAAGTGTCACAAAAAAGGCGTACGCCTCCCGTTTTCAACAAATCAGGGCAGATAACGATATCATTCGAGGTTATGGTTGGCTAGGAGCGTGCTATGCGGTGAAGTTCATTTTTAAGTGTGTGTGTCGTTACTTACAGCCAAGAAATCTTATGTGACATGGAGCTTGCAATGATAGTGTTTTGTTCGAGATATCTGCAAATCCCAACTTAGGATTTTTCCGTCTGCACACCAGCTAGCCGGATTGAGCAGTTTTTCTTGTGGTCAAGTGGTGCAACTGCCATCATAAGCGAACTCTCATCGAGTCATGTAGAATGTATCTTTCTTCACTGCAGAACATTCAAACCACACAGGAAACGTGTAATAGAGAGCATGAGGAACCTAGGTCACCCAGACCCCCTTCTGGAGTCACCCATTTTACCCACTGGACCAATGTCAACACGGCGTGCAACACAAAGCATAGTCCTAGATTTCATGAAGGAGAGCAACCTCCTAGGTGTTCTCTGACAGCAAAGAAGAAATACACAACGCTGTGACCTGGGTGACCAAAACCAACAGTGAACAACAAAAATATGACCAACTAATGTGACGAACAAGTAAGTGGCCTACTGTAACAAATGGGACCAACTGAAAGCTATTATGGTGAACTGTATGGTGAACCGAAGGTGACCAGCAGATGGCATAGCCACCGAACTTTGCACTGAACGGATCATTGCTATGTATCGTGTGTCTTGTTTGTGTGTCTTGTTTCATCGTTTTTTCCCCTTTTTCTGTCTGTCGCAACTTGCTGCCCATCCCGGCAAGCAGACCGCCCTCTCTTTCTTATTTTAGTTCTTCCTTTGGATGAACCATCCCTTTACCCCATCCAGTCATCAATATCTAGTTACATTGTCGTAAAAAGATCAATCGACAGTCACAATATTTGCTCCTGCTTTCGCCAGGAACAACGCCTAACCGAGAGAATAGGCAGCCACCTGAGTGCTGTTGGCATACTCCACCAAAGCTTAGGTTTCACTGGAATTAAGAGTTTGTTGTTCTTCCCTGCTTCCATTCTTCCAGCGTTTGTTTATACGATGTTTGTACGTTAAATTGCTACGATTAATCCACGCTCAGTACACTTTTTCTTGTATTTTCATCCTTCCTTCATCATCTTCACATAATGTTCCACGTGCAATGGGGTAGGGTACCGCACTACCGCGGTGAAACACACCATCTCATCGTCATCATTTACTGTACTTGTGTTGTCGTTTCTGGGAGTACGAGTTCCTCAGGAAGAGCCTACTCGTGTGAGATTACCTCCATAATAAAGCATTTCCAGAAACAAATATGACAACTTTTCTCTAAACATGTCAAACGATGAGAACAATCAATTGTTTTAAAGCTAATCGCTCGTGTACCGTCACCAAGCTAGTGCGCAAAGAGCATTAGCAAGCATATTTATTTGCGTATACACTGACTCCCGAATGGTGTTATTATTTCTTCATTTTGTTTGGCTCATATAGCTACCGTGGAACGTATTTAATGTGAGAAATTAAATAGATCGCATTCGGCAACCCGTGCAAGGTAAGGAATCTTGCCAGAAATGCCTCACCTGTGGCACCAAGTCGCGCGCCTTTTTCTGCACTGTTAGAAATGAACTTAGCATAGCACCGCATAGCACGCTCCGAGGCAACCACCTCGAATGATATCGTTAACTGCCGTGATTTGCTGAAAATGGGAGGCGTACGCGTTTTTTTGTGACACTTATGCAGTTCATAACTGTCACAAAAAGGCATACGCCTCCCGTTTTCAACAAATCTGGGCAGATAACGATATCATTCGAGAAGATGGTTGGCTAGGAGCGTGTTATGCGGTGAAGTTCATTTTTAAGAGTGTGGTTTCTTCGGTTCATCTTGCGCCAAGGGAGAGGAGTTTTCGGCGATGCGAAGCGCGGGACAGGGTCTTCACGAAATTGAGCTCTTAACAGCTGTCGCTTTAAAAGTTTCGCTGTTGTTTCACTATTTCCCTTTCTTTGCACTGTCAGCAGATATGCAACTGCAGAAGATTCAGCTACAATTAACATTTTCTCACAGCCTCAAACTTTCAAATGTGGATCACACCGCTACAAGGATGTCTATGAAGGCACTGTGCATTCCATTCATATACTCATTCATTCCGTGCTTTCTTCTTATTTATGCCTTTCCATACCGTATAGATAACACATAACAGAGACACAGGCGAACGTGAGGCTTCTCATTACACGCTCGTCACACACACACACCCACAACACAGTTTCCCATTCTCACTTCGCTCGTGTTTCTGGCGTTAGCAGCGACGAACGAACTGAATTCCACAGGACATACCGCACGAAAGCGACAAATTGTAAAATGTGCTGGAAAGGAAAGGGGTTGAAGGAGAGAGGGTAGGAAAACGGCGAAGCGTGTTGAATCCGTACGTGCCTCTTTTTTTCCTCCTTTCTTCTCGAAACGTCTAACATTTCCATATAAGCCGTGGCGTAAATCTATTTTTGTATTACCTAGGCTTTTAATTGCGAAGGACATATACGAATAGACCGCAAGAGCCTTGAACGAAAAAATGAAACGAAAATAAAGAAGACAATCCTCAATGAAAGACCGTCGCGAACAGTGAACATAATACGATTCATGGTAAAGCATTATTCTGGGGCAGCGAGTAAAATGGCTCCTTGCATATGCAGATCAGAACGTTCTTTTAATCGCGAGGAGAATGAATGTGAACGCGAGAGTGGACCCTTGAAGCATTGTTCACGCATTTACCGCGCCAAACAAACTATGTTCAAAAAAAAAAAAAAAGAACAAAAGGCTCCCAGGCGGGCTCTCTGCGTGTGTGCCTTCCATCCGGCTATCTCTCTCGCCCTCTCCTGAAAAATAAGCGTGAAAGTGCTCCTGTCAGATCAACGCTTATTTATTTATCTGCTTACCATCAGCTCTTCTCTCTCTCTCTCTTATTTTTTTTTTTTCGGTTTTGTGAGTTGCGATTTTGATAGTGAGACCTTAGTACGCGTCACGAGAATCATTTTATAGTATCATGACTAGATGTGCGTCACCATCGTCATCATTTATTGTTGTTGTTGTGTGAGGTGTGCCATACAATGACATTAATTAAGGATACATGTGAGACAGGGTCACTGCGGGGGAGGGGCTCTTGCCTTGTGAGTGTGTGGGCAAATATCGTTGGGCTTTTTTTTTTCTCTCTCTCTCTCTCTCGCTTTTCTCTTTTTTTGGCAGTCACGTGCACCGTTATCACCCTTGCTGACCTGCGCAATATGCGAAGCTAGTTGTGAGTTTTAGTGCATCGATCTGTGGGTCATCAGAGGCTTCTGGCACCTTTGTTTGTACTTCCAACACACATAACTTCCTTTAATTGCTAACTGAAGGTCCGGGAACGAGAGGACAGGCCACTTATTCTATCTCATGGGCTGCCATCGCACGAACAAGATGAAGGCTTACTATTACAGTAGCTAGCAAACCGACGACGGCAGCTGGTTAGTGGTGTGTTTCTGCCCAGCGATCTGCCTGCCGGTGGTATGTTGCTCAGGGGCATCATGTGTCCTGGGCCACCCTCTCAGAAATCTGTGCAGACATGTGAGCAAAACCCAAGGTAAACACAGAGGCAGCACAACCGGGGCATGGATTCGAACCGGCATCACCTACCAGTCTAGCATGGAAGGCAATTACCACTAAGCCAACGTATCTGAACTTTTTCTTTTTCCCGTCTAAAAGTACGTTATTCCACAGAGCTACAATTCAAGGGGTACATGTCATTTGCAACGCAAGATGCGACATGCGACGGAGAGCAATAAGGATGACAGCCTGCACTATATACAGAAGAATACCATTTACAAAGGCAGCAGGCTGAGGTATAGAAGGTATAAGGCTAAGGGAAAGAAAAGGAAGCTTCCCGGTCTCATTTTTGTCCTTCAACGAACATTAGCTCATTGTCATCATATTCATATGCAACGTAACCACAAGCTACGTAGTGAAGCAAGAATGTCGGTTCACGAGCCTAAAAATTGTTGCGTAATAGATGTAATATATCGTAATACACCTACAAAAAACTATTACGCGCCGTCACCCTTTGCATATGCACGTATTCGTATCAGCGAATCTATCATTGCGCTAACTCCTCCTGTTAACACGACAATACAGGAAAACCCGCGGGATTAGCCCCATGGCCTCATTTTCAGTGTTAATGGACACAGAAAAGAAACAGACAGATCTGCACACTGTCAACGGGAAGTATATCAACTGGCCATTTTTCTCAGTTATCCCTGGAAAGTCTATCAAGGGAAATTCCCCACGGGAGTGGGAATGGGGAGTGAATTCCCTTCCTGCCAAAAATCCTCAGGCGTCCCGAGAAATCCAACGCCCTTTTATACACATTCCGGATTGCTATTTCCTCTGGAGAGGAGCTTCCGGAGCAATACCTTTCCAGAAACAATGGCACCGCGCTGTATATGGCGGGCGTAATTTTGGCTGCTCTACCTCACGTGCGATGGATATTTATTTCAATTTCTCTGCAGAGGGGAGATCGCAGCGCTGCGGGGACCCTCCTTCCGCAGGAAAGGGTTCCATCAGCCAGACTCATTTTACTTAAGCTCATAAAGCTCATATGATATGCTCGCTACCAAGTGCGGAATGTACCGCGCACTCGTTCGGCGCAGCTCTTTCAAATGGGGATAATCCTCGCCGGAAGGGGACGTTGATTTTCTGCTGCGACTCAAATGAAACTCTCACGTGGAGAGCGCGCCTTGATTCCTAGTGTGTACGTATTTTTCTTTTCTTTACTGCGGTAAGTTGTTAGCGAAAATGAAATGTGACATTTCTGGCATAGTCGGCGGGAAATGTATTGCGTGTATACGTGTGTTGTAATTGTTGTTGTTTTATTAACGAGTGACACAATGATAAGGGATGCTCTGTAGCAAAGCTAGAAATAGGGCCTTTCTGCAGTGTACACACACACACACACATAAAGAGACGATGATGGGATGGTGTTGATTCCTGTCAGCAGGCAGCGTAGAAAACAACTACTTCATTTTGAAGATGATGAATGGGGAGTTCCATCGCCAGGGGCGATACTCTACCCCATTTCTGATGGTGAGGTGAGGGATGCAATAATGAACCCCTTCACAATAGAATGTACTACTATACAAAATGAGGCAGCACGTAGTATTATTTTAAAGTGAGAAAAGATATCTGAAGAGCAATCAATGACCATTCGCACAAAGCGAATAATTATGCTGATATCAATGAAGATGCTATCTTATGATACCTAAACAGATGATTATCTTACAGGAGCGCTGAGACGAGAGAAGGTTATTGTTAGGAGAGATGGTACTGCCACGCAAATGACCGTTTATTTTCCATGGTTAGAAGTAACAGGACGCAAAAGGAATTTTCCGCAGCTGGAAAATGTGGTAGAAATTGTCAGTGAGAGCATGAAACTAACGTTATTTAAATCAATGTCTCAAATGGCATAAAATATTGTGCATAAAGACAAGTGAGGAGCGATAAGAGAAGCATGCTCGAATGAGATAAGAGAAAATATGAATGCCTCTGATGTGTACAGAAGGACCGAACCAGCAGCATGGTACATGCCCAGTCTGTGTTTTCAACAAATGCTTCAGTAGAGTCAGAGTGCAGGCAATACACATCTCGGACGCATAAATACAATAGAATACAAGATTGCATTTTCCATCATTCGGCCTTCATGAACTCAGTTTCACAAGGTAATTAAAAATCCGTCGTTCTTTAACGTCAGTTGGTAGTGAGTTGCGCTATTCACTCGACAACTGTCTCGAAACTCGAAAATTGTCCTTTGAGGCAATGCCGGTGACATTACAAAACGAACGCCCTCCCAAGCGGCCGTTCGCCAACAGCAATTTCCAAGCACGACGCGTATGAAATGCCCGCCCTTCGTCACGAATAACAGGTCTCAGTATGAGCACTAGCCTATCAGTGGCTGGTATCACACCGGGCACGGCGAAATCCGGTTAGTCACCGCGCTGCAATTCAAGTGGGAGCTTTCTGTATCTGACACGTTTGAGAACACAGCGATTAGGAAAAGGGATCTGTCCCGCGCATTAACATTCAGGAGGCGGACTGTGGGAAATCGGAATGCATGTGCCGTGACGGGCACCACTATCTTGGACGGCACAAGTATCAATGTCAGCTGCTTAGTTTGGGAGAAACAAATGGTGTTTACTTGAGGTAAAGTTGAGAGGACTGGAAAGTTCTGTGCGACTCACAAACGGTGCTAGATGGCTGGCTGCATTTACGACCTGACTGTCAAGAAAACTTAGATATGATCCGCATTACGGATGGTGTCTGTGTAAGAGGAGAGGGAATGCGCTTGCAACCCCGAGGAAATTTTATTGCTCACCAGTGCTTGTGCCATATGCGCCTTCCTACTAAGGGTGTCAGTTACACTGTAAAAATTAGGGATGACTGCACCTCCGATTATTCTTTCAGCAGACGGGTCGGTCAGGTCATGAGTTCATTTGAATCCGCATAGAATGCAATTTGAATGACTCTTCTTTCTCTATTTGCCAGTCGAGAACAAAAGAATAGAACGAATAGAAGACGAAGTGGTGGTGGTGGTGGTGGTGGTGGTGGTGGTGGTGGTGGTGGTGAAAGGGCACGCATGTGTCGAAGTCTTCTTCTTCTTCTTGTTGTGAAGTCATCTTCTTTCTGAGCTGGTGCTCTACGAATTACACCACGTTGGCATGGTCCACGCGATGGTGTTGGTCCTGGAGTCTAGGTTCTTGATGTTGTGTTCTACTGGTATGCGTGTGCTTTTCCTATGTGGTATCGATAGCCTTAGTAAAATTTTCTCTAAAAACTGATGTAAGCCCTGTTTCCTCGTGCACTGGAAGTACGGAGAGCATCAGAGCACGGTGCAACGATGTCAGTCGCGAGTTGAGTTGAGTTTGAATGTAAAAGGGGAGGGATGTCCATCGCAGTGTTGACTGATTGGTTTATACCGGTAAGGAAACATGAACCTACTGGAGTCAAGAGAGCCTCGGGTGAATGTCCAAATGCTCCGCGATGTCTACGCCGTCTACGTGCTGACAAAGTCATTTTCTTGAGCGATTGATAGATCAACTTAGCCAGGAACCTCCGAAAGCTGCTTGCAGCATTTCCTACATTTCAGCACCTTTTTGCCCCGAGGCGGAAGCAGAAATCGATGCACACACGCTGCTGGACTGTCTCTTTCATTGTGAAATAATACGACGCGCACTGCGGATACGTGTTCACGGAGAAGCTTTCGCAGAGCGAATGTGAGAAGCTACTGAATTCCGGTTTTGCAATACACTCGCAAATGGTCGCTTCGTGTTCGGCCTAGGGCTGCAAAATTACCGGCAATTTTGAACTGCCAAAAAAAAGAAAAAAGGAAACGAAACTTTCAATCTTGTACGACTTAGATTTATTAGCCACCATTAGGGAACAAATATAAATTATAAATATCTATTTTACTTATTTAGCACACGAATACCAAATGTAACAAGTTTGGGTCAATGTAACCATTAGCACTATTAGAACTATCCCAGACGCATCAAGTTATGTGACGATATCTTGGCCCCATTGTTGGCCTCAATAACCTTGTGATTTGCGCTTTCAGTATTGGGAATTGCAGGCATTCATTTCGACATTGGCGAGAAAAATGGTTTTCCCACTTATTCCGTTTCTTATTTCATGTCTCGCACCTGTAGCCCTGCCATGCTGCCACGTCACTGCTAATTACTGAAACCGAATATATATATAGAGAGAGAGTTCCAAAATTGAATGTTCAATCCTTGTGGAAAGACAAGAAGCACTTTAAAGGGCACTACAATACCCCACGGAGTCCCTAGCGCTGCTCATGGACTCGTGCTCACTGGGGTGCTAGACTCGTCGGCGCTGAACTAAGTTCAATAGATGACGTCGCGCTAGGAGGAGCTCTGAGCTTCGCGAGGTTCAAGAAAATGATTGCCTTTCCAGGCCGCTGAAGTTGCTCCCACGTCAGCCACGAACAGAAAGAAATCAGGGCGTGAGCGAGCCGCCCACTGGCACGAGCGTGATCGAGACAACTCACCGCTTCTGTCCGCAGCTAAGAAACTTACAAAATTTAAAAGTACCGCACAAAATCTTTCGATACTTCAAGCTCAAAATGTAAGCTATGAAATACGTTGATGTAAAATTGAGCACATCTGAACACGAAAGCGCCTTCACTGCGACGACACCAGCAGCTGACGGAAAAGACGGCGGAAAAGTCGTAGTGTCCTCAGGAAAAGCGTCCTCGAGAACCGCTGAGACCACGCATTTCCAGCGCTCTTTTAGAGGTGCTCTAGAGCTGTATGGAACAATACTGCTGGTTGTTAAAAGCCTGCTCATGCGGTGTTGATGTCTCTGTTGTGAATATTTCATTTAGGCTGCAGGCTTTCAATTAGAAGTAGAGCTCTGCTGTTTTTGTGCGTGTGTCGCACAAAAACAGCTTGTAGAACTTTCGCAATATTTCTCGGTGTTGTTGTTAGTGTTTTTTTTTTAGTTTGGTTTTCTTGCTGAACAAAAATATGCAAACTAAAAAAGCACCGAGAAACCTGGAGCTATAGGAAGTGCGATACCTGATCTACATAACATAAGCATCCACTGCGCACTTGAAGATCATTTTCAGATCATTTATCCAGGAAATCGGGGAAAATTCAACGCCAGTTCTGCGCGATAACTACACCACCGAATTACACATCTACACAATAACATAAAAGTCCGAATGCTGATAATGTGTCTCTGGTAATTATTTCGGAATACGTGTTTTTCGACGTACGTCGGAATACGTAATTTCGACGTGGTTGGATGCTTATGTTCTAAATGAACAAGTATATACTTGTTTTTGTGTCGAACCTTAGCTCTATTAGAGTAGACTGAGACATTTCCTACCAACCCTGTCGTAGAACGCATAGCGCTGGCACCAGGAGGCGTCGTAGTGGGCGGTTCTAGGAGTTGCCCCGTTGAAGTCAAGTGTTTCGTCCATTGCCGCAAGGTGTACGAAGTAGGCAACAGGCTATAGTTACCCAACGGGTTTTCGTCTGTGTTGTACCCGTTAGAGAAAATTAACGGAGTACCGCTACCCACACTCGACTAAGTATCGCTGGCGCTACAACTATCAAATAAAATTAACTCAAATACTTTGTCTGTTATTTTTTTCTGCTGGTGTACCCACGTCGTTGATGCATCTCGTCAACCTATGTATCTATTTATCATTCAGTTTGTCTCGTTCACACAAAACATCATTCACGTAAAAGACGTCACAACTTGTAGTATTTGATGTTATTTCCAACGTTCACATTATGTGCATCTACGTCATCTTTTACAGTGCAATACCTATTCAACATTGTTGTCCCGCGAGAATGGTTTTGTGTTAGAAATATCCGCAGTTGCCAACCTCGAGCGTTTCCCTCTACTTATACTGTCACCGGATGGCTGGTTTCTCCTTGTGCCCACCTGCGTTGAATCTATCGCATATTCTCCAAAATAATTACATTTTAATACTGAACATTTTCATTCAAAAATGCATACATTTTAATATAAATAGCTAATAAAATGTATTAAAGTCAGGCCTTTTCTAACGAGTGTTTACCAACTCCGCGCAATACCGCCTGTGCTAGGGTGAATGCAACAAACGCCGCGGCTAGCATACACAAGCGGAGAAACGCGACAACACCTAAAGGCGCACTAAAGCAACAGTCAGGCGGTTTATGTTGACGGCGTAGTCTACCAGCTTGTATCTTGCAAACCCGGTGCAACAAATTACTAATGTGACGGAGAATGCTTCATATTTTTAATTCGCTAGCGGAATTGAGATAAAATGTCTCGGAGCGACGCCTGGTGGGAAATAATCCCCCTTATTCGTCAAGCAACAATGATCTATGTCCCCGACTGATATGCTGCTCCTGATGGCCACGTAGTCGGCACGTATAGGCAACTTCTTTCGTTGCAGACACAGTGTTGTCGGTATGCGACGTAGTTGCCCGTAATTTTCATTCCTAATTTTCTAAGAGCTACCAGTGCAATTTTATCGAAGAAAATTGCGACGTAAGTGTACCGAGGGCGTATTGAACATCTGAGATTGCACCTCTGCTCAAAACGTCCGCATGGGCTCGTTGGTATTGCATCTTGCTCTCGGTGTAAGTGATAATCAATCAAGATGATAATCAATAATCAAGGTACAGCTCCACTGCTTTATGGTACCGTTAAAGCTACAATGCCATATACAACAACTGAGCAAAGCAATCAGTCATCGAACTCAAAGGACACTATACTTATACTACTAGGCTTACACGTACATGTCATGTGAAATAATACTCGAGTCACATTCGGCAGCTTAAGTCAGCCAAAATTATTTGGCCTCGACTAACTTAAATATACAGTGCGCACGCGCTAGCTTCGCTATTCCTTGTACAAGCTATTAGTCGAATCGCCATTATGACTCCGTATGACTTCACGCTATGTGTTTCGCAAAGAGCACGAAAGTACGCGGATGTGCACTAGAACATACAATTGGATAGATGCTGAGATACCAAGAAGAGCAGTGTATTAACTTACGAGAGTAACAGTTTTTTATTTGTTGACGTTTTTCATTTTATGAAAAGTACCGGCTCGTGTACTGGAAAAAAGGCAGCCGCTACCAGAACATGTATCGGCGATACTTTTACCGTTACTGATATCAAATGTAGCGGGATCGCTACTCTGCTACTGAAAAATGTAGCGAATACGGTAGTGGCGCTGCTAGATAGTGCCTCTATGTACAGCGCCGCCTGCCATGGATAATGCAATGGTCGGTGCAGGTGCAACCCTTCTTGCTCCAATTGCCACGAAAAGTTGTGTACAAGTGTTTTATTGATACAAAAAGTTGTATTGCACATGACTGAAAAAAAAAACGGCTAGCTTTCCAGAGTATCAATTAAAATAACTGAAATAAATATTTCACTAAAACCCCCTGTCTTGAACAAACACTTTCACAAAGTCCTCATTTTCTACCCGAAGCTGTCGAAAGTACATAACGCAAAGTTTGCACGTTTATATGCTCGCAACGTACGATATCACTTCCGCGACATCCGTGACATCAATCTGACAATCACAATCCAACCGATATCCAATCGCATGCGACATGCAGGTGAAACTCAAACAGCATAATTTTTCTGTGTAGACGCGTACACGAAACTGAAACATAACCCACGAAAAATATTGAGTTGGCAAGGGTCTCATGAGTCATAAATGAGAAATCTTCAGTAATGGCGGAGCAACCACAGATAACTTCGCAGCCCTTGCACAACACACTGGAAGCCATTTGCCATAATTCGACACAAGGCAAACACCGCACCACGTCACCGCTCTGCACGTACAGCAGTACGAGACGCAGACACAGGCAATAATTAAAATCACAATTACGATGTCGAACAGCAAAGTCATCATTTACCGTTCAAGTTCTGTCACAGGCAACGTCCATATGACACTGTTCTAGTCAGGACCATATAGGCTCTAATTGCAAATACCGCTCGGCGACGTGAATCACCACAATTATACCCCCCACTTCAAAACGTACATGTACTGCTTTCCCGTAATTTCCAATTCGCTTCTTTGTATTGCTGCTAGATTGGTACCTTCTTGTCTTTACCTCCCACGTTGCAGACTGCAGTTCCACTTTCTAAACTCCAGCTCCACAAATGCTCCAAAGCACGTCCGCAGTTTTGTTCTGCAAGCCTTTTTGCCATGACAGCACCCCGCTTTTGCAGACGACGGACATCCCACAATATAGGGGCGATGTTACTTTGAAAGCACTATGAAACACCAAAGGACATTAAAACACTGCAGAACCCAATTATTGCCTGGCTAACCTTTCCTTTCTTTTTTCTTAATAAACATATCCCCCCCCCCCCCCAATTATGCATCACACGCCATAACGTGATGTGGACTTCGTTCACACAATGACAGGTTGTGACAAACACAAATTTGTAAATGAGAAAATTGAAGTTGGAGAGGTTCGCGAGGTTGGCCGTATAATTTAATTTCGTGACTTCCTAATTAGGTCATTTTATTAATGAAAACAGAAATTAACAAAAACAAAATTAACAAAATTAACTAAGCAACTGAAATTTAATTCATCACATTTATTTATTGTTTCATTATTCACAGAGACTTTACTTCTTTACTTACCGTAACGCCAAAACGTTACATGAAGTTACGTAAGCGTAAGCCACGTACGCCTGTGGCTTTTACGTATACGTAAGCCACAGAAACGGTCGGAAAGTCATGACTTCTACGGCTCTCTTTTTTTTTCCTTTCTGCATCTATCTATGCATCTATCTTTCCATCCATCCACATCTAATCAACTGTCCGTCCCCTCTCTCTCTATCATGTCCGTCCGTCCGTCCGTCCGCCTGCCCTGCCTGCCTGCGTCAAACAGATCCCATGTAGGTGCACTCACAGCAGCGAGAGTAAACCTCTAAACGTTCACAGAATCAAGAAATCTGAAATATCAGAGCTATTAGTGTGAAGTCCAGCGGTATATACTCCTGTCGAAACTCTGTGGAGGCATCGAGGGGGTGATATATTTATAAAGAAAAAAGAAAGGAAAGGTTAACCATGCAAAGAGCCGGCTTGCTATTCCACAAAAAAAAGGAAAAAGAAAAAAAGGGAAAGAAGAAAAGAAAAAGAAGGAAAGAAAGGAAAAGGAAAGAGAGAAGAAAAGAGACGCTATAACAACGCCCCATGCAGTTCATGAGTCCTGACGCTCTGAGGAAACGGAGGAGAGCGGCACATACAGTCCACTGGTTGGGGTGCAAGACGGGGCCCAGAAGAGTAGCTAAAGAAAAGTCGTTACAGCCAATCTGGAGTCGACTGCAGCGGAGGGTGTTCCTATGGGTAACGTGCTGCTGGCAATACAAGAGTTGGTGTGGGATGTCAGCTTCCACGCCACAGGCAGTGCAGTTTTCGGGAATTTAGCCGACCCATTTTGAAGACAAGCGCGTGTGTACGGGCAACGGGGCAACGGGGATATGCGTACCAACAGCTGCGATCGCACAGAAGACCAACTACGCGTCGCTCATGATCTTACTATTGTCGCGCGGCGTAAGCCCTCGAACTATCACGATCAGTTGAGAAAATAAGACGTAATTAACGCGTATAGATGCCTCTCAAGCTGCGGTACTCATCGGATGAAATATTTTCGCGATGGCAGTGTCGAAAGCCCATGCTTCTCTGAACTACCCTGAAGTATTTGCTTTTCTTTTCATCAAGTAGCATTATTGGTTATAGTGCGAGGTATCAAAGCCAGATGATTCTGAAGATGGCGTATGCTTCTAAGAAGAATCGTAACGGAAGTCCAGTCTTTGCGCAACACAGACGAAGAGGAGAAAGCCCTGATCCATTTTACTGAGCAGTGGTCGAACGAAACAGAAATGTGAGGACACTTATCGTCGATCGGCAATCGAGCCGTGCTTTGAAGTATTGTCTTCATGCCTTTTTCGTCACCCCGTATCACCGGGGTCTGGCAGACCTTTCCATACAATAAATATATATCCCCCCCCCCGTATCACCGGATGTAAAAGAGCCTAACTGTCTCGAGCAGTTCAAAGCTGTGTGAACGCGGAAGGCAGGCAGGCCCTATGGGAGAGAAAGGTTTTGGGTGCCGGTTCCATGGATGCCTGCTCTCTAAGTTATACATGCCAGCAGCGCATTAAAGACGAGGACGCACAATAAAAGACGAACACGTCGCTGCACTCACTACTAGAAGGATTTTTTTTATTACATACACACCTCTTAAATGGGTACATATTTCCCTTTCTGTCCCACCTTTTCTCGGTGAGGATTTGCCCTGACCCAACTGATAACCTGAGCAATCTATGCTAGATATTTTATCTCTTGCAGCTACAAAAGAATCCTGGGTGGCCAAAATCATCCGCAGTCCTACCCTGCGGCACGTGCAGTACGTCGCCACACGAATAGGCTGACTCATCTTACGTGTTAATCTACTCCAGAATGCCGTTGATCGCATGATTCTAGGTGGCGTAGTTTTTTTTATTATCACTATAATTCAGTGACACGTTTTCCTGGAAACCCTGTATACATACGACACAAGTACGAGACGCAACATCTCGTGTCCCCGAGGCATGTGTTGTTTTTGTCCCTTTGTATGTTCCAGTTTCAGAATAAGAACTTCCCATCATTTTGGATTTCGTTTAGCCTTGTACGAGGGGTGTTCAAGTGAAGCCTTGACTTTCTGTCCCCTGAGTGTACAAACGGCTTCGCGCTACTTCATTTTCGTCATTTTCACTCGCGACAGGCCTCCGCGTTCACCACGTGGTGGTCCAAAGTTTGTGCGAAACAGAAGAGACGTGCTGGACAAGATGGCCGACAACGAGGTGAGCGCGCACATCGAACAGCGAATTGTCATGAAGTTTCTCGTGAATGAAGGCGTAAAGTCATCTGAAATTCACAGAAGACTTCAGGCTCAGTATGGCCACGATACACTTAGCCGCAGCAAAGCGTTTGAGTGGTGCAAAAGGTTCCGAGACGACCGTACATCAGTGCAGGACGATCCCGGCCCGGGCGGCTCAGAGCCCAGTGTCAGAGTTCCTGAGGAAATCCAGCTTGTGGAGCGCCTTATCCTCAAGGACCGACGGATAACATGTCTCGAACTGGCTCGAAAGACGGACCTTTCTGTGGGAACGTAGAACACTATCATTCATGGACACCTCCAGTTTCGGAAAGCCGGGCCTCCTCACCAAAGGAGTCCTCCTCCTAGAGGACAAAGCACGCCCGCATACCGCGCATCTCACGACACGCGCCTTACAGGGACTTAGCTGGGAGTTGCTGCCACATCCCCCATACAGTCCAGACCTCGCCCCCAGCGATTTCCATCTCTTCGGGCTACTGAAGGCGTTCTTTAGGGCCCGCCACTTGAGCTGCGACGACGAAGTCAAGAATGCGGTCCGATCATGGCTACTACGCGCCGGTAAGGATTTCTACGCTGCTGACATCCAAGCCCTCGTGAAACGATGGGACAAGTGCATTAGTGCAGCTGGAGATTACGTTGAAAAATAAAACTAATTTCTCGCCTGTAAGTTAATTTTACTTTTGCGAAAAATGAAAAGTCCCGGTTTGACTTGAACGACCCTCGTATAATAGTGTCGTGTTGAAAGGGAGAGCTGCAACCGGCCTACATAACATTTTGCACGTCCAAGACCTATGCCATCATACTACCTTGTTGGTGTATGTGACACCTCTTTGTTTATGCCACAATGTCGAACGCACGGTTTTCTCTGTTGGCACAACCGGACCAGCTTATTCGGAGCCGAGAACACTATACCGGGATTTCAAGTTTCTGAGTGTTTTTCTTTTTTTTTATGTTATCTAACAGGTCTTCTATTATATTCCACCTTCTTAACATTATTTCTCTAGCTGGCATGGTCCGCGAGTAGTCCGCTTCGAGAATCTTTACCACTTGCTTCACGAAGTTGAGTTCCATGTTGTGTACGCATGATTTCTTTAAGGCAGCTTGCGAAACAAAAAAATCAGCGATCCTTCGTCTTATAATCCCAGAAGGTTTCTTTTGTGATCTTGGCATATAACATTAACACACCTTTCGTACTTCTAGTTGTAAGAACAGGTCTTAGTACGGTAAAGTGCCTTGAAGAGCTTTCATACTTCAAATTCATGCCACCTCCTTCTTGCTTGAAAATTTCACAAATCACAGTTCCTTACTCCGCTTCCTCTTCCTCTTCTTTCCTTTGTGTTTTCACTTTTCTATATGACACTAGGTAATCATTTACATATCTACGGACTCGAAATTCGCCACATCCATCCAAATTTATTATATATTTTTTCTCGAATTTATTGTCACAGGTGCCGAGATTCTCTCTTTTTTCGCTTAAAGCGGTGACTGGGACTTCGCGGACTCACGGGCAAGCAAAATGAATTAAAAGCAGCGAACGATTGGTCCAAGCCAACTTGGGCGAAGTCATAGACCAGCACGTGTACTTTTTTTTTTTTTTGAACTGGGACGCCTCAAAAACAAAAGTTGCCAATATTATCTTGCTGACATATGGCTGAACTCCATAAAGTGTTGAAGACGTAGACGTCGTTACACACAACGCTTCACAGCGGTACTTTTCACAGTAATACTTTTCTGACGGGGGCGCGCTGCTCGAGGAAGGGGCGGGCCTGTACAGAGTCCGTAACGAATTATCCCGACATATCACTGAATGTGTCTGCGGATGACACAAACAACACCACAGGTATACACTCTAAATCCGGCACCCGATACGTACCGCATGAATGAGGACCCGCACGTGAGCCAAGCGGTACACATGAGGTACAGTCCTCAACCAGCAGGAACAGTTCGCGACCACTGCGAAATTCAAGCGGTATAAGGGCTCCGAGACCCATCCGTACCGGCTAGGTACCTTTTAAGCGCGTCTATAGCAGCTATACCTCATGTGTACCGCGTGTTTCCGGCGCATGAGTACGATCGCCTTCTCACGATCTCCATGCGCTGCAAAAATATTTCGCGTGATTCCGAATAATTTCAATAAATTCCCTTATGCAGCAGTTCCTAATGGATTAGCACTATCATTCTATCAAAGAAGTGCAATAACTAGAACCCGTGACCGTGAGGGATCGCACGTTTGGGAAGAATGCGTTTCTTGCAACCGCTGGCAAATCAGTTTGTTTTGAAACGTCGGGGAGCGAGGACGAGTCTGCTCGGTCTTTGAGGAAACTCGTGAAGTAATTATTCGTCCGCACGACGCATTTTCGCTCATCTTCGCTCTGATTCCCAGTGGTCCTGATGGCCGGCAGGCTGGACACAACGACTGAGGGACGGAGACAACGAACTTTGAGCTCCGTGCACGAACGTTGATGCGTGAATTAGAGAAGCCTAGATTGCACTTTATACCTGGATTACACAAGCAAGTAGGCATGTTTTTCAGGCAAGCTATTTCGGTTGTTTTACATTGTATTTTCTCCTAGGTTACGTCCAGGCGATGTCGTAAATGGGTGAGTCAATCATCATCTGTGCTTGGTGTTACGTTCTGCGGAAGAAACGGAAGTTGGGGAAGAACAGCAATCCAAAGGTGTGTAAGAGATAAAGAAGCGCGACGACAGAGCAGCTGCAATGGTGAAGGAGAGATGCAGTGGTCAGCGTTCATCCATATATGTTGTGCCCCGTGTGTTCGGCGTTTGTGCATCATGACAATGCCCGCTCGCGATGGACAAGCATCACCCCTGAAATTGATGTAATTTTCGAATAAAAGTATTTGTGATATTTATCGTACAGCGTAGCCACCCCGACAATCACCCCGACGGGTAGGCCTAAATCGCTGCGCGCTATCCGTTGCGTGTACCGCATGTGAGGGCGCGTGTCCCTCTTAAATTTAAGAGGTACATTTTTTTTTAATGTACCTCTTGGCCAAGCGGTACTTAACCGTTACATATGCGTTACCTGGTTTAGATTGTACCACAGCTGGAAGCGAGATTCGATCCCACCCCTTACAGTGAAGACACGAGGTTGTAATGCCGCTGGCACCGTCTGTCCTCGATATATTCGATCCCCTCCTGAAGAAAGCTTGTCAAGCAGAATTGCCACACGTAAAATAATATTTATGCTCTCTTTGCGTTTTTTTAGCATAATGAAACGAAGCCAAAGTTGGACAAAGGCGAAGACGTCCACTCAGGGTGTTAACACTTTTCCGATGTTGAACAATGCGATGACAGCCAAGTTCAGAGTGGATTTGCATAAAAGCTTGGAACCTCTTACTCCTTCCGTCTTTCCCCTTGTTCGCCTCTATCGACCTGTCAGTATCCTCACGGTAGTCTCCATGGCGGTAGTCTCCAAAGCATTGGTCGCCACAGAACACTCAGCTTTGCGCGGACTTGAGGAGGCGCTAGCAATAATAGTGTTCGTACCATACCGGTTCCCAAAGTTAGTTTTGCCGAAGTTCACAATATCAACGTAAGTACTGTAACACCGTTCAACCGACGGAAACAACGATTGTATGTACGACGCAATGCTACGCATGGATCAACACCAACTGCCCAGCGTGGCTACACCGGTTATGTGTAGGACATCCATAATAGTTTGCTGCAGGACTCCGTCTTCAAAATAGCATTGGTAATGTTTACCTTATAGCTGAAAAAGAACCTTCTGACGGACATCTCAAACATGGAAATGCAATACGCTGAATACACTTTCAATAACCTTATTTCTCGATTTGGAGATCGAAAACACACATGTTTCAGCCATACAGGGTGCTTTTTTTTAGTCTTTTCGGAATGCTTATAAAAAAAAGCTATGACGGCAGCATAGATGTAGTTTTTGCAGTTGAGTTTTTCGGCCAGGCGTGCATCCTTTCGAAGAAAGTGTGGAACTATACAAGATGACTAATTACCTAAAATTCGTTAATTAACTTTTAATTAGGGGATTTCGGGAAGAAGCGAGATAGCAGATTGAGGGACTATCCTAGTTGCAGACTATTTCACGTTAAAAACATCCTGAAGCACACACGTCCGCTAAAATATCCATTCCCGAATTTTGATATGCAAATGAGCCGAAACCGCGAAGACCGGGAACGTAGGGAGCACAGCGCTATTTCACGTCAGAGTGCCACGTGCTTTGGAGCGATGGGGATGATTGGAGTAGATGCAGCCCAGTTGGCCAGATAAACCGCTTTCCGGCCCAGATAAGCCTCCATCGGTGAGCGTGATGTCCTCAGGCGTGTTGTTTCGGTTGCGGCTGAATTGCAAACTGAAAATCAGCGGTAGATATTTCACCGCACGCGCTTTTTTTCTTCTTGATATTTAAAAGATAGCGTGGATTTCAACGGGGATTGTCTCCCGTTCTGTTATCTCGCTTTTGCCCGAAATTCCCTAATTAAAGAGTTAATCAATTAATTTCATGTAATTAACCATCTTGCAGTTACATACTCTCTTCCAGAGGATGTCCGCCTCGCCGTAGAGCTCAACTGCTAAAAAGACATCTGTACTACTTTCATAGCTTTTCTTATAAAAATTCTGTAAAGGCTAACAACAACAACAACAACAAACAAACAAAGGAACAAATATACCACCCTGTGTAGTTAGAGGAAACACGTTGAGTCCATCTGTCCCCCGATGCAACGTTGTCGTCCCAAGCTGCCTTAGACGTTTGACATGGGAAAGCAACGAAGTGCGTTTTTCGCTCAACACGAACACGGCTGCGGGGTTGTAGACTCAGTGAAGTACACCGCGCATGGTGGGTGTCCTGCGTGGAGGCGCCTCGAACCGAGCAAATAAAGAGCACGCTGGTTCGTCGCAGAGCGATGGGATCGAAGAATTAAATAAAAGCAGCGGATCTGTATAGAGGAGACTGCTTCGCGGCTTCCCAAGGGAGAGAGTTGGGTTCGTTCAACCTGAAACAATGACACACGGGGAGACCCTTGCTGCGTGGACGGAATCCCGCTTCATCGGAGAGCTTTTTCGAGGCACCAATGTTGGCAACACGGTCGGATCTTGACTTATCTGTTGCAGCGTTTTGACAGAAGTAAAAATAAGGTAAGGTATAGTTACAGCAGCACCTTTCAGCAAAGGTGATTTACTAATTTTAGAAAGTTGCTGGAATTTAGTGTGATGTATTGGATGACTACGATGCCCTTTTGAATGCATAAAGGGTTCAAAAAATTTGAAAAACGTAATTGGGGTAGATTATCACGAATGAACATGTCCAAGTTGTCAAATGACAACAAATTTATTTTGGTGATAACGAGTGGGGCGTTTCATCGCCCGAGGCGATACTTTGATGTATAAGAATTTGGTAAATATATAATTACGAGTTCCACAATGAGAGACGAAGTCCTACCGTGTCCAGAAAAGTAAGCAGTGATTTGAGGGCATTGCGCTAGTGAGCTCGATTTGAACATGGACAAAATCATTTTGTCAGTAGTGAGATGTATGTATGTATGTAGTTAAAGGTTTTTTTGGCGCAAGGGCTACTTATCAGTAGTGAGAGCGTGAAAGAGTAGTGAGAGCGCGTATATAGCTGGTTTCAAGACCCTGTAAGTGTAGTCCTGAAAGCTTAGTTGTACTGGTGATGGAGAAGGATGTGCTCGAGGTTCTCCAAGTGACCACTTGGAGAGTGCACTTGTCGCAAGTGATACCGCAACTGAGAAGCAAAAGCGACACTTAGTCCCATCCGATTAATTTACGCAGCTTCCTGACGATGGATATTTCGTGGAGCCTGCTCATTCCCGACGACCCTCAACAGAAGGCCGGAACGCATTGGAGAACTAACCTGTGGCATACTTGTTTACCTTGTATTGTTGTACCTTGTACTGTATTGTTTCGCTTACTTTTCTTCTATTTGGCATTTCTTCTATGATTTTTGGTTGGTTACTTTCTTCAGGACCCCCGTGAGATATATCAGTCGACAGCGCAGCTGCAACAGCTCTGTAAGCACATTCACTACCAAATATGCCCACATTGGTTGAGTACCCAGAAACGGGTTAAAGATTACTCTGCTGGCGAAGTATTGTGCCCGCTGTACAAAGTATTGTTTTGCGTCTGTATGCAATGGCTTGTAAGCAACTAAGGCGGGATCTATTTATTTTGACAGGAAAAGTCAGCCAGAAAGGACGGCTTCCTATTGTTAAATAATTCCTTAGTGAGTAGTAAGATCCCTAGGGTAGTTACAGTAAGACGGTAGTAAGACGATGTGGGGTGGGGTCAACTAAAGGAGTCCATGCAGGCAGATAACCGACGACGGGACGTGCATGATGTTGTAATATATAGCTGAGCGCTATGATTCCTGGTTAGACTTCTGGGCTGAAGGTAGATACGTGTTCTACAACTCCCGTCAACCTTAATAATAACACTGAAAAAAAAAATATGGTCTCGTGCAGAACGCGATTACAGCAACCCTTGGGTCCGTGAGAAATCTTACTTGAACAAAATTATTGTGTTAGTTTAACGCAAGGATTTTGTTCACTTAACAATCCCCCAGTGCTATCGGGGTGGCTGTTATCGCACTCAGAAATGAGACCGAATTTTTTCCAGTGTTATTATTAAGGTTGACGGGAGCTGTACATGTCTTAGTTGCCATTGACCTTTGTCGAGACTGCTGTGCCTGCTTTCGTACCATCGGTATACACACACACACACACACACACACACACGCACACACATACATTGGATGATGATGGGGTGGGCGATTCATCGGTATAGAAAGCTACATCGCCTGCGAAAATTTGCATTATGTATACACAAGTTCCTGCTGGAATACAACTGTCGGAGTATCCCATTTGGGATATTTGGTTAATGAAGGGTTATACTCGGGAGCTGGTTCCCATGGGGGAACGCCTGTGCCGGTTATTGAAACCAGCTATAATGAGGAAACTATAGAAAATGTGTATGTAGGATATAGAAACTATATAAAATATGGAACAAACTAACAACTATAATGAGGAAAGCCATACGCTGCGTATGCTACATTATTGAAAAGCCGTGCGTTTATTAAGAAAGAGCTGTTCGAAACGTGTGCCTTTAACACACGCTGAGTTATGTGGCCGATCCCCTTAGTGTAAGTGCATAAAAAGTAGCAACGTAAAATGTTCGTCTTTGCAGTGATCACTCATTATGTTTCACGTGTAGGCTTTCGAATGGTGACGTGCGCACGAACCGCTTCCAGAGCCAGACGCAGCCCCTGGTGATGGACGAGTTTTAAACCTCTCAGGACAGACTGACGTGCTGAGTTGATGAGTTTCGAACGTACGATGAACACGTATGCCGAATTCCGCTGGCCGTTTTCGGGGATCGCAGTGTAGTCTGCCTATGTAGGTTCAGTGTAGCAACGAACGGAACGCTCTTAGTCTTCTTAATTTGCGACCAAAATTGTGATAGCTGGGCTTGGGGCGACGCTTGGTCGGAAATAATCCTCAATTCGTCAAGCAACACTGATCTGTGTACCCGTGAATGACTTGCTGCTCCTGATGGCTACATAGCAGACACGTTGTAGCCGTTTTTTTTTTCCTTCCTTTTTTGGTTTAGACCCAGTGTTACGTGCATGTAATGTAGTTTTGCCGAGCAGTTGACGAGCAGTGCGAAGGTGGTAGCAATTTCGGCACAGGGTCGTCCATCTAGTTTTAATTTTATTTAGCTCTAAGAAATTATGAGTGCAATTCGGATGAAAATCATGACTTAAGAGCACTGACCTATCATGCTGTTGTCACCGCTGGCTAATGCTTTCGCTACCTTTAAGGAGACCATGAAAGGATATTTGACAAGCCTACAATCATTTTCAATTCGTTCCTCTGTACTAAAGCATTCACCCAGTGAAATATGAAGTTGAAAACCGTTCGAATAGCGAAAATATTCGATATTAACCACGGCCGTGAACGATGCCTGCTACGACCGCCTGCGAGGCGAACTGGCCGTGACATCATACACAGTGGATGTGTCTTTTTTTTTTTTTTTGTCGGTCTTTTGAGAGCGTATTGCAAAATTTCCAAGCAAGCTTGCAAAAGTTATTGCAAAGCATGCAAAGTTTGCAAGCTTGCAAACTTCTTCAATTTGATCTGGAGCTAAGGTCGTATCTAACCGTTCACACAGAATCCTACCAAGTGTAATGTAGCCGTTGATTGTCAATCACCTCATCCCATCGTCATTCATGTAGTTGTTGTTGTTCAACATGGTTACCGGAGCACGTTTTCCTCTCTGATCTTCTTCTTCGTCAGAAAATGTCTCTGCTGGTGGCCTTTTGGGAGCTGTTCCGTATGGAACGATTCCTCGACATCCTCGAACATCCTCGAACATTCCTCGAACATCCTCGACGCTGTGTGCGTCGCATAATCTCTTCCTCCATCGCTGACAATTTGCGTTTCGCCATGTTTCTACTGAATTCGACGGCAGATATACGACCTCGTTGTTGTCCAAACCGAATCCACGCACCCACGTGGCCCCGCAGGGTGTGTGCTCCAGGTCATCCGGCTGGGAGGACTGGACGTTGATGACATAAGCCCGCTTCAAAGGAATGTATCCGGCGGTCACGCCTCGCTATTTTTGCGTGGTAACTGCACCCCCGGTGCACTGAATGCGGTTAAAAGTCGATGTGTGTATGACAGTGAGAACCGTTCCCGGCAGAGTACTCGGAATTTTGCGAAGATCATTTCGTGGTCCCTTTAAGGATTCGGGCATGTTGCCTGCAGGTTTCTAATCTGAGACAGAAAGACTTCCTATCAAAGATAAGATCGTTATTCACTATAAGTGCAAGTTCGGCGAGTATTTCCCTCGCTACGTAATAAACGGTGTACGTTTTGTCAAGCGATAACTTGTATCCATTTCCAGTAGCCCATTTGGTTAACTTCTTACAGTGAACTGCAGTTGTCGTGACCACCTACCCAAAGAAAGCTAAAGCTTTCTGTTTTACGCTGCTTGACCATAGTCAGCAACCTAATTTTATATTGGGACAACCTCTTTTTGGAATCCTGCTGCATCAGTTGCAAATTCTCAGATCGGTACTGCAATATTATCACGTGCAAGCGGACACAAAAAATATGGTCGATCCATTGGTGGATCCGACGGAAATCCGTTCGCATCATAGATGGTAAACCCTTTTGGAACTCCCCTTCACAACGCTACACAGCCCTTCAACGACCCTTCACACGACCCTACACAACGCTAACGCAAGACAGCATACGCAGGCAAACGAGCCTTTCGGGCTTGCTCCGGTTCAGCTCGACGGCGCCGTCTCGCAGTCTCAACCTTCTTTCGTCGCCGATCGTCCGCCCGACTTTCATAGTCCATGGCGCGCCCGCGCAGACACATCCCAAACTGTCGACCACCTCAGCTGCACTGGCTGCACTGCCGGCGCCGCGTTAATACTTGAAAACCCTTTTGGAACTCTGGAACTCCCCTTCACAACGCTACCCAACCCTTCAACGACCCTTCACATACGCTACACGGCCCTACACAACACTAACGCAAAACAGCACCCGCAGGCAAACGAGCCTTTCGGGCTTGCTCCTATTCAGCTTGGCGGCGCCGTCTCGGAGCCTTAGTCTTCTTCCGTCGCCGGTCCTCCTCACAGCTTTCACAGTCCACGGTGAGCCCACGCACGGACACATCTGAAACCGCCGCCACTGTCGACCACCACAGCTGCACCTGCCACTGCCGCCACACCGGCGCCACGTCGGGATATCCACGTACCCTCTCTTCCTCGCCACTCAGAGCCTCTCTCGCCTTCCGTGGCTACAGACACAACACGCCGCGATTCTTGCCTAGCGAGGACTCTAATGCTTCCGCATTAAAAGCTAAAACGATGAAACCGAGACCGTTCCCGCATTGAGTTTCGAAAATCGCCCGGGTCAACATCAAAGGCCGTAACAATGAAAGGGCGCAGAATAGCTGGTTCATAATGGGAAGGAGGAGACCCGAGAAATGGGAAAAAATTGAGAATTTGTCTGCTAATTTTCCCCTGTCTCGGATTCCTTGTCAACATCAAAGAGCCTTGCTCCGACAAAAAGGGATTTTGAATAGAATCGAAGTCACGCAAATGTGGCATAGCTCTTGTCGCTAAATTTGGCACGCTCCTGTTCCGAGGCATCGAGAGTTGACGCAACTGTTGGAATATTAGGCTATTGGATTAGCGGCACATGACTGCCTGGCTCATTTGTATGGTTCGTCGTTTCACAATGAAGGCAAAAGTGAGGGAGGCGTCGATCGAGAAGAGCATCGCTCAAAGCGCGTAATCCTGTGTACAGAGCCGGATTAAGAGCTGGGAACGCACATACTGGAACCGATGCGAAGCAATCCTCCGCAGCTACTGTAGAGAGGCCCCTGCGCTTTCAACGTGCCAAGTGGCCTCCGTCTCACAACTCCCTATCGCGTCATCAGCGCCACGTGCACCTCTAAAACGTTCATGACGTTAACGCTTGACAAGTAGACGCAAATTCCTGTATCACATCGGAACAGGCCTTTCTCTGACGTCCAAAGGAGAAAAATATTACCCCACACAGTGTACGAGAGCACCGTATTACTACGACGTAAGCAATGAGGTGTAAGAGCGGAAACGGTCCGTTTTGACCAAAGTGGATTAACATTTGAGCCTAGACTAAAAAGCACACACAAACCCGCAACTTAGAGTTCAGCTCCTGTCACGATCGCAGCATACCGAAATCTCCCGAAAAGTTGATGGTCCTTCTTGATCGCTCGATATCGGTCGATTAACTCGATCGTTAAATATGGCGGCGTTGTTACTGTACCGAAAGTGGCCCTACAGAAGCAAAGTCTAGTTTACGATACCAGTAAAATGACGAATGTGGTGCACCGAATCTAGTGTTATGTGACTAATGGTATCGCGTGCTCAGATGGCGAGACATTACATGTTAGCCAAACACTACCATACTTTGTTTTTCCTTAACTCCATGGAGGGGTGGGGGGGTGGCGAAGGTATGGTGAGCCTGCTCGGAAGTGACGGCGCGGTGCACCAAGGGGAGGGGAAAGATGATGGTGGTGGCAGGAGAGGGAGGCATGCGCAGTCCCTGTTGCATTGGGTTCCGGGTGGGCCGGAAGAGGTACCCGAAAACATACAGGGAAAACATAAAAGTCACAGAAAACATAAAGCATCTCTCAGTAGCCTTCAGTAGGACGCTCTACACTCTTAGAAAAAAGTGGGGAGCAGTTGCACCTTTTAGGAGGTAATAGTTGTCGCATATGTTGTGCCTAAAAGGTTGCAAAGTTCTACCTGCTACCTACCAATGATAGGGTTACCGTTTTTCGGACCCTTTTTTCTTAGTGTGCATCTACCACGGTAGCCGCGATGGTGATTGGCGATAGTACCCCTACCTAGCCTAGGAAAACAGTTCAGTAATCTAGGCAAGATTAACGACCAGTTAGTGTTAATGAAACGCGTTTAAGTTAAGGGCACGTGAAACTTTCGATGTAACAAGTTTATTGTGAGATGCTGCACGGTGAGTTTCATCGTCAGGGGCGATACTCTACTCCATTGCTGGTGATGATGTGGGGAATGCAATAAGGAGCCCCTTCACAAGAAGAGTCGAAGTCCTATGGTATCCAAAAGGGTCAAAAGAGCTTTGAGGACAGAGCGTTGGTGGACTGGATTGGCCAGGGACCAAGCAATTTTGAGAAAGACAGAGAGAGAAGGGGGGGGGGGTTGACGGTCCAGCTGATCAAGAGACTCGGAGAAATCGTTGCAATCGCGTTGCAATCACAAACTTTGTTTTCACAGCTTGCTGCGCAGTTTACTACTGATCACTTAAAACTACACTGGAGCACAAGCATGCGTGGTGCCGCTTCTATTAAATGTGGTACGTGTAGCCTCGAGTTTATGGCGAAGCAGACCAATGAAGTCACAGACTAGCATCCAGAATACGCTGGAAATTTAGTGACAGCGAATATATGTCGTGTATCCGATACGCGAGAATTAAACACATACCTTTAAACGGTTTTATAGTGAACGCATTCCATTTAAAAAAGTAAAAGTAAGTAAGTAAGTAAAGTAACAGTAACAGCTCAACGGGTTCGTTCTCGCTCTGGTAGACGAGGAAGACAGATGGCGGAAGTGGCTTGGACGCGAAATAATCATCTCTCCGATATCCTTCGCGCATGCAGCAGGATAGGAAAAGTATCGTCACTTCAGCTAGGTCCTGAAACTGGAACTTTATCCAGCCATGACGTTCCCGAAGTACGCCCATAGTGTTCTGCAGAAGAGTTCAACAACAACAACAATATTGATGAATGGATGATGATGATGATGTGGGACGTTTCCCTGCGTTGAGTGCAGGACCCTACCCCATTCCAAAAAGGTTCACATGAAAGGATGACGAGGGAAGGAAATCTCTACAGTTCGTGAAGGAGACCGGTGGCAATCAGAAAGGAAAGAAAAGCACCAAGTGCACGGCACTAATGTCCAGGGTTACTCCATGGGCCGAGAACTTTGCAGATGTTGAATGGCCTCTGATCCAGCATTTCAAGTTGACATTTAAAGGCCCGTCGCTCGCGTACGTACTGGCTGCAGTCTTCTAGAATGTGTCGGATTGTTGCCAGGAAACCACAAGTTGTACACAACGCCGTGTTGCTGTGGCCCAGCCTATACCGGAGTGCAGGGGTGAATGCGACGCGAAGTCGTAAACGACGCACGAGAGACATAAAGAGGCGAGGGAAACCGCCTGGCATTTCAAATAAAAGCGTTGGGTCAACAGCATACAGAAGCGATCACCGGGTGATGTCATGACACCATTCCTGATGGGCCCAAGGCGACGTCAACGCGGACAAGAGGAAGCGCGTATCCCCATTCGAAAGTATGATGGGTACTGCTGAGCGGCGATGGTGAGCCGCAGCAGCTGCCCGATCCGCTACTTCATTGCCTCTTATTCCAATGTGGCTAGGGACCCATTGGAGGGTGAGCCGGCGGCCCCTGTCTTCTAAAACCTTGAGCGTCGTCAGGATGTTCACTACCACCGGAGCCAAGGAGCCACGGATGCCCATGTTGTCTATGCACTGCAGCGCTGCCCGCGAATCTGTGTAAACCACCCAGAGGCGGGGGTGGTAATCCAAAATAGACTTTAGGAATAGCAGGATGGCATACAACTCCGCAGAGGTGGCCGAGGTGCGGTGCGATAGGCGGAACCCGCGTGAAATTGACTCCTCTGGAATTACAAATGCCGCAGATGAGCTGCCAGTAGTGGGGGAACCATCCGTATATACCGTGTCAGCTTCCTAGCAAAACTGGACAACCGAACACACTATTCGATACAAGCCATGAGTCGCTGGCAAAACGCCAGGTACGTGAACGCCAACAAACGCCAACAAAACGCCTGGTACGCCAAACGTGGTAAGTTAGAGTTAACTTCCAACAATAGTAACTCAGTTACAGTTACTCTTTTTGAAATGTAACTGGTTACAGCTACAGGTACCACCGTTAAAGTAACTTAGTTACTTCACAGTTATCTTCTAAGAAGGGTAAGCCGAATAAAGTGTAACTTTCAAAAACTTAATTTTTGTGTTCTAGCATAGCTAGTTCTGTTATAAACAAAGGGAAGGATAATGAAGCAGAATAAGGAAGGAAGAAGGACCTAACGAGCCGTTAATCAGGGCTAGCGATTGTGCCCACAACGTATTGTCGCTAAGGTCACCCGTTTCGTTAGATCGTATCGGCTCGTTAAATCGAAAGCATAATGCGATGCCCCCTGGAGAGTGTCCTCATTCTTGCTTGACGCCACCATAACAATTTGAGGCTGACATTTTAGTAACCAACAAATAAGCGAATATCACGCCCATAATAAAATTAAACGTGCTCCTTCCTCACAATGCACACTACCAAATTTTTACTGAAATTTTCGTTTTGATGTAAAGTTGCGGAGATCATGCGCGGCCGCACATGAAACAAGAACAAAGCGCATTCCACTTTCTGCCCCACGGTCGTTCTGCGCATCGCCGCAAGTAGCTCCTCGCTAACGTCGTTGCTTGTGACATGCTCGGTACCCCACCGCTTTCTTAAACTCTCTCTATTGGACTTCATCGTGTCCTCCCAATCTGCCGAATCCCAACTCGCCGAATGCATTGAAGGCCCGGAGACAGTCGTAATCCCTTGACCTCCAAATGTGCTGGTTCGACTGGCCGAATGACTGACATGTCCCTTCCCAATTCGCCGAATTTACCTTACCACCGTGACTTAGTGGCTAATGCCATCGCCTTCCACATCGAAATTGGTGAGGTGACCCGACTGCGCTGTCTGGATGTTTTCTCTGGGTTCTCCTCAGATGTTGGTAAGGTTTCCTATGAAGGTGGCCCAGGGCACACTGTCCTCCCAGCAGGGCCGGTGAGAGAAATTACAGACACCGGGGATGAAAGACTACGGAGTCCTGCCCGGGCCCCCTCCTGACGTCTCCTCGTGTTTGCAACTGTCGGGCATTGGGTCGGGCAGGCCCATGAAGAGGCCCGGGGCTCCATTCCCCCACCCCTCTCGCCGGTCCTACCTCCCAGTGTAACTTGTCTTCCGCCGCACCAGCAGGCAGAACGCTATGTAACTAACACGCCGTCAATCAACCAATTCGATTGTTCGTGGGACGTTCTGTCCCTCCTACGTTCATCTCTCATGGGGCTTTCTATTGCCTTGATATGCATTACGCTTTCGCTGGAATTGGTTAATAAGCGATTACAGAGGGCTTCAAAATCATCCTCATAGCCAGCCACAACGTTACTACGATAGGACCTCTCACGATAGTGACGCAGAGCTTACGGCTTCTAGGTTCAGGAGCGGAAATAAAATAACTTTAAAATATTTAAATGAAAAGCACAGAAAATTTAACGGACTGAAATGTCTCGAAGAGATATTTCTCTTACTTTAAATGAACAAATTACTAAACAGCAAACATATTATTAATGAAATGTCGAGAAAACATGCGAGCTGTTGGCAAGGATTAAATACGAAAACCCCCCGAGACCAGGGTACATAGAAAGACCACACACAAGAGAAGTTTGATCCAGAAATGTCCCCCTTTTGTTACTCTGGCCATGGATAACTTTATCGTCTTCCTATTAAAATCTTCAGCTGTGGCATTATCTGCATGTGCTGCTACGTTCCCTATATAGTCGGAGGTTTTCGTCATAAATATTGCTAATGATATTGCGATTCGATGGGTGTCCTCTTTCAACATCATTTCTAGTTCTCCAGCCACTGTTCACTAAGGGATTCAATGATTCTCCCACGTTTCCTATCTACAGGTCATTTTCCACCATACCCAACTCGCCGAAAAGCTCCTATGTCATTTCCCAACTTGCCGAAAGGGCTTGACCTTTCCCCTCAAAGATAATCCGCTGAACTGCATTCGGCGAACTGGGATTCGGCAGATTGGGCTGTGACCGGACTTCATCCCTGTCGAGGCCTGCAGTACCCCAAACAAAAGGTTCCCCGTATTTTTACCCCCGTATCTGCCCATTAGCTCGACTTTCCCTAATGGAACGCACTATGACGTTGTTAAGCTGCCGCAAACTTCTCAATTAGCGCCGGAGTCCCTTTCTTTTCTGTTAACGTTAGTGATGTGCAAACTCAATGACCACGTATGCGTCATCTATTTCAAAGTAGTGCTTGTGACACGGTTGTCTGAAATCAGCACCCTGTGGTTCATCTGATCTCAAATTTCCAGGTGTTGCGAGACCATTTGTTTTGAGTAAGAAACACGCGCAGCATATGGCCTTTCTTTAAATACAATATTGGAACAGCATTTCTGAGGGCAACCAAGGAAATATGGACCGCAGAACTGTAGTGACAGGCTATTCCAGACAACCGTGTCGCAAGCAGTACATTCCGAGGCCCTCATGGCCCTTCCATCGCAGAGAAGAGACAGTAATTCATTTAGCGAATCCCGCAGGCTGGTTGTCCTAAGCCTTTGTACTCCATTACAAAAAGATCCCTTGACCACAGTTTCTCTTTCGGCTTTCCTTGAGGCTACAGAGCACGCTTTATTACGGACAGCGGGAACCACTAATCCATTGCAGGAGACCATGCCGCCAAGCATTGCACAAGTCGAGCGCGCGGAAGAAACGCAAGAAAAATCGAACTGCCAACATCAAAGCACGACCCACGATCTCACGGATCATAACTGCTGCGAGATAGGCTACGGTGACACATGGGATTATTATCCCTATGTCTCGGTCACGGCGCTTTAATCAAAACACGCATACACGATTCTCAGGTTCTCCCATTTGCCATTGGCTAGAGGTATTCCATCCAGTAGGGATTGGTTCTGTTAGCTATCTTTGCGACATACGTATAGAAACATGTTAGTTTTGTGGCTCACCTAATCATTTTCGTGGGCAAAAGGCTACTTTAGGAACGCAACAGAAGACATGGCACAGACACAGGGAAAAGTGATATCCATAAAGAAAACAGCCTGAGCTGGGATAGCAAAGACAAAAAAAGAAAAAAGAAAGAAGCTGGCGTGTATATCAGCTCAACGAGCTTTCGTCCGTGCCGTTAAAAACCTGTGTAGTTGGGCAGCTAAAAGCGGAAGGACAAGTCCACACGCTTTGGTATGCTGCCATACCAACCAACGTAAGTGCGGTGCGAACCGAAAGTTATTCTTTTTTGTGGAGCTACAACCACAAAGCCACTACATTCGGTTCGCACTGAAAGATAAAGAGGATGACTATCACTCGACGCATCATCCTCTTCCATCGACCAGTCTGTTGCGTTCTGTTACGTTGCATGTCAAATGTTCCAACGCGCTCTTCGTGTGAATTGTAAGATAGGTGGTGATGGTGGTAGTGATTCCCCTGGGGGAATGTGCGTCCTGGACCGACTTCTAAGGGAACTGTGCCGACTGTGCCATAGTCCCCCCCTCAGCGTCGTGGACGCCACTCAGATATTAGTGTTTTGCCGACACGGGGAACTAAATGATCAATGCTCTCTCTCTCTCTCTTTTTTCTTTTTTTTTTGCGTAGTGAAGAAATATAGGAAGGTATGAAGAACACAGTAATCTTTTTGCTTCCTTTCAGCGTGCAAAAGGGGTATTTTTGTACACGTACATTTTTTCTATTTTATTCTGCAGGCTCAACTGAATGTGACCGTGCTCAGAAAGATTGTTTCTAATACACCGGTTTCAAACAAGTTGTTATAAATGGAATGGACACCCTTGAAATAGCGTTTTCTGCAGAATCTGCCCTGTTCGATATAGAATAAATATTTTAAGTAAATAAATAAATGTTGTTTCTTGTAGAATGCATCATTCAGAACATTTGGAGGGGTGTATTACACAGCATACTTCCGTATGGTGTGAAACTCACACCACAAAGGTGTGTGCCCTAGGGAGAAACATCTACATCCGAAACATATATATATATACAGTTATGAAGGAATGAAAGGCAAACAACGAAGGGGGGGGGGTAGGGGAAGTAAAAAACGTGGCGATTTATTACAATTTGAACTAACAGAAAGATATCTAGGGTTATAGTCAACGTTGCGGCGGAAGCTCCGCCTTCTTCAGGACTAAGAGATTAGAAGGGTGTCTTGAAGCTTTTGTACATGTGTAGCATGACGTCACAGTATAGGTACGCGCCACCTGGCGGTCGTTAGGGTCAAGCTCGGTAATGTTGTTGTGTCAAGTCCAGGCGTGAGGTCATCGTCCTTGGGGTCGGAATGGTGTCAGGAGTCCCGCTGAAAAGAAAAAAAAGGAAGCAGAACCTTATCCAAGCAGTTAGAGTTCGTATTGTTGTCAATATACCCTGGTCTTCGTTAATGCCAGACTGGAATTTGTAGATAAGGAAAGATTTTCGTTGTCCTCGTGATCGATCGGAACCAAAGTTTGATTGAAGAGGAAAAATTGAAACTTCGTTAATTGAATGGCCCGGTTGGCTGAAATGGCGTGAAACTGGAAGATTTGTTTTTTTTTTTTTTGTCACGTCTGATCGGTGGTTATTGAATCTAACTCGAAAAGACGTTTTCGTCTGGCCTACGTACTGTGCTTGGCAGGCGTTACACTGAATTAAGTGGACAACGAAAAGTTGCAATCTAGATCTCCGTTGATTTTGACGGAAAGTTGGAGTGTGTGCTCTTAACGCATTGAGCCGTTTGCATTAGTTTGCAAATCTGACATCTACGACTGTTGCATGAATGGCAGCCAGTTGGTGAATTCTTTGGTTCTGTTACTCTAGAGCGAAGTAAGCTATCTTGTAAGTTGCGTGCACGTCTGTAAGTGACACGTGGTGGATCGGAGAAAATTTCCTTAGTGCGTGCGGACTGGAGTAGGATGCTATGATGGCGATTCAGTATATGGTTAATATTTGCGATGTTACCAGCGAATGTTACAGTTAAGTTTACGGTATCATTTTTTGACTTGTTTTTTCGTTTGTGGAATACGCTTTGGCGAAAGAGTTTCCGAGCCTTGTTCAAGGCGTCTTGGACTAGGTTGGGCGGAAATTGACGGTCTACAAATGTTTGTTTTAGTTGGTTAAGATTCCTTCCCAGGTCATCATCGTTTGAGCAAATTTTCCTGTGTCGCAGAGCCTGGATGTAGGGGATAGCCAGTTTTGTGTGTCGTGGGTAGCAACTGTTGAATGACGAATACTGCTGAGAATCCGTGGGCTTACGATAAAGATCAGTAGTTAGAACACCATCAGTTATTTTAACTTGCACATCCAGGAAGTTAACTCTGGTTGCTGAGTAGGAATGGGTGGACTCTATAGAGGGATACCGCTTCCTTTTTTTTCTTTTCAACCGGACTCCTGACACCCTTCCGACCCCACGGACGATGACCTCACGCCTAGACTTGACACAACAACATTACCGAGCTTGACCCTAACGACCGCCAGGTGGCGCGAACCCCGACTGTGACGTCATGCTACACATGTACAAAAGCTTCAAGACACCCTTCTAATCTTAGTCCTGAAGAAGGCGGAGCTTCCACCGTAACGTTGACGATACCCCTAAATATCTTTCTATTAATTTAAATTGTAATAAATCGCCCCGTTGTTTACTCCCCCCCCCCCCTTCGTTGTTTGCCTTTCATTCCTTCACTCTGAAGGAATGAAAGGCCAGAAAGGAAGTTCAGAAGGCCACGAAGTAAATACAGTTTGAAGGCTTCACAACTGTACTTACTTCGTGGCCTTCTAAACTTTCATTCTCTCTCTCTCTCTCTCTCTCTATATATATATATATATATATATATATATATATGGAGAAGAATAACCTATATATATATATATATTATTCCGTGTTAACGCCGCCAAGCAACGCGAAAGATAAAGAAATATCTTACTGTGAAAGCAGGCGTATACCGGTTTATATCGACGGAGGACGAGCTCACCCAACGTACAGCATGGCAGTAAAAATTAGTGAAGGCATTAAGGGCATTGAAACAGACAGGAAGGCGAGAGAATTTTCGGCTTGGGATGGAGGCACACTTCCAAAAGGGTGCCAGAGGGTAAATGACTCTGCAATGTCCCCTTACTGGCCATCGGAAAGGCCACCCTACTGAACAGCCCACAGAACTGACAGCAGTGGAATGACTATTTTAATGTAATAGAGCTGCAAGTGAAGGAGGGAGTCTAAGCTGACTACCATCTAACCTTCACCCATTGCGGCTCATCGGAGTGTTATGTTTAAGAAAAGTGACATTTCCATTACGGTAACAGAGCTTGTAATGCTGCCTGAACGTGATGCTCTAGAATGTGAAAAAAAAAAGAAAAAAAAAGCTTTATCTTACAACGTTATAATTAGGGTTCGGGGTCTTCTGAGTTAATTTCTTGGCATATTCGGAAGGGCGTTTTCTCGACTTTATTGCTACGCGAGAGTTCGGAGATTTTCGTGTTTATTTTGTTACACCTGGTTTAATAATCGGTATTCGCAGAAAAAGCGACGGCTGCGATACGACATACTCACAAAAAAGCGTGAGAAGCTGCCTTGCAGACAACTACGTCAGTGTCACGATGACCTGACGACGTGAACACCTCGAAATTCGCATATCCCTTGACGTAGTCGCAAAGGAACCTTCGCTTGCGTCTTCGTGTCCACATTGCAAGAACTCGCTGTCCTTTAATAAAAGAAGACAATGTTTATATAATTCTGCACTCCCTTGTCTACTTTGAGGAGAAGGGGAAGAATGATCCACAGAAAAAGGAGAACTCTTGGCATGGACTTTTTCGAAGTAGACCTGAGAAATTGCCTGAATGTCCTCAACATGCCTCCATGTCAAGTATAGAGTCACTAAATAGGATAGTAGTGGCGGTGAAAGGACTTGCCGTTATCGATCTCAGAGAGGTCGGTCTCACTAAATAGTGTATCCTGTTCAGTGACTCCAATCACTCGAATGTCAAGGTGTGTCTAGGCAAGGACGGAGTTAACCTGCATTACACAGCTGCACAGTTCATTTGGATCAAGGGAGTTGGTAGCCCACGATACGCGGCAATCTTGAAAGGAAACTCCGTCAACCGGTCATCAGGGCATGGCTTTCCTTGCCGAGCTCCCGGTTAGTCGAAACCCCCCAAAACCGAAGCCTTTCGGATCAATTGAATGACTTTACATTTTACGAGAGTATGTTTTTCGTCTTTTTTTTTAATATAAATTCGAAAACCCAGAATCCTAATTATAATATGCCTAAGGCATTAGAGCCAATAAGGCATATGATGCATATACATGTACGCCTCATGCAACATTTGGAACCCAAAACCTTTTCCTCTGTTTCTTTTCAATAAACATATCCCTCCCCCCTCAAAACTTCCATGTTATTCATAATAAACATATCCCCTCCCCCCAATGTTGCGTGCGCTCGCAATATAAAGCAGTTGCTTAATGCCAGTTGCCGAACGACCACGGCTTGTTCTGTCACCCCACGCGTCTTCATCTTTTGGCGTTTCAGCTTGACAGGTCCCTTAGTATGGCGGGCTACCATGCATACCCTTAGCAATAGCAGATCCTACCATAGTCATCAAGTTTGAGGAGCTCCATTTTCAGGAAATGGAGTTGCGTATGACAGACTGTACGTGCGTAACTCAGAATGTATTTTTGTTACATATATTTTGACATTTCTCGGCGCAGCATCTTCTTCAAGGTGCGTTAGTATGTAATTTCGGGTTTACACTTCTGCCAACTCTTTCCTTCCCGCCGAATCCTTTTGCTTCTAATTATTTTTATTTTTCTCTAGGCTTTATCTCGATACGGCGAGCAAATTTATTTTTATGAGAGATGTCTCACTTGAACATACTCGGAAAAACGAAGGCTACGCACACCTGGGATGAGTGTAGCGCGCGACACTCATCAGCAGTGCAACGCTATCACGTACCGTGTGCGTTATTATAGGGAGCATGTCCTACGCGCTAAATTTGAACTGTGAATAATATAATCAATATAATATAATGTATGCAAATGTCGGAGAAATGTTCCTGCGCACAGCGTTTTGCGCACTATACGCTCGGCATCGCAATCTGTGTCGCGCCGTCATGAACCATCCATATCCCCTCCATAAACCTAAAGAAATGCCTTCAACTTCGACAACCGTAAGTACGTTGTCTAGCACTGAGGACATTCCTTTCTTCATGCATGCGTATCTGAAAAATTACACACGAAAAAGAATTGTAGTTCTTCATAATCAGCACTTCAAATTCATATTCGTTGAGGAGACGGGGCCTTTTGCATTCATGAATGCAAACGTGGGGGAACTAGCAAGCACTTTTACTACAATTTTTTAGAAACAGAGTTCAAAGTTTCTCCTAAGTCAAAGTGTTTAAAAATACCCTAATCTTCTTGGTGAAAAGTGTCTTCTTCCTTATTTCTATTTCATCATATTGGATCCCGCAGGTAGAAATGTCTGGCAGCTGCGATTCATACTTCAATTTTCTGTTATTTCGTTTCGTTTTGTCCTCTGAGCGTAATTGTTCTTCTCGTACAGGAAGACGAAGTACAAGCTGGTCATCTTGTTTCGTCCAAGCAGACAAGTAATCGAAGTACCTTATTCCGCTCTATACTAAAACGTATCGGAAGGAAAACCGACTGGGGCATATCTGCACGTTTCTTTTTGTACTTTTCTGCATGAATTAACGTTTCTGAGATTGCTTATGTGGGTGACAGTCAAGAAATTTCATGTAATGCTCTAGCGTTACGGGTTGGGGTAGAGAGAAAATTTATTATCATTATAAATTAGGATTATAATTAATTACGCTAATAAATTACTTTAGATTAATTAACGAAGTAAAATTAAATTTCAGTCTAACAAACTCTGTAACGTGATTTTTAACATTGTAAGGCTTCGCCTCAAGCCATATAATTGTTTAGGGAAAACGGACCACATTTATGCGTGTCACTACCATATTTCGCGCCAATACCGGAAAAGTGTCACGTCTCATTAGCTGTAAAAAATATTTAATTAAAAAAATATTATTAACAATGCACGTAGCGCGCAGTCTTCAACATTCATTCGGAGACTTCAGTTCGCAGACTACTTGTGCCCCTCTGTGTCACGAAAGAAGCCCAATAAAGAAACAGAATACCTCTCTATAGCGGTTTCGCGAAGTGTTCACAGAACAGCAGACACGACAGTGGCGACGACTCCCTCGACGTGCGGGAGAGGGCGCTGAGGCAAGCAGAGCGGGCAGAGCTGGTCCCGCGCGAGCGGCAAATGGGGAAAGCCACACAGTCGACGGCTAGCGCTCTTCGGATCAACGTTTGAGCTGTGTGGGTAGCATCGTTGCCCGCGAAACTTGAGGGAACCTTCACGCATCTCTCCTGTGGGAGCGCAGTGTATTGTGTTAACGGTGTCTGAAGGAGTTGCCTGCGCCGCGTGACGAATGTACAACTAACGGGTGCGTGGCATCATGTGTTTGTGTTTCACCTAGTGTGTGGTCAAAAAGTGATCAAAGAGGGACCAGCGCCCGGACCAGAAAGCGTGCATGTTGGTGCAACGGGAGATCCGGCAGCAATCTTGGGTGACGAAAGCCGCGCTCACAGGATAACGGTCCAGCTCTCAACATGTGCAGGCCGGGCGCTCCGTCACTCATGTGGTTCTTTGCAGTAGTGTGCGTCACCTCCTGTCAAACGGCATTGGCTTTTGAGGAAGAACCTCAAACAGGTAAGAATATGAGCTGTTGCAGCTTCTGCACACTCTTATACATACCTATTTTACTTGGCGCTGTTCATCTGCGTGTGAAATGTACGATTGAACGTTAGGTTACACAGCAAGCTGAAAGAACCACTGCCACCTCCTAGAGCTCCATGCTTGAAGCAACCCCACATGAAGCGAGCTTAAGTCTTACGATTAAACAATTGTGCACACGCATTTTTAGGCTTCTTTACGTCTGTCTTATGCGATGCAGCGGTACAGAGATTATTAAAATGACGTCAGTCGCAACAGATCTTGGCAGGCCAGTTCGGAGCATTTACATTTGGAAAGAATGACACTTTCCCATGCAGCGTACTAAAAAGTGTTAAACGTGTTAATGTAACTTAGTTACACTTAGTTATGGAGCTTTGGCTTTGGGCAACGTGCAATGAGCAACTAGGTTTGGATGGCGAATGCCCATCATTCGTTTTTACCGTTGCATCACATGGATCACCTTTTGGAGATCACCGGTAGATGATTCCCGCCTCCATCCTATACTTGCCATCATAAAAAAAAGATATATAAAAATAAATAAAAAGAATAATAATAATAAATGAAGCTATTTGGTACTACAAGATTTGATTCATTTTCTTTTTGGCCTCTGTCTCAGCAAATGGAGGTGCAGCTACTGGATGCTGGCGGAAGGGTCTCTTAAAGTTCTTATGTGTGTGGTAGGAAAATTTAATACGGCGTGGAACGGTCAGGACATGGTCAACACCTCGAGAACAATATTTACAATCTATGAGCTATGAGGGGCGATATATGCATTGCTACGCTTCATGAAACGAGAGGTGAGATATGCGCTATTTACACTCGATGGAGCATGAGACGAGTGATGGGATATGAAAGAGAGGTATTGTTCATGGTAAAGTTCTTATTGCGATTGACACGCCGCTGCTCATGCGATGGTCGTCTGTATCACCGCACAGACGGCACATGTCGCGCCCACCAGTTCCTGCAACACGGTCAAATACTGAAATGCGCTTTACCCGCACTTTCCTTTGGTTGGTAACATACTTTGGACGGTCCACAGAAGCAGCAAAACTCGATTTATCGACGAATGCTGATTAAATAAGGAGCTCGCTTTACATATGCCGTTAGGGCATAGCACGATGCATTTCAATTAAACATCCGATGTTTCCTCAGTATATACACCAATCGATAAGTCTCCCATTTTCGACGATCACATTAATGTGTCCTTTTCTTATTTTTTTGTACCGGTATGATATGGCATCACGCTCACAGACGGTTGAAAATCACTGTCTCACGCATGGCATTTCCGATACGGTCTTCAAGTTTCCAGGACGTGCGCAATTTACGTCTGTCTCCATGTTGTGCGGACGTGTGGGAAGCATGAGCGAATCAGTCGGGTGCCTTATATCAGTCCCTCTATATTTCATATCATTTACTGCGCGTTCAAGACAACAGCGACAGTTTGCTTTGGAAGTAGGCCTGGTAGTTTGGACCTGGTGTAGTTTCACGTGTGCCTGAAGAAAATTTTTGAGAGGGCGAAGTACGCAGAGCAATCCAAGCCAATGCATCATGTGATCTTACTCTGGTCTCACTTACTCTCCATCACCCGTTGGCTTACGGCTAGAAGGGTTGTTACAGACAGAGTGGTCGTGGTCAAAGGTAAAGAAATATTTTGATGTGCGTCATGTATGCTATTATTTGGAATATATGTAATATACAGTGCCATGTGCATCATATCGCATTCCCTTTGTGGCCCTGACTGTATATAAATAAATAAATATGCACTGCACGCCGCTATCAGCACGCGTGAATTTTTTTTCTTTCTTTCTTTATTAAAATACGCAACGGTGCTTATAAGTTCATTGTATGCAAGGAACGAAAGTACAACCCGTGCACGCGAGGAGGGCTTTCAGCCGAACCTCACACTTGTGAGTTCATTTTCCAGCTGAGAGCGCTACGTAGTAAGGATTTCATATCTTGGTGCTTCGCCGCACAACTTCACAGCAGTGCGGCGAAGTCCATGCTACGTTGTATGGGACTGTGCAATTATTCGAATATTTCGTATGACGAGGCGAATCATTGTGCACTCTATTCTAATTCCGAATCGAGTCCGAAATTCTATACTCGAATTTAGGATCGCAGCGAGTTGTCGACCGTAGCGAATATTCTTTTTTTTTTCGTGTTAGCGCCGCGGGGCAACTGTGGCTATGAGCGGCGTACAGATGTGGACAGATAGAGAGAGGACAGCAGGAATGAGTGGGGACAGGAGGGGGGGGGTTAGTATGCGTCTTGGACATTCGTCTCGAAAAACTTCGCAAAACCCAGGGAAAACCTCAGACAGCACAGTCGGTGTTAGGATTCGAACCCACCACCTCCCAGTGTTCAGCACCACCTTAGTTGTCTATCACGTATTTATGTATACGTATGCGTATGTTTACGTATGCTGTGTTGTTCGTATTAATGCAACATGTATCTATGCGTTCAGTTGTGTAACTACTCACTCCGTATTTGCTTAGGATATCTACGGTTCGCTTTGGTCTTATAATATGTTAATTATATATTATAATAATTATAATGATATATTATATAATTAGATATATTTTATTCACACAGCTCGACTATGTACAGTCATGGAGCGCATATACCTAGAGTATGGCGTAAGTCCCAACGGAAATAAACTTAATAAACTTTCATATAGCCCCCCCCCCCCAAGGGGAATGAAGAGTTATTTTCCAATGATTATTAGATGAGTGTACGCCGTTATTCACATCTTGATGCGTTGATAAAACAAAACGTATATGCATGCACAACGAAAAAAAGTACCCGCTGAATGAATTCCAGAGCAGAGCCTCGCCTGGTATTGCTGACCCCGGAGTGTTTTTGTTCTGCTCCGGCCTTTAGTTCACTTCGTCCCACTATTATTTCGTACGGCGAGTTACAGAGGTGTCATGACTAGCTGCTTGCGGGAGGGGTGGTTAACGGAGAAAAAGAACACAGGGGTATGGTTAACCACACTAGAGACTTCCGTTGTACGTGCAACATTGCAACACCGCGTGGAGGGGGGGGGGTATGTTTATTTCAAAAAAAAGGGAAAGGAAAGGTTAGCCAGGCAAAGAGCTGGCTTGCTATTCCAAAAAAGGAAAAGGGGAAAAAGATAAACGAAGAAGAAAGACACACTAGAACAACGTCACATGCATGATCAGCTCATGACATCCTGCACAAATGCAAACATGTCGTGTGAAAACCTGCTGTGCTTGATCTATTGCTTTTCTGGTCTCCATTAGATGATGTCCAGCAGGCGGAGACAGACTTGATAACTGAAAATCGGCTACAGTCAAAACACTGCGCAGCATTTTGTGGTGTACACGCGTTCTATGGTGCAATAAACCCTCTAAGCATAGTGGATGTCAAAATAGTTCATGTCAAATGTGATAATGTTACTCCCAGTGCTTGCTTTAGAACAGACTTGCTTTAAAACATCGCACGGCGCAAAAAGCGAGGCATGCCCTTTGGCTTCCCTGATGGTATGGTATCGCAGTTGCTGCGGTGAAACAGCTCATCCCATCGGCACTCATGTAGCTGTTCCCTGTTGGACCTATCTTTGGCGCGAAATGTTTGCGTTAGAAATACTGCCTGTACGACATACTTGAACTACACTAAGAACGGAAAATTACTTCACAATACGTGAAGTAAGAAGGGCAAAACAGTATCTTACAGTCGCCTGCTCTTCACAGTGTCTCTCTACGGCGAGCTTCACTTTGCCCGGTACGACGTCTGCTGGGGTGAGGTCATGAAAACAGTCAACGTCCTTATCGTGGACCTGAACAACAACAACAATAGATAAATTAATGATAATGAATGGGGAAATTCGCCACACGTCGACCTGAAAATGAAAACGCTCGTGTCACAAACGCAGTTTCATGAATGTGACAGTCAACGAGAACTGCCGCACAATTTTAGAAAACCGTTTATTATGACAAGAAGAGAGGACATCCGAGCAGGGCAACGATCTCACTGTTTAATGATGCAAGATGGCGCGATTAGAAAAACCAAACGAGGTCACGAGACCCGGGCCATGGAGCCTGTAAATATGTAACGACATATTTCTTCACACTCCCCGCCACGACCAAAGTGGCGACAGGCCATCGGAGGCTTCGGAACCACGTCTCCCGGACCACACGTTTTGTTCAGAGTACCTGTTCTGTCCTTTGGACTTGATGGGAGAGATGCCAGCGGGTTTGAAACCGGCGGGCAGGACTCCGTCTGTGAAGATCCTTCGTGTGTTCCCGCGACACTGTCAGGATCGGACGGTTCCGGTATCACCATGCTGCCGTATAGTCTACGAAGAGACTGTACAGGTCCTCCCTTGAAGTGCGCATGTCTCTACGGAAATTGTTGATAATCATCTCGCCTTTCGCCGACGTCTGTTCATACGCTTGTGGGGGAATGTTTTCCGAATGTGACTGTATACTGTTGCAATGATTTCTTCTGCGTACTGCGTAGGCCATAGAGCCCGTGAATACGTAACGACATCTTTCTTCACACCGTTTTCACAATGTGAACGCACTTGTGAGCGTCCAACAACCTAATTCTCCTGATTGAAAACGTCAACACGAAGTCTCACGCACTTACAAGTATTCTTTGTTCGGAGAGGTCCACGTACTGGCCGTTAAACCCGATACATTACTCCCGGTTCACAGGTTATCGTTTGGTAAACGTGGTTATGACTGTGGTGTTGTGACGGTAATGGTGGTTGTGGTTCGTAACGGTGGTGAGTTGTGGCACACATCAAGTGTTCCTTGGAAAGAAATCGCACAGAAGTATACCACACACACAAACCACAAACTGCTCACACGAACAGTTCGCCGAGCTTGGTTTCTCTGAATCACAGCGTCGCCCACTGTTTCGGTGTCGCTTCGTTCAACTCATCAGTGATTTATCCAAACCCCCCTAACACCCCCGCCCCCAAATCTGAAGGAGACCCTCCTAAGCTTGTGTGACATTGCACAATATTTCACCAACAGCATATAAATACATCCCCTTGCGAAGCCCAACCCCCCCCCCCCCCCAAAGGACGAAATTCTTTGTAAACCAGTGGTTCTCATCTAAACTTGTTGCTTGTGCATGTAAACGGAAATAAAAACCCAAGGTGCTACATGTATATGCTAACAAATAAGCAAAAGTTCCGCACCGTCCGACGATGCACGCAGACACGGGACTCCGCCATACTGGAAAGAGAACCATCGGCGCTATGGGGGTGTACTTTTACACTAAAGTGTATTTTCATACCTCCGCGACAGGGTGCTGAACATGACTAATCCTTCATTATTACACCCTACGCACACTTCGAGCAGGGGTGTAAACGCCTTTCATACACTTAGCTAAACTGTCTGATTGGAAAAAAGGAGAAAATTCCTTTCGCACACCTTTTCGATTCCTTTTTTTTCTAACACTGTACATCTACCAAAGGGCATTTCCGAACAGGCAGATATTAGAGAGTTTTAGCCGAGGTTCCGAAAACATTGCCTGATTCCGTTGAAGTGGGTGACGTCACGTTGCTGATATTTCGTTTGATAGCTTCCTTTATCGTGTCGTTTTCGCAAAGGGGCTCCGATCTACTAAAACTGCCCATTGCCACCACGTCATAAACGGTACTCAGGGGGAGTCAGAGATGACGCCGCCTTCGGAGTAGCACATCCAACAGCTATTTAGGAACGCTGCAATATCGGTTCCCACGACACAGCAAGAACAACGAGGCCACGAAATGGCCACACAGCCGTGACATAGCTTGCGTTTCATTTCTTGGTTCCATGAAGCACTAATGCATTCTTAGGGATGGGGGATGGGTTTGAACTCATAATTTTTCTGGTCCTGTGTGGCAGGGCTTCCATTGAATGAACAATGAAAAAGTTATTTCGCTGTTACGAGCGGTGTGGCGGTTGCGAAATCTCGAATTGGATTTCAATTCAGATTTAAATCCACTTGAAAGATGTGCCAATGTGATCTGGTTGCGAAATCTCGAATTTGATTTCAATCCGGATTTATATCCACGTGAAAGACGTATCAACGTGATCTGGATCCGTTTGCCGACCAATGAATGGGTAAATTTGGACTGAGTCAGGTTCCTTTTTTCTTTTTCTGTTTTTGCGGAGGAATTTGGGTTCGGATTTAATCGTTGTTCCAGAGAGGGGTTTGGATTGCTATTGAATCACATTTCCACGGGGGATTTGAATTTGGTTTGAATAGTTTTTCTACGGAAGGACTTCAAGGATTTGAATTGAACCACTTTTTACCACATTGAACTACATCTGCGCGGATTCGATCCTTGTCATGAACTACACTGTTCTACTGAAAGTCCGTGGTACGCCCCTCATCACTTTCACTCTTTTCTTTCATTTCGTTTTCAATACTCAATCCCAATGGACAACTATGTCTACGACTGATGTCCAGCTGGGTGACGGACGGCGACGTTCTGCGGGTAATACTCGTACATATGGGCTCGAATAAAGGTGCACTACACTGTTAAAACAGAAATGCACCCCATAACACACTGCAAGAAAAAAAATAGAGTAAACCCAACTCTTATGCACTAGAAGGCCATCGCGAGTTCAAGGTTGGGGCCCAGTGGAAAAAGCGTGGCTTTCCCGTAACATGAGCAAAAATGGTCATTGGAGTAGATCTACAGGTAAGGTGTGTCAGCTTAGTGGGCGACATGCTGCACGTGCCGCACGGTAGGATGGCGGATAATTTCGACCACCTGGGGTCCTTTTGACGTGCGACGGCAATCTCCGACACACGGTGCTGGAAGCAATGTTTACCCAGGCAGCACAAGCCGTCGGCTCACAGTCGGGCCGTGGCCGGGAGCGACCCGATTTTGTCGGCCCCCGACGTCGGACCATACGTCGCTTTGCAACACCGGGCCACTAAAGGCTTGCAGTCGGGATGCGACGAACTCAGGGTAGTACCCCAACGGCTTCCCGACGAGCACTCGATATTCTGTTTCCCCTCTGCCGCCTGGTATTTTTACCCATATATGTACATATTAGAATATATTTAATCACGGCATGTTTTACAGTGAAAAGTTTTATTGGTGACACTGTAACAGTCAAAATAGGCGTGAACTTGCAAAAAAGAAAAGTACCCTGTCTATGAAGCCTAGTCCTACATACAGTAGCATTTTGTCATCTATAAAACACAGGGCACAAGCAAACCTTGAAGTGGGAAAAATCACCTTGGGCTTGCGTGAAACGAGGCAGACAGGAGTTCAGCGTTACACCATACGCAGCTTGCTTGTGTGCCCACTTTTCCTTTCTTCAAGCAAGTATCACGGTGAGATAGGGGGGGGGGGGGGGGGGGTGGATATGTTTATTGAGAAAAAAAAAACAAGGAAAGGTTAGTCAGGCAAAGGCCGACTTGCTATTCCTTTCGTAAAGAGGAACGGAAAAGGAAAGGGGACGAAAAGATAGGAAGAAAACGAAAAAAGGAAAGAAGGCGGCAAGAAAGGAAACGAAAAAAACGGTGAGATAGGTTCATAGGGTTGTGACCGAAGTGTAGGCTGGATTCTGAAAGAGGAAGATGAATGGCACACATTATTCAATACAGATGGCGAAAGTGATTTGATAAAGCAGAAAATGGGGATGTGAGTTACGACGAATACGTACATTGTAAAAAGACTTGCCGTTGTGAGGATTGCATGACAAGATCTGCTAGAAAATCTTGACCATCATCTCGGGAACAAAGGCTCTGAGGCAGAAATGTTGTGGTGTCCTGGAGTTGGAGTTGGACGGACCTCTTCATCGATACTCTGCATCAGGACATTGATTTCTTCTCCCACGCCCTGGTACAGTGGGTATACTCGCACACACTGGTACAGTGGTGCCCCAGTGTGAGACTCTGAACTTAAAAAAAAAAGAAAAAAAAACACCATAGCGATCGGCATCGTATCGCGCGGACGGATCTATGCAGAGTAATTTATTCACTAACGAACTTCTTGTTTTCTCTAAGTTATTTCGCATAACCACGAGGACTTACCTCGAGCTGAACATGTAGGCAGCTGATGATGATGATGGTGATGATTAAGATGATGCCAGTTTTCTAGGCACGCACGGGTTGGAAGCACAACTGCAGGACGCAGTCAACCTGAAGAAATTGTTATACATTTCGTCAAAATTCGCCATTTTTCTCCATATTTTTCTTCTTTATAATCAGCCAATCAATTAAATACACTATACATGTGCTTCCACACTGTACTGAACCAAATTTCCTTCAAAATGTAGCCCATCACCCGAAAAGCAACGCAAAAAGCATAATGGAGCACTAAAACCGAAACTACGTGACACTGCACTGCTAAGCTTTGAGATGTCTTCTAGAGCGCTGTCATGCATATTGAAAAGCATTTACGTGTAACGTTTATCAATGCGAGGGGTAGCATAGAAAAAAATAACACTCACCTGGTGATGAATCGCCTCAAAAATGTAAAAGTTGTTGAAAATTTCGGTGGCACGACAGCAATTTGCTACTCACAACGAGGAAGCCAACGGCGTCTCCGAACCTGCAAATACGACCGACTGATCGAGCCACATCATTGGCCAGATTCGAAACTGTGGGTTACGTGATTGCTACAGTCGGTGCATAAGTAATAAACAACATCTTGACCAGAGAAATCCGTTGCCGCGCCTGGGCCATGTGACAGATTATCGGGAAGTGATCGGAGCAGCATCGGTGTGCGATCTATTCTTGGTCACATGACCGTCAGTCGGGAAATAGTCGGGGAACTATCCTATGTTCTCTTCCTCTCTACCTCCTCCTCCTCTCCTACACGACTGGAAACTAGTTTTGCAATACAGCCCGCTCAGAAGACGTCCCCATTCTATTCCCATTCTTTCCCCGACGGCCTGTGCTGCCTGGGTACCTTCCCCACATTGCTACCGTCCACTGCCGGAATTGAACCCGCGATCTTGACCTCAGCCAGCCAATATGTTTCTGAGCTACCGAGAACGGTCACATGAGCAAAGCGTCACAAAAACCCGTCCGCTTTATTTTTGACAAATCAGTAGCAAGAACAATACCATTGAGAAAGATTATTGTCATGGATAGCGTTATGTGGGGAAGTTCTGTCTTCAAGAGTGCCGTATACAGCTATTTCCATTTGTCTTTCGTGACCCTAAAGAAGAGCAGGGCAGTACATAAACCGGGAATAATGACACCGATGCACATGATCTTGCAAGCTGAAGTGAGAATACGAAACACGTCCGAGGGCCATGTGTGCATTGCGTATGTGGACCGACTCGTCGTGACGTTACGCAAAAAAACAGTTGAAACTTTTTTTTACTGCAATTCTTCAGCGACTAGGCACAACCGGGATATTCGTTGCCTAATTTCCCCGACCCCCATATACACTCTTAAAAATAGAACGTCACCGCATAGCTCGCTCCTAGCCAACCATCATCCTGAATGACATCGTTCTCTCCCCTGATTTGTTGAAAACGGGAGGCGTACGCCTCCTTTTTTTTTTTTTTTTACACTTACATCTCCCGTTATCAGGGGAGAGAACGATCTCATTGGGGGGGATGGTGATACGGAAAAGAGCCAGAGCAACCGAAGATCGCACCAACCAACGAGGTTACATTTAACATCGTTCGAAATCCGCCTCGTCTGTCAGGCTGTCCACCAGGAGTAACCACGCAAAATATTTTCGCTCTCCGGAGCGTTATAGCTGTGTAATCGAATTTACAAAAAACGGTCGGAGAAAGCAGTCGCGGATGGGAGAAACAATAGACGTAGTCAAGGCTCCGTGTCTTGTTTCTTTGTTTTTTCTGGGCAGTCCACACACTGCTTATACATACTTGAGCTGTGCCGCTGTACGTCACTGGTCACGTGAGGGGAGTAGCATACGTCACGACGTCCTCTCGTTCTGCGATGCGCTCTTTTCACGAGGAAAAGGATTTTTCAAAGGTGCGCGGAACAGCTAGATGGCCCACGCTAGCTCTGTAGGTCATCTACGCTCATCGTTCTTTCGTGGGAACTCATTTTATTCGTTGGAGAACACTCTACAGCGAAAAACGAAAAGAGAGAGAGAGAGAGAGAGAAGAATTTGGGGTCACCTCAATGCTTCTTTAATCCAAGAGAATTAGAACATACCCGAGCACGTGTTACACGCTCTAAGGTCCAAATCTCCCGTTCCCTCGTCGTTCATTATTTACATAATATTTATTTATTTATTGTATGTACGTCAAAGGCCCGCACAGCGGGTACAACATGACGGAGTGCAGCATAGCAGAACAATAGAGACAAATGAACATAAGAGAAAGTCAGGCATGTGATACATGCCATTAATATGGCTGCTAAGAGTGTGCTGCGCGATGAAGTTCTGCTGCGGCTGAGGGAAATTCGAGACCACGAAAAAAGGAATATCAACGACCGACATCTGCTCAACATGAAGAGCTATCGGTTCAAGCATGACCGTCTGCTGATGTGTAAAGTCTATATAGCATTTATGAATTTGTGAAACAGCGAACATTTACCTTGGTCAGAGTTCGCGGGCATAGGCCAATCAGCACGCATGCAAGTCAAGGAGACAACGCGAACCACCTTTCCTTATCTTTTGGGTACTTAGGTTACCGCATTCCCAATCACAATTACTAAAATCGTCTACTGCCATGGTTTGAACAGCTTTGGTATACGCGTATACCCTTAAAACAGATAGCGGTGGTGCTGGTTGTGGTGGCGAGACCGGAACAGAACTTCACCACATAGCACGCTGAATGCCAACGGCTGATACCGTTGTCACTTTTGATTTGTGTAAAGCACTGGGCGTATGCCCTTTTGTGACAATTAACATAACTGCGTAAGTGTCACAAGAAGGCGTTCGCCTCCCGTTTATATAAAAAAATAAATTGAGAGAGCGATGTCATTCAGGATGGAGGTTGCCTATAGGAGTGCGGCATGCTGTGAAGTTGTTTGTTTGTATGGGACTATGGAGAGGTTAACCGTGACCGGGCTCGGCTAACCTCTTCGTAATCATACTCCTTTTAACCATGTTTGCAGTGCTAACCTTCCGCCATCCGCGACCTGACGCTATATGCGAGACGTTACTTTTGCTACATATCTTCGAAAGTGGAAAGAACAGCGAACTAACATAGAGCTTACCACGGTGTCTTCAGCCGTGCTTCTCCCATGCGTGTTAACAGATGGTCAAATAGAGGGCGTACCATGCGCGGCACTAATGGACTGCTGCGAAACATCTGCTCATTTCGGTATGGTGATGGAGCCGTTTCGGTCAATCATCAATGGTGCGTACACAACTTCGTCCGTTCGTCCCAGGTTTTAGCTTCCGTGTGTTGGGCTTCACCAGGGCTTGCACATCACGCTGCCAGCAGACAGTATACAGGGTGTTGCACCTAACGTGTCATAAAATTCTATTTAAAATCTACTTGTCGCTTACGTTATGGGGTGAACGCTATTCATCTCAGGGAAGATTTTGCCATTACGTCTGAGCACTTATCAAATTTAAGGCGGACTCACTTCTTAAGAAAGTCTACGGGGAATTTTTGTTCGCAGGGTTCCCGCAAACCTCGCTAAATTTCTACACGAAGCAAGTACAGGAGTGTTCTCCTCGTGTTTATCTAGGGAATGGCACATTTTTGCAGGCCTGACGCGATTCACTGATTTTTGGCGAATGAAAGTTTCTCAAATTTTCGATACATGGAAGTGTATGCGAGAACACAATCGCTTCTCTCGGCCGGCCCGCCCGTGATATTTGTGCCAAAATGATGTCATTCCCTAGAGTAGCAGACTGGGAATTGATTGCAATCAACAAATTCGACAAGCTTGCTGCAGTTTTCCAGATCGCTGCGAATGAAAATGATGGCTTTGTCGTTTGCTACATGTTCTGCACGCTGGCACCGATTATATTACTTCCTTAAAGCGCCCGGGAAAAGCAAGCCGAAGAAAACAAGTTTGGGACGGTGCAGCCAACCCTCTCGCTTTTTCTCCTCCTTTTTTTTTTTTTTTTTCAGCGGTCACATTGTAGTACTTAGTGAATGTATTTTACACCAGAATGGGGGGATACGTTTAATGTGAAGTAAAATAAGAAAAGAGAAGGGAAAGGTTACCAGAATGGGGTAAATCCTTCATACCTTATCTCTTTCTCTAGAAAAAAAAAAACGAAAAACAAAACGTGAAGTTGACTTGAAAATTTTCGGAGTTGAATTGGGCAAATTCAATTTCTCGCGAAAAATTCGATAAAGGTGCTCAGAACTAATGGTAAAATCTTCCCCGAGATAAACAGCGTTGATCCCATAAGACAAGTAGATTTTAAACATAATTTTATGCAACCTTATGTGAAACGCCCTGTATACTCAAAGCTCACTCTCCTGTGATACCGTACGTCTCCGCCGCGCTATGATTGGATGAAAAATGGAAAGTATTTACCTCTGAGTGGTTTAGGTTTGTAAGAAGCTTCCTTCCTGTATCCAATTTGGTCGTTTGTTCTTCTCTCTCGGTTCTTGTACTTCTTCACTTTTCTTTCGCGGCGTTGCGCAGCAGTGGAAAGCGGAAAATGTGCCGTTCATATGTGAGTACGTTTATCTAGTAATTCGAATATGTAATCATTTTTTTCGAACTCAGTCGGTAATGTGTATCAGTCTCACAGATGAGCTTTAAAGGTACCCTAAAGCAGTGCATCTATTTTTGTGCCCCTTTTTATTTCGTGCCTCTTTTATTATTAAAGGGGCATTTACCTATTCGATAGCCTGGTCCCTGGCACTTTTTCGGTACGATCTTCACCTCAATTGCACTCGTGCGTTTTTTTTTCGATATTTAAAATTAAAAAGTACGGGAAACACAGTGTAGAAGCTGCCGCCAACCTCGTGTTGCTCGTCGAGTACGGCTTAAAAAATTGAGTGCGCACGACACTGGATCTGATACGTAGGTCTATAGCCATCAGGTCGTCTATAGCCATCAGGAACAGCAGAGCAGCTTGGACATTACTGTTGCGTTACGAATTTGCATTACCCTCGGAGCTTGTTAGCATTTGAGAGGTTTGGGGGGGGGGCAGTAATAACAGTTGGCAGTTGGGTTTACAAGCAACAAGCGGCGCGCTAGCGCTGGCGCTAAACTACGCTGGCGGCATAAACTTCCTGTCTTTGGAGATAACTTAGTTAAAAGCAATCGGTTACTCAGCAGCTCCCTTGCAGCTGTAATTTATAACTCCTTCACAGAAATAAACTTTCATGTTGAATACCAGACACCAACAGGAAGTGAACTAAGCTGCGAGTATAGTTTCCGAAATTAGAGGGGTGCCATTCCACGCCATATGATCCAAAGGTGCCGCTCAACACCCCCGAGAATTTTTTTGGTGGTTCCTTATGACTCTGAAAGCAACAAAACATTGGTATTTTCTAACGAAATTGAACTTCATGGGGTGCAGAGCCCCTCAAAAATGGGCGAAAGCCTATGTCGTTCTGAGCAGGCTTACGGCTCACGTAAGGCACGGAGCATGTTATAAAGCGTCTTATTTGATAGGGGGGAGTTCATTTTACCGTAGGTAAGCAATTTTCACCATTGCACTCGAAGGCTCAACGCTTGTGGCATGCAGGAAATTTGCAAAGTTTGTGCAAGTTTACGAATTTTTTTGCAGTATAAAATTCTGGAATTTCTTCGTCAAAATTTTGTATCGAATATCCCCCATGTTGTACTTAAAGCACATAAAAATCCAGTCCCGCAGGTGCACTGTAAGCCCCAGTAAAAAGTTGGGAAGTCGTGAAAATTCGACAAAAATGCACATTTCTTGCGGAAAAATTCCGTGTGAGGATGTCTGGATAGAAGCGTGATCATGGTGCCATTCGAGGCTGCGTTGTCCTAGCAAGATGAAGATGTAGCAAAAAATCTCAGGGGTACTTTTTGCTAAACTTCAATTCTTTTTATTTTTATTGAAGGTAACTTTGCAAACGTGTGTGCGCGCTGCAGCGCATCGCAGCGAATGAACAACTGAGCGGGCCACTCACAAAAGACTGGATGGAAAGCAAGTCGAGTCGTTGACATGAGTAGAGTAATCACGACATGAACTGCCTGCACCGAACACAAGCGGATAAAGCTTTTACCAGTAAGTTCATGGGGTGTGCAGTTGTTTTCCTTTTTTTTTTTTGCACGTGTGTGTTAACTCATTCTCGTATTGGAAACAGGTTAACATCCTTTTAGCAGCGCACTCCTCTTGCACGTATATAAACCTTGCTTAGTAGCTGTGATATACGATTTTTTTTCGCTCTGTACGCCAACAGTGCAAATGTACGTATAATAGACAAATTTCTTCTGTCATGGGTGCTATCCCATATCAGATAAGCTATTTCCTGCATCTCTGTTGAGTACATAGCTATGATACTGTGCTATTCAGTCGGGGTCTACATTTACTTCATGGTCGTCTCACATACGGGGGATACTTATTTCAGAGAAACATGGGCGGGCGACTGGTAACAGGACTGGTTACACTTATACTGCTTGCAGTGTGGAGACACTTTAGTGCATAAACGTGATCCCTAAAAATGATTTCTGCGGGACCTGTGACTATTCGCCTTGTTCTTTGGAGCCTGATCGCTGCATTGAAACAACGGTAACAAGAGGTCAAGTTAGCGGTTTTCCGTGAGTTGAACTGCGAAAGTCAAGACTTAAGCCAACCCAAGCAGCACAATGTACTGAAAGTCGAGTGCAACAGGGGTGAACGGATAGGTGGAAGGCCTTGAACACACTTGTGAAACTAAAGGACATTGATACGACACATACCGTCCACCCCTATTGCACTCGACTTTCAGTACATTGTGCTGCTTGGGACGGAACAAGGCGAAAAGCCCTAGATCTCCCTGAAGTCATTTTTAAGGTCAGGCTCGCACACTCAAGTGTCTTCACATATCAATCGGTATAAATGTGCCTGTCCTCGTACGCTCCCCCATGTTTCTCAGAAATAACCCCAAGCAGCAAAATGTACTGAAAGTCGAGTGCAATAGGGGTGGACGGTATGTGTCTTATCAATGTTCTTTAGTTTCAAGAGTCTGTTCAAGGCCTTCCACCTACCCGTCCACCCCTATTGCACTCGACTTTCAGTACATTGTGCTGCTTGGTACCACCCCCGTACGCAAGATGACTATGCCATAAACGTTAAACCTGACCTGAATAACGCAGTATCATAGTTTGGTACAAACAGAAAGGCCCGGAAATAGCTCATTCGATATCGAAAGCGATAGCACCCGTGACTGACAAACTGACTGACTGACTGTGTTCGGTGCAGGCAGTACTTGATCACTGTTCATGTCGTGAGTACTGTATTTATTTATTTATTTCAGAATACCTCAAAGGTCCCTTGGGGACATTACATGGGGGAGTGGGTTACAATAATAAACAGCATCACGAATATACGTAAATCACATTTAGTACAGAAAAATAGTGAAAATACAACGCAACGGTAATGTGAGATAATAATATGATATACAACGAAGTTTATGCATGAAGAAACAACAACATCATAAGCTACAATGAAAAATGGATCAAGTGATATACGTTAATAGTATGTTGAGAGGTACTGTACGCAAGCAAAACACGTAGAAAGGTAACCGAATAATAACTATGAGAACAGAACAGAGGTGGCATTACGAAATTCTTGAGTTTGTGTTATTGTAGCGATGTTGCTCGGAAGGTCATTCCATTCTAGGACGGTGGGACAAAAGAATGATTTTGAAAAAACATTAGAATGACATAAAAAGCGGTCGACTTTATTTGGGTGATCAAGGCGGGGAAATATGGCAGTGGATCGGCGAATCGGACACTGTTGTGAGGGAATGTTATGCAAGAATTTATGAAAGAGAGATAGACGTGAGATAAGACGGCGCTGTTCTAACGACGACAGGTTAAGTTCGCGTTTCAAAGCAGTGACTGATGTATTAGGAGAAAAATCGTTACAGATGAATCGTGCTGCTCTATTTTGAATGGATTCTATGTTACATATTAAGTACCTCTGGTGAGGATCCCATATTGATGATGCATATTATAGTTTAGGACGAACTAATGTTAGATACGTGAGTCGTTTTAAGTTAGGTGGGGCCGATTTAAGATTACGTCGGATGAAGGCTAGGGTGTGATTAGCATTTGAGATTATTTTATCAATGTGGTTATTCCATGTTAAATCCGCTGAAAGATTTACGCCGAGGTACTTGTAAGTACTAGAGGGCGTTATGGGGGCGTTGTTAAGGGTATACTGGAAGTGATGCGAGGTTTTACGGCGTTGGAAACTTATAAGTGAGCATTTGCTTAGAATGCTGTACTCATGTCAACGACTCGACTGACGTATGCCGGATCCCACACGGCCAAAAATCAACCATATTGTACGATAAACCCTGAATGTACCCCTATCTCAATGTCTTTCCTTATCTCTCACTTACCAGCACCGCGAGTTGGCTAGTTGGAGCACAACATGGCCAGCTCAGTGACGGTCGGGTCTCGAAGGAGGGAAACACGTGTTTGCAATCGTTATTTGTTCTTCAATAAAGCGAGTGCCTAGTGTTTTCTTTCCATACAGTGTTTAGTGAGTCACCCGCCAGTCGTTCATTCGCTGGGGTGCGTCGCAGCGCGCATACACGTTTGCGAAGTTACCTTCAATTAAACAATTATTATTTGAGTTTAACAAAAAGTACCTCTGAGATTTTTTTCGATTCTCGCTAGGAAGACAGTGCACCGAATGACACCTTGATGACGCTTCTATCCTGGCCTCCTCACACAGAATTTTTCCGTCAAAAATATGCGTTTTGTCGAATTTTTACAACTTCAAGATTTTTTACGGCGGCTTACAGTGCATCTGCGGGACTGGATTTTTTGTGGTTAAAGTACAACACGGGGATTATTCGACAGAAAAGTTAAGGAAGGAATTTCAGAATTTTGTATTGCAAAAAATTCGTAAACTTGCATAAACTTTGCAAATTTCCTGCATGCCACAAGCGTTGAGCCCGTCGAGTGCAATGGTGAAAATTGCTTACCGACGGTAAAATGAACTCTCCGCTATCAAATAAGATGCTTCCTAACATGCTCCGTGCCTTACGTGAACCGTAATGCCTGCTCAAAACGACATAGGTTTTCGCCAAGCACTGCATCTTTGAGGGGTTCTGCACCCCATATTTCGTTAGAAAAGACCAATGTTTTGTTGCTTTCAGAGTCACAAGGAACCATCAAGAAATATTCGCATCAAATTCCGGGGGGAGGGGGGGGGGCGGTCGAGCGGCACCTCCGGATCACTTGGCGTGGAATGGCCCAGGGGAAGACGGGAAATTCTGAGGTAAACAGAACTAGTTACCGTTACTTCACTTCCTGTCGCTGACATGGTATTCAACATGAAAGTTGACCTCCGAGAAAGTGTGATTAATTACAGGTATTAGTCAGTTGCTCAGTAAGTGATTACTTGTAAACGAGTTACTTCCCAAGGCTGCATTTAATGAGGTGTATGAATCTGCTGCAACAGTCATAATACCACCACCTCGAGCGACTGCAAGGAGGCAGCAGGCAGACCCAGCGGCAAATAAAGTCAGTTATTCATCGCCCTTTATGCCCGTGTGTTTTGCTGCAGAGCCGAACCAGACCAGTTCGCTATCCATTCCTTGCTACCACAAATTATCGAAGAAGAAGAGAGAGGGAAAAAAGGAAAGGCGTACAGTCACTGGTGGTGGTGGTGCTGCTGTGATGTTATAAGGAAGAGGAGTGAGGCCTTCCTGCTCAGACAAGGCGGCAAGTTTCACTCCTTTGTGAAAGGGGAAGGGGAGTGTAGAGGAGGTGTTGTTCCTCTACACGAGCCCCGACCGGCGATGATGGTATGCCATGGAGAGGCGATGACAGTGGCCTATCTCCATGGCCGCGCCGCTGGAACTGAGGCCGGTGCTCCAGGCGGGCGTGATCATCTTTGTCGCTGTCCACGGCCCGCTACAGTGCTCCCCCCTCAGTGCTCGCGGAGCGGTGAGAAAGAAGAATGATGAACCGATGAACCACGTCTACACCGCAGGGAGAGAGCAAGAGCGACCGTGCATGACGCGCACTGCTGGACATGTCCACGGCCCGGCACAGCACACGTTACAGGCAGAGGTCGATGAGTGGGGCGGAAGCGGCCGAGATGAGGTTTGCGAGAAATGAGCGTTGACATCGTCGTGGTCGGGCGCTGGAGTCGGTGTCTGGGGTGCCGCAACCGGCACGGGAGCGAGAGCTCGTAGGGTCCCAGGGAGTGAGGCTCAAACGTGCCGTGGCGTCGGCTGCCGCGACTGCCGCGACCGGCAGGTGAGTGCGAGGATCGAGTGTCGCGGCCTGCAGTCATGGAGCTCCGGGGTGCGGTGAACATCGGGCAGGAGTGACGGTGAGGCGCGTGGTCATCTTTGTCGTTGTCCACGGCCCGATACAGGAGAATGGGGAGTAACAGAGAAAGGATAGAGGGTCAGAAATTAAAAGAAATGAGGAACATAGAGATAAATAAATTAGTAAGAAGGGAGGGAGGGAGAAGGAAAGCGTTCACGACAGTCCCACAGAGGAAGTGAAAGCTGGGAGCGCGTCTCGCGCTTTTTTAAGGGTGTGGGTGGGACCATGCGGGTACAAAATCTCGTCTAGAGAGCCACAGGGAAGCGATAAGGCACTGAAACTCGAGATCAAGGTGTCTCTGGCTGCTTGAGACTCTGCACAGTCCATGATGTTGTGGGCCAGGTCACCAAAACAGAACAGTCACTGTGTCTGGTCGTATGTGTATTCAATGGAGCGTCATGGCAAAGCTCTACACGCCTCATTTAAAGAGTCCTGTGATACGTCAAATCATCAATGGGTGACTAAACCGTACACCCTAAGGAAAAGAAAAAAAAACAACAGTAAATGGGGCGTAACTAGGATTTACTCTCTTTCTACCCTTTTCTGCTCGTCTTTACTATGGTCACGTCGTCTTGCTCTTCCAAGACTTACTTTATCCTGGCATTGCCGTTGCACGTCGAAGAGCGTAAATGATACTCTTAGGTATACCATAAAGGTATACAGAGTCAGGAACTGTTACTCTCCTCTTTGACTGGTAATCAAGAACTAAACAAACGCAGAACTGATAACGCAAGAAACGGTATGCGTCATAACAAGTCAAGTCCCCATTTTTTTCTTTCAATCATCATTATCATCATCAAGTCAAGAGAACCAATAGAATATCGGGTGCGTGGGAACATTGTTCGCGACGGACGGACAAATTGGACGGCAAATTCACAGCGGAAAAACATTAGAGGAAGGAGAATGGAATATGTCAAGGTTCCGTGTCACTATAAACCGAGCCCATCTTTCTTTAAGATTAAAATGTGGAGTATTTATGTCCTGCGGCAGCGGTAACACTAGTGTAATACTGCATGTAAAGGATGCGCGTCTCTCAGCGATTGCGAAGTTTAATGGGCGTGCAACTTTAGGCGATAAATAACGCCGTTGACCGGTGTTCTGCAGTAGACCGCACCGCGCAGTGTCAGCTGCCAAGAACATCTTCACGAGCATTCGTCTCCAACCGCCCTTACAATTGCTCCTTTGAAAACGAAGCAAACCTAGGAAAATATAAAAACGTAAAGATGATGACTTAACAATTAAAAAAAAAAAACTAAAAGCTGCAAAGCAAGCGGGCTTGCCCAAATTTTATCTCGCTAGAGACAGCATTAATCACAGGGGCAAAGTGAAAGCCAAAGTGGGGAGGGGGGCGCAAGTTTTCTTTCGTCGCGGCCACCGTGCAAGCACAAAAATCTTCTGCGAGACCATCCCGTGGTCGTTGCCAGAGGATACAGAAAAGAGACAAGCGCCAAGGGAGCCATAGAAATTATGCAGGGCGGTTGGAGAAAGGCGCTTTGATAGCTTCCCGTCCCTCTTGTTTCGTGTTTGGAGAAAAATGTGCACGTGGAAAACCTTCAATCGGAAGGGGGGGGGGGTAAAAAATGGACAGCCAAAATTCTCAAAGCCAAAGCTAATCATATAGGTGTTACAAACCCTTATTAATCGACCATTTTGGTTTTCGAAAAACGAAGTTCCGATACTGAAAGAATGGTACGACCGAAGTTCGGCCCTTCCTTTTCGTTCTTTTTTACATCTCCTCCCGTCGGTATCATTTATTTTTCAGAATGGAGACCCGATTACAAAGAACGGCGCACCATTCTTGTTTTTAAGAAGGCGGTATTTTATAATGGGACGGAAAAAAAAGCGCGATTGTGTTGCATTTCGTTGGGATAAAGTATAGATGTCGGAAGAAAAACGTAAAAAGAAAGAAAGGATGCCAGACGGGGAAGTAAGAGTCGCTGCTTGAAAGCTCCAAATCTTGTTTCCTTTACTTCTCTCTCGCTCTTTTCTTTTTTTTTTTTTTTTGTCGAGAAGCTCGATATTATTGTTATTAACTTGACTCAACATTTATTCTGAGCGCAGTCTATAGTACTGCACACAGTTTTTCTCGCTAGATCTGTTTGCTATACGCTACGCCAAAACTAATGCTCTCCCTCTGTGCAAACGCATAAACGCACGAAGCAAACAATTTTCTGTTATTGTAAAGTGTGAGCTGTCATCATCCGGATTTACAGAAATTTAGTGGACGCAAATATGTGCCTCTTGCATCGGATGCGGAAAAAAAAAACGAAAGAAGAAAAGAATGTAGTTGCGAACTTAAAGGGTTTTACAGCATTCGAGGGTGGGGAACACTAAACGCGTTTCATACACGGTCTTTATATCGTGGTCGTTTGCGGAAGCACCACAATATAGCGGGCGGCGCTCATGGTCGCGGATACGCTAAATACAAGCTATACCTGCACTAATTAATTTCTAACTTGCGCACCGACTAGCTTCTCGAAAACGCTTGTAAAGCAGAACTGGGATAGCGTGACAGAAACAAAGTTAAGTGCAAGTTGCCTACGATGCATTGTAATCAAATACAGTCACTGCAACCGCAAGCGACGTGAAATCCTTGATGAAACAGCTAGCCCGGTGTGACTACGTACGCACAGCGCCATACGGCAGTCGGACAATCAGTGGACTATTGTGCCCTAAAGCTGTGGAGCTACACGTTTATCATTATCAGTATTCTCCCCCTGGCGGGTTAGTTAGAGAAATAGATAATTGCTGGCGATATCACCGTGCCGGAGCCGAAGCGCGCTGCCGGCCTTCATCAGCCTCGGGCAGCTCTCTTCGACACACAGGGACCGTACATCATTTAGCCCAAGGCACATCTGGCATCGCAACTTCTGCGGTACATGGGAAACACCGTGGTGATTGCCATGGAGGCTTCGACTCTTACGAGATCCCGTGTTGCCTGCTAAGTAGCTTAATTTGAACGTTGGAAGAATCATCCATGCGAGGAATTTTTAGAATCAGCTCGTGACTTAAATAGGAATTTGCCTCACGTACTGATTGCCTTTGCGAGATCGGGTGATTAATTAAGGTGGCGTCAAACCATCAATGTTAACGAAGGCAAGCCTATTAATCAAATTACTCGTCAATACTACAATTAATACGTGAAATTACTCTGATGAAGTGCAGATTCTGCACGAAAGCTTCTAATCAGAACTAGATGCTTTTAACCGTTTCGACTTTATTCTTACTACTTCCCGCGTTGTTTTGACGGCGTTTTTATACTTCGTCTGTGTGCGTTAATTTACACAGTTTCCCTTATTTTACACTTCGGTGTACATGCGATGTAAAAAGAAGCACTGTGCAGACTATCACGAAATAATATGCAAATGACACACACACACACACATACATTGGATGGTAATGGGCTGGGCGATTCACCGCCGCTGAGGCGGTACACTGCCCTATTTCGCGTTGGGGGAGGATGTAGGGATGATGATGGGGCTTTCAAAGAGCCGTCGCCAGACCGGTGGAGCACAAGTACTCCGCCAGAAGACGAAGGCCCTGCGTCTGGTGGGCAGCGTTCGACCACGGACCGAGGATCTTCGCTAGGTTGAACGGCCGCTTGTCGATGCGTTGCATAGAGAGTTCCATTAGGGCACGCTCGTGGTGGTATTGCCCGCAAGCCAGGATGACGTGGCTGAGGTCGCCGTGCACTCCACAAGTGGGGCAGAGGGAAGACGAGGTGGAGCCGAGACGATGTTGAAAGGCAGGTGTAAAGGCAACGTTGAGCCTCATGCGGTGGAAGAGAGCAGTTAATGGGCGCGGTAGTCGCGGAGGAAGGACGAGAGAAAGCGTGGGGTCTACATCAGAGAGAAGGGAGTGAGCTATGTCGTGTTCCCACTGAGCCTGCATCTTGGGAGAATATGCAAATGAGAGATATATATACAGGGCGTTTCTTTTTATCTGCAACACATTTTTACAAAAAGTGCAGTTACCTTCGGAGGCTTTTACTTTTGTCATTGGATCACTCGACGGGGCTACTAGTAGAAAACCGTACTTTTTCTTTTCAGTTATCGAACATGACGGTTTTCTGTGACGTTAATTGAGGGCGGAGATATCGACGTCACCGTCGCTCTTTTGCCGACCACTTGCCGTTTGTAGTAGACGGCAGATCTAAAATCAGTAGGTCTGTGGCGCGAGCTGCGATTACTTTTGTGCTTCATCAGTGGTTCGAGCGAATCATGTGAAGGTCTGGCTTTAATGTTTCAGTTGCAAAGTGCTTCCTAAAGTCAATAATTAAAAAGTTGATTACAATATATCTGTTAATTAGTTGCCTAACTGAGGATAAATACGGGGGGGGGATATGTTTATTAAGAAAAAAAAGAAAGGAAAGGCTTCCTAGTAGCAGCCCCATCGTGTAATCCAATCACGAAAGTAAAAGCATCCTAGGGCACAACCCCTTTTTATGAAAATTTGTCGCAGCTGAAAAGAAACACCCTGTATATGTATATGTAGGGCGTTTTTTTTTTATCCTTTACAAATTTTTGATGAAAAAGCTATGGGAGCAGCATAGGTGTCAACGACCGTCTTGACCTCAAGAAAAGTACCCGGTGGCTGGCCTGCAGTGATTCGACATGTTTCACACTCTGTTATCTCCGTCCTTAGGACTTTTCTGGAAGAAACATCCTTTTAGAATCCTTGGTAGTGAGTCCTCACTACCCTAAGCGTGCTGGAGTAGCTGGCCCAATGATAGAGTTGGGCCAACATATCCATGTTTTCCATTTTTAGGCCAACCAATCGTTTTTGCGGTTGAGTTTTGTGTCCGCCATGCGGGCATACTCTCGAATAGAGTGTGTAACTACAAGATGACTAATTACGTCAAAATTCATTAATTAACTCTTTAATCAGGGAACTTCGCGCAAACGCGAGATAGAAGAATGGGAGACCATCCTCGTTGAAAGCCATCCTGTCTTGATTTCTTTTTGGCAAACGTCGTGAAACCCATTTCACAAAAGTGGAATCATTAACCGTTCTGAATTGTTAGAGAAATCTCTATCGCATACATGCAACTATGAAACACCGTAAATGTGAAGAGTAACAAATGCAACCTAATTTGGCACGGTGCATCCCAGCCTGTTTTTCAAGATGATGATGATGATGGCAGGAGAAAAAAATGGAGATGTGAGCCCGCTCACCACGAGGCAAGCTACTCCACGTCTCGTAGTAAAGAAAAAAAAACGTCTACAAAGATGAGAGCTCTGCTATGCTCTTAACGAAGGTGATGAGTGAGCGCTGTGCACCCTGACCAACGAATCGCAGGCCATTCGCCCAGCACTTCCACGACGTGAAAGGGTCGCCTATCGAGACGGTCTAGGGATCTCCGAAGTTGCAAACGGGCAGTGCGAAACCGCGCACATTCGAGAAGAATGTGTTCCGATTCTTCACGCGAACCACACGTTGAACACAAGTACGATGGTTGGACGCATGTCTTGAACAGAAATGCGTTGGCCAAAGAGACATTGAGTCGGAGCCTGTGAAGCAAGGCTCTGAGCGGCCGTGCATTTTGTATTTTCTCAGAAAGGAAAGGAAACACTAAATGGCGGACTGGTTAACGCGAGAGGCTCCGGAGATACGTGCTAATTATTTCGAGTAGTACATGGTGTTTCATGTCAGACAGGTTCTGCTCGTTGATTTGCGACGCCGATTGCGCGGTGTCAAGGGTACACGGTTCTCGTTCATGTGTGTGGAATGTCGGTTGTCGTGTATAATGTGCTGAGATATCAGCACATATTTAGGAAACCTCAATAGTCAAAATTAATTAACGTGACAACTACTATATTAAAGAAACCGTATTAAAAAACGTATATTAAAGAAACCTCATGTAGACAAAATTGGAGCCCCTATTCAAGTGTGCTGGCAATATCCAAACGCCGCCGCACTTCTTTGGGCGCACTGCGCCATCTGACACGCTTTCAATATTTCCTTTTTGGAGAAGCAGCTGTCTTTCAAATGTTACATGAACGAGCCTTATTGATTTCCCTTTTGCAACAAACCCTTTTGTTCGTTTATTTAATGAACGGAACGCGGCCGTTTCGCTAAGAACCCATGTCGGAAAAGGGATGGCACTTTACAATTCGCCCACGCCTGTTCCTTCCGAACCAATCAGGGCGTAATCCGCTCCAAGCCAGTTAACGCCATCCAAACAAAGCAGAGCGAGGCTACACGATCCCAATTAAGCCTCTAGATACCGTATGACTCCCTGCTGCTGCGCAAACAGTGAAAGAAACAGCGTCTGTACTTCACAAATGATCCTAAACAGGATCAGGAAAGGAGCTCTTGATTGATTGACTGGAAATATAAAAATGAAGGAGTTCTTGGCGACACAATTCGTGTTGCTGTATTAGCATTACGCAGTGCGAATTTACATTGTAAACAGCACGTTTGAAAGTATGCATTGGATTAGACCTTGAAAATGAGGAAAAACAACAACAACATTCTTTAGATATTTTGTGTATATTTTGCAAAGCATCGTTACATCCTGACACCAATTTAATCCTGTAGGTATTGGCGACGTGTGCGCGACCACTTGTGGCACTGCAATTGCGACGTTGTGAAGTCACGGGTACAGGATCGGTGCGGAGCTTGTAGCGGTTTGAGAATGGTGATATATTGCTCGGTTTCGCAATGTAAGACTGATTTCAGGTATGACGTGAGTTTTCATTGTGATCCCACCGAAAAAAAAAAGAAAAAAAAGAAACTCCGGAAGGCATGGCTAATCATATTAAAGATGGGGAAGAAATTTCAGACACATTTCGTGCTTCTAGCGAGCACTTCAGCGAAGAAGTCTTCGAGTACCCCGTCGGCATGAAAATGTTCGGTAACAGGTTTGTCTGTGACAGCTCCACAAACTGTTTTGGATTGTGACGTGCAGCACAGCAACTATGTTCTTGTATCTCTGAGTTCCACGAAAGCAGAGGCATAGGGGAATTATGGGCCACTTGTAACAATACCATGCACAACCAAATTTTCTGCGACCAGTGGGAGAAACGGTGTACGGCAGCCGCGTTACTGTGCACTGCATTGTCATCTCACAAGTATGACTTGCCACCAAATTGTTGCCTCCTCCGTGTTGCGCTTTTGGAGTAAATCGAAATTAAGACGGAGTACCAGGGCTTGACAGAGGTTACCGATTTTAGTGCTACGCCGGTGCACAAAACAAAACGCAGTTTGCTTCATCAACAAAAGTTTGCCAATGACCGGATAACCGGAAGTCCTTGAGAGGGCATGAATATAAGGTATGACCCACGTTTCTAAATGCCGGAGCCACCATCTTAGTTTGCAATGCTGAAGCTCAGGTTCCGCCTTCCAGCTCACACCCTGCTTTGCACGTGCATGATGCGCTGTCAATCTTTCCAGGCTTGATTACCACACACACCTCGTGAGGCTCGTTTTCTTGAGAGCGTTTCAATTACGCATGAGTAAAATAATAGACATACAGAACAGAAGACACATACACACGCGGCAACACACACAAAAAAGCTACATATGTACATGTGACGTGGCAGGAGCAGCAGACCCCTGATGGGTGTCACCCAGCTCCAATGTTTGTAAATAAACAGATATTTCCTCTTCCTCCTCCTCCTCCTCCTCCTCCTCCTCCTCCTCGTGACAGTCGTAGCTCAGCGTTGTGTATGGAGCACAAGTGCAACAAAAGTCGTGCAAACGTTGTCGTCAGGTACGGGTAATGCTACACTCGATGACGTGTCCGGCTTTCAAAACTTCTTCTCCGCCATGCAAACATAGTTATTTTGTTTTATTTATGTACCACACATACAATTCTTGTTATTGCGTGTTGTTTTCTGTTTACATTTCATTTATTATTGTGCTTTCAATTGGTTTCGAAGTCGGCATCTTGACAGTGTGAGCGAGAATATCAAGAGGTCACAGATGGTTAAACTGCATTCCCAAACGAGTAATTTTTAAACGCGAGAACGAGAATATGTAGCGTTTCTCGTCCTTGCTTCGGGATATAATATTTCCAAGGTAGCGAGCTATTTAGCGAGAACGAGAGAAATCGGCAGATATTGCGAGAAGTCACTGTCTCACTGAAGAAGATGATACAGGTCTCCAGCATTGTCGCCTGCTCCGAATCCTACCCGTGACCTCACGGCTCCGTGTCCGCACGGCGGCGCCAATGCAAGATGTCGGCCAGTGCCGTGTATTACAAGGGAGTCTGGCCATTACGAGAAGCCTAAAAAGGAGGCTCGACCTGTCAATCAAATTTAGGCGCATTTCATTGGTTACCGTTTTCCATGGAGGTGCCATGACACCAAAATTTCTCCAAAATGGAGGATGGTGCTTGGAACGGCGAAGCGGAGGCCTTGTGACAAAAAATTTCACAGACTACTTCAATTTCATACTGTGAGTATATATCTTCATGTACGCATCTGCAAAATGAGCTTCAACTTTCTCTCCGTCATCATTGTTTACGCGAAAATGGGGTGCTTCGTCGCTAACGTTAGGCCTAGTTAAGCACCGTGATCCCAAGAAAATAGGAAGGACGACGACCCTTATACGTAGGATTTCATATTATATAGTTGAATTTTATTTATACATATATCTTCTGCTCATTTTTGATTCGATCTACTTACATTACGTGATTTAAAACTTCATAGCGGCAGTCTTCTGCTACGAAGAAGCGGTTGTACCGCTCTCCTGGCCAATCACTTCTGCCAGCAACCATTTCTGCAATTCCGAGCCCTCACAACATGCCTCTCCCCATGCAGACGGTGTTGATAAAAGTGGGTGTAAAATCCGTCGTTTTGGTCTGTCACCAGTGATATCCGTTTCAATCCAAATCCATCAATTTCCTCAGAAATGGTGGCACCCAGTAAATAAGGGTGAGGTACAAGTACTGGATGAATGTAATAATAGACAACTGTATTTCGACCTGTGATTGGCTAGACACCTCAAAAGTGGATGGAGTCTCAGGTATAGGAAGGTCCCATTAATGGCCAGACTCCCTTTTAATACAAGGCACTGATCTCGGCGTCACGTTGGTGCACTAAGACGGAGGTGTGACGTTCAATCTAACGTAGGGTGTTTAGGCAGTTGCACCGCGTGAAACTGGAGCTTAATTTGGGCCTGTAATGCCGAAGGCATTTGCCTTGGGTGTTGCGTAATGCACGATAATGCACAAAATGATGTACGTAATGCACGATATGTCCACACACTACCACACAAAATGCGCAAAGAAGAGAGAAGAAAAAAGGTATGAAACTGCACCATTCGTAATTCAAGTACGTACACCTTTTCACTTTGTTATCGATATTACTTTCTCTTTCCTGATGTCACTGGTAATGCGGGCGTAAAAGTTCTTAAAGACTACTGTGATAACGGGGGATATGTTTAATGCTGATAAACAAAGGACGAGAAAGGTTAGCCATGATGGAGGTTTGATGGAGTGATAACGGATCGTCTAGAACACAAGTGTATATATCAGGTACCGCAAAGCGCGTGCAGTACTTATATGTGCATTTCGTGCGGCAAGGGCCCGGGACTTCACGTTTCATAGCGCAGCCTATATAGCCTGTTCCTGGCTTGAGCGGCGTCGGCGTTGTAACCGGCAGAGCGAACGAGGAGCGAAGCGGAGGATGAAAGCACGGGAAAGAAGCGTGAGGAGGAAAGCAGCGGGGGGGGGGGGAGGGTGTACGGCGAGAGTGAAGAGGGTGCGAGGAGGAAAATGAACGAGGTGGGTGCTACGAGAGCAGTCGAATGGACCACGTTCGGTCTGCGGCTTCTGCCTATATAAGCGCAATAAAATATTAACATATTAATATTACGAATATTATTAACATTTATTCTGCTTCTCCCGCGAGCCTTCGCGATATGCTCTGAGTTCTACAAAGAGGTTTTTGTTCCGTATTTCCGTCATATGTTGCGTTGCATACTGCTGTACAACGTGTTGTAACCTTCTTCATGGATCTATACAAGCCAGCCTGCACCCTTTCCCTTGTTTCTTTAGTGTTGTAACCACTGTATATATCTCTGTTAGCATCATGTCTTGTTTTTTACCATTGTACAGTGCTGAAACTTAATGCAGTTCTTTGACTTGCTGCTGCGGACGCCAAATGCAAGGTATACTGCCCTAGTCAAGCAGTGTTTGCTGCTTTTTGGCGTACCTCCTCCAATTGTGCTGTAGCGCAAAAGGAAAATAAATGGAAATGAAAAAAAAAAAGAAAAAACAAGCTCATGATCATCAAGAATTGGGATAGGAGTGCTACCTGAAGAAAGTACTACGTGTGGAAAACTAATAATAACTCAATCTCAACAGCTGTGCTCAAATTTTGCATTACCGACTATCGTAATCGTCCAGTGATTTTTTGCTGAGATACACATCTTGCACGGAAATAATCTGTTCTGGGATATATACTACTTTAGCGAACATTCTTACCGTGGTAAATTCGCCTTAATTTATGTTACTTAGTCAAGATCAAAACCAAATCTGCACGCACAATGATAGGTAAAAGTAATCTGAATACCTTGCCATGCACGGAAACGTATCGAGAGAGAATCACAGATGTGCCAGATCTGTATACCTGACTGCGTTTATTCCAGAAGGGTAGACCTTTTGGGCTTGTGGATATTCCACGCGTAAACTGAGAAGAGCTCAATCAGGAGACAATGACGGACAGACAAGATGAGGGACATCCGTTATTAAATAATGGTATACTTGAAGAAAACGTTCAGTATTGACTGCTTTTATTGCACCACTCAGTCTTTAGTTGCGCAATGTGCATTCGCCATCTTATAATAATTAATAACGCCCCACTCCATAAGCTTCCTCATATTTTTCCTTACAGCACTTAACCATAACCTTCCTGAGGGGTTTATGCGAGTTGCTTACGTAGCACCTCGATATCGGCACCAGTGTCATCCCCCAGCTGTGATACATAACCCAGCGCGGTGTGTATAGCACGGTCGATGGATAATAGCAAAACCGCCTAAACGGAGACACAAATAGCCTGGAGGATGTCCCTCTCCTGATACTCTCCGTACTCTGTTGCTGTTCGTTTCTTGATCTGTGTGCACGTAGTTTTACCAGTCACGTTCGGGTTCTGTTCTCGAAGCTAATGCGTTTCACTGGGCAGCATTGCCCACCTGCCGCTCTCTCCCCTCCCGAGATTCTATTGATTGCCTTTCGATGGGTCTTTGTTAAGCAACGTTCACGCGCTTCCGGAATCAGGCGACGTCTTTGGAATCTAGTGTCACATTTGTCGGCAGAGACACAAACGACGGTCGTACAAGTATTGAATTGGACAGCGGGACTCCGGAACCATTTAATGGCCAGGACTACGATGTGTAACAACTGGCGTCGAGTTAGTTTCTTAAGAGGGGATATACGGTGCGGGTTGGTCTCGCTTGGACACTGGATCGATGTCTATCGACTTTCGCATCCTAATTGCGAGTGTGTCATATAGACACGGATGCACTAAGGAACGACGGGAGTTCTTAAGTGGTCCCCTGTATTGGCTCACCTATATACCTGTAGTCACTGCGGTGTGAACGGCCTCCTCTTTGCTTTCTTTCTTTTTTCAGTCTTGGACGCTACCCTAGTTACAAGTAGTAATCAATTACTGACCAATTATTACCGAACAGGAAATTCTCAAATAACTGTTAGTTGCTAGGCTGCACTTACCCGTTAAGTCTTCGATCATTGCAAGGTTGCCGCCGTTTAGTTTCGAACTTATAATAGTACGTAAATACATGGATATGATGGCGAGCCCGTGTTGGTATCCTACAACCTAATCTTTTAGTGTTAATCAGGTTTTGGCGATGTAGATGTCTAGTATAAGCGTTGACGTACGAGGGGCGTTCAAGTCAAACCGAGACTTTTCATTTTTCGCAAAAGTAAAATGAACTTACAGGCGAGAAATTAGTTTTATTTTTCAACGTAATCTCCAGCTGCACTAATGCACTTGTCCCAGCGTTTCACGAGGGCTTGGATGCCAGCAGCGTAGAAATCCTTACCGGCGCGTAGCAGCCATGATCGGACCGCATTCTTGACCTCGTCGTCGCAACTGAAGTGGCGGCCCAGAAGAAACGCCTTCAGTGGCCCGAAGAGATGGAAATCGCTGGGGGCGAGGTCTGGACTGTAAGGGGGATGTGGCAGCAACTTCCAGCCAAGTTCCTGTAAGGTGCGTGTCGTGAGATGCGCGGTATGCGGGCGTGCATTGTCCTGTAGGAGGAGGACTCCTTTGGTGATGAGGCCCGACTTTCCGAAACTGGATGTGTTCATGAATGATAGTGTTCAACGTTCCCACAGAAAGATCAGTCTTTCGAGCCAGTTCGAGACATGTTATCCGTCGGTCCTTGAGGATCAGGCGCTCCACAAGTTGGGTGTTCTCAGGAACTCTGACACTGGGCTTTGAGCCGCCCCGGCCGGGATCGTCCTGCACTGATGTACGGCCGTCTCGGAACCGTTTTCACCACTCAAACGCTTTGCTGCGGCTAAGTGTACCGTGGCAATACTGAGCCTGAAGTCTTCTGTGAATTTCAGATGACTTTAAGCCTTCATTCACGAGAAACTTCATGACAATTCGCTGTTCGATGTGCGCGTTCACCTCGTTGTCGGCCATCTTGTCTAGCACGTGTCTTCTGTTTTGCACAAACTTTGGACCACTACGTGGTGAACGCGGAGGCCTGTCGCGTGTGAAAATGATGAAAAAGAAGTAACGGGAGCCATTTGTACACTCAGGAGATAGAAAGTCCCGGTTTGACTTGAACGACCCTCGCAAATTCGTATCCATTGTGAAACTTTCGGCAGTAAGTGACAATGCTCACTCGTGAGTGAATTGAAGAACCCGAGATAGCTGTGATGCCTGACATTCCTTGCATGGGCGTACCGAGAGGGGGCAAGCGGGCCGTGCCTCCCCCCTGGAGCTCCAAGGTCGCTTGTGAGAATAGTGCGCTGTTTATAGTCATATTGATAATTCTGAGATGTCATAATAGGAACCTCTGAACACCCGCACAGTCCGCAACGTCCGCCTCCAGGAAAACAGGTGGTAGGTGTGTGTGGGGGGAGGGGGGCGTTGCACGCCTGCCCCCCCTGGAAGCACCTTGCCCCTCCCCCTTGGAAAAAATCCTTGGAACGCCATTCTTAAAGTAATATACTCTGCGCAACAACTTCCACACTTAAAGACGCCTCGTTGAGACGGTCGCCCAACACTTATACAAGGAGTTACAACATCGTTGCTAGGGCAACCACATGTACATCGAGTGCCACTGTCTCAAGTGCGTGCTATCACGAAGCAACCAGTGCCCGCGCACTCTAGGGCATATTTTATTTTCCATTAGCCGCCACCCCGAAGTAAAAACCTGCTACTTCATCACAGAATGCTGCTGCGTCTGCAGGACGATGCTTTCTGTGAGGCTTTATAGTCGGCAAAGAGCGCTCCACCGGAGGATAGAAACGAAACGATGACAAAAAAGGAAGGGTAAGGAAAATACTCTTTCGAGTAAAAAGCCTACCTCCGGCACAGGGCGCATTAATTTCGCTGCGTACTGGAGGCATAAAGACTCTTGATGTGTGTGCGCAGGCACTCGGGTGATTCGCCGGTGGCAAATCACGAGAGCTTTATCTAAGGTACGCCTCGTGAGACATGCACGCATTGTTATTCTTTCGGCTAATTGTTGAGCAAGACGATGGAATTCTGGGACGCACGTTGAATAGGGGCGTTATGAATACTCATGCCGTGCATGCAGAGAGGACGACAAAAGGAGGAGGACGTGAGCTGCCTCTGCGTCTTTTGTCTATAGTGTTCGTCGAGCTCAAAGTACTTTCTTCGTTCACAAGTAGTATTCTGTTTTTCAACTGTCTGATACAGTGGCGCAGCAGCTAAAACATGGTAACACAGTGTTGTCGTTAAATCAAAATAGCCATGTTTAATCTAGGTGACAGAAAGATTAGTTGTAAGGATTTGTAAGGCACGCTCAAGAAGTTTAGGCACCAGCTCAACGTGAAAATGGTTTTGAAAAACTATCCTTTTCTCTCTGTTTTTTTTTTTTTTTTTTTTGCGGTTGCACACGGTCGGTCAAATAATTGCCCCCTAGGAACTAATATCGAGGCATCATCGCCTACGCAAAGGTGGTAACTCTGCCAATTATCCCAGCTTTCACTGTAGTACAGACAGCATCCCAATTCCCAATGAAGGCTGCTGAAGATTGGGTGGTTATGTGGAACAACCAGACTCTCCGGGAAAGAGGAATCGCACACCCGTACGACAATCCTCCACCCATGCCCCCTTCAGTCTCTCCCCCCCCCCCCATTTCCAGTCTTGGGAAAAGTCATTCTAAAAATGTCTAGGCGACAGTTGCTACACGAATAAGTAACTAAGTTACAGGTATTGCTAACTTAGTTACTCTTGAGTTACTTTCAGTAGTGGCAAAAGCATCAACTCAAGTCCAGCAACACGTATTGCAATTTCTGTGCTACACCAAACTATGCATAAAAAGTTGCAGCTGAGCAGAGGCTGTTGCCCAAAGTTTGGGTCGGTAAGTTTGTCCCACTTTATCGTGAAAATCTCCTTTACCCACGTGTGGGTGGTACTGGTACGCACGTGTGGTATACAGATTGCTAGGTGTTGTAATCAACGTTGTCTAAACGCAAAAAAAGAAAAGAAAAAGAGAACGAATACGAAAATGGCTTTTTTTTTCTTTGGTACCCTTCCTCGACGAAGAGGAACATTCTATCATCTGCCTATCTTCCTGTACTTCCTAAAACATTTATTACCACATGAAAACATTTACTAGGGCCCTGGGGGTAAAATAAATATGTAATGTGCGTCGACTGCTTTCCATCCGGCGTTCAAGTTCTTCAGTTACTTATGGGGCATCAAGTCTTTCGAAACAAAATAGACATTGTAACGTCAGGAGGTTGTCACTCATGTGATGATGACTGACGTGATGAAGTGATGATAGCTCCATTTGTTTTCAAATATCTGTTTCTTCGGGACTGAGGACAGTTATGTGAGTCACGAATATCGTTCAGCAACAGGTATAGTTAAAGGAAATGTAAGCGTTACCCGAAATTACAGCAAAACCGTGCGGTTCTATAAGAAAGTAATTAATGAACTGTAAACATAGCTGATGAAGCAGTTAGCGACTTACAGTTGAAGTTGTACACTCTGATAAATAATAATTAGTTACACTTTTACGGTGACTAGTTACGACTTCATTGTAAGTGAGTTACTTCCTAGTTCCAGAGTGCCGCTTCCCATGCCCTCTGTCCGCCCAACTGGCAAGCCCCAGCAGGCCTTCCCGAGACGACATTCTACAGTACAGACCGTGCAGAAAGGAACAACTCCAAGAATGAAAAAGTAAACGACGACACGTACAAGAAAGAAAATATGAGTTGCTTAAAGCCTTCTACAGTCTTTCCACGGACACACAGAGCTTAAGCACATTCCTCGGAAGCATTTCGGGCGCCGGGACTGGCGATGGAGGAATGTCTCCCATGGCGGCGATCTATTCTCTCATGTTCCTCGGCTCAGTCGGTGAGATTCTCCAAACAGGGAAATGAGGATGTTACTTATTTACGGGCGTCCATTTTGGAGACCGGATACAGCGTGTTGTGTCGAATCGAGGCACACTGTTATTTACTCAGACCTGCTGAGCCCACGGGACTCAATTATTTTCCTTGTACAATTCGTCCTTTCCGATCGATGTGACTGGGCTACTTGAGAGTCGATGCAACAGGGCATGTCGGGAAGTGCGCTTTCGTTGACCTTACAAAACGGCTTCATATCCCGAACACCTGGTTTACGACCAGTAAATTGCACGGACGCTCTTAATTGGTTCAACTACCAGCCATCGTTGAGCACACGCGTGCACGTCCCTTTCCCTTCACCACTTTCTGGCTATAGTCGTGACGGTGGTCCACTCGCGTGTGGCCAACACTGGCGAGCGAATATCGACATCCCACACACACATACGTACACGTACGTACAGAGTTGATAAACAACAACAACAACTTTATTCTGAGACGATGAATCGGGAGGTTCATCGCGAGGGGCGATACTCTGCCCCATTGATGGTTAGTTGATTACCATGATGATGTGGGACTACCGTCCCCAATTAAGGCTGACCATTGCCGCCTGATAGAGCCCGTGAGACGATTATGTTATGTTAGTTTATATTAGTCGAGTACCGTTCGCTCGAGAGTGTGGTTGTTCAGAAAGCTCCAGAAGTTGCGTAGTCCATGCAGCTGAAGTAGACTGTTTATGGCCCCAGAAGTTTGCAAAGGGATAACGGTCGGTGATCGATTTGCTGCATACCATTCTGCGGAGTCTCGACCTGTTTCTGCTACCGAACGCACACCATGAGAGTGTGTTGTTGTTGTTGTTTTTAAGTGTTTAGAGAGGTCAGCCAATATTTAGCTTGCTACTCTTAAAAAAAAAAAAGAAGAAAAAGATAAAGTTCACCCGGACCAATAAAAGAAAACACACACACACTCACCCACACACACAAAAAAAAACAGACACACAGCGTATGTTGTCACACCCAGTGCTGGATTTAGGGGAGGGCAGACGGGGCACTTGCCCCGGACCCTCCACCGCAAAGGGGCCCCAACCAGTAAAGGTCTTGTCCAAGGGAAATCTGTTTTGCATGCCTGAAACGCATCCCTGAACGAAAACTTGGTAAAAATCTGTCCTCCGTCCACGCATATCGACCCCGAATAACACATTGGATAGACATAGAATACACGAGGAGGCCCCCACAGCACAGTGCCCCGAGGCCCCCACCACTGTAAATCCGGCACTGCAATCACACCGCAAGTCACGTCGCACGGCCGTGGCATGTTGAGCAGAGGCACGATGTTGCAAAGGAAAGACAAAGGAAATGTACAGCCTGGGTAAACGCGACGTTTAGCCATATACGGTGAAGGGTATACGGTGATGGACGTGGCAACCGATAGGGAAGCGTTAGAAGCGTCAGAGAGTGACGGATCCACAGCATGCCACAAGGAGTGTGATGTGACGTCGTGCAGTCACTGAACCCTCATCTTCCTAGCGGAGTAGCGGAACGAAATCTTGATCCGACCTTGAACTTCGGGAGATTGAGTTTCAGCTGTTGAATCGAAGGGTGTACCTTGCTGTCGTGCAACGATGTGTGCACATGCGTTGTGCAACGAGAAGGCTTGAGGAGTAACAATTGTCGCCGATGATGGACTAACAAGCGGAGGTTGTACCGGCACGTCTCACGTAATCGGGGGGTATGTAGAGGGGCCTCTCTCCCGAGCATAAGGTGAGGTAGCAACACAAGATCTTTACTGGCCATTCACCGGGGGCTCACTCCCTTCTCTAGGATGTAGACCCCACTCTTTCTCTCGTACTTCCTCCGCGACTACCGCGCCCCTTTACTGCTCTCTTCCATCGCATGAGGCTCAACGTTGCCTTTACACCTGCCTTTCAACACCGTCTCGGCTCCACCTCGCCTTCCCTCTGCCCCACTTGTGGAGTGCACGGCGACCTCTGCCACGTCATCCTGGCATGTGGGCAATATCACCAAGAGCGTGCACTAATGGAAGCCTCTATGCAACGTATTGACAAGCGGTCGTTCAACCTCGCGAAGATCCTCGGACCGTGGTCGAATGCTGCCCACCAGATGCAAGGCCTTCGTCTTCTTGCAGAGTACTTGTGCTCCTCCGGTCTGGTGACGGCTCTCTGAAAGCCCCCACCGTCATCCCTTTATCCTTTCCCAACGCGCAATGGGGCAGTGTACCGCCTCAGTCGCGGTGAATCGCCCACCTCAGCATCATCATCCAGTGTGTGTGTGTGTGTGTGTGTGTGTGTGTGTGTGTGTTCATCGCACCTTCTGCGCGCTGAACTTGATAAGTTGCGCAATAAAATGAAGCCGGACATGGTCGAAGCCATTCTGGCAATCCGCTCAGGCTTGAGACGGCACGGGAATAGCTGCTTCGAGTACGACGTCCCCTCCCGAAATTGTCAGGAACATCGGAAAGAAGAAATGAACGAGAATGCGAAGCAAGCTCCTGAACATCATAAATGCAGGCCAATCTCAACATGTTCAAGCACTTTTCAGCGTTTAGCGGATTTTAGCGTCTAATCTTCGCAAAATTTGGCGGATTCTGGCGGTTGGCGAATCGGTTGGCTATTTTGGCGGATCGTTCGTCTAGAATTTTGGCAACACTGATCTGATACCTTCTACATGACTGTCTGCACAGCGACCAGTGAAGGAGCTGTCTTTGCCTGTACTTCTTCATAATTTGCTGTGTCTCTGTTTCTTCTTCCTTTTTGTTTGTCTGTCTTTGCTTTTAGGAACACCAAGCCTCCATCATGTCTAACGTTTCGCTTCCTTTCGGTTATCACCATTAAACATATACCCCCCCCCCCCTTTCACGAAAGAGGTCACGAGCTTTTTGGAGTGCTAGTGCAAAATATCGAGGTATGAGCTTTAAAACAGAAAACAAAGAAGCAGAAAGCAAAAATAATAAAAAAAATGCGTTATTTCGTACCTTTCTGAAATTCCAATTATTCCGACAACCAGAACTGCGCACGTCACGTAGTTCGCACCTATAATTTGAGCAGCACAGCTTCCCAAGACCCCCCCCCCCCCGCAAAAAAAAAAAAAATATTCTCCCTTGAATCATTCTTGACTATACAAGCAGCGATGAGCGAAGCTTACGCAGGAAGCACGACCTTTGTTGACTGTAGCCGACGAAGGCGTTACAAAGCACTCGCTGTCGAGCAAAGCCCGAGTCCCTATTCAGTCTTTCGAGAAAAGTCACAAGGCACCCGAATAAAAGACAAAGGGCAAAGAGAATACTGGTAGCGTTAAACAAAAATGAACGAGAGAAACACGATTCCTGAATATGCATATTTATATTGGATGCATGAATTGCACATTGGTGTAAATAAGCAATCTTTACTACACCAGCGGCAAAACAATTTCTTATCATTTACAGTAACATGAGAGCTATAATGACATCACACATGTATCATTTATATGAGAGCTAAAAAAAAAGAAGAAGAAGAAGAAGAATAATGCACCAGCGGCATGACCGAGCAAGTTAAAGCGTCCGTTCGTTGGTGGTAGCCAAGGTCGTGCTGAAGACTGGAAGGTGATACGTTCGAGTCCTAACACTGGCTGGGCCGTCTGAGGTCTTCCGGGAGACTTTCCAGACGAATACCGGCACAGTTCCCCATGAAGTTGGGACGGGGCGTACACTAACCCCCACTGTGCCCTCTTTTTGCTGCTGTCCTCTCTCCATCTGTCCACGTCTGTACGCCGCGAATAGCCACAGTTGCCTCGCGGCGATAACACGGAATAACAGAAAGAAAAAAAAGATGCAAAGACCCATAAACATATATACTGACTCGAACCAAAAGAAACATCTACCCACAACACGGACAAAGAGGAATACGGGAAAGGTGACACTTCATTACAAAAAAGTTTTAACGCATCTCTCGCGCGCAGAACGCCAGGAAGCAGCATTAACATAAGGTTCACACCGGTGGAGAAACAAAACGATTCCGCACGACTCCATTCCGCGAGAAAATTGATACGTTATTATGCCGAAGTGATGCGTCCCGAATACGGTTTTGAGATTGACAGTCACGGGTCCTGGCTCCCATCCATTTCTACTCCATTCGCGCCATAAATGTATGACCGAGGCAAATCCCCCCCAAGGATTCAAGCGCCTCCCTCCGTTGAACGACTCATATAAGACGATTTCATTTGAAAGGCATAACCCTACAGATGAACCAAGTTCAATAGTTTGAAACCCCCCTCCCCCCTTTTTTTTTTAGTTTACCTAAGTTTCTAACTCTCGATATGGAGCTGGGAGATCAATGCGTTTTGCGAGCGCATTATATGCGGATCAAGAAATCGAATGCCATGCCAACTTGGGCGTCCCTCTTGTGGTTTGCTCTGAGGGTGTAGGCGGGTAGTTCTCTGCGTGACTATTGGTAAAATGTTCGCGATTGGCGATCGTTCCTTAACGCAGTGCGCGCCTTACGAAGTATACGCCGACGCGGAACGCTCGAATGAAGATCGATTTTCCTGCAGCACGACCTAACAATGCTTCCTGTCATTCGGAACGTTGTTCGGTGACGCCCGCATACGTGAGGAGGTAAACAAAAAGAAACAACACCGTCTGACATGAGCACGGGTAGATTTCTAGGCCCCTCATCCGTAACCTGAAAGTAAAAATACGTACGACTATAAACAGCAATTGCGAAAAGCGGAAACAATACGCGGGATAAATCGTCAGGGAAAGTTTACGAAGATGAGTACACAATCGTCTGTGGCTCATCTCGTAGAGTCAACAATAAAATACAAAATAACCCAGTAAGATGCAACAATAATGCTAATACACACGTGTATCCACCCGCATATCACATGCAGGTGGGCCGTTTGCATACAAATGTGCAAGCCTGCTGATTTATTTTGTTACAGATTTACTTTTATTTTATTTTTTCGTATTTCTAGAGTCTCATTCATTGTCACTACATTTTTGCTGTTTACATATTTGTTGTTGTGGTTTAGTTACCAGAGTATCTTGTGATGTACTCGGCTGCTCTGTTGCTAACACCCCGCTACATTGACCTCTCGCCGAGACACACTGTTCGTGCCGACCCTAAAGCGTGTCACATCCGTACGATGTGCCGATGAGAGCCAACAAGCTCCAAACGACCTGTCCACAGCTGGGGTGGTGGCACGCTTGACTTGTAAACATATACCTCACGTGCAGGCACCGCTCATTTTTCTATTTGTATCTGTACTTGCTGGCTTTGTACTGCGGCCTCCAGAGGTGCTGCTAACACCCTCGTACATTGATGCCTCGCCAAGACACACTGTTTGTGTCAGCGTGTCACATCCCTACGCTGTGCCGATGGGAGCCAACAAGCTCGCAGCTGGGATTGTGGCGCACTTTACTTGTAAACTTGTCCTATGTACATGACGCAGTGTGTATAGCGCCTTTTATGTTCACTCGGTAGCTACTGCCTAAAGTGTGTGCCTCACCTGTCGTGTGTGCTCCATCCATTTGATTCCCAACACACCCGCATGACAACCCAAATGCAATGAGGTAATGTACCGCGATCCCTTCTGTGGAACACATCATCATCGTGAATTTGTTGTTAATGTATCGTACATAGATATTTTGTCATAAGTTCTTTTCTTCCACTTTCCTAACTTGGCACGAGATATAGATGCCTTTTCCAGCAAAGCTAGTATGACATCACACTACGCTTCAGCCTTCTAACTGAAGCGCGCAAATACCTGCTGTTGTTGTTTGTTGTTTTTAAGTGTTGAGAGAGGTCAGCCAATATTTGGCTTGCTACTCTTCAAGAAAAAGAAAAGAAAGAGAAGTTCACCCGGAATACTTGCTGTTGAGCAGTGGTGGCACCACACAACCAGAACAGAATATGCCGAAAAAATATTGACCAGCCTCGGAGCTTCGCATGCCTCGTAAACCCCTGCGTCTCTCATGTTTTTAATATAGCGTCGACCCGCGGCAACCAGTGCACACGCTGCTTTGTTCCTATAGGCTTTAGGTAAATACTGCACAACGGTACCCCTTCACAATGCCGGTGGCACGCTTCCAAGTAGTTTTATTAAAGTGAGGCGCGTCTGTTAATTCTCAGCAGTATTGGTGTATATTTTCGAGATAAGGCAGACATCACTTGTGATGCGTAATAGACTGGTAATACCGGGAAAGGCTGGCGTTCTACACGTCGCGGAGGAGAACGCATTATTCATGTACGCGCAAAGGGGCGAGCAGTCGCCACAACAGAGAAGGGTTTTATTTCTCATATTACACACACCGGGTTGCCCAAAACACAAAGCCTGCTACGAAGGAATGAAAGGAGAATCTTCACGTGGGTTGGGCCAGCGCGTATCGCATACCAATATCAGTTTCCAGTTTCTATTCTGCACTGTTCTCTACATTCCCTAAATGTCACATAGTACAGCTCGTATCAGAGTAAACTTGAACGCTGTTCCGGCCTGCAGACCCTGGTGGTGCTTAGTGGAAATAACTGCGGTGGGTGTTTTGGTCATCTATTTACAGTTAGATGGGGGGATGACCCTCGTTATAAAGCCATTGTGTACTGCTAGGCGTTCAAGTTAACGTTGACGCGAGCCGTACATTCTACTCGCGCGAGCCCTATAATTACTTCCTGGTCACGTTGTCTTTTAAAGATCCTCGTCACCCATCGTAATGAGAATTTACGCCTCTTGTACACTGCTTCCATGACATGGAGAAATATTATAAGTGAAAAGTTGAAATGGGGTATCAAGGTCACTTATGTGCATATTGGTTCTGCCTGTGACGCCACGCCATCTCGTAATGAGAAAGAGAGTGTATTCTATTTATTTTCTAAAATCAGTAAGAACCGCATTCTCGCGCGGAACACTAATGAGTTCAGTATTTATTAATCTCCCGCGTAATCATATAGGTAACATCGTGTTCTTGAAAATAAATGTATGTAAAACTAATTAGCAGAGTCATTACTTTGGAGACAGCTGGTGCTTACCGGCGCATAACCGTGGCAGACATGGCTGATATACTACAGACGATGGTACTCTCGGCATATCACATCATCCATGAGGATCCCAAGTATAGGTAGGTGTCCGCAAGATGGGTACACCGTCAGCTGGCACCGAGCGGCGAGATGGCGAGAGGACGCTTGTCAGGACGTATTAAAGCGTTTCGAGAGACCTTTTTGACCCTTTGGACCTTGACCTTTAAAATGAGAAAGCTTTTCGATTCGTGCCATATCGTGACTGAGGATGAGTGGTGGGTCCACTTTACCACTTGGAAAAGCCAAACAAGAAAGATAAACAAGAAAAACAAAATGACCGCTCTTCATGTCAGCGAAACCATAAGATTTTCGGACGCAATTGTGGGCAAGAAATCTGTTGCTCAGTCTGTTGTGGGATCATTAAGGATCGTACTTAAGCGCTACGCGGAGAAAAGCTGCACAATCACAACTCACCAGCTAAATCTGGTGGAATCTCCAAAATTTGCAACTGAAACCTGCAATTCTCCGGAAACGCCGGGGCTTGCTGACCAGTATAGTGTTTTGCTTTAGCAGGACAACGCACGTCCTCAGGCTCTGCACGCTGCAGAATCGTATTAAGAATTCCAGACATGATGCTACTGTGCCATGGGGACAGTAGCGCATTATGAATGTTTGTATCACGACGGAGATGACAAAGGGTGCTTTTTTGTGTAGCGAAATACAAATGGTGTTCACTTGCTCGCTTCTTTTGTTGTGTGCATCATCAGCAATTTATCTGTCGTTTTGTTGTGTGTGTGCGTGTGTATGTGAATGAAACACGGATCATATGCCGAAAGGCACGTGCGTGAGGAAAGCCACACTATGTCCATATCAACGTTGTAAACTTTCTTAATCCTGTTTTCCGTTCTGCCCCAGGCAGAAGGATAAACATATATTACTTCTCTGTGGGCTGGGAAGCCATCACTTGTAGTCTTAGCAGCTTATCAATGCTGTCCGATGTGTTTAGGTATCTTTCTGACGTCTTATTGCTACGTGTTTTAGAGACTTTGCGCACGAAGAGCTTACACCGAGGCTACTGTGATCGGCCCATGGACGCGCCTCGATGTCTTTGTAAAGCATTCTATCGACAGCGATGCTTAGAATTATCAGCGAATATACTTGTATTACACATCGAAATATGTAAGCCGTATGACTTAATAACGCGAAAGAGTTTTGCGCCAAACAAGGGCAGGAAGCTTTAGCAGAACGGAAGATGTTGAGGATAACGGTTCCGAAAACGTGACTAATCAATCGCCTTATTCCTCTAGTGGCTGACACTGCATTGCTTATCGTTCGTCTGACAGTTACCGTTTATATCAGGGAGTTTAGGAAATCGTTAGCGGCCTCCGATCCGATGCCGTACCGCACTGTCAGTCAATCAGATATCAGCAACGTGATGTCACCCATTCCAAAGTCACCATCACCAAAGGAAACGTTATTATGAAACTCCTACGTTTTCCGTGTTAGCGCCGCGAAGCAACTGTGGCTATGAGCGGCGTACAGACAGCAGGAAGGAGTGGGGAACGGGGGGATTAGTCTGCGTCCTGGGCCGACTTCAGGTGGAACTGTGCCGACATTCTTCTGGAAAGTCTTTCGGAAAACCCAGGGAAAACCCTCAGACAGCACAGCCGGAGGTAAGATTCTAACTCACTACCTCCCAAGTCTTCAGCGCGACCTCAGCTACAACCAACGAGCGGGACGCCTTAACCCGCTCGGCAGGTTATTAGACTTTTAGTGTGCCGTACGCTATCGCCTTTGCGTAGGTAAGGGATAACGTTGGTGGTTCTGCGCACGCGCAAATCATAAAGAGAGCTTCGCGCGGTGCGCAGAACCACCATGCTATCCGTTACTTACGCAAAGGCGATAACGTACGATGCACTAAACCTCACTATTATCGTTTTCGTATAGAGCGCTTCCGATCTATGAAAATTACCTAAGAAAACGGAACTCATACACGGTTGTTCGTAAATCGGAAGATACGTCTTTGTCCCTCGACATCTTTCCTTTCTTTTTCTTGATAAACATATCCCCCCCCCCTCGACATCTTGTAAGTCTGTATTTAAAAAAAACACAAAATGAAGTTCCACAAAGAGCAAATGTATATTCTGTAGACTGTAGCGTGCTATCTCATAAAACAGCGCAATCTGGCGGAAATTATGAAAGCTACTTGATACAAAATCCCGCTAGGTTGCGCCTCCAGATGCGCGCTCTCAAACAGCAAACTCGGGGAGGCATGTGGGGAAGAAAAATTCGCTCCTCCGTTTTAATCTGCGTAACCTAACTGAAGGAAGCTGCAGCCTCATACTCGGTAGCTGTAGGAGTGTCAAAACAAGATTGCATCTTCACGAAGCTCCCAGGCGTCTCTTCTGGAGAGATTGAAGTGGCGATTAAACAGCCCACAGCTCCGTAGACGAATATGGTTGATCATATCGTGGTTTTGTTGCCTTCGTCTCTCGTGTCCAGAAGCGTTCAGAAAAATGAAGCACGCAAGAGACTCGCCTCCCTAGCTTCCCCACCAAGGCGCTCGATCTTGACCTGTCTTTGTCATGTGGCTATGTTTGGCGAGTCCCAGTACACTGTGCCACCCCAGTAGCTTTGGCGTAATGAAGAAATAAAAAGAGAACATATGGATAGCCGCCTGCATTCCATCGAGCTTTTTTTCAGTACCTTCTTGCTGCACTCCAATCCCCGCAGCCTTTCAGCGGCAATGTCGTTTATTTACCAGAACACCTCTGTCGACAGCAATTTCGATAAGAACAAAGCGTGACGTTCAGGAAATGTCGGTTTCTATTATCTGTAGACTGGTGGGATGGTGTATCTGCATGACTAGGTTGTGGGCCAACTCAGTGTTTTGTGCACGGGTGTAAGAGAGAATGCAGGAAACTGTAGAACCAGCCGTGTGAGCCTTCCTCTTCGCCTACCCCTTCCCCCGCCCCCTTTCATCCATTCCCCGAGCAACGTGCCGCTAATCCAGGCAGGCTGACCACTCGAATCCCCCCGCCACCCCCCGCCACCCCCCTTGAGAGAGAAGGAGGAAAAAAAGATAAATGGGAGCTGTCGGTCTGTTTTGCGATTAAAATAGGAGGTGTCTTGAAATTTATGACAGTGACATGTACGTCTCATTAGAGCTGTCCGTTGGACTGGTCGTGGTGGAAACAATTCGTTGGGATGAAATAGCCAGGTAATACCTTCTGCACGAATGGTGCCGATAAGTTTAAGTTGCGCGTAAATACCAAGGTATAGCGAAACTCCCATAGGCTTCTGCGTCTTCAGAATGATGCCACGATAGAGACCGTAAGCGCCATCCATCCGTTGCGCGGACTACTACGATTGTAAATAAATGACGTCAGATATGACGTCCGCAGTATGAATAATAAGCGGTGCATAATTAGCCATGGCGCGTTTGCATTCGCGTACTTCGTTTGCGTTGTATTCCCTTTTCCGGACCGTACCATACTAATCACCCAGAGCAGCAATACCTTGCGAGAACACAGAAAAATAAATCATATCAGGTTTAACGATACCTATCAGTTCGAAATGCATACAGTTATTACAGGTTTTGACGAAGGGTACGTGATAACCACAAATAAACAAGAAGTTTCACTTAATGTCTATTTCTCACCTAGAGCTAAACGTATACGCAGACGTGTGCCCGTTACCAAAAAAGGAACTAAATACCGTTACCCGTTATTCCAGAAAAAAGGAGCTAAATACGTAACTCGTTACGGACATACAAAAGTAACGCGTTCTCGTTACTCACAGGTAACGAGTTACTTTTGTAGTGCTTAGCCGTTTGTATTTCTTCAATGAGTGGTGATAATCCGTTGATAATCCGTGGTCCGTTGCAAAAAGCTTCGCATCGTTGGTGCACAGCTCATTCGCTAACACTAACTCTATCATAGTCAGTCTATCCATGACGAAACCTTTTCTTTTTTTGTTTTCGCGGAGCCAACAACAGGGGATGCATTGTGCTCATCTGTTCACACGTGTTAATCTTGGTCTACAGCTTCGAGATCTGAACGTCGCTTCAAGTTTAATCCAAAAAAGTGTACGAACTCCGCATTACAATGCACGGACACACCGCCCGATACAACAATGCACGGACAAACGAGCCTACTGTTACACATGCGCAGTGGAGCAGGACCTGGAACCGTACTCGGGTGGTAGATGATTTCGTATATATGTAGTACTGGGGCAACAGATAGCTTTTCCTATATTTAAATTATGAATAAACTATTAGTACGTACAAGACTCATGCACGCGTCGTGATTTTTTTTACTTTGTTTTGTTTTAGGATCGTACCTGTGCTACCAACACCCAGGATCGCTCGAGTCACGGAGATGACAGTGTTGCCGGGTCAGATTTGTTTTTTTTTTGTTTTTTTTTACCGCCTTCGCTACCTGGCTAAATCGACCTTGTAAATACTATTTGCCACATAATTTGTACATAGTTGGAAGAGTGCTTGAGGAATTGGAGGAACATATACTATAGCAGAACCTATTTAAGGAGAAGTGTCCATGCTGCGAGCATGAACGCGCGTAATTCTAACACTTATCGAACATTTATATTAATCGACAGAGGGCGTCAATCATCGTTCAAATATGATTTTTTAATTATTTCTTTTTACTCCATAAAATAGGGAGTCGGACACATGTGGTACAAACTATAGTAGCAATTGCTCTAGCCGCCTCTGTGTGCAATCGACAGCGTTCCAAAAGGTGGAAGCTTTCGACAGCCGCCTCACCGTGTAGTGGGATTACCAATGCGTCGAGTCTATGCAGTCTTCTCCGCCGCATCCGCCTGCAACGTTTTACCGATCGCGCGTGTACTGCTCGCAGTGATCACATAGAGAAATACGCAGTCGTAACTGAGTAATTGCATTCGTCCATAAGGCGCGAAGACCGACGAGGCCTTCAATTTTCCCGTAGGGGGCCTCGGGAATTCTGCGTGCGGGCTACAGGCGTTCTTTTTATTGCCCCGTGTTATTCGCTGAATTAGACGGGTGAAAGACGTAAAGTGAACAATTCACCCGTGGCACGACAGCCACTAGATGCAAGCGCAGCAGAGGAACACAGTATCCTGCCTCTCAATAGTCTGCGAGAAAATTGGATTTGACCGGGACTACTTTACGCGAGCTTCTTTTCCGGATTTATCGGTTTTGCCCGTCGCTGTGGCTGCCTACGTCGTCCAGTGCAACGGCAAACACTTATCATTATTCCGCTGGGATATGTCCAGCTTCTCGGCAAAAGCGCGTTCTGCTGACCAATAGGAAGAACTGAGATATTGTTTATGCTCGTTACTACAAGCGGGGGTGGATATGACAGCGTTTCAGGAGATGTCTGGTCGTAACACTTACCAGGGGGAATTGTGGTTCGAACTCTGTTCGTACGGAGCACGGACAATGCAGTTGGTGAACAACGGCGGCACACTTTTTCGTTTGCAGCATGAACAGGGACGAATACATTATGGCGAAGTATGGGGTGTCTCACAGCTTGATGGGTCACATTCATTGCATCTTGCGAATACTGTATTGCACGCCGGATCGTTGAAGAAACCATCTAACTCTGAAATAAATCAATTATATCTATGGTGATTTTCTTCTTTTTTTAAAAAAAATATTGTGTTCATCTATATAACGGACAAAACCAGCAAAAGTATCTGCATGAACACAGCAGCTGAAGTCTTCTAAGAATGTCTCGTTTTTGAGTAATTATAATATTTGATTGTGTCGCACGAAAATAAGCTATTCTGTATTGGAATCATAAAGACCTCCAGGGATGTTTCGCGTGTAATGGGGCAGTGTACTGCTCTCCATTGGTGAATCACCCCATATCTTAGTCAGGATTTATTTGTTGTTGTTGTTGCTGCAGGGAAATCTTATCAAAAGCGAAATGGGACAATTTGACAATTTTCTTGATGGTGTGTATTCCGTTAACTTGGAGGTCCGGAGCTGGCGGACGACGCCCCTGCAAACAAGTGCTGTGAAGCCACATTGCATAGCGAATGCCGCGCACGGTCAGGTTTTTCGGTAAGATGCAAGGTGCTATTTGTTTAGCTTTCAGTGATCGCGCACATGCGAGACAGACTCGAGACGTGTACAGACACCTACATATGTTGGCAGGTAAACCACCCACCAACCAATTCACTGGGTTCAATTTTAACCAGTGTTCTGAAAACCGTAATCTAGGTACATCAGATGGATGTGATGTGATGTGATGTGATGTGAATAAAGAAAAAATGGGGATGTAAGTTTCGACGAAGGAATTCATCAGATGGAATTCCAGACAGGCACCTACAGACCTTAAAAAGACACTTTATACTATGCTTATACGACTTACATTAGAGTATTGCCCTCCAGCATACAAGACCCATAGTAGACCACACTGGGCTCCTCTGACATCACTTCAGGATGTTCCAAGGACACCAAAGGATGCTCTGGTGTTGCACCATCGTGTTCCGACGGCATCAGATGACACATTATGCTTTTTGGTGTTAAGTCAGCGATACCGGTGTTTACATCGGACTGTTCTGGTGTCCCTTTTCCACGGAAAATCTTCAGGGTTACTTCAAGCTAAGTTCGTTCAGTGTAGAGATAACTTGAAGCGTCGAAATAAGTGATCGGAACGCGCCTATTGGACAGCGCTACACAACGGAGAAAACTTGATGCGTCGAGCAAAATAATTCGAACGCGTCTATTGAACAGCGGGCAGCACCGTGCGCAGCGCTGTCCAATAGGCGCGTTCCGATTACTTATCTGGACGCATCAAGTTATCTCTATACTGAGCGAACTTAGCCTCTCTGATCCCGCTGCTCGCCCGTACGATTTCACGATTGTGTATTTTTCATAAGAATTATCACACTGACCACATTCCCTGGTCTTCACTCTTGCCTTCGCCGTGCCACGCGCCCTCAAGGGATCGAGCGCCCATTCGAGATAGAACGTTAAAAAAACGCAAGGATCCGCAAGGATCCAACAAACGCAACAAACGCAAGGATCCGCATGTGACTTTGTCACATGCGGATTGTCACGTTGTGAAAATGTTTCTTTTTCCTTTTCTCAATTTTTCCTTTTTCTCTTATTTTCCTTTATGTTTTTGTGTTTTTCTTTCTCCTTTTCTCTTTGCCATAGCAAGCGGGCTCCTTTTCAGGCTAACGTTTCCTTTCGTTTTTTAAACAAGCATACCCCCCCACTCGTATTATTCAGTTATCACTATTATTTTTTTGTGATAATGTCCAATCTCCCCTGTAATCTCTTAGGGTCCTGAGGACAATGCAAAATCAAACAGATAAATTTGCAATAATGGTTGCATCGAAGAACATGACCTCAATATTTATCCGCGACCACTGCTAACAGATATGCCTTCATGGGCATTACGGCACACTCATCGTTCCGGAAGAAGTTGTGCCTCGATATAGAAACGTCAGAGCGATTAAAAGAAACCATTCCGTTCTCTCCGGTCCCCTGTTTGCTGCTACTCTTCTGCCATGACAGTGGCTGTCAGGGACAGGTGTTTCATTAGGAAAGCTTCCCCGCCAGAAGATAGCCCGATTTCTTGCCATTTTATTCCTCCTGAACAATCTTAACAGGGGAATCATGTTTCTTTTGTGACTGGTGTCACGGAACGGCGTCATTTTGCGGCTGCACGCAGAAATACCGCGTCACTTGCAGACTTGTGCCCGTTACCGAAAAAAAGGAACTAAATACCGTTACCCGTTACTTCAGAAAAAAGTAACTAAATACGTTACTCGTTACCAACATACAAAAGTAACGAGTCCTCGTTACTCACAGGTAACGAGTTACTTTTACGTTACCGCAGCATACTTTCAGTTAAAGGAGCCAACAAACATGCCGTCACTTGTCTTCAACTCTTTATTAATGAGGAATTGCACTTCAGAAGAAGCTGATACTCGAAATTTGTCGTCCGTCCTTCGTGTTCCGTGTCCCTCGGCCCGTTACCATGAATGTATATCAGTTTGCCTGGACCTTCTCCCTTGCTTCCGAAGTGGGGGTGATCGGAGATTACGAAAACACAAGAAAAAACACTGGTTTTCGTGCCACCGATCACCAACGGTTCCCAAAAACAGGCGAGGGGCTGCGTCGTAATTTAGAGCGCTCAGAAGCTTAGCAAAGACAAGAAAAGGCTAGATGTCGAAACGCGTTTTTTGTAGCCATAGCACAATTGGTGGCCATTCTTGGGAAAGAGTGATGGTCCGAAATTACGGAAACAAGAGAAAGGACAACAACACATCCAGTGAGGGGCTGGTCACGCAGGTCAAATCTGCACGCATTGCGTCACACGGAGTGCCGAAATGTGCTCCCCCGTGCTCAAGAAAAGGAACGAGTAACGTCAGTAACGAGTTACCAATTTTTGTAACTGATTCCGTTACTATTACTATTTTTTTAAAAGTAACTGAGTCGTTACTTCGTTACCAAAAAAAGTAACCGTTACCAAGTAACGAGTTACTTGTAACGAGTTAGGCACAACTCTGGTCACTTGCACCAAATTTGATTAATTTAGGGCACGAATTACACTGGCGTCAAATTGGAACGCGATATGTTCAAAGTATGTTGGAAGTTCCGTTCTCCAAAAGCAGCAACACATGGTGCCTACAAGCACTTCTCGAAATTGTCACAAAGCGGATGGCGTAAATATTGTCAATACTAAACGCATTGCAACGAAGTGCTCTGTTAGAACAATCATATCAAAAGTTGATAACCTTCCGTACCTGGGATTCCAGGACGACCGTCCACTATGTCCCAATACTGACACGTTCGAACATTGATAGCATGGTCGCAGGTCTGAAATCAGCAGTAATGCAATGCCAGGAACCTGCTCGTACCGTATAAGGTGCTGGGATAGTTTATTTTATTTTATTTTGTGTGTATGTGTGTTCAAGTGCATTCAGACAACCAAGATTCATCCATAAGCCGCCCACTATAGCGTAGCACCTGAAGACAGTTACCTCACCATGTAAGACACCAAGTATATATAGATAAAAGCTTCACGAACACACGAAAGATGCGACGAAGATAGATTTTACAGGCAAGCAAACCGTTTTGCACATTGCAATAATTGATAGACTCCATTGTGCCCAGTCCGCAACTTTCATGACGGCGAAAAACGTGCCCGATACTCTGTTGTGCTCGCCGCAAAACCCTTTTACGCCCACGAGGACCAAACACAAGAATTGATCGGGTATTCGTCGAAAGGAGACACAGTTTCCTCCTTCTTCTTTTATTCTATTCTTTTTTTTCTCTCTCTTCAGAAGCGCACTTCATGCTGTTGCCCCTTTTTAAGACGGAGCAAAACGTGATAAGCCACGCCAGATGTCGCGAAACTGGCTTAAATTTCCCAGTGTTTATCTTCCTTTCTTGTTTCTTTGTGTACTCATCAGATTCTAGCTCTTAGTGGCTGTTTCCTTTCCGAAGCTATAGGTTTGCCAGAGGCAGTGTGGCGTCGCGGGGCTGCCGTATATAATAATTGAAGTACCGAATCAGTGTTGCTTCGGCTGACGCTGTGCCGCACCTATCGGGGCTTCGTGAACGTGTGATGGATCTTATCGTTTGCCGTATTTTTACTCAGTTCCTTTGCTGTTTCATGACGAGCTCAACTTTTGTCGCATTTAAACGAAGCACTGAGTTCTGATAACGATTGCCTTATCAAGTACACATACTGGAGAATTGCCACTTCATCGTCAAAATACAACTGTTGTTGTTGTTGTTTGTTGTCGACGTATTGTGGAATGCATGAAAGGTAAGCTAATGATCAAATGAAGAAAACCGAAGGGTGAGATGAGGTATACTGTAAAACCCGAATTGTTCGCAAGCACCGAATTTTCGCAAATTTCGCGAATTGAAAAATTTCAGTGCGTGCGCGCACGTGTGTGTGTCCCCTCCTCACCCGTTCACGTCGGGACACCGCTCATAGCTATAGTTGCTTCGCAGTGCTGACAGGCAAGGCAAAAAAAAAGGCAGAAAGAAACAAATAAAAAAAAACGGGTGCTCGCTTGATTGGAGAGAGCGTACAATTTAGTGTAGTAACGTTTCAATGTAGTGTTACTTGTTACTTAATCTAATTAGGTAATGATTGGTCAATTAATAAGTAAACATATAATAATTTAAACCCACAGCGAACAGTAACGCGAAGACGTTACTTGAAATTTCTGAAGTGTCGGCCATGTAAACTACAGGAAACATGTTATAAATACTACGTTTAACCAGCGGCATGGCCGAGTGGGCTAAGGCGTCCGCTCGTTGGCGGTAACCAAGGTTGTGCTGGAGACTGGGAGGTGGTGGGTTCGAATCCTACCTCCGGCTGTGCTGTCTGAGGTCTTCCCTGGGTTTTCCGAAGACTTTCCAGACGAATGTCGGCACAGTTCCCCCTGAAGTCGGCCCAGGACGCATACTAATCCCCCTGTCCCGCAGTCCTTCCTGCTGTCCTCTCTCTGTCTGTCCACATCTGTACGCCGCTCATAGCCACAGTTTCTTCGCGGCGCTAACACGCAATCAAAAAAAATACTACGTTTAAAAAATAACAAAACAGTGCCTGGAAGGACTCTGCTTGCTCTTGATTTCCGGGCGAAGTTGGGTTCTTCGATCGAGCTCTAATTTAAGTCTCGAAGATTATCAGATCATAATCAGCCCATCGCCTCCTCCTGACGCACAGGAGAAGTGGTCAGCATTGATAGCAGACGCTTATCCCTAATCACTGTTACTTTTGCCTGCGTGTGTCTATCTGTCCTTCTCTTTCTGTGCGCGGCGGGAGAGGGGGGGGGGGGTAGGCGAGGAGGCTGGATAATTCAAAAACGATAAATTTATTAAGTCATTGCAGTGGAAGTTGCCACAAGATACAACACTGACCTCTGAGATATTCGAGTACTTCTTGAGATCATGCAGTGGCTACTTTCATACCAGTCCTGTTCACCTATCGGCTCACGGAGCTTTCAGCGCCCTTAGGTCACTCACTAAGAGCGCGATTTCTTCCCAGCCCACAGCTGAACAGTAGGTTCCCTCGGAGGTAGCTTCGTAGGTTCCCTCGATTCTGTGCCACTACATCCAATGCGCCGTTACGTCCATCGTGCTCTTACATCCAAAAACGAGTTGTTACATCCACCCTGCTGTTACATACAAACGACCGTTACATCCAACGAGACTTTACGTCCATTTCTGGCCGATACATCCATAAGTCAGTACATATAACGAGCCGTTACATCCAACGAAAAATCGTACACAACGAGCTGTTACGTCCATTGCGCCATTACATCCACATCATCCACATACATAGGAAAGTGTGGGACGTGGTTCCAATGCCAGCGCAAAGAACGCAGGTGTTGCTGAACATAGACGCCTGTGTCAAACCTAGATGCTAACGCGGTACCTCACGAGTACTTCTTTGAATAGGAAAAAAAAAACTAGCTAAATAAATACAAAGAAGGGACCTGTAATACGGATTGACATTGATTTGTTCATCGACAGCTGCTAGATTGGTACAACCACAAAACGAAGGTCATTAGAGTATGAAGCAGGCTATTGAGTTCTAAGCAACGCGCATTTGTGGCGCAACGCGCATATTAATAAACTGTTAGGTGTACAGCAGATGGCTTCTTGTATTGTCAACGGACGACGCTTTGAAAATAGAGAAAATCGCAATGCTGCGTCTGCATTCCGGGAAGTTATCTTTGTCGCTGCTTTGTTGTCACTTTCATCGTTCGCTGCCTTCGCCCCATTCGTTGTCGTAAAGCCGTGTTGCCAGTGCTGGCTGCCAGGAGGTTTTGCCTGGGCTTCCCCCGGCGATAGCACAAGGCGGTACGGTTTCCTTGGAAGTCGGCCTAGGACGCGCGCTGCTCCCATTAAATGCCTGGCTGCCTGATTGCCTGGCTGACATCTCCTTTTCTGTGAATAAACATATACCCCCCCCCCCCCCAATTAAATGACGCGTTGCGTTGGTCGTGACGAGCGGCCCGCCCTCAGCGAGGCCAACCACGGCAAGCAGTATATGACACCAGCAGCTTTTTTACCTAATGCGCAACTATATTATTTCGTGAATATTTTGAGATTTGGGGATTTCAACTTGTGCACCAACCTCGTAATTTAGAACCTGACCTAATTTATTCTCTTACGACAGCAACTCTGTCCGTTACTTGTGAACATATCAAATCATAAAACAGCGCAATTTGACGGACTCCTACGGAAACAAACAAACGAACAAACAAACAAAAACATTCCGAGGATACGCCACGAAATATCTGTTACAGAGTGGCTGATTCCAAAACTGCATCGATGCCATATTAGTTAGGACACGAAGGACACATCCTGAAGCCGCTTATCCAACGAACAGATATGTCCAAAAGGCCACCAGGTCCACCGTCCGGTTACATCCAACGTGTCGGTACATCCATACCGTGCCGTTATAGCCAACGAGCCGTAGCATCCAATGCGCCGATACGTCCACCGATGGATGTAACGGGGCGTTGGATGTAACGTCTCGTTGGACGTAGCGACCCAGGGCCGGTTCCCTTGTATATAGTAAACGCCACGCTCTTTGCTTTTTGCCAGTGTTCCTTGAGGTTTCTAGAAACAACGTATACGCCTTGTCACGTGGTATAGTCCCATCCCTAGCATATCTATAGCATCTGTCATTTCTCCCATTCTATCTCAAGTCTTCTTTCAAGTTTAAACCCTGATTCTCCATCTTGCTTGCCGTCAGAGAAATATGCGAACGTGTGCGATGCTGACAACCAACGGATGGCTGTCCACATAGCCTCGTGCGCATGGCGACAAGAAAGTGTATGAAATTTCGGACACGTTTGTTCAAATACAGTTTATATGTTTCGCTTCTATTTCCGTTCCATATGAATCGATAAAAGGGACGTGAGCTCCAACGGAATGCAGCTCCTTAAAGCAGCACCTTTCGAAGGCTTCGATCGGCTACCCCCTTGCACACTGGCGGCGGGGACATAAGAGCGAAGCATCTGCCGTGCCTGCCTTTCTTTTCTTCCCGATGCCAAACATCTTCAGCCCACTGCTCTAATGCACACACTAGCACGCCTCTAAATCTGCTACCTTTCATGCTATTGTGAATCCTTACTGGCAGAGCTTCGAGCCCGAAGGTTCCTTTCAGGATTGTTGCTCAGAACCAAGGGTTAGTTACCACGAAAAAAAAAAAAAGAAAAAAAAAGGGGAGACGCGCACATCCATCAATCTAAAAGTAAGTGGATGCGTCGTTGTAGTTGCGTGCAGACAATTCAGATTCTGAAGGTTTTGTTGGGTAAACAACATTATATTTCCCTGGGATAATATTGCCATGATGAAACATTCATTCGGTTTCCAGAAGGGAAGTCTTACGTCTGCCACTTTGAAGGTCTGCTTGGACAAGAAATCGATTTCACGTACATTTCGCTGTGCGATAAGCTATGGCACATTCTGTTCATGGTTGAATTTTGAAGTGTATTGGTTTCCTAAAATTTGCGAGTTTTAGGAGAGAGTTTCGGCTGCTTAGACACGAACTTGAGCTCCTGGAGACCTGGACCACAGACCATTCAGCTGTCCAAAGGCCTCCTCCAAGAACTCTAAACATCCGACCTGTCATCTCTTTGTGTTCCCTTTTAATTCATCCTCATATTAGCCTCTTTCATGTGGGGTAGAGCCCTGCGACAAGCGCGGCGTAGCGTCTCATGTCATCATCACTTTTTCTTCATTCATTTATTGCTGCTGCTGTTGGTCGGTCGCTGTGTGGTCTAGCGGTATGGCACCGATGGCAGCCTTGCCAGAAAGAGCTTATTTCGTTTATATATATATATATATATAGTGAACGTTGAGATAAATGGGAGACAGAAGACGAAAGTAGGGAAAGTAACAATAAAGGGTTGATTGAAACTTAAAAGTTGGAGGCGACGTCTACGTTACGGCGGAAGCGCCGCTTTCTTCAGGACGAAATAGCTAAATGTGGCCACGATGCTGATAAGGGGCTTGACAATGACGTCACGATTGGTTGGGGGGAAATTCCCGCCACCAGGCGGTTGTCAATGGGGAGAATTCCAGAATGCTTTTGTGTCAGGTCGAGGAGTGACCTGACCTCGACCACCGCCACTCACTGAGGTGCCGTGTCCTACCACATAAAATACACTGGCTTCATCCCGTTGCTCAGATTTTCAGAAAGATACATAAAACAAGCACCAACAACAAATGCATGTAGTGATGACGAGCGACGAAATGTTCCACTTAGTACGTGTACTCGCATTAATAAGAATCACTGACGAATACAATATTCAAGTGCTCACAAGCTCTCTGCATTAGTGCGTTTACCGCTGCGTGCAGCGTCTTAAAGGGAGGGTCTCGTACAGCCGGGGCGATTCCGAAACTTAGCCAAAAGTTGTTTCACGAGTACTGTAGACGTACAACCGTCAAAGTTTCATTCGGAATAATCAAGTCGTTTTCGAGGAATTTGTCGAAACATGCCGTAATAGCAGACGACGAAACGTGCGCTTCTCTCATGCATACGTCACGTATGACGTCGGCCTGTGGGTACATCATCGTTGTCAATGTTAATTGTAACTTGCAGACGCACCTTGGGTTGAGTCATCCCCTTTGCTCTCGAAATGGGGACACCCAAGCATATACCTCCGCGAACGGAGAATGTAGTCCGAGCATTGACTGTGGGGTCTCCGATAATGTGGCGGATACGTGGAAGCTAAGTCACGTGTTTTCCTTCCGCGAGTATTTAATGCGGTTTTTAAATAAACACGCACTCCTTCCCCATGTACGTCGTCAGCGAACTTGATTTCGAAGCATGATCAGTGTGCAACGGGGAGTGTAATGGAAGCGCGCGTAATATATTTTTGGTCGGAGCTGTAATGCGACCGCGCGCGCCGATGGCCGGCGACTTCAGATTTGTGATTGTGGGTAGGGTTGTCCTGCGACTTTTAACTTGTCTCTCAGGATTAACATAGTTGTTCTAAACCACCATGCTTGCCACTTCTTAGAATGTGCATTTTTCACCTGAGAACTGAAAGGAAATGTACGAGAGTTACCGCGGTGCCCAGTAACTTCTGAAAGTCGTCTGCTCACGCCGATGCACTAGCGCGCGCAAAAGCAGACGATTTCTGTATCCTATCACGGACTTTCCCGCAGGGCGACGTGGCTATTCTTATTGTTGCCAACACAGATGGCGACATGCTCTGCAATCTTTATCATTTTAATTCGGTCATTTAATAACTGTGGCGTGTTTTGTCGGGTAAATTCGCAGTATTCCATTTTCAAAAAAGGACAATCGAATGGTACACTTTATGAGAGGGGCAGGGGGTACGAGACCGTCCCTTTAAGTGTACCTTCGTTCCATCCGGAAGCATGTTCCGTTGCAATGATTCCCTGTCAGCGGACGTAACACGCAAGCGCAACCGTAAGCGCAGCAGTGTGAATCCACTTTCAATAGGTGTCGCGGTCCTCGCAGTGGCCACATACTTTCCATGACATAAAGATAACATTGTACTGTTTTAGCAGTTCATTATCGTGCTCACTGAGCTGATGACCGCGAACACTGCAAGCCCGTACTGTTCCATAAGGAAATTCATTAAACGTAATGGTACTTTGGCACTAAATACAACTTGGTCACATCAGGGTACTTTTTCTTTGCGTACTGCGAGACATGGGTTGCCTAAAAGACAACACCGGCGCAACGTCGCGACAACAGCACGCGCGAGAAAGAGCAAAGGCCCCCGTCTCATGGTTCTGCCACTAGATCATTATGCGCCCGTACTTTGCGCTTCGCTTGTTTAAAGCCATCTTGCTACGTGTCTTGTCCGCAGCTTGTTTTCAGAGAGTTTACAGCCTGGCAACTGCTCATAGTGGCGGCATAATAAACTTAGTCACCAGCTGGTTTTGGTGTTCGAGAATACCCTGCCTGTACACGACGAGGTTCTTGGTAATGGAGCTTCACTGTAATATATACACAAAACGCTGTCGGCGCCGGCTTGTGATCTTGTAACGGCGTTTCCGTATGCGGATGCGCGGGGAGGGGCTACCAGTAAAATGCATCTGGGATGCTCGTGCCGACCGACGTGGGTGCGATCACTGCTTGTGTAAAGACCAGTCAGTGAGTTCTCGGGAAGGCGACGGAAACGGAGGAGAGGGTGCGTATTCAAGGGCTGCTTTCGGGGTGGGTTCACTGATTCATAGTATATCTGTAGTTCCTCACTTCCATAAAACCATAAAACAAAAACAGCCATAAAACAACAACAAGAAGGAAACAAGAAGAAGAAGAAGAAAAAAGAAAAAAAAACACAAGGTGGCGGAACTACGCACCACGTGGATATTTATATCGAGGGAATCGTTCCTCAGCCTTGCTGGTGTCAACCGGCCTTCACGGCGAATAATTATTCTTTCTGGGCGAACTCCCGAATGTGATTAATCTAATCTCCTGCTCCAACGTCACTAAATTAGATTGGATTATTCTCAGTCATCGAACACAAACGTTGCTTTCTGTAACGTGGGTGAACACGTGTTATAGAATAACTACAAATCATGTGCAGTTCCTGTTGCACCACGGGGATTCAATGGCTTTCCGAAAGTAATTTCAGCCCTTGACTTTTCTGTTGCACCAGGGAGACCTCCACTGGACTCCAATGTATATACGTATCTGTGTGTATCCACTGGACTCAGACTTTTCAAAAGTACGTATTAATGTCGTGGGACAAAATTAACACGACAGAGCTTCCCATGATGCAAAACCCGAGTGATTTGACGACCTCTTGTATGACACACACACACGTAAATGGGATGATGATGTGGTGGGTCTCTTGTATGCAGCTTCACGCTTTGCTTACGCATAGAGGGCGAGACAATCGTTGTGCCATACACTGCATAAGATCGCTACTGTGTCTAACGAACTCTTACAGGCGGTGCTGCAGTGCTGGTCCCTGTTCATCGAAAAAAGAAAAAGAAAAACGAATCCACATATCGTCAGCTATAGGCTCGTGGAACCACTCCAGGGAGAACAGGAAGCGAGAGACCAATAATAGCAATTTGGAATAGATTTACACGCGAACAATAGACTTTAAGTAATAGAGGGCTCCATAGACCTAGGTATATAGATGTGAACAGAGTGCGTTGACGCTTTGTATTCAGCCTCCTGGTACTCGACTCCGTAAGGATCTTGGCTACGATTTTTCGATTAGAAGTCGACGGGAAATTGTTGGGAAATCTTCAAACGTGACAAGCACAAGCTTGAAATATTGACAGAATGGCATAGATGCAGGATAGTTGATCGATAAACTCCATGATAGGCAAGCCTGAGCGATGAACGAAGACACATAAACAGAGCCCTCATACCGTGTTTTGTTTATGCGTCTTCGCCCATCGCTCTGGCTTGCTTATCATGGAGTTGGAAACATTGTCGATATTACGAGCGCAGAAACGTAACGCAGATGAAATATCAGATGTCATGAACGCTATTCCAGATTCATCTGCCGTCGTGCGCATGCTGGCGCAATCGACCGAATCCCCAACGCGTTATCAAATGATGCGTTGCAATTCTTGACGCTCAATAACTTGCAAGAGGTGCCAGGAGAGACTAAGCAATTTTACTATACCATTCCGGGTCGTTCTACTAGTAATTGGGGCGACGACGTATGCAAAATTATGCGCTCAATGTCGAAGAATGCATTTTACGATTCCGTGCCTGTGTACTAATCTTTGCATGAAAGGAAATGAGTCGATATGACGCCCCTTATTACGTCATTAACGCCTTTTTCGAAGCGTTTTCATCGAGCGCAAAATCATCGCAGCTCGAGCTCCCTCCAGTGATGAATGTTGTCAGGGGATGATTTATGTGCACCGTTGATATCTCTATCGACAGCGAGACGGATAGACCGTTTTGCGCGGCCTCGATCAGTAAAAACGGGAAAGATATCTCAGACTGAAACGATATCTGTTGAGATGATGATTTTATAGAATGACGTCGTTTCCCCGTTGCATTATGTTGGCGTTCTGTCAACTTATGCTGTTTGTTATAAGAAATTTTATTGACATCACGGATTGGCTGGTTATACTCAGCCAATTTGTTATCAGCCGATTAGTACAGCCGTCTAGCACACATGGCTATAGCATCACGTATTGGCTATACAATAACTATAAAATAGCTAAGCAATGTTTGTTATAGCTGTCTGCGGGGACACTGCATTTCAGGTTTATGTCCCTTTGTTTGGCTTTTCGTGTGTGCATGGTGCACGATGCCCTTTCGGAAGGTCAGAAACCAGAACGCCAAGCTATGACGCTTATCGTGTGCGTTTAGGAAATGTGTTTTCTTCTGTCGACATGTATCGGTACGTTGTAAACACCCGCTCTTGATGTTGCTCTTACTAGTACATTTTCGCTTCCACTGGTTAATGAGGTACAGCACCGGTAGCGGTTACTGGAACGGCACCACCGATAGCAACTGCGTGTGTGCATAGCGGGTAGCAAATAGGCAAACAAGAAAGCGGGGTGCCGCATGTGTGCCGTCTCATCGTTCTTCACACAAGCATCCACAGATCTGCCCCAGAGTTGTGGTGCTGATGTTGCTGAGTTGAGGGATGGGCATAAATACATTTGTTGAGTATTTAAATATAAATACAAAAATACGCTGTTGAAAGATGTATTTAAATACTCTGCATCAATACTTTTCAATATAAGTACTGAAATAAAAATATAAATACAGTATTTAAACACCGTAAATACTACCACAAATACTGTGAGGAATATGTCATCTGGAAGTAGAGAAATAATTCGATGATCATAAAAACATACCAGCAGGGACAATATCATTTGTTTGTTACATCTTGTGGGCATCCTCTGTTTGGCGGTAAAACCGGATTCGCAAAGAAGCACAGCCTCTCCAGGAGTGCCGATGATCAAAGGCTTGTATTAAGTTTGACGAAGATGCTTCGTACAACAAGGTACTCGGGTAGCCGCGACCGTTGTACGCAACAACGGTGAAACATTCGTGTCTAAAACGGTTTGTTGCATGAGCATGCTAACGAAAACACCCACCACTGCTTTGCCCCTCTTCCCGAAATGTCAAATGCAGGGTAACTTTAAGATATGAGTCAGTGTGTTGTGTGTTTAGGAGTACTTATAAAGTATTACAAAAACAAATACCGAAAATTTTGTATTTAAATATAATTATAAATACATTTTTCGAGTCGGTATTGAAATACAAAATATAAATACATCTATTGATATTTTAAATAGTATATTAATTACAATGTATTTAAATACTGCCCATCACTGCGATCACAAAGCGACGCTCTTCACTCCTCTTCTTTCCTCCTCTCCACTCACTTCCTCCTCCTTTCCTTCTGCGCGAGAAAAAGAATGCAAACGATCAAATAATGTTGGAGTTGGAGTTGGACGGACTAAAATAATGTTACTAGATTAGTAGACCGTTGATAACGTGGTCTTGTGCATGAACAGACTCAATAGACGCCAGCTCACCATATATATGATACGATGGTAATGGTCACCCAAAATGATGCGGTTAACGTCGACCTCGTGATTACAGCACAGTTCCGCCCGTATAACTGTGTCGTACCGACACATTCCCTATGTGTCCTCGAACTTGACCTTTTCATCATCATCATTCTCACCTTGAACTTTGCAGCTGACGGAACAGCAAAGTAGTGAGGCGCTTTTCAAATGCCTCCATCACCGTCAACTCCACCTTGAATCTTGATGCATCCCCGTTTCCAACATCGACACACAGACGCTCTCGTGAATTTGCTGCAGTGTTCGAACCTGACATCATCGACCCCAACACTCGCAAACACAAGCGGGGGGTCCTCAAAATGAGACCCTAACGGATATCCGGACGTATAATATCTGGGCAGCTACACCCGCGCCTGCCTGTCGAATATCTGCCTATATATGAAAGGCGCGTTTTTTCTTGAGGTTGCTAGACTCGGAGAGCACGTCCGGCAGTTTCCACCCGAAATCTCTCTTTCAGTGGCACTCCGTGGGTGGCACAGAATACCCAGCGGCTTCCGATAAGCATCGTGAAAAGTGGCAGCTCTGCGCCGTCCTCCTCCATAGGAGTGAGATGACATGATCATGATGAATGGCCACACTTCATGCACCCTTCGCAATGACGTCCATCCCATAGCATTCCACTCCTTGCGCAGAGAGGAATCGTTTTGTCCGCCCAGCCAACGCCGATGACTGTTGCAGGGCGTGCGGTGGCTGTCCCGCGAGTTGAATAGCGGACAAGGAAAGGCATCCGATAACACGATGTCCAATTGAACTGTCGTTGCTGTTCGAGGATATGACTAGAGGCTAAAAGTAGCGCGCTTGAGTGCGGATTGATTGATGCGTTGCAACTTGTTTGTATGTCCATTATTTAGCTTCGGGGGGCGCGTCTGTCACGTGGTGGTGGTGGTACAATGTTCGAAGGAACAGGAGTGAGGTCTGTCACGTCAATATCGTTAACACATCGTAAAAGAAGTAAATATGAGGCAGGAAACAGTCAGGAGAGAGTAGAGCACTGTAGGCAGTACGGAAGGATAAAAATGGTGATGGTACATAGTGTATTTCGTGTAAATGTTGGAGGGATATCTTCCAAGCTGCTACCACACGTGTTCCGAGTAATTTCGGAATACAGATCCACGAATAGTAGTTGGCTCGGTTTGGTAAAATAAAATGGAGAATGTGGCGCTTATAAAGAGGGTCCGCTACTCCAGTTGCGTGATTGAGACAAGAAATGTAAATAGAAGAACAGACACACTAAAAGCGATGGACACGGGAACTGCAGAAATTACGTTCTTGGTGGCGCGAGAACTACCAACTTGGTGTGTGTAAAAGGCGCCTCTTGACGGTGTGGCAAGCTAGTCATTGTTACTTTGAAAAAAAAAAAAAAAGGGATCCGAGGATATTACGCAAATAACACATTAGGTAACACTTTAATCGAGTAACAGAACACGTGCGCCAGTTTCGGTAGCAACAGTGCAGTGACATATTTATTTACAATTTTTTTTCCTTTTCTTTACTTTTTTATTTTATTTTATTTTATTTTGTCATAATATCACGCTGAAGGACATTCATCCGTTCGACGAACCGATATCAGGAACGTCTCCTATGCGCCAAGGAGAGCACAGTTCCTCTATCTCTTTGTAGATTTGGGAAATGAAAGTTGCAGCGTGAAGTGGAAGAATGCCTATGTAGACAAACCACGAGATGCATCTACCTGAGGCAGTAACCTTTAGGATTAAAAATTTCCAGGCGGTACACATATGGAACCGCCGTTGAGTTAGCGGACATTATATAGGCAACGGTAACGGCGACCGAACTGTCCGAACAGAAACGGTATACTACAGAAAATGGAGCTGCCAACGGTGACAAAAATTGAAGCGCATACCATGGTAACTTAGAATGGACCTTCTAGCCCACCATACGCATACCAACATCTATCAACGGGAACCGAAACCGGAACGACAACAACACATAAGTGGGGTTGGGGGGGAGAGTTAGCCAGGTGAGGTGAGGTGATGGGTGAAGATGATCGAAGTCAGTTTCGAACACCGCTTCACATACGCAGCACTAACCTAACAGTCACGGTATGGACCCCTCATGACCACGTTGCTTCATCGGCTGCGGCTGAATGTGGCACCAACTCCTCTCCTCCTATTTAAGATGAATCAGCACCCATCACCTCTTTGCCCAACGTGCAACGTAGAAGCCGATGTGCCACACATCATCATTGCCTGCCAGCGGTACGAAGATCACCAATCGAGTCTCCGGCACCGCCTTGCTCATCTGGGCTACCGAGAGCTCCCCCCCCCCCCCCCTCGCGGTGCTACTTGGCCCTACTCAGAACGCTGAAGTCACGTCTGCGCTGACACGATTCCTTCGGGAATCTGAACTCCTGGGCACCCTTTGATACGTCCTATGCGCAACGATTAGTGAAGGAGCTGTTTCTTCTGTATTTTTTCATAATTTTCTGTATCCCAGCTGTTTGTATCTTCTTTTGTTTGCTTGAAAGCTTTAGGGAATAGCAAGCCCACATCGTGGCTAACCTTTCCCTTCCCTTGTTTTTACTTTGCATTAAACATACCCCCCCCCCCCTTCATGACCAGGTAACGTCTGACTTTACAAGGTGTAAAAGTCACAATATCAATTTAATTCAGCTAAACCACGTAGAAGAGACCAGCGTCCCTTACAGGAAGTCCAAAAATGACAACGGTGTTTATCGGTGCTGCATTATATTAGCCTAGTGAACGGTGCCCCAGTAACGTTGCTCACCCGGTCTCGTAGAGCCTATCTTACATTTTACTACACATCACAGTGCTTGGCCACAAATAGAAACCAATGTGATCGGCTGGTAGTCAATTCTGGTAATATCCATTACGGTTATACGGTAACATGAGTGATTTTATACTCTTCGTTTTTTTCTTACGTTGCTGTTGATGAGTTTTTGGACATAGGATCCCAGCAGAGCACTCTCACACAATGAAGGCATGTTTCTTTAGAACTTCTTTAAGTCCCCGGGGCTGTATACGGTTCTCACCAAGGCGATTTTTTTTATTCAGTGTTAGCGCCGCGAAACAACTGTGGCTTTCAGCGGCGTGTCGATGTGGACAGATGGAGAGGGGACAGCAGGAAGGAGGGGCTGCACGGGGATAAGGCGAAATTACTTGTGTGCTGTCTCCAAAGCACCACCTAGACAAAACCTAAACTCGTAGCTCTATAGCAGCCGTTTCATTACCGTAAACAGTAACGGAAACGAAACAGAAACAAAATTGAAAGGGAGGGTATCAGGAACGCAAAACGGAAATATTTCAGTAACGAAAATGGAAACGGTAACGAAAATACACGGGTTACACTTCTCTGGCTGAAGCGCATTTTGTGCAGTCCAATTGCACCGGTGATCAAAACACAGCTATATAGCTATTATGAGATGAACTATAGATTGCGATAGGCCGGTTCCAACATGCGCCCGTGTCATCCGTGGTGTTCATTTCGTTCTGGACTTCAAAAGGAGGTTCGGTGCAAACTGACAATCTTCTTCGTGCTTTACTAAACAGCAAAACTACACAGCGGTATGCAGTGCCCTCGTGTGGCATACTCCGACATAGAAGAGGGTTCCCAGTGCCATCATCTCGTGACCACTCGCCCAGATGCTATATAATCTTTGTTTTTGCATACCAGGAAGCCCTGCCTCCTTCTTTCTAATTCTGCAACGGCTACTGTGGAAATATTTATAAACTGTCAGATCTTTAGCTCTCGTCACACAGTTCCACACGTATGGGGACACAAATCCAGTTATCGTCATGCGTCGGTATAAAGTGCGCGTTCTATTATATGCGTCGTCTTTTGTGAGAAGACAAAGATCATGTGCATATAACCCTTTCATACGCGTTTCTTGCTTGCTTGGTTGATTGAATGAAACATTTCGAAGTGTTGGGTGAGTTTTCAAAGGGGTGTGAACCATCCAACTGCAATTTTTGTTGAAACCTTTGAAGTATAGCCGATTAACGTGCGCGGATACGCTGAGCAACTTCTTATGACAGCGCTCATTTCGTCGTCCCTGTAGCCAAGTACCATTTTTAAATGTTGTGTGTGTTTGGATCCCTTTTCTTTCCTTAGTTTTTTGGGCAACTTGCCGCCTTTTCCGGCAGGCAGATCGCTTCGTTTCGTAAACGTCGTACTACGCCACTGTAGCTAGAGTAATCGATTTTAAAATGCCCACCTAGGGTTCATCACAGTCAAAGACACGCCCCACTTCATTGCGATGCGAGATTGCTCGTTAAATGATGCGGAGAATTGCTTCCATTGCGCACATCGAAGCATTGTAGCATACGTACCTGTTTGCCTGCACTGAACTTGCTTTAGATTATAGTCTGATAAGATCGAAAGTACCTTCCCACTGAATTATAAAAATACAGACACCGTATTACTAGCTTCCCCTTTATGTAACGTTAGAACAAGAGACTTCATGGTCAGGGCGTTGCTTTCTACTTCGCTGGGACAAATGTTCTTGAACAACAACAGTTATATTCTGGCGATGAAGTGGGGAGGTTTTCAAGGGAAACGTTCTTGAATGTGCAATGGCTCTATTGTGAAATGAAAATGAAATAAAACGGAAAGCTAAAGTCTGTTAAATGCGAATACAGTGAACGCCTATAAGGTACATTTTTCATTAGAGAGTTTTAGTGCATCGTACGCTATCGTCTTTGCGTACGTAAGGGATAGCGTTGGCGGTTCCGCGCACGCGTAATATACATAAAGAGAGCTTCGCGCAGTGCGCAGAGCCACCACGCTATCCCTTACGTACGCAAAGGCGATAGCGTAATGATGCACTAAAACTTACTATTGACCCACCGCTGCATTACATTATTCCAGGGAGGAACTTCTATCATCTGTGGTGTGGTCTCTGTGTTCCTGTGATGTTGTAGTGGCTGCGGTATACTTCTGTGTATAGCGCACGCACGTAAAAAGGACGTGCATTCTATATCTGCTGCCTGCAGCAACACGCGAATGCGGAGTAGCAAGTCTATGGCCAACCTCTCCGCGTATTCCACTTTACATAATCCCCAAACCTTCTATATTTTCTTTCGGCGCATAAACTCGATAAACAGTGCACATCGACAAGACAGGAAAAGAGGAAGAAAAGAATGAACCAGTTGCGAATACACTGCGCCTCGGTCGCAGCTGTTGCATCCCAAAGAAAACATTTTCTCGATTCTTCTTCACACCATGTTTCCGAAAACATGCAAAAGAAATTTCATTCCATGCGAATCGAGCTTTGGGTATGCACCCCAACATACCGTCGTTTTTCCCACTTCATAGATGTGGGCCGATGCTATATAGTGAAAGCAAAGGACGAGACCGTTCCAGTCGAAAACGTTGCGCTTCATGATCACACGTTTGTCTGCCGAGATTGTGACAAGCCAAGAGTGCCGATGTGGAGGAAGGCTAAACTGCCCCGTGGCATACGTAGAAACAGATGAGTTGCACAGGTTGCTGTTGTATAGAAGGGGATTTTGTGTACGTCTGCCTAGTAAAAAAAACAAAAAAAAAACAGCGAAGTTTGGATGGTGTGAAAGCGAAAATTATCCACTAAATTTGTGGAGACGAGGTTGAATATGTACAGCCCAGGACAACCGAACGTTAGACCAAGATCAGCTGAAATGTCGACGTCTCGGCAACCGGTGAATTGTTACGTAAGTGGGAGGTAGGTACCCGGGTTCGAATTCGGGTGCCGGCTGTGCTGTCTGGGGTTTTTCCTGGGTTTTCCTCAGACGCTTTCAGACATATGTGGGCACAGTTCCCTTAGAAGTCGGTCCACGACGCACATTCCCCCAGGGCGTCAGTCGTGATGTTGTCCACATCTGTGAGGCCGACAACGGCGAGCCGTTTCACCATCACCACCACCACCGTTAAGTAAATGCGTTCTGGCATTTTAGGTTTCTCGGCAGGATGCACCTGGTCAGTTGAGGAAGGTCCAATCCTAGGAATCGTTTATATCAGTGAAAGAGGTCAGAAGAAAAGTCCCTTCGGGCATCTCGCAAGGCTACTCATGTTTCAAATTCCCGGGAGTGCAAGCCTGCAGGACCCGAAACGCGAGACACTTTTCCTCAGGGAACAGAAAGTAAATCCTGATTTCCTGCTCCAGCATAGGAAAGTTGCAGTTCTTATTTCGCTTTCGCTTTTCTGTTTTCTTTTTTTTATGTTCTTATTATCTATTTTGTTCTGAATTAGTATGCTCGTGAAGTGTGCCGAAGTGAACGCGTCCCTCTGCCCCAGCGGAACTAAAAGGAATGTCTCCACATCATTAACATTATACGCTTTAGGACCTGTCCGATGGTATCTGGTATTTTTTGTGCTCGGCGTGTAGAAATGATTACGAAAGAGAATGGGAGAAAACAACAAATACATAGTGGCAATCGCATGGGGAGCTTCACCGCTGCGAAGAAAGACAGGTGTGGAACATGTACATGTTACTTAATAATAATTCGGGGCTGTACGTCGCGAGACAACTGCGTTTTCTATATTACTTGAACGATACCATACAACCTTGCGTTCAATCGTTGGTGTAATACGATGCTCACTCTTGGTAGAGCTTTACACTATTTGCACTACTTTTTCCCTTCTTTTCCTCCATGCACGATTACTGTTGCAGCGCTCTGAACAAACTATTACAGAAAATTATCTGTTTGCGCCATACAACGGAAGGTGGGGGAAGTTGCAAATTGAACTTGCTAAATTAAATTATGATGAAATCACCTATCCTATCTTTTTGTTTTCTTTGTTTGTTTGTTGCCGTTGGCAACTATGATGCAAATTAACTAACCTACGTCTGAATGTACTGACGAACGGTTGTTACGTTTTACGCACCACAATAAAAACAGAAAATATCTCGATCGTTTCATTAGAACTATTGTACCATCTACACAAACACACAGGGCAGCTGCTTATAAGTTTGATTGTTTCTCGTCACAATGTCAGCATGGCAACATGGAAAAGTGTCGCAAGTCATTTCAGTGATTTGCTTAACTGTGAGTGTGAGTGTAAGGCCACAGCGTGACAGGGCTTCCAGCCATGACATGGAGACAGGCTGTTGGGCAAATTAACCGCGACGGACGAACGTCACGAGAAGTGGCCAGACGGGGCTCAGACTGTCTGTCGGGGCTGTGAGGGCGAGGAGGCATAAGGACTCCTGGCGAGGCCTAGCGGTAACGGGTGGTGGTGGCTATAGTATACGGCGGGCGAGTATAAGGAAGGTTTAAAAGTAGAGTAAGGGAGATTGGAGGGTGGTGGCCGGCGTCCAGTTGTTTGGCATCGCACCTGCGGCCAGCGTTACGATTGTAGCCACGATGAGATGGGGCGAAAGTTGGCAGTTGTTGATCATGAATAACATTTGGGGTTGACAGTGGGACTGATAGGGAGCCGAGCGCTAATCCCCGAAATGTGGATGCGGGCGACGAAAATCTCGTTCAGACGTTCTACGTAATGCAATTATGCTGGTGAACAAATTAGAATGGCGCAAGCGAGCTGGTGTACTGTAGAAAGAGGTAATGTTTGTTTGAGTGTGAGGAACACACAAGACATTGAGGACGATGGTTGAGTCTTGTGTTGTCCTCGTCGACTTGTGTGTTCCTCAAACTCTTGGAAACGTTGCCTCTTTCTAATTAGGTTGATCCCACGGGGATTTACACGTGCACGTTTTTGCAGCAGTGCCCTACTTCGTTATTATTATTATTACTTTATTATTATTATTTTAATAGGCTGACTCACCTTACGTGTAAATCTACTCCTAGTTATTACTATTTTCTTTTCTTTTTTTCGTTTTACACCTGCTCGTCAAATAGCGAAACGCAAAGCTTCAGGGTTATCTTCATCATTGTGAAACGCACGAGCAGGGCGAAGAGAAGAGAAAAGGTAAAGGTAGCGGAAGAGATTCGCGAGGCAAATGCTCCACAATACATAATCGCCATAACGACTATACAACAACACACACACATACACTAGATGATGATGAGGTGATGAAAGGTATATACTAATCTTCTGGAAGGCGATCACTACAACCCTCGTCGTTAAAGTTTATCTTCTCTTCCTAGATCTTCTTTCGTCGGAATCGCTCACTGAGCGGTGGTGGTGGTGGTGGTATGATGCTCCAAGGAAGAGGAAGGAAGGAGTCACGCGCATAAGCCAATACACTGTAGCTGATTTACTATTAGAGACGACTGCGTGGACGCTGCATAGTGGCGGCACCTTCAGGACGTCGTCAGAGAATGACAAACCGGTTGTGGACGGAAATAACACTTATATTCGGAAATAACTTCTCAGAATCTTTACTCCGATATAGTCGAGTACACAATAACACGTGCTACATTACGCAGTGACGCTATAAACGTGTCAAATTTCTGTACATTGTGCAACACCGCTGGAACCTTCAAATGTTTATTGGAGTCCTGGTGACTACAGGTTTGCTCCAGACGCTTTAATGTTATATTCTGTTTTCCAGTTACCCTTGGTGCTCCTTTCGGTATTCTTTTTTTTTCTTTGTGTCATTTCATCCCGCTTTTTTTCGGCATAGCACAGCCGACTGAGGACACCTCAACTGTTCCATAAAGCGACTTGTGTTTACCTCATTTCACTTCGTCCTCACATTTATCATCTAATGTTACACATGTAATGGGGTATGGTACTGCTCCTCACGGGTGAAACGCTCCACGTCATACTCATATAAGTATTATACACAGCGCAGTAGACAAGGACGGTGTCATTTTGTCTCCGTCCTTGTCTACTGCGCTCTGTATTATAGACGTTATGTACCAACAAACCCAACATGCTACCACTGTCATAGTCATCATTTGTCTTACAGTGTTGTGCCAAACTCTCACTCGGCGATATAACAAGGGGCAAAAAACTCTTCCTGGAACCCTAGCGTCGATATACTCCAGTGCGAAGTAGCTTGCGCCGGTAATACCGAATGCCGCTATAATCGTGCCAGAATAACCTGCAACATTATGAGACGTGGCGAAATAACGTCCTGAAATTCGCGCCGTAAAACGGATTTTATTCGCTTATTTCATCTGCATGAACTGTGTATGTCATTTTGCGCGAAAAGTTAATTGCAGTCTAAACCCGAGGAATGTTAATGTTGAACGATATAAACGACCCATTATGTACCATTAGGAGAGCAACGAGAGTACTCTTCGCAAATACGAAACAGAAATTGAGTTACCGCTAGCCGATAAGGTGTCGCACCGAAGAAAAAGTACGCCGCTCGCGTGTTCCGTAAACTTTTGTCCCAACTTTTACGACGCAGCTCGAGATATTTTGAAAACAGAAGGAACTTGGAACTTACGCCAAGTTACTTTTCTAAAGTAACCTAAAAAAAAGGAACGAGTTCCTCAAGAAGTAACTTGAGCTCAAAAGCAACGAGTGAAGTTAAAATCTACCGGAAAAGGTATCCTATATATAGTTACGGCAACGAGTTGCCCCCAACACTGGTTTTGACAGCCTCTCTAAGAGTACAGATTCTTTTTGCTATTTCTTCTGTATATGATGTCTGAAACCTGTGTGCAGTGTACGTCCTGTGTATATTGTTGTGTACTTACATACTCCCCCTTCCTCTTATGTAATGCCTTCGGGCCTTTAAGGTTCTCATAACGAAAAGATAGTGTCCGTTCCTTGTATTGTACTGCATTTGTATTTGTATGTCTGCTTGTATGTATGTCTGATCTAACATGATCGAACATCGTCGTGCTACGCAGCATTTCCTGGGGCTGGCTCCTGGCAGCGCGTGTGCACCGCAGCATCGTAGCCGAGCTCGTGCTTTTGCAATGAGCGGCACTACGATGCTACGGTGCTCACGCGCTTTCCCCGTGACACCGGTCTCCTGTCTATCCGATGATGTGCCAGCGTATCCTTCTGGGCTGTGTGTTTTTGTGTGTTGTGTTTTTGCCTAGCGTTTTATTGATATTTTCGCCGCCCCTAATGTTGACCAACCAACTCTGCTGGCTGTCGACCACTCACTTCAGCGTCGTTCATCGCCTCATCATCATCATCATGTCACATCTCATTCCGTCCATTGTGCCTTGGGGTAGTTGGCCGCACCTCATGTGGCGAATTTCCCCATTCATCATCATCAATTTATCTGTTGTTGCTGTTGTTTTTCCACACGTTCATTATGGCACCGTGTAAGCGATGCAATAATGGATGCTTCATGCGTCTGTTCCACGGGCTCTAATCCCTCGTCAGGTTGAAGCCTTTGGTCCAAAGTCCCGCAGTATAAAATAAGTATCTTCCCTGCATGTTAAGCAAAAAGTGATACACACACCCCGATATCAACCAACCGACCAAACGCACCATTGTTAACAGTCCGGTGGGAAGAGAAGGTTGCATATGGCTTCTTCGACGGAGGCTCGCCATTGACCTCACGTAGCGAATCAACATGTGCGAGCCCAGCTCTCCATTGTCACCCACGATACACAACACACAATACAACGGAGAAAGGCCATAATCTGATTACATCAGGTTCCGGCTGACATACTCTGTTTATTCGTTAATTGGGGATTAATGCCAGCGACCAGAGAATGTACAGGCAAGGAGAATGGATCTGTACGAGCGTGCATAAGAGGATAAGCATGGTGTATGTTGCTGTAGCTCATTCTCGAAACTGCATGATTTATACTCGAATACTTTTTAAATCATATTCGTTCGAGGGTACGTACTGAAACTACGACAGCTGAGAAGAGCATAACAAGATGACTGGCGCAAAAAGCCATGGCGCTATTGTTAACAGACTGGTACTGTAAAAGTGCGTTCTCGTCCTTCTTTTTTTTTCTCTCTCTCTCTTTCTCTCTCCTTTTCATGTTCTTTAATTCCGGAACTATAGTTCAGGTCTCTATAGTACTCGGTTTCCAAGGGAGCTAAGTGAAACTTTCCGAGGTCTTATTGCTCTTCAGTGAGTGCGGCAAGAGCGACTCTGTCGTCACTGCTGTCTTAACCTGTCCAGCAGCTGCTCTTGTGGCGCACCAACGGTGTAAACGTCGTAACCCGTGATGATCTTAGGCTATTAATTTGGAGCAGTCTGCCTGCCGCTGTCGCCAACCTAAAACAAAGGGAGGGAGCGACGTAACTTCCGTTAAGGACGACGCCCAAGAGAGTACTCTTCTCTTTCTCTCTGTATACTCGTGCTGAGTCATATAGTCCGTTAAGGAGTTTGAGAATGATGGTTACGCCTAGGGCTACGGCGTTTACGATTTCCAACGGACATTCGAAAAATATGTAAAACATGATATTGGTCTGCAAAGCATCACTGTGTTGATCATTCCTATCTGTAATTGAAATTATCAGCGTTATGCGAAACCAGAACTCTTATCGCATAACGGGATGAGGACCTAAGTGGCCGCTTCCCGTCACTCTTTATTACCAAGCGATGAACCAGAATACTGCACCTTCATATAATATGCTACTGAGCTCGTACGATCATAAGGAGCGCAGTGTTATCTCCGTGTTTTGTGAACGCCTACCGTAATATAGAAGCGTTTTCATGTGCGTAAATGTGTGGACTTTGCATGCACATTCCAAGAGTTTGGTCAATTATTGCTTCAGTTTTCAGCTCATCTGGGGCGGGTTTTCATGGATAAATCGCCAAGGTATGTCCCGAACGCACATTCGTTATCGTACACTCGTTTGCTGAAAGGTACATCCTGTATACCTTTGCAAGACTTGAGGTTTGTAACTCCTTGGCTGTATGCACAAATAGGCCAACACCAATACTGTATATATCCCAGAGTGCCTTTCTTCTGCTCCACTTCTCGTGCCCACAGTAATTACTAGACAATCTGTTAAATTCACAGAATCATGTTTAGGCTCCCAAGAACGCACGTATTGCATCTTTGTTGGAAGCTACCCGTCCCCTGTCGTTCTGCTGTTATAGCATTTCTTGCTCAGGAATGACTGCACGGGAGGAGGGGGGGGGATATATTTATTAGACTAAAGGAAAAAAAGAACGGGGGAAAGGTCAGCCAAACGGGACGTAGGCTTGCTATTCCGCAAAGAAAGAAAATAAATGAAAGAAGAATAAGATAAATAAAACAGTAAAGAAAAGAATTAGCAAATAAAGGATAAACTACCAAACGGTGAAAGAAGGATGAGATAGATGACTGCACGGTTACTTGAACGCCCAGTTGTTTGTGGGCACTGGAAAAATAAATACCAGCAATACGCCAGAACCGTGGGGGGAGGCTGACGTTTTATGATAAAAAAAGAGGGAGGTTAGCCATACTACAGGCTTTACGCCAGCGGCCTTAGTGCAGAAACGTACTATACAACAGCAGATGTATAACGATGCCTTATGTCCAGCACTTGACAATTGACATCTTTGCTGATCTTCAGCTTTTAAAAGAATGTGCCACAGTCTTTTATGCTACTTTGTGCTCGTTTCTTTTCTTTTAGCCCATACTTATTGTGTTTTACATTTCCTTCACTAATGTTGTGACATTACGTGTATTTTATTCTTCCCGTTTACGATGAATAATTTACGTATTTTCTTTGTAGAGGTGTACTGAATTGTCGGCTCTAATTCAGCTGTTGTCAGGCACCAGGTCAAATAAGTCACAATAACAACATGTACATCATAATCGCTCATTCTGAGCTAAAGCTATCCCCCCCTTCCCCATCTTATTCGGTGTAGCACACATACGGCGTGATGATAAAGGTGATGGCGTTCCCACATGCCGGTTTCCCATCTTCACTCTGGAAGCAGCCACCTCGTCCCCGAATTTATTTTTGTTTTACAGGAAATCTCGATGATGTAATACGATACGGAGTCTCACGTTAACTGCATCGCACAAAACACTTTCTGCCACTCCTTAGGTAGCTCATGTGGTAAGGACAAACTCTGCGAAAGACAGTTTTTCTCATACCGGACGGACGGACGGGCCGGACTGAAAGGATGCTTGGAAAGCTCAGCAAACAATGATTCTCGCCTAGCAGGACCTACACTGTGTGTGCGTGTGTGTGTGTATCATCCCCTTTTTCTTTAAACAACTCTGTGTAGGTGCACTGGGATAGCCACGAGTTATGCCCCCCCTTTTTTTCTCGCTGTCTATCATCACACCTTTTTGGTGTTGCCTTTACACCCGAATCAAGGGTGTTGTCTAAAACACGCTTTAATTAGGTGTGTTCTTCATAAAACACCCTTATAATGGGCGCTTAAAAACAAAAACATCGTTAAAAGGGAGTATTCTATTGAAAACACCTTTCAGGATGGAGTTGTTTTGTGGCAAATACTCCTCCTCAAATGACTAGTGTAATACAAGCCCCTGCGGCAGCATACCGAGACATACAGTTCGACGTTCTTGCTTCTATGGTAACCACCTCCCTGAACACGGCAGACTTCCAGCCGTGGTTCCATCGTACAACCTAACCCGGAGCGCAATACGTCCCAGGCAGACTTCGTTAGGAACCGTAGGCGGGAGTGCCAAAGTTTGAAGTGGATATTGGCCTATATTGAATATATATGTATTGGCATCATCGTGGAAGACCAGCCATATTGGCTGGCTCCCTTTAACGCAACAATTATACAATGCAACTACGCAACAAACGCACTAGTCTACAACCATCGCAACGCCAACACCCGAAGACGAGCTCACGGCAGGTCTGGGATTGATGTACGTGCTAGATGCCACCTCGCAACAAACCAAAACTCACGGAGAGTTGCTCGTGGGACAGCACCACGAAGGATATTAGAAGCGGATGACATACCTACCATTGCTTTCTCCGAAGAGGGTCGCTGATGTTTGCCACCGTCTACCAAACTGGACGGCCCCAAGAACTGCTCTCTCCCTGTATAACACTCTACGGATGCCCGCTCTGACCCTGTTCAGTACCTCAACGGCGGTGCGAGCACGGCCACCGTGCACAGCTATGCAGCGTGCTATCCAGACCTGGTAGTTTGTTTCTACCGCCAGGAGTACAAACTGGCGTCTATCGCCGACCGGAACTGGGAGCGAGCTCAGTAACTGGACCGTGCCCCACTGAATGAACGGAATGCCGTAAAGCACCTCAGCCTTGTGCCACAAAAATCCGGGAGTAGACAGTTCCGAAAAGCGTGCTCCGACGTTTCAAAGGTAGGGCAGAAAGGGCAAAAAGGCCTGGTCAAACCGAAGCGGGACTACCTGTCCCTGAGAGGTAAAACGTCGTGCGCAAGACGCCACTGCAAGCTTGCACGGCGCGCATCCAACCAGCCGGCCGTAATATGAAGCCACGCGATCGGGCGAGGCACAGCCGAGCTCGCCGTCGGAAGGAGCTCCAGAAGAGCGGCATAAAACTGCTTGACGGACCAGACAAAGAAATCATCCGACGGGAATGATGCGCGTAGGCGACGAACGTTCAAAACGTACTCTCTCAAGTGCGAGGCCATAAACTCAGAGCGCGGTCTATTCTGCACAAGCGGGCGAAACAGACGTACGTCTGGACTTAAGCAGTATTGCAGGAGATCGTGGGCGGGGTGGCCAGGGTCACTAAGGCCGTCAAAAATTGCCTTTATCCCGAGCGCAAGACACTTGATTTTTACGTGCGGAACCCGCAAACCGCCAACCTCATTCGGCTGGTACATACGTGCACGGGATACGAATTTCAGCGTCACTCAACAAAGAGTCGTCCAGCCTCCAACAACCCGAACCAACACGGAGGTGCCGAAACCCACCAAGGAGAAGGAGGATTCCGTCATGGTCCGACAAGTCCCCGGACGGACAAACAAAACACTCCCTCATATGCGACATCAGCCCGGGAGAAACATAGAAACGGTCTATGCGGCTGTGTGCACCACGAGTATTGCACCATGTGTGCTGGTATTGCCCATTATTCAGATGGCTGAACGTGTCGACCAGCTCGAGATCATCAACTAGCCGGGCTAACTCGAGGTTTGCTGGCCGATGTCTACTGCCGGAACCGTCAATACAACAGTTAAAGTCCCCCGCAAGCACACACACACACACACATTGGATGATGATGGGGTGGGCGATTCACAGCCGCTGAGGCGGTGCACTGCCAATATTGCGGTTACATAGGAAAAAGCAGTCGAGGCTGCGAAAAAATTGCGCACGCTCCCCGCGCCGTGCAGGGGCGTACAGATTAATAAGCCGCACCAAACACCCCGTCATGTCCGCCTCCACCATGACCACCCGGCCGTCACTGTCACGGTCGTACCACCGGACGTCACCAACGAAAGAGGGGAACAATATAATTGCTACTCCTGCCTGATGCGGTGACCCGTGACTAAAGAAAACTCTGACAGTAAGATCCGCCTCTAACAGCCTGACTGCGCGAGCTGACAACAGGCGGGTCTCCTGCAGAAGAAGAATGTCAACGCGAAAACTTTTTGCTTATTGCAACACCGAAAACTGCTTGGGGTTACCGCTAAACCCCCTACAATTGAACGTCACTATTCTCAGCGACATCAGGAAAAGAAGGAAGAACAGCCCCATTAGTCTACCAAGAGAGGGGACACGGAACGCACAGACCGGGCTTCGGACAACAGGGGATCCGATGCTTGTCGTTTCACACCCAGACGGCATGGCGAGTACGTTTCTGTGGTGTCGCTGCTCATACTCTCCAACGAGGAGCTACTAGGGAACCAAGGAACCTCACCACAGTCAGGGACGACTGGTGCACCGTCAGCCGTGTCCTGGACCGCAGCATGGTCCACAACGGGCGCTAAGGAACCCTCCGCGGGATCAGCCAGTGGCGCGACGTCGGGAGAACGCTGGAGCGGCACTGTAGACTCGCCAACAGGGCCCGAAGGAACATCAACCTGTGGCGCAGCGGCATCGACAGCAACTTCAGCTTCAGTTGCCGCAGCCGGAACCACGTCAGACTGTTGGGGGGAACCAAGTGGAGGGTCAGACACGCGAACATCGGTCCCAGAGTCGTTAGAAACGGCTGCCACACGACTCGCCCAGGTCTTCACCATACACGATTTAACAGGGTGGTCTCCACCACATCTACGACAGGGCCGAGCACAAGTGCTAGGGCCACCTCACCACATCGCTCACACGCCGGTGCCGTACACGCCTTTTTGAAGTGTCCAGACTGGCCGCACCTGAAGCACACTCGACGCATGCCAGGGTAGCGAATTATAATTCGCTTTCCCCTTATACGCAGGAAATTAGGCACCGGTGACCTCATCTCCATTATCACACGGCGATTGCCGGTCTCAATGAAGCTGAGCTCTGGGTGCTCGTACGTCTCCCGCGTTATCTCCTTGACAGTGCCATACTGGCCCAAGGCAGAAAGGATATGCGAATCGTCCATCGCAACAGGAGCTTTCGAGAATATATAGCCTATATTGGCGGATCGATGGATCATATACCGAAATACGATTTGTTGGGGGCATGTTCGTTAAGTGTAGTACCGCAGAAAACGTCTGTAACGGTGACGGGAATTCGTCTTTGCAATTAAAACGAACGCCTGCAAAGAGTCCATGATACCATCTAAATTCCTGACATCCTTCCCTGTCAAATACTGTGTTTTTAACTCCAGTTATCGTTTTTAATATGATTAACTGCTGTGTGGAGCTGTGAAACCAGCATAATTTTTCTTTCACGAATTAAAACACCATTTTCAACACCATATTCCCAGTTCAACTGGGGTGTAAAAAAGGTGTATAGGACGTAAACACCTCTTTCAGCAACTCCCTTTACACCCTTAATGATCGACATGGGATAAAACGTGGTGTATGTCGATATTGCACCTTTAGTAATGCTCTTTTTACACCATTTGCTAGAGTTGTAGTAGCAGTTGTAGTTGTACATCTAGTTGTTGTTGTTGCGGGATAGAAAAGGCTGCCTTTATAAGAATACGCCTGTTTTGAACGAGTAAAGGTGAAAAATGATTTACTGCAGCTGTAAATGATTAGCTTTCATAAAATGAACACAAAAGTCAGTGCAATCTCCACTTGCTGCACTTCTTTATTAATGTAACGTACGCTTTCAACCAGAAGGGCCACAGCTTTGTTACCGAAAATGTGTCTGCTTACACATGCGTTACTTCTGTGCCACCGAACTATTTCCTCCATTCCCGTGATACACAAGCCGGCATAACACAAGTGCGCGACGGGGGATGACAGCAGTGCGTCTGACACGGCGCGTACCAAAGCATAGTCTCAGCATGTCGTCTCGCTTTCCACGCGTAAAGTAAAGCATATGACGCAACTTGCAGTCGAGCAGCCAAGTAAAAGCTGCGCAAAACACGCGTCCAGTGGCAGGCACAGAACATTTCATGTTGAACGCTAGATGAGTGATATAGAAACAGAATGAGAGACAGCCTGGTTGTTGGCAATAAGGTACACTCTAACCAAAGGGAAACTAAGTTAGTCCTTAGATATATTGCGCTAGTTCCTTTCGGAGCTGAATAAACGGAAGCTTGTACGGGTTTATTTGCACTCCTGGGCAGTGAATTTCAGGGCAATGAGATTGGAGAGGGCAGTATATAATTGCAACCAAGGGGGAACATGAGCTATAATTGCACCTCAATTTACTTATTTTTCTAGATAGAGTATTCTCTCTCTCTCTTTTTTTTTTACCGCCGCGAAGCAATTGCGAGTACGAGTAGCGTACAGACGTGGAGCGAGGACAGGTGGAAGGAGGGGGACAGGAGGATTAGCATGCGTCCTGGGCCGACTTCGTGGTCATTTGACTCTGTATAGACGAAAAGAGGTTACATTGACACGCCATACGAGCGGGAGAGGGGTGGGATCCTAACCCTCTCCCCCTGATATGGCGTGTCAATGTAACCTTCTTTCGCCGCACATTGGCGCTCAAACTAGAGCCGACAATAAAGAGGCGGAGCCAAGGACTCATTTCCGGGTGTTTTCGGCGAATTTATTTCAGCAATTGCCGTTGCGTTACGTGTCTTATCAGGTGCTATACTGAGTAAAATGACCACGAGGGACCCATTTCCTCAAAGAAAACGTTTGGTTGATTAGAAAAATTTCGGAGTTCAATTCAAGAAATTAAATTTTCATCAATTCAAATGAAATAAAAATGGTACCAATATGTGGCAAATGTTACAGACCTCTACCCGGGAAACGTCATCATGACGTTGGTGGACAGACTGAAACCGAAACAAATCGAAAGAGGAGGGCTGGGCTCCACGAATGGGCACTTGTTCGCTCCCTCCTGTTGAAAGCAAAGTAGGACCGAAGGTCGCGTACCCTTCAGGGACCATCGAAGTCCTCTCAAGACCGTGGCTTTCGGGTGCGACCTTGTTCGGCCCCTAACTTGGAGCGTAGTTCAAGTCTACCAAATTGGTGGCGCTGTCGAACACTATGACGTCATTTGTTTACAAACAGGGGAGGTCTATTGGCAGAAAAAAAAAAGATCCCTCGACCGCATGTCTCTCCGTTGCCTATACGTTATTTACTATGAATTTCTACCAAGGTTGGTGGACCCTGCGGGGTGTAGAGCAAAACATGTTCCTGTACCAGTTTTTTTTTTTGCTTATTTGCTTATTCTTTTTCATTACATATGTGCGCACAACAACAAGTGGCGAGGTACTCCTTCATTTTTTTCCCCCTCGATCACACTCTCATTCGGAGCACCACGAACTGGTATAAGTGTCTCCACAGGAAATAGAAGCTGGACACGAACGTGATCGAAAGGATATTCGATGTGGTACAGTGCGGAACCGACATCATTCTTGCTGCAAGATGCATTGCAGCCATTTACGCACCGCCGGCATTTGTTCTCCCTCGAAAGATATTGCCGAGTGGGCGAGTTCGGTTCCCTGAAACTACCGCGTTGTCTCACTGATGAATCGCCTCTGTCCGTAGATCTGGGCTCGGTACCAGTTCGGAAATTGGAAACGGGTCTTTTGTTAGCGATCCGGATTGCATTCCAACGTCAACGCCACGAGCAAGTGGTATTTCGCGCGCTTCGCTTACTTTTACTCCAGCAAATCTAAGCGCCTATTCTGGTCCGTGTAATAGACACAGGATATTTAGACACGTGTACTCGCCGTACATCATTCCGTTTCTGTGATTTGCATGGAACATACAGTGTGTACGTGGGTTCAATGTAGCTGCAGACTGATGCCCTTGTGTGCAGAAAATGTGTGCAGTCTATTTGAAAGCATTCTTTTTCGGCTAATAGGGTATACTGACGGACAATCTCTGCAAAACAACAAAGCGCGTAGTTTCTATCCGCCCCACCAGCACCACCAGATTTTGGTGGCATTATGTTTGTGTCCACAACTTGTGGCGTTTCGGCTTATATAGCGCAGTTTAGACCGGAACTTGCATAAGCAGGAAAGTTGTGTAGTGTTTCAGAAACGTATAATCTTCTGATTGTTGCTTGAAAATGTTGTGAAATGGACATCGATCATGCAACCTGTAAATCCAAAAGTGTAGTTTTTGCTACTATCGGATTGGCCCTGATATTCATGATACGGAGTCGTAGCGCGTGGAGCAACGCGGTCCCCCTACCAGCTCGCGTGATTCAGTAGTTAGCGTGTTGGCAGTGGTAGCGTGCTAGCGAGACTGGGAGGTACCCGGGTTCGAATCCCGATGCCGGCTCTGCTGTCTGGGGTTTTTCTTGGATTTTCGTCAGACGTATGACGGCACAGTTCCCTTAGAAGTCGGCCCAGGACGCACATTCCCCCAGGGCATCAGTCGTGACGATGCACACCTCTGTGAGGCCGACAACGACGAGCCCTTTTTCCACCACCACCGGTTCTCCTAAAACTTTTTTTTTCGTCACTTTAGAGAACCTGGATTGCAAAGGGGGAAATGAAACGTAATACGCTCATGGTCACCTATATCGCCCCCCTTAATAGCGGTCACCTCTCTATAGTGGTCGCCTATCGAATAGTGGGATAGCTGCCGAGCTACATTTTAAATTGGCAGTTACTCATTTGCCGTTCAGGAATACGTGTCTGCCGTCCTCTGCGAGTTCAATTATTCTCTAAGTTAAGGGGCTCGCGACAAGTCATCTCAAGTTAGCCTATACCAGATTAACGTGAAAGACGGTTCCGTGCACCCATGCGAAACTGAATTCCAAGTTTTACGGCGAGCAGTATAATAGAAGCGTAGAAAATTGTCACCGCGAATTCCGAAACTCGCCTGGCCCCGACATCACAGCGCGCGTCGCGCCGCTAGTGAGCCAGCGCGAGAGAGGTCACCTGCTTATGGCTACCAGTGGGAGTGACCGCAGCTCTCAGATCTCTGACGTCTGTGCTTTACACGGACGTATGTGGATGGTTTGTATCTCGCCAAGTACGACACGTAGAAGTATAATTATTTCCTTTCTCAGTGCTCTGGAGTGGAGTTCAATATGCATGCATGATATAATGCATCACATCTATGAAAGTGTCACAACCCCTTTAAGCCTAACCGAATATCCGCAAAAATAATGGGATTCTCTTCTTCCTGTTTGTAAACAAATGACGTCATAGTATTCGACAGCGTCACCAATTTGGTAGAGTTGAACTACGCTGGAAGCTAGGGACGAACAAGGTCGCGCCCGAAAGCCACGGTCTTGAGGGGATTACGATAGTCCCTGAAAGGAACGCGACCTTCGGTCCTACTTTGCTTTCAATAGGAGGCAGCGAACGAGTGCCCATTTTTGGAACCCAGCCCTCCCCTTCCGATTTGTTTCGGTTTCAGTCTGTCTACCAACGTCATGATGACGCTTCTCGGGTAGAAATCTACATATCGAAAACTTCCCCGTATTTCGTTACCTCTAAGCGTGTTGGGAAACACGTAACAGTATCTGCTACTGAGTAATGTGCTGAGTAATGTGGACAATGCTGGGGGGGGGGGCAGTAGTTTTGAGTTGTGCAAGGAGACTGCGAAGCAACTGTATACATGTTGATGTGAGGGCATATAATTCAGATTGCTCATGCAACAAAATATTGTGTAGTGTGGAACATGAACATAGACAGGTATGCAAAGCACAATAAAGTGACGATTTGCTGTTCTACGGGGCACTGAGGCAAGGTATCGCAACTGTTGAGGTGAAACACTTCATCCCATCGTCGTTCATGTAGTTGTTGTTGCTGTATGGCGTGGGTGGACGTTTGTTCGCTTGTGTGTCCTACCCTCGTCGTTTGTTACGTTCCATCCGACAGAGATGCTAAAGATCCCACTGTACCTCCGGTTTGCAAATCCCCCGCAAAAAAAGAAAAAAGAAAAAAAAAGCAAAGAAGAAAACGAAAAGAAATCGACTTGCTCTGAACTTGGCTTTTGAATATTCTGCAGAAGATACGATATATTTAAGAGAAGTACAAGCAAAAGCAATCTGGTGAGATTGATTGAAGGAAAGGCTTGAGATTGAGAGCAGCGAATAATTCGAACAGAAAGATATTCGAATTATCTGTGTGTCCCAATCAGGAAACGCGTCTTAGACTATCTGACTGCACCACGTTTGCGAATTCGCTTCTACTGGCATAACTTAACCGCGCGAAGTGATGACGAAAGAGAGATCGGGAGACAAGGGAGAGAGAGAGAGAGAGATGTAAGTTGCGACAAAACTGAACTGTCTACCCCGGTATTCCCGCACCAAGTTTACCGGACCGCACGATGTTCTAGACGGGAACCAAGGCGTTGCTTATAGGAGACTCCAATCTCCGCTGACTTACTTCTTGTTCCGCGATTTCATTGAGTGGAAGTTTTGTCTTCTGTATATGCGTGCTAGATCGCACCAACGAACACCGAGTAAGAGAAAAAAACTCCGTCTTCAGGCTTCCCAACCGCTCGCGATTGGGTTCCGCGTATCTCACAGTAAGGTACAGCGAGGCTTCACGCATTTAGGCATCCGCCTATTCTTAGTACGGAGGTGAGCCCAACAATGGGCCCGGGGCAATCACTTGCCAAGTCTGCTTTTGTTTCCCCTGGTTCGCTTGAATAGACCACGTTATTGTTCTCGCCTGGGGCTCGGGTTAGGAACACTTCTGAAGGGAAGTCCGTGAGATTTTCGTTGGTAAAGGGACAAGGCGCGGACAAATGTCTTAGAAACGAGTCGCCAGGCCGAAGAAAAATGTGTCTCGGAATTTGAATGCGTCGCAATTGTCGAGAAATCGATAGGAGGAACAGTGTGTCTCTGCGCGTGAGAGGAGGTGAACAGAGAAGGAGTCACGTGACTCACCACACTCGCCAAACATGCGGTCCTGGTTGTTTACGTACACGGCTTTACTATACTACACGTCTCCTTTTGTCGCTGATGCTCACAAGATGCTCGAACGTACATGGTCCTTCTAAAACTTGTTGTCCCGTTATGTGAAGTCCAATCAATAAGGGCACGGCCAACACGGACGGGGAAAGGGGAGAAAAAGTTAGAGGGACGTGTGGTACCTTGTCCAATACTTGCATAGCCCATAGACCTCTACACGAGAAACCTCATCATGACTTTGCTAGGCAGATTGAAATCGAAACAGATCGGAAGGGGAGGGCTGGGTTCCACGAATGGTCAGTTGTTCGCTGCCTCCTACTATTGAAAGAAAAGTAGGACCGAAGGTCGCATCCCTTTCAGGGAGCATCGTAATCCACTCAAGACCATGGCTTTCGGGCGCGACCTTGTTCGCCCCCTAGCTTCGAGTATAGTTCAACTCTACCAAATTGGTGGCGCTGTCGAACACTATGACGTCATTTGTTTACAAACAGGGAGATGTCTATTGACGAGAGCGTCTGCTTTTCCGTTGACTTTTATTGATTGCATCCTGTATTCTGGCGCAAGCCTACATCATGGCTAACCTTTCCCTTCTCTTTTTTTCTTTGCATTAAACATATCCCCCCCCCCTCCTGGCGCATTCGAATTTCAAGAAAGCCTGATATTTTGCTATGATGCACGAGGATGTTCCGTCTGCGAAAATTAGCATAGCAAAACATTGTATATGCCACCAGATCAATGTAATAAATTTTCTTTATAGAAAAACTTCAATTTTCGAGTTGCGCAGTCTGGCACATAAAGATCCCCTCGTGTTTTCAGGCTCGAAATTCTCTGCTACGTTTGCTGACGCATTCACTGAATGCAAATTTGGTGCGCAACGGATTCGGATTATGCTTGTTCCCAGCTTTCTGTGACGAGAAGATAATCAGGACGATTGCACATTCCAATCTTAATGCCTGGAGAGGAATGTGCAATGTGTTCTTGATGAATGGCGAAGGCAATTACGCGACATCGAATAATACGTATTATTGCCAAGTAAGTGGTGGTGGTGGTGGTGCGACGTTCAAAGGGAGAGAAGTGAGGTGTGCCTGCTCAGACAAGGCGGCTAGATTCACTACCTTGTGCAAGGGGAGGAGGCGGAGTAAAAGAGGAAGATTGGAGAGGGTCAGAAATTGAAAGAAATTTGGAAAGGAGGGAGGGAGAGGAAAGGAAAGCGTTCACGACAGCCAGAGGAGGCGAAAAGTAGAAGCACGTCTCGCGCTTTTCTACGGGTGTGGGTGGGACCCTGCGGGTGCAAAAAATCGTCTAGAGAGCCACAGGGAAGTGATGGGGCTCTGAAAACTCGCGATCGAAGTGTCTCTGACTGCTTGGACCCTGCGCAGCTCATGATGACGTGCGCCAGGTCACCGAAACAGAAACAAGTCTCACAGCGCGGCGATGACGCGAAGCCCAGTTTGTAGTCAAAGGCGGGTGTCACAACCGACTTGCCTCGGAGTCTGTGTAGAAAGGTAAGTGTGCCTCCGGTTGAGTAAGTAATAACGATTGTGAGTAATGTGACTCCCGAAATGGGGTTTCAAGCTCTCCGACCGCATTAAAGCGTATCACCAAGGGAATATTTTCTTTATTTTCGTCCTTTCATTTCGCTTTCTTTCTCTGACACTGACCGCGTTCCACACAGGGATTTGGAGACGCATCCGGGGGGGGGGGGGGGGGGATATGTATTTATTAGAACAAATAAAAAATGGGAGGAAAGGTCAGCCAACGTCGGCTTGCTATTCCGCAAAGAAAAAGAAATGAAAGAAGAATAAAATAAAGAAAATAAAAGCATTAGGCATCGAGGCTTGAATACCGGTGCCGGCTGTTCTGTCAGTGTGCTGGAAATGTTGGCACAGTTCGCCATGAAGTCGGCCCTGCACGCGTCATATCGACAAGCAGATCGCTCAGCTAGAGATTGCCGCCAGCCAACCAACCTTTGACACCAACCTGGCTTTTTATCCGACTTAGTCGTTTGTGTGCTTTTATTGCGCTTGAGCAGAAAGCAAGGATAGGTTTGGTGGAAAGCCCGCAGTGCGAAAATTGCTGCTTGTAAAAACTGAATTCTGGATGATGCCACAGGGCGTAGTCAGGCATGCTGTGTGACGATGCGGCTATTTTCCGATATATTTCTGGTTACATTTTTACCGATTCTGGGTCCACGCTGAGAAGTTGGAGCGTGTAACGGGGCACGGTGGCACAGTTTCAACAGTGAATCACCTCACGTCACCATGTGTTTTGATGTTGTTAACGTCCGTCAATGTGATGCCCCACTAAGAGAGGTCGGGACGCGGTGAGCAAATATCGAAACTACTCCTTGTGTGTGCCGATCTATGTATGTAAATGCTACTAACATTTTGTTTTTGTTCTACTCGACATTCCTTCCTGCCAACTAATTCGAGTCTGAGTACTATTGCAGTTCTTTTGTGTGTTTGCGCACTTTACGTTTGCAATAATTATCGCTAAACCACTGCTTCCATTTCCTTTTTCAGGTAAGGACCGACAAAATGCAAATGAAACGACACCAGCTGCTTACGAAGCTTCGTACGTGAGTTGCATGACGGAATGCTAACAGTGCATGTTTTGAGGGTGAAGCGTGCGGTCGACTTGCTCGGCGGTGAGTGGAGACGTGTCTATACACACAGGTAGTACTCTGCTCCACTATGATGATGATGATGATGGTGGTGTGGTGGAAAGGAATAAATATGGAGACAATGGTTTACTACACAATGGCGTACACTGTAAAAAAAATATCCGTAATTTTACTGCACAAGTGACTGCTAACTCTGTTGCCATCATATGTGCCGCAACGTACATGCTGCACAAAATCCGTTTGGACTGCACACTGCACAGTTGCGGAATGGGGTTTCGCGGTTTAATATCCCTTTAATGCAAGTGTGTGCACTCCAAACAATTTTTGGCAATCACCACTTTAAGGCACGTTTTGCTTTTTTTGCTTTTTTACAGTGTATATATAACGCGGCTTTTTAAACTTGGCAAAATTTGGCAGTCCCGATACTCTTCACCGTCGACTGCTGCATCAAGAAGGAGCGAGCTGCGTTGAGTCATAATTATTACCCTTTGAAGCGGTGGTTCTCTTTTCTCCGTCGAAAAGCCGCACTGCAGACACGTAGACTCAGCTTTCGTCGTGCCCTAAGCACTGGCTGCCAAAAGAGAAAGTATTCTCCCTCGGGAACTCAGTGTGCGAGCTTTTACGACGACAAACGGCGTCGCGAACTGTTGGCGCCTATTTTCAAATCAGAGGATTGTAAAATATCTCGCTCCTGGGAACAGTATACGGGCGCAGGCCCTTTTCGAAGGTTGGAAAATATGTGCACGGCTTCGACGTTCCGAAGTGGCCGATGCGCTTAGCGATTGCTATTTTATTACACCGTCAATAAGGCCGACGCTGACAATGAAATGGTAGTGAAATACGGGGCAGAAGTTTCGTATTGCTTAGTCCTATATTGTGCCGTTCACTCATAAAACAACACTTCACCGCACAACACGCTGCCAACCACCATCACGCGAATGACATCGTTCTCTTCTCTGTGTGTGTGTTTTTTTTTAACGGGAGGCGTAGGTCTTTTTGTGACAGTTATGCAGTTATGTTAATTGCCACACACAAAAAAAGGCGTACGCCCTGCGCTTTCCGAAAATCGGGAAGAATGACGGTATCATTTTATGCAGAATGTCTTCAGTATGTCCTCAGTATGTCTTCAGCTTATGCAGGGTATTGCAGTTCTATTTTAAGAGTGTTGAAGAGAACAGAAGGGAGGACCTCGATATTCCCTGTTGCGAAATTCCCGATCTCAAAATTCACGTTCTTGAAACAAGGAAAAATCAAGGGGAATGTTCGATTGCTTCGTAAGATGATTTGCAGCGTTTAAAGAACACGACATCACTATTCAATCACTCAAATTCACGGGTTTTCGATGTCTGTCCGCGTGGTTTAAGCGAACGAAAGCCGCATTTTAACAGCCGTTAGGCTTAGCAGGGCGGACACGACTGAGCAGCATGTTGGTTAGTTTATTATTAGGTTAGTCCAAGTTCGGTGTTTGAATTTATATGTCCACGTTAGTCTAAGTTCGCCTTCGGCGATTTCCCGTGCGCGACTGTGCATTTTGTAGTCAGATAACATTTATTTACAGTAGTTTATTTTGCAACGAAAATTTCGATCACTTTATTTCGAGGTACATCCGAACAGCAACTTTGAACGCGACCCCTAGCCACCGCACAAAGCGTTGTTCACTGCTTCGTCCGGCATGGGGACCTGAAACATCGCTTACTGCACTATAGGAACAATCCAGGGTAGTTGGTACCAACAACTGATTTGACACACCGCAGGAAGAAGACGTTAGAAGTGTACACCAATCAGTGAACAACAAGTGAACAACGATCTGCAGTAGGCATGATCACCTCGTTCTAACACTCGTCCTTGTCTTCTTGCTGCAGCGCGAAAACGTTGCTTATTATCATCTAACGCAATGGTCAATGGCCGCAACGCTTTCCTTCTAAATGCAAATCTCAGCACTCGCAAACTGCAGCTGCAAGACTGTAGATCTGCAACGTCGCCGTCACATCCCCTCGTAATTAATGGCACATATATAGTTATATACCCATCTAGTGATATACAGCGCAGGGTAGAGGAAGTCGAAGGCAAGCCCAACTTGAAGTCATCGCTTCTCTTAAATACCTCGACTGATAATGTGCCCCATTATTCCGCCCTCTCATTTTCCCAGCCCATCCCACTCCTGACATTATACCCTTACAGTCTGTGATGGAAGAACGTTTTGCAAGCGAAGGTAACCGATCCTCATTCAGTGCCGTTCATTTGGGCTCGACATGATCGCACCCATGCATCGCGGGTCACTCCCATATCGCTGTGGCGCCAGGCGTTAGAAATAATAGCCGGTCCTGCGCGCTCAGAGAGATCGACATTCGAAGGCCGTCCCATTCGTTGGTGCCCACTCCATCACGTAAATAGGGCTAGCCGTGCTGGGATGCTCGCCAAATGTTTTACTTCCATATCGGTCCGAATCGACTCGCACGTCTTTGAAAACAGCTCCGCAGCATTTTGCAATGTTTCGGTGAAGTTTGTGGTCGTCCTCATTTTTAAAAAGTAGCGACGATGATAGATTGACCAATTTTAGAAAAAAATATATAGAAGCCACTGGTTGCTTCACCTGCCGGTTGTGTGTGGGGAAACATATTCCCACTCCTCGCACATGGCCAATGGAATGTCATGTGCACATGGATTGGGCAGGAATTAAACAATCAGTGGTCCCCGCTATGACTACTTTTATACTATCCATTGTTTACAATGCACATTCTCCCTCTCTGGACAATTGAAAGAGGACCTGTACTTGTAGAAATATGCATAATGAAGCGAAAAGAAAATGGTTCGTGTTACTTTGATAACGTATATCAATCCAGCATTAAATAGATGCAAACATGCCTCCCCCCCCCCCCCTTTGTAGCGCTAGCTCAATTGCACTCATTTCGATGATATCGTTGCTAGATAAACAGGGAACTTTCGCAGAGCTCACCGTTATCTTTGATCATGAAAATTGAGATGTCACGAACTTGCACAATCTCTAACCGAAAATTGCATCACATAATCGCCGTTTCATTTAGATATGATCATAAATATAGCTTCACTGGAATATCAAAGCACCTCTCCACACACGTGCTCTTCGCGGCATGGACCCTCAGCACCACGCTTATCTGTGTCAGTTAACTGCTCTGATGTCTTCTTCAGCCTCTGCAGAAATAATGAGGGAGAGCCTCCACAATCGGCGCGTGCTATTATAATTAGAAAAGCGGTATAGAAGATATACACTCGTGTTTGTTCTGTCTCGGGCATAATCACAGGCTTTCAACCGAAATCTCGCCGAAATTTCCCCAAAAGAGAGGGCTCAATCTCTCGAACGGTTTCGGAGAAAGGCCAAACTGATGCTCCGATTACACCACGCCTCGCTCTCTCAGTCGCAGTGGAGGATGAAATATGTTGCCCGCCAAGTATAAACTGTGATTAAGGCCGTTAGTAATTGCCCAGTACAAATACGATAGGCGTGGTACGATTCCACAAAGACAGTAGAAGAGAGCGGAGCGAAGAGCTCCAGTGAGCGATGGCCGAATTGTTACCATTTATCTTGAGGGTGGCCGCGTGAGTTGAGACGTGTTGTTGGGTCAGCGGAGAGCAGAACGCGAACAGCGGCGGCCGTCCACGGAAGCGCCCAACTCGTCGGCTTTTTGTTCACGCCCATCAGATCAGGCTTCTTTGTAGCTTCCGAATAGTTGTTGACGGACGCCCAAGGGGAAGTGTACATGGCGAACATGGATTCCAACATCGCAAGAGTGGAATTCATGGGGAAGTGAGAAATCCATAGTCGCAACGAGGTGATATCATGCCCTTTCCCAGCATAAGGGTTACAAAGTACCCACGATGACCCCCGGGGGGGGGGGGGGGTCTTACAGTTTTGACGCTACTTGCAGGACCGTCGACGAGAGCGTCCTGACCTGCGTCTGCATTTGTGGTATCAAAACATGGCAGAGAAGGAAATGTACGACTGTCCAGTGTCATAAATGTACAGTGATGGTCAAAAGTTTACGGAACACGCTCCGGCGCATTCCTTCATCAGAGTGACACGCTAGCACAGAACGGGACCGTATGGACTTATAGACATGTGCCTAGGTAACCCGGTCACCTGGTTGTAAGTCTGTACGGTACCATTCGCTGCTAGCGTGAGGAAGGAATGCGCCAGAGCGGTTATCCGTAAACTTCTGTCCAGCACTGTGCGATGCGCGCGACTTTAGAGTTGGCGGTTACGTCAGGAGTGTAGCTCTCTATCCAAAAAATTACCTTACTCAATATCCTGGTCGAGGACATCTAGTAACAGTCTTACCAAACGCTTAGAAACTATTCCGTCTGGAATAGAGATAGTCTCGAAACGCCTAACTTCCTACAAATACCTCATCAAATGTTGCCCTCACGCAGTGTCTTCAGTGTCTTGTCGTCTGCAAACAAACGAGCGTCTTATGACGCGTCTGCCGTCTGTCATGATCCCTTACGAGCATCCGGACGTTGAAGGACGCTTTTTCTTTACATATGACGCCGTCGTACCAAACGTACGTGTCACGACGATGGACTAAAAGGGCGCGACTTGTCCTTTCCGAGAAATGGCGGTAGCCACCAAAGAAACTAGCCGCCAAAATCTCCCGGGCAACATTAAGTTTCGTCACGGAAAAAAGTGAGTAAGGCCCTCATGCGTCTACTGTACGAGAGACGGAGAAAAACGTTGATGATCCCGTTGTAGCACTGGACGACAGAAGACAGAGGCGTTAAAACTCTCGGTCACCCGTGCTTTAGAAAGCTCGAACTTTAAGCTTCTATTTTTATTTTCTCCTTTGTTTTCATGCAAGTACCTTACAGCGACATTTTCTGTAACGGTACGACGACGACGTAGAATATCCAGCACTAAAACGTCGGTCGCACATTCTCGTCGTTGATAAAGAGTAGCCATCTCGGCTACAGGCATTTTCCCTTTTATCTATTTATTTATTTATTTTTCAGTAAAGGTGCAGAGCAATACAAACAACGAACCTTCTCATTAAGAATTTATTGCGACAACTTTACGACATCACACTGCGAATAAGCTTAAAAGAGTCCCTGAGAGTCTGTAATGATGATCATCGCGATAACGAAGTTGCTGGACTGGTGGAGCGACTGCCCAGATGTTGAAAACACCACTTATTTCTTGAGGTATATGCAGACATTCGGCGAACATACTGCGTAATACATTGGTGTGTCACCGCGTGGAAAGACGTAGATTAGATTAGATTAAATTAAATTAGTGTTGTACGTTAGTGAAGTGCAATGATATCTTCGTGCAGGACATTCCGACAACAAATCTGCTCAGACGACGAGCAGTGTTGTCTTCGTAGTGGAGTCATCGCAATCCTCCACAACACAGCCAACATCAACATCAACAGAGCTACCCGGAATTACGTCTACCCAGTGGCTGCAATGATAACAATACGCTGTCGTGAACGCTCTCCTTCTATCTCCCCCTTACTAATTTGTTTCTCTCTACTTTCTAATTTCTCATTTCTTAATGTCTCTGACCCTCTCTGTCCTTTCCCCTTTACTCCCCCTTGTCCCCTTCCCCTTTCACAGAGGAGTGAAACTTGCCGCCTTGTCTGAGCAGGCAGACCTCACTCCTCTTCCTAGAACATCATGCCACCACCACAATAACAATACGCCCCATATCGTGCTCTTAACTTTTAACTCTGACACGCTCTCTCTTAAAACTCTTAAGCGTTCAGTCATTATATATATATATATATTCATATATATTTCATTATATATACATTCATATATATACATACCTTGTGGCGCGGTGCCGCGGGATAAAAAGCATCCTCCATTGCTCAACAAAGGTAAAGAAAAAAGGACCAGTCCACGCAAAATGTCAGACAATGCTCGCAGCATAAGAAAGCGTGCAGTGTCAGTGACGGTGGCCACCCTGTTGGTTACAGCTGCTACTCAAGCGATCCAGATCCGAAGGCAGATCTGTAGATATTTATCTTAGAAAACTCGCATAAGATCAGCTGCATAGACAAATACCCGTTCTGTGCGTTTTCAGTTCTAGTACGGGCTGCAATAACGTACGTACGTATATAAACAGTACTTTGCAAAAAAAAGTGGTTTTAGATTTTTCCACCGAAGTGATATATTGGTTGGCCGTCGAGTCACACAGTATAAACTCGTTAGGAAATACAATTGCAGGTATCACGAACCTGTCACAGGCGACAGACACACTACATTGAGTATTCGCGTGAAATAACAGTGACGGTCTGGCGGAACCCCTTTCATACAGGATGCCTCTCCTCATCACCAATGTTACCGAAGACAAGTTAACATCGTTCTCTTGTCGTCGAATGTACCAACCGCTGTCGCGATATCCTCGAAAGCAACCGTATACGCTACGACTTAAGTACAAACATTCGAAAACGCTAATTGCGAACTTCCACATTTCCATACGAACAGAATACCATCCCGCTTTGTACGCCATTTTCACTGTCTCTCTCGCGGAGTATGCTGCGATACGGAATGATTAGAATATAACCATTTCGTGCTGGATTTAGGGGGCAGACGGGGCGTGTGCCCCCCACCAAAAGGGGGCCCGCACCACTGCAGTTGTCTCTAATTGCTCCTGTAAACGGTACGCCTTTAGGTACACGCCAAAATCATCACGCAAGAAACTTCGTTTACTTGGAAAATACTACGAAGTTAAAAGATTCGTACGGTTCATGCGTGATCAGGGGCATAATGCTGGGGACATGTTCAAAGCTTTAATGTGTTTGCTCGACGCACATACACAAAAGGTCTGTCGCACGCAGCCTTACGACAATGGTGCGTTGCATAACAACGTGCTGAACAACCTCACCACAACGGTTTCCGGCGACTGCTCTGGAAAGCGGCCGGTTCCTGTACCGAAAAGAGTTACCGGCACACCGTGGACCTGCAGAGCGCGTGTTGTGGGTCATGGGCTACTGTTCTTTTATTTTTTTATTTTTTTTTGCTTTTGTTTGCTAAAAGCTCTGGAAGCCATTGCAAACGATCGAGATGAAATGGCTGAAGTGCGCTTTAAAGCCGGCGGTCTCGTTGACACAGTGACTGGACTTGAAACGGGAATTTAGGCCGCGTTTTAGGAGGATATTTTAGACAGACTGAGCAAGTCCAGCAAAGTCTAAAGATCGACCAGAACAAGCAGTTTCCTCATTGAGATCGCTCAAAGGCTTTGTTACCGCAAAGCGTGAAACGTTCGATCACTACCGCATAGTTGAGGACGATGTAACTGGAGTGACGAAATATGCTCCAGTAGGAATTGCAACCGACGATCCAGTGCATGCCTGACGCCACGCCACTAGGGTACGGAATTGCCACAGTTTAGTTGCCCGTCAGAGGAGTTCCGCGTAAGGAACTTTCTCCCGGCAGTAGCTCTTGGTCAACGGTTCGCCGCGTAGGAAGAACTGTCGTCCAGGTTTTGTCTTTTCGGGGAAATCTGCACTGGACGAACGTTTACAGACGAGGTAGTACGCGTCAGTCACTTTCCCAAGGCGTTTTTGCATGACAAGAACAGTTCTTGTGCACGCTGATTAATGAGAAGGAAGTGAAGGAACCCTTCCCTAATGTAGAGGTCGCTCTTCTTATGCATATATCTCACTATGACGGTTAGCAACAATTACTGTGAGCGCTCATTTTCGAAACTGATGATCATAAAGAACAGTTATCGGGGAACCGCGACGCACGGCAGACTTAATACACACACACACACACATATATATTGGATGGTGATGGGGTGGGCGATTCACCGCCGCTGAGGCGGTACACTGCCCTATTTCGCGTTGGGGGAGGTTGAAGGGATGATGATGGGGCTTTGAAAGAGCCTTAATACCTTGTCACTGTTATGCATAGAAAGGGACATCCTTGAACACCTTGATTTTCCAGAGCTCAATACTGATTTTTCTGTAAGTAAGTCCCGGAAGGTTCCAATTTACGCTAGCAGCGTCATGTAGTCTCGAATAGCTTGCAGGATATAGTTGATGCAAGATATTAGAAGATGTAAACTGAAAAACCTAAGGTGAAGCACTCATTCTAACTGGGTGGGAAAAAACGAGCCAACTGCTACCATGTTCTGTACTGTACTATGCAATACCCCTTCATTAACATTCAGAGTGCATATGTTAGTGTCGCTCAGGTATATCTCCATAAAGGCATATATAGAACCGCATCATTAGCCACAGTTATGCGCAATCATATGTACATAGTCACAGTCATGCAGTCATGTGTGCACGTATCTTGTGCATTTCTCATCGTAATTTGTTTGTTCAGCTTACTTGGAATTGTAATCACCACGTAAATTTTACTTCACAGTTTTGTACACGTGAATGCGATGGGCTTTCGAAATATATCCAGGGGCTATAAACGTGCGCGATTCGATCACATGTAAACAAAGTACATTCTTGTATCTATCCTACCATCCTACAGTACAGTTGACAATACAGCAAACTCATGTAATCAGTCAACAATACAGATAATCTGTACAAACAACAACAAATACACTGATGATGATGAACGGGACAACCAAGTGAAACAAACAAGCAACCCTGTATTTTCTGTATTATCAGTCAACAGTAGAAGAAACTTTCTGGGAATAAGAGAGTTCACCGGTGCCAACATCCATTGCCCGCGTAATAATAAATTGTAACGGTAGTGTGTATTGCACGCGTAAGGTTTGTCTCGCTGTATGTGTGCCGACATGTTGCACGTGCCGTAGGACTGCGAATAATTTCCACCGCCTAAGATCCATGTGTGGTAACCTCCGTGTCTTTTCAAAGCTCATGACACCTGTATTACACAAAGGTAGCGAGAACACACAGAAGTAAAAGCACATGCTCTCTTTGTAGTCGTGTGAATATTTTGAAATAAATGCGCACCTATAGGGTTCCAGCACTGGCCCACCGCATGTAAATGGCGACAGATGATCCTTCATTTGGCCGTCCTTCCTTTCTCCAAGGACAACTTCGGCAACTCATGTTGCACTGCTGCCACAAGGCGACCCAACAAATCATCCATAGAAACCTTTCAGCGAAGCAAACGTAGGATAAGAAGTTCACCACACAACACCTCTTGCTTCGCGGAATGGTTTCTATGAACCGTCACTATAGTTACCCCACCTAGTCTAACAGGTCGGGATATAATGATGCAAGGAAGGCCTTACACCTTTAAGGCCTTATTAGAGTAGCCGACCACGGTGAGCAGTTTCACCACCACCATCACCTAAAAGTAAGTCATTATAGAACAGAATGCAAGCGAGCTGGTATAATGCAGTAGAAGGCAACATTTCTCCGAGTCTGGGGTGTACGAGGAACGGGACCACGAACGACGACGGACGAGACTGGAAAACACCTCAAGCATCACGCAACGCACTAGTGATAAGAATGGTGCAGCGTCTTCTTCCAATGAGCAGTTGTTAAGAACACTGCGGACCACTGCCACCTAATATGCGTGAAGTTGCCTGCCATCTCCAACATAGCCTGTCATTCATGACTGACATAGCTGAGGGAGCAGCGCGCCATCTCTTTAGTGCCACAAATCATTAACAAGGGGGAAAAAAAACGAAAGATATTGCCGTTACTTACTCCGTATCTCGAATATGCACTCTGTCGCTTGAAGTATAGCTCTTTCGCACAAAAGTGCGGTATTAAGTACCACTCCGCGCGTGCTCTCGGATACATCGCTTCAGGCGGTGGCAGTCTCGCGGCGTACAGGAGGAAAGGGACCTAATGATATGCAGCTCCGACTGGAAAAGTTCGGCTAGATGGTTAGGTGGTTCTTCACTCGGCAATGTTTGCAAGTTTCCCCGAAACGTGTGCTTTCTTCCACTACATCGAAACGGCGCGATGCTCTGTACCTCTCAACCTCTCGGTTTTGCGAGGCATGAAATTGGCGTCGGCCGTTTTTCTTCAACGTTACCTTGTCTGCATGTTATTTTATCGTGAGGAGCTCCGGCAAATTTGTCGGTGTTTTCCCTTCGTAACAAATATGATCAGCCTCGTTCACTAGAGCATGTACGGAGTGGGAAAGAAGAAATTCGATTATTTGGCCGAAGGACATCAGTTGAGAGGTCGGACCGCTCAAGGTGTCGCGGAAATGTGAATGTGGAACGTGGAATAGTGCGACAGTCGGTTAGCGAGCAAGGGAACGTGTAAAGAGCAAAGTCGTCTCTGCGGCGACACATAGGTGCGATAGTCGGTGGTGGTGGTGGTGACGTAAACGGGCTTGCCGTTGTTGGCCTCACGAATGTGGACTGCGTCACGACTGTAGCCAGGATGAGATGAGATGATGTGATAACAGGTGAAGGAATGATGACGGCAGGAAGGATGATGATGTGATAGTTAATGTACGCGTGAATCTCTGTGCGTCCAATCTCATTTCATCTCTATCTTCCTCTGTTTCTTTATAATTTCTTTGTACAAGAAACGTAGCTTATCTGACATCTTTAAACTTGCACAGACAAAATGTAGGTATAGACAAAAATAGGGGTCTCTCGCTGTCTGTTGGAGAGGTCCGCGAGGTTTCGGACGTCGAATTTACTTTCGTGAATTTCAATTAATTAACAAAAATAAATTACGTTAATTCAAATCATTTAACCCTACACCAAACCAAAACACCAATACATTACATTAAATTTCTTAAAGTTAAGCCACATAAACGTTCTGAAACACGTAAATTTTATGTCAAAAAGAAAGAAAGAGAGACAGAGAGAGGGCGGAGAGAAAAAGGAAGAAGGAAAGTCACAGTAGTAAAGAAAGCGCAGTGGCGGAAGTGTTGGTGCCCACACGGTAATTGCACTGCTCTTTCCGGTAGCGCGTCAAAAGACTTAGGGCCACAATAACCTAGGATGCACAGTTGCTCAACAACTGTCGATATGAGACACGACCATTTCTTCAGCAGAGGGTGCACTAAGAAACCTTAACGAAAGCCATACATCATGACGTGTACCAACTACCGCGCAGCTCTCCTCGCGTCATCCGCGTACTGCGGTCCGAACGCGGTTCTAACCCGCAACCTTGGCTTAAAAGTGCGGGATACGAGACGCCGTTGCAGGTACAAAGTAGCCCTGTATACCAGAATAATGGTTGCGTAAAAAAAATGTATATATATATATATATATATATATATATATATATATATATATTCACATCTGTCCCAAAGCGCGCTCGCACGATTAGAGGAGCTCACGCGTAGATCTGAGCCTGTGTAGTGGAACGGATAGCCCGATGGCTCCCCAGAGAATTGTATCGTGTAAGCTGGAGTGGTCGCAAACGAGAGATCACGAGACCCACAAATCGTAAGCGCTCTTTGAAATGATATTCTCCGCGCTAACGAGCGCAGCAAGTCGAGCTTCTGGAGCCTTGTAGTGAATTTCGGCGTACGCCGTAAAAGCAGCATTCTTGCCCGATGGGCGTGAGATACTAAATGCTTCTAGTGGCGCTTCCCAACGCGACTCTCGTGGGACGTGCTACGCACTGTTGATATACGCACAAATCCATTCCATTCGAAAGATAAATTGGTAGAGAGCGGTGAATGCACAAGCGTATTAGGAGGCGTAATATTCCGATCCACTTATTTCCGCCATTGTGCTGTCGAATTAGGATGGCTAACTAGTTGGTCCTCCATTTCCGGTTGTACGATGCATTGTTCTGTGTTTTGTGGCGAATATTTTGAAGGATTTCTAACATGTTCATTACCCTAATGAAGTTCATAAGGGAGCATGGAAGGGCTCGAGAAGAATTATAGTACATGTAGAAATTGGGATTGCACGCCCTCTCTCTCACAAAATTGCTTTGTTCCTGGCCACGTCCAGCCCACCAACGCTCCGTCCTCAAAGTCCCCTTTCTGGATACCATAGGACTTCGATCCTTATTGTGAAGGGGCTCATTATTGCATTCCCCGCATCACCACCAGCAATGGGGTAGAGTATCACCCCTGGCGATGAAACTCCCCATTCATCATCTCGCAATAAAGTTGTTGTTGTTGTTGTTGTTGTTAGGATCGTACGCCCTTGGATACATACTCCTACACCCTACCCCATTACATGCATCTCTCATTAGATGAGAGATATGAGGATGAAGTGATGTGAGACAAGTACAAGTCGTTCAATTGAAGTGTCCTGGGTTAGATGTGCCATGCGGAACAAAAGGAAGACGAAATGAAGAGAAAAACAAACATTGAAAGCATAGATTGAGAAGTTACCTCTCAAAAAGAACTCGGTACAAGTTAACTTACCGTGTGCGAAATTTAACCAAGTTAGTAACGAAGTTCTTCAGCCTGAAATGTAACTCGCAGTTACCGAGTTACTTAAAAAAAAAAAAGAACGAGTTACTTCCAAGTTACTTCGCACACAAAATAGCATTACGCAGGTGCAGCGCGCGTGAGCAGTTGAGTTAGACCTTCAGTTGCCTGCGGAGGAGTGCAACATGCTTAGATCGTTTTCGTTTAGGTCCAACAATAGACCTCTCCCTGTTTGTTAAAAAATGACGTCATAGTATTGGACAGCGCCACAAATTTGGTAGAATTGAACTACGCTCGAAGCTAGAGGTGAACAAGGTCGCGTCCGAAAGCCATGGTCCTGAGGGGATTACGATATGGTCACTTAAAGGAACACGACCCCTCGGTCCTGCTTTTCTTTCAATGGGAGGCAGCGAACAAGTGCCCGTTCGTGGAACCCAGCCCTCTCCTTCCCATTTCTTTCGGTTTCAGTCTGTCTACCAATGTCATGATGACGTTTCTATGGTAGAGGTCTATTCGAACGCTTTGCATCTTACTCCCTGTGGGCGCACAATGGTTCAGCTTCATTTCAATGGCAGCGGTTCTTACTTCCTAATAAAATACTGTCATTGATTGAATATCAGGTTTTATGGCAGGAGAAAAAGCAAGAAAATACGTGGACATGAGTGAAAAGCGAGTTAAAAGAAACTTGGAACTTAACTTAAGTTACTCTGGCAAAGTTACCTGAAAAAGGAACGAGTTCCTCTCAAAGTTACCACGGCGCGAAAGTACCGAGTTAAGTTTCAAGTTACCAAAAAAGGAACCGAGTTACAGTAACGAGTTACTTGTAACGAGTTACCTAGAACTCTGATTGAAAGTATAGCATCGAGGGTCACTCGAAAACAGGGTATAACACCAAAGCCTCTGGAGCAAACCTGTAGTCACAAGGAACTCCGTAAGCATTTGAAGACTTAACTGTGTTGCGCAAAGTTCTGACAAGGGTCTGTAATTGCAGCCAAGTTGAATGGCTTCCTGCTGAGCGTTCTCAACGGAGCAGGGAGCGACCGCGCCTCTCCGTTTGGCAGAGCTCACATTTTGTAAGTATAAGCTCAATGTTCGCCACGACGCCACAGCTGGAACATATGCTTGGATCACGGTACTTCAATTACGGAGTCACTGAGGCGAAGACTGCGCAGGAGGGAGGCAGGAGCTTTCAGTCCCGCGGGCCAGAAAAGCCTCTATACCCTCCAACTCGCGCTCGACTTTCTGCACTCCTCGTATCCCAACCATCGCCACTTCTACGCGGACGGCTTAGTCACGGCAGACAGTGCCGGGCGCTGTCTTTTATATACCTTATAGTAATCTTCGTCAAGCTTTTTCCCACCCTTAGCCAATGTCCTCTATGGAAGCAGACCTCCTCGCAACCCTGTCAGCTCTAAAGCACTTGCTTGGTCTGCCGGCTGCACAGTGGGTTCTTCTGACTGACAGCAACGCTTCTCTGGCTCTCCTGCTCTCTTTCGCCATAGCACCATATGCTCTCTCCACGCACTCACACTTTTGACTCTCACACAGCTCGCGGCCAGCGGTCATTCTGCGAAGCTTCAATGGATCCCGGGCCACGTAGGCCTTCTTGGTAACACCCGTGCAGACACAATGGCGAGACGGGCTACATCTACCAGGGCTCTACCTGCTACCCCTCTACCCCTAACGGCATCTGTTCCCTGCCGGCCCTACCTGTTTGTACCCGATAGTTCCGAGCGGACACTACCTCATGTGACCATTTCTTGCGACTCATTGACCCCCTCGAACACTTTACTATTGCCTGCCGCTGCAACAGAGCAGTAGAAACACTCCTCCATCGCCTTCCACTGAATGTTGCACGCGCACGCTCACACCTGTATAGAATGCACCAGTCGAATTCCCCCAACTGCACAACTTGCTGCGTGGAAGCCAACATTGAGCACTGTCTTCTATCCTGCATCCGGTATATTCCTCAGCGACTCGTCCTCTAACGCCACTTGCGGCAACTTGGTCACCCCAACTTCACTTTAGCCACTCTGCTATAGGCTCGCACCTGCACAAGCAGGGGGCGGTCATGGCTATATACATTCTTGCTAGGAAGCCTCAATACTAGGGCTCCCTCTGCCTACACAGCGGAAACTAGTATTCAGGCACCCTATATTCTTGCGCTTCCTTCATGCCTCCGGCCCCTCGACCAGCCTCTATTTTTTTAGAGGGATAGTAAGTCGACCTGCGTCTGACTAACATTTCCTTTCTTTTTTCTCTTTCTCGATATACATATCCTCCCCTGAAACCTTTGCTTCCTAGTCTGTCACATCATCTCATCCGCAAAATTGTCAGGCGCGTGTCTTCTTTTTCCTTTCGTTCTTTCTGCTGCTGTATTTGGCGCCGCCGTGTCCCGCGCCTGACACAGAGCAGCGCCTGACAGGTCGCCTTGCTCCCGCGCTGTAGCAGACGCTTCTCCGCAGTCAATGAAACAGCTCCGATTATCTGACGTCACAACACGCCAGACGGAGCTGGGGGAACTTTCTCAGGAAGTACGTGCTTCCTAAAGGAAATATATTTCGTGACAGTTCTTGAAGGCAGGGAATGGTAACGGTAATGATAACGAAATCAGAAACGGTATTTACAGAAATTTGAGATGGTAATGATAACGGAAACGGAAACGAAAATTATCGTCCGGTATTGAATTCGGGTAATGGCTATTCCTGTTTTGCGATGGCGTTTGAGTGACTTTTCATTTTGTTTGTGTATTTTGATAACTCCATTCGCTGTGATGCTCTAAATACTACGCGTGAGCATGGAGACAAAGCGCAATATTGGATCTCGAGGGTGCATCCTTCGCTTACCTGGTCTCAGTCCTCATAACTCCATGACATGGACACATGACTATACTCCACCATAGCACGAGGATGACAGCCTGCGATTTTTAGTTACTTGATTTTTACTTTTTTTTTTTCATTTCACTGTGGCTATGGCAGTATTATTTACTACTGAGAGCGTCCGCTTATCAATGCGACATTGGATGAAGGTTACGCCCATCTTGAGTTGCTGGACTCAGAGAGAGAGTGAAGACTGAAGACCTGTTCCTACATTTCTTAAACAATCTTGCAAGATATGCGCATCCCAATGACGTAAAATTATATGTGTAGTGTGTACGCGTGACACCGAAGCAGCACTAGACAAAACAGGATTCTGACAGAGCCGGACTGGCTGTCCTCCCGCAGCTCGTAACAGCCTTTCCATTATCGGAAACAGTAACGGAAACGTAACGGAAACAAAATTTAAAGCAGTGGTATCGGAAACGGATAACGAAAGCGAAAGTATAGAAGTAACGAAAATGTAAACTGTAACGAAAATACCTCCGTTACTCTTCCCTGCTTGAAGGTAGTATGCTCATATCAACTTCATGCCCCTTTTAGTGGTGCGGAATACTCTTTGTACTCTTATGCACGACTAATTTTCAACACGTCGAGCGACACTACCATTTTACGAGGATCGATAGGATAAGAAACGAAAGCTGTCCGAAGTCTATTTCTACTGCGGGGGATGATGAGTACACAAGAAAGTGTTTTTTTTTTTTAATTAAGGGCAAGCAAAAGGTGCAAGGATTACCAGATGCGTAAGCATGATGATGATTGTGATGGAAATCACGATGTGCACGAGAAAAATACGTAGGGTTCGTGCTATCTCCCAAAAGCCAACTGCACGTCTACGCGAACGATTACGAGTGGTCTCAACCACTCTGCTTTTGACCACACGTAGGACACGTCAGGATGGTATTGTTAAGTCACGTATTTTTTGGACGGCCCATTTAGCTCTCCAGGACGTAGAGTTGTGAAGGCGGAGTAGATTCGGATCGGCGTTGTCAAGTGCTCTCGAGACCACTGGCGCCAACACTCCGTAGTCCGTGCCAGATCGTACTTGTGATGAAACCGTCGCGTGGCCGTGTCAACAGAGAATGGCGAGCGCAATTAGGCACATCGTTAGCGGTGCTCATAAAGTACGTGCTGCTGTAATTAATATAGGCGCTAGAAACTTCCCGCAACGGGCGACGAGAACGAAACACAGCCAATCATCACCCGCGATGCTTTGCTCTTCGATCTTGGCGCTTTTGTAAATGCCTCCATTTATCAAGGGGTCGCTTCTGTAACTGCACGGCATTAGCAACGCGTGAACTGGAGCCTCCCTACGGCTTGATTAATAACAACGAGCAAGAGGAGAGGGAGGTGTAATTAAGAACGTCTATATCGCTCTCAATGAGGAGAGAAGGTAGTCGATTCGTTGTCAGGGAGAGGGTTGTTTGCCCAGTGCAAACAATGTTACACAAGTTGCCACATTCTCCATCGGTGGTCAAAAACTCGTTAGCCCTCTTCGGCACGCTTGTAATGTTGTTCTTTCTCTCTCTCTCTCTCTCTATTTTTGTTTTAAACTTGAAATGGGTCATGCGCAATATTCCACGTGATTCTTTAATTAACGTTTCAAAGTCTCGTGAACGCCACATAATTTTCGCAATGCTTGGCGTGTGCACGCGTTTGTTAGTGACGTCCGATAACACTTGACTACAGATATGTTGTCATAATGTAACCTTGACTTCGCATTGTCGTATCCACTGGTCTGCACTGAAAAGTTAGAAAGAGGTATTTTCGGTTTTTCTGTCTAGCAGTTATAACGACAAGCAAAACTGAGATTAAACAAATTGCAAAACTAATTTGTAATTCGAAGGATGAAACAAGATGTGCAGATGTGAAAATTCCAGTGGTGACATCACCCAAAGCTAACTTTAAACACTAAGTGTAATTGAAATCCGTTATTCTCACCGTATTATGCGGTACGGCAACGATGCGTTGTTTACTATGGCACTACGTTTATTACTTTGTTAGTAAGTTATACTACGTTTTTCAGAAGCGCAGTAACCATTCCGAATGGCTTTAAATTGGACGCGAAAATTATTTTCGTCGCAAATTTGGTACCGCAATGTTTTTCTTTCCTTTTTTTTGTCTTTTTTTTTTTTTTTTGCTACCGCTTATTGCGAGTTTGTGGTAAGCAAGTAATGGTAAGCAAATTGTTACCCTGTCACACGGAGTAATTTAGTGCCACTTTCAACTTCTGAAACTTGCGCATAGTGTCATTCGTGTGCTGTCACGCGGCATCCATTAGTGACACTCGCTTCACTTCCGCGGACCCAGTGCATAGCCTAGAGAGCAGTCATTGAGGTACAGGTAAAGATATTGAGGAAAAGCAAAAGGCATTGGCAACCAAACTATTTTGAAAAAAGTATTTTCAACAGCATGCATATTTGTTTAAACACAGTGTAACATTGTGCCGAAATAACATGTAATGATTCTCATTAGCAGCCTGTGAAAACTTCGCAATCTGACGTTCTGGCCGCGGCCCTATTTGTTGAGGTCATATGAAGTACCAAATTTTGGATCTGCTTCTTGCTCGTCCTGACTGGTGGCGGCTAGTTACAGTCACACAATTTTGGCCAAATTGTTTAATGTTGGAAGAAGATTTGCGTGAAGTGTTTCCATATCAAAGAGGAACATACGACGGAATTGTGTCACACATAAAATTTTACCGCCGGTCCTTCTCATTTATCGTCACTAGCATTATAGTTTAGTTACACTTTCGTGTAGCAAGCATGTAAAGTGACATTCAGTTGGGAGGAGTGCACTTCACGAAAATGACAATAAATTAATCCGTGTGACAGACAAGGGTGTAAAACCATCCTCCCTTTGAGTACATATCCGTGTGTACGCACGAGTGAGATCCCCCACAGTACTCCTGCGGAAGGTGCGCTCAACCTCACGTGTGTTCATGCACTCCAACCATGGGGAACAACCTGCGGCTCCGCCACCCGCTAAATTCCGTAGCAGACGACATCGCCGATGGTGTCGTCTGCAATGTGCGCAGTGCCACATCTCGCCACCTAGATACGGAAAGCCTACTTAATGACTCATCTCACTCCTTCGCACGTAGACATATAAACTCCGCCAATCGCAGCAGCCAGCCAAGCCAAGATGTCAGCTAACAGCTGCAGACGATTTTGAAACACAAGCTTTCTGTGGCTGCCAGTGGCCACCATGTGACTGATGGCGGCTTGTTTCCGTATAGCTATGGCAGCTCAAAGCAACTTCGTGATTGGCGGGCTCTTATTGTTACGTCACGTCGCTCAAGCGATCAGGCTTTGTCTCTGTGTGTTGTTGGCCACCTCCGATATTCCGGCGCCGCTCGAATCCTCACCATAAACGATGCGGCTAAACTTCCGCCTCGCGATCATCTGAATATTTTTTTTTAATTTTCTTCCACTAGGATATTCCGTGGGGATATGTCGCTCCTGTGAATACAAGGATTTTCTTCCTTACATGTCCAGGTTAGCCAGTCAACAACGAACGCGGGCACTAAAAGTCCGTTATATAGTAGTGCACTACATGTGACTGGTACAGTGCTCATCCCCATAATTTATGCTCATGAGGGTCTTCACCAGCAAGAGCTGATTAATTCCTCCAGTGTATATTTTTCATCAGACGAAGAGCATGGTTGTCTCTTGTGGGCGGGGCAGTACTTTGCATACTGATTTCAATAAGGCACGCTTCGGCTATATAGAGACGGACTTCTCTCCGCAGCTCATTAGTGACCCAGTATTAGTTTTAGTGATTCAGCTAATTTAGCTCGTGTGCTTCGAATAGCGACGAACGGTTGGTCCTCCAACTCACGTCATTACATCTCACATTGATATGCAAGTGTAGCGAGGCGGAGATACAGCAGGCTGCTTTATTGGGTTTTCCTTTCATTTCTTCTTCCACTTCCTCTCTCTCCTTTTTCTTTGTTGTCACGTGTGTCATGTACGCAGCGAAATGCGCACGAACCTGTTAATAGTGCGTCTTAGTGCATCGTACATTATCGCCTTTGCGTACGTAACAGATGGCGTTGGTGGTTCCGCTCACGCGCAAAACATAAAGGAAGCTTCGCGCATTGCGCAGAACCATCACGCCATCCCTTACGTACGCAAAGGTGACAGCGTACATAATACTAAAATTTCCTATGACTGTTACGGTGAATTCATTGAAATCGTGTTTGCCCAATGGGTGCCGTACGCACCACTCCCTTCTACGCATGCTTTCGACGCGTTGGTGCACGCGCTCCGGTTTCCTGTCCCATAAGACAAATAACACACACACAAATAAGACGTGAACGAGTAATGACATTCTTTCCTTTCTCTCCGACGAGAAGTTTCTGGATTATGTAAGCAGTACCCTTTCTGGTGTGTGTTTCTTCAGTGCATCGCTGCGTATTAGAAGGAAATGTGCAAACAGAGGAAAATCGTTTTTCTCCCGGAACCTTCGGAGCCGAGCGAACGAGTCCTTTTGGATGCGATGCCGCGGAGGTACCTTGCGCATATTTTGTCACTGCAAGGAATGGACTAGTCCAAAGATAGCGGACCAAAGGGCCGTTCCGAGTTTGACTGCCAGGAATTGTTTCCAGGAGAGAGAGGTTTGGAGCTTCGTAATGGGGCAGTGACACGTCTTCGCTTTCAAGCGATGTGAACTGCGTTTAATTAACTTTCCAATTAAGCTCTTGAGTTCGTTCTCTTTCTTCCCTTACCTCCAAGATCTGTTCGCGTGGAAACTTTTAACGAGCAATTCCCCCTCTCCGGTTCTTAGTATGCAAATTATATTAGGCTTCTTCTTAGAGTGCTTGCATTGCTCTTTGATAGGGACGATCACCTGAACTGTGGCCGTTCCATTATTTAGAGCGGGATATACGAAAAACAAAAAGCGCGTCTTTAAGGAACCATATCCTTTGTGTTCCTTTTATTTTACAGTCTGTACACAGGCGCGTGGAAATAAATTATCCTTCAAGCCGGAACTTACCCGTAGATTCGCTTCGTGATATTCATATGTTGCTTCCGAGGCATATGTCATCAGACGTGCGCACGTTCCAGCAGATGACTAAATCGAAGGTCCATTTAGGATGCATACAGATTGATCGATTTGATCGGAAGGACACACAGAAACTCAAAATGTAGAGATGCATGCTGCTTCGATGCTGTTTTATGTTTGTTCGCGTGACAAGTACACACGAATACGCTCTATATAAATATCGGGGTTTGCATAGAAAAATATTAACTTATCCGGCATACAATATGACGACGATTAATTATGCTCAAGGTACGCGCGTGTGTTATACTGAGAAGATATGGATCTCCGTCATCACAACAGTAGTAGTTTCGTGTGCATTTTTTAGATCAACGAGCTACGAAACCGCATGAAGCAAAATACTGCCCCACCGTTTACTTTTGTCCTTCGCAGCTCTGCAGCACCGTGGCGCCAGATTTTGCAGGGTCACCTGCAAGACACCGGTCTACTTCAAGTCCTTTAGTGAGCCTCTGCACGTTCTGTGCCTCCCGCATCCCATTTCATTTATCGGGTCCTTACTCCACACATGCCGATGTGCAGCCTTATTACCATCTCACCCATCGTTCACCTGATGGTTATGTTATATCATGCAGACCCCGTCGGCATCCGGATAGTAGGCCACAACTGAGTTGGCGAATTTCTCCATTCATCATCATCAGTGCGTTTGTTGTTGTTGTGGTTCCTGTTGTTATTAGATCACTGTTCCACAACATTCGTTTTTTTATCACACAGATTTTTTATAAAAAAAGGCTATTAGAGCAACGTGAATTTCGCTTTCGCAGGCAGGTTATACGGCCATGCAGTCATCCTGTAGGACGTATATGCAAGTACTGGACGAACAATTAGCTAAAATTCAATAATTAACTTATTAATTAGATGTTTTCTTGGCAAGGCGAGATTGCAGAATTGGAGCCAGTCATTATTCAAATTTAACGTGGTTATTGAACACCCTGAGAAGCGAACGTACTCCGAGATATAAATTGCCAAATTTCGCTATGCAAATGATACCCAAACTAGAATTACGCGCTTTTCGAGCGTAGAAACGACGCGACCTTCACCTTATCTGGTGGTGGTGGTGGTGGTGGAACTGCTTGCCGTATTGCCGTAGTCACCCACAAACAACAAGCGTTTGTATATGTGTGTACAGAGAATCTGTAGAGTGTGTATTATACGCATACAGTGTAGAATATATGTAGAATTTTCTTGGTTGTCTGATCAGTTCCATTCGTCTTGATTAAATTTTCCAATAATGTCGACAAATACTCGAATACATCATTTGATAGGGGTACGACATCTAGTTCGGCTGACCGCCTTCTAGAAAATTGCTTTCAAGGCTAAGTTCTTTGTGGCCGTGCTGGCACGAACACGGGTTCCCTCTGATAACCTAAGTCGAGAACCACTGCAAGGTGTCGACGATCATCTTCTTCTCCTGGAGCGGCAGAACCACGCTCGTCACTCGTTCTGTATTTCAACAGCCACGACCTGAAGTTGGTTGGAGTCTCCCTTGCATGCTTACTTTTTGCAACCTATTCGCTTTTATACGTGCAGTTCTCAAGGCTCTAGACGATTCTTGTACTACTTCTTGCTCTATACTGGTTATGCCATTTCCGCAGGACGTGTGTCCCTCGCGGGATTTGTCGCAGGCTGGCCATAAATACACTTTCTGAGTATTTAAATATAAATACAAAATACTTCGTTGAAAGAGGTATTTTAATACTCTGCAAAATACTTTTCAATTTGAGTATTTAAATATAAAATATAAATACAGTATTTAAATACCATAACTCGAACGAACTCTAATAGGACACCTTTCCATCATCATCACTTTCTCATCCCTTCCACAAGCGCAATATGGGAGTTTACCGCCATAACGGCGGAGAATGACCAATCACATCATCATTCCCATTTATGTGTGTGTGTTAAATACCATAACTACTACCATAAATACTGTGAGGAAGATGTCACCTGGAGTTACAGAAATAATGATGATCCTAACAACAAATCGGTAAGGAACCATAGCGTTTATATGTTAGATTATCGTGGCGATTTTAATATTAGAAGTTTCTCGAAGACTGTATCTTGTAAGTATCTTGTGTTCGGCCGTAGAATCAGTCTCGCAAAGGAGAACACCTATCCACCTATCAGGAAAGGCTTGTATTAAATTTGACGAAGATGCTTCGTACTACAAGGTAGTCGGGTAGTCCCGACCGTTGTCTGCAACAACAGTGAAAAACTCTCCATCCAAAATGGTTTGTCGCATGTGCGTGCTTGCGAAAACACGGCATAACTGTTCGGCTCTCCAAAATCTGCTTTGCCCTTCTTACCGAAAGGTCAAATGCAGGGTAACCTTGAGATATGAGTCAGTATCTTGCGTATTTAGGAGTATTTATAAAGTATTTACAAAAATAAATACCCAAAAAATGGTATTTAAATATAATTATAAATAAAATTTTCAAGTCTGTATTTAAATACAAAATATAAATACATGTATTTATATTTTAAATACTATTTTAATTACAGTGTATTTAAATACTGCCTATCCCTGGGCTTTGTAATGTCTATCCGTTTTGCGGTCAGGTGGCCCAGCAGTTTAACCAGGTGCAGGCGTAGGTTGCAGTTCCCACCACTCCTGTGTCCTGCATTTGAGAGCTTTTGAATGTGTGGGGTGTCGCTGCTCTCGTACACGAGAGGGCGCACCGGAGTGGGGGGCGTATCCAAAGATTGTCCTGATCAGAAGATAAGAAAGGCTTAAAAGCGCAGGACACAACGGGAGAGCAGAGAGGATGTTACGTTTCGCCGACGGTTAGCTCTTCCTGGGCCTGCTTGGACACACAGGATGTGTTTTTGTGTTATCAGAGCAATAACAACTTGTATTGCTGCATTTTGGTTACTGTCTTTGTGTTCGCGAAGCTGCAGGACGGGTTGGCAGGAAACCAAGGTGGGTTACGGGAGGAGAATCCCACAAATTGGCGTCCAACGTGGGGCGCCAATTTGTAGGATTCCGCCCTCCGAATCCCCAGGAAATCCCCGGTAGTCGCGATAACAATTAGGCAAACCTGGCTCTAACAGACATTGTGTAATTGTGTAACAGGAGAGACATTGGGTAAGATTGTTTCCCTGAAGAACTTTCTGTAGAAATCTGCAAGGAGAGTTCTTCCCGCGAAGGCTCATCTAAGCCGGTGGGGCGTGACTAAATGCCGGCCCGCACGGTGCGTATTTCAGAACGTATTAAGAACGTGCTGCGCAAAATGCTTCTCGGCCATGCGCCGTGCCGAAATAGGTGTGTCAAACCCCATGAGGCGCAGATTCCAAAGCTGCGTACAAAACGGTTTTCCAGAACGATCCACTAGTTCACTGGCCTCACACTAGTGAAGCCGAAATCAACATTTAATTTTTCTTTCAAATCAATCGATCAATCAGTCAATCAATAACTGCTGTCAGTCTTCTTCCCACAGCATGACCTTCAAATGTATATTGTTGTGGTCAGAACGCTACATATCCCGGGGGTCTCTTCTCCATCTCCGAAATCATTTTCTCGTTTTCCTGCGTCTTCTAGGAGCTCTTTCGTGAGAGTACCCATTGCTAAAATGGACGGGTAGGACGCTTCCCCTTCTTCTAGGACGGTAGACCGGAGGCAGAAATGTCTTTCTGCACTCTGAATAGTTGCTATGGACGTGAACTGACTGCTGCGTGAAATATCAAATAGGCTGTGATGCACTGAATCACGCGCTGCGCGCAGCTGCGACGTACGGAATTTTTCGCTGTGCGTAAAAACCGTAGCTTTCACGTATGAAATACGCACCATGCACGTTTTGTCCGGAGTACCACACAGTTGAAACGCTTGTCCGTGTGACCTTCACGAGTGCGTGGTGGCAAGAACTTTCTGGTCGCTGATACGTCGGGTGCGGGTCATCTTGTTCTTTAGATACCCTTGCAGAAACGCGCTATCTTGATAGATTTCTCTATTTAGTTGTTGCTGTTGCTAGCTATATGTTGCGGCGCAACCGGCGCACAGCAGTCGTCCAGGAAAGAGGTACCCATGTGTCTCAACTGGCAGATCGCCGTGCACCTAGAGACGCAATTAATGGTCCTAGGTGAAGTTGAGCTTCGCCGTCACCGGTCCACCCGATGTATTTTACTTAGCAACGGCCGTGTATCGCTTTCCTGTCACTGGCTTCCGCAGGAGGCATCGACAGGATAGGACCTGAAATGATTTTCCTCCGTTCGCTGTAGATGATGTATGAGGATGTATGCAGACGTGGATGCTTGTGTATGCATACCAGTATATTAGATATATTCTGAGCATGAACGACCACGTACTCACATCGCTGGCTTTTATAATGCAAGGTGCAGTGACACGTCATAGAGGGTTCGCCATTAAAACTAGGGGACACTTCGGAACTCCCATGAAAATGTTTCTCGTGCGTCGTCCGCTCGCTTTGCTAGTCTTCAAAGCCCCACGTCCCAAATGATATTTTGACCTATAGCACTTGCACGCAGAGTGAGCCGGGTTCTTTGGCACACAACATAGGAGTGCTTAATATACATGGAGTGCCTTCTGGGATAAAAACATAAATGCACAAATAGAACGACGCATGCGGCATCTGATCTGAAGTAGTCAACGTCAATTAATGCGATAAATAATTGCATACATGGAATCATTAATGCGCAATGATGGAACTTCAGCTGTGAGGTCTCCGCTGAATGGGGCGTCCCACAATAACTGAATCGGTAGTCAATCGTGAATCGGTAGCGAAGATGACTTCGAGCTCTTTTGTTTCTGTGCGCACGCGAGTGTGTGTGTGTGGGGAAGGGGGGGTATGTTTATTAAGAAAGAAAGAGAGCAAAGGTCAGCCAGACGGAGGTCGGCTTGCTATTCCAAAAAAAGAAGGAAAATGGAGGAAGAAAAGAAAAGGCGAGTGTGGGCATGCGTGTAGTATGTATGTGTATGTGTGTGTAAACCGTTATATTTATGAAGTATGGGTTGTGAGAGCATTCATGCAAAAATTCTGGAAATTTGAGTGTCCACATCGTATAGATATCCAGGAATCTGCAGGGAGGGCCAATAACATGAAATAGATGGATGAGCTGTTTCTGTTGTCTGCTGTTCAACTTTACACTTTAAACTTAGCGCACCTCTACCATGTCAAAACAGATAAGCTGCAAGCATAGTTGCTAGATTTGGCTCCTCTGTGACTGTCGTGACTCATGATGACGAATAGCAGCAAGAAGACAAGGACAGGGTAGAAGTAGACAGGGCGACTGCAGACTCTCAACTGACGTTGCTTGTCTTCTTGCTGCTATTCGTCATCATGAACCTATACCAACTACCTCGGATTGTTCCTAGTGGACTGTCGTGACGCCTAAATTTGGGCTCTGCCTGCTTGGGAACTTTCTTGCTACTTTGCGAATACTTCTTGGCGCTACATTTGAGACTTCTAGCATCGTGCTCATTCCTCAATCGCTTGATCGGCGATCTCTCAGTCGGTGTTACGTGTTTTGGACTGTATTCTTTCTGTTCTGGTGTTTCAGTACTCGTTAAAGATCCCTCGGTTGGTTGAAACTATAATCCACCGACCATGCACTGTAGTGTCGCTCATGATCACAGTTGTCTAGCGACGTGAAATCACAGCTCGTTATACGAATTATCGGCAGCTTTTTCTTTAGCTAGGCAGTTACGTTAGGCACTTTGCCACAGGGTTATTTTGTATTCTCTTGTCATGCTTCGCATGGAACATAAATCATGTCTACGCGACCCTGATCACTTTTTTTTTCTTCTGAAAATAGTGTGTGCCTCGTAAACTCGATCCTAATTTGTCAACTAATCGGGAAACCTAATTAGTCAATGCGCATCGCATGTGTTCTACTACAAATGACAGTTCCCATGGTTCCCACCGGTCCTTGAGATCCTTAATACCCTGAAATTTGAAAATGTCATTTTCAAGGTCTGGAAAACCCTGGAGTTTTTCGCAGTCCTTGGAAACCCTTGGTTTTGCATCTTTTCCTTGTTCTCATGGAGCTGCTAGGGCAGCCTACACTGATCCGGAGTCAGAACTGTAGATTTCCGAGAGCACAGGAGTTAGCACTCTTTGCAGTAGGCATCAGCTGTAAGAAATTAGCAACACATTCCGTTATATTAATCAGCTTTCCTTTCCGTCGTGTGATCTTTAACACTCAGAAGTAGTCGGTCACTTCTGTGAACTGATCAGCATTGTGCAATCCCCGTGTATTCTCTCGCGTTATACCTGTTGCTTATAAGTACTTTTGCAAAATATTGAAGCCCTGGTCATAAACTGTGTTTTACATCCCAGACAAAACTACGGCTGTACCTCGAAAGGTCCTTGAAAAACCCTCGAATTGTTGTTCCAAAGTTCAGTGGCAAACCATAAGTTCCGCATTCGTGGTACAATTACCTAAGAGGAGCTCAGCTAATTCCGTGTGATATGATCCCTACACAACGCTGGCTACACAGTTGGCCACAGACACAGTAAACTGGCTACTTTTGTCTACTTTTCTGGGGCGTGTTGGCGACATTTTAGGATTTGGACCACACAACAACAACAACAACAAATATATTCTGACGATGAAGTGGGGAGGTTTTCCACTCTAGGAGTGGAACGCTACCCCAGCTAGGGTGTCTAATACGATTGATGACGATGGTGAGAGATGACGGTGATGATTTGAGTGGCGATGGCGATCCTGATCGTGACGGTGGGAATGTCCGAGGGCGCTGTCGTGGTCACAATGAGCCCTTTAGGCCACTCGCCTAAAAAAAAACAACTACATGACGTAAGGCCGCCCCGGAGTGGGCCGCGGTGCCCCAAGGGCCGAGGATACACGACATGTTGAAGGAGCGGCTGCGAAGGGTGGTGTGATTGCAGTGTACGCCTCTCGTTGGTATAAGTCCGACGGCCGAGGAATATGTGCTCTACGTTGGCGAGTACACCACACCCGTTGCAAATAGGGCTAGCCTCACCGCCTGGCTGATAACGATAAAACGGAGTGAAGGGCACGTTCAGACGTGGCCTGTGGATGAGCGACTTCAGAGGACGAGGAAGCCTTGCAGGCAGCCGGTACTACAGCGTTGGGTGTACACTTCGCAAAGAGGGCCTGGTTTGAATGTCGCGTTGCCACTGTAGGGTAGACCAGGAATCAGACAAATGCCTGAGGAGGGATCTTCTGTCTCCTCTCGAAAGTATAATGGGCATAGAAGGCAGTTGTTGTTGTGCAGCGGCAGCGTCGGCCTCATGATTCCCAGTTATTCCACAATGCCCTAGAACACACAACCTAGGCTGCAAGCCCGATAAACCAAGACGAGAGTAGATTCTGACAACGTTCCCGCCACCGTAGTTCTACTATACCTCCAGGCAATATGCATTCGTGATGTTCTGGAAAGGACACGTTGACTAGCCGCATCGATCCGGTGAATAAAGCGCAAAATTGTGTTTCTTCAAGCCTGTTGTCGTCGTTCTCGAGAGATCGGATTGATGACGTTGACGCACCAACAGCTGCGATATACACACCATCCGACGCACTGGAGGTCGCTCCCAAAAAACATGATTGTCCCTTGTATAGCGGGAAACCAGTAATCCGATATTCTAGCTGGTGCGACAGAGATTTCAGTTTCTGTCTTGCTTTTCTTCGCGTTCGTCGCAATATATAGGCGGGTTGCAACACATTTCCAAGTAGTATGCCTGTTGGTCATCATCTTCGAATGTACATATATGTGTGTGTGTGTGTTAGCTTTCCGCGTCTGTAGCTTAATTTGTATGCGATGCGCTTCCAGAAACTCGGACACAGCTTTGCAAATAAGGCGTACCCGGGGGAAAACAGTCTTGAATTCGCCTTATATAGCCGACTCTTATATAGTTGGCCCATAGAATGGAAGTTTACGTTCTCGCATATTACACAGAAAGCATTTTTTGCGCTCTCAGATGACAAAAGTTGACTACGTTTTCTTCCATCCAAAGTTATCGATCTCTTACAACGGAACGCACACTCTTCTTTAAAGCAACTGTAAAGTGAATGGTAAACCAGGAGAAACCGTGTGTTTTTCTGCAAGCTTGTAACCTGGACGCTTCAGATACGTAATAGTTTGACTTTATATGGAGCATTTTCTCAGCAATCGAATTTAAAAGATAGCTACGCAAAGCGAGCTAACTGACTCCAGAAGCGCCCCAACCCTGAGGCGACTCGCGCGCCGTCTATTGAGAACGCAAGCAACTACACGATACATCAGACGAGATAGTGCGTTTCTCGCGAGTGCAGTAAGTATTTCATTGTGCACGGTTTGTGTATTCTGGAGCACAATAACGCTAACCACACATTCGTTTAAATCACTTGTTGCAAACAGCGGCGATACAGCAAGCAGGTGACACAAAGACGCGGAGAAAGCGAGAAAGGCAAACAGATGGCGCACCACCTCGCAGGCACGGAACTCGGACGTTACAACCGTTAACGGTTGAAACCGAACTTCGCAAGAATTGCTGTTGCTCTTCAAAACACGCCTACAAGATAATTAGTAACCTATTTCAAAAGCGTTACGTGGTAGTTCAATATGACGTGATTTCTGTCCACCACTCCGAGGACGACTCCAACTTTGTTCTTTGCCCAAATTGAAGGTCGCCACCTTTCAGTTTATAAAAGTGTTCAACACTAGTTCGTGCGATACGTATGAAGAACTGAGAGGTGATGACTTCTGTACGTGTGATCACAGAGCCAAGTTCTACGTGATGTTGAAGCATTGTCGCTAAAACATTTCACGTTACAGATCATTTAAAATACCAGACGTTCGTTTTTCAATCTCACTTCCGCGTTTATAACTTCTCTTGTCGCTTGCGTGTCTGTATCAGCCGTTTCTCTTCGCTTTTATTGCGCAAAACTGAACGAGTACGGAAGTGTTTTGTTAGGATATTTTTGGACATTATATATTCTTAAGTTATTGGTCGTGTAATCTATTATGGCTGGGGGTGTCGAACTGTAGTACAGCTCACGTCCACCTTAATAATAACACTGAAAAATATGGTTCCCGAGCGCGATTAAAGCAACCCTTGGGGCAATGAGGAAATCTTCATTCAACAAAATTATCGTGTTCGCAAGGATTTTGTTCACTTAACATTCCCGCAGTGCCCCCAGGGTGGCTGTTATCGCGCTCGGAAATGAGACCGCATTTTTTCCAGCGTTCTTATTAAGGTTGACGGGAGCTGTACGTTGTGTTGGAGCGAGGAAACACAGTTCCTACATGGTATCCGTGGCTCTGTCGAATCGACCGCATATATTGCAATACGTGTCCTTTTAAGCCTTTGCGTAGTTATGCAGGATTGCAAGTCGGTGTCCCTTCATAGTTATATCCAAGGGCGCGTATTGTACTACTTCTGTATGTGAACCATATTACAAATGTAGATATTTTTAATCTGAATATTAGTATTTTTCGTGCATTAATCAAGATTTTCTTTGGTTCCGTGTTAGTCCCGCGAAGCAACTGTGGCTGTGATCGGCGTACAGATGTGGACAGATAGAGAGAGGACGAGTGGGAGGCAGGGGGGGGGGGGATTAATCGAGTAAACGAAGCTATTACAAGTCAGTTTTCTCTGTGTCCATAATATATACAGCATTACAAAGGCTCTTGCCGTTCGTGGGTACACCAAAATAAAGACTGAGATTGAGATCTGCGTTTGGCTGCTTCATAATACTTGAAATTCGGGTCTGTAATACCCAAGAGACGTATCTGCTGATTGCTAGTTTCTTGGCCTTCCTGTGGTACAATGGCGCTTGAAGACTGTATTTACGCTTCTAATACGAATGAGACGGTCTTTTTCTAGTGTTCGTTTCTTTTTCGTCCTTTGTCCCCTCCTTAGTTCAATTTGCGAACGTGAGTGCCCCGCCTGCCTTAACTTTCTTGTTTATGGCTCCAAGCAAAGAGCGCAAAAAAAAAAAAAGTAGTTACTCGCATTATGTGCGCTATAAATCAGGGTGCGAGAAAGCGCAGTTGCCAGGATCAATATTGAGATAAGGTTGCCTTCTCAGTGGAATAAGGCAATCAAAATAGAGCACGTTAAGCGCATATGATGTGCACCGATATCGAAGTAAAATGCCGATAAGTTTAGGAGGCGAGCTAGGCGTATTATTATTATTTTTTCTTGTTGCTAAGATAAACACTTTATAATATAACAACAAACTTTGGCATGCAATTAGTGTGATGCAATCCAAGACTCAAATACGATACTAATCAAGTCTGTCGCGTCGAACAAACGGATGGCCGGGAGACATCTTTCCTTGGCTACAATCGAAGACAGTCACAAAGCTCCTCATTCTGTTACAACCGAACTTGAAATAATACTCCTTTTACAGCTCCTGTGTGCAGTGTTGTGCATAGCGGCGCTATATACTTAGTAGCGCCGCTAGGCAGAAGGAGGAGGAGGGTGTAGTGACATAAGAGGGGAAGAGGACGAGGTCTGCCTGACACGCTGTCGGCACGTTTCATTCCCGTGGGAAAGGGGTGGGGGAAGTGGGAGTGAAAGGCAGTGTTGTATATAGCGGCGCTACCCAGTACCGCCGCTACGTTTTCGCTACATTTTTCAGTAGCGGAGTAGCGATCGCGTTGTATTTTAAATTGATAACGGAAAAAGTACTTCCGCTACAAATAAGCGTAGCGGCGGACTCTTTCTCCGCTACCGTTACTTTTCATAATATGCAAGACGTGGAAAGTGAGATAACCATGAAGCAGAATTTCTTCTTGTCATTCCTTTTAGTTCCTTTAGTTCCTTCACGAACTGTAGGGATTTCCTTCCCTCGTCATCCTTTCATGTGAACCTTTTTGGAATGGGGTAGGGTCCTGCACTCAACGCAGGGAAACATCCCACATCATCATCATCCATTCATCTATGTTGTTGTTGTTGTCCTTTTAGTTACTTCTTAAGCAGGCAGACTGAAGTGACGATCTTCCCCATCTTCTAAGTTTAATAAGCTGAGCGCAGTTGAGTAGTTAGGAATATAATTTGTGTTGTTCTGCGCATTTTCGAGCTTTTTAGCTCACTTTTGGGAAGCACACATAGTTATGTATATCGTCCTGCATAATAAATACTACTACTTCTTTCCTTCACGCTTTTCCATCTGTATATATAGTCAACAATGAGACTGCAGTTATTCACCCTACATATTGTGTCTAGTGTAATATAAGCGTCTACATATCCCTACATGCCTTATGCACATCTAATTTTGTAGCTATGTACGTAAGTTTATAGTTAGTGTACAGCATTGTGTAGCTATTGTAAGTTATTGTATAGCATGTATTAAATTGGAGTAGAGGGAGTCCCAGCAGCGCAACCAGCCAGTCGACGATGTTAGTAAATTTTCTTATAACAATTGGCTACGAAGCTAGTTTCCGTCATACAACCAGTTGCAAAGCTAGCGTGAGCGTGTTGAGAGCACATTTAAAACTGTTTTTTTTTTTTTTTTTTAGCTTTATTGGTCGGAGTAGATAAACGAAGCGTGGTGTCTTTTTGGAACAGGAATACCAAAATATATCGGAAACGCAATGAGATATCGCGATAAATATTCATTACACTCCAAACGTATCGCCGATTTTGCTTTAAGGTGCTGCGCCCCTGGTGAAGCATTTCTCGCGAGATAGAATTACTTAAGCTCATACAGGTTGTCGAACGCGGTCTAGTTATTTGCTCACATTACATACCTTACACTGTGTGTATATGAGCCACACAATATGAATAAATAATAATATTATCCGGGAGTCAGTGTACGCCAACATGCTTATTAATGCTCTTTGCACACTTGCGCGCTGTCGGTGCACAGGCGATTAACATTAAAGCAATTGATTGTTGACAGCGTTCCACATGTTCAGGGAAAAGCTACATGATATTTTTATCTCTATGTTTCATTACGGAGGTGATCTCACACTCTCTTGGTCTTGAGTAGACACTTTTTCAGGAACTCATACTCCCGGAAAAAGGATATGAAACGTAGATTTTCGTATAGTCAAACGCTTTGTAAGGGAAGCCGTCGTGTAGCTGGAAGAAGTGAAGCAGGGGATAGGCAACAACATTAACTCCTAATTCCTGTGAGACCTAAGGTTTTGAACAGTATGACAACAGAACGGCGTTGGCCCTGACGGGAGCAAACATTATGCCATTCATTTGATGTTCTCACCTCACGGTATAGCCACTTATTGATGACTCCATGTGTGGTCGTTTATCATGGCAGTTGCCCCACTTGATCACAGTGATCAATCCGTGTACAGGAAGCAGGCGGAAGAGTTTGAGGTTGGGATCTGCGGATATCTCGGACAAATACTATCACTGCAGAAAAATCGTACTGGAGTAGCCGGACCCAGAGCCGTCGGTTTGCGGCCTGGGCAAGGTGAACATGAAGCCCCCCCCCCTCTCTCTCTCTCTCACTGCCGTCAGAAACTGTGTAAACAAAGAAGAGAAAACGCTCAGTTGCACTGCGGAAATCGTAAATTCAAATTCTCTTCCTTCCAGCTGTATACTGTACAAACAACCTGCCAGGGCCTGCCGTTCGGCGCCCTCTCTGGTGAAGGCGCCGAGGGCGGCTGCGCCACTCCCCCCCCCCCCCCCTCTCCCCTCCCCAACCGCTACGGCGTAGAGTTCGGCCAACATCTCCATGTTTTTCTTTTTTACCTACCTGCCTACCTGTGCTGCAAACATTCTGACGGGAAAATTAACAAATGCACACATGTGCTATGTGCATTGAATTGTCTTAACTGAGGACCACATCGAGGCCAAGGTCAATGTGAAATAATATATATTGGTCGCGGTATACTTTATACTACATGCTAGTTATATGTGAGGGAACTTCAATATTGCATCGTCTTTAGAACCAGCGGCATGGCCGAGTGGGCTAAGACGTCCGCTCGTTGGTGGTAGCCAAGGTCGTGCCGAAGACTGGGAGGTGGTGGGTTCGAATCCTACCGGCGGCTGTGCTGTCTGAGGTTTTCCCTGGGTTTTCCGAAGACTTTCCAGACGAATGTCGGCACAGTTCCCCCTGAAGTAGGCCCAGGACGCATACTAACCCTCCTGTACTCCACGCCTCCCTGCTGTCCTCTCTCCATCTATGCACGCCGCTCATAGCCACAGATACTTCGCGGTGCTAACACGCAATCAAAGAAAAAAAAAGAAACGTCTTTAGACGCATTCGGCAACGCGATGCCTACGGTAAGGTGTTGCATAGAAAATGGTAGGGTAACGGATAAGTAGGCGTAGTACTTACGTTCTTTTATTCGGTAGCGACAGCTCTATGTCGTTGTTCCTTTCTTCTTCTTTTTTCAAATTTGTAGCCACCCGCGCGTATTGCGTTACTTTGCTGTGGAGTAGCGGGTAGCGTTATTTCGTTACTTAGTTTTGGGAGCAGCACTGCTTGTGTGTGTTATGCGATCCGGCAGAAACTTGTGCTAACGAACCACATGGGTTAACAAATATGTCGACAAATAAACATTCATTTAACGAGCTTTTGTATTTACACTCTGGAGCGCTCTGCTCACATGCAAAACGAAAAAAAAAAAAAGGAGCCGCGGAGTATCGTCATATATACTTACATTTGTTATTGCTCTGGCTGTTCTTTTTTTCTCACCCCCTTCAATAGGCTGCCCCAGAGGGAGAACTTCTGATGATGTCGACACATCTGAAGAATTAATATAGGACAGCGCGGTCAATAGGCGTAAGTGGAATCTGCTGTCTCGCTGGCAATAATCATCGCGGAACGCACTGAAAGTGTCTCAACGTGCAGTTCAAAGAACAGCAGTTGAAGTTTATACATTATGTCAGCAGGCTCCCGGATGGTGGGACCACGTAGACGCAACTGCGTGTACCAACTCTGGAATACAGCGCAATTGCTATTCCGCTAACTACATTCATCGTATATGGGTGATATTTACAAATTTCAAAGCCCACACGTACACGCCAATACCGCTGTCGGTTTTTCGCGTGACAACATGACAAACGTTTCTCATCGGATGAACAGCGAGGTTGCCCTGCTTAGTCATTACCTCCACCTCTCCCCCTCCCCCCCTTTTTTTTTCTATTTCCTTTTTTCTTCGTGTGTCCGTTTCTTTTTCATTTTTTAACCAACTCTGTGTACGCGTACAGTTGTAGCGAGCCAGACTTTGTCGCGTCTTTCGTCCCCGTTCTTTTTCCGAGTATTTTCTCTGTCGTCGTCATCGTCGCCATCCTGATGGTGATATTTGCAAAATACGTTGAAAAAACACACCAATATTACTATCGGTGTACACTGACATGTCACTTCCGTCACGCACTCCTGCATTCCACATTACTACATAAACGTTCACGTCGCTCACAGATCGGAACCTTCTTCTGTGTGCGGAGCGTCTTCCATCCCGAAATGTCCACGGGAAACGGAAACTCAATCTTTCGAAAGCAGTTTCTGACGCGACTTTCGTGTTTGATCGTCGGAGTGACACTGAAGGAAATTGGAAAACTTCCCCGCAGCTGTGTTGACGTTTTCCTGACAAAATAAATACAGAGACAGTTCAAATGAAGAAAATATAATAAAAGTTTGTTCGATCTCGTGTCCGTGGTTGCAGCAGGCAAAACAAAGTCCGAGAGCAAATACCGTCTGAAACTCCCGAAAAAGCACCCATTTCCGCGTGTACACGGTGACGGTGAATAGCACCATTATTACGGAACAAAAGAGCACCTTTTTCAACACATGGGTAACACAGTATAAAAGAAAGAGAGCGCTAGTTTCGTTTCGCCATGGTGAGCCGTTTCGAGATCCGTGCAGGATGGGCAGCAGCCCAGGGGACCTTCCTGGGGACTCCGGACGACAGAGGTCCCAGAAGGTCATACGGTTACTTGAGTAAAAAATTCACTGGCGATTTAGCGGTAAATGCGAGAGAAATGCGTTAGCATTAACCGCCTTTTCCGGTCCGTACTTGACTTCCGGGTATTCACTTCCGGTTTAAACCAACTTCCGGTCGTCCAATTCCAATCTAACACCGACTTCGGGTTGTCAACATCCCGTCTATATTTGACTTCCGCGTGCATTTGCGGTCCAAGTCGACTTCCGGTTCTCCGCCTGCGGTCTAACTTCACTTCCGGTTCTCCACCTCCAGTCAATGCTTGACTTCCGGTTTGACACTTTCAATTACCATATGTAAGCCCATTTAATTAACCTTTATTTAGCCTCAATTACTTTCAATTACCCTTTAATTACCGTAGGTAACCGCAGGTTACACGGAGTAATCTTGAATTCCCTTAATTACCTTTAATTACGTTTACTTGCCTTAATTACTCTCAATTACCCTTTAATTTACGTTAATTACCTTTAATTACGTTTAATGACTTCTGGCAGAGCCTGCGGTTACCTTCGGTATTCTTTAATTTCAATCTTTCTCTTAATTACATATGTGTACATTCATTACCTTCAAACTCAACTTTCTTGCTTTAATTGCCCTTAATTACCTCTAATTACCTTGAATTACTCTTACTCTTAATTACCGTCGACTACTTCAATTTCAAATCATTTGCCTCCATTTATATTTACCCTCTTATATCCCCTTTGCATGTCCACTTATACTGCTGTCTCGGTGAAGCTTCACTATCTCACACACAGACACACACACATACATATAGCTTTTACCATTTTGACACACCTGACGCTAACGCATTAATAAAGCGAGAGCCGAGAGAATTTTCACTGTAGAATTTAGAGTATTAGAACAGGTGTTCTAATTCACTTGTCACCGTTCCATTATTATTATTTTTAGTTAGAATTTCCCCTCGTAGCTTTGACGTACAGAGCATCGATGCGGCAGAATAAATTAGCACAATATTTATATTGTATTTTATGCATCATAAAGTGCAATACATGTATAAATGTCCGTAGTGTTGGATGGTAGACTGGTTGTTTTGCACGTGTTGAATCGCTGTAATGATAAATTACCAGACACATTGGGCAGCTGCGGATAGAGAGCACATTATGTAAGTTCTACGCATAAATTCTTCTCTGGCAATTACGCACTCTTTAAGCATCACTTTTGGGAGGGGGGAGGGAAGCGACCGCCGCGCACTCAATCTGCCCCAGGCTGAAATTGGCCAAGGCTGCCCAGTAAACTTGAAATCCTACCACGAAATAAAATATTACCAGTTCTGTAGCTTGCCGCAGATGTCGCTTCCTGGCGCACACTGAACGTGAATGATATATGCGGTTGTTTCCAGAGGAAATGGAAAAGTCATTAATCATTGGTTGCTTCTTCAGTCCCCGCATTTTTTCCCCCTATCTGCACCAGATCTGTTTTACTCGGCCTATAGCTCCGCTCCAATCGGAACGGCGAGTCGTTTCGCATATGGCTTGAAAATGTTGTCACCGAGAAAATACTCTCGTAGACTACCACTTTCAAACAAAAGCAAAGAAAGAAAATAAAATGGCGAAAAAGTAGTAGAAGAAATAAGACAACCAATGTGTCACTTGCCTCGAAGACGTAGCGAAAGATACGGCACACTAGCGGCCAAAACATCCCGTGTCATCACCATCATCATATATTTGGTGCTGCTCCTGTTGTTGTTCCCCCAGGCTTGCTCGAAAGCTGCTATACTTCGCTTCTCAAAATTCCGCGACATCTCGTATAGAAATCCCAGACCTGATAACAGCTACGAGTTATTTAGAAACACCGTTCAACGATGTGAATCAACATACCCGTATTAATGTGTTACAGAATTTTTTGCGCGACAAAATTTTATGTGAAGTTAATTAGCGTGTATTTTTCAGTATCGCTGTTCTTTACCGATTACCGTCTGTAAAATGAAATAATCGGCGGTACAGCCCTAATGTCGCCCGGCTTGGATATACTTACGATAATTATAATGAATGTTTATGATGACAGAAGATGAGTCATGCCGATCTTTCTGTGCATTTGTTTGTTTGTAAGGAAAAGAATCTGTGCATTTGTCAAGCCACGATTGCAGTGGAACAGAAGCAGAAGTTGCCACCATAAAATGATAATTACCTCAACAACCGCTCGAAACCCCTAAGTCACCCCCTCAACAACATTACTACTCCTAGACGTTGGTCTCGAAGACAGCCTTGCTTAGAGCTGAATTACTTTCGTTTTTACTTCCTATTCTGTTAACTTCTGGCAGAGTTATTGTCCATTGGAAGGCGTGAGCACCCTGAAAATAGATACAGGAAAATAAATACATACGTGGAAAGCTACATACTCCCACGAATCACAGCTTACACCAATAATTACAACTTGCACAATCAGTAGTGAATTCATTTTATAAAAACTACACTCTTAAAGAAAGGGTGCGTTGTAACTCCTTTAGGAAGAGTACACCCTTGCTACATATACCACTCCCTCTGGAGTGTACAATTAGTCTTCATTATCCTTGTTAAAGAGCCTCCTCACTCTCTTCACAGCCGCCAAAAAAGCAGTTACAACACACCTTTTTTTTTTATGAGTGTAGATATGTGGGACCATACACATTCTTACACGATCGTCCGGTTTTGTCGATATTTATTCCTTGCCACATTCTCTCTCAAAAAGGAGTCTCCTCACACCCTTCAGACCCTTCAGCTCCCTACTGGAGAGTCATATTACACCCCAGTAAACAGTTAAGGAGTATCCTCACTTCCTGAAGGGAGTAAGGAGACTCCTTTTCGATAGTAATTGTACTCTTCAAAAGAGAGCGGCAGATATAATATGCACACGGAGAACACAAGCTCTATGGATGAATTAGACGACAAAGTCAAAGCCAAATCCTTTCCATATTGTTCTTCTTTTTCAAAACAAGCCAATGCAATGAAAAAAGAGGAAAAGAAAACTAACGAAACGGAAAAGAGGCTGCAACGCAATACGTGTAGTAGATGTATCTCTAAAAAAGAAAAAGAAACTGTTCAGTACTGAACATGATATCAATACAGCACGACTGAGCTGTTCGCTTCAAAGTTTGTTACACATCCGACTGCAAATCAACGAAAAATGAAATTACTCCGAGCTCTCCTGTTGGCCCATTCTTTTAAGCGTCCCAATGAATACAAATGGCGCTCGGTCCTCTCTCCAAAACAATAGCGGACGCCGTTCCTGGCTTTCCTTTCTATCTGGTACGTGACCAGTTTTTCTCGGAATAATGAACAACAGCGCCGAAATTTATCCTGGAAGCGAAAAGGGCTTCGAGTGTGCCTGAGGCAGCACATTTTTGAAGGAAGCCGTGATGCAAATTCAAAATGCCCGCGACTTTCGTACTGCCCTTCACGGCTTCCAACATCTACAGGCTTCACTGAGCGAACGATGTACATTGTTTGTTACAGGCAAATTTATTTGATAGTACAGAATATTAATTTGGCATGAGACAACGGGTGCACACAAGTTCCATGTACATGGTCGTTGGAAGACTGTCAACGACTAAATTGAGTGCGAGATGGCGTTTTGTTACTTGAAGCTAAGTGAATTTCTTCCTACCTACACGGAAATTGTAAGTAGAAAATGAACAATAAAAGAACACAGTGCTCTGGCTTGGCTAAACATGATTCAACCGCGATCAAAATATTCATGCATCGTTCGTGTGGTACTTGCACTTCACCCTTTGCTGCCTACAAACTTTTCATTTGTTAGGCAAGTTCCAGAAACAGTTCTTTATTTACTACTCACTGAGATGTAGAAACTATCAAACGATGTTCATACATGGCCGCCATGACTGTCTACCTTAAAGAGCTGGGCGTCGTCATACACCATGCTTGGTGGCACAAAACAGCTAACAGGAACACAGGATACGCCAAGCGCATGTATTTCATTCGGAAAACGGTAAGCAACAAATTAAATTTCTTGCGTACATGATTTTTAGTCTACAACCTCTTCGCTAATACGAAAATTAGTACTGAACCACACACTTCGCAAGCGGACAGATTGCTTATTATTACTGCCTTGCGCGGTACGTTTTAAGCTTGGGCTTGCCTAATTACGAGGGTGTTTCCTGTGCACTCTCCATCGGCTGTGTCCATGGGGAGGCGCGAAATAATATCGCCGATTGCATTCTTCCATCTCTCTCTGTCTGACGCACTCTTACCGACGTGAGCACCACTAATCATTGCGAATTTGCAGGAAGAAGAGAAACAGCTACTGTCTTTCTTATTTCTCTATGTTACCATTTCTTCTTTCCAGGTTTATATCTTTATTTGAAGCTCTTCGAACTGATATTCAAGCTCCATATCGGCGAGGCCGACAATATTGTGTAATTCGAGCTAATTAAATTTCTTTCGCGAGTGTGTTAAGGAATGAAACGCAATGGTACTCGTTTCATGTACACGACTGATTGGATGAAATTGGGCAATTGTAGAGAGCAGAACAATTATTCTGCAGGCGAAACTTTTCTTTTTCTACCTACCACCATTATGTTTGGTTATTAACATTGTGCTCGTAAAGTGTAGCTCGTAGCGTGTGTAGAAAGCGGTGTTCCGGAAGAGGGAGGACACTTTGTCGAGTTATCTAGGGATTGGTGCATTTATGATAAATATCGAATAGCAAGAAAGCTGAAAACGCTGTCAGCGAATCGAATGACCATCTCGCAAGTCGTAGTCCTCTCCAGTTTTTATTTGATTTGATTTTTCACCGAACGGATGTTTCGTTACGGTCAGGGGGTCTGCAACAATAGATCTTTCGTCTTCAGTATTTTATCCCTTCTAGTGGCCCAAGAAGGAGGGGATAAGAAATGAAAACAATATGACGTAGCATTATTTTAGAACATCACGAATGACTTTGAACTCTTGCTACGAACTGGTCGATATTTCTTGTCGATACAACATCACTCAGTAGGCAAGTCCAATCTATGATAGTCCGGAAAAAAGGGGAAACTTAAATAGGTCATTCCTACCATTATATGGCTTAATATAACATATTCTGTATTGCTGAGCCATATGATTGCCTGTTTCACGTTGGAACGTCATCATCATTATACAGAGGGATTTTATACGCAGCAGATTTAAAAGAAAAAGCTATATGAGAGTCAGGGATATCATTTCTTTTTTTCATTTGATTTTTCATATAATTTCATTTTTAGTTAAGTTATACGGACAAGTAGAGATGTTCCCGAAGAGAGGATGTCACTACTAGATGAATAATTACCTGGAATGGAATGGATATGAGAAGAAAAATAGGAAGATGCATATCACACAGAAAAATAACTGTTCTTCGAGAGCTCTTCATATATAGTGATGCAAGAATATTTCTCTGATCCGTTCCTGCCTTCGAGAACGAAAGGATGGCTAAGGATCTCCTGGCCGTCCTACTTTTGAAGATGCTTTTAAAGGTGAAAAATACGGACAAGCCGAAGAACTTTAAAAAGCTCTATGCTGAGAAGAGATGATCCAACGCTCGCTTTCCGCATGCCGCTTCTCCACATCTCGTCAATATGCTGCATTAATTCATCGAATGCGACTCGATGTTTCTTTTACAGCTCACTGGCGTTACCGCTTGAGACAAGTTGACTCTCCCAGATGCTGTCACTGCGCTGCTGTAGAACATCTGGAGCACACTCTTCTTCATTGCCTTCACTACCAACTTTCCCGAACCGTACTCTCCGAGTCCCTTAATCAGCTGGACTCTCGCCCCCCCCCCCTTCTCCCTCTATCAAAATGGCTTGGTCCCTGGCCAAATCCAGCCCACCAACGCTCTGCCCTCAACGCTCTTTTGACCCTTTTGGACACCATGGGACTTCGGTCCTTATCGTGAACAGGCTCATTATTTATTTCCCCACATCACCACCAGCAATGAAGTAAAGTATCGACCCTGGCGATGAAACTCCTCATTCATCAAATAAAGTTGTTGTTGTTAAAATGTTCTTTCTCGAACGGGTATTTTTCTGTGTGTGGTGCTTCCACACCTGGTGGTTCTACGCTCAATTACCTAAAATTCATTAACCTGTTAATTAGGCGCCTTCTTGCAAATGTGATAAAGCAGAATGGGAGGCAATCCGCGTTGAAAGGTATTCTTTTCTTTTCTTTTTTTCAAAATCCTGAAGCGAGCACGTACCTTGAAATATTCATCGCCGGATTTTGATCTGCAAATGAGCCGAAACCGAAACCTAGCGCCTCAGTAGTGCATGATATTCACCGTCGCACGGCCGCAAATCTGGCTAGCAGATCAGCACCTTGTCCAATCACCTCCGTCGCTCCACACGTGGCCATCCGACGTGGAATGACGGCTGTCCTTCCTGCGCTCCTAATCGACGTGGTTTTGGTTTCGACTGATCTGCATGGCAAAATTCGACGATGGAACGCTTCAAGATTTTTAAAAACAGAACGGCTTTCAACGAAGATGGTCTCCCATTCTGCTGTCTCACTTTTTCCCGAAAGCACCTAATTAAAGTGTTAATCAATGAACTCTTCCTAATTAGTCAGCTAGTAGTTCCATACTCTCTTCGAGAGGATGTTCACCCTGTCGCATCTGCAAAAACGGCATTCATGCTGAGCTGTCCTAGCTTTAAGAAATAAACCTGTCGCAGATAAAGAAAAAACATCCTATAATATCCCTTGTCGGTGTTCGATATCGGACGCGTTTACAGTTTACAGCAGCGTAGTACGTTCGCATAAAGGTGTCGTTTTTCTACGGTAGTTTTAATTCAGTCGCACCCCACTTACCTTGTGACTGATTAATGGTCGATATACCTCCATCGACACAAACGGACGAAACTGGTAAGGCTGCAACTTCTGAGTAACGTCCGTGTGAAGAGCGCTTTTTGAGCGAAGAAAATCCATGAATCACAGCAAACGGGTGATTAGGAACGAAAAATATACGATGCCGCGTCTGCGCGCTCGAAAAAATAAAAGTGAAAGTGAAAGCAAACGGAGAAAGAAAGAAAAAAAAAATCTTCGGTTCCAATTCGTGGCTCTTCGGAGATTTCTCTGTTTAAGACCATTTCGATAAATGTTCGGGGAAATGTTATAAGTCATTTTCTTCGTTCTCGAGTGATGCGAGCTCAACATTTGACGGGACACGCGTGCCTCAGGCACGAAAAAAGAAGAAGGTTTCGTGGCTGATTTATGATGACACGCAGTGCTGAATGAGAAATGGGTTGATGCTTATTGAGTGGAAACTGATTATATATTTCTTGTTTTTATGCAGTGTTTTTCATTCGACGGCTGGCAGCTATTTCTTCCTTCGCCATTGACCACAAATGTCATCTCATTTCTTACGCTATTTTTATTATTCGTGCGGTCGATGAGAAAAAAAAAGGAGCATTTATTTATTTATTTATTTATTTTCTTTCATTTACTTAGGCGCCTTTATTCACTGAAGTAATTTTATTTACTATCTATCTAGTTAATTAGTAATGCATTAGCCCACAGTCGTGAAACAAATTGATCGCATTAATTGAATTAATTTAACCCGCCGCCACAGCGTAACGCTAAAATATTACATGATATTTCCAAAGTGTGAGCCAAGTAAACCATCGGGAAAACTAAAATTCTACATAAAAATAAAGGCGCACCGCGCAAGTAACACCGGCATGCTGTATCGCACTTATTTTTCCCGGTGCATCCGAAGTTTGTAAAAGCATGTATAGCCGAACTCCTTCCGTCTTGGAGGGCCACAAGCTTTGTCCGCCAGGACGAAGACACCGCAAACTGCGGGATATGCGAGTAGAACTAGAAGTAGAACATCATTAGGCGAGCAGAGAGAATACGTAGTTTTCTTTCTTGTTCAGCTCGGTGTCGAGGGGGCTATATTTATTAGAAGACAAAAGAAAAGGGAAAAAAAAGGGAAAGTAAGGTCAGCCAAACGGTGTGTGCGATTGCTACTTCGCAAGTAAATAATTAGAAAATAAAAGAAAAAATACCAAAAAGTAGGGTGAAAGAAGGATGAGACACACGAAAAAAAAAGAGAAAAAAAAAACAGTATAGTAGTCCCATAGTTGTCTCGGGACTTAAAGCCAAGAATTAAACATTATCATAATAGTACGGTTCATCTAACTTGCCGCCAAATTTGCAGTCCGAACCGTAAAGGCCAGTTCACACTGCTGTGTTTACGGTTGCGCGTACGGTGAATCGTCGCCATGGCAACAGAGCCCCGCTCTTCGCAGATTCAGTGCGTAAGCGGAACGGTTCGGGGTTGAGCCAGCTTCAACCTTCTCGACGCAAGCACCGCAACCAGAAGCCAAGTGCCCAATAGGAGGAGAGGATATCCCACGCGCACTGTGCGCGTGGGGAGGACGTTGGTAGCTGCGGCATTCCCTTCTCTCCCTATAGGGGTTGCACTGTGTACGGCACTCGTTCATTGGAGGAACGTAACGCTACAACGCAATGGCGTGAACGGGGACTCCGAGAGTGGCAACGTCAACCCGTTCCGCGATGGAAAGCACGCAAACGCTAGCGTAAAACGCAGTAGTGTGAACCAACCTTGATGCACTGGTTCTTAGCGAAGCAGATTCCGTAAATATCGTAAATGTTTAAAAACAAATGCAGAAACGCGTGAGGCTGTCTTTTTTTTTTATGATTCTGTGTTAGCGCCACGAAGCAACTGTGTCTTTGAGCGGCGCACAGATGTCGACAGATGGAGAGAGGACAGCAGGGGGGAGTGGGGAGTTCCTTTCGGAATTATGTATAGGACTGTATAGAATTTATTACCTATGAAATGATATATGTACTGTTGGGGACACGGCTAGCTAAAATCGCCTGTCAGTACTTCGCCGTCCCATATTACCTCTGTTGCACTTGAAAGGGTTGTGTCAATGTTGTATTTGAAGGCGGACCATGTGCTGCACGTGTTTATTACTCGAAAGAAATAGTATTGCAACACCTGGAGATTTGAGATGAGATAAACGACGGAGTGCTGATTTTAGACAACCGTGTCCCCTACAGTACTCTACTCTAGTATACTTCACTCTACTCTTTACACCACACGAAACGCATTTCTGCTCGCGTGATATTTTTAACTGTGTGACGTTGCAGAAACAGGAAAGCGAGTAGACGTCGGAGGGACCACAGCTTTACAACGGATTTGCTCTCCTTTCTGGAAGGAGGAACGCCCTTGTTCAAATATCACGTCACGCCACGCCGGATTAAATGCAGAACAACACACAAACAAAAGGATAACTCCCCCCGAAAGCATATCACTTCACTTCAGGTTCAACCAAAGCATTAGCCGCCTGGTTGGAGCTAAACTATAGAGAAACAGTAAGGCTTTAGCTGCTACAGTATGTAGAGAAACGTCAGTGAGCCCTACTGAGAGATGAACTACACGTAACGCTCTTGCCAGCACATCTGCGTATGTATTTGCAGAAGAAATAAATAAGTTTACTGCCCTGAAGTGATGGAGAAAAAGGATTTAGTGACACATGGCGTTGCTTATTTGTTCAGATTGGTACGACAACTGCAGTTCACACAAGTCAGGAACCACAGTGAATATCCCGCGCATCAAATAACTAGTTTCTGTTAGTAAGTGCTCGAAGTTATACTAAAAAAGCAGATAACCATTGAACAAGCGTATCGAACTCGAAAAGACACAATATTGATTCCTTTATTGATAAATAACGGGATATCGTATCTTCTTCGAGCAGTAGGTAAAACGTACACAATGCGCTATAAATACAGTTGCTGATAAAGTGGTCACCACAAAGAGATAAGAATTCGTCACAACCTACGAGATGTAGTTTGCAGTAGCATTTCAGTTGCGTTGAGCCTTGTCGGTAAACAAGTTGGAAAATATCGCGTTTCAACAGCAAGGCAATAACATTTCCTCCACCGCCCTATGACCACGTAAGAAATATTTAGTAACATTTACTTGCACGCGTGTCCGCTCAATTGAATGGTCATTGGTTCTATAGGTTATCGATAACTGAGAATGAAACGTTATGTGTCAGTTTCCATGTATTTGCTGAAATACTCCGCTATAATGATCACATGCGGCGTAAAATCTCGGGAGGCACTTCGCGCTTACCGCTATACCTAATGCGCTGCCATCAAACATGGCTCTAGCACTTTAAACCCGGTTTCAGTTGATACCTTCGCTAATGACGCCACAATATTTTTCGTTTTTATTTTTTCTGCCATCACACGGGTGCAGCTGCATGTCGAAAACCGTCTTCTTTCTTCCTCTGCTCGGGATCGAGAATGTGCCAGAGGGCAAATCGCTAGCGAAACTGGCAGGAAGCCAAGAGTTGATCGCCGACCATGGCGTCTTTGTTCCAGCACTGGAGTCACTAAGCTTGAGGAACCTGTATAAGCATAGTGGACGCGTGACGACGCAAAGTTACGGAAAATATACAAATACGACAAATATTTTTTATTTCTTTTTGTTCGGACGCGCATCCAGCGTTTGGTATTAACAATGTTCCCACTCAGCTGATTTCATGGATTCAAGCAATATTGGTGCAAATCGTCAAATAACTTTTCAAAATACGCGGAAGGGACAACGTCGTATGTTGATGATTAGACAAGGACAGACCCCAACGAAAGAAGAGCAACCCTTGTCATCTGGCATAGTACGTGACGTCCTTATTGTTTGCTCAGTGCAGCAAAGAAACGCCCGGTGTTTATCACTCTCCATCACAGTGTTTTCTTTGCTTCTTCCATATGAACGTTTATTGATTCCGTCAAGGAATATGACCTTCGATTTCTCTCAGAACATCCTTTCTCCAATGACGGCTGTGGCTCTATGCTGTGGCATTCGTTCGCCTGTCAGCTGTCCGAGCAAAATTATCATGTCCTATTTGCTTGTAACCGCTTGAATCCCAGTTCCGAGCAAGCCGGCACTTGCCTGGCTGACGTCTCCTTTTTTGTGTGAAGAAACATATACCCACCCACCCACCCCCCAGTTCCGATCTGTCTAACGATGTTTGCGATAGATTTTGGGCGATAGATTTATGATGGTAGGAATGAAAAAAATCAGGTGCACAAAACGATGGTAGGTCACTACATGGATTTGTTATTGTACATGTCGTGGTTGATGGTTGGGCGGATGGATGAATGGATGGATGGATTTATAAAGAAAAATATGGCTGTGGTAGTTGGTGTTTGGTATAGTGATGGTAGTTGGTATTGTTCTATTCCCTTATTTAACTAAAGTACGTCGGTGTGTCATCATAACAAACGAGTATGGGTAAGAAATACGCATTAAACTGAAGGGACAGAGCTATCGTGCAAACCCGAGTCAGGTAGAATTCGAACTACCCTGATATAAGCCTGCCCAGACACCCAGGGGTGGATACATGGTTTTTCTGACCGGGGGGGGGGGGGTTCAGGTCACCGGGACCCACCCACCCCCTAGATGCGCCCCTGCACCCACCGCAACTGGAGCAGCATGTGACGTCATGCATATACCGGTGATGTTGCGTCAGTATCAGATATAATATCACTTTATTTTGGTGGTTTGTTTAAACCTAACCTTATCGGTCAAAAGACAAAAAAAATGCGCTTTACTGATGTTGAGAGAAGAACCGCAGGATGAGAGCCGCCGCTAATCCGAACAGAGGCTGTTTTCCTTCTGGCCCAGAAGAAGAACATTTGCTGTTCGAAATATCTCTCTCCCAGTGGCTCACCCCTTAACATTTCCCCACCGATTTGCTGGAGTTTCTACCTTTCTTCGTTCACTGATGTTAGATTGAGAGAATTCTCGCAACCCAAAACTGGAATCGTCTCAAATATCCTGGATGTGACCGAATCGTTCGAATAATAATCGTAATTATAATGCTAGTGTGAGGATTAAGGTGGGCTCAGCCAGTGACGGCGGAACGTTTAATGGAGTCAGCCGGATTCGAAGCTGGATGACACGAGCTCTGAGCGTGGCCGTTGACTTGCTCCAAGGGGCCGTGCTCTGAGGATGAAGTGCCTGACTAGAGTATGATGATGTTGGCGTGGCATCTTCTCCCTCACAATACTAATGAAGAGACCGCGGATTGGCATGTTTTGCTTTTTTTTTTTTTTTTCGTGGACATGCCCGGCTCCCAACATATGATACCTCCATGTTTTAGAGCCGTGTGAATGCCGCAGAACCAGCTTTAAACTGCACGAAATTGCATATTTTACAGGTTAGTGCGAGTTTGTGTTGCATGTTTTTGCATAAATGCACGTTTCGACGGCCAAGACGTGCGGAAACTAAAACAAAAGCCGTGCCTTATAGCACGGTGGTGCACCTGGGGCTCGAAATATTGCAACGGGCAGTATACGGAAAAAGGACAGCGATGGCAGAGGGAGATAATGTTAGTGCACGTCCAAAAGCTCCAATACATTGTGACCTATTTCTGTGGAGGTGACCATAACAACCCTAATGTACCGATGCATGAACTCTATTGGGTGACGCGGGGACTATACGCAGTGAGATCAAAGGACCGACTGCGACCTCAGGAAGGCGTGCATATGCTGGGGACGTCCGGACACAAATGGAAATGAGACGAGTAAACATTCCAAGCGTCCGTTGTTGATGAATCCTGCAGGATAAATGGTACGGTTGTCTTCTGCACGGGTTGCGACAATTGCGCTAAGCACCTGTAACCACGACAGATGTTAAGAGGGTCCGCTTTCCAGTTTATCCAAGGAAACAAACATCGAACCTTCAACCACGGGAACTTCGAGGAGTATGGACCCTGAACCTCAAATACGAACTGACAGACAGTGTGTTACCTCCCATCTCCAGACTATTATTCGCGTCGAGGAGCTATAGCAGCCTGTGGAGATGTCGCAGTCGTGCGAAAAGAAACCTGTTTCGAAGTGGATGCTGCATCTTCTACAACATGTTTTTACAATTTTCGTTGCATAATTGTGTGCGTATTTCACGGATTTTGACTGCATATAAACCCGCAGTATGACAATGATTGATTGATTGGATGCTTTATGGCGCAAGGCAACTTAGGCCATAGAGCGCCAGCCGTATGGTAATGACACTATTTATTTTATGAAACAACGCTATTAAACATCGTGCAATTCGGCCACACCACAAACGCAGTTGCAATCCTCATTATAAGGACGCAAAGGCATCCACGAATGTTTGCAATTCGTGACCGCGTAGCTGATAATTTTCAACTCGAAGTAAGATATAGCAGCCTCTTTTTCTTAGGCATATTAGTTCAGCAGCTGCGCTGTCAAACGAATGCGAGCAACACGATGGTGGTTGCGATATGGAGTGCGATTAAGTCATGTAGCGACTGGTGAACTCTTTCCAACTGCAGTAATCGCATCATGCTGGGAATCACGAATGGGAACTGCCCTTACGTGACTTCAGAGCAGTCGGTGGTCACGAATGGGTTGGCCAGAGATTTCCGTCTCCTGCCGAAGGTATTTATAGAAGGGCATCCCGTGATAGGGGTATTAGCGCGTCAGGTAGCAGATGTCCTTCTTCCAAGGGGTAGGAATGCGATATGGTAACGCATAAGCCTCACCGCTTGCGGTCTTCACCATCATACTTCCCTAGATTACCTGCTAGGTGTCATAAATCAAATTCGACTTCGGTAGGATGTGACCCGACTTCGAAACCGGCAACTGATAGGATACCTTGCGTCACAGCGTATGTTGTTGAACTGGAAAGTTTTTAAAAATTATTATTATTATTCCTTCTTAGTTTGCGTGTAGACGTGTTAGCTTGCCTTCTGTACACTATTTTCTTCTTTGATGACACTGACATGTGTTTCCCATTAAATCAATGTCCATAGCGAGAGCTCCGACCAGTTGTATTGTTCTCGACATCATGTGGCCACGGCCGCCTGACTGGTGGAGATACCTGCCGTTGTGTCACAGCCGGAGGAGTTTCGGCATTCGCAGAGCCCATCTTCTGCCTGTCTATTACCGACTATGCTACAAAAACCCGAAATACAGGATCACAGAGACACTCTAAAAGTCGTTGATTTCGTGTGGAGCATATTTTCGCGTTTTGGTGGAGGCCATAGTAGACGCGGGCGGGGACTTAAATTCGCGAGAAACGCAAGCTCGTGTTTCTCGGTAACGTCAGTGTATCTACTTCGCAGGTACTTAAATTCGCGAATTTTTGGTGCTCGCGAAACACACACACACACACACACACACACAAAAAAAAAAAAAACTTTTACTGTTGCCCGGCATAAGACTGGTGGAAGTATCACGTGTTAAGAAGGCAGTGCTGCTTCAGCAAGTATGTGACCTATCGCTGGTTTTGATGTTAGTGAATTCATGTAGAACAGAGCATGTATTGAGCATGCAGCGCTTTCTGATGCATTATGATGCAACTTCTCATATTGATGCAATGGTCCAAATTTCCGTCGAGCTGACATTTCATAAGCGTAGAAAGTCCCGTAACGCGGAAATCTGAACAGATTGGCATTGCACCGTCCAGTGTGTTTATGCTGCTTGTACGTTTGCTTCATCAAAGAGCATCATTCGATGCAACTTGCCACTGGCAGTCCTGCTTTACGTTCATTGCTATTTCATGATGCAAATATTTATTTACTTATCTATTGATCTATCTCAATGCAAAGCACTAGAGAGAGGAGTGGTGAACGCACAGAATACGGTGAAACATGTTCGTGTCCGTGATAAATACTGACACAGGAAGATGGTTCCAATACACACTTACCTGAGGGATAAACGAGAAGAAATATGCGTTTGTCCCGCAATGGGGGGATTGCAACATTGTAATGATGGTCAATGCGAGATGAAGTGTACGATGAGGGTATTATAGAAGCTGTTGCTTTAGGACAGGGTTGTTAAAGTATATGGAGTGGAAAAGACGCAGCCTGCTGTGTTTCCGGCGTAAAGCGAGTGGTTCTATAATGATAATGAGGATTTCATGGATGAGGTGCTCGCTGTTCGATGAAAGTAAGCCACCCGTCTGTGAACGTTTTCTAGCTGATCAAATTAGTGAGGTATGACTGGGATCCCAGACGGCAGAGGCGTGCTCTAATTTTGGTCGGATTAATTTCTTGAAGAGGCGGAGCTTTAGGTTCATAGGTGTCATGTAGAAGTTTCGCCTGATGTAACCAAGTGTGCGATTAGCATTATTGATAACCAGGGTTGGCTACCGGAAACGGAAACGAGAAACGGCAATTACCGAAATTCAACAGGAAACGAAAACAAAATTGTTTTCGTTTCCACTACCAGAAACCGAAACGGAAACGAAATCCAAAAGTGCATGGTAACGTTAACGGAAACCAAATTCGCAGGACGTTTCCCTCAGTGTTTTCGCGTTCGGGGTTAGCATCGTTCATCACCTCATCATCAGGACACATCTCATCCTGCCCCATTGTGCCTTGGGGTAGTGGGCCGCACCTTACGTGGCGAATTTCTCTATTCATTATCATTAACTTATTTGTTGTTGTTGTTTTCGCGTTTATATGAAAATAATATATATCCGCACTATTCTTCCAGTCATTCATTCATTCATTTCGTTTATTTTCGGCATTTTCTTTCGTGTTGAGCCCCCTGCGCAGCAAGATGGACGCGAAAGTTTTGGATGACGTGTTATTTTTGCGCACGAGCCGAGACTTTTGAAACTTAAAGGCATGTATTTCCGCAACCTAGAGAGGCATCTACTTGCGGTGTATAATATTCGGACGTATTGCATTAAAGTCTTTAGTGTTTGAGTTTGCTGTGGCTGTCCTTTTGCATCCATTATATAACTAGAATATCTGACATGAAAAAGCCAAAAACTAGACAGTACGAGTTCCGGATGAGAAACAGAATCTAGTACCGAAATTACCTCGGAAACGGAAACGAAATTCTTAAAAGGAAACGGAAACAGAAATCGCTACCGAAAATCGTCCAGAAACGGAAACGAAAAGCCGAGTTTTTCAGTTACCGGAAACGGAACCGGAAACTAATATTTTCGGTAACCAACCCTGTTGATAACGTACTGAAAGTGCTCTTTCCAAGAAAGGTCAGAAGTTAGCATTACGCGCAAATATTTGTAGGTGTTTACGGTTTCCAGTGATTTATGTAGTAAGAGCAATTGTGCTATGGCGCCGAGAAACATGCGTATGCATGCACTTGGTAAGGTTGAGTTCCATGTTCCATTGTTCACACCAGGAGAATATTTGTGATAAGTCATGCTTACGGTTAGTCATGTCAAAGCTGTCTATAATTTCCCGGCACACAGTCATCAGCAAATAGGCGAACGGATGAAGGAACAGAGTCAGCGATGTCATTGATATAGATTAGGAAGAGCAGGGGGACCTAGAACTGAACCTTGTGGCGCCCCAGATGTTACTGGTAAGAAATTACATTCATAAATTCATAAAGTAGAGAACTATACAGGATGTTTCAGCTAAATCCCCGGGCTAAATAATTCTCGAGCGGCTGCATCAATCGAAGAACTTTCTGTTTTTACAAGTATGTGTCCGATACAAACTGCACACCGTGTGAATAAGTGGGAGGCGCTCATTATTTAAATAAAAATTCAAACGAGTTTCGTGAAAAAACATAACTTCGAAAGCAGGGCGCCGTCGGCATTAAAATGAGTACTACCCCTTTTGGGACCTTCAGTGGACACCTTTTAGACAAAAATATGCCACCGAATCGGGTCATTTGTTACAGTAATTAATTGGTTTCGGTTCGCATATTTCTCTTGCGGCTGGTCGCGGCGAAACGCAAAAGGGCGTAATTCACTGGAGTAATTCATTGGTGGATAAGGGAGTGGAAGAGCGTCCCTTTGGGCTTCACCGCGACCAGCAGCAACAAAAATATGTAAACCGAAACCAATTAATTACTGCAACAAATGACCCCCCCTTCAGTGACAGACGTTTCTCTAAAAGGTGTCCACTGACAAGAAACCCATTTGTGTTTTTATTTAAATAATGAGCCCCTCCCACTGATCCACACGGTGCACAGCTTTTAGGTGGTATCGGACAGATATTTGTACAAAAAAAGTTGGATCGTTGCTGCCGTAGAACTCATTATCTCATTGGTAGAATAAGAAGAAGAACTCTACAGCACAACCAACGATTCGATTGATTGGTAAAGAGAAGATTTATTCGACGCAATAAACTCCGCAACGAGATTTTGTCTTCACTAGTGTGAGACCCGCAAATCCACATCACTTGCACCAGTTACCAGTTTCATTTTAGAAGACTGCAGCCAGTACGTATGCGAGCGACGGGCCTTTAAATGTCAACTTGAAATGCTCGATCAGAGGCCATTCAACATCTGCAAAGTTCTCGGCCCATGGAGTAACCCTGGACATCAGTGCCGTGCACTTGGCGCTTTTCTTTCCTTTCTGAGGGCCACCGGCCTCCTTCACGAACTGTAGGGATTTCCTTCCCTCGTCATCCTCTCATATGAACTTCTTTGGAATGGGGTAGGGTCCTGCACTCCACGCAGGGAAACATCCCACATCATCATCATCCATTCATCTTTGTTGTTGTTGTTGTTGTTTGGTGGAAAACTCCTGGAATGATGATTCCAATGAAGAGGAGGAGGAGGATGGCGATGATGATGATTGGTGGTGGTGGTGACTCCGACAGAAAACATTGCATACGTGAGGCCGACAACGGCAAGCCCTATCATCACCACCACCACCACCACCACCATTGCAAACACAAACTGAGTTGTCTCGGGATACACAAGCACGCAACAGTCGGACAGCAAAAGCCACAAAACACTCATAGGCTCAAAACTTGTCGTCTGCGTCAATGTCCCGGAAAATGTTCACTACTGCGAAGAATGCCCGGTGTCTGACATTGCGATGCCAAGGCCCAAGTACTTTTAGAACTCTGAGCGGACGGCCGTGCGCTGTGCTGCCAGCTCCGACTGTAGAAGGCGACCAGCTGCAGTGTACCCTATGCAACATCAAAATGTGCTCGACATCCCCCACAACTTGGAGCAGTTTGGTGAAGCTGCTTTTCCGATCATATGTAAAAAAGTGACGACTATAGGGGACATTGAGACGGAACAGGTGGGGCCACGAACGGAAGCTGGGACCACAAATGAAAAGTCCGGGTCTATGATAATCAGTGACGACCTTCCAGCTGCTTAGTCTCATTGTTAAAGCTGACAACATTAAGGGGGTGTCAAAGGGGGTGAAATACACCTTACGAACCGGACCGGACTGATGCACCCGGGAAGCTGCTGCATCCGCCGCGTCACTCCCAGGTATGCAGGAATGGCCAAGGATCCACTGAAGGATGATGTCGTGTCCCTGTACTACACACGCGTTGTATAGGTCTTAATGGCGCCGTGCACAACTGAAGCAAGATCTGCTGATTCGCTTGGCGCTTGTAATGCTCGCAATACGGTCTGTGAACCACTGCAGACAATCCATGTGCCTCTCTAAATTGCATGGCATTGATCATCCCATCGAGCTATGCGGCCGTGGACTACGTGCGATGAGACAATCGTGCTCAACCCTCAATGCAGAGCTCAGGGACGACATATGCACCGTGGATCCTGACTCATTTGTAGACACATCTGTGCAAATGCACACTCTGTCCCTCTAACTCTGCATTTCCTGAAGAGTTTGCTGACGCACAACACTTGAGGGCACGTACTTTCTCCCCGCGAGACCCGGTACTTTCGCGAACACCCGAGGCTATTCCAATGTCCAGAGAGGAATTTAGTGCAGTAGCAAAGGCTTGCGCCGGGGGTTCGTAAGTGCGGCACGGCATAATAGCTTGATGAAACCTCGAAAAACTTCGTCTCGAAATATTTATTGACAACGGGTGCCGACCAAATCTCGTTGTTAGTCAAACGTAATAGCGCAGCTATTCTACCATGCGTATCCCAGGAAGTGGGGGCTGTCTCGACTCGGCTACAACAGCTGCATTGGATGCTCTGGGGACACCTAGAGCACTAGAGCTCTAGGGGCACCAAGGCAGGTCGTGATGATCTTTGCCGAGGCACGTTCTAAAAAAACGACATCTATGCTGTTCTAGTAGTTTTTTTTAATAAGAAAATCTGTAAGGGATAAAAATAAACACCCTGTATATCGACCGCCTACGCAGTAAACGATAAACATGCTTCTTTAATACACTCCCGAAACTCCCGCAAACTTACGCATATTCGTTCGTTCGCAATTACCTATATTGCGCGACGAGTTTCACCGTCGCTATGCAGCAAATAACAACGAATAGCACATAGGCTAAATATATAGTTGCGTCCGACCGTAGAGTACATACATGTCACCAAATGGAAGTAATATTAGGATCCCTCGTCTGTAAAGCTAAAAACACAAAGCATCCCCGCAGCAACCGCATTGAGGCGCGGTTACCGATTTCGAGATGGCATGCTCGGATGATTAAGCGGAGCCATGCAAAGTTCCAATCAAAAGGCCAAACAGCAGACGGCGTAGGACGTATTTCAGGTACGTACTTCCTTTTCCAACATGGGGGTGAGTCACGTTATAGGTCATTATTTCTCCAGGGATTTCAATGCAACTGTATCGTACGTATATATGGAGCGTCTATTACCGAGTCCCTTCCTGATGAAAACCGCTCGAAAATCACGAGTGAAAATGGATGCATTGTGACTGCGCTTCCAATGCACTGTGAACACGCACTCGCTCGAGACAGCAGAGCATGGCTGTCAGGCATGCCGCCGTGAATTACGCAGATAAAAGGGAAGGCCTATTGATGTGCGGCGGATGTAGTATGCGCTTTTTTGTGTGTGTTTTTCTTCTTCTTTAGGAAAGTGTTTGATATTCGGTCATGTAGTTCTTTAATATACGTCAAATACGGCGCACCGTTATTACGCCGGGTTCGTCTAGTTCAGTAGTTCTTGATGCTCCACCAGATTGCTGCGTCACCTTTAGTCGCACGGCGCGCTCTTTTCTCATACGTAGGGCACGGTTTGTGCAGCTGACTGTTCTTTACTGGGCGTCTTCCTTATTATGGCCATTGGCAGTATACTTCTGACCAGGATGTCTAACCGCAAGAAATACCCCGAGCAGCACAATGTACTGAAAGTCGAGTGCAATAGGGGTGGACGGTATGTGTCTTATCAGTGTTCCTTAGTTTCAAGAGTCTGTTCAAGGTCTTCCACTTACCCGTCCACCCCTATTGCACTCGACTTTCAGTATATTGTGCTGCTTGGGACGGGTTCGGTTCGGGTCCGCATTGCTCTGATTTCGTTCCCGTTCAGTTCCGCTTCGGGCATGACAAAAATCGAACGGTTCAACGCTTCCATTTTATATCTCCCATAGAACTGCTCTTATCAGGATATGCGTGGCTAATCTTACTGCTGTTGTCTGCACTGACGTTTTTAGTGGTCAGGTACTCCCTTTAGCGAGAGAATGGAGAAATGAATGAACGCATGCTAATAGCATCCATGCTGATGGAGCGGTGTAGTTCTTCTACTTTCTGTTCCCGAAATCTCTCTCTCTTTTTTTTTCTTTTTTTCACACGCACAGCACCAGCAAGATACACTTGAAGGAAGCCCAACAAGATGGACAGCATTTTACATAGATACTTACGGTACTTGCCGGCACACTGAATTCGCAGCGTGAATCGATCTGCAATCGTACGGAATAATGTCGAAAATAAGACTTCCAGCGTTGCTCTGTCCGAGCTCGCAGCAGTGTACCAGTTAATCCACAACACAAAGGCAACGTGTCACGACACAATTGCACTACCAGTAAGCAGAACTACATTTACTTTTCAAACCACGACAAATCAAAAAGGCACCGTTCTGCGTGCGCTCCTTCTCCACTTCCCATGTTGTTTAACTTTTAGTGCTCACATGTAAAGGGAAATTTTGTATGGTTGCTTAATTACATCTTCGTCCTATAGAGCTACATAACTGGCCTACTCTATTCCTACTTCATTCGTCCGCGTAGCGCTTCCTCTCTGAAGAGCAGACGCCGCAGCGCGTGAGTGGGGCGCTTGCCGCCGCGCTCACAAGGACAGTGGCTGAGTCCTAGTTTCACTGCTAGGTGAAAATTTGCCAAATCCATGATATGGAGACCAATGTGTTCTCGTTCGGGTATTGGGAGGCACTTGAGGCTTCGAACTTCTTTTATGTCTGAACCGTTTTGTTGCGAACCGGTTACCGCTATTATTTTTTCCGGTTCTGCTCCGGTTCGGAATCAACAGTGTCATGAAAAGTTCGGTTCGGGTTCAGGTTCAGTTCCGGCAAAAATAACGGTTCGGATACGGTTTTCGGTTCGGGTTCGGTTCGACAACCTGCTTCTGATGTCGTGGTTTGGCACTATGGAACGAGCCTTGAGCAAGTCTTGGAACCCCGGCGACACGCAACGAAGGTCATCGCCACAGCAGCGACCTTTAAGGACGGCTATCCACAAAGGAGAACGTCGTTTTGCTGCTCCAGGTCGTACGAGCGTCGTTCCCCGTTGAGGGAACAAAGGAAAGATGCCTTTAAAACCCGAAAGACAAGTACAAAAGGGCAGTCTGCCTTGGGAGTGGAAGCCAGATTGACGGACGGGGCCGAAAGCGATAGCGGAGAGCCGACAAAAGTGATCAAGACACACTGTTCTTGCGGCCAAGAGTCGTGGGTCAACGGTATCATCACCGCAGCTTGGCAACGGGACGCCAGCGGCATACATCGCCTGTGCGACAAGCCAGCAACGACCGAGGTGGCCTAACGGGAAACGAACAGACGTGGTGTGAAATCCGGCGCCAGATGTAAGTCCAAACCGCACGCTCCCAATTAAGAAGGCTAGGCGATAGGGCAGGAGTGTGATTAAATTGCTGTTCGCCATCCTGATATTCGTGTTGTCGTCTCTCACTCAAAGGCGAACCCTTTGTTTTGTTTGTGAGGTCCCTCCTCCGGTTACGGGGTCGTCACCGTACATATCAACAGTACTGGAGACGACTTGTTAGCAAACGCGAAAGAAACCCGAAACGAAAATCAGCAGAGGGTCTTTCCTGCACATCACGCCGATCCGTCACTCTTCATTTGACGATCACTTGGTAGCGCGAAGCAGAAAATCTATGGCTTTATTTATTTAACGAGTAGACGGGTGATATGATCGGCCATGAGCGACCCGCAAAGCAGTAGCCTAGCCAGAAAAATATTTCGGGAGGGGCCCTTCAGGAACTTTACGTGGGGGAAGGGATTTCACCCTCGTTTGCCATCTCCCAAATCCACTATACCAAGGGTACGACTTCAGGGGCTACAGATCCCCCGATCTGGCTACGCCACTGCCGCAAACATGTGGTCGTTATGAGTATGCTAACGAGGGCACTGGAGAAAACGACAATCAGATCGATGTGACATATGCACATGTCAGGCACCAAGTGAAAGTTGCCCCTACCTCATTTTTCATCGTTAAAGAGCGAACATGTTATGTCGGCAGTTGTTATGGGGAAATATATTAAACAGTTAGCGTGTGTTGTGGGAATATTTGTGCGTTCGTATATAAACGGAACAATGATGCTAGAAGGTCGACGGATTAGATCAATAAAAGGATGAAGACAGGTAGAGGAAAATCGATTCATTCGATGGTTTGATTGCATTCTCAGTGCATCTATCTTGAACGAACTGCGAAGGAAGTTTTCATGTGGGTGGGCTACTTCCTTCATGAAACCAAGGTTTGCGGGCATTTCTTTCTTCAAGGCTTTTTTGCGAGTTGAATCGTATCCCGAACCTATCGAAGTGTACCTGATAAACGCAACATGACAAGTACGACTTGGAAGACAATGCAGCAGACCTACCAGCAGAGAAGCAGTTTGCATGTTGAACTGAGCAAGGAATTTGCAGGCAATGGTTAATGCCAATGTGAAGAGCATTGCTAATCTATATGTACCTATGATGATTAAATTGCCTTCGTGTGACCGTTGTGCATTATCTTTCGGACCAGCTATGGACTAATGACGAAAAACCCCGAGACTAGGGAGGATAGAGCTTATTTTCTTACCACCCTTTAAAGTTACGAAAATATTTCTAGTGCGTGTTAATGTTCTCCATCTCACTCTCTTTCACATTGAAATTCATTATAAAAAATAAAAAAAACATCCTAACGAGTTGTTCCTTTTCCCGAGAAAAAAAAAAGTTCACAGGGTAGTTGAGCACAAATTTAAGAAAAACTGTGTCTTTTTAACACGATTTCCTAGAGTTACATTCCTATTTGTCTTTCTCAAAGCCCTTTGGGCCTGGCTGACATTTCCGTCTTTTTTTTTTTTTTTTTCACTCTATGAAACATATCTACCCCCCCCCCCCCCCCTTTTGGGTCATCAACGGCTCAAGCTTGCGAGATGAAGAGAAAGATCTTGAGAGTTGTTGGACGAAGAAAAGGACCTGCAAGTTAACACAAAAAGGCGGGACCGCGAGGTCAGTGCTCTCGGGACACAAGCCGATAAGAAAAAGGGAGATGCAGACTTTGGTTTCATGCGACACGCACACGTATACATTGGATTATGATGAGGTGGGTGATGAGGAGGTGATGAGGTGGCTGGCAGGCGGTGAACTAGGTTGTTGGTGGGAATTCACGGACTTTAGGGGGTTTCGAAGATGTTGTAGCCATGTACTATAAACCTCTCTTGGACACACTATAGCAGTGTGACTGATGGATTCCCTTCGAGATAACAAAGCCTAAAGTGAGAAAATTGCATTTGTACGAATGTGTTTTAAATTATTTGTCGCAAACAAACCGAAATGAGCAATCTTTACGACTCTTTTTAAATTTAAACGCGAAGATAACATATACCTGCAAGCTATGCGAACGTCTGCTAAAAACAGGCAGCTTGATGCCGACATGGGGGCTCAGACAAATGCACCGCCTAGAGTCTATACTGTTGAGGCAAACCGTTCTGCTGCTAAAATTCCGCAGCAACCTGACGGAGGAACTATGCGTTAAGTCTTCGGCTCATTGTAATTAAAGCGGCGATAGTGGGCAAGATGTTACGGATAAATTCCAAAGCGTCTTCAATATTTTGTAACTTCACCTTTGAGACGTAGCACGATGACACCCTACGGCTCACGGTTGGGCCATAGACCGAGAGCCGAAAGAATTTTCGTTGTAGCATTTAGAGTACTATTTCTACTTCACTCTTCACAATTTCTTTTTAGTTAGATTTTTTTCAGTTCTATTTCTTTTTCTTTTTTTTTCTTTTGTACAGCTTTGAGGTGCACAAGTGTCTGCGGCAGAACAAATGACCTGTCACACGTACGTTGCGAAGCTCTCCATGTAATCGTTATCATGCATAGTATATTATTGTTGTTGTCAGACTATATGATACGGGTGCACTTAGGAAGCACACGATTGACGACGTGTATCCGCAGTATTTGTGTATTACACATATCGGTGGGACTTTCATGGTAGGGTGAGTTAGTTAGTAACGGTTAGTTAGTAAAAGTTAGTTAGTGTTAGTAGAGGGGTGACATGCACTTCGAAATAACGTTAAAGTACCGACACATATCTACATCATCAGAAGTCTCTTAGGCGTGATCTGGAGGCACTATAGTATAGGAAAAGAGAAGAAGATAAATACTCTAGGATTACAGCATCTATACGTGCATAAAATTACTAAAACACAGAAGTGCTGCACAGAACACCGGTTTGGGACGTTCTCTGATGCTGCTTTATCCAACAGACGCGATTTTACTTGCCCGAAGGGATGTCATATTACGCCCAAATGTTTATTACCCAGTGCGCATAAATTCACGTAAAAATCTATTGGTGGTGGTGGTGGTGGTGATGACGAAAACCGGCTTGCCGTTGTTGACCTCACGAATGTGGGCTGCGTCACGACTGTAGCCAGGATGAGAGGAGATGATGAAGAAATGAAGGAAAAAAACAGATGAAGGAATGATGACGGCTGAAAGTTAAGATCTAGGACAGTCACTGCCAGAGTTGATGAGAATATAAAAATCACGTAAAAATCTGGTGGTGATGATGTTGAAAGGGCTCGCCGTTGTCGGCCTCAGAGAGGTGGGCAACGTCACGACTTACGCCCTGGGGGAATGTGCGTCCTGGGCCGACTTCTAAGGGAACTGTGCCGACATATGTCTGAAAGAGTCTGAGGAAAACCCAAGAAAAACCCCAGAGAGCGCAGCCGGCACCGGGATTCGAACCCGGGTACCTCCCCTGGTAAAAATCTGCAATACGACATAACACGGAGATGTCCAACGCGCTTTACTCGTGCGAACCCTTCGGACATCAAAAAGCCTGCCGCGAGGCGCAAAAAAGAAGCGGCGCCGTTCGCTCGCGCGTATACGCATTACCGAAACGACACCATCCTATTCTTTCAAGTTCATTTTTTGCCACCCACTCGCATTCAGAGGAAGGAATGAAGGTAGATAAACAAGAAAAGACCTCCCTTAACTTTTCCTTTCACCACTTTCGCTGCGGTTCATTACGCCTTGCACGCCGTGCCCCTGCTGTAACGCGGACGTTTGTGAGCTCAAAGCTCATGTGCTCCTAACGGGGCGCTCCTCACGAAGCCCACTAGATGTACGCGATAAAGTAAACGAGAACGAAGCATTCGTGCGTGCAAGCCCAAGCTAGTTAGCGAGCTACTAGTGACCTTCGTTGGCTCCATCGCAAGGGGGCGGGTGTGTGCTTACGATACTGAACCGCTGTCTTTGCCGAGGCAACCGGACACAATGGGCTGACCATATGAATTCGTGACTGCAATTTAACGGATCTCCTTAAGACATCTGTAATCAATGTGTATCCTACACGGATGCTTAGACGATGGAAAGGGAATCTCTGAAGTAGTATGGGAATTGTGGTATGCATTTAGAAAGAAACAAGAGTGATGTAGAGAGACGGAACTGGTTGGCTTTCGTTTAAGCAGTGCGCCAGACAGTAATGACTCGGCGCGCGATTAATGACGGTAACTAAGCTGCAGTAGGAGAAATTATGATATGAGTAGTAATTGAAGCCCTAATGATGAGGATATGTTTGCGAATGGTATTTACAATGTAATGGTACGGTGTGGGGCTGTATAAATTGACGAGGTTTTAATGAATGTTGAGTAGATGGCATCACTTAATTTATGCTGCGGCGCGCAGGAGCGCAAGCATAATACGCATAACCATAATGCCCAACAATCCTGGTGGGAGATATCCTCCTTTCTTTAAGCCAACCATCCAACCAGGTGGTAAGAACATAACAAGCCGAACGTGTGAAAGAAACAGTATTTATGGAGATGGCAGCTTTGCTAGGAAGTCTACTGCCGATAGAAGGAACAAGAAGGGCGCATAGAATCGTGCACCCTAAACAAAAATTCAGAGCAATGTTAGTCCTTTTCGGTACTAAATGCATTGCCACAACCATTACTTCCTTTCGGGGATGAAGGCACGGAAGTTTATATACGAAGTTTGCGGCGTGCAACCATTGCATTGTGCAACCACAACCATTAGTTCCTTTAGGGTTACCTGCAGTGCCGGGGACTAAATTTCACGGTCAGGGGAGTAAATATGGGCGTAATTTCAATCTATGGGAAACTACGGAAGCTGTAAATGCTTCCAAAATCACACGTCTGGTTTCTTTTTCAGACCCCATTTTTTTTAAGAATGTGACTTACTCCGCGTTCGCAGCGACCATAAAATAACAAATGCTTGCTGATGACGATGAGTATGTTCATTTGGAGGTGAGGTCCCGTACCCCGCTATATGTTCACTGTGTTTTATTCGTATTTTATATGTTCACTGTAACTGTTCCACTGTACAGCAATTGCAACTGTGTTTTCTTTTTCACCCCCATGTAATGCCCGTAAGGACCCTTGGGGTAAAACAAATAAACGTGACCTGTACGAGAATGTACTAGGAATGAGTGAAGTGTCCTCAGGTGGCTCCTCTGCAGTAAAAAAAAAAAGAAAAAAAAGAAAGAAAGTAAACAACTGATAATACAGAAACCAGGCGTATTCGTGCGCATATCATTGTTGCCATTAATCCCTCCGGAGATTTTTACGACCGCATCACTTTGGCGAGCGAATGTGCGGACCAGAAATTGAATGAAGAGCTGATTGCAAATGTAATTACCTTGTTGCGGACCGCCATTAACGAGGGATTAGTGTCTTGCAGTTATTTGTTTCCTCTGTGCCACGAACGAACGAGATATGCCTCCGGAGGAACACACATCGTTTATTTCTAGCACAAAGGATGGATTAGTAAAAAGCAACAACGAAGCGTAAATGCTCTTGATTTGCGAAAGAAATGCTGCGCTCCACTTGCAGTATCGAGCCGAACAAAGGAAGCGGAATAACTCGTGGAAAAGGTAAAAAGTCCGTAATATCTGGACAGTTCATGTGTGTTCTTTGCAGCAACTATAAACGTAACAGCAAATGAGGGAACTAATATTTACACACACGTGTTCCGGTTGGTTTCTCACATGGTCCGTCGTCGAAGGTATAGTCGCTGTTGCTAGTGTAACAGCCGGCAGCCCTCCTCGCCCCTGTCAGCTGCTGACTTGGTGTAACTGTGCGTTGCTGAAACGGTTATGATGTCGCTATTTTTATCAGAATATAGCCTACGCTTAAATGTTACCGTGCTACAGAAAGAAAAGAAACGCTGTCATTGAGTATAAATTGCCTACTAAAACTCATATTTTCCAGCAGCTTTTTTCCAAGAGCGCTAACTTTTATACCGTACTGATGTTTCAAATCTTAAGCGTACCGAAACTGTACTGTAAACGCTTACAGTGCTACGTGTAATATAACAGCGAATATAGCCCTATAGCACCATTACATACAACTGCGCGCGAAGACGAGTGTACTGCTCTCAATGCCATTTTCTAAATTTCTTGCGGCCAATAATAGGACGTTGGGGCAGCACAGTTTTTGATATCATCGACCAGAGTTGTCAGTGGTAAGACCTCTTTATGAAGTACGCTTTGGCGAGACTCCCCGGAGGCTATCACACTATATCTCTATTCTCCAAATGGCGCTCGTCATCTTCAGTTACCCGCCATTCACTAGATATAGACGGGAAGTATAGCACCATCTCTCTGCACGATATCCACTGATAATCATAAATTAAACAAGAAAGGGACGAAATGACTCGCGAGAAGGAGGGCGATTGACCCTTTTCAGGGGGAATCTTCTTTTCGCCTCGAAGCTATTCACTTTATAGTTCTGGTACCGTGAGAGCTTGGGGGGCGATTTGGTGAATAATCAGATGGGGACGATACGGGACATTGAAGTAATATATAGTTCGCCTAATGTGTGTAGATGTGTTAGATGTGTGTTGAGTTTCTGAGCTGCTGCTATTCGGATGTCCGGAGCCGTTTCAATAAGGGTGATATTAGGGCTGTCTTCTGTCATACCAATACGCGCAGAGGGCTGAGATGGCCCATTCCATCCTCAATATGAAGCCGCCTGTGTGTGCCTGTATATATATGTAACAACAACACTACATGCACTGCCTACATATCTCTTGCTTTATTCGTCCCGCTTATTTGGTAGAGACATTGGGAAAAGACCCAATTGAAGACGAATGAACTGAAGACTAAAAGAGCCCACCATGTGTCGCGACTACCTGTTTTACTGATACCATTTATCGTCATCTGGTACATGGCTGAAGAATTAGCCGGTGACTATTCAGTGAAAAAAGAACGTTTTGTGAACAGGTCATGACGAAAAACAACAACAACTTTATTACAGGATGATGGCGGGGGAGTTTCTTCGCCAGGGGCGATACTCTACCCCATTGCTGGTGCTGATGCGGGGAATGAGATAATGAGCCCCTTCACAATAAGGATCGAAGTCTTGTGGTGTCCAGAGAGGTGAAGAGAGCCTTGAGGGCAGAGCGTTGGTGTGCTGGATGTGGCCAGGGACCAAGCAATTTTGTGACGAAGAAGCACGGACATAGTATTATTTTTCAGTTGTGACATAATTCCAATTACACCGCAGTAGCTGCCTCTGCGTTGTATGTATGCTGTCTGCTGTAAACAAAAAAATTAAGGGGCTACGCCCTTTCAGAGGTCCGCGGGGTTTTGGGTGTAGAATTTACTTTCGTGACTTTTAGTGCAACAAAATTAATCCATTCGAACTTATTAAATTAATTTGCTATTTTTTAATTAAAGTAGTTAATTCAAATTTAACACTACATGAAGCCATAACGCCAAGACGTCACATGAAATTTCTTAGGTGTGAACCACATAAACGATCGGAATCACGTATAGATTCTACGTCAAAACGAATGCAATGTAATGCATCTACGTTGTTTGGGCAGAGCAACCTGAACCAGGTGACTTGTGACGCGGTGTATTCGCGGGAACTCTATACCGTTAATAACACTGTGCGAATGCGAATAATACCAAAAATGCCTGTTAAGCCATGAGTATGTTGCAGAATCAAATACTCACACGATCTCCTTTAGGAGAACGTACACAAAAAATAATCTACAAACATTACAAACAAGAGGAAAGAGCATGACCACGACCGTTCTGCATGTGCAGCCTGTAATGCTGAGGTCTCAAATGATGCTATAAACAACGTTTTTCACTCGCTTTGAAATATGTCGTAACCGATGAACCATTGAGAAAAGGGGGCACGTGAGTACGCTTTGTACCAAATAAAGCAGAGGGGAAAAGTGTATAGCTTCAACGGCCTTTCTAAGCGGCAGGCCCTGCAGTCCTTGGAATTTTGTGCGCGTCTGGCCAGCAACCTTTCATAATGATGGCATCCTTCAGGTTCTCAAAACCAGGAAGGTCTGCAAGAGCAAATGAAACCTATTTATGAAGCCTGAATGGCCATGGAGAGGGTCCTTTATGCAACCTTTCATGCAGCGTCCAAGAGCAGATGCCTCCTGATAATGCATCCTCGACACTCCAGAATCCTCCTTGTGGATTTATGACAAGTATTTAAGGTATGAAGAAAGGTCGATGTGTATTTATTACCTGTAAGAAGCCGTTCGCTAACAAACCTTTCTCGGCGTTTCGAGAAAAATCAAGTAGGACATTACACGTTACCTTAATTGACTATAGCGTAATGACTATTTATTACACGAACTATAAATGACGAAGGTCAGTAATATTAATAATGAGCTGGCACTTGTAGAGAGACGTCATGAGCGGCGTACATTCCAGCCATCTTCTCTCGGCACTCATTTCAAGTTGATTACACGAACGCACACATGAAGTCACGATGAATGAAGATATTTTCCAATTATATTTCTAACTTGCTACCCCAGGGAATGATGAGGTCATGGGTGAATGGTTATCCAAGTCGTTGGTATGACAAAGTTCCGTAAACCGCGTAACATCCACAGCCCTGAACCAACGGTCACGGCATGAACCCCTCATAACCGGGTAATGTCATTGAACGATTTAGGAAAAATCTTTCCAGGAGCATGTACTGCAAGCAATACTGCCCCGCGACCGTTCAGCCGTGTTCCGTCTGTGCAACGTAGGTCGCTCGATCACTTTTTAGTGGATCCCAGGTCATTTTGGACTAAGCGGAAATATGGAGGCTGACAGAGTGGCTGCTGCTGCTAGACAATGCCAGGCGGTGGTACCGAATATGTTGACCCGTGGTGAGACGAGGGCATTTTTGTCGGCGATCATACAATGCCGCCATAATACCAATGTCGCCGGGACATCACAGATAGGTCCTTGCTGTACGCAGTAGATCCGACTTTGTTTTTGCCTCCCAGACCGATTGTCCCGCGGTATCTCTTCCCTTCTGCATCGCCTTCGCCTCAATGTGGCTTTCACCCCGCAGTTCAGACACAGACTACGCTTCAACCAGGTCGTGTTCCAAACGCGGCATGGTGGCCAGCATCCAACACGTCCTCATCGACTGCCCTCTATACAGTTCGGAGAGGGCAATGCTCCAGTCCCAACTGACCTGTATAAACAACAAGCCGCTCAGCCTTGCCGCAATCTTGGGTCCTTGTTCTAACCCTGTGCAGCACCGTCAATGCCTGCACTCTTTCAATCTGTTCTTGACGCCTGCCAGCCTGCTTGGACTCCTCTGACCTCACAATTTTTCGCATGAATGTGGAGATGTGATCCTCACAGCACTGCATCTCTTGTGGACGACCGGATGAACTACTATCCCCATCAGTTACGACACACCCGCGTGTGCGATATCTCATTTGCGTGTGTCATGTGTGTGTGCGTGTGTGTATGAATCATATTTTTTCATCGTCATGCCGCTCATATATTATCTCACATGCACTGAGGTATGGTGCCGCAATCGTTGCGGTGAAACACCTCATCTCATCGTCATTCATGGAGTAGTTTTTGTTCTGTTCCAAAATACGGTCCACCAAGGCAGACCGCGTTAAGCAAGGTGCTCTCACCTTAAGAAGAAGTGCTGGCTCGTATTTGGGCCAGTCCACCGCGTACGCGTATTTGAAGGGAGATCAGAGAACCATTGATCAAGGCATAAAATCAGTTGAGTTCAGCTAAAACGTGTAACAACAACAACAATAATAAATGGAGACGTGATGATGACATGGGATGTTTCCCCGTGGTAGCCACAGGACCCTACCCCACTTCACAGAGAATAATATGAGAGAATGAATTAATGGTGAGCGCGACGCGAAGACAGGTCGGGTCGGAGTCCTGTTTAGAGCTCTTCGAGGAGGCCAGTGGCTTGCACGAAAGCAAAAAGGAAGCGAAGAGCCCGGCACCGATGCACAGGGGAGCTCCATGGGCCAAGTAATTTGGAGAAGCTGAATAGTCTATGGTCGAGGAGCTCAAGTTGGCGTCGAAACACCCGGCGTTCACACGGGTACCGGTCACAGTCCTCGATGATATGGGGAATCGTAGCTGGGGTGTTGTAAGCTGGGCACAGCGCCGTGCTACTGTAACCCAGCTTAACCTGGAACACAGTCTGAGCGAAAACGACGTTGAGGCGTAGACGCCGCAGAAGTGACGTAAAGCTGCGAGGGAAGCCACCTGGCATCTTTCCAATGATAATGACAGGACCACTGCATGGGGGAGTGGTCATTGAGTGATGTCATGGCGCCATTGCTGGCGGGCCAAGGGTGACATCAACGGAGACAAGTAGAACCGCGTATCTATCCGTTGGAGAGGATAATGGGCACGGCAGCCGCCAAATCTGCCTCCTCGTTGCCCTGAATGCCAGTGTGGCCGGAGACCCACTGTAGGGTCAACCGGTGTCCCTGTTCCCCAAAAACCTTGAGCGCCGTCAGGATACTCACTACCACCGTGTAAATCAGACTAGCATCCCCTTGAAAGCCCAGGAACGCAAGTGTACTTGATGGTGTGCTGCATGACTTAGGGACAAGGACCGACGATAGGTACTTACGATACAGATTGCAGTAACAGTAAAGTAACCATGGAAACCCTGAGCTGAGTGAATATTCTGTTGCGAGCACCTTCAAGCAGCAAGAGCCAGGGAGAAAACACGCACAAGACGATCTGTTTTACTAGCAACTCTGTAACAGATAACTACAGATACTACTACTGAGTAACATAATATAGCATAATCACATAGTATTTGTTCCCGTGGCCAAACGACCAATAACAGAAGCCGTTCCCCTCTGCAAATCTGCAAGCTGGGTTAGTGCACGCGCCCATATTATCTGCATGAATAGCGACGGCTTAGCAACAGTCCCCGTTTCTCCCCGCCAGGAATATATCTGCAGCGAACACCCAGTGGGATTCACTATCAGGCTTCACGCAGCGAGAATTAAAGAAAAAGCGCTTTGGGGGCTGAGGCGAACGCGTTTGTGGAAAGCGTAACAATAACGAGTCTTATTATGAGAACGTTATTTCGCTCTTCTTACCTTTAATTCTGTGCAGGAACACCCTGAAAAGAAAATAGTAAATTGATGAGCCATTACAGCTTCTATTGTCCTGTTCAGCTTAAGAAGGAAAAGAAATCTGGCATACGCCATTGGAGTCCGCGGCTGGTCGCGGTGCAGCGCAAAAGGACGCTCTTCCACTGCCTTGTTCACCGATGAATTACTTCCTTACACCAATGAATTACGTCTTTTTGTGCTTCGCCGCGACCAGCCGCGACAAAAATGTGTAAACCGAAAGCAGTTAATTACTGCAGCAAATAGCTCGCTTCGGTGGCAGATTTTTCTCTAGAAGGTGTTTGTCGTGAATGAGTCCGTTCACCTCAGTGTCCACTGAAGGTCCCAAAAGGGGTAGTACCCATTTTAATGCCGTCGGCGCCCTGCTTTAGAAGTTGCTTTTCACGAAGCTCATTTGAATTTGGATTTGAATAATGAGCGCGTCCCATTCATTCACACGGTGCGCAGCTTGTAGCTGGTGTCGGACAGATACTTGTAAAAAGAAAGTTCTTCGATTGGTGCACCCGTTCGCGAATTATTTAGCCCGGGGATTTAACTGAAACACCATATATGTCCTGGTGTGGTTTGTCTCGAGGTGTGTGCTCCTCTTTATAGGAATTGTCTAGGGTATCTTATCGCGCATGAAAGACGTCCCGGGGAAAAGACTCAAAAACGTGCCAAGTGCAACATGCGCTGGCACGTTAGCGTTCCGGCATTTTGGATCAGATTGGCAACAAAATTCGAAAAGAAAAAGAAACTTTCCTTGTGCATTTTCAGTCACTTCGATTATTATGTCAATTTTTAGACTAACAACGCGAGCTTTCGGATGCGAGTTTAATTCCGGAGCCACAAAATTAGATGAATGTAGATGAATTCCGTTGCAAAAAAAAAAAAAAATGGGTGCAAATTTTGGCGAAATTGTTTGCATGACGGTCAAGACCTTTGTAAGGGCATCACTACTTGCGCTCTGAATGTAGTTATGGAGCAACCTAGCATAAGCTCATGCATTTTACCTGCCGTGGCATAATGGCCAGATCGCGAAGAGAATGGAGGCCTTGCCCGTATATCCTGGTCTTCATGAGCGCATCTAGGAATGCACTTGACTAAATTGTTCGTGTGCACTCGTAACGACAGACATTTCTCTCGGAGCCGACACCGCAGATCCTGTAGTGTTTTGGCTAACGAATTGAATCTGAGCATGCTCATTACCACAAAGTCGGGTCGCATAGTTTTTACGGCCCTATTATTTCGGAGCTAGTTAGCATGGCGCTTATCGGCGAAGCGCTTTCGTTTTTGGGGAACGATGATGAACGATGTACTGTGGGGGCATCTGCTTTCACTTTTAAAATCCCTCGTACAATATACAAAACAGGAAAGCCGAAGGACGAGATAATAAAGGAACGCTTGGCAGCTCATACATCAGAGACCGCAATCTGTGCGTAGAGAGAAAAAGAAGTGCAAAACATGATGGCTTCTTTTGGAACGTCTAGCGCATCGAATAACAAACACATATATTCGAAACCTAGCTGATACTAACTCACATAGTTGTGGTGTGTGTAACTACAGTTGAGCGACAATAGAAAGAATCGATATTCATGCTTCCTAAACGTGAGACATGGCTTTTTTATGGATTGAAACTTAACATGACACGCCTCGTAAGCCGGCTACTTTTCCTGCTTGTCTTACAGAGCTGAGGAATCTAGTCCGTTCGGGTCTTGACCTTGAACAATTTATGGGCGACGCAGCACGAAGGCGTAGCATTCATTTGATGTGTCACAAACCACTAAAACGTTCCTTTCAAGAAAACGCGTCATTTCGTGAGAAACGTCGAAGGCTGAATTGTGGGACACCTCATCTCATCATCATACATATAGTTGTTAAATTTTACTATCTTTTTTACTTTCTTTTTTTTATTCCGTGTTAGCGCTGCAAAGCAACTGTGGGTATGAACGGCGTACAGACGTGGACAGGAGGAGAGAGGACAGCAAGGAGTAGTAGGGGACAGGAGTAAGTGTGCGCCTGTGTCGACTTCAGGGGGAATTGTGCCGACATTCGACTGGAAAGTCTGCCGAAAAGACCAGGGAAAATCTCAAAAGACAGTACAGGCGGTGGTGGGATTCGAACCCACCAGTGCCCAGTCTTCAGCACGACCTTGGCTGCCACCAACGCGGATGTTTTACCCACTCAGCCATGCCGCTAGTACTATGCATTTCTGAACCTAACATGGTGATTCATTTGCCTCTCACGCTTTATCGTGGCCCCAGCCTCGGATTGCGGATCCAGATCTGGACGATGATCCAGATCCAGGCAAACCATCCCCCTCTGTCTCTCATCCTCTCCTTCGTCAGTCTGTGTCACCGTAACATTACGCCATTCGATTTTGTTTTCCCAGTTTATAGCTATACGGAGCCTACCCAGACTGAGTTATCCGTTGAGCACAACCACTCCAGAGTCTATAACCCTCCGTACGTGTTACACTACAGCAGCCAGCGCCTTGGGGGCCAGGTGCATCTGTGGCGGGCGTGATGTGGCCAGCGCGTGACCGATGATCGAGGTCCCTCCCATCGCACCGATGGAAAGGCGAGACAGGCGGCGGAATGCTTTCGCCGTCTCAGACGCGAATGCGGACTCGGTCACGGAAGAAGTCTTTAGCACGCCGTTTAATTGAAAGCCGCTTCGCGTTCACCCACACCGACACGTACCCTGATTCATCGACTCCGGCCGGTTGCATGCTGGTTGATTTAAATAAAGAAAAACATATGCTGGTTACTCCTCATGGTCGTGCTGCTGGAGTGGAACCATCATGTTCCTCCAAATGATGCCCGCATGACTCTGTCTTGGACGTCGTCACATTGTTGTATTATTTGCCGTCGTGCCACGAATAAACTGTATTGTTCGTCCTTTCGAATTGGATGTTGTACTTTCGGAACGTTTGAAGACAAGAATTCAAGAGTTAATTAATATTTCCAGAAGCATGCATCCACATGTGCGCTCTATCGGAACGATCGAGGTGTGGCAAATTTTTCTTTTACGGCTACATGAAAAAAATAATAATAATAATGGCGCCGTGATCTTACACCTAAGGCTTGTCTGCCTATAGTATGGCGACATGTTGCACGTGCCACAGGGTAGGACTGCGGGTAATTTCGACCACTTGAAGTTCACGGCTACCTCCCGCTTTGTATTCAAGCACGATAACGAAACGTCAAGAGTGAACCGCAGATGAGGACGACAATGTACCGTTGAGGTAATACGAAGGATGTCCTTGTCTGTAGCAGCTTGATTAAGTTATACTTCGTATGGAGCGACAAGCGTGACATTAAAAATATGTAGAATTGTACTTTCATGCTATCTTCGGGTTACAACAAAATCTACATAATGCGCCATGATATATGCACCAAAATTAAACTTTCGAGTTCGACAGGCAGTGGTGCTTCTGAGAAAATATTGCAGAGGGACACAAGCGAAGTGGTATATACGCTGTCTCGAAGCATCGACGTTCTGATGAAACTGCTTGTCTGCAAAAGTGAGAAGTCATCCCTCATGACGTAAACCGGTATCACTCCGTATACACATACGCATTTCCCCGGAATTTTGCGCATTGATCTGACTCTTTATGACGCTGATACAGCGGATGGCCTTTTGGCATTTATTTGGACCGCAGGCGACATTGGTGGCGCAGTCAGCTCCCGACTGTTCGGTTAACATGCTCCCTTTCCTGGCAAAGGCCAATGAAGCTGAATAAGCGATTTCGTTGGTCCGGAAATTGTCTCCCTGTTATATGCCATGGTGACTGCTCCGTATATATCGGCAACGTAGGGCGGCTTGCAAAGGAGGTCGTAACCCCCTGGATGCATAACTGGAATAGCTCGGGCAACAGCGTGCGATTGATCTTCTGGTACTGCTCTTGGCATGTCTCGTACAGGGCTCATTTCGCTGGACTGCGGTGCTCCAGACGAAAATATTAGTCGCCTAGTAGATTGAAACGGTTCATTTTTCATCGTACAATATGTGCTGTTCGATTTAAGATAAAAACGAAAGAAGAAAAAACAGAAAACGGCCGGATTCGACGCAAAGCAATCACGCAGATACAGTTTTTCTTTTTATTTTTTATTTTTTGTTCTTACAGCACTGCTTATCGAGCAGGGTTGTCAAGCAATAATTGTAGGAGTAAGTGGAGGGGAACAACAGTGCTAACGAGCAATTAAGTAAACAAAATTCAAAGCTCGTTAAATACACAACCCCGCCCGAAGCCGAATCAGATACGTGTTAGCGCCGCGAAGCAACTGTGGCTACGAGCGGCGTACAGACGTGGACAGAGTGAGAGAGGACAGCAGGAAGGAGTGTGGGAAAGGGGGTTAGTATGCGTCATGGGCCGACTTCAGGGGGAACTATGCCGACACTCGTCTGGAAGTTAAATACACAAACAACAGCAATAATTACATTATGAGTAATAATAATAATAATAACTTTATTTTTGTCATGGTACCCAAAAACAACCACTAGGGTCTACTAATTGGTGCACCACACAAGGTTATACATGTGAACAAAGACAGTAAAATATACAAAAAGCCAACAAGGTTAACGGTGAAACAAACGAGGTTAAATAGAAACAATGGCACTAATACTAGTAAGAAAATCACGAGAAGAAGCGAAAATGTCGATGTCATGGTGTTGTAAGGCGGAGTTAAACATTAGTTGTAAACGATTGATTGGATGAAGCTTTGCAAAAGAGTGAGGACAGAAAAGAAGATGAGACCTCAGAGAACGTGAGGGCACTCGAAAGTTGATGCACGATAGTAGTTCGGGGCAGGCGATGACAGAATGTATGAGCTTATACAAGAAATGACAGTCACGAATCGTTCTGCGATGAGATAGTGTGGGGATGGAGAGTTTGTTCAGTATATGATCGTAATTATAGTAAGTGCTGCAGCCAAGATGACGAAGATGAAAAACAAAGATGAAGCGTCGCTGAACGTTTTCTATGTCAGCGGACTGAGTGATACTGAGGCAGTTCCAGGCCACTGATGCAAATTCAAGAAGAGGGACTACGGTGGAGAAGAATAGGCGAAGGAAACAAGATGGATCCTGAAAGTTTTTGGTGATCCGCGAGATGATGCCGAGGTTACGCATCGCAGAGTTGCACAGCTGAGTTACATGCGTGTGAAAAGTTAAAGAGCTGTCAAGATGAAGACCCAAGTCTTTAATGGACGATTCACGTCTAATATGAACAGAGTCGAGAGAGTAAGTATAATGACATGGATGCTGCTTTCGAGTGAAAGAGATGACGGCTGTCTTAGAAATGTTCAGGTTAAGCAAATTGTTTGAGCACCAACGATGGATCCGTGAAATGTCATCTTGCAGAGCGGTACAGTCGTGAATCTTATCAATGACTCGAAATAACTTAATGTCATCAGCATATTGCAGGATGTGGCAGTTAAGTACACAGGTTGGCAAATCGTTAGCAAACATGTTAAACAGTAATGGCCCAAGGGTAGATCCCTGGGGCACACCAGATGTCATGTAGTAAGGATGAGAATATGCATCTTTGTACGGAACAATGTTGTACCGGCTGCAGAGATACGAAGAAAACCATTTGCAGAGTGAAAGTGAGATACCATATAGTGACAACTTTGTGATCAACAATTCATGATTAGCCTTAGACAGATCAAAATACACAGAATCAACCTGCTTAATGATGTCATGGGGAGTTTTTATGCTTAGGCTTGGGGTCACTACCCGAAGTGTGGGTTGTTATACAACATAAGATGCCATTATACAGAAGGTGAACAGGGTTACGGAGCTTGTGTCGTATGAATGCGGCTGTCTCAAAGGGCATAGGCTTAAGCACTCTTTGAAACGTATGTATGTACGTGGACTTTGAATGCATCTTAATTAAACCGGCAATGCATTCCAGATGCTAGAGCCATAATGAACAAGGTAAAACGTCTCGAAGTTAGTCATAGGAGTGGATGGATGTAATGTGTACATACGAGTATAATTTCTAAGAGTGTATGGGATGGCATGGCCTTCGAATGATTCCAAAAAAGGTTTATTAATAGCGTAGTATAATCTGTGCATAAGTAGCTATACAGCTACTTATGCACAGATTATACTTGAGTCGATGCTTGAGTAGCCTCTGCATGCCACGAAGTTGCAATAGTGTAAAAGCAAAGGTCCCTGATTCACGAGGGCCAAGAAGATGGTCACCTGGGAGGAGCAAATTCAGCTGGTCGTTTTCGTGAACCGTACACTCTTAAAAACTAACTTCACCGCATAGCACGCTCCTAGCCAACCATCATTCCGAATGATATTATTCTGTGCATTGATTTGTTGAAAAATGGGAGGAGGCGCTTATCTGAGACACATTATGTTTGTCCCGTATAGGCTCCTCCCCCCTGTTTTGGACAAATGAGGACACATAATGATATCGCTCGGAATCATGGTCGGTTAGGAGCGTCCTATATGTGGTGAAGTTCTGTTTTTACAGTGCAGTGTAATGTACCGGTGTGGGTTCAGCCTTGGAACGAAGGAAGAGCGAACGGAGGGACCAATGAACCGTGACGCACATGGGATTAAACGGCCGTGTGACTTGCACACTCGAGCCAATGCAACTTTTTCTGCACGGAAACGACCAGCTGAATTCGCTATAAAAGTTCGCTCAGTGTAGAGAGAACTCGACGCGTCGAGAAAAATAATCTGAACGCGTCCATTGGACAGCGGGCAGCACCGCGCGCAGCGCTGTCCAACAGGCGCGTCAAGTATCTCGCCAATCAGCGAGCATAGCCCCCTGGAAGCGCAACTCAATTTTATATCTTGTTCTAATCAGAGACAACTCGCTATTTATCAACCGTCACTGTCATGCAGCTGTCGTCTTCTTTTTCTTTTTTCTTTTTGGTCTGGACACGTCGTCTACTATCACTTTTCCTTTCACTCATTCTTTTGTGATTTCACTTATTTTTTTCAGTGATTTTTCTATCACTCATGATGTACAATATATTGCCCACCTTTCTTGTAAGACCTTCGAGCCCTTGCGACGTCTAAATAAATAAATATATACTAATTCTTTGCAAATCATTTTTTATATTATTAGTATTATTATTATTATTACAACATAAATGTACTGTAGCACGTAGACTGCACTCGCAGTTTGAGTACGCAGAGTTTAGTCTCAGTCGGCCTATGCGTTGCTGTTGCTTTCTTTCTTTTTCTTTTTTGTGAGGTTTGTTTTTATTTTTATTTGCAATTGGCCGGTGGCGATAGCGTGGTGTAGTGGATTAGCTGCAGTTGTAGAGTAACGCATTGAATGTAACATCCGCGTGGAGATTTCAGATGTCCCGATGATCATCATTATCATCATCAGCATATCTCTTTTGCAAGTGAAGTGGGGTTACTGGCGTCACACTATAGTGAAGCCAAAGTCTCCATTTTATCTTTTCCTGAAATCAATCAATCAGTCATCCGATTCTCGCGCACGGTTCTTCCGGCACCACGTCGTTGTCGTCAAGAAGGGTTTCCTGAAGCTAGGGAACTGTTTCATTGTATAACCACTGCATTGTAGATTTCCTGCCTCATTTCTCATTCGTTTGCTTAGACCATCCTCCGTGTGCATTATAGTAAGTATAGCCTATCATTTCTCATATGTGCATTGTAATTCCAGATTCCTAATTTGTCCAGCTTGCGATTTGTCGAGTTTACGATGCACTGAAGCCGTCAGTGCATCGTAAACTCGACAAATCGTAAGCTGGACAACAATCTCCTTCAGTTTGAAGGAGATAGTTGTTGATGACAAAAAAAGTAAATAAATAAATAAAGCAAAATCTTGCTTAGTCGCTAAGATAACCGGCTTCCGCTCCCCGACGTGTGACCTCTTACCAAGCGTTCCCATCCCCACCTTGTTGTTTGGGTGTTTTTCTTGGTCTACCTTCAGTTGTAGTTGTTGGCGGAGGGGGTGGGGGGCTTCGAGGCAAATGTCAGCGCAGTTCCTTAGCAGAGCAACATGTCTCGACACCCTGTCTCATTCATCAAGCTGTCCATGGGGAGTCACCGTGGAGATGTGCGGTGTATTGCCACTGTGCAATCAAATTTACAAAAAATAAAAAGCAAACAGACGCAAAAAGTATCCGGGGACGGCCGTCACAATCCTCGCGTGATGTCGGCAAGCTCCGGTGCCTTTTCTTTGGCGACGTTTTCTTTCGCTGATCTGGTCCCCTACCCTCGTGTGCGCGCTCCCCAATTGAGTCACATGACTTCTTGTGCGATACAACAGCTCGTTCGATGTCGAAGTGAATTTTCTGAGAATACACACGAACTCCAGGGCTATGACAGGTGAATGACGGCTTCCAACGCAGTCGTTCGCAAAACCTCCAAAGGTCTCATGGGCATGCCTATGCCTTTAGCAAGTACATTGCCCACCCACCCCTTCTTCGCTTTCCTTTTCGTTTCTCGTTTTATTCCTCGTTCATTCCATCATTCAGTGTCTTTGCCGTCTCCCGAACCTATCCACAGCTCACACTGCATGGATGAACCCTCGTCGACGTGATCTAACAACAAAGAGTCAGCCAATCAGGATCGTCTTTTCAACGGCCATAGCCAATCACGAATGTGCTTTAAGCGGTCGTAGCCATGGAGACGAACCACCGTCGTCTTCGAGTAGTGCTTGAATTTCCACGCGTACTAAGTATGAAAACTTGAAAATAAAGCGCAAAACTCTGCCATATTTTTCTCGAGACTGATTTTCTGGAAAGCATGTTGCACTTTTTGTCTAAAGGTTCTAAGTTAGCTGCAGTCATTTGCGACTTTTTGAATTCGCAGAACGGCTAATCGCAGTAACAGACGAGTTCTGACTTTATATGCCCACGTAGCGAAAGAGGGAGAGGAGGCAACAAGCAGGCCTTCTGTATCTATGCGCGCTGATAATACCCGCTTCAGCTACGTCGTTCTACGTCACGAGGCACATGCAAGGGGAATAGGCTACGTCACGATGTACCCTCCTCTTTCCCTCATTCTCCGATACGCTCCTTTCAAGAGATAATTTAGATGTTGGGATTGAAGAGATGATTGAATGGTGTACGGCACAGAGGGCTCGGGCGCGCTTCACGTCACCCGAGCCAGTCGTTCTCCAGGAGTTTTTGGTAATTTGTTGGTCATTTTTTGGTCATTCATCAGGAGTTCGTTTTATTCGTTGCAGAACATGCCGCAGCCAAAAGCAAAGAAAAAAAATCACCTTCCTCAGTGGTTCATTGAAAAGTCGGTCCCGAATACCGAGGTACATGCCACCAAATTGGTAGACTTCACCCACGTTTATAATGTGCACCCCTTGGACCATATGCCAATTCGAGCGCTGAGGGCAGGCAAACAGGGTCGTACCTCAAGTCTTAACGCTGAGTTTGTGTGTGTGCGTGTGCTTGTGTTTTTTTAATTGTGTGTTAGCGCCGCAAATCATGGCGGCTGTAAACAGAGTACATACATGGACATATGAAGAGAAATCTACTCCAATTGCCTATTTGAAGACAGGACAGATGGAAGGAGTAGGACTTCTTGGGCGGACTTCACGGGAAACTGTGCCTGCATCCGTCTGGAAGAACCCCAGACAGCATAGCCGGTGGACGGATTCGAACTTACCACCCGCATCTTTCGCATTGCTGTATCCACTCGACCATACCGCTGTCCCAGAACTATATGTTTAAGAACTGTAAGAACTCTGCGTTGTTAAGCACTATATTTACTTATTTACGCACCTCAAAGGCCCCATATTCATTACATAAGGAAGGCACTAGGAACATGCAACGTAGGATAGTGCGAAAAAACGTAACACAATCGGATAGAGAAAACAAACAAACAAACAAATCAGAAGATTCAATATAACCATCAATGTACCACACATAATTCGCAAACATAATCACACATCATATAACATATTATCAACTCAAAAATCGATTGACTGCTTGATTGATTATGAAAAAGAAAAAAATCGACACAGAGCGCGTGCTATGTATTACGTGAACACTAATGAGAAATATAATTATGTTAGAAGAAAATCATGCAGCGCACTGCGAAATTGCAACGGATTGGAAGTCTGAACGACTGAGGAAGGTAGACTAAGACAAAACAAAACAGAAACACACGGAACAAGCGTTTGTCCCGCGTGTTTTTTATCGTTCGTTCATTATGAAGGTAGATTATTCGACTGTTTGTTTGCTGTAATAATTGTCGTATTCACACTTGTATGCATTACCACGTTATATTAAATTTTCCTCCAACACAGATTATTCGATACGATGGACGTGCGCAGGAAAAATGAATGCGTGGTGTGAGAGGCGAGAGAAAAATGCCTTTCAACCTTATTCCTTTGTTCTACTCGTAGAAGGATGATACGGACTAACGTAGTGTTTGCAATGATTGTGATAAAAGCTGCGAATTATACGAGGGCTAGTTATGGTTCTAGGAGTATGTAAAAGTGAAAGATCCGGTGATGTCTCCATTGACGTGACGCTAGATGGATACAAGTCGTCACAAGACAAGCCGTCAGACACCTGTCGTTTATTTTGTGTGCTTAACCTCGTAACAAAAAAAAAAAAAAAAAAAAAACAGGATTAAGCAAGAGATGCGAACAATTTATTTCTGCAAAGCTAGTGAACTTGTCTGAGTGAACGCTCTCCGACCAAAAAGGAAAACCCCTTTAAAAAAGGAAAACTCCTTAAAGCCCCTCTTCAAACACAACACATAGCATCTTTCGACATCAGTGATTTATCGATCAAAATTCGCAGCCTATCTCTGATGCCTTTCTCCTGCGCTGTTTTTATTTTTATTTTTCCGTTGTCTTCTTTTTTTACTTCCCTCTTGAAACGCTTCAGTTGTATCGCTCAGGGCAGTGGTACACGCCCTTACACATGATTTCCATTTTGACTTGAGGCACTTTCGAACCCGGCTACTGCGCCTGTTAGGTGCTATCTTTACTCTTCATCTCGCATACTAATTTTTCACTCACTCCAACCCAAAGGCATAAAGAGAATTAATATTCGCATTTTTGATCTTCGAACCACGCCGAACATTGTGACGAAACTGAATGGCAGCTGAAGAGTGGCCACACTTGAGTCGTACATTACTCTAAATTTACATCCATTTTCAGCAAAAGTCTGGCCGTGTTATGTGTTTCAGACAGGCCTTCGGTGGTGTAGTGCTCTCAGACGGACAAAGGAAGAGTATTCTTTGGCTGCAAATTTGCGTTAGTCTTCTTCCTCAAAACATGAAAGCGAAGCTATTTCTGATCGTTTTCTTATGGTTGCCTTCGTCATTAAAATACCACAAGTTCGCCGCGCAAAGAGGAATGTGCGTCAAACAAAGTTTTTCCTGGTGGCCGACACAACACAGAACGTTCCCACCCCATGTCATGCAGAGTGAGTACGGAGAACGAGGCACTAAATGAGATGCCTGGCAGCACGATACTACAGTTCTGTAGGCGAGTATTTGGTTACTGTTTGGGCATAAACATGACCGAGACAGTGGCCTACGTGGTGGTGTGAGCGACTTACAGCTGGCCTATGAGCTTGGTGGCAGTCAGACTTGTACCCGTTACTCGAAAAAGGTAATTGATTACCGTTAACGTTACTTCTACGGAAAAAGTAATTGATTACGGTTACCAGTTACTCGACTCCAAATGTAATTGACTTACGAGTAGAAAAGCAACGCGGTTCAAAAAAAGTAAGCGGAAAAGTAACGCAAAAAAAAAAAGGTTCAGCAGTGGAGCAGCTGAAATAACACGAAAAACAAACACGCGTAGGACAAGTAAATTTGCACGTCTACTGTATTTATCGCCAGGGAAGTCGTTGCCGATTGTGGAAGAGCATTGCGTGGAACTTCCCCATGACAAACTAAACCTCCAAAGCTTCAGGTACCACTACACTGGTGTAGGAAGAGATTAGGGCGAGAGACCCTGAAATTCCGGAACGTTATTGCAATGACCTCCGCTTGCTATATAGTAGAACGGCCCAACAAAGGCTGGCGGCACGAGGGGCTTGACTTGGGGCACAACCTCTGTAAGATAAGTTAATCTCCGCCGGAAAAGTAACCAATTACTGAGTAATCGATTACTCAGAAAAGTAATGGATTACTCGAAAAATTACTTTGACAGTAAAGTAACTGATTAGTCGGAAAATGACTGAAAAAAGTAACTGATTACAAGTAACGCAATTACTAGTAACGCGTTAAGCACAAGTCTGGTGGCAGTGGTATGGCTTATTGTAGCTCTAAAGGGTGAAGCGCGGTCTAAGATTGAGCTGTGGCTTTTATGCCAATGCTACCAAGCGTGATTTGGTGAGCTCGTCTTCTTCTATAGTGGAAGTGCTTCGCTAGATCGAAAATATGTACCTGCCACACGAGACAATGTTGCGCTTTGTCTAAAAATGTTATGACATTTTGTACAACTGGTACGAAAATATGCGAGGTCTTCAATCAACATTCGATAGTGACCACTTGATTGGGCGGTGTGGTGTTACCGACCGCTCTGTCTATGGCCGCTTTGTCTGAGGCAAACCCCCCAAAAAACACAGACAGCACTGCCAGTACCTGGATTCGAATCCGCGTCATCTCCAAGTCTCAGTGTGGAACAGCTAAGTTGAACTGAGTCATAGCTGTTTCTTTTTTTTTCTTTTTGTTTTTCATCCTAGCTGTATCGTTATGATCGCTTCCCCAGTTTTACAGTTGGAACGTCTGATGGCGATTCCGTGCACAGTTGTTCAGTGTTCCAACTTCGCTGACTAGCGCTGCTTGCATTTGAATGTTAATGATAGGGTATCAGGTAAAATTGTCATTATATGGGTCAAACCTACGATATCAAAGACTTCCCTCCGGTGCTCTTTTTCATTGCTTTTTTTTTCCTTTACGTTTGGACCGTATTATCTTCCTGTGCGCATTGCCAACAGCTGTATTGTTAACCAGGGGAAAGGACATTCGACTGATGCCGTACAGCATCTCTTCATTTCTTGTTTAAGCGCCAAAAAGTTCTCATTGAGAGACCTCACCGTAACGGATTTTCCCATCTAACAAATTCCACGCGTCGAAGTGCTAGAACCGTATATCGACGAGCATAAAATGAAACATAATTTCGATGCAGTTCCCACTCACGTCACTGACTTTCCCCTATCTGCCCCAGAGTAAAAACCTCACGCACGTACGCTTCAAAGGCGCAGCTGCTTGTATATTTTTATACTCATTACGAGTCGACATCCCCTTTTTCCACGGATAACGAGACGTATATGTAATGTGCAATGTGCACCCTTTCCGAAAATTGCGACTTCCGAAAGCTCCGGGCGTTTCTCATACCGAGGACATAATGTATACGACAGATAAGAGGCAGGCAACGCAGTAAAATGCAATTTTGAGCCAAACTTACAGCCTACACGGGATGACTCCAACCCCGGAGAGGACACATTAGCAGCGACGGAAGCCTCTCGCGGGATTGGATCCCAGCAGTCAGCGAGGCAAGCTGTTCCCTGACCCACCGCTTCCTCTACCTCGTAGATATATACATCGTGAGTTACAACGCATGAGAGAGCAAAAAAAAAAAAAAATACTTCGTGTTATTTCCTTGTATCGAAAGCCAGAGGAGAGTTTAATATTTATTAGAAGATTGGGGAGAAATTCTTTAGAAGTCTGCGATCATGCCTTTTCATCCGAACTTACATGCCCTGCCCGTCGGTTTCGGCGTCCCTTGGGATTGTGCCTTTGCGGGTGTCAGATCCAATGGTGAATATTATTTGCCAAATACAAAACTGTAACTTATTTGGCTGTATAGTTTTATTTGATTTCGAATTTACTACATTATTGTAATATTTCACGCCTTTCCTCGTAAGGAAGACAGAACGGTTGGTGGAGGGAGATTCCTTAACCGAAACGGGCATGCAGAGGTTTGTTTCAAACGGTTGCTTCTAGCCTTCGCATTTCAAACTATCCCGATCCAGTGAGTATAAAATATAAAGAGGTCCAAGACATCGCATACATATAGAACCTTGCGAGGAGCGGGTCACATATAAAGGTAAAACACGTGCGGACAGACATCACCCAATATCATGTTCGCTACACAACGCCAATAATTAGGAGTATATTTACACGCATGGTGAGTCGGCCTATTTGTGTGGGTACACGCTGCACGTGCCGCAGGGTAGGTCTCCCGATAATTTTGACCACCATGTGTTGCTTTAACGTGCGCCAGAAATCGGCGGTGCTGGAAGCAATATTTACCTCCCTCATATTAGCACTGTCCTCGGCCGGGATCGAACCTACGCAGCGGTCCCAAGAGCAAAAAAGAAAAAAAATGCGGTTCTGTACCAGAGTCTACACCGCACGTGCCCAGGAACGTTGCATGTGCTGGTGCATGGTGGTGGTGATGGGACTGCTTGCCGTGCGCGTGCTAGTTAGCCTGCTATGGATGACGTATCATATATGAGTCCAGAGGCGATGGGGTGCCAGGCAAACGCAATGCATTCTGGACAGGTCACGTGTCATTGCAAACGTCAACATCACGTGATCATAAAATTGGCTGCGCATGTGATCAGCGGCAAACCGTTTGTAAACAAAGATTCCTGATTCCTGTTCCTGGGCGTTTTTTTTTTTTTTTGTTTACTTCTTTCGACGTGGGAATTTAGTTTTACCTTATATCCTGCCGAAAGAACATGCGTATTTGAAAACAAGGCCCACTCCCAAAGGCGTGATAACCACACCGGCTTGGGACACACTCAGATGATGTGACGCACTCGGTGCATCACAAGCTACCATGTCGCGGAAGAAGCATCGTACAGCTGACATTGGCGAAATACGTTCATTTCTTGGTTTTATGCGAATGGGAATAAGCCGGGGAGCGCGAAAAGGAATATACACACTACCACATGAACTCAGCCTGTGTTTTGTAGGAGCCACCATCTCCATATTTTCCTTTCCTAACTCCAACTCCAACATGACTTCAAAATGGCGTTGCCTATGACGTGCGGCTGGGCGAGACGGTGATTTTTGCCAAGAGCGATCGCTCGGAAGTTACCAAAAACGGCGACTGTAGAACATCCCTGTGCGCTGCACAACCACCAGCCAGTTCGGAACGGTGATACTGGTTGGGATGGGAAGGGAAAAGAGTGGTGGTCTTATTAGCGACTGGTACCTACAACGTAGAACAAAAAAAGAAAAAGAAAGCGCTTGAGAAAGAAAGATGCAAGCTGCGGAGAGTGGTATTTTTGGCTATCAGTCTATGCCTTCGGCGTGACATTTATTCATCGGCAATTTCCATGTTGATCTTCATGGGTGTGCACGGCACCTATTTTTCCTCTAACGTAGGCATCTTCCCTGCCCGCTACTCCTTTCGCGCGGCTGTCAAATGCCATCAAAGCAAATTGTGCCAGCGGGTCAACTCAACACAGGCTAAAGAAGCGACAAAATTCGCGTGACAGCCAAACCTGTAATGAGGAAATTAACCGTTCGGACCAAGCAGAGCTGTCTGACCTTCAGATGAGCGATGATGGGCCGTTATGCGAGCCAACTTCCGCAGACATAACGGCAGAACCGACATGGCCCGACAAGCTAAATGGCCGTGGCGGCTATACGTTGACGGCCAGCACAGAGACCGACGCTTTATTTATTGCGTAGGACCACTTTGGAGACAGGTTTCTGCCATCCTCACAGCCGCGATGACAGCCCAGTTGTTCCGCTCGTCCGATCCTCTTCCTGCTCAAATTCTCGCTTGCGATGTTGCAATGCGGGCCCCGTCCCATTGGGTCGTTCGCAAAATAAGAGCAGAATCAGAGTGTTCCCTCTGCAGAATCTCATCGACCAGCGGCATGCCCGAGCGGGTTAGGGCGTCCCGCTCGTTGGTGGTAGCCAAGGTCGTGCTGAAGACTGGGAGGTGGTGGGTTCGAATCCTACCACTGGCTGTGCTGTCTGAGGTTTTCCGTAGACGTTTCAGACGAATGTCGGCACAGTTCCCTTTGAAGACTTCCCAGGACGCATACTAACCCCACTGCCCCCACTCCATCTGTCCATATCAGTATGCCGCTCGTAGCCACGGTTGCTTCGCGGCGCAAACACGGAATGAAAAAGAATCTAATCGTTTCAGTTTATTGAGACGTTGTCTTACGCTTGGTCAAAGTTCGACCTGATAAGCAATGTACAACAACTTCTCGAGGATTTTACGACGATTACTTGATCGCCCCATGGCGCAGCTTTTAAGAAACCACAGCAGGGCAAGCCCGTTTTGACGATTTGCTTTGCCATACAAGTAGCAGAGGGCGCTGTGCGTAAGAGGCATTCGGGGCTAGCGCATTCGAGGCACGCTTCCGTGGGAAATTTACGAACAGCATCGTTTTCTCTTCTTTTCGGTAAAAGCCGTGCGTGACCAGACGCGATTGACGATACTATAGAGGCGGCGACTGGAGAGCAGTCCACAGAAGTTTCTGCTGGGGCGGGTTATGTGGTCGTGGCAAGCAAACAGTGAATGGAACATGCCCGGAATGTGACTTCGTATCTTCGCCAAGAAGGTGATGGGTTGAACAAGCCGAATCATTTAGATGGATGCTGGTGACAGCGGAAAGTCTCTGTGAGTGTTTGCGTGTCATTAGTGATAGGTGTCGTACTTATGACTAGTGCAAAAGGGTTCGAGGGACATTTGTACGATACGTACACTGATCCTTGTGAAAGGATGTTGTGTTTCATGTTGACTTTGTCGCGGAGGGACATCAGAAGAAATGCACAGCTAAGTGTTCGGATGATTTCAAGAGATCTCAAGGAGGTGATAAATGGACCTCCAATTTTTCTCATTTACTTCTCGCCCTCCGAATCATCGTTGTGGACCCAGGAGTTGACAACAGGATGTCGACAATTACGGCGTGCGCAGCTATGTCACGCGAACTAAAGTGCCAGCGAAAACAGTTCAACGTCTCAATTGCATGGAATGACACAGTGTGCGCCTGTCAGTGTGACTCGGAAGAAAAAAGTGCCGATTTATACGGATTAATCGTCTACCGAAGCTCTCTGTTGCTGAGCGCAACATGGTCGTGCTGGATCGAGCAGCATGCGAGAACAAGATGTTTCGACATCATACCAATGTATACTTTTTGTATGTGCGCATATGTGGCTGTTCACACTGTTCATAATATTCATGTTTTTCGTACCATATCACTAAACATAATACATAACATATCATACCATTACAGAGCTTATAGATTATTCCGTGGTAACTTGGGCTGGACATCTATCTAAATTTTATGTGTTATAATTATGATTAAAAGCAGCAGTAAATAAAGAAAAGTGTTCCCATAATCGGTCTATCGGCAGTCAAACAGACGTACGTCCGCCCCCGCCAGTAGGTAGTACACAGTCGGACGAGTTCATGCCAGGCTGGTACTGCCAGTGCACTATACTACAGGGGCCTCGGCTGGACCTCCACCCACCAGTCTTGTTTTCGAGGAGCGCGAACCACCTAGTTCCAAAATCTCCCCTTTCAGGTTCGTGACACAACATTGAATACATTGAATTGAATTGTTCAATCGGGTGCGTTGATGTTGTCTCCGCGCCAGCTCTCTATGCAACAATCTAGAAGAGGAATGGATTGGCGGAAGCCCAGTGGGAAGGGATAGCGTTGGTTTTCGACGTGCCGAGGAATATCGACGCGTCGGGGGAGAATCGCAAATGCTATAACGAACGAGGTACCGTGAACGTAGGTAGGTTATACAACCCACGGTAGTATTATACCCCTGCGGATGCCTGGAAATATACATACCCCTAAAAATTATACCCCTTTTTAGCCTGGAAAACGGCACCGCATAAGAGCGACTCTATTGCAAATAACTGGAATCTGAGGCTTCAGCTGTTTCATACGTACGCCTGGAGCTACTCTGCGCTTCGTGTTACCAAGTGTTGTTTTATTACGCCCTCTTTGTGTATGCAGAATGTTCATAATGCATCAGTCGTCAGAACTCCATCTCTGGTGACAAAATCTCCCGAGGCTCCTGCGTGCGGGTTTGAAATATGCAGCGCAGCTGGGAGGGGAGGAGGTATGAAAGTTTATTAAATGAAAAGGAAAGGTCAGCCAGACAAAGTTCGGTTTGCTATTCACAAACACGCACACACAGAAAAGAGGAAAACAAAAAGAAACCAGATAAATCAGAGTATTCACAATCAAAGAGCGTTCATAAGGCCCGAAGCTTGCAGAAAGCCGAGGAGGGCTGAGCGCAGCCGGCTTCTCTGAGGATCTGTTCGTGAAACAAGGGAAGTTTACTGCACGAAATCCATCATCTGTTCGACGCGACAAAGAACAGCAGGCAAGCCGCTCGGATGGTGCCTGCACCGAGTCGGTGTCAACAGAGAAATTTCTATTTGTCAACAGCTACTACGCGGCTAATACTATATATGCAGCTCTTGACCGTACGTTGAAGAGACTGTGGCGGCCCGTGGACGACGACTACGCGCCTCTGCTGCCGCGCGCCTGGCAGCCAGTTCTACCGGCACCGTCCTCGCTGGGACATTCTATCATCGCCGGTCAGGACTCATGTAGGGGAACACCACCTCCTCCATATTTGGTGACCCGAACAACGAACACCACGTTCGCGGAATTCGGCCATTCATTATCCTAAATTTTTCGGCAATCCAGCAGCGAACCACCTTCTGGCAGGCAAGTCCACCGGGACCCCAGTTCCACCGAGGACCTGCAGGGAGATCACAGCAAGTTCAGTTTCCGACCTCCACCTGCTTCACGATGGTCCCCCCCCCCTCCGGCATTTCTCTGGTGACACCCAGCAGTCACGCTCTTGTACCGGTCGCGGTACTGTCGCCCACACAGCAAAAATCACTCAACGCACTCAGTCAGCAACAAGCAACGACCACTCAACGCACTCAGCAGCCGCTCAACACAATCAGCAACCACTCAAGCATCCAAGCAATCAAACAATCAGCATTCACATCTCATCACTGGAACCCGCCCGGATCGCAGCGCTCTTGTTCCCGCCATCCCGCTGCTGCTGCATCGACTGCCACAATCACAAGCCGCGTGTCCAGTCGTCCATCATCCACGAGTCGTCCTCATTCTCCTCTTCATGGTATCGACGCGGACCTCAACCGCATGCACCGCTTCGCGTCTGGGGGGGGGGGGGATGTGGCGGCCCGTGGACGACGACGAGGCGCCTCTGCTGCCGCGCGCCTGGCAGCCAGTTCTACCGGCACCGTTCTAGCGTGAGGCCACACACATCTGCCCGCTGGGACGTTCCATCATTGCCGGTCGGGACTCATGTAGAGGAATGCCATCTCCTCTACAAGACTGAAACACCGATTGCATTCTTCTTCTTTTGAAGCACACGCTGTCACATGAGCCGCAATGCTCCTAGATCTGAACATAACATGCACGTATACGCTATGCAAGTCCGCGAGGTCAATGCGCAGGACGTCACGGTGACGTTTCTAGGACACTCCTGATTGGCCGGAGAAACCATGTGGGCATTCCATTAAGGTAAACAAAGGAGCCTTCGGTGCATACAGTGCCACCGGGAGCGCAAAAGGAGCTCTGATTTCCGTATTAGATAGGTTCCAGTTTGCCTTCGAGATGATCTCGGTTTATCGACGAAGGACAAACGGATGTTTAACGCAATATGTGTGCTGAAGTTTGAACTGATGGAAAGTAATTGTCCTGAGGCTGGAGCGTACAAACAGACAAACACAGCACAAGCTCCAAGTTGCCTGGGAACATGTCTGGCTTTTTCGATGACTGCCATTGTCCAAGTTTGACTCTTCGGCTCTTGTATAAGTTCGTTCGTGTGAGCATCCTGCAAACACTGTTCCTATTATTGTGTGCAGGTTACGCTCTTGCGGAGTAGACAGATATCTATGGCGAACTGAGAGTGTCTTCATAGAAGTCGCAAGTGTACGGTCATGTGGCAGCTATAATGCTCTAAGCTACCGTGAACGCCGAGTCGAAGACTGCCGTGCCACAGCAGGCATACGAACTTGCATCCTACACTGTGAGACAACAGGAGCCTCATACTGTGGCACTGGCACCCAGATGGACAATGATGATGCTCCTTCCTGGTAAAGTGTGAGACACCACTGTTATTAGTTAGAACTTCTATGGGTCCACTTAAAACACGCAATATGGCCCATTAAACTGTGATCTGCCGGGTTGCTTTTCTTTGTTTCCACCACGAAGGCAGAGCCTTGGTAGGGCTCCATGTTTGAACTGTTTCTGTAGCCGCCATAAAATACAGCGCAACACACAAACCCGCCTGCAGCAATAGTTAATCCAACATCTCCTAGGTAATAGAAGGCCTGTGCACTACGTCACACAGCGAGGCCTGCTGTTACAACTGTTGATGCTACTAGGATGTCAATGAAAGAGCGAACAAGATAAAAGACCAGGTGTCCACTTCTACATAAGCGGACATCTAGTTATGCGCGTTACGCACCACCGGTTTCTTGGTCTCATCCTCGACCGCAGCTTATCCTGGAGAGCAGAGGTTCGCTGCTTGAAAGACAGAGCTGAGTCCCGACTGAATGTTGTGCGCTACCTGTGTGGTACCCGATGGGAGCTCACTTCTAGGGCTCTTTTCGGTCTTCACTGGTCCCTTGTACGCCAGGTGTTGGCTTACCACCTTCCGGTACTACATCATCTCTGTCCCACATCTGAGCAACTGTTGGAGACCATTCTTGCGAAGAGCATCAAGACGTGCCTCGGCGTCCACAAGTCCACATCGACTGCTCTTGTCTTCGCAGAAGCCAAGGAGCCACCTGTACCCATCATGAGGCTCGATTAGTCTCTTAGTCACTACATGAGGCTGGCAACTCGCCACCATCGACACCCCTTAGTGCGCGCTTTGATTCGTCATCCAGCGTCCCGGTATACAGCCAAGTGGTCCTGGCCCACCGTAGCATCATCCCTAAGCACAAACCTCTGCCGGGGCACCCTGTCTCATTCTGGGCCCTGCCCACACCCCCTGTCCGTGTCGACGTACCTGTTGTGTCCTCGAAGAAACCTGCGTCGACGGTTGTTCTACGGCAGCTCACTTTGGCCGTACTTGACAGCAATGGAGGGAGGATTCAGGTTTTCACTGACGCATCAACGACGCGTTCCGGCTCTGCTTGTGCCTATGTGATACCGCAGTTGTCAGGTGAAGGATGTGCAAGACTGTCACACCTCACGGCGGCGGCGGAACTGCACGCGATTTATATGGTGCTTGTCTTTGGCTGCTGTCTATGCTGTCTATGTCTTCCATTGCGTCCTCTCCACCCCCAGCTACACCGATTCCAACGCCGCCCTACAAGTCATTCTCTACTCTGCAGGATCGGGCTGTGTGTCTTTAATGGTGCATGACGTCCTTGAAGTGTAGTCCTCTGCCGTACCACGGGGACACGACATCCAGTTGCAGTGGGCCCCTGGCCATTGCGTTGTTCCCGGAAATGAGGCTGCGGATGCAGCTGCCAGACGAGCCCATCTGGCGCGTGGCGTTCGCGCGCACCCCGTCTACTACTCAAGAGGGGATGCAAAGAACACGATAAACGCAGTAGTGAAGCGCCTGAGCAGGGAACATTGACGTCGATGCGTCCCATTTTCCTCACTACTGCACAAAGTGGATCCGCGGACCTGCAGTTTTTAATGCCCCCAGCGCTCCCCCGGGCCGTTACCTCCATCATTTACCGGCTTCGTCTCAATGTGCCATATACTGGCCATACTCTCTTGATATACTCTTTAAACTTGGGAAGGTTTCTTCACCGAATTGTTCTGAGTGCGGTGTATTGGAGGACACCGAGGATGTTATCGGGGCCTGCCCTCGATACAGAGCGCTTCGTCATTCTCTTGCGGCAGCACTAGCCCGCCTCGACAATCGCCCTTTCTCCGGTGAGAGGGTTCTCGGCTGCTGGCCTGCCCATCACCAGGTGAAGGCATTACACGCTCTTGTCGATTTCCTTACCGCTTCGAACCTGCGTGACACTCTGTGACAACTTCTGTGACACTGTGTTCACGCGGTATCTGACATTGTGAACCAGTGAGTGGTTCTCTGTGCCTAACGTCTCACTCTTTCCTTTCCCCAGTTTTCCTTTATGCTTTCTCCTGCTTGACCCACTCTACATCTTTCTGTTTGTTTGTTTGTTTGTTTTTCTCTTTTTTCTGGCTCTATTTTTTCTACCGACAAACGCGTTTTGGAGTAGCCAGTCCTGACTGGGTCGGGACTAACATTTCCGTATTTTTCTTTCATTTCCAGTTCAAATTCCAGAAAAGCTCGAAGCGGATCGCAAAGCTCACGCAGGCCTCCCCGCGTGACGTAGGGCGCAGGCCATCTCCTATCTTGGAGATGTTGGTTAATCGCGTTCTCTCACCTTCGACGCAGCCGTGTGTGCTTCGGGAATAAAAATATTACACTCCATCCAAATGCGGCGAAGTACAGTCATAAATACAGCAAAATATTTAACACCGTATCGCTTAACAAAACGGAAAACACACGGAACATGTGGCGCATTCCCTACTGTTCCCTACTGTTTACCTTTATGCATTTCGCACGTGGAGTGGGTGGGTGCCCCGGCGAATGGAGGCGCGGCACGTGCGTCATTTTGCTCTTTCGCCCTCTTCTGCTGCGCAGAAACCTACTGGCGGAGCGTATACGTTGCACAATAGGATTGCATTGTATGCCTATCACAGCGCCTCCTTTAGAGTAATAAAGGAGGCGCTGCTTATAAATATCAGTTGAGAGCAGTGTTGCCATATGACACACACATAAATGGGATGATGATGTGGTCAGATCTACTGAAATTTCAGTAGATCTACTGGATTTCAAGTCATGCAGTCTACCCAAATACTGAAAAAAGATCAAAATGAGCTAAATGTACAGATTTTTGCCTGAAAAACGAACTCCAATTTGCGTTCGTGGACACTGTCTGGTTACATCGTAGTTCGCGTACTAGCGAGAAATTCATGTTCGTTCGTGCTGGAAGCACTATTTGTGTGCTACACCAATCCCCAAAGAATTATTTTTTTACACAGTGAGGGGTTTACATATTATGTTAGGTGCAGTTTGTTTGTTTCTTCGCGTTTAGCATATGTATTAAGAATGCTTATGAGTGCTGAAATACGGATGTCGAGAGGCCTTTATTTTAATAATCTGAAGCATTCACATAAAACTTTTGAGGATGACGACAGGACTTACTGCATTTACTGCAACGCGTAGACAACGTGTTGGAAATCATTATTTTGTATTTCAACATTAAGCGGAACAATAAACATGACGTTAAAATACTAAATGCTAACAGTCTTTCTAGGCAATATCTCAGGACAAATCAAGAACGGTTAAGAACGGTTAGGAGCATCTGCTTTTGTAACAATGAGGCTTAAAAGAAAAGAACCTTTTAAAAAGAAGACAACGGCCACCAACATGGGAAGTCCGAGAACGACTGTTTGTTCATGTCGGTAAGCCCACGAACGACGAAGCAAGACGCCACTCTCCCGTCTTGGCAGTGTAGCTTGCAAGATGTAACACAAGGTAGCGTTCCAATGCCCGCAGCTGCCACGTGATAACCACACCAAGCACACACGCCCGGTGCAATGCTTTACTAGGCACTCAGCCACCAGCGGGTTTTCAAGCAACCCTCCGCACGCGAGCTGTGTACGGGAAAAGGAGATTAGTCACGTTGGATACCCTGTCAAGAACTTTTCTGTGCGCACGGTTTTCTGTTGCGGCACCTGTCGTCCGAGCTGAGTTTTTGGCGCAGACCACAGGGATTTCTGAGGATCTAGGCCAATAACGCTATCGCGTCTCTCATCATTCCCTAACAAACAAACAAAGAAGCGAACACCTGTCCAAGTAAAACAATTTAGAGTAAATACATTGCACAAGCATGCGCATATTCCACAAGACACACGGTAAACCAACACCACTGGTAATTCGACTGCACTTTAAAGCGCAGAGTAGGATTTAACATAAGCGCGTTAACATGATCACATAGATGTCCAGAGTACGACACAGTCAATGCCTGCAACTGAACATACCTCACAACAGGAAGTTGCGCCATAAAACTAAAGACTGGAAGGTGTATCAGCCTACAGAAATCTCAGTCAAGTCAACACTCGTTGAGAGTCTGAAGTAGTCCTGTCCGCTTCGTTCTATAACACTCGTCCTCGTCTCCTTGCTACATCATGAGACGTATACATTTGCTTTCTGGATATCAGAAAAGAAATCGAGCTACCTCTCGTATCGACTGCTGCTTGAAATGAGATCACGGCTTCCGGCTCGGTAGGCCCTGTGCCTACAGCCATCACACAGAATGGAGATATGTCTTCTGACAGTTTTACGCAACAGAAGGGCTGATTGCGTATTGAACAATGTTTTGTGGGGTTCCGTGGAGATTTCGTCGGCACTGTAGGAAGCAAGAAAGAAGCACAGAGAAGCGATCATGTACAGCGCTGAGTACGTTTGCCGGAAACGGTTCGAATCCAACGCTCTGTTGACAGCACGAATGTGTTGGGAAACAAAAGAACATTGCTCCTGTGGGAGTTGCGTACGTGTGTTTGAACAACCAACAGAACAACAAGTGCAACAATTGTTGGGTAGCATATTTCATAGCATCAAGCAAGTGGGAGTGCTGCGAATCTCTCCCATGTGCAGTCTCCCCCGTATGCATGTGTTTACAAGCTATGCATACCCTACACCTAGAGCCTCGTGATGCCAGCCAGTGGTGTTTGAAATAGATGTCCTGCGAATTCCCCTCGACATTCACATGTACGCAGCAAAGTTCAGGATCGAAGTGGCCCTTGCTGAAGTTGCCCTTTGACAGCCTCCGACGCAAGGGACGCCTATACTGGGTCTCAAAGCCAGTGACGTTTCTAAACCAGGAACAGCACTTTTTCGCCTTGACTAATCTATACTGAATGTTCTACTGCATGCTTGCACACATCGAACCATGCCAGTAACAAATGTTTGTCCTATGTCCAAAACCTATATGCCGTGCTGTTCGTGCTTAATTTTTGCCTGCTATCGATTTCATTAAATTTGTACGCTTGCTAAACTGTAAAGCCCGGTTCACACTATTGCCAACGCGTGCGTACGCGTTGACATTCTTCTTCCTCCTGCTCCGGTGCGTATGACAGGCGGGGCGACGCGTACAGGTTGGTTCCCACGGCAACCCGCACGCGCACGCATTCGCACGCATTGGAACGCAATAGTGTGAGCCCTCTTTAATGTGTTCATGCTCCTCTGTAGACCGCTCCGCTCGCTTCCTCGACGTATCCCTGATTAATTGATTTTAAAAGAAAAAAAAACGTATCCCTTTCCTTGTTCATTTAATAACCTTTAATATATCCCTCCCTTGACGTTTTGCTCGATGGACATCATTTGCAACTAATCTTGAAACACTTGTGACCACCTTATAGCAGATATTGTCTAAAACGGCAAAGCTGTAAAAGTTAATGTCGAGTGGCCGGCGGTGCCTAGTTCAGAACAAAGTAAGAAGGGGGGGGGGGGAGGATTCGCGCGGTCTGCCTGCCTATAGGTTGGCGGCACGTTGCTCGGGTAAGGAATGAAAGGGGGTTGTGGAAGAAGGGTTTGCAGCAGGTGTGTTTCAATAAAAAGCCTCGTTGTTACAAAAGCAGATGCTCCTAACCGTTCTTGACCGTTCTTGATTTGTCCTGAGATATTGCCTAGAAAGACTGTTAGCATTTAGTATTTTAACGTCATGTTTATTGTTCCGCTTAATGTTGAAGTACAAAATAATGATTTCCAACACGTCAGTTTCGCGTCATTTCTCTTTCTTTTTTTCACGACGCCGCGGTGCAGGGATTTTAAGCAGACGCGTTGCACAAGATAACTACTGTTTATTTTCGTTGACGTAATACGGGTATTTCGAAATACGCTCATTGAAGTGCACAATCTCCAGCAACATGCGGCAAAGAGGGCGCTGTCAGGATTCCCGCATCAGAGATCCACTCCACTGCCACTAGATATGGAGTGTAACGCATTAAAATGAATGTATCACCAGTAAGGCATTACATCTCGAAAATGAGTAATGCTAATGCATTCCGTTATGTGAAGCGTAAGGAGTGATGTAATGCCATTGCATTTTAGCAGTAGATACGTAACAACATTACTCGTTACTTGAGATGAAAATTCAGGTATCGTCTAAAGCCCCCACTTATGAATTGTGCCAGGTACAGGCAAGAAAAATCCCCAAGGTGCTTTTTCTTTTTTTTTTTCACGCCCATTTCTGTCACCGACCAAGGTCACAAGGAAGGACAGAGCCCATGTGGATTCTTTTAACACCAACTCCTTCTTCCCGGCAATTAATCTTATCTATTGTTGCTCATTTACATTAAAGATATACTGCTCTTATCTCTCGATTGATACACAGCGATTTTGCAGACACACTAATTACTGTCACTCGAAATGTGTAACGAAATAAGCGAGTAATCAGGTCTTTGTACAGAACAACGGGCTTCAAACACCACAAACTGTGGTAGAGGCTTCTGTAAACATGCAATGCCAGAGTAATGTCATTACTTGACGAAAGCAATGGCATTACTACTGCATTACTAAGCATAAAATCAATTAGTAACGGTAATGCATTACAAAATAAAAGTAATTTCCCCGTCATTGACTGCCATGTTTGTCTGCTTTCCCAGCAAGTATGTTTATGTATGTTGCACACTACTCGGCGTTGATTTTGCTACGGTACTTAAGCTTTTTGAGTCTTTTTTTTTCGTTCGTTTGGACGAAACGGTTTTATTACTCTTTGCGTGTACGCGTGTGTGCGAGCGAGCGTGCGTGTGAGTGCGCGCGCGAGTGTACGTGTGTGTGTGTGTGTGTATGTTTATGTGTTTGCGTGTGTGTGTGTATGCGTGTATGTTTGTGTGTGTGTGTGTGTGTGTGTGCGCGCGCGCGTCAAGCCTTCCTACGTAGGGCTTTACGCCGCCCCATCCTACGGCACTGTAGCTGCTGACCAATAGCAGCAGCAGCTACATGAATGACGGTGGAACGGGCATTATGGGGTTTATGAACTCGCATAAAGAGTCGCATTATTTACGCAATTATATTTGCGTCGTCAACATCACGAGGGGAACCTATAGAACACGGCGCAATTGCGTGGCGCAAAAAAAGGCATTTTCAACTAAACTTTGTCACGGCAAACGCATATCTCCGATATTGACACTTAGAGAGCAGCGAAGAACCTGCGTCACTATCACATTCTCTAAACGTTCCACGTTGCGGAACCATCTGTTTTATAAAAGCAACACGGGGCCAAAACACACGCACCGAGAAAGGAATGCATAAGGACGGAGAGTCTGCCATGCAGCTTTACCCACATTCGATCCAGTGCGTGGCTGGGGCGTGCTGCTCACGAGGCAGTCTCCTTTTCATCCCCTACGTACGGAGACTCCCGAATGAGGCATTCCAGCCGTGCTTCGAATGCAGAGGCCGAGGTGACGTTGATGGCGGCGGCAGCCACGTCGAGGACAAGACAACGGCTGCCCGAAAATAGTCGTCCCCGGGGAAACAAGGTCCTGTCTACAACGGGCACATATTTGCGCGCCATGTGCTTTCCCCGGTGCTCTGACACACGCCATAGAGATGCTTGGCACAGCGATTTGCGCTGTCAAGCTCCATGCGGGCCTTCGGTGGAAGGAAAGACGGAGACCAAAGACTAGCACACAATGAGAAATTCAATGAGGCTGTGGCCTCGTATGTGTTCAATTATGGTTTCATTAACGGGACTCACTCATTAGTTGACCCATGTTATGTTTCTTGGACATCTGGGGTCGCATTGGGTGCGCTCTTTCCCTTTGTGTTTCTGCGTTGGACTAGCCGGTCTCGACATTGTCGGGACTCACACCCATATTTTGCTTTTCCAATCAATCAATCAATGAGGATCTAGTTGCTGCAAAGGTTTTAACGATAATAAAACGTGTCCTCGCATTTATACATATGACATGTCTAAGTGAGTTACTTGCAGAAATCGTGGTCAGGACGGCTCCATTTTCCAATGACTTTTTCAGTTTATCTCTCTTTTAAGCAAGACGACGTGATCCTTTCAGACGCATATTAAAGTCACCAAGAGCGTTTTAGTGGTTGCAGTAGCGGACATTCTACTTACACTGGTCATTATCATTGCAACGTAAGTAAAAATGCAAATGGAACTTATGTAATGTGCACGCACTTCCGGGGATATGAGCACACCTGAAATTATGCATCAAATCTTGGACGCTATACAATACTAAGCGCCAAATTTTCGCGCCGGAGGAGGGAGACCCACATAAAATTCGCCGTAAAGGATGCATTATACGTGCTTTACTCTGTGTGTCAACAAAACTAACGCCGCGCAACGTGGTTTTATTGGAGTACGCATGTCGATCTGGTATTCAACATGTCTGCGCGAGTAATAAAGCTCCACCGCATTGCTGCGAACATCATAATCTTAGGCGCCGTCGAAAACGTTAATAATCGTGTGAAATCATTAGAGCGTAACAGTCTCTTTCCCAGAAGAACCAAGTATCGTCATTCTTCGTTTTTCGTGAACATTTAAACCATCGTATTTTTCTTTCTCCAACTTCGAAAGATCAGAAATGTTTAAGAGTTGTGAAAGAAAATCCTCACAAGAAAACCTACAGCACTGGTTTCATCATGGGAATGATGATGTTGATGTTTATGTTGGCGAAAAAAATAATGAGAGATTGAATTCGTCACACGACGAGTTCGTCTACTCCCATAAACAGATTACCCCCCCCCCCCCAAAAAAAGGGAAACAACAGAAACGAAAAAGTCGTCGCTTTCGCGATAACTAGGGTAAGGTGGGGCAAGATGAGACACGGGGCACGATGCGACATTTTTTGCTCAACGCCGCCTGTCTCAGAGGCGCGTTGCTCCGTACGCTTGATACTTTACTCATAGGTGGCTGTGCATGCCCGCTTTATTGCACGTGAGAACTGTCCGGATTGGTATATGCGTTGAAGAGAAGAAAAAAAAACGGTTACTTGTGCCTAGAATGTAAAGACCAACCCAAAAGGCGCGATTTCCTTATCATCTGTGCAGCTGCGTTTCTCAGGTTTATTCTGTCAGGCTAAGTCCAAATCTTATTTCTTTATTCATTCCTCTACATATATGCAAAATGTAGGCTCTCTTGGTTATCCGGTGTTGAACAGAAAAATTAATGCATCCGATGATATGCACGGGGCAAGACGCGACAATTTAATGTAATTTAAGTTTAATGCAATTTAAATTAATGTAATTTAGAAACAGATAAATCAACTATTAGGTAGCGTTATGTTTGTTCCTCAAAGATACTGTTTTCTTTTTTCTTTTTTTGCGTATTGCCTAGGATTTTACAGCAATTTTTCTGCTTTCAGCAAGGCAGAAGCGCATGCAAAAGCGAGCGACCAGCGACACATCACACTGGCGGTGTCCTGTTTATAAAGGACGGCGGATCAAAATCACACCGGGTTCTGTGTGGTTTTATTGCACATCATGTGGGCCAGGGCTCAAGGGGGTTGTGTAGGGGCCCACGGGCTTTACTTTGTCTTCCTGGATTGATTGATTGATTTGTTAAAGGAAAAATTGAGATGTTACTCTCGAGCCACTCGGGTCCTGCTACTCCAGGACGCGTTATTCAGAAAAGAAAGGGAAACTACACAAATCGATACACTTTGAAACGGAATGGAAACAGAATGGATGAAAACATCACCACAAACTTTGCACCAAAAGCAACAGTGTACGAGAGTCCACGTGCGAAGTATGCACAAAAAACAAAGAGCGTCACAAAGTGTCAAAGAGGTCCGTCGAGACGAGAAATTGCACAAGGGCGCGCTTGGCAGGTATGAGCTGATTTGCGGGCCAGCACCCAAGAACCTTTCCAGTGGAGTATGGCCGATTATCCAGGCGGGTCAACGATGACACAAGGGTACAACGGTGTGCCTGGATTGCAAAAGCTAATTTGTATATTTCGTTACCACGGCGTGTCTCATCTTGCCTCACGCGATGTCTCGTCTTGCCCCGAGGGTTGAGGCAAGATGAGACAGTCGACATTCTTGAATTTCTTGTTCTGCGTTTATTTGAGACCGGCAACGTCCGTTCTGCATTTACAGATCAGAAGCTCTAGACCACTGAGAATGTGCCTATGGCTAGTTTTTTTTTTCAACACAAAAAATAAAAATACACATTCAATTGCAAATTTCCAAAGGCAAAATCACTGGTTAACGTGGCGCACAATTAATCACACGGTCCTAATAGACTCAAATGAACAGCTCTGAATAACTGTCACAAACCCTGACAAGGCAGCCTCCCTCTTGTCAGGTGGCCAAGGACCCAGCACTTTTACGACGTCAAAGTTGCAGTTGTCCAGTCGGTCGAGAGCAGATTTCATGGTAACCCTTGGGAACAAGTTAGCGGGCTAGATATAACGCTAAAAGCAACGAATGCAAGTACAGTCATCGATGAAATGAGCTGAGCCTGAGGTGTCGTGCTTGTGAGCACCTTACCTTGGTAGACAACAGCAACAACAATTATATTCTGACGGTGAAGTGGGGAGGTTTTCCACTCTAGGAATGGAACGCTACCCCATAGCTGTAGACATATGTCTGCAGGCTCTAATATGAGTCTAATGGCTCTATATAATATGGCTCTAATATGAGTGAGTGAATAAGTGAGTGAATGTGAGCGACTGGTAGACATTCTTTCACATAGACATTCAAAAATGTTGCAAAACGTAACCCTAAACCACGTAAGAACCCTAAACCACGTCTGAAACCGACGCTTTGATTTGAGCCATTTTTAAATATGCACTCTAGAAAAACTGGTTCTCTGTTCCAATCTTTTGAAGTTGCAAACGTGTTAGTTCGTACCCTGCTGATAAGTTTTTCTTTCTTCTTTTTCTCTACTTCCGCAATGAGTAAGTGGACCTACCTTGCCGTCACAAATGGGCATTCATTTCTGCACGACACGATTCGTCGTACTTGTTGTTAGCGTGAGGACAGGAATGCATCACATCTCGATCGCTTTCGACAATCAACTGACTCCCCATAGTGAAGCATTCGCTGGCGAAGTCATAGCATATTTTGATACATGGTGGTCACTTTCGTTCTCGGACAACTGAAACTGTAACGACGGTAGTCAAGGTTCTCGCACGTCGTTAAGGGCTTGGCTCGTGTCATATGACCAGTTTGTGCGCCTGTCACACCCTTGCGGTGGCGCTGCAGCAGATCGTCTGCTTGGTGTGGGCAAAACAGCAATCAGTAGGAGTGATCGTTTTCATGCAAGGTTTGCATACCACAAAGCGCCGTGTATCCTTCGGGTGAACAACTGGATGGGGAAAGGGTGGCGAAATCACTTTTTATCAGCTTCCGCGCAACTCAGAACGGAGAAATCGTTTGATTGTCAATCTGTGTTTGAATCATTTTGACTTTCCTTCTTTCCTTTTCCTATTTCCTTTCTTTTTTTGACGATTCCGTGACATCGTCTTTGTGAGATTCCCTTACGATACCTGGGTGCAAATTTATATAAACGACGTCAACGTGAATCGGTGCACGGTAGCAAATCAGCGCTGTTTTCAGAAACGCCCCGGAGAGGGGGGGGGGGGGATTTGTTTAATGTGAAGGAAAAGAAAAAAGAGAAGGGAAACGCCCCGATAAAACAGCTCGTAAATGGTGAAGTAATTTTGTGCTTCCAGTGAGTTGTACTCTTGCACAGTATCAGCAGTGAAGTGGCACGGCGAAAATATTAGATAAAGTACAATGGGATTGTGATCGGCGGCATGTTGTGTGGCTTGGCTGTACAGTTGTCGATGTGCAGCGGAAAGGGACCGTCATGTTGTATACCGTTCATAAACAACTTCGTCTTGTAGCGACACTTCTCTAATTCCTTCAGAGCTCGAAGTTATTCGGGTACTGTGGAAGGAGACAGTCGAGAGCGGTGTTGCAGTGCAACACGGCCGATGTCGCACTTGCGTTCATTCATTCAAACATTCACACGCTGCGTCCAGTGTGTTTTGCCCACACCAACCATGTGCATATGCAGATGGCGCTTCCTGTTTGTAAACAGCAAAGTGGTCTATATGCTTATGATACCGTTAGGTACATCGAAAGAAGAAAAAACTGAACAACAATAAGGAGGTACATGACGACGCTAACATCGGGTATTTCACCCTGGAACAACAATAGCTTTACAAGGGCGGATCTAGACCCACACTTTTGGAAGGGCGGTGTCTTTCTCAAAGCGCGTGGCGGAGGAGGGGAGAGGAGGAAACCTAATGTTTAGCCTAATGCTCTTAGGCGGGCGATCGCCCCCTCCCCCATTCCCCTAGGATCCGTCACTTACAGCTACGTGCGTGACGATGGGACGAAGTGTTTCACCGCAGGAATTCCAATACCCTATATCTCAGGACAGGTGGGCTTGTATGTGAGTGGGATATGGGATAAAAAGAACTGAAGCATATACATACCCACGCACGCAGAGATGACACATGGCAAGTGAGATACCGCACATGAAGGGGCACTGCAACTGTCGGGAATTGCAGTTCATCTAGTCGACCACATGTGGTGTAGTACAAATGAGTCCCAGTAAATCACATTGCTGTGACACAAGAGCCGCACTTTTGCAAAACTTATCGTTGAGGCTAAAGGAGCTGAAGCAGGCCAGTCGACGTCAAGAGCTTGCGAAATGATTGCGGCCATTGACGGTGCTGCGCGGGGTTGCTATTACTACAAGGACCTAAAACCGCGGCAGAGCTGAGCGGCTTGCTTTGCTCTCTCTGAACTGTGTCGGTGGTAGTCGATGAGGACATTTTGAACATTTACTGTTCAGGTGTACCCTAGCCGCGGTGTTTGAACTGCGTTGTGAAAGCCACATCTATGCGTATGGAAAGAGAACCGCCGAGAGTACAGAGAAGGCTATTGAACAACTCACCGTGGCATTGTGTTGCGGTTAACTATTGCTCGAGATTGTCCGTCGGCACTATTATACTTTGGTAGACTAATTACCACTTTACATGATGAACATGCACCGCTGCACTGACAGAAAAAAAAGCGCGTTTGTCACAGTTGATGAAATTCAGTTTTCTCTCCATTTCGATATTAAATTACAGACATGGTTGCAAGAACGATTATGATAACAGCTGAAATTATTGCGTAGTATCTTCCCTGACTTTTATTTTTCAAGCCGCCCTATGAATTACCTCACTGAGTCCAGTCAAATGCAATGACATCCATGGAATGTCCGGGGATTATTTGGATGAGTGAAATATATCACTCTGAGATATGGAGGTGCTTTAAGTCTTCTCAGCGTACAGTACCGGATGAATAGCAAAAACTACTAGTGATACATAATACAGACAGGATATGTTCATCACTCATGACATACGTCTCTTCAGGATATTTAATATGGCCAAGTCACCTCGTGAAGTACAAGTTCGATACAATTTCAATACGATTCCAATATAACGTTGCACAAACTGAATACACAAAATGCTTACACTACGCAACTGTACACTATACTAGCCAAACAAGCTTCAAACGAGCCAAAACGCGCGTAATGTTCGCAACGAAGCTCACAAAAGAACGCCACTCAGGAGAGCCAGTGGTAATGCAAGGAGACACGGCCGCAGCGGACACTAATGTACCGCGTCGACCACTTTCAGAGGAACTCTGTTTCTCCAAGTGTAACAAGCTGGGTCTCCAAGAAAATGACTACCTACTTGTAAAACGACATGAGGAGAGGGTACTGAACGCGAAGGCGCCTGCCTTGAGCTACGGCTCTGCATCTGTTCTTCCAAAAGACGTACCTTGGCACTGCAACAAGCACAAGAACAAACCTGTCCCTGATCCGGTACCCTAAACGATAGGGGAACGGAAAACCCGACAAACGAGAGTCCAAAACGTTCTTCCTACAACGCAGACGTGTAATACGTGGGACACTGATTCGATGTTGGGACAATTCGGAAAAAGGGAGGCACTGGTAGCACCCTACCGATTTAAGCGCTCCCGCGTATAGGTAGAACACCTGAGGCCGCCTTCCACAAAAAGTCACAGACTTCGCCTGGGAAATTATCAGGCCGGATATCGCCCCACGATAGACCTAGGTTTCCCAAGTTTTCCGTTCCCTGCCCGTCGCCGTCGGTATCATTTCCTCGCCGCGGTTGCTGCGATTCTATCAGCTGATACACTTCACCGCATGGATTGTTGCTTTTTCGCAAGTACACACATAGGCAGCTTCTTGGCTTTGCAGCGTCTGAATTTTCTGCCACACTTCGTGCGACTTCCCGAGCAGCACAATGTACTGAAAGTCGAGTGCAATAGGGGTGGACGGTATGTGTCTTATCAATGTTCCTTAGTTTCACGAGTCTGTTCAAGGTCTTCCACCTACCCGTCCACCCCTATTGCCCTCGACTTTCAGTACATTTTGCTGCTTGGGTTATATCACATCCTTATATCACATCCTCATATCGCATCCCCATGACTTGTGATAAATGCACGCTTATCGGCGCCCGTTCATTATTCTCAATATCCGCGACCCGCGGTTCATACCGGCGCACCAGCTGCGGGCCGCCGCCAACACGCAGAATATCTGACGAAAGCAGTTTCCGCGACCGAGTTGTAACTCAGTAGCAATTTAGCCTTATCGTAATTATCTTCTCCGGAAGGCAGATGGGACGGAGGTCAGCTTTCATGACGGATGTGTTTGTCTGAATGTGTTTATGCGTGCGCGAAAATAGGATACAGGAAGACTTCACCTGATACATTTCACGGTGTCATGGGGGCCGATTTCTGTGGTGTAGCTGTAAGCATCCACACATTATCGGTTTCCACACTTTCTTGGGACCGCAGCAAAGAAAGGAAGGTCAGGGTGTCTGGGTTGCTCCCCTTTGTCGTTGAAGCACTAGAGCGCTCAAGCGTTTAGCTGAAGGAAAACCGCAACCATAAATTCCCAATACAGAGAAAAAAGAAAAAAAAAAGAAATCTCTCAATGGCTGATGTTGTCTAGCTTCAGGCACGTTTGGACCACATCGTGCGAATCTAGAACAAGGTGTTTTGACGGAAAGGGGGCAGAAGTTGGCAGCATGAGCAGTTACAGAAACGAAAAAAAAAAAAAAGAAAAGAAACATATGTGGATTGAAACATTGTGTTCTGCTGCGGGCATTGGACGCGAACATTCATCAACACGCAAGAATTTTTTACCGCTAACAAGACCACACTAGAGCTTTGTTATTCCGTGTTAGCGCCGCAAAGCAACAGTGACTACAGTTGCTTCGCGGCGTACAGACGTTGATAGATTGAGAGGGGAGAGTAGGAAGGACTGGAGAGAGGGGGGTTAGTGTGCGTCCTGGGGCGACTTCAGGGCGAACTGTGCCAACATTCGCCTCGAAAATCTGACAGTAAACCCAGCGAAAACCTCGGACACCACAGCCCGTGGTAGGATACGAACCCACCACCTAGTCTTCTGCACGAACTAGGCTACCACCAACGAGCGGACAGTTTTATCCACTTGAAGGGGGCGGGGGGGGGGGGGGTGACGTAGGGATCCATACGGCTGGTGAATAAATTTCCAAGCTACTGGACACAGTGTTGTCTATGATGTGAAACTTGTTATACTGGTAATTTGAGGCCTTATTTGAAGCAATGCGTGTTCAGCTTTTACAAAGAGGGTGAGGAGCAAGGTAGAACTATGCGCAGTCCCCTGACCTGCTTGCACAGTGTATTCAGGGTCTCACCTTTTCGTGTTAAACCCGATTCCACCCGATTGTTCCCTCCCGAATCACTTTCGGATCAATTCGGTGATGGGGATGTGATTCGTACTGGCTACCCCAGGACGCTTACACAATACAAGCCCGATTCTGGTTAAACCCGATTTCTCGCCGAATTCCAATCAGGCATTACGTTGTATCATCCACGATGTAGCAATCTGTACACACATCTGATGAAAATATTATCCGGGTGCAACAAAATAAGCGAAGCATGTGTACCGTTACATCATGTGCGAGAGTGCATGTTTGATCAATATGTGCACCTCTAACTACGGGCCGCTTGCTGGGCAAAAAAAGAAAAAGGAAACCAGATAGCACCCGATCGTACCAGTACCACCCGAATTTCACCCCGAATTTCATATTTCAAAATAGCACTCGATTCACTCAGGAAGGACATTTAACCTGAAGAAGTCAGACCCTAACTGTGTAGAGCGTACAGGATCATATTTATTGGTTAACGTTTCTCTTTCTTTCTCTCTCTCTCTCTCTCTCTCTTGTCAGCACTACACCATAAGTACTGTCACGATTTTCGCTGGAGTTACTTGAATAGCGAGAGAATTGTCTCTCCATCACCAGAACAACAACAACAACCTTATTTTGCATAATGTAAAACCCCTTAACCAGGGAACGCGAAGGGACAGACACAACACGAAGTCTGAGAACTCAGACTTCGTGTTGTGTCTGTCCCTTCGTGTTTCCTATTCTCGGGGTTTTACATTATGCATCACATTCACCAGCTCGCTAGCTTCCTAGCCATTTTTTCATTGTCATAACCTTATTTTAATGATGGTGGTTGCAGTTTCATCGACAGGGGCCATACTTTACCCCATTGCTGACGGTAATGTGGTGAAATGGAACGATGAGTCAAAATTGCGTGAACCATTGCTTGTTTCTTTTTTTTTTTTTAATACCACGCCGACCTTTGTCTGGCTGATATTTATATTTCCTTTTTCATTTAGTAAACTTTCATATCATCACCAGTCCACCAATGCCCTGACCTAAATGCACTTCTAAACTTTTTAATCACTAGAAATAGGAACACACGCTCATTGGAACGGGTATCTATGCAAATTCCTGTTCAAACTCATCGGGTTACACCTACAGAAGATGGGACTTGTCAAGCTGTTGCACACAGCTTTTTTCCTACGTTTCTTTACAAACACGACAATGTATGTCACAGAGACTCCTCTCAAATATATAATATAGATTTGAAAGCGGCCGTCATGGGTTACACGTACTGGGAGACCCTTACACAGAAACGCCTTCTGCATCACTCAGCAAGCATCCCTCGTTTCTCAAAGGGCCCTCTGCTGAAAATGCTGAAATCCAGACCGCCTCAACCGTTAAGACTGAGGCCAATTATTTTACTCATTAAGGCGCAACACTTGCGACACTTTTCACCGTGGGCGCCCTGAAGCACACAGAATCTCGTTTGCTCGCACGATGCTTCCACAATCAGTGTTGCCATTCTAATGCTAAGTGCATCGCAAACACAGAACGCGAGAGCAGTTGGATAACAGCGGCTTAGTAGTATCACCCTTCTGACACGCACAAGCTGCACTTTCTGTGAGGCCTCAGAACTTGTTATGGAGGTGCATTGTAAAAGCCCCGAATTTTCAGCTTGAGGTAATTTGATGCGTTGGCAGCTGCCCGACGACTGGAACTTTGAATGTGCAGTATAGTGTGTCCCCAGGTGAGCTGGAACTATGAAAGTGCGGTACAGAGTTTCCCCGTGTGAGCACACCACGTGTTTTTAACACTGTTACAGTCTTTAAAGAACGCAGTAGGAGTTGCAGGTTTTAAGCAGCAATTCCTTATCACAACTTTTACTAAGAAAGTTTGCAGCCGAGGGTATAGCAGCTGCACACGTAGTCACTGTTGCACTTATAGTGCCATTTGGTTTGGTTTTGGCTTTCCCCATACATCATCATCAGTGTGTTTGTTGTTGTTGTTGGTTATTACCCTTACACAAAATTATCAATTGTTGCTACTTTGTTTAGTTAGAAGTATATTGATGCAACATGCTCGCTTCGGAACGCTATGTGATGATAGTTATCATGTAACCTCAGGTCTCAAAGTCTTTTCAAAATCTGCGTGTATTTATCAACCCATCCGCCAAATTCCTCGTGGTCCATCGGATCCTTCAATTTGCGAAGAAACGTCCAACGAAACTGCACTACACACCACTAAAAATTGGGCCAGGCCAAAGAGAATGGAACTCGGTCGTCCCATGTATATGCCAACAGCGCCACACATACGAAGTTTGTTCTAGGGGATGGCATTAACGAGAGTTCGAAAGAAATAGGACTTCATTCCAAAATGGTCTCGCGAAGTACGGAGTGTGTGCAGAAACACTTAAGCGGCATTTGCACAAGTAACTCATTGCCTAATCACCGTACGAACTAGGTGTCGCACGACGTCGCATTCGCGCGAGCTAAGCTATCGAAGGAACGTACAGAGAAATCGTGAAACTGAAATTCAGCATAATAAAATCAATATCGCAAACTTCGGCTTCCGTGGATTAGGACAGGCTATACATATGCCAACGCGGTAGTCTCCTAAATGTCGTGTGCAGGTACCGCCAGGAGAGCAACAAGTGGCAGTACCTGTACACCACTCTCCGGAAACTGCCGCGTTGACATCGGTATAGCATGTTTCACTGAGTGTAATTTTCGTCATCTTTCTGTAGGTTTAGCTCGCGTATACATGTGCCGTTCTGCGCTACCGGAAGCTCCTCCGGAAGAAGCAACGAGTTACGTGTGGAAATGTCAGTTAGGTTTTTTTTTTTGCACAAACCCTGCATAAAGAAGCAGCTCTTCCTAAGCGAGCATTGTGTTCGGAATATTTTGTGTGGGAGAGATTTACTAGACGGATTTCACATGGTACTATACAACAAGCACAACACACACATAACATACACAACACAAGATCAACGATACAGGGCGATGCAAATTGCGGCTATTAACAAATGAGAGGCAATGAATGATAAATGATCATGGATGGGAAAAAATATGTACAAAATATGAATTCGCTTATGACGGGACGCCGGCGATGGTGACGAGACCGCCGACAGCGCGAACAGAAGGGTGATGGCCCCAACGGCGCACAAAACCACCCTCCCCTAACGCAAACACTTCCCTCTAGAGCAGTGTTTCCCAAACTTTTGACGGTGACGGACCCCCGGAAGCGATGAGAAACAATTCACGGACCCCCCCCCCCCCCCCACACACACACACACACTCACACATCGTCACAGCCAGTGCATAACCAGCAACCTCGTCAGCTGCTGCGTGCTTTCGATACAGCTTGAGAAACGATTCCGGACTGGTTTCTTCTGCTTGTTTGTATGTGTATGACGCGTACAAACGTGCATTGCAGGACTTTTCTATCAGAAATTAGAAGCTAGCCGTTGAAGCATCCTTGTAGCAAGTTTGGAAGTTCTGGGTGTTTGGAAATCGGGCAGCATGTACGAGCGCGTGTTTGTGGGGACGAAAATCCTCACTGAAATGTGAGCGACGGTCGCGGACCCCCACGGACCCTAACTGTGTGCGGACCCCCAGGGGTCCGCGGACCACACTTTGGGAAACACTGCTCTAGAGGACGCTGACGACGCGAACCCGCAAAGATCGCACAAGCAGGAAGATCGGGACGTCGCGCCTACGCTGCGCCACAGCCTTACATCTGGCACCCCAAGACCTGGGCCCCACAAGCCGTCACAAGCACACTGTACCGCTGGCTGGCACATCTCCGGTCAAGGGGTATTGGGCACATAATGTTTGTATGCCGCCTGGCTAGCTGCCAGGATATGCGGGCTATGCGGCATTTTTACTGACATAACTACGTAATTACTCAAGTAACGAATTGACCTATTACACTTCGTTTTGCACTTTCACGAGCTTTGCTCATTTTCTGCGTTTTGCTTAGAATTCACATATGAACTAGAAATACTCGCTTCAAAAGCACTTTAGGCACTAATAGTACGTAAAATAGGTCAACATTTACCACGCATCCGGCGGTACGTGTGCCGGCGTTTAGTTCAAGACGCGCAAGTTCCGATACTCTGTCGCCGGTTGGGCAACGCATAACAGGTGCTTAATGCGGTTCGAAATTCAGTACAGTAATCCTTGTGGTATTACCATTCAGTCAAATCATCAATAATTTCCTATTCGAGAATTCACTTTCCCCAGTGGAAAGTTGACAGAAACCCTCAAAACAGATTCCGTCGTTAGAAAGCAGTTACACTACTTACGGTAACAGAGTTTCCTGTTTTTTTTTTTTTTTCCTTTTCTCTTTCTTTCTTTTTAATGAAAGTTATATGATATGTACGCTGCTCAATGGACGGTGAAATGTTCTGCTATCGGGAGAAGTAATCTGGTAATTATCATTTTTGTCACCATATGATAATGATGATGATAATTGGTGGCTTTAAGTCGCAAATCAACTATGATGATGAGCTACGCCACAGTGGTCGGTCTGCAGATTAATTTTGTCCACATGAGGGTTCTTTCACGTGCGCTCAAATTTCACCACGCGGCACGTGTTTAGCGTGCTTCGCGGAACACCGTGCGTCTAAGCAGCTTCTACGCTTGCACCGCGTTGCTCATTAATTATCATAAATAATGTAAAGAGAAGTATGCACCCCCCTGTGTGCATCGACCACATAAATAGGACTTAGCAAATGGCGTAGGCAACAAAACCCGGAGTTTGGTTGATGTTGGTGAATCGGGGTTGACGATACAAGGGGTTCATGTCTTGCCTTGTCTCAACCTTAGACTCATGGATACGTTGCATACATGATGTTTACAAAAGCTCGCTTGCAGAATCCTCTGATTTAAGATCAAGTTTTCTATCACGTCCTCATCGCCTTATGTGTAGAACGCAGTGTTGTACATATCGCCGTTACAAGTAACGCCGTTACTGTAATCGATACTTTTTCGGTATCGGAGTGCGTATCGCGATACTTTTTAAAATTGGTATCGGAAGAGTATTTCCGTTACAAATTTATGGTAACGCTATCTCCGTATCGTTACCGATACCGATACTTTTTAGTGCCCCACCCTTTCTTCACCGACGACATTTCTCACTCTTGTTCATTGTCAATGGTCCGCCTAGCCCTCGACAATAAGCCTGTGGACATGTCCAAGCGCTCCGTAACCGGAATTATAGAATTACTATACCAAACGCATGTTCACTGCTTCTCATAGAAACTGGAGAAAATAACCACAACAAAAGAGTTGAGGTCAACGAACAGAGGTCAAGTCATTGACAGTACGCTCTGGATTCCACTGCTTAGCTGCCGTGTCGCACTGGGTCACGCTCACATATACTGTGGTATTGTTAACTTCGGATAGGATTCCTTGGTAATCGGACTCCAGGGTGTGTGGGCCTGACACTAACGTAATTGTCATACTGGTCTCTGCCAACTGCCGGAGAGACCACGGCCTGAAAGGATGGCAGAAGACGAGTTCCAGAACGAGCTATTGATAAAAGTCTGCTGTCTTTTTACTGCAAAACTGTTTACGTAAGCGATACAGTATTTCTATGTTGCATTATCTTCGTGTTTCAAACAAAAGTATTGGGCAAAGTATCGCGTTACTTTTTTTTAGTAACGGTAGCGGTATTCGTTACTTTAAAAAAGAAGTATCGTTATCGGTATTTCGATACTTTTTACTCAAGTAACGAGTATCGGTATCGCGATACCATATTTCGGTAACGGGTACAACACTGGCTAGAACGTGATGTATATAATCGTTGTTGGTGACACTTCCCTGAGTCTTGGCAAATATGCACAAGGATAGACGGACAACTTTTTATGTTATCGATGGTTTTACTCCCGCATACACTATCGTTGGTGCTGCTGTCACTCCAGCCCCTCATATCGTCATCATCATCCCCATGTGTCTGTTGTCGTTTTCTGTTGCTCCTCATACCCATTTTCTCTGCCGCATGTACTATACATCACCCAAAATTGAAAGTCCTGATAAGGAAAACCGTTATGACCCCAGGATGCGCCACGAGGAATGTTGCCACACATTCAATACGACGTTGATATACGGTTAGCGGGCAACGAAAATGTGTCCCGGGATACGCAATTTAAATTCCCGCGACAGGAACCAGGTCCCAAATGTCACCAACGGAAACAATTTCCGAGCAGACATAGTACGAGAAGGGGTGTTTGCTTTTCCGAGCGTCGGCACACTCAAAACAGCGTTTTGCAGTGTGTACGTCTCTGTCACGGTTCGGTAGCTAGAAATTGAGATGATTCGTTGAGTAAATATGCGCTCCACATAACGGTGTCACATGACCTTCCAAATTTTTCACCGTGTAAGGGTTGCGAGAATTGGGTGCTTCTCTTACTATAGCCTTATTTAACTTGAGAAGGAAAAGAAATCTAGTACGTCAGCTCTCAAAACATTACAGCGCCGCGGATAGGTTGGCTGGACAAAGTGGGGTCGCGCTCCTTCCTTGCGCCAGATAATGTAATCATGACACTACGCTGCGGCAGAAAGTGCGCTCCCCTACTGATGGCGCACGGTGGCGCTGCAGTATTTCTGCTGGCGCGCTATTGCTCCTCCTTATGTCCAACGGCGTATGTAGTTGACAGACTAGATTTCTTTTCCTTCTTAAGTTGAACACGACTATAGGTTTGTTTTATTCCATATGTTAGTGCCGCGAAGCAACTGTGGCTTTGAGCGGCGTAACAGACGCGGATAGATATAGGCTACAGGGTGTCCCAGACAACGTGTCATTGAATTATAACAAAAGGCTACACCACCTAGAGTCATGCGGTCAATGGCATTTGTTCTTACTGGGTTTTTGCCACCTCCTCATGTGAAAATCGCGTAACGTAAGTTTAATTATGTAAATGTTTGCGTGCTTAAGTCGGAAATTTGCCTAGTAAAGGTGACTTCTTTACCCCAACAATGTGAAGAGCGTGTCTAATTAAGTTAAATTAATGACAATTGACAGGGATATTCAGGAGCTATCCCATCGGGAAAAAAATGCCGAACATCATGCTCTACGGAGGTCGCACAGAATAGCGCACGATGAATTTTTCAGCGCAATCTTTGTCAGCCCGACGAAAGGAAGTTGGAAACCCAGCCCTCCACGACATCGCAGAAAGAGATAAAACAGGCACGGCTTATCACGTCCGACATTCGCTGGGATAATGCTTTCCCTCTCCCAATTTTAGGAACTGTTACTTTTTCTACTATCACTCTGTGGGCTGGCTTCGGAACCTCCTTTCGTCGCACTGAGAGCGATTGCGCTCAAAAAGTCATCGCGCGGAATGGTCCGGTGCTCCCAAAAAGCACGAAATTCGACTTTTTTTTTTATGGGATAACTCGTGAATATCACTGTGAATTATCATGAATTTGAGTGAATTCGGCACCCTCTTCATATTCGTGGGGTAAAAAAGTGACCTTTACTTTGCAAATTTCCGAGTTCAGTTCGCAAATATTTACATAATTAAACTTGGAGTACATGACATTCACATTGGGAGGTGGCAAAAACCTAATAAGAACAAATGCTGTTGACCGCATAATTCTAGGTGGCGTAGTTTTTTTTAAATTAGAATTCAGTGACACGTTTTCTGGGACACCCTGTAGAGAGAGGACAGTAGGGAGGAGTGGGGGCAGGGGGAGGGGATTAGTATATGCGAACTGTGCCACCATTCGTCTGAAAAGTCTGCCGGAAAACCCAGGGAAAATCTCAGACACCACAGCTGGTGGTAGGATTCGAACCCAACACCTCCCAGTCTTCAGCACAAACTTGGCTATATGTGTCGCTCGGCCAACCCTCTGTGTTCCGTTTAATTACGATAGTGCTTCCCCCATACGATGCATCCATACATCACACTAAAGTCGACGAAGTAAGAAACCCACGCGCTGCTTCATCAAAAAGGTTTCGTAACACAGCTCCTTCTACTCCCCGCGATTGTGTCAGCTGTGCGGCTTCTATAACGAATGCCGCTTCAACATGCAGAATATTTTCGTTCAAAACATTACTAACTGAACTATAACTATAACGTGAAGCTGCAATAAATAAATAAAGCACATAGAAATGAAACATTGCAACATTCCACCGTTTGTTTGCTATTTCCTGTAGAGCTTGCTTGTAATGTCACCGCAGGAGCAGCTTGCAGGTAAATCCGTAAAACGGTGAAAAGTGCCAGCCAGGTTGGTACGATCACAACCACCACAAATGTAATATTGAACGACCATTCCATATCACGTACGATATACGTTAACGCCACAGATGTACCTGTAATTTAGGAATCGAGAAGTGAAGAGAATTCACCGAGCCGCCACATAACCCCCCCCCCCCATACCAAATAAACCAAATAATTCCTCTTGTACGACACGTGGGCAGCAGTGGCCTCCTCTACAAGAGTGGCACCGTCGGCACGAAATTATTCGGACGACTTGCACAAATTTCCAACTGTCCACTTACATAATTATTTTATATATATAGTGTAGCTATAGATCTTGAAGCCAGACTTGAAGACTCTCCCAGACATGTTTAGGATTCATTATGTCGGTACATATTAATAAGTGATACAGACATGCATATATGTGCGCCATGTTGCTCCATCACGTTGGTATAGCGATCATGAGTATAGCCCTTGACAGAGAGATTCTTTAATTATGCAATTCTTCCTCCGCTTCCGACCCGCTTCGGTCATCCATACCGCTCAGGTTGAGACTGAATAATTCCTGACGAAATATATCTCAGAAGTTCAAGCACGTCGTTATGATGTTACCGGTATATTTCTCCACGCGGATGGCGCTCGCCTAACTCAGGTAATGAGGTTTGCGCAAGCCACCATCCTTCACGGTTGACGACGTAAAGTAGTTTACATCATTACTGCAGAGAGCCATTCACGTACCGCACAAGCTCCATAAGCGGAGGAATCGTAACTAAGCATCGAGGTCACTAACGATGAAGCGCAGATGATGTCGCTATCGTCGTCTTTTGCGCTTATAACCCAAACCTCAGCCTCACCATGAAGAAGATCACCCCTTACATAAATAATCTCGCAACAGCAGTCCCGCAAAAAAGAAAAAAAAAGTGAAAGGGCAGGCCGTTCGGCGTTCTCCTACTTTCACCTTCAAAACAAGAGCATAAAAAATTTCAATTCAGTGCCGTTCCGGGTCAGGGTGGTAAGGGTACGACGTTGAAACCGCATATCAGCCAAATGGGGAGGTCTCCTATGCGACGGACCGAATCGCCGCCGTCCTTCCGCGGTGCACCTCAGCCAGCAAAAGAAAAGTACGAGGTCGAGAAAAATTATTTGCCATCACCCTTCGCGTTGTTGTAGGAGGAGGATGCCTTCTGGGGCTTCCGGGCCAGCGGCTATCCCTTCCACTTATTTATTCTGAGCGGCGTCGTAGTTTGTCTTGTGCGCTTCCACGGAATTGTTTGCAGTAGAGCAGCTCAGGGAGGCAGAGCGATTCCATCTCGTTGCCCTTTTCCGAAGACAATGAAGTGAAGAAAATAGATGAAGGGGGATTCTGCGAGGCCTGTAACGCTGCCAAAAATTCCCCTCTCCCCTTCCAGAAGTGGAAAATCGGTCTTTGCTCCTTCCCGGCAACCGCCGTACAGTTGGACCCCCTTCTTGTTTGTCTTTTGGGGTCTTGATTTTAGAGAACACTCCGGGAATGAATGTAAGTGCCCATTTAACGCGGAGCACCTTTCGGGCTCCTCCACTGATAGCAATCTGCGAGGTACCCAGAAAGAGATGTTGTTTTTCGTTTCTTACATACTTTCCCGAATTAAATCAAAAGTGCTGACAGATTCGTGTTGTTCAATGTGAAGGGCCCTGAGCGGGGGGGGGGGGAGCACCATTCCTTCTAGTGGGTTGAAGCCCTTTTTTAGTATATTTATTTTAGTTCACAACTTTCCTTCGCCCGTTTCTCAAGGCAATCACTCAAAGTTTAGAAGTGGCGCGAGATCTTTTTTTTTTCGACATTTCTTTTTAAATTCCGTGTTAGCGCTGCGAAGCAGCTATCGCTATGAGTTGCGCACAGAGGTAGAAAAATGGGGAGAGGACACAAGGAGGGAGTAAGGGGCATGGGCGTTCCTATGCGTCCTGGGCCGACTTCAGGGGAAACAGTGCCGACATTCGTTCGGAAAGTACGCGGGAAAACCTCGGGCAGCACAGCCCGTGGCGACGATTCGATCCCGCGTCACCTCCCAGATTCGGCGTGGAAAGCGGTCCTTCCAACCACTATGCCATGGAAGCTGGTTCTTTTCATTTTTTTTTCTTCTTTTTCTGGCGATATGAACCCGAGCTACACTTCGTTGAGAAGTCACGGTTCGAACTCATGCACGTTCCTGTATCTTTGTCTTCTCTTCACCTCCTTCTAGCACCACAAAAGAGGAAGAGAGAGAGAGAGATAAATTGAGAGCTAGAAATGGTAAAGGGTGCGGGTTCGAGCACAAGGCACTGTGTAGAGTCCACACACCCTCCCTATTGTGGGCAACGAAGGATCCTTCTTCTAGTTGTTCACGTTTTTCTGTTCGAATTAAACGTCTACCAAAGTAAGAGAAGTTACCATAATGGAGTATTGCATCCCATATCCAGCCCTTGCAAGGTAGTTCCCTTGCGCTTGTAAATTTCAAATCAGTTAATCAATCAATTGTCAAGACGTTGCGTGGTCCGTAAAGTAAATGAATGTGCCTCTGTGTTGTGTGTTGTTTTCCACCATGACTTCGGGAATGATGAATTGCAGGTAATAATGTGTTGAACCTCATGTGAGTGGCACAAGGGCTGTGTTAGAGAGACATGGAGTGATGCTGTAGGTGTGTATTGAGAATGCAGTTGACACTTATTATTTTCCCTTTTCAGGTAAGAGGCTTCTACCATTTATCCCATGGTCGAATGGGGGGTAAGTGGCCAGTAAACATCAAAGGCAGCAGAGAAGGTAAATCTGTACTGGATTTTTACTTCCTTTATTTCTAAAGTCAGTACAATTTAGGTGATAACACAGGAGGATAGGCACGACCATATCATCGGCGCAACATAGAACCCAGCAAGAACAACAACTGAGTCCAAGCTGGCAATGTATACGTCATATTTCTTTGTATCGGACACGCAGCACGAGCAACGTAGAGATTACAAACGGAAGTATGTCCTATGTCCCCTTAACAATACGCTACAGCAGTACAGCTCCGGTCAACCTTAATAATAACACTGGAAAAAATGTGGTCTCGTTCCCGAGCGCGATTACAGCAACCCTTGGGGCCATGAGGAAATCTTAATTGAACAAAATTATTCTGTTAGTTTAACGCAAGGATTTTGTTCACTTAACATTCACCAAGTGCCCCAAGGGTGGCTGTTATCGCGTTCGGAAACGAGACCGAATTTGTTCAAGTGTTATTGTTAAGGTTGACCGGAGCTGTACGTCCCTGCGCATGAGAGAAAGAAAAGGTTGGAGAAAGCACGGTGAGAAAGCGTCTATCCACCGAAAAAAAGCTGCAATAAGGAGGCATTCGAAGACGGGCCACAACTATGATGAAACCTATACCACAACACTACGGTGAAAAAGATGAAGAAACCTCACGTGTAGTTGTGGTGGTACCTTATTCAAGAGCGATCCAATCCAATCCAACCGTTCTAAGTGCACGAGGGCGAAAGGAAAAGCTGAGGGGCTGCGCGAAAGGCCGACCTACTTGCATAGCGTATAGACGACCTGCAAAATTTTTACGAAACAGAGAAGTAATCTCCAGATAACATGCTACGTTATCCGCTCGGCAGTCTCCCGGGAGGGAGTACGAGGTTAACTTGCCTTGTGCGGTTATTTTCACACGCAACCATGTCGGCCGAGCACGAATTGATTTTTAGCAAGCTCCGATATTTCAGCACACGGCGCATACCCCCTAATGGAGCTCGCAGAAGACAGCTCTCGTAAGGCACATGTTCCATCCACTAATGCACTTGATGGCTATTATGAATTGGTTTTACCAGTTTTGGGTCTCCATATCTCTGTACAAGGTTTCACGTTCGAAACGGATCAACAGATAGCCGTATTGAAACTGTTGGGAACTAGTCTCGTCCTTCCTAACGTTGATCCATGAACACTATAGCTTCTGGGGAGCGTTTTGTGACCACGTGATTTGTAAATGGCGATCAATACTCTGAGTACAGAACTGTTGAGATCGCATTGTGATTGCAATGCGTTGTATTCTATATAAAGAGCGGTCTCAATAACGCCTCCTTGTACCCACTGTACGCAACTGGTTGTTTTCCCTGGGAACTAAAACAGCCAGCACTTCCACTACGACCAATGACGGCGAGTTTGCTGTGCAGATATCGGTACCTAACCCACGTCAATGCAAAGTAGCAGGCCTGCTGAGCATGGCCAACCTCATGCTACTCCATTACGGACAAAACATGATGTTGACTGCTGTATCGTTACGGCTGACTGACGCGCTACGGCTTATTTGCCTGTACAATCATACCTTGTAAATAGGTTTCCGCGTTTTCGGGAGTTATTCCTGGGAAGGTTCGGCGGGTGTCTTTCGGCATTTATATGTTTTGACACATTCGGATACTTTCGGCATTTTAATACGTGCCGCAAACACATGCCGAAAATTCCCGTTATTTCTGAGTATTTTTGGCACTGTATAAATTTGTTATGGAAATAAAATGTGCTCGACTCTAATAATTGGCATCTATAATGACTCAGGAGGGCAGCTTAGTAGGAGGACATTGAGAACGTAGAGAATTTCGTTTCGTTTGTTGTCCTTTCTCTGACTCGACAGAGGTTTCCACGTGTACTTGAAGCCCCTAGAACCAGGAATAAAAGTGTTACAAGGGAAGGTCTTCCCCTGAAGTAAAGGCTAGCGGCTCCGCAGCGCGGTATTCCCCTCATTCCACCTGGAAACGAGATGAAGGAAAAACGAAAACGTGATGCCCCAGACGGGGGGGGGGGGGGGGGGGGGGAATGCAATCGGGCACCGGCATTTTCGGCATGTAGCACCATATGCAAGAGTGTAATTCGGAGTTCTTCGGAATGGCCGAATTTCCAATAAAATATTCGGTTCATAGTTAAATAGTGCATTAAAAGTATTTAGAGTGATCTGTCACACGCATATAGCTTGTTGTGCTGGGTTTATGAGCAACAAACTGTTAGACTACGCGACCAACATAAACTGGCGGCTGTCTCGCGGCCCCTTTAACTTCCAGCACACTCCATTTCTAATTTGCTATCCGGTCGGTTTCAACATATTATGGGAGGACGATATGATCGACCGTCGTGGCCCCACAACGACATGAATGCGTGGCTCGTTTTCATTTATCTCCATCGCAGCTTTAAGCCACGGAGACGTGGTCATTACTGCTCTGCTCCGGGCTCCTTTCGTTCTAACCGTCAACTGAGTTACCCACCATCAGAGTCACTAAGGGCAGTGACTATAGGTGCCATATGGACAGCTCATTCCTTGGTATGAAGCCAGGGATGCGGGTACCCTGCGAAACTCAAGACACCGAAAAGGAGTTAAGCTTTAGTTGAACAAGGAGGTGCTCCATATGGTCATGCCTGGAAGTCTTCGTATTGTGTTTTGCCTTGGAAGCAGGGGCCAAAACACTATGAATTATTGATATCCGCTTGTGGACTTGAAGTCACTGGCGCACATAGAGCCCTTGATGGGCTGAGCCCCCGCATTCGGCACTCGGCAGTTTCAAGAGGACGCTGTCCGACTGAACGACCATCTCCGGTCTATCGACCCGTCGATGGATTTCGTTGCCACACACCACTGCTCGCGTCAAGAAACGTCCATTCTACACCGACTACGCCTTAATGCCGCCAGGACACCTCTACTCCTCTGTAAAATGGGTCTTCTCCAGTCGCCCAAATGCCCCACTTGCGCTGTTGTAGCTGATGTGCCACACCTTCTTCTCGACTGTCACAGATTCGACACCCCTCGAGCCACGTTGAGACGACGCCTACTCGAGCTGCGGTGCACGGACTTTTCTCTGGCCACTCTGCTCGGCCCAGTACGAGATCACACACAGCGGTCTGTGACCAAAGCAGTTCTGACTTTCCTGAGAGATTCAGGTCTGATGAACAGCCTGTGAACTCAGTCGTGAAATCTCATTCTTCTTCTGTGATTCATCTCATCATTCCTTCACCGTTTGTTAGTCATCTTTTTTTTTGTCATCTTTGTCATTAATCTACCTCATCCTTCTTTGATCATCTGTTAGTTTTTTCATTATTTCCAAATTCTTTTTCTTTATTTCTTATTTCTTAATTTTCTTCCTTTAATTCTTTCTTAATTTGCTTCCTTTAATTCTTTCTTATTCCTTCCTATTTCTTTCTTTCTTTAATTCTTATCTTTTCCTTTTATTTATTTATTATTATTTCTTATTTCTGGAATAGCAAGCCGACGTCCCGTTTGGCTGACCTTTCCCAGTTTTTTTTTCCTTTTCCTTTTCGTCTAATAAATATATCCCCCCCCGCATTCTTCTTCTTCATTCATTCCTTTTTATGCAGTCATACTCATCTTCTTTTTCCATTTCACTTTCATGCTGCGAAATCTATGAAGAATGTTCTGCTATCGATGTACTGTGCTCTCCTCAATATATCCACACCTTGCTCGGCGCCGACTGCGAAAATTAGTGAGAATGAAATGAAAATGAAAAGTACAGGAGTGGAAATAAATCAACAAGAGCCTATAGTTGCATATCAAAATCGAAACAGGGATCGAAATCGAGCTTAGCAATGTTAGCTATCTATTACGTAAGTTGTCTCACTCGTTTCGTAATATTACGTAATAAAGCGCATGAACGTGCAGAACACAGTAGAATAAAACACTACCCACAAAAAACGCATAATCCTAAATAAATATCAAGCCCTTAATTACGAAATCTGTTCACAGTAATACTGAACCTAACGAAAGGGAAAGTCGGGTAGGCCGCCCCACTAAACAAAGGAAACCGGGGAAGAGCAAAAAGAACGGGGAAAGGGGGGCGGGTGCCCAATACCTACACACGCGTCGATGCAGAATACGAAAGGCTTCGTGCGATTCGACGCAGAGCGGAAAGGAGATTCCGACGATCCGGAAACCCAGACGACTATCGGGAATCATGCCGGCTACAGCGTATAATACGGCGTCACCTACAAAGATTATCTCGGCAACAGTGGCGGTCTTTCTGTTCCACACTTTCGCCATTCACACCCATGACGCGTGTATGGCAGGTAGTCCGGTCGCTTGGGGCAGCAAACTCGCAATCTTACCGTTTCCGGGCTCTGGCTATTCATCACGATACTGATGAGAGGTCTACCGCAAATGAATTTTGCAAACTGTTTACTAGGCCATCTTTATCATCCACGACAACTGCATATCATGTATCAGTGGGAAATGCCAAACGGAGTACTGTGCTGACCGATAACGCGCGATGTGCGGCCTTGGATGCTGATTTCAGCCTAGCAGAACTTGACGCCGCTTCAAGTTCAAGAAGATGTAAATCGTCGCCAGGTCCCGACGGCGTTACCTACAAGCATATAGGTAGCCTACACATCAACGCTCAGAAGACTTTATTATGTCTAATCAATAAGAGCTGGAATGAGGGCAAACTTCCTGCGATATGGAAAATATCCAGAGTAGTGCCCTTGCTCAAACCGGGGAAATCTCCCAGGGATATGGCATCCTTCAGGCCAATTAGCTTGTCGAGCTGCGTGTGTAAGGTAATGGAAAAGATGGTGCTAAGTCGAGTGGAATGGGTCATCGAGACACAAAAGCTGCTTCCAGAATGCATGTCTGGCTTCCGAAAGGGCAGGTGCACTATGGACAGCGTACTAGACCTGGTGACCTTCGTAGAACATGAACGCGCGCAAGGTCGCACGACAGCGGCGGCATTTTTAGACATCAAAAGGGCGTACGACACGGTCAGTTACAGCCACGTCCTATATGATCTGTATAGCCTAGGAATACAAGGTCGGTCTCTACGGTGGATCGCAGACTACCTTGCAGGAAGGTCAGTGTATGTGCAAACCGAAGACGGGAATGGTGACAGTCATGGCCTATCAAGCGGGGTGCCACAGGGCGGCGTGTTGAGTCCCCTGCTGTTCAACGTGGTCATGGCGAACCTACCGCAACGGTTGCCGAAGAACGTGCACATTAGTATGTACGCCGACGACATCTCTATATGGTGCTCTGGTGTGCAGATGCCCGCATTGCGGCAGCGTCTTCAAAATGCCTTAGATTGTACGGTCTCCTTCTTAACGGAGAGGGGCATGGACATATCAGTCGAGAAAACTGTATTTCTTCCATTCAGTCGAAAGAAAATGAAGACTTTTCAATTGAACCTTGACGACCAGCCAGTAAGGAGGGTGTCTCATCACCGGTTTTTGGGAGTAATAATCGACTCGCAGCTCTCGTGGGCTGCGCACATTAAACACCTCAGGGAAAGAACTGACGCACGCATCAACATCCTACGGCGCATCAGCGGCTCCCGCTGGGGAATGTCGTAGACAGCAGTAGACACTGGCCACGACATACTGCTTCAGTGGATTCCTGGACATGTTGGCATACGCGGTAATGAAGCTGCAGATGAGATGGCGGACATAGCGCACCTATCGTCAACGGAACACACGGTGATATATTCCACGTCAGATGTGAAGCACATGTTAAAATTGCTGACAGAAGACATTTGCAGAAGGCAATGGTTACAAGTCGACAGGCGGTCATCCTTGCTTCATCAGATTGACCCGGATCTGAAATTCCGTGTTCCGTCCAGCATACCGCGACCTATACAAACACTCTTGCATCGGTTTCGCCTTAACGTTCCGTACGGTCAACAGTTTCTCCATAAAGTCGGCAGGGCTAGTTCAGCAAACTGTCCAGTGTGTGCATCTGTGGAAAACACGGAACACATCGTTATGCACTGCACAAGATATGCATCCCAAAGGGCTACATTGAAGTTTGCTCTAGACCGCTTGGACAATAGAACCTTCGATATAGTCAAGGTGCTGGGTGTATGGGAACCCGGGAAGAGAGATGCGGCATTGTCAGCGCTTGTCAAATTCATAGTGAGCAGTGAGATGGAATCTGTATTTTAGGACCGCATGGCTAGGCATGTGTCGTCGAGTTCCCCGTTGCAGTTTTGTTTCTTGCACTTCAGCTCACTTGTAGGGGATGTAGCTACGCATATGCACGTACAGTTCGGTGATTGGGAGGGGTGATGTATTTCTATTTTTAGCTTTTCACCTTTTCTTTTCTTTCTCCTTTTCTTTCTCATTGTGGGAGTAGCAGAATTCGTCAGTGACGAATTCAATATCTTCCGGGTTTTTTTCTATAATCAAACTCAAACTCTCAAACTCAACGGGGAAAGGAAGTAGCGACTGCATGGCAGGGTAAGCCACAGTTCAACCGACTCCGTGAATATTGTGTTCCTTTTGTATGGTTTTCGTACTGTTTGTTCTCTAACGGCAAAAACAACAAGCATTGTTTACCGATATCGCTCTCTACGTATCTCCGTAATATATAACATGGTAAGCCTATATAGTTTATCGCACAACAAGGCCCCCAGTAGCTGCTCCATGAAAAATTCGCATTACCAAAGAATGGAATCGTCGGCTTCAACACGTCAAACTTGCGTAATGGCTTGAAGAAAGCCCTGTAAGTCTCGAACGTGCATATTTCATAATGGGAAGAAGTACAGGTCATAGGTGTAGAGAACTACAGGAATATAATTTATTCATCGTTTTCTTTTCGCAGTTTGTATAAAGGCATTACTGCGAGGACGGTGCATGCACGTCTAAACTGTGCATATCAGTCTCTTTCTTCTTTTTGCCCTGTGTACCTTCTTCATGCTATGGAGCCGTCGGAGTAACTGCAACACTAACAGAGACATTTATGCCTGCAGGTTAAGCGTTGTTTTAAAGTACGGATTGTTTGGTTGACGTCCAAACCCGAGTGAAAAGTGTTAACACAAACTAATTGCCTCGTAGATTCGATGGGTCGTTTACGTCGCCGGTTACTTGAAGAAACATTTTTTTTAAGTACAACAATACCTTTTGTTTAAGGATAATTTATTCAACGCGTGAAAAGTAAGTGAAACTACCTAACTAGTGTAATGCTTTTCACCTAGCAGTCAGGGTGCTGTATAGTCAGCTCACTCATTCATATTCCTTGTAAGAAATATCAACCGCCAAAAGACAGACAGAAAGAAAGGAAGCACTTTGCAGCGATGAACATACCGTACCCTTAACTTCCACTGCACAGACAGGATGGCACGTATTGCGTCGAAGCGGAGTGCAAGGGTAGTACTCCTTCTGTAGCTCTCAGTCCGCTTTAGCCGAAATGCGGAAACCCTACTACAGAGGTGGGCCATTCCAGCCGAAACCAGCCAGAACTGTAGCTCGACCCCCTTAGATTTCGGTGAAAAAGGAATAAAATCCCGTGCATTCCCTAGTGTGTGTGTATGCAGATATAAACTTTTTTCCTCAATATTTTTTCTTCCTTTTTTTTGGATTGGGGGCGCCTCGAACTTGGCACAAACATGAGAAAGTGTTGTCCGTTCCGCGCATCCTTGTGACACATGCAGACCGCATTTCTGCGCTTTCTTTTTCTGTTGTTAGAGGGTAAGGGTCCATCTAGCTTCCCCAAGAGGCAAGAGCATAGTGAACGAGAACAAATCCGGTGACGTCGTAAGAGCTCAAGAACGGAGCGTGTTTTGGGCCAAGTTTACAATAAATTTTTGGCAAGTTAGCATTGGCTCAGGATCCCGGGAATATCTGTGCTCATAAACTACTGCATGAAGATTCGCTTCACGTGAAAATATGAAGCTGATCTATATTCATTGTTTAACTAAGCTACCGAGAGTATCGACCATTCGTAAAAAATGACACTTTTCAGATAGTATTTTCACATGCCTGAGGTCGTCTAGGAAGCTGAAGAAGTCGTGCCATTTGTAGAACAGGTCCTCTCCTACAGCATATTGAAAATCTACAGGTGTTATTTTCCTGAAACGAGAGAAAAAAATATTTTTTTCGTCACTATACTCCGCTGCTGGTCATTCGTTAGTTGAGGTCTTCTAGGAAGTAAAAAGTGTAACTAAAACTCGCTATTAGGGAGTTTGAGGAAACCACGAGCACCCTTCGATTCCAACTCCGTATCGCTATCAGTCAATCAGCTATTGCTACGCTGATAGCCGGCTGGCTGATACCGTTACGGAAAAGGAATCTGAGGGCGCACACGGCTCCCTAAAGCTCCCTAATAGCGAGTTTTAGTTACATCAGAAAGTGTTCACGATAACAGTTCCGAAAACACGATAAGCCAATCACCCTCTTTCCTTGGAGCGTGTGACATCTCATGGCATAGCTGGGATTAATAACTTCCTTTATCGTATCAATTCCTCGAATGTACTAAAACTCCCTAACATGCGCCATAACGACAACGATTTTTTTTTTTTTTTGCTGTTTATATACAGTTTCAAAGGGGAACATAATGAAACGCACATAATAGAAAGAACGTAGATCTGTGAGGTACGGATAGACTCTCCGTGTTTTTTTTTTTTGTTGTTACTTTTTCTAATTGCAGGTGACTAAGTAATATACAAAATAAAATGTATCAACGAAACGATCAGACAGCGTCTCTTATAATGACAACTGGTGGCTTTACGTTGCGAGACAAAGTATGATCATGAGCGATGCCACAGTGGTCGGTCGTAATTACACGCGTATAAGCCGCACCGCAGATAAGCCGCAGGACCTGTTTTTAGGAACGTTTTGAAAATTTTCGGGCAGATAAGCCGCACTCGTAGATCAGCCGCGGGCAATACGACGTGACTGACTTGTGCGACAAAGGAAACCAAAGAGAAGGCCATAAACCCTGATCCATACTCCGGGTTCGGCATGTGTACAACAAAGGATGTCAGTTCCAGTGTTCTACCAAGATCGGATTGTGCCATTGTTGTGTGTTCTTCATGGATAGACGGGTCAGTGGCCTTCCAGAAGACATGAATCACTCACTCATCAATTAGTTCAGTCTTGGTTCAGTGGAAAAATAAGGGTGTCCGGCAGTGATGGCCAGTAGTTAACTACATGTAGTTAAACTACCTGATTGTAGTTAAAAAGTAGTTACGAACTACTTGCAGAAATGTAGTGGCAACTACTAGTTAAACTACTATTTTGAGTAGTTAACTACAGTAGTTAGGTTACTGAAGGCGCCAACTACTTCCGATTTTGCCGCAAGCTTTACGGCAAGATTGTGCTTCCGACCTTTACCGTGAGCTACTTGTTTGGTGAGAACGGAGGTGCAGAGCAATTGTGTCGTGCATGTGTACTAAATCTTCACTTTTAATGCTTGTCTAGTGAAGCCTCATTTGCTGTGAAATAATTCTGCAACTTATTTCATCGCGTAGGCACAGAAAGAATCCCGCCGCAAGCTTTGTATTTAACGATTGTAGCAATGGCTTGAGCCGAAGTTTATTATTGCTTGTGATTCATATTTAGGTATCCAATAACACTACAAGGGATTAGTGTTGGTGGACAACGTTAAGTAGTTATAGATGTAGTTAACCTACACTGCAGTAGTTAAAAAAGTAGTTTTAACTACTCCCCTGAAAAGTAGTTGAACTACTAGTTAAACTACTCAATCACAAAGTAGTTAGTAGTTATAGTTAAACTACTGTAGAAGTAGTTAGTGGCCATCACTGGTGTCCGGCTTGGTTTGCGATTCGGTTACACACTCGGAATATAGAACACCTTTCAGTGATGTTGGCGGGCGACAGTCCACTCGCATTGTTATTCTCTGTGTGTGATAGTGGGTTCAGCTGCGGGCAATACAGAGCTTTACTTGATTTTATCGATGTACCATTCTGCTGGAGTGTACAAGTGCTCACTGGAAGGGCAAAACAGGCACAGCTATATCTCACGCGTCTCTAGGGCTTCAAAAAATGGTTTGTTATTCGCATGGTACTGCTGAAAAATAATACCTCATTACACACGTGCAAATTGTTGACTTCGCTGTGTAGTTTCTTATTTCGCTGAAAAACAGACACATTGACGTACAACGAAAACTATTCCTACAGGACCATTAAACCCGCGCAGTGAGTGTCCAGAGCAGACCATAAAACTTTAATGGCTATAGTTACGACACAAACTATCGTCGTTGAACTTGCAAAAAAGTGCATCTAACCTTCAGGCACCTCAAGGCATCGCCTCTCTACATCATACCGAAGAACCCTGCAGTATCAGCAACCAATTCCTCCAGAACGGCTGCCTGCGAAAATAAAACCGGAGTTATGCGAGTCTGGAACAAATATCGTACACTATGGCTGTCGGCCATGAAAATCGCTCAGCTCTTGAAAGTGTCGTATCAACGAGCTATTGAGTGCGAAGAGCATTCTTGCAGTTTGCGTGTTCCATGGAAGGCAATAGAGGTAACGTCGTTATTGGAAACTTTCGTGGTTCCGTTATGGCCGTAATAGCGGCGGTCTTGTTCGGAGCAAACAGCCGCAGCCTCGAAGGAGATCGTGTAGCTCGTGTCACATCGAATGCCAAGTTCCCTCTTTGTAATTCGCCGGCCGCTAAGTTGCTTCGACACGGTTGGGAAGAATGGGCGGCTCACATCAAAGCACACCTCGGTAACTCCTTCGCTTCTTTCTAATGGGCTGCGTGCTTGTGCGGTCGTCCCGGGCGAAGTTGTGCGCAAGCAAAACCCATATAATGGTGAACACTGCCGCGATTTGAAATTTTCGAACGGAGGAGAAGCCGATGAACGCAAGGTTGAAGCCATCCGGAAGCGTGACTATTACGGGTGGTGCAGGTGCGGGTTGCACGGTTTAGTCGTGTTAATGTGCATCGGGTGCGCATTAAGGATGGGTAGCTCCTTTTATTGCCGCCTAATAGAGAAACAGAACCGAGGAACTCGTGGTTGATGCAGGGTTCGTGTTCTGGCCGCACCACTTTACTTTTCTGCGACATGGAAGTCTGTCAGTTTATATTCGTTGACGGAGTTCTGAAATTCCCCTCCGTCAATTTTTCGCGCGCTGGCTGCGGCGTGTTATTCAAAAAATAATGTGACCCCTTGCGAAGCAACAACGAGCGCAGCTCACCTGCAACGCGCATTGAGCTATCTGGAAACCCTCCCCTCCTTCAAGTATTGTGTAAGGAAAATCAGTTCCTTTAGAACAGCGGATCATGTGACCCGTGACGTAGCGCGACGAGGTCGAAGCGCCGTAGCACTCGGACGAATTTTCGGCGTCCAATGAGAGCTTACGTTCAGGGTTGCTGGATTTGGCTACTTTGCACCAAATTGGCTGTTTTCTGAGTGTCGTGGCGCCGAAAAATGGGCAGAGGCCACTTGGCTGTTTTCTGGCTACTTTTGTGGATACTTCTTCACGCTGCATTTGAGAGTTCTGTGAACCTAATTTGGGGGAAGTTTTCATCGTGCACCGCATTATGCAGAATCATGTACAGTGCGTTCATTCCTGTTTCCCTTGGTAATCGGCCTTCTCTCAGTCGGTACGATGTCCTTCGGTCTGTTTTGTTTGTGTGCTAGGATTTGAAGACTCGTTAAAATTCTTTATTCCATATACTTAATATGGTATGTGCACACCACTGGCTACATTGAAGGGAAATTGGCTACTTTTTGCAAATTTCACGTGGCGCGTCGGCTATTTTTCAGGATTTTGGCTTGGCAACCCTGCTTACGGGTGTTCCCCAGCCAGGCTTGACGCCGCCGAGGTCTGCTGACGTCACGCGAGGGGACTGGACCGATGGCTGCTGTCTCCGGGCGTTTTGCCGTAGAATTTACATCTTTCCGATATGACTGGCGCTAGCGAAATTTCACGTAATGTTTTGGCATTACGGTTCAGTGTATGAATAAATTATATTAATTTTGAAAAAGTTAACTGAGAACTGCAGTCTTAACATTAATTTAGTTAAATAACTATGTGCTAATCGTTGAAGTAAAATAATAGTGCTTGATGAATAAAACAGGATTTCGGTGTATGTTACACATGGTAGTCGGATAGCTTCGGTGCAAATTTATATTGATTCTGTTCAGAACATATTTAATAAACATTCCGATACACCAAAGCACATCGTTCACGTTTGCTACATCACAATACAATACGAGAAGCACTAATACTATTCTACGGTCTGACGGGCGACAGCCGGAGCATACGGACGTATGTGGACATACGTGAACAGTCAATCTCAACGGTCCAGGCCTGAGCTGACAAGGAAATTGCGCGTTTTGAAAACAAGGATAGGAAAGAGAAACTAAGGGCAACAACAAATGGTGTACAACATTTTCGTGCATCGTACGCTATCGCATTTGCGTACGTAAGGGATAGCGTTGGTGGTTCTGCGCAGGCGCAAAACATGGAGAGCTTCGCGCATTGCGCCGAACTACTATACGCTACCCCTTACGTACGCGTAGGCGATAGTGTACGTACGAACCGAAAACAAAGCATCTCTAATCATCAAAAGCTTCCAGAATTGACGTGACGTTGAGCTACAGCCTTGTCAGCTAGCTCCAGCATTGCTGGGGAGTAGCGTAGCCGGGACTGGCATGTGGTCTGGTACGCGTCTTCTCCGTAAATTAATTTTACGGATACGAACAAAAGTTCGACGTCATTCGCACTATAGAAAACGAAACACGGCTGGGCCTTCGCCACAATCTTCCAGATGCCTAATGATGGGGTCCAAAATGTAAAACCGCACTCCCCTCAGAGTGGCAAGTCCTGTTCATGGTGGTTCGCTTCGATGGACGAAGTTTAAAACTCGTGGTTAACTCGACGGCGCTTCGTCCTTATCAAGTAAACATTCCGATATCATGGAATCAGATTACATGAATGCGAGAGACGCGCATCGGATTCAATTACCGCGCTGTCCTCTCGCATCGCATCTCCTCGCTCCGATCGTCTCGTGGAGATTTGTTGGTATGGCCTAGTGCAAGCATTCGCGGCGATAAATGGACACGATGCGTTTCTGTCGCGTTCAGGTACACGACGCTATAGAGAGTTTGAACCTAAGCCCCGAAATCATCCACGATGTTTGTTGCAATATCGATTCGCATTGATCTGGCATGCAAACAGCGTTAAGCGCGTGCATCTATCATTCGCTTCTTTCTCGTGCTACGGCTAATTAGCTGAATCCTGCTAATGAACGGAGTTTTGGGGCGCAAGGACGAGGCGTTTATGCACGCCCGAAAAAGAACGCGCGAGACGGGCTCACATATGAGGGCAATTTGCAGAACAGAGGAAGGAAATGATTCTCCGTTATTAAGTGTCCCGCTGTTGTATTCATAATTCATTAAACGTGTAACGAGTCTCACGACGCAATGATTGCAGAGTCCACGTCGCCCTTTCGTAGTTCATAAACTGAGGCGTTGAGGCATAAACCGTCGGTGTGAACTTGAGATGTTCGTGGTCAGAAGGCGCAGGAAAAAGAGAAGATAATGTACATACACACCAATGCTCACGTGCATTTTTCCAAGATTGATCAATCAGTCAATCACTCAGACAATAAAAGAACCCGGATAGCAACCGGGGTTAGAAGGTACCAAGTTACCTCCATAGAAAAAAAAATGTATATACACAAAAAGATCAGCAGTGTGTCAGAAAAGAAATACGAGCGTAGCTCATCAAAGGAAATCCGTCGTTCATTACATACAGTAGTCGCTCTGCACCGTTCATGCAGTTCATGTCCGCACACGTCACCAGAGCATAAGTGGCGACACCAACGCCTGAGAAAGGGATCCTCCTGTTAAGGCGTACTCCGATTACGTCAGCCGCCATTAGTCCCAACAATGCATAGAACGGTGCGCGAATAAGGCAGAATCTTTGTTTCCGGTGATAATATTTAGACTCAAATTTCGTGATAGGTATATGATCATATCGGTGATGGTTATATTGTGCGCGAAGTCACTTCATTACTCTAAAAAAAAAAACGAAAAAAACACCGCTCTCCGAAAGTCTCCTTAAAGAGAGACTCCGGGATAATCCGGAACTATTATAATGGCTGTGTAAATAAGTTCGATACATTCTTCCGAAATGAGGAATACAGTTGGTCTGGCAATCGGGAACTCGTTAGTTGCCAAAAGAGCTGGGAAGCTCAAAACGAAACCGAAACTTCTGAAGGTTCCCTCTCCTACCTCCTGTACCATGCCTGACGTCACCGGTAGTCTCGTGTGGGTCACCGGCTGTTTTACGTGCGCGCGCTTTGTAAACGTCTTCGTGTCGCGTGAATGACCAGTAGTAGCCAGTGGTAGCAGCAAAACCTACAGAAAGCCGTACGCGAGGAATACCGCTGAGGTGAAGCACAGTGTTGCTGGACTGCTTTTCCATGTAGGAGCGCCTAATCACTCCAAGGAAAATCTTCATTTTTCTAATTATCTGGGCCACTTTGGGATGTGAAATTGTATTCACTGAAATATCATACGGTACGGATCGATGTCACACTGTTACCTCAACACGTTTTTGGTGCTTCGTTGTCCTTCTAAATTTCAAATAATCACAACGTATCTCGTTCATACATTTGTGTTCTTTTTGAGTTTGACGAAAAACTCTACTCTAAAACTGTACGTTCGCCACAGACGTATCTCGAAGTGTTAGGGGTCGCTTTAAATATTTATGTAAATGATCTATAAGCACCTTGTACGGAAAGTATTTATCCGTAATTGCAAAATCAATTCCTTTTGTGGTTGTGGCCTGGAATGTCGTGGATATGAGAAGAAAAATACGGCCCTTTTTGACCTCTACGCATGTATTCTCTACAAAAGTTTAATGCAGGTATTAATAAATATGTATCTAACATCGCGGAGTTTGGTATCTCACAAATGCCTAGAAAACATATTGAATCATTTCAATGTAGTTAAATTGCACGTGAGCAATCGAATTCTTTATGCAAGGCTATGTAGCCTCGCTGTCGCACCAACAGGGATTGGACTGACACATAAGCTCCGCCGAGCACGTATCACAATTCATAATTCATTACTACGGGAAGGAAGAGCGTTCATTAATGCATTTAGTCATTCTGCGTGCAAATACTCCGCGTGTGCCCGTGTCAGTTATCCGTACAGAAAGCCCTGCTGAACTTCCTGGAGGCAGTAGACCCTCACGGTCGGTTGTAGTGCAGGGAACTGTGGAACCAGACGTGGTGTGCCTTCCCCCTTCCCCCTTTTATCCCTTCCCCGAACAACGTGCCGCCAATCTAGGCAGGCAGACTGCTCGAATCCCCACGTCACCCCTTCCCCCGTGTCAGTTGGAACTATTTATCGGCTTTTGAGGAAGGAAAAAAAAAACGGCACATCCACCGCAAGGTTAGCTGTTAACACAGGTAACGATGACGATATTGTAACTTAGATGACAGACATCTGAAATCCCTCGTTGTTACAAATCCATCTGACGTCTTTTTTCTTGTTTTTCTTTTTTGACATCATTGGACTTCCACCCTTATTGTGTAGTGGTTCATTATTTCATTCCCCACATCACCACCAGCATTGGGGTAGCGTGTCGCCCCTGGCGATTACACTTCCCGTTCATCATCTCAAAATAAAGTTGTTTATTGTTGCCCTCTTTGTGCGCACTTTAGGCGTGACAGCAATGCAGTGTTAATGTGAAGAAATGACAAGTAAGCACCCATTATTAATGGCTAATAAGAAAGAAGAAAACAATAGTAGAGCGGAAAACAGAACAATGAAGTAGATTGCCTGTTACATTTGATATTCTAGGCACTCGCTATGTTCACTATTTGAAAGACGTATACAACCTTTAACAATACCATATTCGCTCCGAGATTGAACGGTGTCGGCGCGCTGCGGAGAAACGATGAACTACCGTAGCGTGGACGCGTCGTCTGCTTTTACACGTTTATTTCGCGTTCAGTGCAGTAGGTGGAGCACTGCGTAACCGAACAGTATCGTACCATCGCGGCACAAGTGATCTGCCGATGAATATACACAAGAATTACGGAGAAGAACCATCAACTCCGAACATCGTTCAGCGTGTTATACACGCTAGAAAGGTGACGGTGTCGTCGTCTATATGTCGTATCGTCTATACGTCGATCTCACAGCAAATAGCCATGTCTCTTCCACATTAACGTACAGCAGTCGTCGTACCTTCTCTCGGTAACGGAGCAAACCCCTTCTGCTCCTATAGCTGTGGAGGTGGACCGTCCCCATTTCTTTTCTTTTCTCCGTCATCATCACTATCATCATCATCTGCACGCTTTGATCACTACAGAGTTTATTCTTCCTCCTCTTTGTTTTTCTATCTTCGTCTGCTGATAACAATATTTCATTAACATAATTATCTAATTACTCAAGCTACTGACCAAATTACACTTTGCGTTTCACTAACACCATAACAACGTAAATGTTCTACGTGCAAACTATCGTTACAAGTATGTACAAACTGCTAAATATACGCACAATCTATACCGTTCGTATATGGGGGCACACATGTCAGGCAAAACTAGGTTCCTCAGCGCAACGTGTCCATACTTCACGCTTATGTTCCGATTAGACCACTGACGCAGGAATTCCTGTTCACCTAGCGAAACGAGACGGTGCTCGTCAGCTTGGTCTGAAGCAACGGGGTCTCCTTGAAATACCTTAGCCTCTCTTCTTCTCCAGCTCGCTCTCTGTTGCGATCCCATTACCCGTCGGATGGCTTAAATCCGAGTAGATACACGTCAGTTGAAAGAAACACTAGAATGTACGCAAGAAAAACATTAGTGTCGCACTGAAGCCTAACCACACAAAAAGACCCGTTGCCTTTTGAATTCGCCGCCCGTTCGCGCAGATCAAATTTGTCCGCTGCAGCAGAAAGTCACGACAACATCGATACGCCTGGGACCGAAAAAGCCGCTATCACTTCTCCGGTGCGCGGGATAAATAGTATTTTTCTGTTTACTCGGAAGTGTTTAGTTTCCGCTGATGCTTTTATACAGCATTGTGCGTCCTCTTTGTTTCTTTGTGCGTTTAGTAGCGCAAGCGAACGTTTTCAATCTGGCCTTTGTGCGCGCTTGCGTTTCATCTCTTGCTAGATTGATTTCAGTGCAGACGAGCCAATATCGGAAACGTAATTCCACTCGCATTTCTCTATGAGGACGAATCATGGACGAGTGGGTTTTGCTTTCACCTTCTTTTGTTGTCGTGTTTGATCATGCTCTGTGGTGACGCAGCCGAACTAATTTCGGCCTGTGCCGGTGTATACTGCGTCCCTGTGCACATCCCCGCTAGACAAAGGAACGCAACAATATTCCCCGATGATCATTCGCTTCGCTTATGCGAACCGACGTGATTTCTTTTATGGGTGCTTCGGTTCGTTTGTCTTTTCAAACAGAGGCAGTCGCTTCAGTCCCGAAACAACCCGTCAACAATGGGTCTTTCTGCTCGAGAGCCCTGTTTCATCATCAGCTATTTCACCTGATATATTTTTCGCGGTCTGGTTTTTGGTTGTTTGTAGGTTGTTTGGGAGGAGACAAGTTCAATTTCTCCCTGGTTTTCTTTTAAATAATCAATCAATCGCGGTCTGGTTTTGTGAAGAAAAAAAAAAGGAAAGAAAAAACGAAACTCAAGAGAGACTGGCGTTCTGCATTGTCCCACTGAGTATATGTGACATCCAATAGAAGTATATCTTATGGGATGCATTCGTCCAGTCGTCATTGAGAGCTGCAGGAATAGGCATCGAAGTGTTCAAGAGATACGACATGGTAACCGGAACGTGCAGGCTGATGATTGATTGATTGATTATTTAAAAGAAAACCAGGGAGCTGAATTTTCTTTCGAAAGGTGGAGTACCTAGATGTGCAAGCTTTGGGTCAGCGACTCTCGACAAGAGTTCCACCTATAGAGTCACTAAACCAGGGCCGATACACTTATTGTACGTAGGCAACTTAATTGTTCGCTTCACCACCCGGGCGAAATTGGGTCATTCGCCAACACTTGCTTGATGCATTTGCTTGGTATAATCATAATTTTATTTCCTTATTTATTCATTTATTTTACGCTTACAGCTGGAAGTACTGGCACAGGCCAGGACATTAAAGTGCCGCATATTATGCCTCTAGGAAGTTTTCTTTTCAAAATGGAGCTAGATGCTTCGCTTTGATCGGATGCATGGCACGAAATTCTATTGGAGCCTAGGCCCTGATGGGAGTCAGGGCGTTGGGATTGTGCTGATGAAACCGAAGAGGGGCGTCGTCTGTCGCTGCTCTCGCGATTCTCAGGGGAGGGTGATCTGGGTAGACATCGCTGAGGTGGATCGTGTGCTGTGTGTCTACGTCCCTAACAAAGGACGGGATCGGCGAGATTTTTTTGTTAATTTAGGCATTGTGGGAGCATCGCGGTTGATCCTGCGCGGGGACTTCAACTGCACGATTGAAGCGGACGTCAATATCTCCGGAAGACGTGTGCGGTGGAGAGCTGGTAGAAAACCGTTAACGGAGCTTGTAGACGGCATAGACCTCGTGCATGTTTCGCCGCTTGTTTGGCCGCATCCCGGAATGGCGGGGCGCACGTGGAAGGGACGTGGGTAGTCGAATCGCACTGATCGCTTTTACGTGTCGTGCAACTTGGCTACCTACCGCATTGAGATGGAAGTTCACCACACAGCATTTAGTGATCATGCAATGCTTCTCTTGAATTTGCCAGAGGACGCTTCTAGGAAGCGAGGAGTTGAATGCTGGCGACTCAACCAGACCTTGTTGCAGTGCGAGTTTGTGAGGGCACAGATTGAACAGGCTATGTACCCTTAAAAAGCGATTAAAACCGAGCTGTTTGGTCGCACATTTTAAAAGCGATAAAAACCCCCGGTGCAGAGGACACAAAAGGACGAGACGAATATGAAGAGCACTGAGCACTCTCGGTGCTCTTCGTATCCGTCTCGTCGTTTTGTGTCCCCTGCACCAGGGTTTTTATTGCTTTTAACATGTATACCCTTACCTGCGCGAGGAACTTACACCGGAGTTAAGCGACGCCCTCAAGGACTCAGGGCTCTGTGAAGAACACGGTATGGGAAGCTGGAAAGGAAGAAGCCAGAAGGGGTCGTAGGCAGCTCGTCGCCGTGAGTGATGCAATAGTCATCCCAGAGCCGTATATTAAAAGGGAGTCTGGCCATTGGGAGGAGTCACAAAAAGAGGCTCGACCTGTCAATCACAGTTTCACTCCTCTGATTGGTTTGCTTTTTACCGAGGGGGTCGCCATGACACCATACTGCCACCCAAAATGGCGACCAAAACAAACACAGTGAAGCGGGGATTCCGTGACAAAAAATTTTCACAGACTAACCTGATTTTACGCTGCAAATGTACATCTTAATATAAGTTTCTCGGAAATCAGTTTGAACTTATGCTCGTCCATCGATATCTAAATGAAAATAATACGTTTTTGTCGCCGCTGTTAGGCCTAGTGAACACGGCGATCACAACGAAATCATAACAAAAACGGCTCTGTGCTGTACAATCTTATATTTAATTGCTGGATTGCATGGATATAAACATTCTAGCCTCTTATATTCCAACTATTCATGTAGATTTGTTTAAAAATCATACCGACAACAGAATGTGTCGCAGCCGGTTGTTCTGCCGGCCGTGGTACAATGACGGAAGCAGACGACAATTCCCGACGTGCCTTACGCTCTCTAGGTGGCGCTCCTCAAATTTGCACCAACAATCCACTACTTTTGCAGATTGCGAGAGGTATCCATTTCAATCCCATCCAATCCACTTGCCACCCAAAATGGCGCTGCCCATGTTGGATAGGGGGGCAAATAGTGAGGATAGCTTGATTGATAGCGCCCCATATTTCAAGACTTCATTGGTCAGAAAGCTGAAAAAGTGGGTGGAGCTTCAGGTATAGGCATGACCCATTAATGGCCAGACTCCCTTTTAATATACGGCTCTGAGTCATCCTCTACAAGCCTGGCTCAAGCGGACCAGGGGTTGAAGAAGCAGTTTCTCGCCTCAAAAGAGGATACCGGGAGCTCATACGTCGCCAATGGGACATGGCAAAGGCGGGAAAAGTGGTTCAGGAACGGAGGAATAATACGTGACATCTAGACATCTCTTCGCAAGCGATTAGGGACGACATCCACTTCAATGACAGAGATTGAGTCAAATGGAGTCCTTCAGGCAAGCCAGGAAGACGTGATACGGACTTGCAGGCAATATTACGCAGAGCTATTTGCAGAGAAGCCGTCCAGCGGTTTGGGGGCTGATAACGTCTGCGCAGAGAGAAAAACATTTTGTTACGGGTGGTCCCAACTCGGAGGAGAAAGTGCAGGATGCATTAAAACACGCACCTAAACACAAAACTCGAGGCCCAGATGTCCTCCCCGCCGAATTCTATTCCAAACTCGGGATTGGTCACAGTTCAAACAGAAGGCCACGCACCTGCAGGAACTGAAGAAGTGCCTTGGTCACCTCACTATTCTGTGGTTTGCTGTTTTGAGTGGTTTTAGGCAGGAAACTCACAAAGTTTCTGAACGTATGTCTTCAAACAAGAAGACTTCCCATGTTCATGAAAAGTGAGGTGATCACACTGTTGTGCAAAAATCCGACAAACAGAAGGAGACTGGAGGCATGGAGACCTATCAGTCTGCTAAACAGCGATTACAAGGCATTGGCGAAATGCCGGGCATTGCGGCTCACGCAAGCTCTCTCAGACATCTTGGGTCCGAACCAAGCGTGCTGCGTCGAAGGCAGAGCACCTCAGCTCGAGGAACTCACTCCACGATCTTATTGACTGGCTCAGAAACCGTGACTTGACTGGCGCTATCCTGTCCCTAGGCCAGAGGTAGGCGTTTGATAAAATAAGTCGCTAGTACACATTCAGCGTACTCTGGAGCGCTACCATTCCCGAAAAAATGGTAGGATACATAGATATATTACACAGTATACACCTCAGATCAGGTTCTCATGGGTTGCATGTCATTCCCTTTTCTCTTTTCCGTTTTTTTTATAATAAACATATACACTCCATTCCTCACGAAGCAAAGTGTGAGACAAGGACGTCCACTTTCGCCGGCACTGTAAGCTCTGGCAATTACGCCTCTTCTATACGACGCCTTCGCCACGAAGTTTACACGTCCCTCTGCCGGGGTATCAGCATACTGTACCTGTACTGGCCTTCGCAGGTGATGTCACCGTCGTCGTTCCAAGTGCAGGTTCCGTCATGAAAGCCATCGAAGTGGCTGAGGACTATTGCAGCAGTTGCGGTGGAATGCAGTGAGCTGAGCAAGTGCGCTGCCTTGGGGGTGAACGGGGACAATCCAACCTGTTCGAAAGCTAAATATGATAGGATTTCTCATCGAGTCAACCAGGATTCTCCAATAAATTTTTAACAGCACTACCGAAGGAGTTCAAAAGAGAATCCTGCTCTAGCGCCCCAGGCTCCGTTGTCTACAAGAGCAGCAATAGCGCGGGTTCTAGTATACTCCACTCTGTTCTACGCTGCGAGCGTCCGCCCTGTACCCGGGTGTGTTCAGGTGTCAGCGAACTCCGCGATTTTTCGTTTCTTGTGGGGCGTCGCAGTCGATCAACTTCCGCGTGCTGTTCTTCAGCTTTTCCGAGAACAAGGTGGATGGATCATCCCGACTCTATAGACAGAGTAAGTAGCGACCGCCTTCCGTGTCAAGTGGGCATATAAGGCAGTACGTAACGACAACTCTGTCACTTATGCTTTGGCCAGATTCTTCGCCGGAATCCAGCGATATGAACTGGGATTCCCACTTGACCACACTGTTCCAAGGTCCGCCGACCCTCTTCTTTTCTACCGCGACGCAGGAAGAGCAACCTTTAGTTTGAAGACCTGGTCACCACATGTATAAACGTGGCTGAACTTGGTGTCCGCGACATCGTGGATTTCCTCACCTAGAACATCCGTACTCTCTGCGGCACAACGACCTGTACCAGGTTGTCCCACAGTTGAAAAGAATCACAGCGCAGTACATGAAGCCCAGCCGAGTGTCCTTCATGTGGCGTCTTGCTCACGGCCTCATCCATCTGTGGACTAGCTCCTTCGTGCGCACTCCTCTTGCTCTCTAGTGTCCGATCTGCGGCGAGGACGAGACGTTAAGGCACGTTTTTTTTTTTTTCATTTTCTTTTTCCTTTCGAATATGCGTTTCTCGCGGCCTTTCTTAGGCGAGCCGCAGAGCTTTACGGGGTGCCTAGCATCCCTTACAGTGGTGTGTGGTTCCTTACCCCGGCACCCTCGGAGGGAACTTTTCCAGTCCGTCCTAGTGATGGCGGAAATAGCCTACCAAGTATAGAGGACAGGTGAAGTTAAAGACATCAGCGGAACTTTGCACTGTCTCCAGCAAACGCGAGCAGGGGTCAAGAGAAAGCTGTTCAGCCTTCTGCGTCAGAAGAACGTTTTAGCAGTGACGCCGTTCCATACATCATGGTGCCAGAAACTTGTGATTTTTTAATTTGAGAACGGGGACATTTACGTTGAATTTTAAGAGCGAGTAGGAGCTGAATTCGTTTTCTAACACGCAACCTTGGGATCAGTAGGTGGACACGCTACAAACTGATCCACCGTGTGTTTTTTTTTTCTTGTCTTTTTTTATGACGGTGGTATAGTTTGGCGTGAGGCGTCATCGTCTGTAAGGTTTTGTGCTGCTCTTGCCAACGTTGGTGCTGTCAAAAAGAGCACGTATAAGTACATGTGAGGGTACTGCAAAGCAGGAGTGCGGGAGATCAAGCGCGAAATCACGAGTCCCCACACAAGTGCCGGCACGATGGCGTAGAAAACGGAAAATGCCTCTTCTTTTGTGACACTTAAAAGAAACTCAAACCTCAAACGTAAGGAATGCGAATGCGAAGAATACGATATCAGGCGACAAAAACTTACCTAATCTACGCGTTTTCGCTTTCATTTTACGTACAGAGTGCTTCACCAACGCGTCGCAAAGTTATCGTTAAAAGTCTAGTTGTCTAAAAGTTGCGGAGTCATTTATCTGCCTATCAAATTATCATCTAATATGATCAAATTATCATATCAAGTGCCACAGCGTCATGCGCATGCAATGTAGTTCTGCCGCCATACTTGACGAGCAATGGCGACTTGGTTGGTGGCAACTTCGACACAGTGTTCTATGAGCGCAATCGGGGATACATTTTCTGAGATTGCAGCTGTATTGCTTTACAGGAATGGCAAACCTGTCGAAACCGTATGGTTTTCTGAAAGCTTGTAACTTGGACGTTCCATATACTTAATAGTTCTGCTGTATATTGAGACTTTTTTCAGCAATCGAAGTTCAAAGATTGCCACGCAATGCAAGGAGCCATAAAGGCGCTTTCGACAACCAGTCCGTTCACAAACAGACGTGTTCATCTCGTCGTATATGTATTAGACTTGGATAGTTTCCTTTTAATTGCCTGATAACGCTTTTGCGACTTGAGCGTATATATTAGCAGGCTCCAGACTTGCGCAATATTATTTTGGTGGTGGTGCATATGTTCAGACAAGAGCGGAGGAAAGTTGTTCCTATTTGCTTGATGTATTTATTCACTTCAGTATCATTCTCACATACTAGTTTCAATTTAATTAGCCAGTAGTAATACTGCAATATAAGCACCTTGACAGAGCACTCTAGAGCGCTGTAAGATATATTGTAAGCACCTTATGGCTGCAGAATCACTGGGTGAATTTCAGTAAAATTCTAGTGCTGTCGTTGTTGTGGTGGTCACTAATAGAGATTCCATTAAGTGTTGTGGCCAATGTGAACAGTGATCTGCTATGTTGGACAGTGAGTGATTATGGTCACACAAGTCTCAATAAACATGATAACTTCTACAATACCATCTGTGATTCCTAAATGTCAGTATGACAAGGTATGAATAAATGTTAACGTAGTGGACTCCCGAATCGCCCCAACCCTCATCTGACCCTGTGGCAACTCGCGCGCCATCTATTGATAACGCAAGCAACTAGACGATACATCAGACGAGACACTGCGTTTCTCGCGAGTGCAGTAAGCATTTCATTGCGAAGGTGCACGGTTTGTGTATTCCGGAACACAAGAACGCAAACTACACATTCGTCTAAAACACTTGGATGAGAGGTCTTGCAAACAGCAGCCAAGGTATATCTAAACTGGTAGCGAAAACAAGTGAAAATACTAAATCAGACCCATCGGCAAGGCTACCATCATGAGGCGCGAGCGATCATGGGTGTTGACAGTAGAGGTACGATCGTAAACACAAAAACTTTAGAACGTGGGCATGGGTTGTGTGCGTACTAATAAGTTATTCATAATTTCAATGTAGAAAAAAACTTTGTTGCCCCACTCGTGCACATATACGAAATCATCTACAACCCGAGTACGTTTCCGTATCCTGCTCCTTTGCGCATGTGTCACAGTGGGCGTGTTTACCCGTGCATCTGTGTATCCGTGCCGTGTGTCCGTGCGTTGTAATGCGGAGTTCGTGTACTTTTTGGGTTAAACAGGTAGCGACGTTAACATCTCGGAGCTGTAGGCCGAGATTAACACGTGTGAACTGATGAGTACAATGCATCCCCTGTTGCTCGCCCCGCGAAAAGAAATTTCATGGGACGAGCGGCCATGATCGCGTGAGTGTTAGCAGGAATCAGCTGTGCACCAACGATGTCATGTTTTGTTGCAATGGCCACTCATTGAATAAATGCAAACGTCTAATCACTGCGTGTGCGTATTGCTCTAGGTGATAAAGGGAGCTTAAGTGAACCTTCCTCGTTTCTATGTGATATCACGGAGCCCTTCTGTTTGGAGTTGTCAAGATATGTGATAACTATATGTATTTCGTATTGATATGTTTCATTAAACCTGATACGATTTATTTAATCTGTGTTCTCGTCTGGTACTGTTGCACGGGTGAGGAAAAGGGAATACAACGCAAACGAAGTGCGCTAACGAAAACGTGCCATAGCCAATTATGCTCTACTTATTATTCATACTGCTGACGTCACCTCTGACGCCATTTATTTACAATCGTAGTAGACCGCGCAACGGATGGATGGCGCAGACCGTCTCGATCATGGAGTCATTCTGAAGACACAGGGGCCTATGGGAGTTGCGCTACCTGTTTAGATATACCTTGCAGCAGCGATACAGCGAACGGACGACACAGAGACAGAAAGGAGAAGATATGGCACAGATCCCCTCGCAAGCACGGAACTCTGACGTTACAACCGTTGAAGGGCGACTCCGCACCAAAAACGTGTTGAAGTAACAGCGAAACATGAATACCTACCGTATGATATTTCAGTGGCTACAATTTCTCATCCCTAAGTGGCAGAGATAATTAGAATATGAATATTTCCCTTCGAGTGATTAGGCGCTTCTCCATGGAAAAGCAGTCCAGCAACACTGGGCTTCACGTGACCGGCATTCCTGGTGTACGGCTTTGTGTAGGTTTTACTTTTGTTTGAGAAAATTTATTAGACGACTCGTACTATAGAGCACACTACGAGTACTAATACTAATATTAATGCACACTAATACACTAGTTGGAATTAGTTATAATGCACAAGATACAGTGTATATATGGTTGCATGACTATGGGACTGTACATATATGACTACACAACTGTGACTATATACACATGACGACCATATTCGTCACTGTGGCTATGTACATATGAGATGGCCTTTATAAATTTATGGAAGTGCACCAACGGTTTTACTTTTACCGCTAGCGAATATTTTAGACCGAAATCGAGGAAGCATGGCTCGCCATCCATGTGGCACGAAGAAGTTACAAAGCACGTGCCCTGAAAGAAAGCCAGTGGCCCACACGACACTGGCGGTGACGCCACGAGTGGTACAAGAGGTAAGAGAGGGAACCTTCAGAAGTTTCGGTTTCGTTTTGAGCTTCCCACCTCTCTTGGCAACTAACGAGTCCCCGACCGCCAAACCAACTTTATTTCTCATTTCGGAAGAATAAATATTATATCAAACTTATTTATCCGGCCATTATAGTAGTTTCGGATTGTCCCGGAGTTTTCAGTTTCTAAAAGTGTTCCGAGTTAATTAGTACGATAAGTATGGAGAACTGAGAGGTGATGACTCTGTGTGCGTGTGATCGATCACACAGCCAAGTTCTACATGCTGGTACTTCGAAATATTGTGGTATTATTAACTTTATGTATTACAATCGATATTAGATGAACAAGCTCTTTAATGACGCCCGGGTACAGAAAATCTGGGGAGAAGAAATGATTATAGCAATAAAATGAAGCCACTCCACCTCAACGTTATACCGCGTCGCCTTCCATTGCATGGCGGGCTGGTAAAGTGGTAACTGGAGCATTGTTTCGGCTGATTGATTTCATCTCGCCACTGAAGAGCACATCCATCTTAGCCTTTATGACACGCTTCATCACCTTTGGCGTATTACCTATTCGCTCTTTATATGCTCTTCGGAAGACAAATGTAGAATTCGAATTATTCTCCAGCCAATTTTCAAAGTTTCTGGTATATATAGCAACTCCTTCATTTGTAATATATTAGAACGGGCACGAAAGGAGAACATTTTCGAAATTATTCATGCAAATGGCGCCGCTTCGGTGCTTTTATTTATGGGGAACGTGGCTGCATTTCCATTTTAATATCGGGCATCACTTCGGGAATCGTTCGATTTTTGTGCGAGACGCATCGCTGATTTTCACTGTAGGAACGGAACCATTTGGGCGCGAAATCGCATCAAGGAAAATTTTGCGATCAACTTTTACGAAAGAAGAAAACGCTTGGGGTTTTGTTACGTCACGAGATATGAGCTTAAGTTATAACTATGAAACAAGGAGCGCTCGTAAAGATGTACGCAGTATGAAATAATTTCGGCGAGTGCGCATCACACGCAAAATTTTCGCTTTTTTTCATATTTTAACATCTTATGTCGCTGTGTTTATGTTTTTTATGTACCCACAACAACAACAGCCCTACATACATCACGAATGAGGTACGAGCCGCGTCGTATTTCACCGTAAGGAACTACGATACCCTATCTGAGGGCATGTGGCTTAGTATATGAGTGGGGTGGGAATAAAGGAGATGAAACGTACATACACGCCCACACAGATGAGATAACACGTGACAAGTGAGATACTGCACGTGAAAAGACACAGTAATTGTCGGGAATAGTAGTTCATCCAGCCAATCACACGAAGAGCAGTACAATGAATCACGGCAGGTCACATTGGCGCGGCAGAAGAACCGCGCTCTTGGAAAAGGTATCATTGAGGGGAAAGGAGCTCAAATGGCAAAGGGAACCCGAGACTCGAGAGGAGCCACGCTGTCGGAAATGTCTGTATTGATCTGGCATGCAGCGCAAGAAGTAGAAGCCTAAACTGCGTTATGCGCGTATTACCAATTCCTTGGTTAAGATGTATATGTATTTAGTTGTAAGCATTGGGATAGGTTAGCTCTTAAATTTCCAAAGCCTTCATGCTCATTTCTTTTTTTTTTTCTCATAATCGTCCATAAGTTCCTATCGGGCGAAAACTGCACAAGCTTTCCTTTCTTGACGAACATCAAAACAGACTGGCGAATATTTAATGATGTACACATTTACGCTTTGTGCTGACCCTCTTATGATCGTAACACATTTTGTTTTCTCATTCACTGTTATCGCAGCAAAGAAACTGCGGCGTACAGTCGTGAACATGAGAGAGGAAATCAAAAAGGAGTGGAGCACAGGGGTTTGTGTACTCGGGAACACAAGAACGCAAACTATACATTCGTTTAAAACACTTGGATGAGAGGTCTTGCAAACAGCAGCGATACAGCGAGTGGACGACACAGAGACAGAAAGGAGAAGAGATGGCACAGATCACCCCGCAAGCACGGAACTCTGACGTTACAACCGTTGAAGGGCGACTCCGCACCAAAAACGTGTTGAAGTAACAGCTGGTTGCGCTGTTACGACAACTTATCGTACTGAGTAACGCGGTGAAGTAACAGTCTAACCGGTTAGCATGCGTCCTGGGCCGACATCAGGGCGAACTGGCACTGTAAACCCTTACGTAGCACAACCGGTGGTAAGATTCGAACCCACCACCTACTGGTGTTTGGATGCTTTTATCCGCTTCGCCATGTCACGCTGGTCCGTAACGCTAAATCTATGCTAACGTTGCTATACTGTGTTTACCTGTTGCACTACTGTACACGGCAACTATACGCGAGTGTATTTTTCACATATTCGCTAGACGATTTTGACAGGGGATAATTCGTATTTCCAGATGTACCTTCAGCAGGGCCTCACATTAGTTTCAGCACGCCTTATCACAAGCTGACTTAATCAATATACGAGGAGCGGCCTGCTTGACGAAGAAAAGGTCATTGAGCAATGTTGTTATTCAACGGAGTGCCCACCAATCCACACAGTTCGCCCATCGGTGCTCCAGTGTGTTCATTAAAAAGAAAAGGCTAGACAGGCAAAGAGCCAGTTCGCTATTATAAAAAAAAAGGAAAAGGCGTCAATCTTGAAGAGTGCCTAGGGCTCAAGTTTCACGTCTGTACCAAAAGCCCTTCATTGACAGGCCGAAAATATGGCACGCTCCTGGTACCGAAGCAGCAACAATTCCGCTTGAGTAAGGACTGGAAGGGTTTCTGCAGCATCTTAGCGCACCTGCGCTTTGGGAAACGAATATCGTGTATTTAGAAGATACAAAAGCGTCTCAGGTATAACGCAGCGTATCTGAAATCCCTGAAAACGCAATCAAAGATTTCGCAGCTAGCGGTTTCGCGATAGCCACGGTGCAAATTATGCCTCGCGGCGATCCAACCAGTGTCAATTCTAAACTCCACTCAGCAGTCCCCATACGAAATGAGTCCCGAACTTTTAGGCCTAACGCCCACCTGGCAGTCACCCTCGACGTGTAAATTAATGACGGCCGTGTTCGGCAGTGATAGCGGCTAGCGCAACACCGTTGGCGTGCGAGCAGCGTACGCGTGGGTACCGGACGTCCTGGGTATTCGCGCACGCTCGAGGCTACACAGCCAAGTGGCAGGACAACGATTGTGGCACGTTTGAAGTCCACCGGGGCCAACACAATTGCTCATCGGCACTCGCTGGCACTGCTGTGGCTCGAATGCCACAGCGGCTCCCGAATCGCTTTCCGGCCCATTAACGCACTTCTGAGGCCGAAAGCACGCGTTCTGCATAAGTAGGCACTTTAAATATGAGTGTCGATTTGTTTCCCGCTTGCCACGCACCGAGGGGAGAGAGAGCCTCCCTGGCGAGCTGTAAATGCACAGGAGCGGCATCGTTGATCGAAGCCAGAGGACGTCAGAAGAGGAGCAGACCCTGGAAGAGGCTCTCCACTAGTTGGTACTTGGGGAATTTACGAGCAAGAAGGCTGCGTGAAGCGTTCGTGATTTTTTATTACGCTTTTATCCTTCAGCGTCGTATTTTTGGTTCGGAGCTTATTTTGTACTCTAGTCAACGGGGGTTTATTGCTGCCCTGGCCAGTAGTGTCGTTACTTTGGCGCGTAACATGATACAACGAAAGAGACCCTCGTTTATGGCGAAAATATTTTAAAATTGGCGCGTCCATTTTTCTCGCTTGATTTTCCGTCGGTTTCGGTGTACTGGCTTAATTTGTTATAAACCTTTATGATGGACGGGAAACGAATATGCAGTTATCATCGTCACCATTATGTAGCGTGCAACTGGGACAGCTTTGAAGTTTATTTATTTACCGTTAAGTTAATCAATGTGGCCGTTTCCTCCTACAGTGAAAAACAACGTGAGCCACTGAAGACAAAAAAGCTTACGGGGATTAGGAAAGCAAGAACAAATTTTCAAATCTCCCAGGTGGACCTGCTGCTATTTTGGCGCGGCCCTATACAGCCAGTTCGCGCAACGGTTGCCCACCAACAGTTTCTGCGCGCACCTAAATCGTCTGTTATTCTGCCGCGAGTAAACCTATTCCCAGATCAAAGTATAGCCTAACTAAGCACTCTGTTTAAACTGCCATCATCATATCCCGTTGAGGCATCCTCACTGAACGGCCACATTATGATAATCACAGGGAGGATATATAGTGTCGGAATTCGTATGAACTCATTCGCAAATCCACGCCACACACAAACATTTCCGATCTTACCAAGCTTAACAGTCATGACGTTACGTTGAATGTTATACGTATTAGACAATACAAACCATTTGTGCTAGGTCTTACAGGCTCGCGCTCTACAGATTATATGAAGCAGCAATTCAATTATTATTATTATTATTTTATTTTTATTTTTTTGTCTAAAGGCACTTTTCTAGGTGTTCCGGTATAGTACAATACTGACTTTTGTGAAAATAGCGAAGTGTTGGGTGCTCAGGGTTCCAATCTTGAACTCTCACATACGCGTTATCGTTATATTTATAGTTGGCGCGCTTCAAAGCCGTTTTGGTATGCTCGCGCAATATCTCGTGGCGAAACACGCGGTCGAAGCGATGCCTTTAACGCGGATGTACCTGGGTTCGAATCCAGGCGCCGACTGTGCTGTCTGGGTTTTTTCCTGGGTTTTCCTCAGACGCCGTCATATCGGCACAGTTACCTTAGAAGTCGGCCCAGGATGCACATTCCCCCAGAACGTTAGTCGTTACGTTGCCCACCTCTGTGCGGCCGGATGGGAAGTTTCATCGCCAACCACACAACAAGTTGAAGAACGGGAAGTTGAAGATCGTATTCTTGACGTGTACGTAACTTACTGTGCAAGTCGTAAGTGGTACACGTAGATTTGACCTGCTGATTTGACTTTTTCGTCTATTTTGCAATATTTCTTTAATCAAAAAGGCTAACGTTGAAATTTCAACCCCTGAACGCTTTCGACACCATTGATGCACCGAGTCCGACACTCGACCGTGTCACCTTTATGTGGGGCATTGAGCGACGCCAAATACAAAGAACGTGTATAGTCACGTACGACTTTTTTTTTTTTTTTTTGCTTGGATACACTGGCACGAGACGAGACCATACGAAGCCAACTGAATACCTGGCTGTACCGATGCAAAGATAAATGGACAAATGAGACAAAATAAGTATGGACTTCCACATGACCTTTGTGTCTGGCCTGTATTAAGAAATTAATGCAATCACTTTCACTAATGAGGGGGTGCATAGCGACATGCGCGCAGTGAAGCTCAAAGTACCCCAGCTCCTGGCGGAAACGCTCGAAGTGTTGTGGCCCCAATAGCGCGATTTTGCGCAGCAGATGCTACAGGAGGGAATGGGATGGAAGTAAACAAATCGAAACAGAGACACATGGGACAATAATGTCGCAAGAAAATATGGCCTTTAATAAAGCCAACAGAGGGGCGCGACAATACTTATTTGTTCTTTGTTGCTCAGCCGTAACACATTTAATGAAACGGCTGCTGAAATTAATTATCTGTTGATGAGCTCTCTAATGCTGCTCCCATCCTGTTCTGGTGAATACCGTATGCTTCATAAACGTCAGAAATGTCAGAAATGCATGACTTTATGTTGCGGCTTAGGTCCATTTCTTTTCTCTTTTCTGTTCCTTATCGTCATCATCATCATTATCACCCACTTAAGAGCACATTCCAGCATACGACAAAAGCGTCGACTTTGTTATTGTCTGTAATTTTAAAATACGAGCACGTGAGGGGTACCATTGCCACACCAAAAGCCTGTTCATGTTTTCTGTGTGTAATCGTCCTGGGCTAGCCAGTTCGACTTCGTCGTGACTCTTGTCGCATCACCGTTAGTACCGTTATCATCACCGTTAGCACGGAGCAGTGGCGTAACCGCGGCGCTTCTCCAGTACCTGCGTGATACCGGTCTCCTGAGCAGCCTGTGACATCGTGTGTGGGACGGCGGAACACCTCTGACCCCCCCATCGCTTTATTTTTAACTACCGCAGGACTACGCACTAACGAATTATTTAATAAGGAATAGCAAGCCGACTATTCTGGCTGACCTCTCCTGTGAAAATAAATAGATCCCCCCCCCACACACACACACCGTTAGCATCACCGTTTCGTCGCATCACCAGTTTTTTTCTTTAACACATCTACATCACCATCCTACTTCCTGCTGTTTAAGTAAAACCATACAATTCGGATTTTCTAGATATATCAGCCCTACCAAAGTAACAATCAATGAAAAATTACTGGTTTGCGATAACGAAACACAAAAGAAAAACAAAAGAGAGAGAGAGAGAGAGAGGGCTATTCAGCACAGCACCTCACATCAATGTTTGAATCGTGTTTAAAATGTTGCAGCTCAGCGCTTGGAAATCCCCTCTCTCTCCTCTTCTCCTAGAGAAATCCTAATTTGGAGTATACGTAATGCCGAGTAAACTCAGTAGAGAAACAGCCCCTTTAGATTTCAGCCAGAAGAGGATACAGCATATACAGCTGTACAGTAAAATGGCATCCCACAGCGTGAACTCAATCAGCAGCGCAATGGCGCACACATAGCGCAGACGTCAAAACAAAGAAATCTTGTCAACATCTCAACGTGTGCCGCAATGTAGCCGAATGCAGCTAAGAAAAAGGCTAATCAATATACTGGCGCTCGGAGAAATGAAATGGTACATGACTCAAAGGCGCTCTTCCCACAGCATTCTTTGTGCTGCCCAGTAAATGTGTGTGTATACGTAGAGAGACGTGGTGGACGGAAGAGCCGGTATACGACAGAGAAAAACAAATGGAGTATCAGGTGCGGCCATGCTATGGTGGATAGAATGACTCAATCCACCATAGCATGCACATGCGAGATGCTCCGCTCATTCAAGCCACCACAGCAATGCAGCATTAATGGCCATGCTCCATTTCTGTTTCTCTGTGCGTGAGTCAATGTGCATGCTTGTGCCGTGCGCACGCCCATCGGGTTTCATATCAACACGCGATGGTATTGTATGTGGACAGGTTAGGGCTTTGAGGAAACGAGTGACGTAATTGTAGTTCCTTTTTTCTAGAGGGTGGCTCCCCATAAAGGTCTACCTGCGCTAGCATGCCATGCTCGGCAATTACTCCATGCAGGTGGAACATTGCGTTGATAAAGCCCTGAAGGAGATTCAATCCTCGTAAATTACAAGGTGATTGAGCATCGTAGCGGAAAGTTACAATGTGAAATGTACGAATCCCCTATTCCGAACAATCAAACCGGCGACGAAACGCTGCTCCCCAGGTGGCACCGTGACGCACAGCATTGGAGGGAGCCTGCATGCGCGTTCTCCTCCTCCGTCGTCGACGGAGGAGGAGAACGCGCATGCGGGCACCCTACAACATCGAAGAGGGTGTGATCGTAGTGAACTGTTCTGCAAACACATCCAGTTCAGTGTTGTGCGCCTGGGAAGCAGCGTCTAATTGCTTACTACGTCTCTGCTATTGCGTCTTGCTGCTTACGTTTCTCGTTACAACTTTGCGCTACGAAGCTTAATCACCTTGAAATTGGCCAAGATCGAATCCCCTTCAGAGCTTTATATGTAGACAACACAATGTTCTGCATTAAGTATAGGCTAACTGCCGAGCATGGCCAACACCACCGAGATAGAGAAAGCCTGGTTACTCGTCGACGTGACGTAACAACCATGAGCCAGCCAATCAGGACCGTGTTTTCAAAGGCGGCAGCCAACCACGAATGTGCTTTCAGCGGTCGTGGCCATGAAGACGAATCACCGTCGTCTGCGAGTGGTGATTGAACGTCCCCGCGTACTAAATGGGAAAACTTGGAAATAAAGCGCAAAACGGTCCCAATTTTTCTCAAAACTGATTTTCTGGATGGCGTGTTGCACTTTTTCTCTACATATTCAGGTGACTGACGCCTGTGACATAGGCGCCGGAGTTCCGTGCATTCCCTGCTCCTTTAATGGGTATATCGGCGGCGGCTGACAGCTGTCTAGGGGCGTGCACGTGAATAATGGTACGCAGAAAAGAAAAAAAAAATGCTGGTATCGGAGGTGTCGGTTTGGTTTCCACGATGAGCAGACAAACGAAGTGCGTAGCGACCTCGCGGAGGTTCATCCAGCGTATTGTTTTACGCTTTGCGTACCGAAGGTAGACTGCATATTAAAGGTACTGTAAAGCAGCGCCGATCAAATGTCATTTAGTGTAGCTATTCGATAGTCCAAGCCACCAGGACAAAAACTGCGTAAGTTTCATTCCAATCGACGGTGCAATTAATTAGAAAATTACAATTAAAGATTACGGGCAACACTGTACTAGGTATTCGAAATGATTCTGTACTCCTGCCACATACGACGGCAACCACATTGCATGCGTATAACACTGGGCTCGACATAACAATCCACCACAATCTACCATAAAATCCGTCCCTGCAATTCACACAACGATCCACATCTAAGTATAAACGGATAAGCGAACTGAAATGAAATGCTAAGCCGTTGAAAAGAATGTGTCAGACGTTCAAGAAGCCTGACAGCGTCGGTACGTCGGGACTTGTTTGTTCACAGAGGTTCACAGAGAGAGTTTGTTCGTTCGAAAGAGGCCACGAAAACAAGGAGGCGCAGTAGAGAAGTAGGGAGAGCCTCCATCGAACAGCGGCCAGTTCTGGGTTACTTCGCAAAAAATAGTTAACAGGGGTTTCAGAATGCATAGGTAAACAGGGAAACTAATAATATGGTTACTAAAATAACGAAATTCCGATGTAATAGTGTGTAATACCAATATCAGTGTTGCCCGCTGTACAGGGGGTTGTTTGACACCAGGCGTCGCACCGCTCCACTACGCCGCATTTTTCATGGAAAATTAAAAATATTTATAGCGCGTTGTCGGTCGTATGGTTCTGCATATGGTATTTAGAAGCAACAAAGTCTCTAGGCACATCAGCGATATAGCATGCTTGTCTACTGCTTAAGTTAAGGAGTTACTGAAAGTTACTGACTGTTACGTTTCTGAAAACAGCTAGGGCATTCTGAGGAGGGTCTTCACAAATATCTCCTTGAGACGTTGTGTGTGTGTATGTCCGCTCTTGTCCTGCGTGTCAGGGTTTCGCTATCATGGATCTCCGTGAAAACGACGTGAACGCCGGTTTTTCTTCAACATTAAGTAGTCGGACTTCGTGTCGCTCACGACGTTTGGATACTTGAATCAGTCACTTTAAAAGTCGAAGCTTAGTTTCGTCTTTGGTACCAGTCGGAAATGAATTGTAAGAGCTATGTGTAGAGACTACGAATAAAATTACTCCGGTCATTTGAGATGAACATAAAAAGTCAGTTTATCGATAAAAAGTGTCGCATATTAAAGACGAATGGAAAGCATTAAGTTACAAAGAATATTTTGATTGACACGTAGGCGCCGAGGGGAGAGACACAAAACGCACGCAGGAATAACGAGGCTACTCTATTCAATGGCTCCGTTTGGGCGCGTTTTCTCGGCTTTATCTCAATCCCGTCCCGGAATCCCGGGATTCGCCGCGAAAAGTTCCGAAATTCCGGGACTTCAGAAGCAGTTCGAATTCTTAGATTCAGTCCCAATTCAGTCCCAAGATTCCCAACACTAGTGGCAACCGTGTATCTGTTCTTGTTCTTATCATCGCCCACTTGGTCATCAGGTATAACAGGAGGCATACTCAATTAACTGTACAAAAGCAGCGATCACTCGGAGACTAATTAGCGCGTTCTAACACGATACCGCCATCCTAAAAAGTAAAAGTAAACGGATTAAGGTAGATAGAAAGAGACCTCTTTTTTTCTTTTTATCCCGATAACCTTTTGTTGTTCAATGATTCCAAAAGTCTTCATTACAGCTACCCACCAAGAAAAAACAAAAACAAAAAAACTTGGAAGGCGAGGGACACTTTAACAAATCACTCTCCAAGCAGGAGTAATTACTATTTACGCTCGGATTACGATGGATAAGAGACGGGGGAGAGGACAGCTCAGCCTGTTGAGTAAATGACCCATTAATCGTTCTGGATGTCCCCTTGGGCCGCTAATTAAAGACAGCTTTGCTGACGCGGATGCACAATGCGAAATATAGTTTTGCTGCGGTTGCATAGGTAGGTTCATCGTGGGCCCTACTACTCATATCTGAGAATAGTAGATCAGCTTATTTGGTTCCAGACACCACAATCCAGAGGTACGGTTAGGTTGGGTTGGGTTAGGTTGCTACGGTGCGGTCCGGAACGTAGTCACAAATCGCGCAGCAGTGACGGATCTAGGGGGTTTGATTATCCCCTAAAGTATTATGTCAAACATTAAGTTCCCCTCTCCCTTCTTCCCCCCCCCCCCCCCGTTACGGGCTTCGAGGAAGAAACCGCGTTCCCCAACAAAATTAGTGTCTGGATCAGTCCCCAGGGGCCTTGCTCGCTTTACACGTTCAACGTAACGTAAATAGTCGGCTTACCGAGTCGCTAAGCTAACGAAGCAAGCAACCTTATCAGCGCTTCGCTGTGGTCACAATCTCTGCTCCTCGTTAGCCTTCTTCATTGAGGCTATCGTGCCGTTACGAGCACTCACGTGTTGTGGCGTCACCACACTAGGCGAACAGCAGGCTGCCAGCTTTGCCGAAGACATCCTGACTAGTGTTGGGAATCCCGGGACACTTTTGCAGTCCCGGGATTTCGGGATTTTTATCGACTAATCGCGGGATCACGAGACAGGGTTTCGGGATGTGTGGGGACGTGAAAGGGGGTGTTCCGGGATGTGGGCAATGTGTGCCGTCTTTCTTCGTGGTTTTGACGGTTTTTGTTACGATGTCTGATTAGCACCAGGTCCAGAGCTCGATGCGTCTATGTGCCAACATCAGCGCCAATAATCCGTCGCATGCGGTTGGAAGGGCTTCGGGTCCGCTCTGCTCACGTTGCGCTCGGATCGGTTGAGGCAACGCTGGCACATTTAGTCTGTTTACAACCCTTGTGATGCGGCTTCCGACATTGATAATTGCTAGTTTATGGCTTTACGTCGCATGTCATCCATGGTCATGCAGGGTGTCTACCAACCTGGAAAACCGGGAATATTCAAGGAATTTTGATGCGACGACAAGAGTCAGGGAATTTGCCAAAAAGCAACTGAAGTCAGAGAAAATCGCAAACAAGTGCCGTGACGATGCGCAGCGAATCGCGAATGCCGATCAGTGGTTGAGCGACCACGCCGTAGCAACGTTGCTGCTAGTAGCAGTTAATTCGGCAAAGCGACAAGCTCAAAGGCTGAAGAGTAGGGCTGCCTCCCCCCCCCCCCCCACTAACTGCTTCTTCTTCTTCTTTCTTTCTTTTTTTGACGGATATGTATCAAAACGTAGCAGCAGGCAGGTTTTGGTCAAGGAATTCGCTCGAAATAGTCTGCGAAAACCTAGAAATGTCCGAGAGAGCTCGAAGGCTGCACTTTGATAGACACCCTCTCATGAGCGACGCCACAGTGGTCGAGCTGTGGATTAATTTTGCCCACCTGAGGGTTCTTTAATGTGCAGCGATATCTCAACACGCGGAAGCAACCTGCTACCAAGTTGCTTGCGTCCTCGACCGCGTTCAAACCCGCAACCCTGGGAACACTGACATCTTCGCCATCAGTAGTAAGGAATTCTTCCACAGTACTTTCCGCGTGTTGCTCTGAAGGTTTGTGGTCGGTTTGTGGTCACTGCGTGATGAGCTGCCACGTATGAGCAGCTCTGCAGCGTCGCCTGCAACCGATCACGGCTGCACCATTCCCATTGGCAACCATCCTCGGTCCTTGGTCTAACCAGATCGTCAATCGCCAAGCTCTTGAGTATTTCAAGATTTTTCTCTGGGACACTGGTCTCCTCTCTACCCTATGATGTGCCTGCGTACCTGTGTGCTGTGTGTGTGTTTTTGTGTGCTGAGGTTTTCCCTACCGGTCTGGTGTCTTACTGGCTCCACTGACTATCGACCGCTATTTAGCATCGTTCATCACCTCATCATCATGACACATCTCATCCTGCCCATTGTGCCTTGGGGTAGTGTGCCGCACCTTATGTGGCGAATTTCCCCATTCATTATCATTAATTTATTTGTTGTTGTTGTTGGCACGTATCAGCAAGAGACCATTCAACTGCACTCACTGGCCCCGGAGACCCTGTGCTCCATCGTTGGGTTCTTCACCTGTTTGTATAGATTTCCTGTCGTCCACCTGGTTGCTTCAGACGCTTAGTGTGTGCGCGTGTTATCTATTCTTCTTTCTTCTCTTGTCTTCTTCGTGTACTGTTCCATGTGCAGTGCAACGCACCGCAGCTGTGAAACACCCCATGTCATTATCGTTATCTAGTCGTCGTCGTCGTTGTTGTTGTTTGTGGTCCTTCGCCTCATGTTTTGTGTTTTACTAGTCCAATCTCTGGTTTTACCCATGTTTTATGTTATGTGTTGCTGACACATGCAGATTCGTATTTTCGCATCATTTATTGTTCTGCAGTGTATGATTTGTGCGCTACCTATTAGCCTCCTGCTGTTGCAGCAACCCTAGGAAAAATGAAAGAAAGAATCGAAAGTGCGATAAAGTTAACAATAGGCGTGTAAAGTTCTAACATGAAATATTACCGTTGAAATAAGCGTCGGGTTCTCGCAACGCGTGGTGTATTCCAATAAATGCTAAATCCTTGCTTCCCTGTGGCAGCAAGTTCGTGTTCTTCGGGAAGGACAGCAGCAGCGGAAACACCGTCTCACATTTCCGCAATATATCGAGGTAATCTACGCACGTCTCAGATGAATGAAAGGCGTTTAAGAGAGGCGTCCGGAGGAGGAGGCGAGAGCCAGCAGGGGCTTTGCGTGCCCTGTGCCAAATTTAGACGGGGCTGTGCCGACACTTGCCGGGAATGTCTATCAGAAAGACTAGGGGAACCCTCGGAGACAAAGCGGCGGTGATCCCGTGACCCCTCTTGTTCTTATACCTCCCACTAGTGGAGCTCGTATCTACTTAGTCACGCCGCTTATGAATCGCTTTTTCCAGTTCCACTTCCAGGGTTCGAGGATAACAATTTACCCTGTCACTTCCAATACGAGTCAGTAATAGTCTCATAAAGACAATACACATCGCAGGATGGATGGCCGAACTGTAATGCGCTGTAATAAATACCCTTGAAAATTAGGCGGGGCGCAGAGCCCCAGTCTATACCCTAGTGTATCTGCATGACCAAACCACCAAACAACATTCAAGCAGCGTTTACGAAATTAGCATAAACGAACCCGTGAACCGATTGCCACCAGGGTGGTTGATAATCCATGCTAAGGAAAAACTACGAGTTATTTCCTCTATTAAAAAAAAAGCCATGCTGTGCGGAAATACGATAACAGAGTGGCAAAATGGACAATAGCAACAATAGATGCTGACGATGAGATGGAGTGTTTCACCGCGGCGGTGCGGTACTCTATCCCATTGCACGTGGAACATTATATGAAGATGATGAAAGAATGATGAAAATACGAGAAAGAAGTAAAGCGTCTGGAGCAATCCAGGGGACGACAGGAAGTCCATGAACACGTGAAGAACCCGACGAAGGAGCACAGGATCTTCATAGGGCCAATGAGTGCAGCTAAGTTGAACGGTCTGTTGCTGATACGAGCAAGCTCATCACACAGTATCCGCCTTTGCGGGCCGTAGAGTGCAGGAGCAGCTATGGTTTTACTATAGACTGAGGTGGAGTTACAGAATGAGTTTGCAAGGATAATGTATATTAGCCAATTAACGTAGAAGATAAATTATGCGTGCCAGTTTTGCAACACGAACTTGCCCCTTATATTTCTCTATCATAGGACTACCATAGGAATGATACAAAGAGAAAGGACCAGAAGGGTACATACAGGGAAACACGCATGGAGTACAACAAATTCAGCAGGAAAAACACAGACTCTGAGGTAATAGCTGGAAGATAGAGTATCCCAGATGACAGTCACAACAATGAATGAGTGGCAAAGTCGAGACCCAGTAGAGCCAGCGTTCTTTGCCACCGCAGCCACCGCGCAGGCTTTCCTTGATGTGCCCAGCGGGTGGTGTGTGCCCTTCCGACACATGCTTTCGTTTCCTCGTTCCCACTCCCCGACGTTCACCCGAACCACAGCGGGGTAGATGAACCACGAAGAGGAGTTTCCCTTCCCCGCGTACTTTTCGCCTAAGCCTTGTGCGACAAACATCATTATCTAAATGAGAAGAAACTGTCAGCAACAAACACGAGCAACACACACCGGCAGCTTTGAGATTCCACGAACATGCTATCCAATCCAATTGCGAACTTGCACTAAGAAATACGCATGTTTGTCTTGGCTTTGGTTTCTCTTTTAACGAGCGCCGTAGGGGGAGAAATATAATTACTTGTTTGAAAAACAGACAGACCTGCTGCATGAACCTTTCCCGGTGGGGAGATTCCGTTATGGTCCCCGCGAGAGTGAAAAAGGACGTGACTCACGGTAGCTAATCGGGAGGGCTTGCGTTTCCTGAACCCATTTTGTGGGTGTTTCATATCCGGCCCTGTGTTTTATGAAGGATACTATTTTTTTTTTTTTTTTTGTCTTCCTCCCATTTGCTGTCCATACAGTATCGCTCCCTTTTATTAAACGAGGAAATGGAAGCAGCTGGTCTGTGGAGGAGCATTGGTTTCCTCCCGCTTTTGATGGGCGCAGGAGTGCGGTTTACATGGAAGAGAATTTGTATGTTCTTACCTTTTTACCCGGCGATGAATTATGGAATGAGCGAGCTGTCTGCAATCTGAAGACGAGCGTGCCGTTATCAGCGCTAGCTACTGAAATTGAGCTGCGGGGTTGTCATCGGTATTGGGTACAAGCGGACATGATGCAGAACTCTCTCTGGACGTTGCTCGCCTGGCCCTGGCCGACTATGGCAAGCAGCCCCCCCCCCCCCCCCTTTCACCACCACCACCACCGCAACCCATCGCCACCTCCAGAACTTTCTCTTCAACATCATAAGTGCAAAATGCACTGCTTCGAAAACAGATAGAGTTCCACGAAGAAGGTCGCTTTTCGCAGGAAACTACTATTGCTTCATCTCCTTTTCTCTACTTCCATCCTTCCCTCTCCATACAGAAGGGGAAAGTCGTCGTTCTCGAAGTCGTCCGTTATCGTCAATTCGTCCATTTAAAAAAGTGAATGGCAAAACCCTGTAGCTTTCTCAAAGCTTGTAACTTGGACGCTTCAGATGCGTAATAGTTCTGACGTATATTGAGCTTTCTTTTTTCCAGCAATCGAATTCCAAAGATTGCTGCGCAAAGCAAGCGAGCGGCCTCGAGAGGCGCCCAAACCGTAATGCGACTCACGCGCCATCTATTCAGAACACAAGCAACTAGACGATACATCAGACGAGATAGTGCGTTTCTCGCGACTGCAGTAAGCATTTCATTGCGGAGGTGCACGGTTTGTATATTCCAGAACACAAGAACGCAAACCACACATTCGTTTAAATCAACAACAGATGGCGCGGGTTACCTCGCAGGCACGGAACTCGGACGTTACAACCGTTAACAATTCAAACCGGACAAGTACAACCTGAAGTACAACGCGTTACGTTGTACTTCAGTATCACGTGATGTCTGTCCGCCATTCCAGGGCCGACTCAAACTTTGTTCTTTGCGAACGTTGAGGATCGCCACCTTTCAGTTTCTAAAAGTGTTCGAAGTTAATTAGTACGTTAAGTATGAAGAACTGAGAGGTGATGACTTGTGTGTGTGTGTGATCACACAGCCAAGTTCTACATGATGGTATCGTGAAACATTGTGGTTATATTTCACTTCAGAGTTCCTTTAAGTTTTCCTCTCAACCCTGTCTCAGTCTCCCTTGAGCTACAGCGAATACATCTTCTTCAAACCAAGCGAAATCAGGCCACTGACAACACTTGTTCACATGTTTCTGGACAATCGAAATCTACGCTGTCTTGGTCTCGACTAGTAAAGACGTAACCTGGACTTGGCGCTCACACTCGTGTCGATGACCACAATTGTGAGGTCAACAACGGCAAGCTGTTCACGTCAATACCTCCACCACAGACTTGTACACGTTACTCAAAAAAAGTAATTGATTACCGTTACCGTTACCTTGTACGAAAAAGTAATTTTTTACCGTTACAAATTACTTGCCGGAAAAAGTAATGAAGTAACGCCTTCAAAAGTAACGCGTTACTTTGCCAATTACTTTCGATATCTGAGAAAACGATCTGAACAAGATGTTGTTTCTGCCCTTTCGCTCCAGCGCTGTGAACATGCCGGATAGCTGAGGCCACGGCGACAAGTCACTGCAGATCGTCGACATCGTTGTGATATCGACAGTACTCCGCACAAGACTGACAGGGGCTCATGGTCACAAGAGTGACATTAGGTTATCGGGGTCGAGAGTTCTGTGAAAAATGTGTCGAGAGGTTGAGAGTTTTGAGAGTTCTGTGAAAAGAGTCCCAACTGGAACTCCCACAAATGACTCATCAGGTTCACGGTACAACCTATACAGTCCACCTTACTGCATACAGGCCGGGTTACGGATAGATACTGTAGTACACATGAATGGGGAGAGGACAGTGGACTCAAAAATACACTACACGTGCGAAACACTGTGGCAATTGACCTCGGGGTCCTCGGGTAAGTAATTGTTGCGGGAAAAGTCCTAGATATAAGACAGCTGCCTTGCACCGAACTTGCAGAGGGCAGTTGGTTTTGTCTTCTCGCTGTGGTGAATAATCCCATATATGTGTCTGTGCGTCGTCCCGAACAATGTGGATTCTTTAGTTTCCAAGTAATCGATTCCTTGGTAACTGATTACTGAAAATTGTAATTGAATTACTCAAAAAATTACTGGGCCCCAAAAGTAATCGATTACGTTACAATTTACTCAAAAAAGTAATTGATTACTAGTAACGCAATTACCCGTTACCCGTTACGTACAAGTCTGCTCCACCATCACCACCACCATCGAGAACCACGCACCAAAGACAAATATATCTGGCACAAGAGTACATGATCGAACACGGGAGGGTAGGAGAGGTAGATCACGCAATGTTCCGGTACCCTAGAAAGAGGCTGTTTCGTAGCGTTTCCACACCAGTGGTGTGCACTTCAACATGTCCTGATCACGATCACGAACGCTAAATTTCCTGATGAGTGTTATCGCCAGAAATTATCACAAGAGCCAGACGACACACTCCCGCTGTGGAATACACCAGTGTCCAGTGGGCATAAGACGAAGATGGTTTGATGATGTCAAAGGAAGCACCAGAAATAGCACCGAGGACCTCCGGATGCGGCACCGGGCTGCACGCGGCGACCATAAGTTGCCCCCCGGGGCACACACAGTTGGATACCCATCTGTAGGAAGGATGATCACAAAGGTGTCTGGACGACCACATTCGCTCGTCCATCTTTCTGTCGCCTCGGTCTAACCGCTCAGCACATCTTGTTTTCTTCTTCCTGCGAAAACTGTCTTACAGCAGCGCATGCCTAAGGCTATGGAAGGTCCTTCCGCACGTAATGGCTGTTTCCAAAGCCCTGCGGATTCGCGCCGAGCTTTGTCGATGATGATCTCGCTGCCAATTTTCGGTTGAAATTTTTCTCGTTAGCGTTCCAGTCTTTCTTCGCGCCCTCTTTTTCTTTTTTTTTTTTTTTGCGGCTACCGAAGGTAACTTTGTTGTTGGAAAAGAAATTGCTCCACGACTTTCTATTAGCTTCCGTTACTTCTGCACACAGGTGCGGTTCGAATCCAGTTTCCACGCAAGTGGTGGGCCAGTCTTCTCCAGTTCAAAAGGGAGCTGTCTCGGCCCGTCGGCCGTTATGTCCCGATATGAACAAGTACGCTTTAGTCATTCTGTGTCCTGCAGCTGGTGGGACAATCCTATCCCACAACAACATATTTCTTAATAAGAAAAAAAAAAAAAGAAAAGGAAAAGAAGTACCACCTGGTATACGAAGTGTCAAGTTTCTCTCTAAATATCAAATTATTTCAAACCCTAATGGAAAGGATACCGCATTCCATTCATTCTGTCTGTCCGTACTTGTATCTAATGCAACTCAAATGCGTTGCCTATACGTCTGGCTTTGGAGGCAACATCACGGCCAACGGGCCTCACATCACGTGAGCCGAAGTGGCCTCGAGTCGAGAGCGGAAACCATCTTTTTTTTTTCTTCCTTTCTTTTATGTATTGGCTGAACCAACAATGCACTATAGTATTCGAAATGTGGCAGAACGATACAATTGTACGGATGTCAACGCACGGGCAAAAATGTGATAACACAATAGGGACATTTCCAGAACAACTTTAAGGTGAAACAGATAGCATATACTTAAATTCTTTTGCGCCATCCCATTTGAGTGGATTCGGCCTTTTCCAGCAGATGTTACGCAGCACCCGAAAAAGAAACGACATCTTCGCCTCGAGGGCTCTTAAGTGTGAGGCCGTCGCCAGAAATTCTCTTTGTTTTTCGCTCTTGGCAAAAGGTCAGCGGAAGAACGCGACATAAAGAGAGACAGTCATGAATGGCCAGTGCACGGGTAGAGCAAGATGGTACGAGAATGTTTGAAACAAGAAATTCTTTGTAAGAGTCATATACTGAGGATTCTGCTATTCATAGCCAGCTTGTAAAAGTGGAAAGACGGCAGTTTGTACGGTAACCTAACCTTGGAGCTAGTCTCTCTGTGTCTCTGATGACATATTGGAAACGAATGATATAGCGCCGCGGTGCCTATGCAGAATAAATGCAATGAATAGCTTTCAAAATAAAATTGGGCACTAACACGTAACAACAGTCAACGGCAAATCAAGTTCTCAAACGACACGCCCAATTCATATATGGTATGGTATTGCTACTTCATAACGGTTCTTTTATGCGAGATATATGACCGCTTCTTGGAATAGAATAGGCAGGCAACTCGCTGAGAACTTGGCGGAAATTGTTCTTTCTTGACTGCACGTTGACAAGTATTTTTTCTTCTGAAATTAAGCACGGAATTGCCGTGCGTTGCTGCACCGTCTTAATACGCCAAAGATAGTTATATACGCATGTTATGAAGCCTTCCAGGTTTTTGTGTATGTTTCTGTGCACGAGACATGTCTGCCCCACACACAAACGTCAGAAAAATAAGACGTTCTCATAAGAAGGAGTGCTCTAAACTGATGGCACAAAAAAACGTACACCAGCAACATGGCCGAGCGGATTAAAGCGTCCCGCTCGTTGGTGGTAGCCAAGGTCGTCCAGAAAACTGGGAGGTTCTGGGTTCGAATCCTACCACCGGCGGTGCTGTCTGAGGTTTTCCCTGGATTTTCCGGAGACTTTCCGGACGAATGTCGGCACAGTTCCCCCTGAAGTCGGCCCAGTACGCATACTAAGCCCCCTGTCCCGCACTCCTTCCTGGTGTCCTCTCTCCATCTGTCCACATCTGTACGCTGCTCATAGCCACAGTTGCTTCACGGCGCTAACACGGAATAAAATAATTATAAAAAGTAAAAACGTACATGACATATCCTATTCCTTTCATCACATTTATCGAAAAGCGAAAATTACCCTGGTGAAGACCACTGTTCAATGCGAGCTTGTTTACTCTCCCAAATCTATATACGACCTTGCCTTGTACTGCGTGGGCGAGACATGAAAACAGGAATGACGTTTGCGGTAGTAAACCCGGATTTCACAGAAATTCTATGCCCACGAGTTGAGTAAACAACCAGTGGTTAAAACCGAATTGCCTTCTAACCTTAATATCTTAATATTCCAGCAAATAACAGCTTCCGTTGACGTGAACAGCACACAATGTTACAGAGCTGAATCTGTACACAAAACCATGCAACGCGCATGCGTCATCGCGTGATTGATACTAGTTACTGCAATTTGCTTCTTCCGCACCACTGCAAGCGATAGAACGATCTTGTATTACGCACGCACAACATTCTTAGTCATGCCATGCAACCTAATCAACGTGTGGGAATTAATTATATTCGTTTGCATTGTTTAGTTTGCTTGATTTGATTTATTACTGTTATTTTTTAAATATATTTTCTGTCTTAGATGACTGTATGGACTGAATGGGCTGCGGGACCTCGTCAGCCACGCAGCTTTTAGTTTCGGAGTCCATCCAGATGTATTCTGGAAATCAATGAAATAAATCAACAACTCAACTCTGATCAAAATGTCGCGTGCAAATCTGGATTGACGCGATGTGGAACAGCAATAGTAATCTTACGAACTGCAATGTCAGGTGATACTGCGATGCTGCACATGCGTATGTTTCTTTCATTATTTTTCTTTTTTGTATGTTTATACGTCGTCCTAAAGTATGTAAGAGATACCAGGATGTGCTCTTTTCTGTATTATACGTATAGTATGTTCATATTCAAAACAGCTGAAATGAGTGTCACTTTGTTCCCACTCTCACTATAGACTCGAGCGATTCGAGCCATAGCGATTATACTCCCTCAAGATGGTGATGGCAACGTGATAAAGAAAACTCTCAATAAAGCAACCCCAGTTCAACAACAACAACTTTATTTTGACTTTGGAGAGTGAGGAGTTCATCGGCAGAGGCGATACTCTACCCCATTGCTGGTGGGAATGTGGGGAATAAAATAACGAGTCCCTTCACAATAACGATCGAATATTCACCGTAAACACGGCTTTATAATGTATTTCCTATCCCACACGATGACTTTCGTGATGTTGAGGATCTTATAGGAGCATTATGCTAAGTGCACCTTATCTCAACGTCTTTCTCTTTGTTGTTCTACCAAGCAGCGTGCATGCACCCGCGTGCCACGGCGCATCACACAAAGACGTAATGTTGAAATGGAACTCTTTCTTACTTGGAACTCCAGTTCGCTAAGAAATACCTTGTTTGATGCACGTGCAATCCTAAATTTTTTTTTTTTGAAATGTGTGTTTAGTTCGACTTTTGATCCTGGAATCCACTGTCACGATATATGGGGCCTCTACTCCGTATCTGATGTGACTCACTCAACATGTTACTCGGCAGAGGCAAAGAAGTCTGTAGTTGCACTTAAGCTCCCCCTGTGTACGTTCTCTGACCTCTTCTGCGTTTCCAACCCCCGAGGGAGGACGCTTGCTTTGAGATACTCTTCATCCTAAAAAAAATATTGGGATCTTCTACGGTAATGCTGGTACTTAGAGGCAATGGCTGTCGTTTTCTATGATAAATCGAGCACCGTTGTCGAAAGATGCAACATGGACGTTGCGAAGTCTGTGTTGCTCTCCGAGCATCCTAGAAGGATTAAGACATCAATATGAATGCAAAACAACAAAATATGCATATAGAATTCGGATACTGAGTCCTACGCTCACAAGGACTCATAACAAATGATTGTTTCTGCTTCCTATGAATGTCGATCTATATTCAATTCGCAGACGGCATAAATGAGAGTAAGTGAAGGTATACCTTCGTGGATTTTCATGGTTAATGGTGAGCAAGGCCTAACAGACATACCAGGTCGTAGCAGGTCGCATACTGGTACTGTTCGTGTAAAGTGTAATTATTTAGGAACTTTCGATGTCGTCGTACACTGCCGTATGAATGTCCTGCCCCACAAGAGCTCTGCGAGCATTATGTGTGGTGCCAGCGTCAGCGTGATCGCAGGCGAAATTATTTGGCCGTCATCGAGACGTTGATCTTCTGCTTTAATCATTTTTAATCATTTACTCATCTTCTGCTTTAATCACAACATCGTAGCCTGTACATCACTCTCCATCACCGGCGCTTTTGAAAGCGAGACGCAGACATATTATGCAGCTTCTGTTGCAATATAAGCAAACTCGTTTTCTTCTTTTTTTTTTTCTCTCTCTCTCTCTTTTTTTTCTTTAGAAAGTCACGAAGATTCAGAGATTCCGCATAATGCCTCCTTTGATCCCGCATTATGTGCCGTTCTGAAAGGACCAATGCAAATATAGAGTCATCACGAAGTAAGTGACTCAACACTGACGAAATAGCCAGCGCGCATCTGTACACCAAGTAAGTAATATATACCGGTAATATATGCGTCGCAAAAGTCAACTTCACGTAGCTTGTTCGAACCATAAAAGACGGGTTGTGCTCTTTGACTCATTTGTTCTCAATGTTGTGAAACACGTATCCCGTACAGTATTCTCAATACTCAATACAGAGGGCCGCATTTCGTGCCGACCCTGATGAGAGAAGAAAATGTGTATGTGGAATGTCAGCCTATTAACGCGATGTGGCCAAGCATTGCGACTTGTCCCATCCTCCAGGAAGCAAAACAAGATTGAGAGATTCCGCATAGTGCCTTCTTTGATCCCGTATTACGTGCCGTTCTGAAAGGCAAGTATACGGTCATCACGAAGTACAGAGTGAACACTGACGAAATAACCAGCGCGTAACACTTGTAATAGATGCGTCGTAAATCAACGTCATTCAGCTTGTTCAAACCATAAAAGACGGGTTGTGCTCTTTGACTCATGTGATCTCCACGTTGTTAAACATGTATCCCGTAGAGTATCCTCAATATCCAATACAGAGGGCGCTGCATTTCATGCCATCAGCCACGTATAGTCAAATCTGGAACTCCAAAGTTAGACAAGCACGGATATGAAACGGAAAAACATACAGGACTGCATGTCTTCTAATAGCATAGATTGAGAAGGTACCCGTCAAAAAGAACTCGTTACAAGTTAGTTACATTTTTCACACGGTAACTTAAGTTAATAACGAAGTTCTTCAGCCTGAAATGTAACTCGCAGTTACTGAGTTACTTAAACAAGAACGAGTTACTTCCAAGTTACTTCGGACACAAAATAGCATTACGCAGGTGCAGCGCGCGTGAGCAGTTGAGTTACACCTTGAGTTGCCTGCGGAGGAGCGTAACACGCTTAGATCGTTTTCGTTTATATCCAACAATAGACCTCTCCCTGTTTGTAAACAAAGCCACGGTCTTGAGAGGATTACGATATGGTCCCTTAAAGGGACGCGACTCTCGGTCCTGCTTTTCTTTCAGTGGGAGGCAGCGAACAAGTGCCCGTTCGTGGAACCCAGCCCTCTCCTTCCGATTTGTTTCGGTTTCAGTCTGTCTATCAATGTTACGATGCCGTTTCTCTGGTAGAGGTCTATTCGAACGCTTTGCATCTTACTCCCTGTGGGCGCACAATATGGTTCAGCTTCATTTCAATGGCAGCGGTTCTTACTTCCTGAATAAAATATCAAAATGTAATTGATTGAATATTACGTTCTATGGCAAAAGATGCCATGAAGGAACCGGGGGGAAAGCAAGAAAATATGTGGACGTGAGTGAAATCGAGTTACAAGTAACTTGGAACTTAAGTTAAGTTACTTTGGCAAAGTTACCTGAAAAAGGAACGAATTCCTCTTAAAGTTACCACGGCGCAAAAGTACCGGGTTAAGTTACAAGTTACCAAAAAAGGAACTTAGTTACAGTAAGGAGTTACTTGTAACGAGTTACCTCGAACTCTGTCGAATAGTAATGACATAAAGCAGCGACGTCTGGAGGGCAGGCATCTAAATCTTGTCGACTGTCAAAGCCAGGGTGTCTAACCGAACCCGAACCGAAAACCGTACCCGAACCGTTATTTTTGCCGGAACCAAACCCGAACTGCAATTTTCATGACACTGTTGAACCCGAACCGGAGCAGAACCGAAAAAATAGCGGTAACCGGTTCGCAACAAAACGGTTTGGACATAAAAGAAGTCAGCATGAGAGTTCAAGTGCCTCTCCCCGAACGAGGACACATTGGTCTCCATATCATGGATTTCGGAAATTTTCACCTAGCAGACAAACGAGGACGTATAGTAAGTATGCTTTCAGCGCCTTTTTTAACACGTTGAAGCGCAGTTGTCCTTATGAGCGCCGCGGCTAGCGCCCCACGCACGCGCTGCGGCGTCTGCTCTTCAGAGAGGAGGCCCCACGCGGACGAATGAAGCAGGAATGGAGTAGGCCACTTGTGTAGCTCTATAGGACGAATATGTGACTAAGGAAGCGCCCAACATTTCCCTTTACACGTGAGCAGTAAAAATTAAACAAGTCAGAAACATGAGAGTGGGGCGTACGCAGAACGGTGCCTGTTTGATTGATCCTGGTTTGAAAAGTAAATGTAGTTCTGCTTACTGGTAGTGCAATTGTGTCGTGACACAATTGTGTGGTGTGGAGTAACTGGTACACTGCTGTGACCGCGGCCAGAGCAAGGCTGGCAGACTTATTTTCGACATGCTTCAGTACGATTTCAGATCGATTCACCAGCTGCGAATGCAGTGTGCTGGCAGGTACCGTCGCCTATGGAAAATGATGTCCATCTTATTAGGCTTCCTTTAAGTGTATCTTGCTGGCACTGTGCGTGTGAGAAAAAGATATTTGGGAACAGAAAGTAGCAGGACTACACCGCTTCATCAGCGTGAACGCCTGCAAGTGTTCATCCGTTTCTCCTTTCTCTCTCTAAAGGGAGCACCTGAGCACTAAAAACGTCAACGAAGACAACAACAGTAAGCTATTAGCCATGCATTTCCTGATAAAAGCAGTTTTATGGTAGATATCAAATGGACGTTGAACCGGTTCGGGGCTGCGAGCCGGTTTGTGAACCGGTTCGAGTTTTGACGTGGCCGAACCGAAACTGAACCGGAACGAAATCCAAGCAACGCGAACCCGAACCCGAACCGAACCCGTATTTTTTGCAGTTCGACACCCTGCAAAGCACGAGCGGCAATAGGGCACTTAGTGAATGCACTGTAGTAGTCCGGCGCCAGGCAACAGTGCAATCGAAGGCACCACATAAGGAAACACTTCCTTCGTAATACTTTTTGTTGTCTTTACGCTTTAGTCGATATAATTATAATAATTGGGAGTACATTTACACGTTAGGTTGGTTGGCCTCTATTTGACCACCTGACACGAATCTCAAATGAAGGAGCTCAAACGTTATGTTTCACTTCTGTGTTAAAGTATACCCGCTGTTGGCTGTGTATTTCTGGTGTCTATTTGGTTACTATTAGGACTCGCTATTGGGCACGTTGGTGACTAGACATAAAGTTAAAAAACGCCTGGGTACTGCGGTTGGTGCTCTGGTTTTTATGTGTCATTAAACTGTTCGTTGGAGTAGCGCCTGTCCCGTCTTCTCTTCTTCCGTAGTGTCTTTTCGCGCCTTGTTTTTTATCTTTTTGGTTACCATGCACGCGGCTTATATGTTGCACCTGAGAGCCCACGACAAAACCCCCTTCTGTGTTATGCATGCATTTTATTCCAGGCGTAATAAAATTGCGCTGACATTGGTGCACGGGATATTTTGGTCAATGGTAACCAGTGAATTTTGTTGTACCTCCTTGTTCTTTCGAAACATCCAAGAGCATATTGATTGCACACGACGACCCGCTAAGGCTAAGAACTAAGGCAGGCTAAGAACCTTTCTCACGCACAGGTGCATAAAACAAGCCGTGTCTATATAAAACGAAAGCTGTTGGATAAGAATCTATATTTGCACGAACACGCACGCATTCTACGTTCATGGGCATTCTGCGCAAGAAACGATGACTGCGGCCCGCCAAACGACATTCGTATTCACCGCCGAAAAACAGTTCACATAGACGGCGAAAAAGCAGCGAAGATGCGGTCTCGCCATCTCTCCATCCATCACCCTGTGTTGAGACTATTAGGGTGTGCACTAGGTCGTACGTACGTCGATGCGTCTCATCTCATCATCCTCTTCCTCGTACTATAGCAGAGACTGGCTTTCCTCTTTGATGCGCGTGTTTGTCGTTTGCAGGGCCCACTTAACGAAATTACATGCCGCCATGATCATGGCGCTCAGCCCATACTGGCCTCTCTCTGTCTCTCCACAAAACATGCTAGGCAAAAGCAAGCAAATCAGGACACGACTTTCCTATTCTCCCGTCACTCTTGCTTTTAACGTACGGACGTGCGACTTTTCCTCGTCTTGACACCGTCTTGACGGCGGTTGGAGGAAAGGAAGAAGAAGAAGGAAAAAAAATGCGAGAAGAACGGTACATGGAAACTGTCTTCTGCACAACTGCCAAAATGCAGACGACACTGGAAGAACGGGGTGTCGTTCATGACGGACAAAAGCAACGGAACTTTTCGTATAATTTTACGACGCAGGATGGTAACCTTTCTTTTCCTATTTGTTGTGTCCTTTAAAAAAAAGCGTCTACGTTATTTATATTTTGGTTTTCTAGACTGTCGCAGAGCCATTCAGACGGCTCCTTGATGATCACTTGTGTTTTCCTGTTTTTTTTTTTTCTTCTTTCCTTCTTCTTTGTTCTCTCCACAGATACTTCAGTCACTTTGTTCACACATCGCCTTCTTTTATGACACCTCAGTCTGTGGATACTTTGTGGTGCACACTTTCTTGGAACTTCTTTATGCGGTCGTCAGTTTGTCGTGGCACGGTCATTTTCTCTTCTTTACCAAGTGATCAGGGATCATTGTTTCCATCGATGATAAAGTTCCACAGAGAAAATACGTAATACGGCGGATTTTTCTTTTTTTTCGTAACTTATTTGCTTGTTCTCCTTGCAGCTTGTATAGGCAATAACTCGATCCAACAATGTAGGTTTTATTAGAACGTTGTATTCAATTAATGAGGGACGAAAGTTAAAAAGAGTAACATCACCGCCAGACGATAGTGCCAGGTGGCAGAGGGGGAGGGGGGTAACATTGGATAGACGAGCGGTCTGCCTTCTCTGACACGTGGCAGACCAGTGGTCAGTGGCCGTCGACCGCAGTTTCTGAATATATAAATATATGTTCTCGCTAGTGGACGATTACATATAATTTAGCAAATAATAATAATAATAATAGAAACAATGTACTTGAACATTCAAGCAAAATCTGGTCTTATGACGAAGAGCCGTTTATAGTATCGAGAGAATAACGCAACAACAACAAACAAACAAAAATGTACAACGTGAATGAGAACGTAAACAACTGCGGTCTTTAATCCCGTCACCGGTATGTCCGTTAGTGTTATTCCTGCTCTGTCATAAATCATTGAGCTTTGTTATTATCCCTACTTTTGGAATGGGATCGACGCATCCCTGAGGAGTGTGTCAGGGGACCGTGACGCTTCCTATTTACTGCTGAGGCCGTGTATTCTTGCGAAAGAGGGCGTTGGTCGGCGCCCAGCCAACCTTGGGCGTTGGTCGCACCCGAATGCTCCCATGTTGCGAGCATCTACAATGACCGTAATTACTTGAGCAGGCGCAATCAATGGGCGTCTCATTTTTAACGTCATCCTGCTTCCGAAAAGCGTTTCCTTCTAATTGAAATACGAGCCACCGAAGGCGGCTGCACAAAGCCGGACGGCTTATAGGAAGAAGAAGAATACGCGCCAACATGCGGGTCGACGCATTGAAGGCAAGCTGCGCACACGTACCACTCTTTCAGACGCCGACGCTCTTTGTGTCGGGCATAGTAGTGTAGGCGGAGCAGCTGATAACACTATACATAGTGGAAAGATGAACACATTGTAAGCTTGCGTTTCAATATGTCACCGGCAATTTCGTGCGGAAATGACATCATTGCCCATGTGACTCCTCGCTTCCTTCGCTTCCCTCGCTTCCTGAGCGCCTCGCAGGTTCCTATACACAGTTAAAACAGCATCACCGCATAGCACGTTCCTAGCCAACCACCATTCCGAATGATATCACTGTGCCTTGTTCAAAACAGGGGGAGGCGCTTATTTGTGACATGCATAATGGGCCTCAGACAGGCGCCGCCTTCCATTGTCAACAAGGACACACAATGCTATCATTCGGAATGGTGGTTGGCTGGGAGCGTACGATATGGTGAAATTCTGTTTTAACAGTGTAGCTCTATACAAGGAGCCTGGTGATCGCTGCGTGCTTAAAATTGGTTTCCCAATCGTTTCTGAAGCAATATGAGTGGCTGTTGCATAGTTGTCAAGGGCTGACTATTCCCTTCTGGACTACAATGGCAGGTATTGGCACAGCGACGGTAATGCTGCGTACTTTTTTCTACGTATGAGTGTATGGAAGAATATGAAACACACATCAAAAATGGTCCATGACTTGAAAACCCCAGACAAGGTAGAGGACTATAAAAGACAAACACAACACGGTCTCAAACACAGCCGTGTTGTATTTGTCTGTCATCGTCCGTTACCTTGTATCGGGTTTTCAAGTCAACGGATCGTCACCACCAGCTCGCTTGCTACCTAACTTTCCTTTCGTTATCATCAAAAATGAATGTATGACATTTTGATTTTGACACATCTTTTATTTTTTGCACAATTTGATTGTTTGTGTGTGTGTGTGCGCGCGCATGTGTGTGGGCACGTGTGTGAGACCTTATGAGCCTGTGCGTGATTGTGTTCGTGCGTGTGAACGTATGTGGGAGCGAGCGTGTGGGTGTGCGCGTCTGTGTGAATGTGTGAGTGTGAGAGAGTGTGAGTGTGTGCGTGCGTGCGTGTGTGTGTGTGTGTGTGTGTGTGTCAGTCACAGTTGGTTTTTGTGCCACGGGCACGGCGATCTCCTAACATCTTCCCGAAACAGCAGCCACTGCAAAAACTCGCAGAGGTCAGCAAAGCGGTGTATCAACACGGTGTGTGGTATATCGAGACCTTGTGTGTGCACCTTGTTTATATGCACCGTCTATGTCTGTACTCGATAGGAAGCAGCACAGAACTAAGAAGTCACATCTTTGCAAACACACGTGACGCACGCTTGACGTTTGCTTGTTGCAGCCGTTTTACTCAATCTCACGTTCCGTGCGTGCTTATCGTCGGTAAACTATGTGTGTGCACACACAGGAAAGCACAGCCTATAAGGCAGGTTATGACAGTCGCGCCTTACCGTATTTTATAAATGTTTCTAGAGCCAAGCATGTCCACCTCCAGCAGCCATATAGCATGCGTCGTCTGCTAAGGTACACACGGAACTCGACCCTCCCCATGAAAGTATTCTTCCCCATTCCCCATTCTTAGAAAGTACCGGTCACCCATTCTTTTGCACTCAGCGCTGACTTGTCGTCCTTCCAATCTACGTAACCTGCGTTCTACGAATATGGAGTACGTTCATTATGACGGCGTGGTCGACATTATCAAGCTACCGTCGAACCGCTAGTGTAACATCAATAAAACAAAAAAAGAATCTAGGAGTACCGCCGCTCTCTTCTCTCTGGAAAATCACTCGTTCACTTTATTCCACAAACTGTATTACCATAACGATCCATTGCTGTCCACCTACTTCTCACCACTAGATTACACCTCCCACCGTGTCGACCACTCACTAAAAGTACGGTTCATTTCACTAACCCAAACTCATTTTCCGATTCTTTCTTCATCCAGGTACAGCGTGGGAGTTGAACTCTCCTCCACGTAACATCGCCACCACGCGCGACACTCACACTTTTAAATGAGCAATGAGGTGACACTTAACATCGCTCGAAATTCTGCCTCGTCTGTCGAGCTGTCCGCCAGAAGTCGCCATGCAAAATATTTTCGCTGTGCGGTGCGTTATAGTCGTGCAATCGAATTTACGAAAAACGGTCGGATAAGCAGCCGCGGACGGCCGACACGATGCTCTCGTGACGTCGAGAGGGTTCCGTGCCTTGTTTCTTCGTTATTTTCTTCGCAGCTCACAGCGCCGCTGATGCACGCCTGAGCTGTGCCACTATACGTCACTGTTCACGTGAGGGAAGTAGCATACGTCACGACATCCTCTCGTTCTGCGATGCGCTCTTTTCACGAGGAGAAAGATTCTTCAAAGGTGTGCGGAACAGAGCCCTCGCGCTCGCTCTGTATGTCCCCTGCGCTCATGGTTCTTTCGCACGAGCTCATTTTATTCGTTGGAGAACACTTCGCACCGAAAAAATAAAAAATAAATTACGAATCACCTCAGTGTTCCTTTATTAACGGGGCAATGAACATGTATGCGAGGCGCACTTTTTTTAAATACATTGTGATACGCTGCCGACGGTGAACGTTTTCAAAAAAATGTTGTCGCAAAAGAGTAAATATAGCTTCAAACCGACTGAATATTCACTGCACTCTTTCGCCCTCATGCCCCGCCCTGCGCTGTCCTGGCGACAATAGTGACACGTCATTTTGACGTCGCACATCATCAGCCATTTAGAATGCAGGACGCTTATTTTTGTTTTAATATCGTGAAGTGAGGTCAACTCTAAACATATTCCCACTTGTCCAATCCAAGGTAGCCAGTTCAAACCGTACAAAAAACCCTCAATATTCTATTTCACGTGCGCACTGTGTTTTTTGTGCTGTATTGCTCCGCGAGGTCACCGCGATGGTCCCGCAACCGGTGCCTTCGCGAGCTGCAGCTTGTCTCAGTGGGGTCCGTCATTGCCTAGGAGAGCGAAATCTCCCCCACCTCCAGCACCTAGAATTCGCTGTTGCTATACGCTGGAATATTGTGACGTGACCCGGTTTCAAGAATAAGAAGAGACTCGCACGGAGTATGCTCTTTGAATGGCATTGTTTCGTGCTAAAGAAGCTGGCTACAAGCAAAGGGATTTCATATTTGGATATCGTGAGCTACGTTCTTTCATTGGGCATAATAATTGGAGAATGTTCGTGGACATGTTTTGTGCCCCTTTAAGGACGCGCTAACCGATTTCTTTTGTTAACTCTTTCTATCACGTATGCCATATACATATTTGTTGTTTTGTATTGCATTTGTACATACTACTGTATTAGTTATTTGCCATTCAAACTATGTATTTTCCACACCTGTATCATGTTATGTTTTATGATAACTGTCTTGTTTACGATGCTTCTCCCTTCTATAATGCCTACTTTGCCCTGAGGGTATAGACATAAGAAAATAAAATAAATTGACGCTATACGTCGACGTACACTTTGAGGACGTTCTTGGGAGAGGGCGGACAATAAATTACGAAAAAATAAAAATAGTAAAAATAAACGAGTAAATATACCGAATAATTTTTTTCTGGTAATGAGGTTGCAACGTGTTGCACTACAAAAATTGTTCTTGTGTACACGCTTTCTGGTGGTCAATTAATTAAATAAGCTTGATTAGCATAGCCCGCTTGCTTAAGTAGTAAGGTTTTCACATTTCTTTATCTTCTTCTCAGTATTCAGTAGTGTTACGGAGGCGAGTGGAGGCACAAGGAAAAGTAGAAATTAGCAAATAATCACGAAAGTTTATGTTACTGCAAGCCGTGAGAAATAAGCACATTGTGACAAGTGCTGATCAAGCACTGCATTTTTGAAACTATAAGTGTCAGAATGGTTGCGATGGCAATGGGAAGGTGATTCCATTCGACAGATGACGTAGAATACATTATGTATGTTCCGGTGTGTCAATACAGTGAACACAGTGCGTGATGCATCATCACACACTCTGTTCACTACACATGCCGCGTCGACAGGGGTCCGTCGCGATAAATGAGGGAACCCGGCTAGATTGCTCGGTGACCAGGTGCTTCATCTTTTCCATTAGACGTCGCCTTTGGTTGCCCATACTTGGAAGGAACACTGAGATTGAGGGAAAGAAAAGAGACACACGACGCGAATCTCAATCTCAAATTTTTCGCCCCCCAGTCTCAGGGTTCCAAGTATGGACGTCCTGCTTTCTCGCTGTTGACCTCTTTGGTGTTGGTTTGGTGTTGCGCACATGTTATTCATTTGTATATGATTCTGGCCCCGTGACTACGTTTTCGAGGGCGCGTGTCTCACGACACGTTTCTGTTCTTTCTCCCTCTTTCTCTCTCTCTCTTTTTCAGTTGCAGAATTGGTCGGGTGCCGAATTCAATTTCTTAATTTCTCTTATGATTAACTTATCTTTGGTGTTCATATTTTGCGCCATGAAGCAGTTATTGAGAGAAGAGGTTATTGAGATCGAAGAGAAGCGAACCATTTTGAAGCTTCCTGAAGCCGTCACACTTGTCTAAGTTTCAATTTGGAAATTGTGCATTCCCTTAATTATATAATTCCCTTGGTAATTCAGATTATAATCTCAATATGCAACGTAGGATGTAAGCCCGCTCGAGAGAAGTTTGACAGGCTCACGCCACTGCATCTGTCTGTTGCTCAAGTATTCTCTGCCTTGGCCCTGAACTTATGGCCGGCAGTATTCTTAAAAAAAAAAAAAAAAAGGTATCACGCCACAATCTGATCCTAGGCTATGCCTCGAGCACACAACATGGTTCGTCAACTCTACACAATGAGACAGATAAGGTCGCCGTCTACATCTCTTCCACTGCCTGATGAAGCGTACGCTTCGCTTTATGTAGCTATTGCTTGAACCGCCGACTGGAAGCATGTCACTGCTACATGATCAGAAGAAGGCCAGTTAACTTCGGATAACTTCCGAAGGATGGTGACCGAAGAGTCGGCAAAATTAAGAAACATCGGCGCAACCTTCTTTTGGTGGAGCTGACTGCTGGCATTATGTAAGCTGCACGCGTGGGGCTTCTGAAAGAAAGCCTTTCGCGTCAGACACATTGATTTTCGGAGTGAAGGAGAGATGCTTTCGTGTCTTCCCTTTACAGTCCGAGAAACAGCATGTCTCTTCAGCGCTTAATATAAGCCGAATCCATTCATGAAATGAGCAGGCTGTAGGCTTTTCTCGTCCGCATCAGTATTGATGTCCTGTCGTACTCAATACCAGAGAGCGCTGTAAACGAACATTGTTCTCGCAGACGACAAAAGACATCCTGATCTAATGTAGCGTTATAGATCTAATGTAAAAGCGACGTTAACTTAATCATCATGATAAGAGTCGTTCCTTAGGATGAGGCGCACGAGAAACTTTCCAGCAGCACTGCTAGCGGGACCCTGCACCGGATGTGTCATTCGAGGTGGCTATAGTATGAAATGGCATAAATATTATCCGCTTCACTCGAGCTCGGTGGCGTCTTCGTTTAGGCAGATAGAAAGCATTTATTTTACTTAAAATGTTGTCGTCGTGATTCGATGTTCAGTACACAGGAAAGAGCAGACGTTACGCAAAAGTGCATTGGGCAATGTAGTGTTGAGACTTCTTCTGTTTCTTATGCTATGCGTTGTGACCCAAATTGAGAAACATTTCGTTTTCTTCGGTCAGGTCGAGTTCACAAAAATGTAGTCAACGACTTCTTTGCAGGTATAGCAGCCGTAACTCCTTCATCTATCCTTTTATTATTATTATTATTATTATTACTGTGCCTCCTGAATATTGTCAGTCTTGATAATCTCTGCACCATGATATAGCGACGTACGCGACCACTTGGTGCGGCGCAATCCCGATCGGTGCGTATTGTGGGGAAAATGAAGCGAGTATTCATTATCATCCCATCAAAAAAGAAAAGAAAACCTTCGGAAGGCATGGCTAATCAAATTAAAGACGGAGAAAGGGATTTCAGACACGTTTCATGCTTGTAGCAAGCACTTCAGCGAGACTTCGAGTATCCCGTCGACATCAAAGTGTTCGTTGGCAGATTTGTCTGTAATCGTCCCACACACTTTTTTGTGTTGCCAATTTGCAGCACAGAAACTATGCATCTCTAAGCTCTAGGAAAGCAGAGGCATAAGGGAATTAAGGGCCACCTCGCCCTGCGAAATCAAACCATGTGTCAACAGTGGGGGAAACGGTATGCAGCAACCATATTACTCACATTATGTGCACTGCATTGTCGTCTTACAAGTATGACCTGCCTCGAAATTGTTGCCGCTTCCCTGTTGTGCTTTTGGAGTAAATTGAAATTAACATGTGGTACCAGGGTTACTGACTTTACTGCACACAGCGAAAAGCAGTTGCCTTCATTGACAAAATTCTGTCAATGACCGGATAGTCGGAATGTTCTTTTCTCTGTCTTTTTTTTTTTTTAGAGGGCACGAATATCAGGCATGCCCTATGTTTACAAATTCCAGAGCCACCACATCTACATTATCTCAGGGTCTGTCTTCCAGGCCACACCCTGCTTTGCACGTAATTGATGCGCTGTCAACCTTTCTATCCTCTTTTACCACAGGCACTTTGTGAGGGTCCTAGCTCAGGGTCGATTCACACGGTTCAACTTTAGTTGCGCGCCACCAGGTGCACCGTGTGAGCGGCGAAGCACTGGTTGCGCAAACCGAGTTGCAGTTGCACAGCCGATTTCTCCTGCAACTCTAGATGTGACCTGTCAGTCACATGGCCCCTCCTTCCAAGCGCGTCCAATCAGGGCGACTGGCTGTCATGCGCAATTTCGGTGGCGAAACTTGCATGTGACGGTTATTGCAGCGGCGGTACGCGTGACGATGAAATTATCATTGATCAGTGGAAATTATGGAAGTCTCAGCGGATTGAAGTCGCAGTTAGATTGGACGAAATGATGACAATGATGTTTTTTTCATTGATGATAATGATGAGATGTTGATGATGGTAACCACTATGACATTCCGAGTTGCTCGCCGTGAGAAAGAGACCTATTTGGTGCAACTTCGGTTGCGCGCAACTCTTGCGGGGACCGAATTGCAGGAAAAAGTTGCATCGTGTGAATAGAACCTCAGAGTTGATGTATAGAGCACAAGTGCAACAAAAGTCGTGCACACATTGTCGTCGGATGCAATTCCTATGCACTCAATGACGTGTCTTGGTTTCACAACTCATTTCAAGCAAAAATTGTTGTGTGTGTGTTAATTACGTAGGTTGTTTGACGTGTTGAATACATTTTGCTTAAGCATTACGTACCACACACAGTTGTTTTTGTTATTATGTATTGTTTTATAATAAGGTTTTCACTGACTATAACATTGAGTTCACGAGTCTGTTTCCTCCACATCGGTTTCATTGATTTGATTGATGGTATCTTTAAACCAATAACAACCAGATGCTCCCTTCTGCAGTATTTATGACTGTAACTGAAAACATGCCGAACCTGTTAGCTGTATAGTACAAGAACAAAAAGAAAACGTATTTTATTGACCAAGAATCTGCTCTTATTTGTACTGTAGGTCACACAAAATAAAAAAATAAAAAACAAAAATAAGAAAGCAGGTTTTAAGAAATCGACCTTGTTATCGAGTGCGTGGAATTTTTTTTTTTATTCCGTGTTTGCGCCGCGAAGCACCCGCGGCTATGAGCGGCGTACAGATGTGGACAGATGCAGAGAAGACTGCAAGAAGGAGTGGGGACAGGGGATCGATCAGTCCTGGGTCGACTTCAAGGGGAACTGCGCAGACATTCTTCTGGAAAGCCTTTAGAAAACCCAGAGAAAACCTCAGACAGCACAGCCGATAATAGGATTTGAACCCACTACCTCCCAAGTCTTCATCACCAACTTGGCTACCACCAACGAGCGGGGACGCCTTAACCCGCTCGGCCATGCCGCAGCAACAACTACTACTACTTCATTGTGAGATGATGAATGGGGAGTTTCATCGCCAGGGGCGATACTCTATACCTCATTGCTGGTGGTGATGTGGGGAAAGAAATAATGAGCCCCTTGACAACGAGGATCGACGTTCTATATTGTCCAAAAAGGTCAATGGAGCTTTGAGGGCAGACCGTCGGGGGGCTGGACTTGGCCGGGAACCAAGCAGTTTTGAGATCGAGAGGGGGGAGGGCGAGAGTCCAGCTGATCAAGAGACCCGGAGATTGGGGTTCGGGAAGGTTGGTAGTGTGGGCATCAAAGAAGAATGTGCTCTAGATCTTCTAGGGCACCACAGTGACAGCATGGGAGAGTCAACTTCTCTCAAGCGCTAACGCCCCTGAGCTGTAAAAACATCGAGTCGCATACGATGAATTAATGCAGCATCTTGACGAGAGGTCTTTCGTGGCATGCTGAAAGCGAGCGTTGGATCAACTCTTCTCAGCATAGCTGAGGGGAGAATGTCAGTTGTCCACTGGCGGGAAGCCAGGGTGTCACGAGGCGTCGAAGAATGGAACGGCGGTCTCTCTCAATGGTGGAATACTCGTCCGTCTCCGAGACGAGAGGGCTGCGTCTGCGGCGCTGTCGGCTTGTCCATTCCCCACGACACCACAATGGGCTGGAACCCACTGGAGAACCAGGAGGGGTGTTGTATTAGTAGGATTCCACGTTCGGTTTTAGACGAAACCTAACCGAGAAACGCCGAATACAAATGAAGGTCTGAGGAAAGATTAGGGCGATAGATGGCTTTCTCAATGTCGCGTGGTAAACCGCGAAAAGCGTGCAGCGATGACAGACAAGAAGCTGAGCAAGTTTTTTTTTTTTTTAATTCCGTGTTAGCGCTGCGAAGCAACTGTGGCTATGAGCGGCGTACAGACGTGGACAGATGGAGAGAGGACAGCAGGAAGGAGGTGGGGACAGGGGGTTAGTATGCGTCCTGGGCCGACTTCAGAGGGAACTGTGCCGACGTTCGTCTGGAGAGTCTTCGGAAAACCCAGGGAAAACCACAGAAAGCACAGCCAGTGACAGGATTCGAACCCGTGTCACCTCCTGTCTCGGCGTGGAAAGTGATCATCTTAACCACTATGCCATGGGAGCTGGTGGCTGAGCAAGTGTTCCTGCATGTATTACAATAAGTTTAAATGAGCTCTGCTTTCATTATTTACGTAGGACTACTTCGCTGTGGAGCAATAAAGTGTTCCCTTTGTGGTGTCTCACAGGGGCTAATTTACTATTGTTTCTTTTTGTTTGTTTGTTTCAAGACTGCGCTGAGACGCATAGTTTTGAAATTACGTTGCGATTTATATTCCCCGGTAACTGCGTCGTAAAGCATGTACACGCCAGAAAAATCACCAGAAAATACAGGTTTCGCGAAAATAAATAAACGCACAAAAACGCACGCCGAATCCGCCCTATAATAAAAACCGTAAGCTCGGAACCCTACCTCTGTTAGCAACGGCAAGGTCCTACGCGCATCACGACCTACTACTTCTGCACCTTCCTATTACCTGAATAATAGTACTCTTGAATCTGCTTCGTCCTACTGATTAACTTGGTTTTCTTCTCTTCTATTCTTCTATAAAAATAATTGTAGCTGCATGTTAGGTCCTTCGACGTAATTTCTCGGCTGCCTCTAATTCCTTGAAGATGTTACTTTATAGAACTCTAGGCCGGTCTACACACGCTGCGTCTATGTCTCGCTGCGTCTATGTGGGATCGCGGCTCTATTACTCAGTTACTAAGTTAACTCAGTTGAACTTATTGTAAATAACGTGACGCGTTTCATTCTCCACAATTACTGCTGCGCGATAAACGCAACGTCAATGGAAAATTTCTTCCTACCATATTTCCCACCTCCACTACCACCACCATTGCTATTCGCCTGAACTTTCAAGTTCTTTATTTCACCAAATCTACTATCATATTCACAGCCTACGCATAAAACTACTACCTCCGCCCCCTTTCGTGCATTTCATCCCACCGTGCTCATCAGCATAAGGTCGGAATGATGCCATGTCCAACAAAAAGTTACTTTCAGTCGTTTATATTCCTGGTACTTCACCTTGTATACTTCCTGGAGCCGCCACCGACATATAAGGTCACCTTCGATTTGACACTGCTTTAGCTGCATTATTAGTGGCTCTCTGCAATAATGATGTAAACCAACCTGCGTCGCTTTCAAGGGAAACGGCGGTCGCGGGTCAGTATTGCTCCCGGCAAGATTTTCCCTAATCTTTCAAGAGCAAAAATGAACCTGCTCTTCTTTTCAGAGCGAGAGCACCTTTGTTAACGCGGTATACCATGGACAATGTGTTGGCACATACGGTCTAACGGTCGCGGAGCAGTATTGGTAGCAGCAGTGTGCCTGAAAACTTTTTTCTTAAATATTCCAAGAGACGTCTTTACACTGAAATGTATTTGAATTGCCCCTCCCCCTCACACCCCCATTGACAACATCAAAACCTAAATGCGTACTTGCGACATTCTTCGATAGTACACGAAGGTAATTTAGCGTGTAATGTACATCCTTGAGAATTTAAGAGCATGTAGAAGAGGACAAAGCGTTAGCTCGACTAGCGCGACCTCGAAAGATGCCCGTCATGCATTTATGAATATTTATAAGTTTGACGCAAGACTCTTCTAATGAATCCGTTGAATTTTCATTGAGTCAGCGAAGGAATAATGATAATTCTATGAATTTTCTCTCTCGGCTTAACAACATTTACCTTTTTTCAATCTAAGCCCCTACTTTTTCTAAAAGGCAGGGTTTATGATCGCGTGCTACATGCCACGCTGTCTGAAAACGACAACAACTACACTGATGATGATGAATGAGGTAAGTTTGTGATAAAACTGTGTATTTTGCACTCCTATACATGTAGCTGTCAAAGTGTGTCATGAAATGTGAACCACGATGAATGCTGATGAAATCTCCATTTACGCGCGTTTGATTCCGGGGTGCGAATCGTGGATTTACCACTTCGACCCTGAGACCAAGCAATATCTCTGCATAATGTTTCTTATGTTTCCTCTAAGTAAGAAAGCATAACGTGGAAACATGTCTGAAGCATCAAAACATTTTCCGCCACTTGGAAATTTTAAGAAAGCATCTGCAGGAAAGGTCGTGACAACATACTTTTGGACACGAGGATGGCTGAGCTTGAGTTTGAATATAGATATATATAAATGGGAAGATATTGAATTCGTCACCTGATAGTGTATACTGCTCACTGATTACATTCTACCTAACAGTACAACAAGAGGAGTTTGACGTAAACAACGAGAATTAGCCCAGCCAGGCAACAAATAGGGACGACACAAACACGTAAGCCTCCAACGCCCAGAAAGTTACTTGAATTCAAGTAACTCACGGAAAAGGTGCTGACGCCACCTTTCCTTCTCTCTCCCTCCCCTCTTACCCCCTTGCTCCCTTCTTAGTAATTTCTCCTCTCCCTCCCTTCTCTCCTCTTCCTTAGAACGCCACCACCACCACCATTATTTTCAGGGCATATCACAGAACCCTATCCGTTTCAGGAGTAAGAGAACGTGCTACGAGCTGTGTTCCGTACGTTGATCTTCATGTGGACTGAGTCGAAAAATAAGGTCAACATAACAGTATGTGAACCATAATTCGAGTGCGAGCTTCGACATCGCCGTCCCGGCCTCAAAGCAGATCAGAGTCTCACGTAAAAGTTGCACACTACTCAAAAATCAACTGAGTGTCCGTTTTCTGGGTGCACATTATCATTATGGGGCGAAGCAACTGTTTGAAGGCGATAACGGTCCTATTCTATCAACAGGAGAACCGCAAAGCATCGCACGAGATACGTCCCTGTCACTTATGTTACAAGTACCGTGTATTCAGACGAATAACATCCTCCGGAATACTCCTGCGGAAGATGCGCGAATCGCCATAGCTTTCTGGTGCCACATAAGCGCGAGCGCTCAACGTCATATCTTTTTGTCACAGGGATGGCACATGGCTCCCATTGTTGTAACTACCCTCAAGTGGGTGCTTTTCGCAAAATCGCCATCTTGTCGTGGTCACACGTCAGAGGCAACGTCATTTTGGGGTCATGTGACTTTGTTTACATGTCGTTTTAGCGCTTGCCGACATATTCCCGCTGGCATGAAGTCAAGAGATGAACTTATCTTGCCAGCGTAAACTACTTCTACTAAACTGCTTCTTCCGCGACATGGTATCCCATTACTCCTTTGTTTAAGTACATCACGCCGACTCAGTGTGTCTGAAGGCGGGGTCGTCATCACATCTTTGTAAGTGGTCAACAGTACGAGCCCTCATATACAAAAATGCGCGTTTGACTGTGAGATTATCGGATCAAAATAATTACCGGGGTCGAAAAAGGTCCAAAACGGCGCACAGAAAGAGCAAACGTTTTGTTTGCATGCGGTTTGGCCACCGATCACGGGCGAGGCCATCTTTAAGGTCACGTGTGCAGTGACGTTTGCTGTGACGTATGACAATGACCTGTCCACAATGCCTTGCGTTCGCCCAGCACGCTTTCGTCTATGGAGCAATACACTGGCTGCCGCACCTGTGCTTTTTGCGTTTTCTAACCATCGGAATAAAGAGCAACAAGATGCTCCTTATAGCAGACGACAATGTCGATGATGTTGTCTGCTATGGGCGCAGTAGGCCGATATCCAAGGCCGTGCGAATGCACAACACGACACGCAGCGGAGCTTCAGCCCGTGACCAGTTCCCATTGCTTTTTCTTCCACTAGTATATTCCGTGGCGACGTCGCTCGCGCGAATACACAAATACCGAAATCATCATCTGCAGTTTCTACCAACAGCGCCCGTTCTCCATTCCTGGCGCGCATTCTCGTTCTATCGCCAGGTACAAGCTCCGCTGGTATAGCACAGTATTTACGCCTTGTTTAAAAGCGATCAGTGGTGTAATACTCCTTAATGAGCGTTCCCCCCCGATTCGTGGGCAAATTTCATTTCAAAGGTCGATCTTATCTCGTGCATGGAAAGTCTACTTCCCTGTGCAATCTCAGAAGAACACACCAGAGGGGAGACATCGATTTTCTATTTGACGATCGATTGCGTGTGAGGCAATCGTTTAAGCGAGACCAAGTGACATCTTCCGTGGCGCAGCGCCGCATGCTAGGGAGCGCTGTTCTTATAGTGGATTCCAGAACATACTCTACCATGAAGTGCGTCTCGTTCTGTTAGAGGGCCGTGGTTTCGTTTTCTTAGTTCTGCTGGCTTTCTCGGTCACAAAACTTACTGGCCAATAGGCTGTAGGAAAAAGAAGAGAAAGGCGAATAATTGGGAAAGTCGGTGGATACTATGTTCAGCCATGGAGCTCCATAGCACCGCTATCGACCAGACCTAGGTATGGTCGATAGCGGTGCCTGATAGAACCCACGGTAATTGTATTGGCTTTTAACGTTAATGGTAGGTAAATAGTTTACGCAATCTGACACGCAACCCCAGTTAGACAGAAAGGAAGCAGACCTCCTTTTCGTTTCTTTGTCTCTTTCTTTCTAGAGCCCCCTTCACGAAGACAGCAAAGTTACGCTCCACCCCGTTTGGCAGATACCGCAATGGACATATCTGTATACTGGAACCGATTTTATCTCTCAAATATAAAAAAATGAGAATAATAATAGCTTGATTCGCAATAGTACGCATTCTTTCTTTTTCCAGCATATCAGACTGTAGTATTACCATACCAGTCACAAAATGGTGATATTTTACTGACTACACTACGCACCCGTGTCATCCCATCGTGTTTCCTATCACAGGTCTCGCCGCGCTTTAATATAGCATCCAGGAACATCACACGTTCATACATCCTTGTACCCCTTGTACCTTCAGACACCATGCTATCGGTACCCGCAGCAGCGTTCACGAACCACTGCACCTCAATGATGCCCCCTCATTGAGTTTAACGTTTCGAGAGATTGCTTTCATCAGCACAACCAATCGCTGGCGTACAATCCTACGCGCAGCGGCAGATTACACTAATGAAATAATCACATCTGCACAAGATTCCTAACGGTCATAGAGGTCTTTGGACCCAAATTCCCTTCCTGCTCATTTCCGCTCACAAACAAGGTTCGACTCCCGAAGCTTCCTCCTTGGAGAGCGAAAAGGCTTAGCTCGAAAAGGACAAGCAGTACTGTACCTTCACCGCGACGCCCGTCAAGAAGAGAGAGAGAGAAAACAAAAAGCAGAAAAGTATCTCGCTGTGGTCAATAAAAGGGTGACTTTCTCCTGACACGAGTTGTCTGACAGGAGCGACAGCCCGAGGCGCTTTCCAGTCAAGATGGTTGTGTTGTATTTGCTCCTAGGGCAGAAAATGTCGCTCTGCCAGTCTCGTTCGTTTCCCTGCACGCCACTTGATGGCATTCCGTCAGCAGAAAGAATCCGAAGGAAACGTCTGGATCGGGTTTAAAGAAACCGTCTGAAGACATCAACTGCTTCTTTTATATATATATATATTCTAGTAGCATTCCATTGTGAGTTACGATCAGATGCCGAAAAAGTCTATTCACACCGCATCATACTTTTGAACGTGCACGGCCGGCTTCGGTTTCGCGCTGCGACGTATAAACATGAGAAGGCTGTCCCTTGCGGACGTCACTGGGATGTTCGATCAGGATAAGAGATTGCATACTTTGTGGAGCTGCGCTGAAAAACGTAACCAGCAAGACATGGTTCGGTATCGGAGATCTCGAGTCCAAAAAGCGGTAGCGGTTGACAATGAAAAAATGGCGAGGAAGCAAGCGAAAGGACAGACACAACACGAAGATTTCGTGTTGTGTCTGTCCTTTCGTGTTCCCTAGTCTCGGGGGTTTTACATTATGCATCGGTTGACAATGGCATCACGGCCGAGACACTGTTGATATCAAATTCAGTTAGAAGTAATTTATGGTGAATATTCTTGAAATGTTTTCCACGATTATGATGAACGTAGTCAAAATATATGACAGAGCATGTCGTTCTCTCTCTCTCTCTCTCTCTCTCTTATTTTTTGTATTGTTTGCTTATTAGGTGTGTCACCACAACATGATGTTCGAAGACGGTTTTTAGCTTGGGTCTCGGTCTTTGATACCGCTTGAGGACTTGCTGTCAGTGTTCGGCCTTCCTGTCGAGAGTCTTCAAGTTTCATTCGATAGTGCCTCTGTATATACTCGCGACTACTTCTGACAGCTAATTTCAAATCGTCGCACACACGAATGAAACTCGGAGTATATTATAACCCCCAATTTCACTATACTGGGCCACCATTAAACGCCCGGGAACCTGTTCAATACCGTTCAATATTCGTTGCCTTCGGAGTCACGGTAATATGGCTTAATAGCGCGCACGTGCACTAACGCGCGACTTGTGATCGGACAAGAGAAAAGCTAGGCCTCCCGAGACGTGTAAGCCATTATGATACGTCACAGGCTTTCTTCCTTTCCGTGCTCGCGCGACATGTGCGCAATACTGCACGATAACTGCCCGTGCAGAATACACACAGATGTAGTCTAACGGAACCGTGCATTGTGAAGAAAAAATGGCGGAACCAATAATTGAACGAATGCAGTAAATCGAGTTTGGGCCACACGAAGAGGTTCCCGAAAAGCGCCGGTCCACATCCATTCTTCATTGGGCGGCGACCGCTTCGAAACTCGCATTCTTTCGCTGATCGATTTCGAAATAGAATCCTTCCAAAACACTGTGCATGTAAATTGAAGTTTCGTGGCTGCACAGCCACCACGGCACCGCCGCTGTTTTCGTATGGGACACCGTCTTTCAGTATTCATGTACTCACAAGTACATGCTACATGAAACGACATCTAATTAACGTATCCCATCCAGCGTTCATTTTCCATTTGTCGCGATTCTATTTTGTGTAGCACTTATGTTTCTAAAAATTTTAATAATATTGTAAATAGCGCAGGTAAAGACAAACACTCAGAATAATTTTGGGAAGAAATATTTTTGGGATTTAATCAAACCTTTACCTCCTACAGATAAGACGTTTGTCCTTTCAAATACGTGCGTCACAAATATGTTCTTGTCTTTTCTAGGAAATCGATCATTAGTTTAACTTAATAGCACATTTATAAAACGCAGACTTTGTGCACCATATATTCAAAAAGAAACCGTAGGAATAAAAGTAGAGAATAAACAGCATTCAATGGAAGGAATAGGCATGGACTATACAAAAGCGCGTGGCTTTCCGCCGTGCAGGGCAGAACAATTTTGCCCATCGGAAGCAGGGTCATGGCAACCGACCCAGACCCGCGTCTGACACCTGGTACTCCAAATCACACCCTTCACACGTACCCCACCCCACTCTCCACAATCGGATACCACAAAGTCCCCTGTGACTAGCTAGCTGTGGGGGCTAAGGCCACTTCTCATATTATATTCCAATCTAATATGTGAAGTGATCGATGGTCTGACTCAACTGCAATGTCGATATAAGACGAGTTGGAGCTCTGAGTGTGCACAGCCTTTCTTTCGTGTAAACACAGGCAAGTGACTCTCACAACTCTTGAAGAAGAATGGGGGAAAAGCAACAACAACAAAAAGATGTAGTTAGAGATTTTTTACAAACGCTAATTACTATGACCAATAGTGAGTAACCAAGTAAGAGAATAATGACGTCTCTTCACAGCCGCGAACATCACATCGGGCTGTCTTATGACGAAATCCGGTGGTCATTTAATGCAACACTGCCATTGCGCTCGAAAATTGCCCGCCCTCGATCACGTGACCGTTGGCACCCGAACATGAGTGCCGTTTCAGCCGCTTGGATCACGCTAGGGGCATCGCTGTCCCTCGTCTTCGAGTTTTGTCGTCTACTAACCCACGTGAACTTGGACGTGCCAGCCAATGCGTGTCCTGGCCACCATTGCAGTTTGGATCGGATGACACCGGATATAGATGGGCAACCCGCTGCCCGGCCGTTTCGAGACCGGGCGAAAAAGTGCTAGCTGGCAAATTCCGGGCGCTCGGGAAGCGCCACGCGAACATGCGAGATTGCTTCGCATTTACTAAGCGAACATGATTGCTCGGGATCTGGCAAAAAAAGTTGCCTCGAAATGACCACCCGAATTCGCGATTAGTGAATGCCAATGGAAGATGTAATGCCAAAACAATGTCATTATTGGATGAACGTAATGGCTTTAGTAATGCATTACTACGCATGAAAAAGTAATGAGCAATGTAATGTATTACTTTACACAACTTGTAATGGTAACACACTACAAAATAAATGTAATTCCCCCAACTCCGGTGGAGACCGGTGGGAGAAATTTTACTTTAGTGTCCCCTTTTAAAAGCGTTGTGCGGAGGTAACCCTTTCCCACCTAATATTCGCCTAGCCTACACATCTTGAACGTCTAGCCGTAACATAGCGTACTCATCCTCGGCGAGTCCTGTCGTTTTAGCGCGAACTATTCAGAACAAAAACCTGGACATGAACCAGAGAACATACGAATTAAAACGGAAACCTTCGCGGACGCATCATATTTTGCGCCTGCTCACGGCTCCCGAGTGACGTGATAAAGAGTATGCATGGAGAAACGGCCGGCATCAAAACTCAGAGACGTGCGTTATTTTAGACGTGTTGCCGCGAAGATCCGGCCAGTCGTGTTCCTGTTTGATCAGTGAAAGTAGACACCTGACGCTTTGTCGGTTCGTTTAAGGGAGCAACGAGGTGGCATTTAATATGGCCCGAAACCCTGCCTCATCTGTCAATTATCATATGTCAATCTCATCTGTGTATTATAGCTGCGCAATCGAATTTACAAAAATTGTCGGAGAAAGCAACCGCGGTCGGCCGACACGATACTCGCGTGACGCGGAAAAATCCCCGTGCCGTTTTTTCTTCTCACCTCACGCGCCGCTTATACTACAGGTTTGAGCTGTGCCGCTGTACGTCACGGATCGCGTGCCGGGGATCGTGTTACGTCACGACCTCCTCTCGTTCTGCGATGCACTCTTTTCACGAGGAGAGGATTTTTAAAAGTGTGCGTAACACAGGCCTTGCGCGTGCTCTGTAGGTCACCTGCCCTCATCGTTCTTTCGCAGAAGCCCATTTTATTTGTTGCAGAGCACTCAGCAGCGAAAAACAAAAAGTCTTGGGGGTCATCTCAGTTCTCCTTTAAGCAGAGCAAATCCATCTGACGCGCGCCTTGAGCCACGGCTTCCAAGCGAGTGGTATTTCTCCGACGCTTTTCGGGCGCTTTCTTTTCCAATGAATTACCGTTTGATGTACGCGTTGGCGGCAACAAGGTCGACGAGGCATAATCCGAATTGCAGGTAAAAGGGCTGCTTTTCCTCTGCGTTTCGGAAGGCAATCACGCAAAAATGGTATACAGTACTGAACGAAAAAGCCTTACGAAGGCACCTTGCGAGAGAAAAGAACTTCAGGAAGGAAGCGCTCACAGGAGATGGCTTGCTGCATGTGTCTAGAAAGTGCGTAAAAACATTAATCGATTCACTTTATGGGTTCTGTCCCGTTTAAAGATACCATCGCACTTCTAGGTCCCAAATTGCTCGTGGTAATCTGATAAAAATATAATGATGGGCCTCACTGTGAGGACGGAGGTCCCACATTGTCCTTGAAGTGGATTATCATGCATGCTCTTCATTGTATTAGATTGTAGGTAGAGGCCTAAGTTCAGTCACAATTGTTGCTTAAGTAGATGAGCGTGTGGCGTCTGTATAATACAATTCCTATGCTTCCATTTAACATTTTTCGTTCATGTTGTCACGCGCAAACTTATGCTAAAAAGAAGAAAGAACAGTCGATCGACCTAAAAAAGAAAGCGTCAAGCGCCAAAAAAGGGGCTACTGATTTCCCGGGAGTCTGGCTGCTCATTGGCCAATCTAGGTATCAAGGCATAGGTATAGCTCTAGGAATCCGAGTAGGTAGGAACTTCCTTTTGGCCAACAACGGTGAGTCGATTCTGTCATTACCCCCCCCCCCCCCCCCCCACACACACACACACACACGCACACACCTCCCCCGAGCTATAGGAATAAAACTTTTGTGCAGATTGCGATATCATAAAAGCCTCTTGTTGTTTAGACCGCACGTAATGTAAAAGATATCTGCAACAGGCAACATCGCCCAAGATAAGGGGAGGGGAAATATGTTTATTATGGGGAGGAAAAAGGAGGGAAAGGTTAGCCTGCGCTACGGCGGCTTGAGTACACAGATGTCATTGTACTGAAAGTCCAGGCATATTATATAGCCTCCTGACGTATTTCTTGTTACGGGGCAGCACTTCACCGTGCAGCCCTTTGTCTGCGAACAAAAACAGAAAGGAAAAAAGAACCAGTCTGATATAGGCTATGTTATGCACTTACTGAATCTTCAGTTCCTACTACTGGACGTTTATGTCTAGACTGCCGTTTGTGATACGCCTGCCAGTCACACTACACGCTCGAAACTGTGTGTATACCGTTGCTAAGTGCAGTCGCTAAGAAGGCGCCACCACCAGCACAACAGCACTCAGACACCTCTCAGGTCGAAATGACTGTATACAGGCGTTCGACACACATGAGACGACCCGTCCACTTAACAAAGCGAAATATCGTTACACGAATTGAAGTAAGTGAGCTTTTGGGGGCCGTGCGAGAGGTCTCAACCACGCACATGCGCTTTGAGACCGTCTCGCATTCCTATAGCAATACTCCGCGAAAAGAAGAAAAAAATAATTGTTGTGCGGGTGTGTGTATATCTTTACGTGTCGTATGCGCACTGTGCGTGTTATTCATAATTCCGCCCTGAATCACTTGTTCTGGCCTTCAACTCGTTTCTTTCTCCTATCAATCAGTCGACAAAGCAGCAGCCACGGCTCAGCACGAGCTAACTACGCGAGCAAAGAATATTCTGCGCGACAATCAACCTCTTTCCCGTTTTCCGTTTGAACGAACGAAATTGTAGAATTTTTAACACGACCTCCGCAAGGCATTGTCGTCGCTGAAAGAACTTAGTTCACTATGGAATTTTTTTTTTTTTCACGCCAGACTGATTATGCACAGCGCAATACAAGAAATTTGCATACGGCATAGAGACGAAACCCTTACGCGTGCACTTATTTCCAGTTCGGAAGAAGGAATGCATTTGTATCATACTCCGGTTCTCGTCGTCGTACGCATCCCATATTCTCCACTTTTCACCGCTCCTCCTTCCGCGGCTTAACACGCGCGGAGGAACTCTCGCCGTGTTCTTGATCTAGCGAGGATTTACGCGGTGTCCGGCCTTCGTGCGTCTCTTCGGCTACGACGCTAATGTAATCCTTCCATATGGAGCACCTTACGTCACATTCATAGCTCAACACTTAATCCACCATTTTCTCTTCCCAAACACGAGACGCTGAAGTGACGAAGTAAAATTGAAAACGAAAGCTTTCCATCGTCTCCGACTATGTTTTCCACACGCGGCTCTTGCGAAAAAAACAAGAAAGCGAGAGAGGAGGAATAATCTCGCAGGAAGGGCGCCAGACAAATCGATGTGTGCGTGTTGTAGTAGTGGTGATGGTACTGCTTGCCATAGTCAGCCAGGCTCAGGCAGGAAACGACTATCGTAGCAGGAGATCGTGCGTCTGGGGCCGACTTCACAGGGAACTGAGCCGATATTTGTCTTAAAGGGGCGGTCGCATCTGTTCCAGTTGGTTCCAAAAGTGTGTTGTAGTGTCATTTTATTCCCCCTGGACATGGTAACGAAAATTCCACGCGAAATAGAGACGTAGTTTGACTATTATTCGCAGGAATACACGACAAGAGCAGACGCCTGATGTTGAGAGTATTCAGGAATTCCCTCTCTGGAAAAACCGGAAAACGTCACTCCCTAAGAACCAATGAGGGCGCGACCTTGAGAAAAGGAACGCTGCGGCGTTGCGGGCGTCTCATAGAGTGATGGGGCGTCTGGACGGCGCCTTTCCTCCTCTGAGCGCCGCCCTCTCACTCCTCCCCTTAGGGAGTGACGTCACGAGCCGGAGCTTCTGTGGCTACAGAAGCAGCCACTGAATTTGTTTAAAATTTGTTTATTTAGTACCTAAGGACATTTCGGTCGAAAAAACTAGCCAGGTAGATCGTCGGCCGATGCCGAACGTATTGGTATCGGTATCGGTTTCATATATGCGTTTCCGGATGCGACCGTCCCCTTAAAGCGTCTGAGGAAAATCCAGGGAAAACACCCGTGCTGACAACGTAGGCGACGCAAGCATTCGAACCCGGGTCACCCGGATGTACGTTATGGTGGCGGTGCTGGTAAAAGGGCTCGCCGTTGTCGTCCTCACAGAGGTGGGCAAAGTCACAACTGACGCCGTGGGGGAATGTGCGTCCTGGGCCGACTTCTAAGGGAACTGTGCCGACACATGTCTGAAAGCGTCTGAGGAAAACCCAGGAAAAACCCCAGACAGCACAGCCGGCATAGGGATTCGAACCCGGGTATGTTTGTTGTACTCGTGTTGCAGGGGACTAAGTAACGAGTGGCGTGAAATGGTGGAAAGGACGCGGCATTTGTGTCTAAACGAATAATGGAGCTGAAAGCATTCTTTGAAGTTAGACTCCGGGCCAATACGAAATTCTTATAGTTACAATGTAAATAAGTTCGGTACAGTCTTCAGAAGTGAGAAACAAGGTTGGTTTGGCGGTCGGAGACTCGTTAGTTGCCAAAAGACCTGGGAAGCTTATATCGAAACCAAACCTCCTGAAGGCTCCTGTCTCCTGGACGCGGCGTGACGTCACAGGTAGTCGCGTGCGGGCCATCGGCTGTTTACTTAATTTCGGGCACGCGCTTGGTAACTTCTTCGTGCGACATGGATGATGAGGCATCTGCTTCCTCAATTTTGTTGAAAAGTATTCGCCTCTCGGACGAACTGTAGAGGCGCTCGCGTCGTTCTGAAGATGGCGGAGAAAAGAAGGATTGCCAATAAATCAACCTTCTTCTTCACGCCTTCCATCACGAGACACGTTTCAAGTATTGTACCATAACATAACTCGCGTGTCGTTCCCCGCTTTCTTCGTTGTTTTCGTTCGCGCCTCTCCTAGGACACTATCCTTTCTCTTTGCTTTCCCGGCATTGAATCTTCCTCTTAGCAATATTGTAGCACTGCGCAATATTGTACTGCACTAGCAATATTGCAGCACTCTAGCAATATTGTGGCAGTGCTTGCTGCTGTTTGAGTTCTGTAAGCCAGAAAACTCCACCGCATATACGAAGGGTAACTTCGGCATCGTTTCGGGTCACCGCGAAATATATTGGCTGGCTGCTGTTACTGTCATTCATTGAGTGCTTCTACTGGTGCCCGCTAGGTGGCGAGCAGCCAGCTGGAGCGGCGAATAGGCTCCACTGGTAGAACAGGACCTACAGAAAGGCGCATGTGAAGAATGCCGTTGAGGTGAAGCCCAGTGTTGCTGGACCGCTCTTCTGTGGGGGAGCGCCGAATCACACAAAGGAAAACATTCGCTTTCTGATTATCTGTGCCTCCTGGGGATGAGAAATTGGTCCACTGAAATGTCATACGGTACAGATATTGAAGTCGCACTGTTACTTCAACACGTTTTTGGTGGAGAGTTTCTCTTTAACTGCCCACTACGATCTAAATCTCGTGACTTCATAATCCCACCGAATCGATGTCATTGCAATTCGCGCGTCTCACGTTAGTTTCTAGTTCTGATAAATACAGGGCGTCCCTGGGCAACGTGTCACTGAATTATAATAAAAAAACTACGCCACCTAGAATCATGCGGTCAACGGCATTTGTTCTTACTAGGTTTCTCCCACCTCTCGACGTGAATGTCATGTAACGTAAGTTTAATTATGTAAATTTTTGCTCTCTGAACTCCGAAATTTGCAAAGTAAAGGTCACGATTTACCCTACCAATATGAAGAGCGTGCCGAATTTGCTCGAATTAATGATAATTGATATTGAGGAGCTATCCCAACCGAAAAAATAGCCGAACGTCTTGCTTTTCGGAGCACCCGAGTAAAGCACGCGACGACTTTTGAGCACAGTTGCTGTGAGTTCGACGAAAGGAGGTCGCAAACCCAGCCCAAAGAGTCACAGTAGAAAACGTGACAGTTCCTGAAATTGGGAGAGAGAAACCATGATCTCAGTAGAAGCCAGATGTGATAAGCCATGATTGTGTTTTCTCTTTCTACGATGCCGGTGTGGGCTGGGTTTCCTGCAACCTCCTTTCGTCGGACTGACAACGACTGCACTGAAAAATTGGTCGCGCTCTATCCTCTGGGAGCTCCGTAGAGTATGGTGTTCTGTGATTTTTTTTCCAATGGGATAGCTCCTCAATGTTCCAGTTAATTATCGTTCATTTGAGTGAATTCGGCACGCTCTTCACATTTCTGGGGTAAAAATGTCACCTTACTACACCTTACATAACAATTTGCATGACATTCACATCAGGAGTTGGCAAAAATCTAGTAAGAACAAATGCCGTTGACCGCATGATTCTAGGTCATGTACTTTTATTATTATTATTATTATTATTATTATTATTCAATGACACGTTTTCTGCGACACCCTGTATATGCCATCACAGTGTGCACAATCTGCCAGCCGTCTGGCAACAGTGCTCCTCCAAGGTCGATTTCAGCCTCCACGCCTCAGCGGGAGGCAGTCTACGTGGGGCGGAGGGTGGAGACGGGAAGAGTGCTTGCGCTTGGGGGGGGGGGGGTTGCTAAGGGACACACGCCAGCTCGTGGTGAAGTGACCTACCCTCGGGGTTGCTAACGTCACCTACTCCGAAATTAAGAAGTTTCGCGGGTTCTTTCGAAAATTCATGGAAGCGCATAATGGTCACTAGCGGCAGTTATATTTTGCAGACTAAGACTTTAAATCCCCAGGACAGATTTTCTCTTCATGAAGTAAGGAAGATTTGATTGGCTCCGAAATGGGAGAGGATGATCAGTGACGAAACCAAAATAACAAGAAAATGAGCGCCCTGTTCCAGCCCGCCTTCGGTGTCGCGTCCGCGCTTATCATAGTCTGCCAATCTGTCGCGGAATGATAGAGCAGAGTCTTCTCCTCGTGTGGAAAGATAAAAATGTGGAAGCGACGTGCTGGAACGACTGAAAACGTTCAGGAAAGGTCCTTTTCCAGCATGTGTTGTATTGGTCGTACCGGTGCAGGCGGTGAGTGGAACATGCTCGAAAAATAAAATGAATGAGAAAGAGCCACACTGGGTGACACACTTGAGCGATATAATAAATGTTTCGATAACGTGACCACTGGGCTCATTTAAAGTGCATTGCATGAGCATTCCGTGAGATGGCTAAAATGATGCTCCTGGTTTATCTCAATAAATATCCTATTTCTCATGAATTTGTTACCACGGAATGACTGTTTCGGACCATAAAGTATGAAGTCGGGGACAGCAAGCACGTGACACAAGCAGCACGAGTAAAATATGTGCAACGCAGAGATGAAGGCTGAGGAAGGGGATGCGTCCCCTTGTCTTCTTGTCCCGGGCACCTCCCTTCTTGGGATCCTCAGGTTCCTTGTCGACACGTGCGCTTGGCATCCCGTGTTGGAAAATCTACACCTTTACTTATTTCTACATTCCAGTTCAGCTTCAACCTTCACCAGGAACAACTAAAACGCATTCATTTCACGTGTGCGAACGTGGAACGATACTTCGAACGATAAACACAATGACAATGCGACAACATTGAATGTTCATCTGTGGACAGTAATATCCGACCAAAATGCTGAGGTATTCTTTTAGGAAGCAGTCATATTTCTGCGCCTTTCTCACTTTGGTGCCGAACGTAGGTGAGAATGCCGTCTCGGTTTGCCTTAGGAGCATACCAAAAAGGAAAAAAATACAATAAAAAAAAAGAGAGAGAGACGTAGGCCGCACTATTGCGCCCGGTCACTCCACGACACTTGAGTTGGTCACCACTTTTGAATGCCGTTGCAAAGCCACCTCTTGTGCATCTCGCGATGTATACGTAAACCCAGCATCATTATCATTGTCTATCTGGGGGATATTGGATATATAGTGTTCGCTAAGTGCCTACGTTGTGTGTCGCTGCTCATTGAGGACAATTACTCTGTCCGAAACTGATCTATGCATCCGTGGGTGCAGAACGAACTTTCTACATGTGCGGAATAGAGTATCACCCCTGCCTAATAAATCCCCCATTCAGCATCATGAAATAAAGTTGTTGTTTTTCTACATGTGTATATGTGTACACATCAGGTGTAACATCGGGTTGAACCAGATGTGGGTCGTACGACCCAAGCCGCGGTTACATGAACCCGACAGAAACTGGTCGCATCTTCTCACATCAATCCTCCCTAGAAGATTGGTTGACAGGGCCTGATGGGAGAGGATTTGCTGCGATAAACCAACTCGACCCGCTTTTGTCGAGTTCATGTAAACGCGGGTCCACATGTACAACCTGTGTCAAACCTGATTCCATACCTAAAGCACACGTGTGCGGTTCCAGTGCCTGTTATGATTCGAAGCAAGCACAGGCGAAATGAATACGTTTTTGTTGTTCCCGATCAAGGTTGAAGCTGAGCTGCAGTGTAGAAATAAGTGAGTGTGTCTATTTTCCAACAAGGGTCACAGACTGCACATGGCGACAAGGAAGTTGAGGACCTTACGAAACGATTTGGCGGGGACTAACACAAGGGGACGCATCCCCTCCTAAGCCTTCATCTCTGAGTTGCACATATTTTACTCATGCTACTTGTGTCGCGTGCTTACTGCCCCTGATAGCGGTTTATCCAGAAGCCCAATGTGTGAAATACACAAGAACTTACATTCACGTAAGATGTCTGTAGGCAAGACGTGCGACTATGTACATTTGAATGACTACACACATGGCAATATACGTTTACGGCGGCACGCCAGCAATGGTAATATGTGTGTCCTCTGCACCTTGCAGATAAAGAGTACATCGTAATTATTTCCTCAGAAATCCTCCGCAACTACCCTTATGTAGAGAATAAACGCTAAATCATTTTGAACATTATGCACCACAAAAGAAGACATACTCTAACGTGAACCCGTTATTAAGAACAACATCATGCGTTGTTCTGCTTATTATGAAATGGAGAGAGGAAAAGGAGGAGGATGAGAGAGGAAGAAGAGACGAGTGGAACGTTCGGAGAGCGAAGGGATCTGATAGTTTTTGGTGTGTGACACCAAATTCTACATCAACAAAACATAATTCATAACGATAATTATCAAACTAAGCTATTGTAAGATTAATCTCTAAAAAAAAATACGTTTCAATATTGACCAGTTTTCTATTTTCCCCGGCCTTCATTCGTGTGTATGGACCGTGCGCCTGCGTTGCCCCCTCCGAAATCAGGACCACGCAACATGTGAGCTACATAAATAGCACGGCTTTTTGACGACAGAAAGTTCCGGATTGCCATCCTACCTGTCTGTCCTCTGCGTGCTGGCCACAGTTACGACCGTGTCCCCCATGCCCTTTGGCCGCAAGACGGTAACTTGTGAGATGCCATCGACCACCACCCTCTCCCGTTTTATTGATTCGCAGTGTCCTCTGTTAACCAGCTCTTCTTCGGCGATCTTCAAGGAAGACGCGTGCATGTACCCGAGCCGTTCCCCGGGAGGAGAAAAAGCGAGGGAAGCAAGTTGGTCCGAGATCGAATCAGCTAAATGAATGATTCGCCTTGGACGGCCATGATTCCGTCCAGTAACGAATGCCCGTGGAAATCATACAAAAGAAAGTGCCGATGCTCTTGGGCATGATTTGTCTGGCGATAGCGAGGAATTTAGGTCAAATGTGGAGGCGGCGAAAGGGGCCTATCGGCCCCCCTGGTATCTCCCTTCTGACAACTTGGGGTCCTACCTGATGAGATAGTGCTGATGAAGCAGCATAACTTCCAGTGTGGAATGTTTTCAACCTTGTAGTAAATGTGGAACGTATGCTGTCATCGCTTCCGTGCATGTTCGTCCTGGGTAAGAGAGTGCCACAGCTAACAATGGAGCGCAGCAATGCTGAAGCCACAAAAACCTTACCGCCGTATTCCCGCTGTGCCTTAGGAATCACTAGAGCCTAATGCCCCGTCCTACCCCCACTTGAAGGGTGTCCCTGCTTCCGCCAGTTTCGCTCTGCTCTCGGGGATTCCTAGACCTAGAGCCTAGTGCGCATGGAGGTGTTCTCTCCTTATATCGAAGGCCACTCTACCGCAGTGCAGTCGTGTGCTTCTTCCATGCCTTAGAGGCTCCTTAGAAAAGGAAAAGTTAGATCGACATGTACCAGCAGACTCAATTCGCCGTGATGATCAGCCTCCACTCACCGATGCGCTGGACCGCCTTCAAGCAGCCCTAGAGTGCTGCGAGTGAATACCAACAGAGCGGGCGACTATGGTGACACAGTTGTTCAGTTTCTGGGACACATCGTTAGGTTAAGAGTAAGCTGTCAGATTGTACGACAAAGACAGTTGCGTGACTTAGGAAATAAGAGAAGGTCTTTCGAAAGGCACTTAGCGACAATGCGGCGGTTAGACTTTCTTGGATCTTACAACCAATTCTGCCAATTTTGTGCAGAGGGAATAACTTGTTTTCTTCGCAGCCTAATTGCTTGTAATCCCTAGGACAAGTACCTCCGTCTGTTATTCACAGTTGTCGCAAGTAAAAGTGCTTTTCACTACATGCTATATTTAACTAGAACGAAGGATAAAGCAAATCTCGAGGCGGTCATTTAATTATCGCAGCGCTCCTTCAACGGCACACGTGGGAGATCGACCCGTATAGGCGAAGCGGTTCTATGGAAGTAGCAAATGGAGTTGAGCTACCCTTGTTTTTCTACCGGGAAAGACCAGCAATGAGCTGTCTGCGATACCGCGAATTACACATAGCACTTTTATATAAATAAAAAAAAGGCTAAATGTCCAAAGCTAAATCTTACTTACCCGAAAGGAAAATCGGCAAAGGTAACAACTGCAAGCGATTTTTCAAGGAGTTTGAAGGAGGATTAACTCTGATGTCTCTTTCACGAGGCTTCTATTGCTTTTGGTCTTGTTGGCGCCCCCATTCGATAGAGAGAAAGAGACACGCAGCGCGATGGATATTGCTGAGAAGGAGAATTCAATCCGACTGCAAACGCAACGGGCATTTTCCTCGCCAGTGGGAGTAGTACGCGCGAGGACTCATAGAAGATGAACTTCTAAGTTTACGCTAACGTATGGCATTAGTTACTGTAATAATTCTCACACTCGGAGGCCACACAACTTTCTTCCGTTACCAAAGTCACAGGGAGGCCTATGCGAGTGGCATATGAATCAAGTTCAAACGTTGTGGCCATTACAGCAAAAGTCGACTAACTAATTCGTCTACGCGCTAGAGAGTAACATTACATTTATGTGTGCACGCTTTGCACTTTGTTTTATTTGCAGCGTCTGCTTCGCCCTTCGCTTGCATTGCCTGTCGGATGAAGAGTCCTGCGTTCTTGCGATATATTTGGAGCTGTAGCGACCTGCTACATACAGCCACATCTTCATCATCATCATCTTCCGCAAAACACTCTCTCGGCCGTGCGCCCGAGATTTCGTTAAGGGCAACCTCCATGGAGCGAATGTACAGCGAAAAAGCTGCGAACTTCGCTCATCGTCGGACGCCCTGCGCGAGGCGTCAAAAATGTGAGCGTCCGCCGCCGATCTGCCCATGCCAGATATTTTCGCCCAGCGTCCGCGATTCCGGAAGCGTCAACTGCAGATGAACCAATCAAAGTGCTCTTCCGCTACGAATCTACGCCAGATCGCCTGCACGTGGTCGTCTGCTCTTTCGCCTGCACCTTTCCTGTGATGAAACCTTTTCAGCAAACAGTTCATTACCCTCAAAAATCACTGTTCGGCGTGTTCTCATATGAATCTTTCGAACGGTCACAACAAGTAACAGAACGAATGGAACTTGCGTGCTACAGACCCGGTCCAGAAAACCTTAATCGTCACAATCGCGTCTCCGTGCTCGCAGCCTGCATCCGAGACGGATGTTGTTCCACATACGGGGCGGGGTTCAATCTGCTGGCTCATTGTTGTACTGCCCCGTACGCCACAACAAATTGAGTATCGATTACAGTTGGAATGCGGCTGTTCTCGTGAATGTCCTCACACTTTCCATTGTTCGCTCTAACGAAAAAGACAAGCCGAGGGGAACGTAAACCGGACTTTAGCACAGCCGCTTATGACCAAGAGTTTTAGAGAATCGTAAGCGCTCTCCGATTCCGACTCCTTATCGCAGTCAGCCAATCACAGCGCGCCTCACCGAGTCGGAGACTGATACGTTTTACGGACCGACGACTCCCTCTACCTGAAAGGGGGCCCCTTTCCGGAATCTATCTTCGTGAATACAAGATGGCGGCCTCCGCATGTGCGACTGTTTCGGGAACCTCTGTCACGAAATCGCCTCACGATGGACGATGATTTATTCGTCCTGTGTGAAGTGCTTAGTGAGGATCCATACGAAAACCCGAAGTGGTGGACAGGTGTCACGGAAGCCGTAAATTGTGTGTCCGATATGTGTGCGATATTGAGGTACCGTTGGAACCTATTACAACTTCCAGGATAGTATACATAACTGTCAAGCGACTCCCCGAGTATGTCTCCGACGATGCTCTTGTTCATGCCCTTGCTCCGTTTGGAACAGTCAAAGCGTTTTCATTCCCGGTCTACAAAGATCGTCCGAATATCCGAAACGGCATCCGCCTGGTCAAGTTTGAGATGAAAAAACCAGTGCCCAACTTCCTATCCGTTGGGAGTGATCGGGCGATGATTGATTACAAGGGCATCAAGAAAGTTTGTGGCAGATGCGGCTCTGAGGGCCATATCCGGAGCGACTGTAAGGTCCCTCGTTGTGAACGATGTGCCGTGTTTGGTCACGCTACGGCGGGTTGTCGCGCCCTGTGCCGTCGCTGTGGTCACAGCCACGCAACGGTTGACTGCACCATGCGACGTTCGTATTCTTCGGCCGCGCGTGGCCTACAACAAGACTTGCCCAGGGCTACCGCATCGTCTGAAGATGCTTCACATCAAATGCAGGCATCAGACTTTCCTCCTCTGCCAGAGGTTAGCAATATGGCCTGTGCACCCGAAGAGACCCTTCCTGAACATCAAGCGGACGACGTCGCCGCTGATGGCGGAGTCAGTATTTCGGGAAGCGACTCTGCTTTGCTGTCTACTGGTGACGCTGAAATGGAAGTGGACGCCGTCGCCATCCCGGAGGACAGAGCGGCCGCATCCGATGCGCTCGATCTGTGCACTCGGCCTGTGACGTGTGCTCCCCCTCCAACTTACCCTACGGTAGAAGAAGTAGTGGTAGAGGCAGCTATTCCCGACCAGGGCAACATGAAGGGGCTAGACGTAAGATCATCTCCTCCAAGCTCCTGCACCAGTGAAACGTCGACTTCAGTGTATTCGCTGCAACGTTCCGACAGCGATGAGCCCCCTGTTGGGAATTGTGTAAGGAAACACCAATCCAACCTCACCTCGTCTGGTGATGGGACTGATGCATCCAACGGGAAGCCGAAACGCCATCACAAGAAGCCGCGGACTGGTTCTCCTAGGCTTCATGCCGTTCATGCTGTATCTCCTGAAGACGATTCATGCGACTGATATTTTGTGCTCTTTTACATTCACTTATGGCTCTTCATGTCATGACTCTTAACGTGCAAGGACTTAGATCAGCGCCCAAGCAGACAGCTGTTATACAATTCGCGCGCAGCTTGAACTGTGACCTGCTCTTCTTACAAGAAACTCATTTCACGTGTTACGCGGATGTCATCTCATTCACTCAACGATGCAATGTCCGCGCATTCTTCAGCTTTGGCTCTGCGCATCAGTGCGGTGTAGGAGTTGTTATACTCAATCGCAACTTGTTGTCCCACAGCTATGCGAGATATGATGCAGACGCGCGTGCGCTTCGTTTTGATTTCTTTGTCGGGTGCAGGAAACTGACATTTTTCACCGTTTATGCTCCTGCCCGTGTGAGTGAGACCAATTCCTTTTTCTATAATTTTCGCACTAGTTTTGTTTCGTCTGACGCCGTCTTGTGTGGGGACTTCAACTGTGTTGTGGACTCAGATCGCGATGTTCGTGGACCGGGCCGTGGCAGACCAACATGGAATGCCAGGGAGCTGCGCCGATTATTGGAGCAACGCTGCCTCGTTGATGCCTGGACACATTTACACGGTTCGACGTTTGCAGCTACGTGGTCTCGCGGCCAGTCGTCGAGCCGCCTAGATCGCTTCTACGTCCCGCCCTTTCTCCAGGCACATATTTTGGGGTGCAGAGTAGCTAGCACACGTCAGCTTGGTGTCCACGTGAGTGATCATGATGCTGTGATCCTTTCCCTCAATATCGAACAGTTTCTGGTGGGCGGAAATGTTCGTTGGCGTCTTGATACCTCGTTGCTGCTAGATGACGGAGTTGTAGCCGATGTGAAGACCAAAATTGAAGATTACCTTTCGGTTCGCACGCCATCAGCAATGGAGTGGGAAGCCTTTAAAGTTTGGGTGCGAGGCGTACTTTCGTCGTGGGCTCGTCAGCGTGCACGTGAGCGGACGTCTGCCCTCAAACGACTGGCGGCAAAGATACGTATCGTGAGAAGAGGGGCACCGCTGACGCCACTAATGAGAGAATACTTGGAAACTCTACAGGAACGTTACCTTCTCGCCCTTCAGTCACCTCCTGGAAAAATGCGACAAAACCATTTGCAAGCGCAGGCCCTCGCTGGTCACGGTGTTGTGACATATCTGCATTCCTCCCGGCAGACCGAGCACAGACTGTCTTCCAGTTTCCGCCGATCTGATGGCAGCATTACTGAAGACCCTGATGAGGTTCTCGGCGGATTTGAAGATTTCTTCCGGGCCTTGTACGCTGATTCGCCGATTGTAAACGGACACAATGCCTTTTTGGATGGACTCCCAATCCTCCCTCAGGTGGATCGAGAGGCACTGGCGCAGCCTCTTTGTATCGGAGAGTTGGATACTGCTGTGCGAAGAACAGTACCAGGGAAACGTCCTGGCCCTGATGGCCTTCCCTCAGAATTTTATAAGACTTTTTGGCCTTCTCTTCGGTGGTTCTTTTTCGAAGTGGTGCGCAATAGCCTGGATGGTGCTCCGTTGCCAGAATCGTTCGGCTCCGGGCACATAGTGCTGCTCCCAAAGAACTGTGGTGATTTGGCCAATCCCGAAAACTTGCGTCCAATAACGCTTCTGAACTGCGACTATAAGCTTGTCACATCTATCTTGTCCGGTCGAATTCAGAGCGTTCTTCCTTCTGTGGTGCACCATTCCCAGACCTGCACTGTACCAGGGCGAACAATGTACGATACACTATCAGGTTTGAGAGATATGCTACCCTACGTGTCCATGCGAATATCGGACGGGTCCCTGTTGTCCCTTGACCAGAAGAAGGCGTTTGACCGTGTGGCCCATTGTTACATGTTCGCTGTGCTTGAGACATATGGCTTCCCTGAATGGATCTGCAATGCAATCAAACACCTTTACCGCAACCATCGTAGTTCCTTGTACATCTTGCAAAGGTTTTCGAGAGAATTCCCTGTTTCAAGAGGAGTGCGTCAAGGTTGCCCTCTTTCGCCTGCTTTGTTTACCCTGGTAATTGACCCATTCCTCTGGAACATTGACACGAATTCGGGGATCCGTGGTTTCCCTCTCCCACAATCAGGCGAGTGGAAGGTGACTGCCTACGCTGATGATGTAACGGTTCTTCTACGTGATGTTTACTCTGCATTCGAAGCATTGCGTGTGTACGAGTCCTATGCTGCGGTGTCTGGGGGTGCCCTGAACTACCAGAAGACCAACCTCATGCCCCTCGGGAATCCTGCGCAGTACCTGTCTCTCCCCTTCCAGCACGCCACTTCGCTGAAGATACTCGGTGTTGTGTTTGACAATCGTGGGCCTACGGCTGACAATTGGACAAGGGCCCTTGAAGAGCTGCGAGCAAAATGTGAAGCTGCCTCGCCCTACGAACTTTCTTACCGAGAGCGAACGTACCTTCTCCGGTGTATTTTATCAGGCCGTTTGTGGCATCTGAGCCACATCTCAATAGCCCCACAAGCAGTTGTGGTCCGGATTCATTCATGTTTTCTTTCTTCCTTTTAGAAGAAACCAAGAGGGCCTATAGCACGTGCAGTGTTGTCGTTTGACGAATCTGTTGGCGGCGTGAATTTGCCAGACTTCGGTCTTATGAACCGTGGAATCGCCCTGAGTACGACCTTACGAAGTCTCTTTAGCGTCGGTGACACCCCTTCTAAGGTATTGTTAACCTACTGGATGGCGCCGTTTCTGAGTGAATTCCTGCACGTGGCCGTTGATCCGCAAGCAGCAGTGGTACCTCAGCGTTTCCATGCAGCCGTTCGCGCATATCACCAAAAACTGTCGTCCATTGTCCCCGTCCGCAGCTTGGCATCTGCTTCAGCCTCTTCCATGGCAAAGAAGGTGCTACAGAACAGTGTCATAACATGTGACGGTGTGCGAAGACGAATGGAGCAGGCGGCAAACATATCGTGGGCAACTGTATGCGCCTCTCTGCCTGGATTTCTACGAGACGTCATGTGGAGCTTTGCCTGGGGAATCAGCCTACTCGTGATCGTCTCCACACGTGGAATGTAACAACGTCAGACATTTGTCCATATTGTACGCACCAGGAGACTAACCAGCATGTCATCTTCGAGTGTCACGTTGCTCGTACGTTCTGGAGCATAGTCAGGCGGTCCACACGCATCTTGTGTCCTGTACAGTTCGACCGTATGTGGCCACATCGGCTAAGTGTATTGCTCACCGCGTGTGGTGCTTCTGTGCTGTGGAAAGCTCGTTGCTCTGCTGTGGCCCGACGTCAGCGGACGACGCCTATCTTCTTGTTGGTTCGCAACGTGCGCGTTTTGCTCGCCAAAGTGTTACAGCACGAACTACTCGCTTTAGGTGTGCAGGGGTTCGCGCGCAAATGGTGTCATCACCACTCGATCTTGTATCACAGTGGGTGTGTGACCGTCTCTGGTGCGCCCCCATGAACGTCATTCACGTGCTCTTATTTGCCCTGTAAATACTCTGCACCTGTGTATATATTCCTACTTATTATGTACTGCATTCCATACCGTACATAATCGCAGACATCTAGGGTGGTGGTCTTGGGGAGTACTGTATGTATGTTTGTATGTATGTATGTATGTATGTTTGTATGTATATGTGTAAGGAAGTGTGAAGTAGTGGATCTAGAGTGGTTTGTAAGCATATGTGTATGCAAGGTGTACGTCAACTAACGTGGGAAGTAGCAGTTCTTATTCCGCTCTTGAGTTAATAAATTTTCCTTTAACAACAAATTGTGTGTCACAACGCTAAACTCCTGTATCTTGATCGTCGACGACCTGTGCTTGTTACAGAAAACTCAGCCGCCAGCAGGAGATCTTCTATTTCTTCTCATTCGATGTGGTTAAGAAGTGTGTGTGTGTGGGGGGGGGGGGGGTATACGTTTACTTCGGAACGGTCAGCCTGACCGAAAGTCGGCTTGCTTTTCCTAAAACATGGAAAAAATATGGAAGCGTTAGGAAGGCGTGGATCATCAAGTACAGTATAACGGGCCATCGTCACAGGATAACAAAATGTATAATTCGACAAGCCCTCAATACTGCACCCGGACATGAAGCAGTCGTCAGAGGTGCATATGCCACTGTAGTTTATCGCAGTGACAACAGAGGGTGTGACGATAATCGTAGCGTAAAAGGGGGCCGTATGACGTCTTGTCCTAAAGCACTTTTGATGTCTCTCCGTATACCTATTGTGAGTCGTTTAGGGAAACGGAGTCGGAGGCAGCCTACGATTCTCTAAAACTTCCGTATTTTGCAGTAAGCTTTCTCGTTCTTGGCAAAAATAGGCGAATAACACAGCTCAGTAACACATGTTACTCTTACACAACCACACGCCTGATGCATCACATGTAACGGGGGAGGCTACTGCACCCCTGCTATGAAATACATCATGTCATCGTTATCATTTATTTGTTGTTGTTGTTGTTGTTAACACATGTTAAAAATATCTAAACTTCCTGAAAGTACAAAATAACATTAATAACAACGACACTTTCTTTCTCCATCCTCCAAAGGGATAAGGATCCACGACCTTAGGGGGATAGGGATCCACGACAAAATGACCACGACCTTTCATTCAAATAGTTTAAAGCAGCGCTATTTTCAATATGTCTTCGCCAATCAATCAATCAATCCAATGCTTCTAGTTCGTGTATTAAGTGAAATCATATTAGGGTACACTCCTTGCTTGTGCATTCTGTTAACTATTCTTTCAAATGTCTAACTGTCTTCGCTTAATCTTTCAGGTGAGTGACCAGTCCTATACAGCCAGTCAGCAAAGCAGTCGCACAGCAACTTTCAACATGTCATCCAAAGCTGGAACTCAGAGTAGGTTATCATATTCGAACGCAGAGTATCACGCTCATATCGCACATACTACTTGTTTCGTTGGGTTCGAAGGACTGACGATGTTTATATTTGCCCATAACCTCTTCGATACATAGAGGTGAACGATGTACAATGAAGACAAAAATGGTAGTAATGAAGTAGTGTATTTTCAATAAAGCAAAGCACTGACTCTGATGCACACGCGAATTGAACCGGTCTTCTTGAACAGCTAAGAAAGAACTGTCCAATTCGAGGGAAAGAGAGAATGCAAGCTCAACAAAAAGAGACCAGAGAAACGAAACCACAACGTAGAAAGGACTTTCCCGACGTTTACAACGGAGCTCTAAACGCGTCATCGATTTCAGTAATCTCGCTTGCAACAGATTACAACGCCGTTTCTTCCCGTCAGGACCTGGGCGTTACGGGCAGCAACACTAAAACAAGACAGTCGGTAGCCGTAGAGTAAAAAAGAAAACTAAGAAATCACTTTGCTGCAGCGACAGAGCATCCTTTCCACTACCTCAACTTACGCCACGCTTCTTTTTACGCAAGGTCATATTCAATTTTGGAAATAGAGCGCGTCACAAAGAACCGCAGACTCACTCGATGTTTCTTCTCGTTTGCTGCGTTCTGCTGCGGTTTCACAGTGAATTCAGCATTAATTAATTTTGCGATCGTAATATTTGCGCGGCGATATTGATCTCGTTCTTGAAGGACCACAAATTCCATTGTCGTTGCGCCATGCTTCAGCTTACGGAGTGTAGATAATCTTGAAATTCCTTCAGGAAGACGACGAGCAATTAGTGTCGGCCTGTAGTGTGTGATTATGCTGGACTAGAAATAAAGAAAGGCCGTGGTAATTTCTAGCTGTACATCGCAAGGGTAACCATGATTAGAAGGGAAGAGAGTCCGCCATCGCGTGATAGCGGAATATAGCACGCTGGCGCGAGCTGGACGAGGCTCCGTCTGCATAATGATTCTTCCTCAGCATTATGCATGTCCTGTCGGGGTGCAGCGTGCAAACATTATTTGTTCCTTTTCACTTTTCTCCTTAGGGTCAGTATCCCACTGGAATGTGCACTGGTATTGTGTCACGCGCGACGGCAGCTGTTGAGTTACGGAGTGCATTTGCTTACAGCAACCATGGCGGTTGTTCGTCTGTCTGCTACGCAGTAAAATTTTGTTTTAGCATAGGACATGTTTTTACTATGGACTAGTGATGTTGCGAACCAGGCGCGACTCGAAGGGGTCCGAAAAATTCCAAGGATGCTAAATTCTCGACGCGTTCGCGCATGCGCCACGCCCAAATATGCTATATTCATGGTGTTGGCAATGTGTCCTTTAGCTTGGGGGAAAGACAAACGGACAGAACACAGAAACGAACAGCTGAGGACAAGGCTAATATACACCGCGTCGCTTGCATATTACTTTCATGCACTCTTCTTTATTTTGTCAAATTTCAGAAAAACTGCATGGATGAGCACCCCAATATTTTTCAAAAGTCCGTATCTCCCAAACAAGCGCGCTGTAACCATGTGGAAAAAAGTACACTGACACTCTATGCCACATAGCCCAAACACTGGTCGTATTAACCGAACCGGTCTATCGCTTCTCACGTAGAGCGGAGACTCACACTAGGATGGCAGTTTTTCACACTCCAATTATCTCACTCGGTTGACAATACGCTTCCAAAAGTACTCACATCAAAAGAATAATGATTTTTCGCCCCCATGCATCGCTGCTGTATATATAGACTGTTTTTCATACTTTTGCATGCATGGAAATGACATCAAACGGTGTGAACCTGTTCGTACCTCTCATGGAGTTCCAAGGTTCGCCAAACAATTCTAACCCAAGGGCCTCTTAGGTACAGGGGAAGGATCTAGAACAGATGGACATAGGTCGCCAGTTCTTCCATGCACTTCTTCCTATTCGGCGCGTCCAATGCTATAGACGCCATATACTGACCCGAGATATAATGTTAAAAGATACCGCGCCCAAGTCTGGGTCGAAGTACAGCTGGTTTGGACACGTTGCACCCAGACGTTGACTCACAGCATATTGTAGTGGACTACAAATCCAATCCAAGTCCAGTCTGAACCGCATCGCAGCCACCGTAGCAAGAACTAGTAAGCACGTTTCAGGACTCAACGACGTCTTAAATCGGTTTGTTCACCATTTTAGAAACTTTTGTTTTCTATAAACACAGCAAATTTCCACCAGGCAACGCAGGACAATTCTGGGTCACAATATGGCATCCCCAGTCATTTGGCACTGGTTCCCGATAAAAATGGGTTGCCTAGTCTTGAACGATTTCCTTCCGTTTTGAAACCAAATGCCTTACCACTGAGCTGTGAACGTGCTTGCTGCTGGGCGCATGACGTCTTTGCAAAAGCGCAAAGGGGCAAGGTGAAAAGCATGGCTGAAATGCCACCCGCAACCAAGCACAAGTGGTCTGCGTGCGTCGAACAAAGGAGAGAGAGGCAAGCCTGCTGGTGTAACGGACTTGTGGTAGCATTTTCCTCGCGGCACGAGGAGAAAAACGGACACGGCACGAAGACACGACGGTCGGCGAACGTCCAGGAATTCAAAGAGTGCAGACAGTGAAAAAGTCATGCACAACTCTGCCCATCATACCCAGTCTGTCAGGTTATGAGCAGTCTGAACACGCATTGCCAAATTTAATTTCGGCAGCAATGACGCGACAATATTTACTCGTTTCCACAATTTTAAGCTCTGTGCAGCGTATGTATTTTCCAAAAAGGGCTAAAAAAAAAAAACGCTAGACGCACTGAATGTTGAAAGTGCACTCCTATAGGGTCCGTCTCCCGTCTGTTCGTTAACACTTACATGAAGCGTTACCAATAGGTTAAATGAAGGTTTTATTTCTCTTTTTTTTTACTTCTGGGGCGCAGATATCGCAATTGAATATCGCGTATTGGAAAAAGTCCCGGCACTCTGCGTTATTGGAATATTTCCGTACTGCCACAGTGTTTCATAGGGGTCGTCGAACCATACTTACATGAGCACCCTATATATCCAGATGAATATGGAGCGTCAAATCGGGAGATTGTCGCTTAATAATGCACGACGCCGCTGCATAACAGAGAGACAAGAGATTGGATTACTTATTTATCCGTTGTTATGCATGCATATAGCGTGTCGTTCTTTCGCAACCATTATGTTGTCATGGGTAAACACTGCTCATTCACACTCATGTGTTGCGCTGTCGCACGAGATGGGCTCGGTCGGCTGTCTCCTTAAGCGAACCGCTGCACATCTACAGGAACAAAATTTTTTTGCGCACGGGCAGTGTGTGTGTGTGTGTGGGGGGGGGGGGGGGGGCAGTCAGTGTCATGCCCAACCAACACGGGTACGTCAAGGCAAAGTCTTAAGCCCTCTTCTTCTCAATGTCGTTTCGTCGTCTCTATTTCAACTGCATTCCTACAGGTGTCAGTATTAAAGGGACCATGAAATGAAAACCGCAGAAAACCGTTCTCATGATCCCTCACTATCTTACGCACATCGACTTTTAACCCTATTCAGTACAACGGGGGCGCAGTTATCAGACAAAAAAAAAGCAGGGCGTGACCGCTGGATATATCCCTTGGAAGCGGGTGGTGGTGGTGGAATGTGCGTCCTGGGCCGACTTCTAAGGGAACTGTGCCGACATATGTCTGAGCGGGCTTACGTGATCGCCATCGAATTCTCTCAGCCAACTGTGAACGACGAGAAGGACACAACCCGCGGGAGCATGTGGGTGCATGGTTTCGGTTTGGACAACAACGACGTCGTATATCTGCTGTCGAAATCACTTGAAATACGGCGAAAGGCAAATTGTCAGCAACGGCGGAAGAAATTATGCGACACACACAGCCTCTATGGATCGTTCGGTACTCAGCAGCTCGTAAAATGTCACCGACGGTGGTATGTTCTGACGAAGAAGTTCAATGAGGAAAACGTGCTCCGGTAACCATGTTGACAGTCAACGGCTGTATTACATTCCTCGTAGGATTCTGTGTCAACGGTTAGATACAATCTTGTCTCCAGGTCAAATTAAAACGTATTTCATGGCGAAGTATGCAAGCTTCTTTGCAAATTTTGCAGTTTGCTCGCAGAAGGCCGTTCACGAATCGGCAACATGTTCTGTGTATGATGTCACGGCCAGTTCTCCTCGGAGGCGGGCCGTAGCAGCTGCCGTTCACGCCCGTGGTTAATATAGAATATATTCGCTATTTGAACCATTTTCAACTTCATATTTCACAAAGTGAATGCTTTAGTACAGGGGAACAAATTAAAAATGACCGTGAGCTCGTCAAATATCCTTTCATGGCTCCTTCAATGTCTATGCGGATGACATCTGTCTCTGGTCGTGAGGAAAGCAGTCGTCAGCACTCTTTAAGAGCACAAATTGCGCGGTTCTCGAGCTATGCAAGAGGTGATCGAGACAGGCAAATTGAATCGAAGTAACATGCGTACACACTGAAAACAAAGGCGTGACAGTGAAATTTGTAAACAGCCGTGATTGAGAGGAAACATGGCCATGTGAACTTGATTTAGCCGCTCATCAGATAATGAAAGTGACAGCTACGGTTCGAAACAATACTGAGTTCGAATTTGAAAGAACAATTAAAATGGAGATTTCGGTTGGAATATTTGATAGGAAAGAGTACCTGCTCTGTTGCGTTGGAGCGAATGCGTGGGTAAGTTGCTGAGGCGTATCCTCCTCACCGTTACAAAAGTACTACGCTCCCCCCTCGAGGACCGGGTTTAGGGTTAGGCCACATAAACTGATGTAACCTTGACAATCGTCGTCGCGGTTACCGCGATGTGTAGGGATGCTGAGGGATGTTCGCATGTTTTCTGTGGTGGGTAATTCTGTTAGATAACCCGGATTCCGCAGCAAGAGGGATGTAACAAGAGTCTCTCTCCTGTGCCAATTCTTGGCAACGCTGGCAGTGCCAACGTTGTTTCAGTTCGGAATGCAACAATATATTTTTATAGTGATAACTATCGTGCGTTCCTGCTTTCGTGCTGCGCATCAAAACTAGGCGTGAAATATGACAGGTACAGCGCATTCATATTTTTCACTGGCTGCCAACGGGCTCTCTATTGGGTGGTCAAGATTTGACCGATATAACCTACGTTGGCTGCCAGTGTTGGACCGATATTTGTCAGTGATGGTGTGCTGCCTCGATGCGTTTCATTTTAGAGTTCGCGCAACTCACAAGCAAATTGGATAAGATATCGTATCAGTTACAGTCGATTAATTTGAGCCTTCCTCGGTGCACGACCCCCGCAGCAGCAAATATTGAAGGCAAATGTGGTCTGTTTTGACAGGCGAGTTCCAACAGGATGCAGAACCCCTATCGTCACATACCAGAGCCGCGTGTCATTCACATCCTGAGTGCGTGCATTATTTGTGTCGTAACTCTCCAAAGCAGCCACTTTCCAACCGGAGGGAAATAGAACTCACTTCAGACTTGCCATTCGTAGGAGGTCGATATAGCGGCAGGCTCACTCAGGCGACTCGTCAACAACAGCGCCAACGTGAACGCGCAGTTTCCGGGAAATTAGGTGCAATCTTCGAAAGTTCCTCGGGGGTCTTGCTCTGGCTGGGATGCTCAGGCTCGCTTCATTTCCTGCTTGCTCCGTGCGCTGTCAGAGAGGAAAATTCGCAAACGGGGGAAACGGGGATCACCTTTCGCAAGTTGCGCTTTCTCTTGCTTTGCTTTTTACGTGTTGCTGAACTGCGAGCGAAATTAACGGCTGCCCGTGTTGAAGGACGCGACGGCTGCAGCGGTATGCCCTTTAGGTAGTACCTGGTGGACACTTTCTTGAGTCAACTTTTGAGAAGTTTAGTCAGTAGGAGGCAGATACATGTAGCAAATTGAACATGCAAAGAGTGCGAACGAGAGACAGACGTGGACGAGACAGCACTTTTACTACAACTGAGGAGGTTACACAGACGTTCATGGGATGGGGAAAAGGTTGAAGGTTACACCGGGTCTCGTCCCCGTCTTGTTTGCGCTCTTCGAATGTTCAATACTCTGTGCAAGTTGAACTACTGCAAAGGAGAGGGGAAAATGGGCGGAGAAATCACGTGGGCGGTGTTCCTCCACTCACCGGTCGGCGTGGAGTAACCAACGTGCTCGATGTTGTGGTTGCGGTTACTTCGTTGCTTCCTTCCCACGTGAACCGACCCACGTGGGCCCTCCGCGTCCAGTTTGTTGCGCTGGGGGGGCGGCCAATCACGTACCGTGTTAGGTTACATCAGAGGAGGAGGGAAAGGGGGAATTGAGAAGCTGGGCGGAAGCGTGACCTACTTGCAGAGCGTATTATGTGTCACCGACTCGCCCAAATTTAGATTGATACTGATACATGGCAAGCTCGTGTGTAGCAGCGCGTACGACTCTCCACATTGGATCATTTAGAGAGAATTAATTGTAAGACCATCATCTTACACGTTGTCAAGCTTCATGATATCTAGAAAATAAACTGGACAAGGAAACGGAAGTATGAAAGAACATTGAGATCTTGCAGGTCACATTCCTAAACAAGCTTAAAGGAGCAGGGAAGGCAGGGGATATGAGGATTTATTAAAGGAAAAAGGAAGGACCAGCCAGACAGAGGTCGGCTTGCTTGCGCACCAGGGTAACGCGCTGCACTCGCACTTTTCGCGCATATATAATAATAATAATATCTTATTTTGAACGGTGCCCATCAACAACCGTGAGCTCACATGCATCTTATATGCATCCCAGGGCTTGTAATCCTAATTTCTACTCCTCGTGACTTTTTTTTTTTTTTTCGATCCCTTCCATGCTCCTTTAAAGGGATACTAATTCGTAGGTATCTGTTTCCAAGGATAGCCAAGGATTCCTGTTGCACCTTTTGCAGGCTGGAGCTCTATAATTTGTTAGAGGGAATGCATTACCCTGAGTTTCGGGAACAGAGGTACAACGCGACACACAGAACTCAACTGTGTCGTGTTGTCCTTTTGTTCCTCAAACTCAGCGTAATACATCCCCCGTCTATAAACCAGTTAGCTTGTTTACTTCTCGTTTCTTCTATAATTTATTATCGGCATTCTAAATCATTGGAATCTACACAGTTTGAAATACGCGCGCAGAAAGGCGTATGCTAGACGTCAGGTTGGAAAATGTGGACGCGTCCTCCAGCGCCAACTTGAAGCCACTGGGACACCCTCACTTGCCCTTCCTCAACTTCTTGGGCCTCCGACCAACCCAGCGCATCAGCTACGAGCACTTCATGCCCTGATCACCTTCTTAACACTAACAAGGCTCCTGCGTGAACTCTGAACATTCATCATCATTCACCATCTTCTCGCCCTCAAGCAATGGGATAGGGTGCCGCCTCAGCGGCGAAACATCCCACTACATCATCATTACTTATTTGTTGTTGTTGTTGTTCGGAAATGTAGGCGCGGAATTGTCGCGTGGCTTCCTTCTCTCCTGCTACAGAGTTATTTGCGTCCCATCACTGCAGAGAGTACGCGAGGAGACGTTATGGGAGAGGAAGCTGACACGTTACGAAAAGGTTGCGCGAGGTAGATCCGCTGCCGAATGTCACGACAAAATAGAATAACTCTAGAAATATGTCGATTTATAGCGAACGTGCTGATAGGAGAGTTGTTCGCAGTGGAAGGCTCCTGCCAGACATATTTATTTCAATGATGCAAGTCGGCAAACTGTCATTTTAACGAACATCGCGCACATGTAGTGGACATAGCGGGAAATCTCAAATTTCCGACTTCTTTGTTGCGCGTACCTCTCATGGAATTGCCTGGAAGCCATGTTTGTTCACTTTTATTAGGTGTAAAGTGCTAATCAATCCCTTTATTAACTAGGTTAACTGCAATTTATTGCAATGGTTGCAGCATCCGTAATTGTGGCTATGCAAACGAAGTTGCCTCTTGTGAGGAATTGAAGTAAGCAGTTTGTGGGCGGGAAAAGGGGCACCACTGACGAAAGGATACCGGCATTACGTGAAGTGTGTGGAGAGGAAGCTCGGCTAGTAAAAGAAACGCAAGTTCGCGCCGGTGCAGAACTTTGACGGTGTGTTAGAGCGAGACACGAATCACTTTCTTGAGATTTTGTGAACCTTGTTTTACAAAATGGTTACAACACCTATATCCTACAGGAAGCACTCCAGGACACTAGGCATTCTCCACCTACCAACTTGGTAGCGTATGCAAGGAAACAGGAAAGCGTCGATTGACGGAACTTATCAGGGAAACCTGAACCGATTTTCACTGAACGCTTGAACCGATCATCAATTTGCTGGCGCAGCCCCACAATGGTAACCCAGATCGAAATTTAAGACACATAGCCGGCAGCCATTTGTGTCAATACTCTACGCGATATACTTCCTCCATAGCGTGAACCGTAATGGCATGTGTCTGTCACGAAAAGGAGGGAAAATGGGCGGAGGGTAGAATGATTGTCACTCTAAGTGCCCCATTAATGAGAACATTTTGGCGGAAATCCGCTACAAAGCTTAAAAGAAGGCGTCGTTACCGAAGATACACAGTTTGCAGCAGCTAAAGAAAAAAAGGAAAAGACGGCGCAACGAGCTCCTCTAACAATGTGGTTCCGGTGGGTGTGACTCGGACGGGCACGGAAACGCTTCCCTTTTATCCCTCACTTTGTGAGATGAATCGCGGCGCACTGAAGAAGACGTCCACGATTAATGGTCGTCTTGCCAGGATACGTTAGCTTTTTGCCAGCGCCAGTGTGCTGTGGCGACTGGCGACTTACCTTTGACGATGGCACGTTTTGAAGGCCTCGTGCGATCAAGTAGAGACACAATTCTTCTTTCCTGGCCACGATTTAGAAAATACATTTGTGTTATATGTTTTATCAAACCTGTTATTCAGCAAAAGATGGTATTCGGGTAGTAGGCCACAACTTACGTGGCGAATTTCCTCATTCATCATCATCATTATATTTGTTATCGGTACATGATTATTTTAATATTTCGTTTGCCTTTCCTCTGTTCTACACTCCAAGAAAAAATGAGTAAATTGGGAACCAATTACAGCTTCTACTCCATGAGATTGCGCTTACTCTGCATTCTAGACCCCTGATTCCGATATGTGCCGCGTAGCACTGCAAATTGTCCCTATAAGCTGGTCTCTCTTTTCGTCCCAGCACCATATGCTCTCTCCACGCGCTCATACTTCAAGCTCTCACCCAACTCGCGGCCACTGGCCATTCTATGACGCTTCAGTGGATCCTGTGACACGTAGGTAACACCCGCGAAGAGGCACAACGGCGAGACGCGCAACATCTACCAGAGCTCTCCCTGCTACCCCTCTACCCCTAACGGCCTCTGCCTGTATCCTGCACATTCGCCTGCACATGTGTCGGTACCCGGATGTTCCGTGCGGACTCTACCTCATATAACCATTTCTTACGTCTCACTGACCCTCTGCATGACTTTACTATTGCCTGTCGTTGCAATAGAGCTGAAGAGTCACTCCTGCATCGTCTTCGAATAAAGGTTGCACGCACACCCTCACTCCTGTATAAAATGCGCCAGACGAATTCCCCCAATTGCACAGCTTGTTGCGTGGAAGCCGACATTGAGCGCTATCTATTATCCTGCAGCTTGTACCTCTTCAACGACTCCTCATCCAACGCCTCTTGCGACAACTTGGTTACTCCAACGTGTCTTTGGTCACTCTGCTCGGCCCAGTCCTACACAACCAGGGGGCGGTTACGACTACCCTCTTGCGCTTTCTTTGTGTCTCCGGCCCCTCGACCAGCCTCTTGGGCCCCCTTTTGTGTGCGTCTGTGTTTTCTTAGGGAATAGCAAGTCGGCCTACACCTGATTAACCTTTCCTCCCTTTCTTTTTTTCAATAAACATACCTCCCCCCTAACCTTTGCATAAACTTTCTTACATTTATTTACCAGAGGGACTGATGGTCGTGGAAATAAATCTAGTCCGCTAAAGGACTAGAATTGCTCCTTGACAGTGGCAGGCACAACGTGACCTGTGAAAATTTTCAATGATCACGTAGAAAACTTGAAATTTCATTCATAGAAAATGAGAAGGCTGCTAAAGAAGAGCGTTTTGGATGCTTTTCGGAAGAGATGACAGTGTGTCAGGCGAGGACTGTTGTTCAATCGTAGGCTGTACCTACGACATATATGTACCACTTTAAAAACGTAGAGCAAGACGCTGTCGCAACCAAAGTGCAACACCTCTTCGACAATCTTTTATTACTATTCCAGCATTGATTCTCTAAGTCATGGAGCAATGCTTTTCTTAATACTACGCATTGGCGCCAACGCATTAATACTACTATAGACACACGGAAGAAGGAAACACAGGAGCTGCCTATCCGACAGTTTCCCATTGCGACGGGCGTGCCAGCCTTCGCAATGCATTCTGGGATGATCCTGTCTACCACGCGACTGCTCACGTGACTCCAAGAGCATGGGAGCCACAGGAGTGGCATCCCATGTATTGCTGCATGGACGAAAGCATGATGAGCGAACGCAATGCATTCTGGACAGGTCCTGACGTACGTCACGCACGACACAGCAACCATCAACACACACGTGACCATAAAGTTGGCCGCGCCCGTGATCGACTGAAAAATTGCTTGTAAGCAAACCGTTTACTGTGCCTGTCCACCATTTCAAGCGTCTTTCGACCTCGGAAATTAATTTCATCCGATAATCTCGCATTAAACGCGCAGTTTTGTACACGAGTGCACGTGCTGTTGACCACTTCCAAAGATGCGATGACGACCCGGCATTATGATACACTGAGCCGATGCGATGTACTTAAACTAAGGAGAAATCGGCTACCATGTCGCGGAAGAAGCACCGCACAGTTTAAGTTGGCATAATACGTTCACCTCTTCACTTTATGCCGATCGGAATACGCAAACGCTTAAACGATAGGAAAGCAAAGTTATATAACCTCAAAATGACGTTTCCTATGACTTGTGACCAGGACAAGATAGCAGTTTTGGGAAAAGCAGCCGCTTGATGGTAGCTACAACAATGGCGAATTTGTGTCACCCCTATGATGGCAGCTACCAAAGTATACGACGCGAGTTGTGGTTGTCTTACTGTTCAGATATCAGCACTGTGGTGAACGCGCGCGTGCAGCTTTGTTTCTGTGTGTTCCGAGGTTTCCCTTTCGATTACAAGACCGTTCACGGTCTGCAGGACGAGTACGCAGGACTAGAAACATCACGCGTGGCATCGGTGACTACGTTTGTGTTTGTTGCTCAAGTGGCAAAGAATACCATTAATCAATCCTGTACAACATTGGAGGAAATCAAATGAATCTGCGGCACCAGATTGCAAACGAACGATTCAAGAACGTGGAACTTCAACTCGAGAACTTCAAGATGAGTCAAACACGCATAGGCCCGAAGCAACCGATTAAGTACGCACTTACGAATGAAACATTATTCCCGTGACGCAGTTCCGTTGAACGAGAGCCGCAGCTGGGCGGGACATAAACACTTTACCGTAACGTTGTTTCCACTATAAGGTGCTCACATCTCACGGAGAGCAGCGCGAGCAACAAACGTTTTTAAATTGTTTTTAGCGCTTTTACGTTATGGAAGATGGAGCAACAAACGTTTTGAAATCGAAACTTTAGAGAAGATCGCGTGGTGGACAGGATGTAATGGCGGTTTTGACTCGAGCGACCGATCTGATATAGTTTTTCTGTATTCTCCTGCCTAGTCTGTTCGAAGCGGCCGCTCCTGTGTCTTCTTCCTCTATGTATAGATACTACGCATTGGCGCCAATGCAAATACAGTGAACCCTCGTTATTATGACCATGGCCGTTCCCGAAAGTTTTGGTCATAATGCGGAATTGTCATATTAACGGGGGGATTTGCAGAGGTTTCACTGCATTGTTCCCCAGGAGCATGGTCGTAAAGCGCGTATGTCAGATTATCGGGGGTCATATTAACGAGGGTTCACTGTACACATTTATACATGCCTTCATATATTCTGCAATGCGCTATCGGGCAGCTTTTATTTGTGCCCGTAAAGGCGGAGTGCATTAAACGCAAAGTAAATTAACGCTACATCTCGCATTTCTTATATTCGAATGGTTTCCCCAAGTGGAAGGTTGGACCGAATACAGCTACTGGGTACGCCGTACCTTGGTCACTTATGTCAGTTTCTCGAAGATCGAAGTGAATCATATGCATTAATACTGTGAGACTATGTACGAGCTTTCAACACGCATCGCATGTCCGACAGGGACGTAGACAAGGTTATACCTAATTTCTCGCTATGCCATTCCCCAATGGCCTGCAATGTCTGTAAAAAGATCACTCTATACCCACACTTGTAAAGGGAGCTTCTGTTCGTTTATACATCTCGTCCTTCACGTTGTTTTGTTCTCTCTATCTCTAAAGTCAGTTTCTTCTCTCCCTCTCTTTTATTCAGCAATTTTACATTTTCAGTTAAAGTAGGAGCCTACTCAGTCAAATGGCCATTTTCTAGTTTCTAACCGTGTCATGTATGCATAAACCTTCCCTACTTCACAGGTAAGCTGCCTCACTTTCATTATAACCTTTCGGGTCACGTGAAACGGGTAGATGCAGTGATACGCAAGCGTTCGTCTTTATTTCCTAGGTTGTGATATTTTTAAAGCATGCCACCATAACGCTGTATGGCGTAATAAGATCGACAACCCTTCGCGTTGTGTCGGTCTTTACTTCATGGGGACAGATCCACCCATCTTGACAAGACTGCCCATTTATCGCAGTCATAACATTTCGTCTATCGACGCACAAAAATATATATATATATTAGCCATAGTTAACTATTTCTTTCGGGAGAGAAACACAGGTCGTCGACATTCTAGGTCTGCATGTTTGTATCTCTAAATATGGCCCATCAGCCTCTTGGGGCCAAGATATCTTCCACGAGCCAGCACGAAAGCAGCGGTGCAAATGAGCAAGTTCAGACCTGGCAATCTCCAAAATGGTTTCCTGGGTGACTTTCCTGTTGGCAGCTCGAGGCGCCGGAGTGAGAAACCTACTAGGGACCAAGTGATAATAGCTTCGACGGAGTTCCCTCATCTGGAAACGGAGGCGAAGACGGTTCATTATACCTCCCGGAGTGGTACTTTCCTCTCGTTCGGAATGCATAAGTGATCTCGACCGCTTGCACAAGTGGTCTTCCCGCTCGGAAAAGCTCTTCCCCCCTCGAAGTGATTCCAGGCGGCGTCGGTTAGAGTGAATTGTATTGAACACCGGTCGAATGTCGCACATTTCCAGCCGCGCTGGCAGGCCACCTTCTCTCTTAACTTTTCTCACTTATACTTCTCTCTCTCTCTTTCTCTTTCGTTCAGTTCAGTTCAGACGGGATACGATAGGATATGTGTATAATACTGGAGTAGACCCTCTCCTTTTTAATGTGACTTTCAAAGCAGCGCGTGAGCTGATTACGATTGATTTTTCATTGAATTGTTTCCTCTTCCTGTCTGCGAAAGTTTCTACATTTCAGTAATTAGTCACGTCTTTCTCGCTTTCTTTTTACGTACTTGAGCAAACTTGGTCTGCAAATGGCACGACTTCTTTTTTTGTTCCTTTATCTTTACGCGGTGAATTTCCACTAGAGATGCCCATTGTGTTTGGCAACAGTTAATTATGCCATGCACGAAGAAAAACTAGCCTAGAGTTTAAACTCTAGGCTAGTTTTACTTCGTGCATGCCACCTTATTGAATATTATATGAACAAAAAGAAATGTATGCATGTGACTTCTAAGAGGAAAGGTTTTCATTTCAATTTCGCTGCTAATTAAGAGTAATGCCTACTCCCAGTTATGTGAAAAGAGTGTCTGGTAACATGTCCAGAAATAAATTAACTTCTCTGAAGTGAAACAACCCAGAAGATTAGAGGAACTCGTCATTATAAGGAGGAGGAGGGGGGGGGGCAAAACACAAGGAAAATAGCTTAAGCTATAGCCGTCGTTAATATGGGACATTCAATAATGGTGGGGAGAAGACCGTTCGTTTTGAGAAGCGCGTCGCAATAGTCCACCTTGATTGCGCTTAACGAGTACAGAGCTCGTTAGCGAGAACTGCCCCGTTATATTGGAAACACTACATCACGCAGTGACTGCTCAGTTTTAGAAGGCGGTTTCGGAACGCAAACATCACTTCGGAGGACATTACCTTGTCTGGCTTAAGGCTGGCAATCGAAGTCTATTCTTCCTTCGCCTTGCGCTCCCTTCAATCGGCGATTGGCAAAGTACTTCAGAATTGTACATAAAGTACCAAGCACCTGACTGAAGTACCTGACTGCACACTTGGCAGATTAAGTACTCGTGTTCAATACAAATTCAGTTTGTGACGTTTGTATCGCTTGACATTTAACCGTTTTGCGTGATAACAGGTGAGCTAGTTGTGTTGCGACTGTGATCTGTAGAAAGCTTTTAGCAAGCATTTTGCCGAAGTGTTATAGCTAAAGAGCCTGGGGGCTTAATCGTTTCACACGTTCAACTTAACGGCACGAGACAGCTGAACGAGTCGTTCAGGCTAACGAAACGAGCAACTTTATCGATGCTTTGCGTGGTCACAATCTGTGCTCCTCGTGAAGCTTCTTCTTTGTGGTTATTTTGCACGTTGCGAGCGCTCACCTGTTGTGATGTCACCGCCCTGAGCGAAGAGCAGGTGGTAGTGGTGGTGGTGGTGGTGATAGGGCTTGCCGTTGTCGGCCTCACGTATGTGGGCAACGTCACGACTCACGCCCTGGGGGAATGTGCGTCCTGGGCCGACTTCTAAGGGAACTGTGCCGACATATGTCTGAAAGCGTCTGAGGAAAACCCAGGAAAAACCCCACACAGCACAGCCGGCACCGGGATTCGAACCCGGGTACCTCCCAGTCTCGACGTGACATGGCCAGCACGCTAACCCACTGAGCCACGGGAGCTGGCGGGAGCCACGGGAGCGAGCGAAGAGCAGGCTGGCAGCAAGGCTGCATCTTCTCTGACCAGTAGGACTGTTTCATTTGTTCCGATAGCTCGCATTCTCGTGCTCTCATACATGCTCATTGCGTTCCAATGTTCGTTCCCAGGCTGGTTCGTCATCTTCTTTTTCTTCCCGTCTCAATACATGGCTCGCTAGTCGTGTGAAAATAATTAACAAACATGTACGTCACTGTAAGGATAATCGTCGAGCTATACGCAAAAAATTGTAAATCATTTTCCCACCCTGACGATGGTGTCGGGTGAGAATGGTCTTAAGTATGATACGAGAACTAGTGTGTGCTGAGTTCTAGTTCACGTGGGAGTCCGAGACCAGAAAGGAAAGACGTAGTGGTATCAGAAGTATCAAAAGAAGGAAGAGGAGGAGGCTGCCAGTTCACCTCAACGTGTACACTTATTTCATTAACTTTATGTAACTTTTTCCTTCAAGCATGGAAGTACAACGCAGAGCCGTACAGTCAGACTTCATAAACAGTGCGAACAGCATTTCTTCCCGGACGGAACAACTTTACAAAATCTATCTGGTCCAGTTGAAAGGCATCCTGACGCCTAAAATAAAATAAATTCGTAGTGCAACAGTTTTCTAGTGAGCTTGAACAGAACGTCAGTGAACTGTTTTAATTCCATGTTAGCACCGGGAAGCAAGAGAATGTTATGAAACTATTCAAGACAATCGACCTCAGAAAATCCACAGAATCCTTTGCTCTTCCTTTCATTGCTACATCAACACTATGTCCGCAATGTACTATTAAAGAGAACAATTCGAACACTACTATATGCATCCATTTCGCCTTTGTTGTTCATCACAACACCCGTAACTATCAAGACGGAGTGAAGTACACGGTCACAAGTCCTCATAAACGGTGCGGAGAGCGTTTCTTGGCGGACGGAAGAACTTTACAGAATCTGTCTCGTCCAGTTGAAAAGCATCCTGACGCCATCACGTCCATGGGGCACAGTTAGCAGCTTGTGTGATCGCACAAGCGAAGAATCACTCCGCCATCTTTCTTGGGGAGCTTCAACGTCAGCGAGTCATTCCGAGTAACGAAACGAAGAAACTTATCGACGCCCTGCCGTGGCACAATCTCTGCTCCTCGTTTAGCTTCTTCGTTGAGGCTATCGTGCTCGTAACGAGCCGTTACGTGTTGTGATGTCACCGCCCTGAACGAACTACAGCTGCCAACGAGGCTGCAATCTTGTCGACCAATGAGGTTATTTAATTTTGTTTGGATAGCTCGCATGGCTTGTCTATGGTTTGTCTATGGCTTGTCGTTGTCACTTCTTCGTCTTCTTCCTCGCCTTCATCTGCATCTTCTCGAGAATATCCCACAGCCCTCATGTAACCACTGGAGTAAAGACGATGAAAGGGGGAGCATGTCATTTTGTACACAGTCGTGGAGCAATACATGTTCGTTTCTGCAGAAATTCCGTTTCTGCAAATCTCCAAATGAAGATGTTTCACATTCTAACGAGTGGGTAGACCCACTCGTTAGTCAAACGATCTAATTTGATCATAACTGGACCGAGAGATTACGCCCTTGTCACTTTAACGAAAAGAGCGCGTCATACACCACGTGCTCGAGCTCCCGAGTGCCTCGCGCCTCGTTAGATCATGAGCCATGTAGGCGATGAAGCCTGTGAGCACGTGAACACATTCGTTAGACAGACGACACCGTCGGTCGTTACGCGAGCAAGAGATTACGCCTTTGTCCCGTTAACGAAAAAAGCGCGTCACGTGAAGCGTGTCACGTGTTCGTGTTAATGAGAGCTCCGCCCCTCGTTGGCTCGCGAACGATGGAAGTGATTAAGCCCCCTGGGTAGTTTACAGCTGACTTGTGAACATAAATTGAAAGAAATTATACAATTTCCATTTACATACGTACAGGGAGTCAGTGCTGCTGGTGCAAATTATTACTTCTCAACCCAGCCATCTGCCTAATGTGCAGCGTTTTCATGCTACTCTTTCAATGAAGAAGGCACGCTCCCAGACAAAAGATACACTAGCCAACAGCTATTAAATATTTCCGAGCACTTCCCACTGCGTTCGGACAGACAGGCATTTTATAACAAAAGTAGAAAAAGAAATGAATAGAATAGGGGTGGGGGTGCAATTCAATTGCGGCCCCCATATCATTTCTGCACGGGCAGTGCTCGCATTTTCGCGCATTTCTCACGCATATTCCCATTTTTCACAACATTCGTTGTATCGATTTCCTCGTACTTAGGTCGTTTGGGATTCCACTTTTTATTACAGCACACAGACCCATACTACGTGAACTCCCCTGGTGATATTCATCGGCTGATCTTTTGTTCACTTTGTACCTCCTTTCCATTCCTTAATTATTACAAAACGGGATGACTGGGGTAGCCAGGCCCACCTTCTCGCGATATTATTATTATTGTATTTTATTTATTTATTTTTCCTGTCGTCGTCCTCTCCGAAGTCGGTTCGATACGGATGTTCTAAGGACAAAGCGATCAACCAAACAATGACAGCACCACACATCACCAAAACCAAGAAAATTTCGGACGCAGCCGTCGGCTGGGAAAGTGATACCAATTTGTTCTGGTATCATGAGGGCTCGATACTTGAGCACTACACTGGTGAAAAGCAACGTAGTTACGAGCGAAATCTAGTGTTAAAGGGACTGAAAAGGGAAACATAACCCCCATATTTTTGCTCACTGTCGTGCACATCATTGCTTGATAAGACACAGAAAGCATTACTTCTCAATTCGGCATATTTTTTACGTATAAATATTTTGAAGATTGCCGGAACATGGACGGTGCTACCAACGAACGGCGAAAAAGAGCAACTTTGGTTTCGGGATTGGGATTGGTCAACCCTTACCACAAGAGAGTTAATTTTCTAGAGAACAAAGTTGACGCACATTATCTTGCAGCTAAACGCCATTTTAAAAATGACGCTCACTTCCATAGTTTCTACGTTAATAAAGCATTCAGCTACTTCGCCGCTACGAGCTACGATTCGCCGCGCCACCTGCAAGGTCGTCTGTGTTATCGCGTTTATTGTTTACGTCGTGGGTGGTTATGTTGGTCGCGCGAAGCAGAAAGTGGAAGTGAATGACATGCTCGTGGCTGATGTGTTACGTACTCGAGAGACCTACATATGCCTGTTGTAGTTTTGGTGTTCGGGGATGCAAAAATCATGTTCCTTCACCTTCGTCGGCGGGCGTTTTTTACCACAAGATTCTACAGTGCGCGAAAAGGAATGTGGTTCGAAACACTCGGCTATTAGGTGCGGCAGTCGTGTCGTGTGTGCTGAGCTCATTTTGCTGCCGATGACTACGAGGATGCCGTAGAAGGCCAATTGCGAAGACGTCCGAAGCAAACTGCCGTTCAGTAACCAGTGACATTGCTTCACCGAGGTGACGAGTTCAACACAACGCCTAGGTATGTACAGGCGTCACACATGAATAAATTATAATATAGCGATGACGTATTCCATTTAACTTATGTTATCCTACGTGTCCCGTACTCAACATTGTCAACATCAACAATAATTTAATTTTAGGGGCCTTCCAGTGTTGAAGTGGCGCAAGACTGCTTCGTGTGTGTGATCCAGGCACTCAAGTTGACATGACAGAAATAGCTGAAAGCAGGTATGCAAAGTCCACAGTTGGAAGTACTAGATTTGTTACGTGTTGCAGACTTTGTGACATTTTTGGAGTCTTTGGACAGGTGCAGAACATTAGCATGACGTCATCAGTAGGAGAAGAAACCGATGAGAACTACTAGCTTGTTTGAAGGGTAGAATAATACTTGCTGTTGAGGTGTAGTTATGACTAAGGAACGCTAATTAATTTTCTAGAGACACATCCTCTTCACTTCAATGGCCAGTGAAACAGCGAAAGTTCATTTTCTTTAAAGCCCCACTACTGGAATTGTTCAATGTGTGTCACAGCTGCAGTGAGTGATGCAAGGTTACCACATCATATTGGTCCTACATTTGCAGAGTTCCCCTATCTCGGACGCAACTGTCATTTCTCTTTATTGCTTTCCCGATGCTACCTTCTCAGAGATTAATGTGGTTCCCCGTGCATTGCATTGATTTTCTACTCATGCTTTCGGTTTCTTGTTCTGTTGAATAAATCTTCAATCGAGAGTTTGCAGCCATCACGCAGTCTACTGTGTTTGCCCCTCATCTATATTGATATGCTATAACGGTATAGCACATCAACATGCCAACAACCAACCAACAACAACCAAACAACCTTGCCTATTCCTACTTTTGGATGGAAACTACACGATGTGGTCACATCCACATATATATAATTTTAGTCGACGGAGATTTGCTGTTTTTGTACAACCTTCATTGTACATTTCTTTTGTCTCACTTAGCACGCCTGAAGAAAAGTTCTCATCTTCATCAAGATGACAGGTTATTGTTGGATCTGCAGCATTATTGTTCCTGTAGTCTTTTCACCAACTAAGGATACAAAATTGCACAAATGGTAAAATATAACTAGCTTGTTAAATTCAAAAGGGAAAGACGAAACTGTTTATGCTTCTCTTTTTTATTTTGTTGCAGGTTTTACAACTCTATCAAGTATGTCAAAACATCAGAGGGCAGGAAGTCCTACTCTGTTTCCTAAATCCCTGGACAATAAAAAAGAAAAATATAGTTTGAGTTGCGACCAAATGTTCCATCTGCTCTTATATTATATTTCAATTAAATGTTACCATGCGTTTGTCGTGTACACTGAAGCCAGTTTCCCTGGACATGCATTCATCGAAAATTCTATTACAGAAAAACTACGGCGATTTCAGCGGCGTTCTTTGATATTTGAGCTTTTGAAGGTTCAAGCTTTTCGCTGAACATAAAGTTTCGATAGGTTTATATTAACTTTTCGGTCCCTTTATGCTCCAACGTATTCACCTGAAACCTCCAGTTCGCTAGAAACACGGAGTTGTCTTTTGTCGCATCTGGTGTACCAACATTTCATCCAGCACATGGCATATGTAAAGCCGTCTCATTTAGGAGTGTTCTATTTTCAGTAACGATATGCATAGACAAGGGCAGAGAGACAGGGGTGTCATGGCTGGAACAGTCTACATCGCTGACATAAGTGGGAGGAAAAGGGGATTAAAAAGAAACAACAGAGGCAAACCCCGACATCTCCTTTCGAAATGAGTTGGGACTGTCGCGGCAAACTCCGACATCCTCAGAAAAAAATGGGAGAAAAAGGTAGGCAGATGGTAGGAGACATTCGCGTTTCTGTAATGATCATGACAGAACGGAAGAAAAATGACACGTCCTACGGTAACTTCTTTCGCAGGGGAACATTTATGACTCGAAAAAAAATGAAGCTACAATGTGTTAAAAAGTGTAGAAGGACATCGCTTTTCACGGTATCAGCTTCCGCTGTCGTTTTTTACGTTGCTCAGCGAGGAGGGTCTACATCGCAATTTATCTGTCGTCTTTTGGTAGGTGCATTATGAAGGGGAGATGCTTGACACGCGTGAAGCAGGTATTATATGCTAAAGTGCGCTTCACCGAAGGCGAGCTGCAAACGTCTGCGAAGGGTTGGGTGAACCAGAATCGCAGCGAGAGACAGCGCCGCGATTTCGCAGTACAATCCCTCATGGGCTGTGTTTGCCGCGCAGGCAGGAGCGTCAGAACGAGATATCTAAGGGTTGGCTTCAACTTTTGACGAGTCATTTATACGTTGGCTTTACTTTGTACATTTGCACCGCGATGATCTATCGAGTCAACCAATGTCAGAAGGTACATTCGTGCAACTTACCAGTCTAGAAATGGGGCAGTGCAGCAGGTGATCCGTCCAGTCTTGCACCAACGTCACCGAACAGAACACTAAAAGACAAGAAAAAATATTCAGCTGATGATTCGTCGCTTTCGACCCGTGTAGTTTCGCATGTGCATGTAGGTAACTCAGAAGGCACATACATGCAAGGAGCTAACTAGCCGCAAGTTATCCCAGCCTGCCGCGTGTGCCTTCAATGGTCCCTACTGTGTGTTTGGCAGGCTGTTTCGTATAGTCTTGTTCCATAGGTGGGGAGTAACGCGTTACAAAGTAGTGCGTTACCGGTAACGCGTTACATTCGAATACTGAAATATGGTAACGCATTACATTTGGGAGAAAAGTAATGAGTAACGTAACGTCATTACATTTTTAACAACTAACGCGTAACGGCGTTATGCGTTACTGCGTGTTCGGGAACTTGAAAGCTTGAGCGAGAACCGTGCCTGCAGAATCCCGGAAAAATCCCCGATTTTTTCTATTCATCTTCAACAATGACAAGAAGGTCACATCGACACCCACGAAGAACGCAAAAGAAGAGTTATTGACCGACCCTGGTTGAGATGTCACCTGTGTTTACCACCTCTATTTTTCACTAACTCTGGTATTTTTTCGGACAGAATGGAGAAAGAGTGGCAGAAAAATAGCCTCTACCCTCTGAACAAGTAACAAAGTACCAAGGGCTGGCTTGGCTGTTTGGATTTGTACTGTATGAGATAAAAGGTCCCCGTCCCTATCAACCTTGATAAGGGGCACTCACTGGTCATTAGGCGTCCGCTCAGCCCAACGATGAAAATTTTGAACATCAACTACTTCTGCGTTGCAATAAATCGTACATGTAAGTTGTGTTCATGCGTGACCCTTGTTTGTGCCCAACATTGCTTTTATTGATTTGCGGAATTCACTTATGTGACTCAACCAAAAATGGTACGTATTGTAAGGACAACTGGTGAAGTAATGCAAAAGTAACGGCATTACTTATCAGAAGTAACGGCGTTAGTACCGCGTTACCTACTACCGCAACAGTAACGAATAACGAAACGCGTTACTTTTCGAAAAAGTAGTGAGTAACGGTAGCGCACTACAAAATATAAGTAACTTCCCCACCTATGTCTTGTTCGTGACGATGCCCACACGCCACCGCCAACAGGCTGATTTCGACATTACCCCCTTTCCCCTTAGTACGTACTTAACCCTACACAAGCTCCCCTACGAAACGTCATCTACCGAGTCCCAGCTCTTCGCCATACTGACCGCGTTGAACCACATAGCGTGATCAGCGCCTGGCGCTTGGACTGTGGTCACGGACAGTAAGGCGGCGCTTGAAGTTCTAGCAAATTACTGTTCCAGAACAATCGACGGCCTAGACACCATGATAGTCGCAACATACAACCGACTTCTGTTCTCGGGACATAGCCTGTGTTTCCAATGGGTACCCAGTCACACCGGCCTTCACAGAAACACCCGCGCAGGCGCCTTAGCACGTCGGGCACATGGGGACGTCACCTATAATAACTGTCTCCTACCACATTCGGTCTCAGCATGTCGGTTACAGACACAGCGACTCAGTCATAGCGGTACTCGGCAGTTTCAAGAGGACGCTGTCCGACTGAACGACCATCTCCGGTCTATCGACCCGTCGATGGATTTCGTTGCCACACACCACTGCTCGCGTCAAGAAGCGTCCATTATACACCGACTGCGACTTAATGCCGCCAGGACACCTCTGCTTCTCTGTAAAATGGGTCTTCTCCAGTCGCCCAAATGCCCCACTTGCGCTGTTGAAGCTGATATGCAACATCTTCTCCTCGACTGTCACAGATTCAACACCCCTCGAGCCACGGTCAGACGACGCCTACTGATGATGATGATGATGATGATTGAAAGAAAAAAATGGGGATTGTAGCCCTCATCACGAGGGCCGGCAACCCCAGATCACCTAAGGAAAGGAATGCCAGACACATCCACCCACACCCACTGGAGATGTCGCGAGCGGCGACGAACGCCACAGTCAGGGTCATGGCCCGTCTAACAGCTTGGTGTCCCTTAAAAACTGTGTAACTGCTCGCAAAGCTGGCAGTTGAGTGCTCGTTGGCCATGGGCCCAGCACCTTCTGCACTCCGAAGGGTCGATTGTCAACCCGGCCTAACGCGGCTACAAGTCTGTCACGACACTCAGAGTATCTTGGGCACATAACTATAATATGTTCGACGTCTTCGATACAGCCACAGACTGGACAATTAGGAGAGTCCGCCTTCCCAAGCCTGTACAGGGGTATTGCACTGTATGGTACATTGAGCCGGAGCCTGTAAAACAATGACGTAAGCTGCCGTGGCATGGATGTTGGGAGGACCAGGGCTAGTTCGGGGTCAACCCGGTGCAGAAGGGAAGATCCAGCCTCGCCACAAAACCATTGATCTTTTGACAGCTTATGGCTCAGAGACTTTAAGGCACTCTTGGCGCCCGCCTTCGTGAAGTAAACACTGCGGAATGTACTATTTCCAGGTGTTTTCCTGGCGTTGTGATCGGCCGCATCATGTCCGGTGATCCCACAGTGGCCAGGTATCCACCGGAAAATCACGTCATGGCCAGCGATCACTGCTTTTTGGTGCGCTACTAGTATGTCATTCAGTACAGGAGCTGAGAGGTGGTGTGTACCCGGTGTCATAAGGGTCTGTAAAGCGGCTTTAGAATCACAGAAAATCACCCATTTTCCCTGGGAAGGCGCGCACGAGATATGCTCTATGGCTAGAAGAAGAGCGTGTAGCTCTGCTGCTGTCGATGAAGTACGAATTATCTCTCTTATTAATTGCTTCAACAAGGTGGTGCCAATGATGCCGCGTTGACAGTCGGATGAAGTGACGAAGTGATTCCTGAACTGTTAGAGCTGGTATCGGAGGTTCCTTCGCTTCTGCAACTGTCATGTTGGCGTACTCCCTGCCACTTCTACAAGGCCTGTGTCCCACCTTAGAATCTATCCTCGCGAGTGTGGTTGCCAAGAGCCTAAAAGTGTGCTTGGGGGTTCATCGGTCAGCTTCTAACGACGCCTACTCGAGCTGCGGTGCACAGACCTTTCTTTGGCCACTCTGCTCGGCCCAGTACGACATCACACACAGCGGTCTGTGACCAAAGCAGTTTTGACTTTCTTGAGCGATTCAGGTCTTATGAACAGCCTGTGAACTCCAGTCGTGCAATCTCATTCTTCAATGCCCCACTCTCACCCTCAACGCATTAACCTCATGCTTTTCTTTTAAAGTCATCTTCTGTAATCCATCTCATCATTCATTCACCATTTGTTAGTTTAGCCTTTATTTCCTTTTTCCTTTTCTTTTTTATTTATCTTATTCTGCATTCATTTATTTTCTTTCTTTTCGGAATAGCAAGCCGACGTCCCGTTTGGCTGACATTTCCCCCGTTTTTTTTCCTTTCGTCTAACAAATATATCCCCTCCCCTAGTCAGGTACATTACGTTGTTCTAGTGTCTCTTTTCTTCTTTATTTCTTTCCTTTTCCTTTTTTTTCTTTTCCGTGTTTCTTTTTTTTTCGTTTTTTTGGAATAGCAAGTCGCCTCTTTGCCTTGCTAACTGCTCCTTTCTTGTTTTTTTTCTTAATAAACATATACCCCCCCCCTCCCCATGATTTCGTAATTTCCTAAGTACCATAATTTCATAGGTGGTTGTATCGATGACTTTATAATGTTGGGCTGCAGGTTCGCTTCCACAACACTCATCTCACATGCGAGAATTTGCATGATAGGCATAAATAACACAGCAGAACCTTCTTTTAAAAATCTACTTCCGATGTAACCGATACAAAGCGACAGCAACAAAGAACGGGCAGGTTGCAGGTGACATACGAAATGGTTTTCTTTTGTTTTCTCGAGACAAAAGTACACCGGCCTATGTTTTCTTTCCATATGTCATGTGCTCTGAACAAATGTATATCAACGAAGAAGGAGGAGAAGCATTTTGTAGCTCTCATGCTACAGTGCCACAGAATGCGTATTGCAGCGTGACCAAGCATGCGCGCGGACCTTACAAGAAAATCGCGCATTCGAAATCGGAAGCCTTTTTCTCGTCGTTAAATGAACCGAAGCTGCTGTCGCCGCTATAAAATGAGTACGATATTTTTATTTACACGGTTTCAGCTTACTCCCGCGAAGTGCCGTTAAATTTCATTCTTCTTTCCAGCTTGCGAAAGAGTGCTTTATGCTCCTGAGCTGTGGTATTCTCTTATCTTCGCGAACGCTTCTACTATCAGTTCCTCTCAAGATAGACAAGGGAATAAAAGATGAACCGGAGCGGACTCTTACACTTATACTGAACACGCGGAGAAGATACGGAACTCTTTCTTTTGAGACACGCCTCTGCATCGGCAATATTATGCGCATTTATGTATGAGGCTTATCGCAAAAAGGTATAGACCGTTCGCTGTGGACACGATTTCAAAAGCGAGAATATAAGGGCTTTATTGAAGAAACGAAGAGCTCGCAGCATACACCAGCGTGTTGCTGTTACTGGCGTCCAAACGACTGCTCAGGCGCACGGTGTCTTCGCCGGAGTTTCTTTCCTTTTTCTTTCTTTCTTTCTTTTTTTTTTTTTATAGCATCGTCTTGCTTCCTCGACTGAGCTCACAGCGTTTTGTCTCCTTTTGAAAACAGGAGTTGCTTGTTTCGACCCATCTTCAACACTTGAGTTTCTTATTTTATCTGATGAGGAAGACTGGTATTGATTCTCCCGGGGGAAAAAAAGGTAGAAGAAATAAACAAAGATGTGGGATGGATTCTAGGCGTTGGTAAGACTTTTTTCGTTCTGCGTCCTTTAATGGCGATTAAGAGGAAGGTAGTACTTTTTTTCCATCAGACGAAACAGGGTCTGGAATGTGACCGGACGTGAGCTTTCGGGAAATGAGGTTTGGAAGCAGTTCGCAGGCCTTTAGCTAGGTTTTGCGCAATATAATGCATTAAAGTGGAATCAGTTCAAATTGAAAAACTGTTGTGCAAGCACCGTTCTTTCCTTTTTCGCAGCGAAGCCGAGAGAGAAAAGCAAATTCTAGGAAGGGACGGTACGGACTTGAAAATAACGTACTCAGATGAAAGGCGGAAACGGAAGACGAAAGTATTCTTACGCGACAAAACTTTTCCTCGTAAACTGTCTATTCCGGTATGACTCTCGTTGCTGTTGAGCAGATGGAATGCGTCGATAAATCCCTTTTACACATACTCATCGGTAACTTTAGCTCACTCGCAAACGAAACATTCCTTCCGTACCTCAAGCAGGAGCCGGTACTTTAGTGTGCGCACCGCGGAATGCACGGCTATCTAACAATATTTCCCCAGAGTTTTGGGGAAGTGAGGATTATCCCGCTGTGCCGTCAGTGTAGTCTGTGCGACCCGTAGATTATCCCCCTTTTGCAATGAAGGTTGTATCACTATCAAGGGATTATAAACAGTCTCAAATTTTTATATCCATCGACATTGCGCACCTAGATGCGAACGCACCTGTGCAGAACGCCAAACGCACATGGAGCTTAGCCCGTGTCAATAATCCTCAGAGCCAACCCGTGACAGGAACTACCGAACGTTTAGCCCACGACGGAATCTCTAATACTTATCACGTTCTGTTTCTGGCATGTTATCCACAGAAACCAACGGGCTCCAGCCAGTAATTAAGTTAGGCGAAAGCTCCCGAGAAAATATTTATCTGGCCCGAAACACGCGTTCTATCGCGTAATTCCATTGCCGCAGTTACAAAAATACCCGGGTTTAGGTTCATAAGCCGCTTTTGAGTCGTCTTTCGGTTCCTTTCTTTCTTTTTCGTTTTGGTAGGCTTAGAGGAGCTGCTGTTCCTTTACATGAATCTTGATCGGGCGAGGATGGTATGTCCATGGAGTGTCATACCTGCTGGGGAGCTTTTCAACCGGTAGCATCGTTACACAACCATGCCCATAAGTCGGCCGTTGGTACGCTGACACGTGGCAGCAGTGGCGGCGTCTACGGGCCGTTACGTCACTTCTCCCCATCAGACGTGAAGCGGCGCTTTCGGTTGTGGTCGGCGTCCATAGAACGAAGAGGAGTATGAGAACGTCACGCGGATAAGGGACCAGTGTTGCCAAATTTGGGGGAAAGCTGGGAAGGGTAACGGTAATGGCAATGGAAACAGAAACGGTATATTACCGAAATTGGAGATGCTAACAATAACGGAAACGCATACCACGGTCCTCCATTACCGGCAACGAATTTATCGTCCGGTATTGAATTCGGGTAATGACTGTTCCTGTTGTGCGATGACATTTGAGTGACTTTGCATTTTTTTTTTATGACTCCATTTCCTGTAATGCTCTAAATACTACACGAAAGAATGGAAGGAAAGCGTGATATTGGATCTCGAGGGTGCATCCGTTGCTTACCTCTTCCCAGTCCTCATAACTCCATGACATCAACACATGACTATACTCCACTATATCACGAGGATGACAGCCTACTATTTAGATAGATACTTATTCTGTATTTTGTTCTTTTTTTTTTTAATTTCACCGTGGCCATGACAGTATTATTTACTACTGAGAGCGTCTGCTTATGAATGACAGGCTTATCGCAAAAATGTATAGACCGTTCGCTGTGGACACGATTTCACAAGCGAGAATATAAGGGTTTTATTGAAGAAACGAAGAGCACGCAGCATACACCAGCGTGTTGCTGTTACTGGCGTCCAAGCGACTGCTCAGGCGCACGGTGTCTTCGCGGAGTTTCTTTCCTGTTTCATTTTTTTTTTTTTTTTTCTGAAAACATCGTCTGGCTTCCTCGACTGAGCTCGCAGCGTTTTGTCTCCTTTTGAAAACAGGAGTTGCTTGTTTCGACCCATCTTCAACACTTGAGTTTCTTATTTTATCTGGTGAGGAAGACTGGTATTGATTCCCCCGGGGGAAAAAAGGTAGAAGAAGAAATAAACAAAAATGTGGGATGGATTCTAGGCGTTGGTAAGACTTTTTTCGTTCTGCATCCTTTAATGGCGATTAAGAGGAAGGTAGTACTTTTTTTCCATCAGACGAAATCTGGTCTGGAATGTGACCGGACGTGTGCTTTCGGGAAACGAGGTTTGGAAGCAGTTCGCAGGCCTTTAGCTACGTTTTGCGCAATATAATGCATTAAAGTGGAATCAGTTCAAATTGAAAAACTGTTGTGTAAGCACCGCTCTTTCCTTTTTCGCAGCGAAGCCGAGAGAGAAAAGCACTAGGAAGGGACGGTACGGACTTCAAAATAACGTACTCTAGATGAAAGACGGAAACGGAAGACGAAAGTATTCTTACGCGACAAAACTTTTCCTCGTAAACTGGCTATTCCGGTATGACTCTCGTCGATACAACGAAGAGGATGAGAACGACACGCGGATAAGGGACCAGGGTTGCCAAATTTGGGGAAATGCAGGGAAGGGTAACGGTAATGGTAAAGGAAACAGAAACGGTATATTACCGAAATTGGAGGTGGTAACAATAACGGAAACGGAAACGCATACCACGGTCCTCCATTACCGGAAACGAGTTTATCGTCCGGTGTTGAATACGGGTAATGACTATTCCTGTTGTGCGATGACATTTGAGTGACTTTTCTTTTTTTTTTTTTTTTTTGATGACTCCATTCCCTGCAATGCTCTAAATACTACACGAAAGCATGGAAGGAAAGCGTCATATTGGATCTCGAGGGTGCATCCGTCGCTTACCTCTTGCTTCTTAACATTCTCTTCCCAGTCCTCATAACTCCATGACATCAACACATGACTATACTCCACCATAGCACGAGAATGACAGCCTACTATTTAGATACTTATTCTGTATTTTGTTCTTTTTTTTTTAATTTCACCGTGGCTATGACAGTATTATTTACTACTGAGAGCGTGTGCTTATGAATGCGACATTGAATGAAGATTAACGCCCATCTTGAGTTTCAGGACTCCGAGTGACTGAAGACATGTTCCTACATTTTTCTTTTAAACCTTGCAAAATGTGCGCATCCAAACGACGTAAAATTACTTGTGTAGTGTGTACGGGTGACACCGAAGGCACTTGGGCAAAACAGGGTGCTGAGTGACAGAGCCCTCGGAAGGGCTGTCCTCTCGCCAGCTCTGTAACAACCGTTCCATTACCAGAAACAGTAACGGAAACGAAATTGAAGGGCCGGTATCAGAAACAGATAACCGAAACGAAAATATAGCAGTAACGAAAATAGAAACTGTAACCAAAATACGTCCGTTATCCTTCCCTGGGGAAAAGTCGCTAAATTTAGCGGATTTCTGGGTCCGCCCAGCGAAAAAATTTGGTATTTGGGATTAGCGGACTTTTTGGTGACTTTCTGGTATGTTTAGCGACTTTTTTAGCGAGACCGATATTCCTTCATGAAGCCAGGAAGAATCGTGATTTTTCTGTCGCATTTCGGTGGACGACAAGCTATCAAGAACAATAATTTGAAATCACGCCACCTTTCGTGGGCCCTGCCTGCTCAGCATGCTGCTCACGGTCAATCACATGTGTCACGGACAGCTCCAGCTTCTAGCGTACTCCGTGCAGAGCGAAGTTTTGTTTCTGCATTCGTGGCGATGTAGTTTCTTTGAGCTGTTTCTAGTTGGCCCCTTTTTTGACGCGCCGCGTGCGCATATGTGTTCGTTTTCGCTTGCACTGAGGGTTTCATCCCTTTTTAGAAAGGGCTACAGATGCATGCATTTTCCAATGCCTTCTAAGTACGACCAGAAGTAAAGAGCTGGGAGATGCTTCCAACATTCAAGGGATTGTTGATTCTATAGTTAAAAACAGCGACACAAGGACCCAGTGCATGCGTCTATTGTGCCAGGCTGTTAGACATAAAGCAACATAGGAAGTCGGAAAAGCAGGAAAACGTCGGAACCTTTTGCAAGCAATAAACAAACCACCACTACGTTCGCTGCCTCCGATGACAAAACCAGAGAAAGTTCAGCAGATGATATTCAAAGTCCCGAATCTCATTTACTTACTCTCATTCTTATCTACTCAAACTAGTTTTGTCATGTCCTGCCTTGGCCGTCTAGCACACTCATTCGCTGAAACATCCGGTACGTCAATCACCACATTGTTCCATAACGTGCGACGAACAAAAAGAGCACAGTAGCGGCAGCGACTTTTTTAGCGACTTTCAATTTCGACTTTAGCGACTTTTAGCGACTTTTCGGGATACCAATAGCGACTTCTTGTGTATGAGATTTGGTAACACTGTAAGAGACCGCTACTTCTTGCGATAGCGATCAGACAGTGCGGCAACATCAGGATAGCATGGCCTGGAGCAATGTGAGCCGGACTTGATGCCATGAAGGCTGAAACGGCTTGGGCTCCTGGGCAGTGTAGGCGACAGTACCGCGACCGGCACGTGAGCGTCAGTGTTGGGGAATGACTGCCACGCAAAAGAAGCCGAGAAGGGCCATCGCGAAACAGGCGGGGGCAGGAACGCAGCTCACTGTGGTCAGTGTCACCGGTGGAACAGCCTTCCCGGCGCAATGTAGCGCGAACATGTACGTTTATAAAGCGAAATTATCCGATATTTCTACGCCTGCGGTTGGCTCGTATATGTCCGGCGATACAGCGGCATGTTGCGTAGAGCACAGATTCGTCTTCCGAGGAAAACCCAGGGAAACGCTGGAAAGTAACTGCTCCGAGGCCGGAACACAACACAAGCCTCAAGGAACCCAAGAACATGAAAGACTGTAATATGGCAGTCTTTGCAAGTTTTTGGTAAGCCGTGCGAGTGGAGCGTAGCGCTAACATTCTAGCATTGTTGTCCCGCATCCATGAAGGACAAAAACAGCCAGTGTAGCGTAGCGGTTAGCGCACTTGACCGGCAATTCAGAGATGCGTGCTTCGACTCCCGCCTATGTCTGGCTTTTTCAAAGACTGCCACAATTCATAATTGAACAACCGAAGAGTGCATGTAGGAGAGCACCAGACACACGAGCATGCGCGCCCTTCCGTTGTTCAATTATGTGACAGCAACTCGCCTATTTTCCCATTGTTGCTGCTATATTTCAACGTTCAGTCACCTGTCGTCGCTTCACATTCATCGTAGTTCAGGGGGTAGGGTCCTGTGGCTACTACGGGGAAACATCCCATGTCATCATCACTTCTTCATTTGTTGTTGTTGTTCAACCTTTCCGGGAAACGCTTGCACAACACAACCTGTACAGTGTTTGGCATGCGCAGTCTCGGCGGCGCGATGGGGCATCCTGACCGCTGGGGGGGGGGGGGGGGGTCGTTTATCCAAAGAAATAAAAAAGAGAGAGAGGGGGGGGGAGGCGGTCTGCCTGCCGAGACGGGCGGCAAGTTACCACAGAGAGACAGAAAAAAAAAAAGACAAGAAAGAAAGGGGAACACGAAAAAACGGGACACAGCAACTAGACACACGACACATAGCGATGATACGTTCAGTGCAAAGTTCGGTGGCTGCGCCATCTGGTGGTCACCTTCGCCTCACACCATACAGTTCACCATAATCACTTTCAGTTGGTCCCTGGTTCGTTGTTCACAGTTGTCACAAGTTGTTGGTAACTCGGTTCACAGCGTTGTGTATTTCTTCTTTGCTGTAAGAGAATACCTAGGAGGTTACTCTCCTCCATGAAATCTAGGACTATGCTTTGTGTTGCCCGCCGCGTTGACATTGGTCCAGTAGGGTAAATGAGAGACTCCAGAAGGCGGTCTGGGTGACCTAGGTTCCTCATTCTTTCCATTAGGCGTTTCCTCTGCTGTTTGTATGTTCGGCAGTGAAGCAAGATATGTTCTATTTCTTCGACATCACACACACATCTTTACTTCGTCCTGTGATGCAGAGGACGTCCTTAGTCTTGGCGCTTCGAGTTTGCAATCTCATTAGAAGCGAAGTTTCTTCCCTTGTGAAACCCCTTGTGATGCAGTTGGGGGGGGGGGGGAGCTGTTTGCATCGCTGTCCTGCCATCGGGGTGAAAACGCCATACATGTTCATTCATAGCAGTCTGTGCTTGAGGATTACTTGGAATAGCGGGGAGTGTAGGAGAAAATCTTGCAGCCTCCTTGACTAGTGTGTAGGCTCTTTCATTTCCAGGTAGGCCCTTCTGCGATGGCACCCATTGCAAGGCGATTTATATTGCCCCTGATCTCTAGTTCTTTTCTGATTTCGAGAATTTGCAATGCAACAGGGTGGTCTTCGTAGTTGTTGGATATTGTTTGAATAGCGGCATTTGAGTCTGATAGAATTACCACGGGGCTAGGTTGTCGATTCATTTCTTTTGTTTTCATTAGTGCAGCCAGGATGCGCTCATTTCAGCATCTCCAGTCGACGTCGTCCCATGGATGGCTTCTGCCCAATCTACGTTCAGAGCTGGAATGCAGAATGCTACTGCGCTGGTTCCAGCATTTCTCTCAATTGATGCGTCCGTGAATATTTGTAGTGAAGCATAGTGATGTTCGTGTATTGTTGCGAATCGCTGACTTGGTAGCGTTGCCGAATCCCAACACCCTGGCAAAACGAGGCGGGGGCCGAAGAAGCAGAGAAACAGCGTATATTTACAGAGGTTACATTGGGAAAATAGAACACAGTGGACCCATCGGTGGCCGCTTAAGTAGCCAGCCGCTGTGAGAACGAGGTCGATCGCCGAGACAGTTCTGCGAAGCGGACCTTGGCCGCCTTTTCATCCCCACTTGAAAGGGTAGCTTGAGCGTCAGGGGATGACTTCCCGAGTCCGGCAGGATGACCAAAATGGCTAGCAGCATGCGTCGTAACAGTATGTAGTTTTCAGTTAGGTTCCGAGCAACTATGACTGGCGTATTTCCTTTTTTCTTCATGCATGGAATTGTCGTCTTACAATCTGGTTAGCGTACAGTCCATGGAGCTGGGCTTTTTGGCGATGTTGCTGTGTGGATTCCGATCAACCTGCGAGTTGTCAGCGGCGTTGTTGACCGCTTGGCCACGGAAAAATGCGAACATACGGAAAGTGGTGACGATGCACGTTAACGTCGAATCGAGTCAAGGAGCGTAACAGGATCAAGACGCATAACAGAAGTGGCAGGTATGCGCCAGTTTCGATTCGACATTCGGATCTTTAGTTCTGTTTCAAACACACCGTGAGCGTATTCGACACAATCAATGAGGAAAGCTGACGTACAATAACAACTTGATGGCAGGTTACAAGCGCGAAGGGCTACGAGCTTTCGCACGATGAGACATTCAAGTTACAAAGCGTGTTACATTCATCCTTTTCTGCAAATCATAAGATGCATTGCATTCCCTTTACATTCACCACTTACACAATAACACGGCAATGAATAAGAAAGTCGGATCATATTGTATTTACTCGCACAATGAACGCACCTTCTGCTCGGGAAAGTAGTGCCATAGAAGGGGGGGGGGGCGATTGGATGCCAGTGCTTCAGGTACACTCAACTACCGTTATATACCGAAGGATTTGTGTTCAAAGGAGGTACCGGCATCTGGGCTCCCAATTTGGGGCGCTTTAATTATGCCAAATACGGTGACTTAATAACTCTCAGTCTTGTAATGAGACGTCCAGAAATTTGTGATTTGCCAAGCCAACGCTGCTTGAGCAAGTCTGCAGCACTCTCTGTCCTATACAGCACGTAACAGCAGACGTTATCCAGTAATGAATACGATATGAGACCAACATTCTAACAGGAACTGTGGATATTTTAATGGATGACTGCGATATGTAGTTGTCCATGCCTAGCATTTTGTCGACGCACAACACCAGCAAATGTTTTAGTGGAAGCACCACAACGAAACGCATACCCTCAACCGTGCCGCACGTTCACGACCACCATAGCTCTCCGGATGCAATGTGTTAGCCTTTAAGGCTTGCTTTACCACGGCGGAACCCTATATGAGGAGAAACACCCTTTACAGGAGTACCTTCTCCTAACTTGAAGATGTCCCCCGTCATCGCAGGCCGTCAATGCAGGTCAGCTAAACACCGTTGAAGCTATATTCTTCAAACAATTTTTATATGATTGTTTTCGATTTTTAATGGGATGTCTGCTTACGTCAGCTAAATCACCCTAGATTGGTATCGAACTGCATGCATGTAGATTGCGAAGAGCACGTTCACATGTTCCCGCTGTTACGTCATTTTCGTTTTTCCACTACGTGAATGCCTACAACATTTGTTGATTGACGGACGATAATCGATAATCGGAACTTTCCTATATTCATGAAGCAATCGAAATAAAACCCAAAGTACTTTAAACATCGTGAAGGCACATATAGCTTCTCCTACAACATATAAAAAGTTGGAGTTACATGGAGAATATGCATTCCTGACACAGCAGTTTCAGTCGTATGACGTCAGATGGTGTAAAACTTTGCCCTCAGGAATGGAAGCATAACGATGTTAACCTGTGCCCCAAATCTCCACGGTTCCTAATACTTTGTCTCTATGGAAAGACCAAACCATACATCGAGATCACAATAATGCCGCTGCTGAACGTGGGCCGGACATTTTATTCGTAAGAGCACCCACTGTCATGCATTCCCCTTTTATGACGCTCCATCAAAAGCGTTCGCAAAAATACTTAGTCAAAGCGCTCGGGTTATCGCTGAACGTGCGCACGAACGGATTTCCATAAAATTTTACGCGCCAACTGCCTATTCAGCTTAGTTTTTTTTTAAATTCTCCTTTGCTCGTCCTTTTTTATTACGTTAAACAATGGCGTAAAGTGTGGAACACGAGGCGAAACGATGAAGGGCAAACAGGTCATTCACTTTGTCAACAGACAAGACAAAAGGATGTGGAGTCAAGTATAATGCTGCGGGACCTCATGGGCTTTTGTAGAGCCAATAAAGTAAAAAGAAGCTCCCGTTAGCCACTGAAGAAGCGCTTTTGCATAGGTTGACTAAAAACGAAAACGACGGTTGCAGCACATGAGTCCCAAGATGTCTATGTCCACGTACAAAGTATAATCTGCAGAAAACAGACGTTGTGAATGTCGTTGGTGATAGGCACTCACAGAACACTTCGTTAGATAGAGGATATTGAGCGCGTTTGTGTAATTTGGAGCGCATCGCAGTTCCATTGCGGTGACTGGAAACGTGCTAAGCCTGAAAATTTTAGCCCCGTTTAATGGCGCTTCTAAAGGACTACGTCGTCCAAAGAGTCGATATGTCTATAAATGCCCATGACGTCCGCATCTGTAACGTTGGCAAATAAAGATCTTCAGCATAATGCCCGTGCCACACGGGCACAAAAAATGCCATCGAGTGCTTAATCTGTTATGTTTTAGTGTCATTCATGTGTCACAGAGACTGTTACGGCATTTGCATTAATGTCATTGTCTACTTATTGAGCTCAGCACAACTCATTCCTTATGAAATGCCTACTCTCACTCCCATTGTCTGGACAGAGTAACAATATGAGTTTGCATAAAACCACTTTCTCCCGTACGGTACACCGTGGTTTCAAAAATTTGAGCTTACATACGAATCTACTGATGAAACAAACGTCGGGATGTTAGAACTTTTCACCAGCAAAAGCAAAATTGCTGAAGGTACCGCCGTACTGCTTTTTTTTATTCGGCGCCAGTCTGGCAAATACAGTCATTGACCACGTTATTCAAGCATATCAGAACAGCTCCACATGAAAACCAACACAATTACATACATTTTCGAACTCCTTAAGTAGGTTTAATTTTTTTAATTTAACATTTTACATGGTGAGTGGGCCACATCAAGATACAACGTTTAATGTCACTAGGAAGACATGTGGCAGGAGCTTCGTAAATAATGTCATTCGAGATCCGAAAGGCCATAAGAAAAGATCCATAGTGTCATTTCTCGTGTTCATGTTGTACAACGTAAGGACGTACTGAAGGAAGCTGGCATGGATATGCCTGTTTACAGCACAGAAGCACTCGCGCACATACGTAGACTGAAGGATATGCAAAGCTAGCAGTTTTTCTTTGTGATCACTTGCTCAGAAAACTGAATCATTAGGGTTTCCTACGGACCAGAAGAGTGCTTCTTCGTCTATAACCGCATCGTATCATGCCAATGCAGGTGCAGTGACTTTGGGTACATCACACAAGTTGGAAATCCCAACACAGTGTCCCCTATGGTGAAAATGAGTCCTCACTCGAAGTATCGTGCTAGAGTACATGCTCTGTTGTGATATTTAATATCCGAAGCGTAAAAGCTCCGTTAGGCTCTGTTTTATAACGTAAGTGATTCATGTAAGTGCTGAGTGTGGTGTACCTTTTGTGGTCGCCTATCCAGGATTCCAACTTATCCTGGAGTAAGCAGGTTGATTTCCTGATGCAAGTGCGAAACGTTTGATCTCAGTCATCCGTAGTTTTGCGGGTGCCCAAATTGAAAGGGGGTCGATGAGAAAGCTCTCAATGACACCCACGCCCACCACACATCACTAATCCTTGGAACACTTTTGTGTACACTACACCGCTGTTACATGGACTTTCACAAAAGCAAGAGCAGCCACTTCGGTGTCCTCTTGGACGGAGCTTAAAGACGGATGGTAAGAGCCGAAGCTCGCGAAATACGAATAGAACTTCCACATGTGAGGGGACTATTCGACATTACGCGCGCGTCGCAGCTTATCGTCGGCGCCAGAGTCATCGCGAAAGTGGGCTGCAGGACGTAATGTAATGTCTACTGATGCATCGCGGGAAGGTTCTTCCGCTCACAGTAAAAAGAACAGTCCCTACCACTCCTTCGTTAAACAGCTGACATCGAACATGGTGCATAGCGGATACGCAGTTTCCATGGATCTATCCACTACTCCGGAATGCTCATCGGCTGCTTTGGTAATCCCACCAGAGCCAGTAAAACATGAACGCCAACTTCGCTCCTTGACCATAGACTATTCATCTTGTCCAAAGTACCTGGCCCATGCAGCTCATCTGCGCGTGGGCTGTCACATCGCGTATCATCAATGTAGACAGAGGTCTGTACCATCCTGTTGTTCCTGAAGAAGATCCTATCGCGCGTTAACCCATTTACCTGAGTAGTGGGAACGGACGCGATCGGCTGCTCTGCAATGCATACGCGATCATGGATGTTCGTGGGTCGCTAACCCCAACCGTGTAGACAACATCCATCAAGTTAAGCAACTGAGCGACGAATGCCATCGTACGTCACTACAGTGGGTATATGCTCTCTGTGGTTTAAGCGCGAATGAAGAGGCCGACACTGTGCCCTATGGAAAACGGGAAACGAATACCTCGGACCCATTTGACTAAAATCGGCATCAAGCCATTCAACCTTGGTGCAGGGATTCGTCAAAAGCCTGTGTAACACCGTCAGGGTCTGCAATGATGCATCGAGTTCCTGACGTCCATTTAGGCACACGTCGTGAATTTTGCGTTGTTTTCTTTCTTCTGAGCCAATGTTCTTGCAGAGAATACGCGTGCTTGTGCATCCTATCATATCACCGAATACTGTGACCGGTACACGTGTGAACACCGGGTGTTTCGACGCCAACTTGCGCTCCTTGACCATTGACCATTCAGCTTGTCCAAGGTACTTGGCCCATGGAGCTCCTCTGCGCATCAGTGCCTGACTCTTCGCTCCCTTTTTGCTTTCATGCGAGCCACTGGACTCCTCGAAGAGCTCTAAACAGAACTCCGACCTGTCGTGGCCTTCGCGTTCACCATAATTCATCCTCCCATATTAACCTCTGTGAAGTGGGGTAGGGTCCTGTGGCTACCATGGGGAAGCATCCCATGTAATCATACTTATTCATTTATTGTTCTTGCTGTTGTTGTGCATCCTATTCCAGTTCTTCCACTACTAACGTTCACACACGTTCTGTGTAAAGTTTCCTCCATTCAGTCATTAACATTTCTTTTCCCCCAAGTTGAAAGTGAAACAGGGTATTGAAAGGATGGAAAGATTTGGTATTCATTCAGAGTCAGGAAGCTTTGCTAATTTCCTCATTACTGCAGACATGTACAAGATACTCGAAAATGTATTTAAGATAAGATAATAAATATTGAGGTTAGAATGTAATTAAGATAGAGCATAAATACATGAAAATTAAAGTAATTAAGATAGAGTACGAAATACTTCAAAAGTATTTGAAATACAATTAAGATACTATTTCTCCTTGAACGCAAAAAGTCACCAGTCACTGGTCAATGCGGCATGTCGCCGCTATGTGACATGAATCACCTAAACCCCGCGTACTACGCAAGCCGTCCCTGTGTGATAGGAGTCATCTAAACACAAAGTCTCAAAAAGATGACAAAGGGACACCACATAACTCCACTAAGTATATATGACCCAGAACAAAGCAAACTTCTAGCGGGTCCCTGCTCGGCGAGGTGAGAATTCGGCGTTACCGCGTCAGGGCACACATAATAGAACCCTCACTCGCAAAGGATTAGTACACACGGGCTAAGATCTATAAATGGAGACTTCCAAGAAAGGGCAATGTCCGGGTCAAGTCCGAAGAATTCAGGAAATTTCCACTGACAAAGCAAGATAATGGGAAGACGACACACAGAAAGTTTGAGAGGGAGATCCAAAATATGTAATTAGACTATTGAGTAGAAAATACCATAAAATATATTTTAAATAGAGTACAAATACACCAAAAAAAATATAGAGTACCAAAATACCGCAAATTGTATTTAAAATCCAGTATTTTAAATACAATACTCCAAATACGTACAAGTCTGCTCATTAGTCAGTTCCAGGACGGGTGAATTTTGAAGAGCGTTCCACGGGACACCGTGCTATCTACGGTTTTCCCCGGGTTTCGCAGACGGGTGTCGGCATAGTTTTTCATGAAGTGTGCTCGAGGCACGCACTTGTTCTGTATATGTCAAATAGCCACGGCGCTATGGCAGTTCTCACAGTTGAATCGAGAAAGAAAGAGATAGGCCAATCCATCTAAACGCTAAGTCGACCTGTAATAATAATTCACATGTAAGCGTCCGTGCTCTTAGTGACATTGACAGAAAAAGTAGCGCCAGTAATGTTACTTTCATATGCTCCATGATAATCATAGAGTAAACACCGTGTGCACTGTTTCATTATTATTTCGTCATAAGAAACGAACGCGCGGTAAGATTGTTTTTTTACTTTCGTGGCGCGGTAAGATGAAGTCCGCGGCCAATAACCTTTCGTCTCGAAGAGCCACACGGGAAGGGACCGGCTAAAAGCTACTATTACCTCCAATAGTATTCACTTTCTGGCAGAATACCGGATAAGATTTTCTCTTCTCCAACGCTCTCGAGCATTTTGGCTCGTATTTCGTGCGGGAAAGCATCATCTCCACATTAACATCGGCACAGTTGATCTAGTTGGGATGCGATTTGTTTATATATCCCACCGGCATCACCCGGTCCATCTGACAACGTCGATACCGAACAACGATGCTATATCCAGGAGCATCCATTATAAGGCCGTCCCTTCGAGGCAGGCGAGGAAAGGTTTATAACCGAAGCCTCTTTATTTATCGCGTAGAGGCTGGAAATAAATGGCCTTTTCCTGTCCTTCGTCACGTTCGCCGTATTGGCATTTATCCCGATCAAAACGTTAAGTGCACGGTAGGTACACACAGACGCCACGCCACTCACCAGACGCACGAAGCCGCTTAGCCGCGCCTCTCGTTGACACCTTTGGGGAATGCGCCTCTAATCTGATATCGCTCCTTCTGCTCGTCTTCGTGATTTCTATCTGAGCGAGAAATGACATTTACGTTCGCCTTTCGTCCTATCTTGATAGTACGGCAGCTGTCACGGTGCTTTCCCTCGGTCACCAAACGTCTTTGTTTATACTTTGTTGCGTGAGGGGCTCCGAATGGGGAGGGTGCGGTAATGACTTTGCTACACGTGAACGAACGTGATTTATATAGCAAGCGGGAGACAGGTAGCAATAACGCCTTGTAATCGGGTCGCATGTTAATGGCGCTGTACCGATGCCCGTGTAGACTAGATCGTTTCAGTAAACACTGAACGGTTGTTTGCCGAGTGTCCTAGCGTGTACGCTGTTGTACCCCGTGTGCGCTGCAGTAAAGGCGTTCGTCGTTCACTGATATCCATTACCGATGTAACGAAAATGAGCCTCCAACGGGGTGCTGTTGCTACATCGCGAAACGGGTGCGCAGTTTGGTTTTGCAAAAGCAGTAGAGACGTTTCCCGCATGATGCTGATGCGTTGACGGATGATACTTCCATGAACATTAATTTGGGTGACTCTGACTGAATGTGTCTGTCATTCATTGTCCTTATTGTTCTTGTTTTAGTCGCTAAAGGGGTTGTAACGCTTCGTCCCAAGCTGTGCCAAATGAATAGGAAAGACAGTTTTTTGCATCGGTGTGATTTGGTTTGATTTGATTCGATTTGTAGAAGGAAAAAATGGAGATGTTAGTCCCGAGCCACTCGGGACTGGCTACTCCAGGACGCGTTATTCATAAAGGAAAGGGAAACTACACAAATCTATACACTTTGAAACGGAATGGATGAAAACATCGATCACCAGATCAACAGACCCCTGATGGGTGTCACTCAGCTGCAATGTTTGTAAATAAACAGGTATTCTTTCTCTCTCTCTCGATCACCACGAAACTTGGCACCAAAAGCAACAGGGTAGGAGGGTCCACAAATCTCAATGCACAAAAACCAAAGAGCGTCACAAAGTGTCAAAGAGGTCCGTCGAGACGAGAAATTGCACAAGGGCGCGCATGGCAGGTATAAACTGATTTCCGGCCCAGCACCCAAGAACCTTTTCGGTGGAGTATGGCCGATTATCCAGGCGGGCCAGCGATGACACAAGGGTACAACGCTGTGCACTGTACCTCGGGCAGTCTTGGAGTATATGATCCACGTCCTCAAACATCACACAGACCGCAGTTGGGGTACGAAACCTTGGTGGTGGTGGTGGGGGGAGGCGGAACTTGCCGAGCTGAAACAAAAGTCGGCCACTGTTTGGCACATTGAAGCGAAGCCTGTAGATGAGCGACGTGATGTGTCGAGGAAGCGCTGACGGCACATAAATACGTTGATCTGGGTCTACCTTGAGCAGGAACGACATAGAAGGGACACTTCTTCGCCAGTGCTCACTGCACACACCTCTCATGAGGCTAACCTTTCCTTTCTTTTTTTCTTAATAAACATATCCCCCCCCTCTCATGAGGGTACCAATTGCTTGCTTCGCGTCCACTTGGGTGAAATACGTAGGGTGCGTCGGTACATCACGTGCCACGAGCCCGTCTCGCAAGTAGGTCGGCAGCCTCATTCCCAGGGACGCCACAGTGACCTGGGATCCTCTGCAAGTTCATGTTATGTCCCTGTGTGACAGCACACGAATACTCCCAGAGAACGTCACACACCAGTGGAGCGAGGGAGCTCGAGCCCATGGTGGTGTGCAGACCTTGGAGGGCGGTTTTGGAGTCACTGTATATGGTCCAGTGAAACGGGGTTTGGCGGGACGCAGTGAATGAAAGCGCCATAAGAATGGAATGCAGCTCGGCGACAGCAACCGACGTCGCGTGCGACAGCCTTGCGCTTCTTTCAATCGACAGCTCTGGAATTACGAATGTACAGGCAGAGACGGTCTGTGTCGATGAGCCGTCAGTAAATATTTTAATTATGCCTTCATCGCGATGAGGCATGCTCAGACTGAGTTGGCGAAGAACGATTGAACCCGCAAGTTTTAGAGCAAAGGCGGTGATAGACACGTGGAAAGTCGCCCCCCAAACACGTTTGGCTTTGACACCACTGCAGGCGTCTCCGCCGGTGGGGCAGCGTGGGAGAGGTCACGCGCTTACAAGTTAGGACTACCAATGGGAATAACCGTAGCCCTCGCTCGTCTGACGTCATTGCGTGGCGCGTTCGTGGTTTCAAGGGTTTTATACTGTATTGTGTACATAATAAAGCCCATAAGGACATTCAGTTGCGGTAAATATCGAAGTGATTGAGCACCGTGGCGCCAAGTTGTAGCGCAAAACGTGCAATTCCCGTAGTCAAAACAATCAAGATGGCGTATTGCAAAGAGCAGTTGACATACTGCTCCTCAGACGGCGACGTGTCGCGTATCCTGCCAGCGGGATAGAACTGCGGTTTTCAGTTCGCTTTTGTGTTACAGCCGTATTTTGCTCCCGAAGTAAGCAACGTTAGGAAGAAATTGCCGACATAATTAGAGACGACAACCAATAGGGATATCGTCTGCCTGTACTGAAAGGCAGTGACATAACATAACGGTGAGACGTCTCTGTCTGCCAAAGCGACACGTCGCCGTCGGAGAGCTGCTCCTCAACTCTTCGCACCACCACCATCTTGAAAAAAATGGCTATAAAGCAAGCGAGCTGGTGAAGATGATGCATAATGTAAAACCCCAAGACTAGGGAACACGAAAGAGAGATTTCGTGTTGTGTCTGTCCTTTTGTGTTCCCTAGTCTCGGGGTTTTACATTATGCACCACCATCTTGGTTGTTTTGACTACGGGGATCACACGTTTTGCGCTATAACTTTGCATTGCGGTGCTCAGTCACTTCGATATTTACCATGATTGAATATCATTATGAGTTTTATACGTAGACAACATAATGTGCCATCTGCATTCAGTAATTGGCGAGCACGGCATGCCGGCGCGGGTAGACTTTCATAGGGTTAGACCTTGTAGTTTGATAAACTACAGGAACCTGAGGAAGCTCCAGCGCTAAAAACATTATGGTGACGTACTTTTGAAGGTCGAATCATAGGGCAGCGCGCTGTCTGATTGGTATTGTTTCCGAGCGCGACTACTTCGATTACTAAGCACCATGCAGACACTCACCACTCAAGCGACTCAAGGACGTTCCCTAATTGGACAGTTTCATTCAGACGTTTTCTCGTATTTCCAAACCGGGACTTCCGCCATACTCTTAACATCCGGCGTCTGCTCTTGCGGTGTGTTTCACCAAACTGCAATGCCGCGCAATGCTGCAATGAATCCTATGCCAATAACGCGCGTGGGCTTTTCGGTATCATCCGTCAGTGATCAGCGAGAAATAAAATCCTGCCATAGTTTCGGAATAGATAGGTATGAAGGCGACACCGTCCCTTTCACCAATACGGGATTGGTGTAGGTTAGGTTACCCCAGTAGAACAGCCTCCTCGTTGAAATATTGACGACTTCTCGCTATGTTACCCCTCTTCCCGGCTGTTTTCCTCTACATAACATTGATGTACTGTATCAGCCGGTCCAGAAAGGAGTCCTGTTTCTCACTGAACATTCCTCGCTACGCACCCGCACTCAACCTTTGAAATAACGCCCGAAAACAATTTGTCTTCATGAAGACATTTCTGTCACTCATTATAATGCATTCTGCACCCGTACACATAACGTCTGAAGATCTTCTCAAGCCTATATCAATATTTCCTGTTCTACCAAAAAAGAAAAAGAAGCAGCATACGTACCTCACCCACATCAGAAAGCAGAACCAGCATCATCCACTCTACTGCTTGGTATAAAAATATATTTTATGTAGGAGTATTGTTTCGAAGCAGCGCCGGGGGTCAGCATAGAAACTCATCCGGGGTTTAAAATGGCCCTGGTGGAGAAATATCGTCAGAAACTTCCGTCCGCCTAATAGGGCACTTGAAATCTTCCCATTGTTTTCACCGCACGGTCGTACATCAGCATGTTGTATGGAAACTGCACTGACGCAACACGGGGCGGTGCTCTGCCAATGCCTGCAAATGCCTCCATATATTATCCGACATAAGATCCGAGGCACATGTTGCATACATATTCGCGAGTGTGGCAGAAAGAATGGAACGCCATATGTATCTGTTACCATCGCCGCACATGCAAATTAGGTTGCTTTATGCGATGGCTTACACCATTATTTGATGTTGCAGGAAAGGAGAAAAGAAAGGTATAGTTTGTTGGCATCATCGCGGCCCAGAAAATGTTCCCTGCGCGACTTCAGTGTGTTGACATAATTTTCACTTTGTTACCAGATAATCTAGCTGCAGGTTAGGCCGCTCCCTAGTTAGTTTTCGGTCACTGCGTAATTTGTTATCTGGATGCGCTCTTTTTGGCTGTTTTAAAAGACGAAGTATCTGTATGGGCAAGGGGGGAAGAAGAAAACCGGAAGGCGGACGAGGGGAGTCACACACGCAGTGGACGAGCATTCTGCTCGTCCACTGCGTGTGTGAGGAAGAGGAATGAGTAGCAAGCCTTGACTAACCACTCACCTCTCCTCAAACACGTAACCAACACTAACAACAACAAGAGGGAGAAGAAATCGGCTCCGTACTTTTTTTTTTTTTTGTCGTTTTTCTGTGGTTTGCTGGGCAACGAGCCCTGACTTTTTTTTTTTAACTGAAGTTTGTATTTGTTATTTTGTTCATTGTGAATCCTTTTCGTTGTGGAGGCCAAGGCTTATGAACAACGACTGGAGAACCGAGAATGAAGACCGATATCATCGGCGGAACTCAACGGGGACGCGATATTGGACAACTCTATAGGCATGGATCGTCTGGTCAAGAAAGATACTCTTTCGGACAAAACTGTCTCGACTGACCAACGAATGTCCTGTCGGACATTTCGCTTTGAAGATGTATGTCTGTTCGAGGACATTCTGTAGTCATTACGGCCCCAGCGAACGCAAATCGGACAAGTGACAAAATCAGACGTCCTGTTCCACAACAAAACATGGACGTTCAATTTCCGCAAGTGATTCAGTGCAACGATAAGATCCTATCGTGTTTAGCAAAACTAATACCACCGACTAGGCAACACGGAGCCCTCATAAAGAGTTGTGTAGCAAGAAAATTGGGATATTTCTTAGATTCGGTTGCGCGAATCTTGAATTGATCTTCCGTGGTTTTCGCGCGACAGAAATCCACAAATTATTATTGGACTGAGTGAAAAAGGATGTTAGCTGCACTCTTAAAAGAAAAATGCCCATGGCTTCCTAGAGCTGAGAACAGGGTCTGCAAAAAAGGAAGCGAAATACGTGGTGGAGACATCGTCTTGCAACAAAGCAGAATGACCCACGAGAGCAGTGGAAGATTACGGAGCGGAAGAGTACGTTCGATGACATGGTAAAATGCGATCGTGCGTCGGCAGGGATGAACAATGTATATACTCACCGAAAAGTGGAAGATCCAGCGATCCGATGCAGGTAAACTGAAGCAAAACCATTAGCTCAGCGGAAACCGTTCAGTCTCTCAGTTTCTCAAACTGAGAACTAAAAAAAAAAGCTAAAAAAGAACTGAGAAACTCTCTCAATCTCAGCGGAAACCCTCAGAAAGGGAAACCGTTCGTCGCCGATATTTCGAACAAATACTGTTCTTCTACTGAGTATCCCAGAGACCCAGCCGAGAAGACCACTAGAAGAACAATCGCTGTTCGAATGGTCGGGTCCCATCCTTAGGCATTGGCTTCAATAAATATGCTTGTTTCACAACAGATTATATATACTGCACCTCTTTCGCTCTCTCGCTCTCTCGCTCTCTCTCTCTTTCTGATCGCAGCGGTGCTGCCGCCATTATAGAGGGTATTTCACGTAACACGATAAAAAATCGTATGAAAAACGTGAACATTATGGGGTCAACGCTATTTACCTTGGGGTCAGATTTTGCCATGAATTCTGAGCAATTTTTTTCCAATGAATTCCCGAAAAATCGAATTTTCCCGATTGAACTTCGGAATTGGCCAAATCAACCTCGCTGTTTCTTTTTCTTTCTTTACGGGGATAGAAAGCGCATGCCGGATTTGCCCCATTCTATGAAAAATACACATGAAAAATACTACGATGTTAATCGCCGAAAAAAATTTCCAAAACGGTCGTTTCGATCCACGCAAATAGACCTCTCCCTGTTCGTAAACAAAATGGCGTCATAGTGTTCGACGGCGCAACCAATTTAGTACAGTTGAACTACGCTCGAAGCTAAGGGCGAACAAGGTCCCGACCGAAAGCCACGGCCTTGAGCGCGTTACGATGGTCCCCGAAACGGACACGACCTTCGGTCCTACTTTTCTTTCAATAGCAGGCAGGGAACAAGTGCCCATTCGTGGAACGTAGCCCTCCCCTTCGCATTTGTTTCGGTTTCAGTCTGTCTACCAACGTCATGATGACGTTTCTCGGGTAGAGGTCTATTGCCGGCCGCGCTCAGATCTCCAAGGAAGCGATGCGAGGAGGCCATATTCCTTCCCTTTCGCCTTTCCTTTTGCAAGCTACTACTGATAACGGCAGCATGGTTGCAACGCAAATTTAGCAAGCAGGAAAGAAGAAAGGGGAGGGTGAACGTTTATTTTATTTTATTTTATTTTTACTGAAGCTTTTCTTCTTACTGAAGCTCGGCTGAGAATTTGCAGCCCCGAAGCAACGGTTTTCGCTATCACTTTCTTTTTTTTCACCTGCTACCAAAGTACTAGGCAATGTATTTTGTAATGCAATGGGATAAATCCGATGTGCGCTTTCTGTTTCTGTAAAAAAAAAGTGAGGTTGACTTGTCGAATTTCGGAGATCAATTGGGAAAAATTCAATTCCTCGCCAATTAAATTTGATAAAACTGATCAGAAGTAACGGCAAAATCTCACCCAAGGTAGATAGCATTGACCCCAGAAGTCCCCGTTTTTTTAACACGATTCTTTATCAAGTTAGGCGAAACACCCCGTACATGTATATGCTTGTTTTTGATTTTGTGGCACGGGAAGATACTGGGCATATATGCAGCTTTCGAAGATTTCAAGCTAAAACAAACAGTGAATAACTGGTGCCTGGAACTGTGAAAAATCAACTTCCCTAACTTTTGAGCAGCAACGCATGTTGCTTTTCGCAACGAGACGGCCATATGAAGCGTGTAACGTTTCCTTGCATCCTAAAGGAGTGGTCATGTGACCCCTCTATTTTTGTTTTTGGCCGTGGCGTGCTCTACAGCAAAATAAAAGGAGCTCTTGGGAAAGAACGACGAACGCAGGTCACCGGCGCTCGTTACGCGAGACGTCTGTTCTGCAAGACTTTAAAAAAAAAAGAAAAAACTTTCCTCCACTCTATATGAGAGAGCGTGTATGAGAACGAGGAGGGTACGTCGTGACGTCACTTATCCCCCTGGCGAGACCGATCATGTGACACTTGACGTAGTCCAGCGCAGCTGAAGCTGCGCGTAAGCTGAGAAGAAAGAAGAAAGGTACGGGGACTCGACGACGTCACGCCAGGTCCGGTCGAGGCTGCTTCCACCGAGTGCTTTTTCAAATTTGATTACGCAGTGAAGATACATCGCACAGCAAAAATATTTTTCACTGTGGCTCCTCATGGACAGTTTGATGAGCGAGACAGGATTTCGAGCCATATTAGATATCACCCCATGACAGGCAAGCCTGAGCGATGGGCAAGACACGTAAACAAACACAAACACCCCATTGCTCCTTTAGGAAACATGTGGGCGGAGATCATAGTGTGTAGTCGAACGCACTGGCACGAAAGACATTTCTCTGAAGAGCTTGAGGAAAACCCTATCTATACCCCAAGCGCACACGTTACGTGGCATGGGGAAACATATTGCCGCACCGAGGTCACAGTAGGAGGGCATGCCGTGAGTTGTTGCGGTATACGTGCAATTACGAGAGGAAATTGTTAAAACACACGCTGCTGCCTCATTCGGCACGCAGTAAGACGCCTGTGACGCATCCACATGCTTCCCCATGTGACGTGGCTCCAAGGCGCACAAAGGCTGCGCGTGAGGTCACGTGCACAAGCTTCATTAGGGACGACATCTGTGCACAGACGCGTAAGACTAAAGCGTCCAAAAATTAACGAGTTCAAATATCTGACCGAAGATCAGAAGACCCAGGTTCGATTCCTGACGTCAGCACCTCATTCTCCTGAGTTGTTCGAATCCACTCGCCATGCCTGCGCCGCCCGCACCTCACGTTTGTGGTTCAGGTTTTCATTTGACGCCGCCTGACGAGAGCTGTTCAGAATATTTTATTAACAGAATTATCTAATTACACAAGTAACTGCTCAGATTACACTTTGCTTTCAATTAAGCCAATAACAACGTAGATGTTCTGTGTGCAAACTATCGTTATAAGAATGTCAAACTGCTAACAATATGTACAATCTACCATTCGTATGTACACATATCAGGCAAAATTCGACTGAAAAATTGGTTGTGCTTATTTACACTGTTTACATAATCCGAATCCCTTCTTAGAAAACGAGGTTCCTCAGAGAAACGCGCCCATACTTCACGTATGTACACCGATTAGACCACTGACGCAGGAATTCCTGCTACCCTAGCGAAAAGAGGCGGTGCTCAAGGTAGTCACGGAGCAAGCACATAACAAGGTTAAGTCTCAGATGCATTGCTCGAATACGGCGATTCTGAGCTACAGGACATCGGAACTTCCAGAGTACGTACGACACAATGGCTGCGTTCCAATACTCAGCGCAGGAGAAGCTGTCTGAGTGGACAGCTAGCTAGACGCCTAAGGTAGACGCCTTACCGGCGGATATTTGGGACAAACTTGCGGACTTGGCGCCGCTATCGCCATCTGTCATGGCCCGTAGGAACTTTAATTCCGCATTTGGTTTAAACGCCGCGTAATTAATTTATAAACGCTCTAATAATTAAATAATTCAACTCGATTGTCGATGCATTCTTCCTGCGTATCGTTATATTGCAGAACACAGTGATCAGCGAAAATGCCGTCACGGCTGATTGCTGTTACTGCGTAGTATTCCAATAAATGCGCGATTCTTGTATTTCCAATAAATAAATTAGATAAAATATCTCTTTTTCGGACTTATTGTTGAACGCCGTAAACGCACAAGACCTAAGAGTATCGATGTCGTCGACAAGCGTATTAATTTTCACGGCTGCTGTCAGCGACGACCACTCAGACGCATAGCTAGTGTGCATCCATGCAGACTAGGCGAAAGACGCCTGGATAGCAGTCTAGGCGGGAATTGGAACAAACCTTAACATGGCGGCACTTCCGGTTAGACCGCTAGGCAGTCGACTAACCGGGGTACTGGAACGCAGCCAATTATTATGATTAGGTGGTAAAAATTACTTCGAGCGCTCACTGCAACGTTACGCCTTACAGCGAAGCGCCGTCGCACTGAAGTCCACAATGTCGACGCTAAACACACTCATGTAGAGCATGTGTATTTGTTTCATTTGCACCGCAGTTAGAGCAAGTAGAATTTCTTGTAGTTCCCCATTTGACCAGACAATCTTTTGTTGGAAGTATGCCCCAGCAGGCTTTCCAGTGAAAGTCCGCAATCTCCTGCGGCAGTGCAACCGGGTCCCTCCTACCACTGTGCGAGAACGTAGCACTGGTAGTCCGTTCTTCAGAGCATAGAGCCTCGCATATTCGGGATACTTCAACTTTCCCTACATGTATATCCGGAAGGTGATCTTGTACAAACTTATATTGCCTGATAATCCCCTTATAAAACTCTGGTGGATTTTCTGCTGCAGGATACATATTTCCAAGACCCCTCAGTATGTCCTGCGTCCCGGTCCCAGCACGTACATGACCAGAGGGCGCCACGGTGAATCGACTTGATTTAATATGCCTAAAGCGTTCCTCAATGCAAACAACGCACTGTATGTTTTCACACATGGAAGGCTCCACCCACCCTCTGCTTTTGGCCTCCTCAACACATCGCGCGATAATAGGTGTTTCTGGTCCTTCCAGAAAAAGATAAAGATTAACGTGTTCACCTTCGCAACGAGGAGTTATTATCCTTGCAGCATACCACAGTTTACTGCAAAATACGCATTCAATTAGATACGCACGGTCATGATAAGAAAGTTCAAAATTATTCGCAGTTTCCATCTGGCGTTGCAGCGTTTCCACAGCAGTTGTCCAGTTCCCCAGGGCAGTACCTGCCTGAGTGAACTTTATACTGAGTATATTGACTACGTCTGTGTAGCCAATACCTTGTGGGAGTTTCTTTGAGAAACCGTTCACTGGCAAAGCTTTGGATTTGTTCGTATTCAAAGCAGCTCCAGAAAGCTCACCACAGCTTGGCACAGCACCCACTGAAGCTTCAAATTAAAAGGGAACATTGGTTCAGCATGTCTGCTTGAATGAAATTCGCATTAAACCAAATGCTTTTCATCTATTTCGCCGTTTGTCCACGTTGTTTTCTTCGTGTGGGACGGAGCCATCGCCCCCATATTGCCAGCCGGAACCGGCAGAGCGAGTAGCAGGTAGGCGAGGGCGAACGGGAGCCACTGGCGCTTGCGACAACCCTCCTTGGAGTGCGTAATCACGTTTGCGAACGGGGGACAAGTGAACCCGTTGTTGAGCTCTGTCGCCGAGGAGGGGGGGGGGATAACTTTTGGTAGACGAGCGGTCTGCCTGCCTAGCTGGCGGCATGTTGCTCGGGGCGAGGGAAAAGGGAGAGAAGGGAAGGGGAGAACGGTTACATTAGTTGCTGCTAGGCATCAGGCGTTCCTACAGTCGCCCTTGTGAGGTCGACGACCTTGAAAAAGTCCAGAAGAGATCTTTGAATGAGCTTCCGACGATGGAGGTTGCCACGAGGATAGACAATCTCCTGGAGTTCAGGCTTGCTGGTAGGCTGCACAGCTTGCTGCAGCCTTGCGTTTTGCATCCGATGTGGCTGGGCAATCCATAATAACGTGCTCCTCCGTTTCTGTTTCCCCACAGTGTGGGCATCCAAGCTTCGGGGTACGGCCGAGTTTGAAGACGAGCTGTCGCCGAGACTCGCTCTGTCCGCACCTGAGGGCAATCACGACCACTGTCTAATCACGATGGCGCGCGACGTGAATCCTGCGTCAGTGTGTTTGGGGTATTAGACGCAACCCAACGCATGGTTCATATATTGTGCGCCTATGTCGAAATTTCCTCAAGCTTACGAAGAGGTCTTCAGTATCAGTGTCAAGCCAGCCAGCTCGCTACATTCTTCTTGGTCCTAATACCACTCTTACATGGGCAGGCTTCTATGATCATTGAACCAACCGCCATGGAACATGCGCTTAGCGCCACCAGGCATGCAACGTGTCAACTTGTCACGGAGCATTGGATCCACTGTTCTTTTGAGAACTTGACACGTTACACGATAGGTGGCGCTACACACATGTTCAGTGACCTTTGCTTTCAATTACACTTGAAGACTGCCCAGAACGGGAGTCGTTCTGTACCCGCCCTCTGAAACTCACTCGATCTATCGATTGATTGATTGATTTGAAGAAAAAATAAAACTGAGATTCTGAAACTCATGGAAAATAGTGCACCGTCCGAACGAACTGATGATTTGATTTGCATTAACGTCTGGAACGTTTTGCGAGAGAGAGAGAGAGAGTATACCTGGAACGTTTTGCGAGTCGACATATCGTCATGCAGGCAAGAGTTTCAAAGTTACTTTGTTGATTGGAGCTTTTCTACCAGGATCATGTTCATCCACTGCCGATGAATGCACCTTCTTCCACTCATGTGACGGATAGTCAACTATGTCCGCGCGATACAACAGACAAACGACTGCTGCGTGCAACCTTTCGCAGAAATTTCCTGTGTCGATGCGTACTTGAATGATACACTTGAATGATGCACTTGAATGTGCAGCCTCGTGGAACAAGGCAAGAAGAGTATCTTGCTTTTGTCCTGCAGCAAGGCACCCTCACTGCATCCACTCTCAAAGCGATGCCAGCGACGTGAAAATTGCCCGGAAAGTAAGCGGTAGAGGAAGAAAATCAGCCCATGCTCCATACAATGCGATTGCAATGCAAATCAGGCAGCCAGTCCTGATTGTATGGAACCGTGCATCCACGCAAAGTATTCCATGCATTTCAATTTCCGTTACCCTTGATTCTTCCACGACAAAGTTTCTGTCACTCGATTTTATTAATGGAGGAACGTGACAACCTCGCATTTAGCAAAGCGGATGGCACTATCGCAAATGCCAGCAGCACAAGGGCATGTAGACGATGTTTTGTCTCCATAGTAACTCTAATGCATAGCATGTATATAGCAGCGCGCCATTTTCCCGAGTAAATAAAACACGGTACCCACCCAACGATTGGCTGCCGACCGAAAATACGCGTAACAAAGGTTGTTGCGTGTACCAGACACGAGGACATCGAAGTGCTGTAGAGGCAACTAGAGCCTTCCCAATGGGATTGAACGTTTGCAGTTGGGGTGTTGTGCACATTTAGCAGAACTGGGTGCACTTGTTTCTTCTTCTCTGTCCCATCTCTGCGCTGTTTTCTACCTAGTTATGTACCAACTTGCCCAAATCTCCGCCTTAACTAAGCAGAACTGGGTTCCGATTATGTTAGTCAATAGAAGAACTTGTAAGAAAGAATACAAGATATAGCACTGGTTAGGAGTCTCGGGCGAAGTTAGGATATGACCGTAACTTGACAGTGATTTGAATTGTTTGGTCTCTGTATTGGACAAAAAGGTGCATATAGCATATCCTGTTTTTGGAATGGAATGCACGGATGAGATGTATTTCGTACGAAAATGTGCGGCCTCCTGTTCACACCACAATTTGGCTGCAGTTATGAAAAGCGGACACAAAGCGTTACGAATATGAACCCAACTAAGGCAGTCTTCCAGAAACCGTTGTGCTATACCTCCACAGCTGAAAACGTCGGCGTTATGTCTACAGTGACGTTGGAAACTTCAACGACACAACTAAATCATGAAGTAAGGCTAGGACGCGACTTACTGTCAGAAATAAATCTTCACCAACAGCTTTTCTACACCGCAGCGTTCTTTATTATCGCAACATCCGGGCCCTGGGCAACAGCTGTGAGTGGCTGCATAATTTTCAGAGCGCCAATGCTTCTATGGGATTCCGGCTGTTAATATATATTTATACTGTAGAAATGAATTTTGTCACGTGGAACTCTTTCTCGCATCGGCATATTCTATGTCCCCCTCCCCCTCCCCCCCCCCAAAAAAAAAAGAGGATAATGGCGAATATGACAGTTCGTTTCGTGCGTAACTAGTTCGTCGACAGATACACAGCGTCACACATCGTACGCACACACACTGAAGATACATTCGAACACTGTTTTGGATGCTTCAATACGTTGCTGGAAATCCGTCCCACAGAACCGAAGTAGCAACATCCAATGACCGGTACTTTCTAAGAATCATGGGAAAAGGTTCGACTTCCGTGTCTACGCTAGTCGACGACGCACGCTGTGAGTGCTGGAGGTGGATGTGCCTTGCTCTAGAAACATCTTTAGACAGCGGTATAGCGCGACTGTCAGAACCTGACTAATAGACTGTGTTTTTCTGTGTGTGTACATGAACTAATTTACCGACGGTAAGCACGCACGTAATGTAACATTGAGTATAACGGCTGCAGCAAGCAAACTTCAAGCGCGCGTCACGTGTGTATAAGCAGAGATGCAACCTCTTAGCTCTATGCTCTTTTGAATAGAGACATAGAAGCTGTATGCAAACAAGGTGCACGCACATTATCTCGATGTACCACACACCGTTTGGCTGACCTTTCCGATTTCCTTTTTTCTTTTTCTTCTTCTTTTTTTTTTTTTTTTTGTTGCAGTAGCTGCGGCTTAGGGGAAGATGTTAGGAGATCGCACGTGTACGTCACTGGCACAAAACCAACTGCGACACACAGACGCACACACGCCCACACACACGCGGGCACGCACGCATGCACAAACATGCAAATAAACGAACGCTAATACGCGCGCACACACACACACGTACAAACGCGCGCGCACACACACACACACACACACAAGCCCGAACACCGACACACGCGTGCGCATGTACTCTCACACACAAAGACAGACAGGCACGCACGCGCGCACAAACACACACCCACACGCTCGGTCACACATGCGTTTACACACAAACACAAGCGCACGCAGGCTCACACGCACGCTCGCGTATACATACTGTCACACACGCACAAACACACGTGCCCCCTACACATGCGCGCGCGCACGCACAGAAACATACGCACTGCCACACAAGCAAACAAATCGTACGAATTTCAGCTGCAGCTCAAAATAAAAAGTGTGTTTAAATCAAAATGTCAAAACTTCGTTTTTGATGTTGTGGATTTCATATTCTTCCATACATTGATATGTAGGAGAAGTACGCATCATTACCGTCGATGTGCCAATACCTGGTAGTCGTGAAGGGAATAGTCAGCCTTTCACAACAGCGCAACAGCCACCTATACTGCTTCGGAAGCGACTGGGAAACCAATTTTAAACGCGCGGCGATCACAAAGCACCCTGCCTATCGGAACCTGTGAGGCGCTTGACACGGAAGCGAGGACACTGACGTCATTTCCGCACGAAAATGGCGGTGACCTATTCCTGAACGGATACACTGTCAACGTTAGCCACACATATAAACATGCAAATTTATTCACACGGTGTCGATACTGAAACACGGGTATTCAGTTTGATAGAACCCTTCTTGAAATGTCATCTGACCTATCTGTGAAGTCCCAATAGGTATAAAAAAAATGTGGGGGCTCCATCTTTCTCGAATCGTTTTTCGACGCACTACTTCCACAATACTCGAAAGTGCTTACGATGGCGTAGATGCGAGCTATTATTTTTCCTTTTACAAATCAATAAATCTATCAAGCGACCTGGTGGACAAACTTTATGTTAGGCGAAACTACCGTGAGACGTGTTTTTGCCCATCGCTCATGCTCGCCTATCATGGAGTTGAAAGTACTTCCCGCGCGGAAGTGTGGACTTCCACATTATTACGTGCCTGTGTCAGATACTAAATAGGGAGTTTTAGTTGGCCACTTCTGCTCCTCCGCTAACTTTCCGACTCAGCTTTTCGCAAAGTATGTTCCGTATAATGAGTTTGAGATCTCTATCGGCTACGAAAAATATCGGAGTCCCACTCATTCCGAATTTATCGGTCTTCTTTCCTGCGAGCTTTCGTGCTCCCACTCAGCTGGAGCATGCGCAGAGCGCAGGGTTGCAAGATTGGGTTATAAACCGCCAAATTGGGCTACTTTTTGTAACAGATGGCGGGGTGTTTTTCATCTTTGCTATTTGGCTATTTTTGGGCTATTCCAGCGTTTCACGCCACGTGCGCTCGGACGACAGCACACGACCACACGACGATTGTCACCCCTCTTTTGTGCATTTGTGTCCCGGCACATAATAATGCACTGCCGTCTGTCGAGGCTGAAAAAAGTAATGATCCTTTGCGATCCCAGGTCGGACGTGTAAATGAGCAGCAGAATAGATATGAACAGATACGAAGACACATGTCGGAACCCTTTTTCGGAATTCGGTGATCCTGTGGCGGACACAGGTGGTGATACTGCAACGCAGCTTTTGTTCGTGTATAGTCAGAATTTCGAAGTTCAAAGGAACCAATTACCGTACGACTTTATTGTTCTTCTGAACTTGCTGAGTCTGAATAAGTTGCACGAACTGGAGAGAATATGTAGTGCCTTGGGCTCACTGGTGTTCCATTATTAAAAGCCCCAAAACTAATGCAGGTGCAGTTCTGTGCACACTTCAGTAACACGGCGCGCATATAAACGGTTGCTCCAAGTAAACATTTGCCGGGTTCGCGGCAACGCGAGTTGCTAACGTCAAGGTCAGGTTCTCACCTTCACGTTAGCAACTCGCAATGTGGCGAGCACGGGCGCACCTTAGCGTAAAGCATGCCGCTTGGGACCTGTACTCGATATCATGCTGCTCCCGGCTTGGTGTCGTTGAAAGTGCCCTTTATTTACATAAGCAGTAAAGTCATAAGATATATGTGGTGCATCATATCTGATACAACACATCTTGTGGTTCTTATACACACCGTTTGTTCCACTTTAGAACACCGTAAGAAAAAAAATTGCCACCGATTTAACACAACATAGAATAACACCATTTAATGAGGCGTTTCGTCTCAGTCCGCGGCATGGGACGGTTTGTTAATAGCCACATTTTGCATCGTCCTGTATCGTTGATCTTGGAGTTGGAGTTGGACTTCGATCTTGTGTTGTGCTTGTTGTATAGTACCCATGTGAAATTCGTTCAGTAAATATCTCTAACACAGCATACGTAATGACGGATAAATGGACGCTGGAAATGGAATGCTGGAATACTTTCTGCCATCCGACGCCTTCCTGAACAAGTTTACAAGCGAACTAATGTATCCATAATCCAAGAGTTATGCATATGCGCTTCCTAACCCATGTGCAAGGTGCATGCCCCTATCTTCTGCTGTATATTCTTCCGGTTTTGTGAACAGAGTAACGAAAACGCTTTTGGCTATTTTGGCTATTTTTTCTTTTATGGGTTGGCGTGTGTTGGGTATGTTTGGGCTATTTTCTGTATCTGTTTTGGCGGAACACGAGTTTGGCATCTGGCAACCCTGGCAGGGCGTTCACTTACAAACAAGATGGCTGACAACAACAGAAACAATATTGTTCGCTTGCGACGTGCACTGCGAACGATTTTGGTCTGCAACTTCCCGAAATCATTGCTGGGCGACAACCACGGGTACAGTAGCGGATGTTCTGAAGAAAGGACAGTGGACTGTTGACGAGGCGTAGTGTGTGTACTTCCTCCGTCTTGTGTACTTGTGTGACCTCCCCCGTCTGGACGCATAAGCCTAAGTGAAGATGTGCATTGTTTCGCAGACTATCTGTGACCAAAAGCTGTTGCCGGCGCATAAATGCGCAGAGAAACATTTAGCAACATTGTCTTCCACAACCATTGATACAAATGCTTGTAACACGCGTTTCATGCGCATAATGTAACTGGATACTTGTAATCGAAGTCAAGATTTTTGCGAACAGAGTATCGGTGGGTCGTTCTCACTTCTCTTCAAGTGACTCTTGACACGTGACTCTTCGTGTGCAAACTAAAACTGCGGACAAGCGCTTTACGAATCATTCCCACCGGCTCGTGAGTCGTATCTGTTTTTCCGAGGTCGTATCGATCGGTGTGTTATCGTAGTGGGAACTAAAGCTCCCTAATACGTTCATGTTGTGTACCAAATATTTCTAGAAATTGATCGAGAAATGAGGAACTCGAAATAGAGAACCGTTATCTGACGCATCGGTATTGCCTTGCATGTCTGTTGCCGCTGAACTTGCTTCGGCATGTGGTCGGTCGTGAATCTCATGGGGGATAGCATCGTGTTCCTTTAAAATAAATAAGCAGCGCCATCATTTCCGTTTAGACCCATTTATTTTCTTGCCCCCCTTCCTATCCAGAGGAAGGGAAACTATTTCCCCGCACGCTTTGCCGCGGGCTCAATTTGCGCTTTCCGCAGATCGAAGCTATAAGACCACTTAAAAGCCTCAGACCTCGCAGGAAGAAAGGGACTTCGGGCTTCCATTCCTTTTGCTCTTCCGTATTATTACAGAGGGAGCTGTACTTCCAAACAAAACATGCGAGAATTTATCGTTCGTTAAGAAATATGAAGTGCTTTCTTAAAAGCCTCCTGGGAAATTCGCAGGTACCGCTCTGCGAGGCATACCTCTTTACATTCCTACGTTTCCTGCCGCGTTATTTCAGTCTTTCGTAAATGAAGGTTTTATGTTGTACACTTTTAGGAGCCGAGGCATCCATAGTCTTTTCATTGATTTTTAAACCATTGGGAAATGAGAAGGGACGCTTGAGGCTACTGGAACGGGAGGCATTTGAAGGCATAAATGATAATAATCTTTTCCATAACCGCAGCACAATCCTGTAGTGTTGCTATATGAAAAGAAAAAGGAAATAAATATATGCAGATCTAACTTGTGGTAATGTTGATTGGCTCTGCTGCTTCTGCGCCTTGCTACAGGTGCCCAAAAGCGGAAATAAACAGAGTATTTTGTAGTAATTTATCGTCATTCGTTGTTAGCGTGCCACGTCCATTTCCAAACGTTCTCACACTGTGAGAAATCACGTTAATGAGACAAAATCATCCGTGTGCACATACTCACGCGTGAGCCGTCGGACGACCACGAGGTCATACAAGCAGAAAATAAATCATAGACAGCGACAATAGTAGCAGCGAGACTAACAACTAAAGTTCTTTTTTTTAGGTGGCATACTAATCAAATACGTGGTGGGGGCCAGTCAGCAAGAATGTTCGGCAGACGCCCATCATGCTTCAGTACAAAGACCCGTTGTCCTGTACTCTGCACGCGCCGCTCCATACGGTTTGGCGAAGTCGTAACGACATCTGACTTTTAGTTCCCAAGGGCACAGAAATCCGCCCGATCCAGTCGCACAAAAACCTACATAACTACTGTTCTGCCCCTCAACTTTCCCTCCACCTCAATCATTCACCTGCGCCAACCGCAAGGAGACGAAATCACCAATGAGGTATAGTGGGGCAGTTGAACCGCAGCAAGGAACCTAATCAAGGCGAAGATAGCTACCATATTTTGTTCCTTTTGTGCGCACTGGTTCATTGGCAGACGCTTCAACTCGGAGCCCCTCTTCACGGACGAATGAGATGCCCCAGGGAAATCTCCGTGGGATGTTCGTCGCCCTTGGCCAGCGGCCGCCAAATGACGGTGCATCCTTAATGAAGGGCCGCTGGCTCGCTGCCGTCGAACCCTTCGTTCTGACAAAGAGTGATCAGGAACAGCGCCCGTGAGGGGTTGGGATAACGTTTTTACATAGCATATGGCCCGAAAAATTAATAGGGTCAGCGAACAAAGCGCCAGGTGGGAGGCAGATTAGCTGCCTAAACTTTTAGGACAGGACTACGCCAAGATAGTTCTAACAGTTAACGTAGACCGTTCGGAGCTTCGACAAGCACGTGGGAATATTTTATTCATCACGCTTCGCGCACCTTTGCCTGGCAGCTCGAGATATTCGAGGTGTCCGAGCGTATTCGCCGCTCTAACGGGCTGCTCGCCACCGAACAGACCCTATGCACAAAATGAATGATAGTAACAGCAGCCGGCCGATAATGTTTCGCGGTGACTTGAAACTATGCCGCAACTTCCCTTCGTGTCAGATGGAGTTTAACTGAGCAACAAGCACTGCTCAGTTCCGCACTGAAAAATACTGCGGAGAAGAGCATTCAATGCCGAGAATGTGTGTGTGTGTGTAGGGGGGAGGGTGGTAACGTGGGGTGGACGAGCGGTCTGCCTGCCTACAACACCGAGTACGAGAACAGAAAAAATGGATACTATCCCAAGAGCGGCGTGAACGAAGACAGCGGGGAAACAAAACTCGAGTTATGTTATTTGTACAATTCTTGATGCGTGTCTCGTGGAAGAAGGCATGAGGCAGGTTGATTCATTCATCGGCAATCATTCTTTTCTTCGCCATCTTGAAAACGACGCGAGCGCCTCTACAGGTAGTTGGAGAGGCGAATAGTTGTGAATAGACCATCTCAAATGGCGCCGAGTGGTTAGCGTGCTGGTCATGTCACGTCGAGACTGGGAGGTACCCGGGTTCAAAATCCGGCTGCCGGCTGTGCTGTCTGGTGTTTTCCTGAGTTTTCCTCAGACGCGCTCAGACATACGTTGACATAGTTGCCTTACAAGTTGGCCAAGAACGCACATTCCCCAAGCGTCGCGACGTTGCCCACCTTTGTGAGGCCAACAACGGCGAGCTCTTCAGCAGTGTACCACCACCAGCACTACAACCACCACGATGTGAATAGGATGGTAGTCTTAGGAAACGGAAGGGCGTTTAAAGGGGTTTGCGTGCGACAGTTCGTTCCGTTTATAATAAATAAATGTGAAATATCATTATTGGCATCGATGTGGACTTGCATTTTCAGTTTTAGAGGAAAGTAGGTAATAGACGTACTGTAAAAAATCGGCTCCGCGAATACCGAAACTCTTTTAAAAGGCAATTGGAGTACATTTACACGTAAGGTGTGTCAGCCTATAGTGGTGATGGTGCTGACGAAAGAGCATGCCGTTGTCGGCCTCACAGAGGCAGGCAACGTCACAACTAATGCTCTGGGGGGGGGGGGGGGAATGTGCGTACTGGACCGACTTCCAAGAGAACTGTGCCGACCGAGCTGAGAGAGCCGAACTGTGACTGAGTGGTTAGCGTGCCGGCCATGTCACGTCGAGACATAACCAGCTCACGTGGCCGAATTGTTACCATACAGGAAACGTACCGGTAGCGTACTGGGAGATACCCGGGTTCGAATTCCTGTTGCGGCTGTGCTGTCTGGGGTTTTCCTGGGATTTCCTCAGACGCTGTCAGACATATATACGCGTATAAGCCTAGTGTGGCGACATGAAGCACTCTGACATCACTGCAGGCGTCTCCGCCAATGAGGCAACGCGAGATAGGTCACGTGCTTACGAGTACCAATGGGATTGACCGTAGCTCTCGTTCCTGTAATATCAGAGCTTGACGCGTTCGTGTGTGCAAGCGCTCATATCTCGCGAATACGACAAATAGAAGACTTTTTTCCTCCATACGCACATGCTCAGGTGTGTAGTATACAATGTGTGCATGATGTAATGAACCACAAATACCAAAGTGACACATCAATTTGATGGTTGGTTGTATTTGTTGTTGTTGTCTCCAAGAAGTTCGTTTTCGTCGGCACTCTTGAGCTGTTTTATTCATTCTTATCTACAAACTGCGAATCGTTGGATTCGGTAGCGGTACAGATATGTAGGATAGTATTTTTCTAATGGTGTTCTAGCCCTTTTTTCTCACCGTCTCCTTGGATTGGGTATTGCGCAAAGTTTGCAAATGGTTGTCGATCAGCTCACTGCGTTGCTGATATCGATTAAATGTTCACTCGGCGCTCCTGTCTCGAGTCTACTGAACGTGTCGAGCGTTAAAAAATGTGAAGGAATGCTTTTTTAGGAAGAACAGGAACTTGACAGGTGTAGAAAGTAGGTACAGCTTGCGACATACTTGTCTGGAATCGACAGCTTCATGTTTCTCCGGCCTAGCCGTCTCCAGGCGTTGCAAGATTGTCTGTTTCGACTAGTAAACACGCATGATACAAAAAGTTTGAGAGTTACGCGAATAAATAAGCGTATGAGCCGAATGACACCACGTTTGGTCACGTGATATTGGAAAACATATTACCGCGCCGTAGTGGCAGTAGGAGGGCATCCGTGAGTTGTTGCGGTCTGCGTGCAATTACGAGAGGAAATTATAAAAACACAGGCTGCATCCTCATTCGGCAGCGCAATAAGACGCCTGTGATGCATCCCCATGCCACGTGACTCCAAGGCGCTCAAACGCTGTGCGTGAGGTCATGTACAGGAGCCTCATTGGAGGACGGAGGGAGCAGATAATTATGAAATTCTGCCTATCGATCAATCTACTTTTGTTTCGGTTTCTGTTTTCTAATTCCGAAAGTCTCGCGTCTTAATGGTAGGTGGCGCTACCATAAATACGTAGGATAATGTTTGCTGCCAACACACCGGTAATGTTACCTAGCAATTAGGGCACGTTCCCAAACTTGCGATTCGCGAGAACAAGAGTGACAGCGATCTTTTCTTTTTTTTTTTTTCACTCGGCTCCACATCTCCCTTAAAATCCTACAGTTAAAATCCATCCTACAGTTGGCGATACAAAATCCACAGCTACGGTTAACGAGCGGGCGTAGGAAGATGAGTACGTACACAATCTTTTGTGCCTCCTCTCATAGATTCAGCAATACAAATCCACGTTAGCGCTCGAGGGAGGCAAATGGGAGCCGGTCCCTCATATACTGGAGAGGGACCCCTTGATAACACGGTCCTCCCCTGGGTGGGTCGTGGCCACAGCTCATAGCTGGGTGGGCCCTGTCTTCGAACGCGCGGCCTATCAAACGGTCGTCGGTGACGTGTCGCTTGTGGTGCTGTATCCGGGAAGATTTTTTTTCCTAACACCTCGTTGAAATAATTACCACTATCGCAGATCGCTTATCGACGACAAATCGACGGCGATGACGCGGGGGATGACCCATCCTGCACGCAATGGGGCTACATACACTTATAACGCATTAAGATCTACTGTTCTACAAAAATCGATAAACCTCTTAACGACGGACTTTGTGATGAGTGCAGGCAAGCGTACGCATTATCGCAGTGAGCTGCCCAGCCACATATTACCCGCAAATAAATAAAATCACTATGTAAGATATTTATGCTTTACATAGCTTAATGGTCCCACCAGAACATACTACAACATTATACTTCCAGCACCGACACAGCGCGGTCTGCGCAAAGTTACCGAAAGTTCCAGCCGTAACAACCACTACAAGCGTGGCAAGTTAAAGAGAAGCAAAGCACCATTACCAGCACAGAGAGAACCCTTATTTTAGCACATTCCACGAGAACAGAAGTACACTGAATGCACTTGCGCGCATAGCGAGGTACCGCCGGGGTTCTTGTAAGGGCGTTTTTATCTCTTCTGCCCGTGTATATGTATAGAGGGAGGTCCTACTGGAGCGTTCTTCGCCCTAATGGATGCGTCATAATTGATCACGCTATGTTTGCCGTGTATATGTGCAAGCCCCCAAGCAGGTCACGCTTGATGGATGGGGCCAAAGCACTGGCAGAGGCCGATGACTGTCGCCAGTGATGAATTGGGCAGGCGGTTCATCCTGTCTCTCACTCAGTAAATTCCACCCTTTCATAGCCCGTCACTGAGCCACTCCATACCAGAAGAGTTACTCAGGAAATATTGCGTTGGCCTTTACTTTCCGCAGGCATATGCTGCTCGGTACATGAGAGAGTTATACCAAAGAATCAGTTACGATTATGTTTCTCTCTCTCTCTCCGTCTTTCTCTCTCTGTTACTCCCTCCGAAGAAAGGGCAGGTTATTGCTCAGCTGGACAGCTCATGAGCACTTTGCTCCATTCGTACCAGAATGTACTGTGCTCGGTGAATTCTAGGCACGTTGTGACTCCAAAAAATACTACCTTCCTTTCGGTGTCGTAAGACTGTGCACACAAGAGATTCTCTTCGCCTTCTGTGACCTACTTTCGGCTTCATTTCCCCTCCGGAAGAAAAGGAAACCGCAGGCGAGGCTGTCGTACGAGAGCCCGAAAACATACATTACAGATTCCAGACCCTTATCGTACCAACCGACTGTTGGCCATTACTAGTGACAGTAGATAAAGCGGCGGGGACGCTCGTTTTAATTAGTAGACGCCGCACAAGATGGCGACCAAAAACTCTCGCATTGATGACTTCCTCCGTTGACGAGGTGTCGAGGTGGTGCGTTCTGTGACGACGCTAGACAGGGCATGGGTTGGACTACGGGAAGGGTGGTCTGATTGTTTCATTGAGAAAGAGGGTTGCGGATCCCGACAAAGGCGGGGCAGGCTACTCCAAGACACGCAAATAGAAGAGGAAGTAGGAGGACTACGCAAAAAAAAACAGGAAGAAAGCAAAACAAATGCAATCCAAGATGACCATCAGACAAAAAAAAATACGGAGGTCAACTAGTTAGTCCAGTTAATGAGATCATGACTCAAAAGCCTGGAGACGAAATACAGAAAAGGCCCTCAATACACACTGCACAGTACAGAATCTGAGATACACACAGACCTCAGATGGTGTCGAGAAGGTCACATAGTTTCAAGAACTGCCCAATTGAGTCTACAGCTCGCGCCTGGTGGCCCACAGGAACGCTAGTTTAGTGGCCCAGGACGCACATTCCCCCAGGGCGTCAGTCGTGGCGTTGCCCACCTCTATGAGGCCGACAACGGCGAGCCCTTTCGTCATCACCACCACCACCACCACCACCGTTAGTTTAGTGGCGTATTGCGATTGGTGTAGACTGGTTTCTCAAAGCACAGTGAAAGAAATTGTCGGGGAATCGAAAGCATTTGTGGCGAGTAAAATGTTCGAATGTTCGATAGGACCTCGGTTTATTTGATGAGGTGAACGAGGAAAATTAGGGCGTATATTTCCCTTCCACTCGTGCGTCAATAGTATATAGTAGTATAGCATGGGACAAAAGTTTACGGAACACCGGGGTGTCACGTATCTCCATTGCAGTGACACCTGGCAGCAAACAGGAGCGTATACACACATACTGGGAGATGGATACGATAGCCGGTCACCCGTTTCTTATTCGATCTCATCCAGGTATCTAGTAGGTGGCCGCTCCGATGAAGAAATACGTCGGTGCCATGTTCCATAACCTTGTTCAAAGCTATACGTAAGTTAGATGGTGTGCTCGAGCAGGGCGACTGCACATTTCATTTCAGCACCCGCACTTTTAAACCCCAAATACGGCATTTCCTCAAAGTTCTCACACCTATTCCAAACACATCACTTCCCACCGAGGGATCGGTGGGAAGTGGGATCGGTGGGATCCAAAATAAATCTGGAGCGGTTTGCGGTTCGAGAAACACTTCATGCGGAACACCAACATCCATTAAATTATGAATGATGATGCCATGGGGTGCCATGACACGCACGCAATGGTAGCGGGGCAGCGACTTAGAGTTCGTCCAGTTTGCCTGCAGCTCCCGTGTGCGGTAACGTCCTAGCCCGCTGTATAAGAAGGTCGTGTGTCCAGCATAAGCTAATCGGAGGAGATCTTACTTTCCAATGGACCCGTCTCATGTCGGCAGCTTCAGAGGCAACGAACGAGCGGACTCAGCACACCTCAACTGCAGCCCTTCCTTACCAATGCAAGCCGACGCCGACAGGCAAATGGCCGTTGAACAGCTAGTTGAAGTGCGTCATCCTGGTATACAGGACATCATGCAAAATCACGAGGGAAATTGGTGTTCTGAGTCTGGAACACCGAAGACACACGAAGACTCAAGTGCCTAAGAATAATGAACGAAGGAAGTAGATACACAATCACCGAACCTCTCTTCCCATGAAAGGCCTTCCCCAAAACATACCCCCCCCCCAAAAAAAAAAAATAGAAAAGAAGAATAGTTCCGATCCCTGCTCCTCACACCAAGAAGTCGTTCAAGAGCAGCACTGGAGTTTTGTCGTTGTAACATTCTGGAGTACGACAACACGAACGAACAGCGAAAGAGTAACTTAGTAACGTAATTACAATTATAATTTACAATTACTTTCACCGAAAGTGATGAGTAGTTACAGAAACAAGTTGCTTTCGCCTAGAAGGAAGTCGCTGCTGTAACTAGTTACTGAAAAAGTTACTATTTAGAGTTAGAAGTTACATTCGCAGAAAAGTAAGCCGTCGCTGCAACTAGCTAGCCATAGGAGTAACTACTTACAGCTGAAGGTTACATGATGAACAAACGCAAGAGACACACGGACAGCGTTCATTAGCGACTCTCTCTTTTCTGTTTACTCATCGTCTTTCAAGTGAACCAACTTACACTGCATCTTGTTGCACTTGTATAGCAGTGTTACTATTCATGACTGCTTGAAACTCGCTCTCTCCAAATGTATTCTGCTAAAGGGCGATGCATCTTATCGAATTTATTGCCGAGGAACAAATATAACCCATAGAACCGCTTCACATGAATTCAGCTTGTGCGTTGCTCCCCCACCCCCTCATACTTCGTTTTAACTGGTTATACGGGATCGGGAGGGGAAAGCTCCAAATTTAATGCCTCCATCTCCTAAGCACATTCTGCTCGCGCGATGGAGACGCGCGAAATTTCCTTTTCGGTTGCATTTGAGTGAACAACTAATCATTACGATGAAATTACTCTGAGAAGGAAAATTATTTTAATGCCAACTCCTCTAGCTGAGGCTAACGTCTGGAGCGGTAATAAAAGTTTCACATTTTTTACAATGGCCACGTGCAGTTATTCTGCCTTGGGGAACGGCTACCTCTTTTATTTGTTAACTGCGCGAAAATTGATTATCTGTTTTGCGAATGAATTTTTTCATAAAATGTTCAAGAACAAAGGCTCTTCGTTAGAAATATTTGACTTTTCCGAGTTTTCATTTGCCAGAGAAAGTTGTCCAATCTCAAAAAAAAAAAAAAAAAAAAAAAAAAAACTGAAACGTGAAATGGAGCACATACACGTCTTACTATAATTACGAAAGGTGAGGCTAGCTCGAATATGAAGGATACTTCTTTCTGGAGTTTGAAATACTGTAAACAGCAAGAGAAGAAGGAAAAACAGTGAACGTGCAGTAAGTCATTATAACAATGATAAATAAATAGAGCCACAGCACATCCTTCAGCGCAATTTTCGTCATCGACAAACTCTTTTGATCGTCCACCATGGTACCGACCAAATACGAGGGAGGATCTAAAAGTAATGCATCCATGTCTATACCTTCCTATGTACTGCATTGTCTGGAAGGGTACGTGTACAGTGGTATAGGGTTGCTTCTATCCTACAAACTCACACTTTTGCTTTTCAAATTGCATAATTGCATGATTGTACCCATTGAATGTATCCGACTGAATTGTATCCGACACTGAAACAAAGAGCCGCCATCGAATTTTTGACGAAGGAGGGTTGTTTGCCCCAGGAATTCCATAATCGGTTGAAGATCGTCTATGGAGAGACCGTAGTGGAAATGAGCAATGGGCGGCATTTGGTTCTTGAGGTTTCAACAAGAAGAAATCTAATTTGCAGATAATCTGAGGAGTGACCGTCCATCAACATCTGTGACAGACGATAACCGACAGCCGTGTGACAACCAGGACACACGGGGCGTTATTCTCGTTGATTTTCTGAACGCACCATAGAGACACAATCAATTGCGAAATCTACGTCAGCACACTCCAGAAACTGACAGAGGCCATAATAAAAAAAAGCGCACATAAAACCATCCATTCCATACAGATTCATCACGACCACACACTTCTGTATTCACGACCCGTGCGATTGTCAAAATGGGATGGTCCGTCATGGCTGATTCACCAAACAACCCAGATTTGGCACCCTCAGACTTTCACTTCTTTGGTCCGATGTAGGACAGCCTACAGGACAGCAAGATCTGGACCAAGTTAAATCCACTGTAAACTTATAGGTCAGGAATGCAACTCGAGAATTTTTCCAAACTGGATTTGGTACTCGGGTTGAACGGTAGCGTAATTAAGTGCATTGAGAGCAACGGTGACTATGTTGAACAGTAGCTTCGTGTGCGGGAGACTTTAGAATATTATTTAAATAAGTTTTGCTTGGATCTCTTCATTAATAAAGTTGTTGTAACTGAGGAGGCATTACTTTTTGATCCACCCTCGTATTTTTGGAGAGTCATATGTCTTCCCTCTCTCCTCTCTTCCTTTCCTTTTTTAATGAGAATTCAACCATGTAAGCAAAGCCACTTGGAGGTCATTCTGAAGTTAATGAAAACTATAGTCAGTTTTCGTCGAAGAAGCATCTTTTTCCGCCATGTTGAGAACGTGAACCTTCCGTTAACATTTGCAACTAGTAGTTTCACATGAAAGTGCTGAGGACTTAACAAAGTTGTCGGCGCCAAGACATTCCGCTGAAATAATGGTTTAAACGCATCGCGCTTTTCCTCTGAAGACAATTTTTCACTTATCCGTCGGCATAGCTTTTGGAAAATCAATATATCTGGAATATCCTTCGTTGGACTAACTATCGGAGCATAAAAATTAACACCAAATTCATTGCATTTGCATTTTACACTGCAATCGCTTTAACATACCAGGCGTATAGCGTCCGGTCTCGGAATTCAAGCTATCCTCCAGAGGGAGTTCTCCATCAATGTCAAACGCTTCAAGCACTGCGTACAAAACTTCATTTCTTAGTGGAACTGCTTGAGCCGATTACTAATGAATGAACCTTGTGTACAACAGCTTGCGCAACAAACCACATTCCACATGCATGAGGTCCCCCATCGCCCTCCCATTCCTCTCCGAACGAAGCCGTCACGTCTTGTGACGTGTCCCTTACGCGAAATTGCTCGTTACAACATATATATTTGACCGCCAATTTTTCAATCCCCTGGTCTCACACAATGGACCGTCGTCGTGGGGCCATTTCATAAATGGGACAGGACACTTTTCTCTCAATAATAAATGACTTAGTCATTTGTCTAAACGACTAGCCGCGTTGTTACACTTTTATGTACGCGATCCCCTTCCTCCCACGCTCTCCGTCAAACGTGTCGAGCACACCACGTGCTGAAATTCTAGAGCTTGTTAGCGCACTTGGGGGGAGACTCAAAAATCTCCGAGAGACTACGTAGGAGCACGTTCTCAGAGCTCCCGGAAAATAAAATACAGTGCCCTTCGCCCATTTTCTCCTCGCAGACGCGACTGGCGAAAACAGATTTTTGTGAAACTTGATCGATGACACGTCGAGACGTTTTCGTTTTACGTCGAAGGCGCACTCTTCGTCCGTTTAGTAATGTTTGCGTTTCTGCCAGATACCATAAGGGACGCATTTTCGTCCAAGTCCCCTTTGATGGCACGGAGTGAGAAAAGCATTCTATCACTTTGGAGCGAGCGTTCTCAAAACTGTCGACATTTGAGGACACGTTGGCTTTGATTCGCCGTTCACGTCTTCTTGTCGAAGGTGGTGCGATCAAGGGATAAAAAAAATGGTAATGAGACACCGCGCTGGATTCTACGCCTGCGTATCACAGTCGGGCGGAACGCAGCTGAAGTTATGTTCCCCATGTCACGTGATCCGAAGCATACACGTGGCAGTCTAACGTTTCGGCTGCTGTTGCATCACCGCACATCATTCCGGAAGCCTATCGCAGCATAAACACTGCGTAAATCACAACAGGTGTTCTCTGGGTGTCGCGTCACACACCCCTCCAAGAATCCGCCCTTGGTACACCGTGGTAAAGACTCAAGGCACTGAAACTTGAAAAGGACCACAATCATGGCAGCACAAACTGACGGACACAGTACACAGGAGTGAAGTGCGCAAAACCTTTTATGTAGAAAGGCTTTTACGAAGCTATTGCAGCGGGCGCAAAGAGAAGCTCTCACAGCGGCAAGGTTCGACGTCTACAAGTGTTCCTCGCTCATTCCGAGGGTCTGCCAGTTAGGTTTATAATAGTATGTTTAATAATGTATTACAAAATAAAATCAACAATACCAATGGTATATACAGGATTAGTCTAACTAACGTTAGGCATTTCGATCACATTGTAAAAATAGAAGACTGGGATTAGACAACGCCGTCGTATGCAACGCCGTCGTATGCGTCGTATGCAGCGCCGCGTGTGTGAAATGATGTGAATGTAAACCAGACACAAGAAAAAACTGCGGTGTTTGCGTGGGATAGGTCATTGATGGGGCGAGATTTTGCGTGATGTTTTTCTGTCTACATGACCAAAGCGCTTACAAAAAAATCCAATAAAACTTCAGACAAATGGCCATCAGTCTGCAAAGTTCTTTTAGGGGGGAGGGGGGGGGCAAACCCACCCTTCTATTTTTACAATGCGATCAAAATGTGTAACGTTTGCTAGACTAACCCTGTAGTGATGCTCACTGACTTGCATTACACTGATATTATTCACGCTACTGCCACATAATTTTTATTCTCCACTGACTTCTGATTTTGTTCTGACTTTTTTGTTTCTACTGCAGTAAGTATGGGTACGGAAGACATACGTACCTGTTGCAGCATGAGTACGTCTACAGACGATAAATGCCGCAAGGCGGCGGGCTACATACTACAATTGCTCAAGGCCATTGCAGTATAGCCCGCCATAGCCGCAGTCCTGCGGGACCTGTGACACGTGGGCTTTCGCGCATTTCCACTTTCCTATGTTTGTGTTGTTTTTGTTTTGTTTTTTTCGTGTGTGCGTGTGTGTCAGTTTTTTACGTTCCGGCTAAATTTTTTTCATCCTGGTGAAGTTTCCTTTAAAGAGTAGCAAGCCAAAAATTTGCCGACCTATCTCAACACTTAAGAAGAAGAAGAAGTGTGCGTTCCTCACAGTCGTCTTTCACTTTCATGCATGGACGCGGGAGCATTTCAAACACGTTAAGCACACTGTTAAGCACTGATTTTCCGATGTTTTTCTTTTTCTTTTTTTTATGCAAAGGAGGAAAAACTGTTTGTAATGAATATAATTGTCACTGCCGATGCTAGTGCTTGAGGGTTTATTCGCAGAGTCCCGTCCTTCAAGGTCATCCTTCCATACTTTGCCACAGCCAGGCAGGACAAGTAGTGCAGAGCACCATACTACACATATACTACATTCTCTCCAACGGCTACGGCTTATCTGGCTTTCGATCACGGTCATCCCTTTTCTCTAGCCACGGCAAGATATCAACAACATAGCCTGGATTCCTATGCGCGACGTCGCCTTTCCTCCGCGTCTTCAGTATCCACGCTCCCTCTTCTGCCAGCGATATTGAGAAATGCTAGCACGATCACACAGTGCAGGACTTTAATATACACTCCTACACATCCTCCCATAAGTTATTCTCTTTGCAATATCACGCTTCTCCTTTTCTTCAATGTAAAAAGCTTTTGAGCACCTTTCGGCGAAACGGGAGGAAACGGAACAGACACGAAAAAACACATAATGCGGATTCGCATACAACAAACAGGTCCTGCAGCCGACCGCCGTCCAATCGTTATTGCGTTGCGTATATAGACGATATCGAACGCCGCCATAAAGCCTTCGGAAATCGGACGAAATGGGGTGGCGACTGCAGAGCGTGTGGCTTCAGTGAACAGACCCGAAATGACGGAACAAAGATGTTCCTTATTTTTGTGCTTCTAAGGCTTGATACTTGAATCCAATCCGTGTTCATTGTGTCAGTGTCTTCTTTTCGCTGTCGGAGAAAATCGTCGTCTCTGAGGATGTAGTCTCTCTTTACGATTCCATTTACTACTGTAGCTGCTCCTGACACTCGCTTTCACGCGTTGATGCTGTGTCGTTTCGGTGGCCCGCTCTAGGTGCGTGTGTGGGACTCTTTCTTACACGTTGGCTGCAGAGATAGAAGCCAAATTCAATTCTCGTAGAATGGCTTCGTGGAGTGGGCAAGACGGAGGCGCGTTAAATGATCGTAAAGGCTGTGCGGGCTTATACAGCATATGGTCGGGACAGATGCGCATATGTGGAAATATTCTGAAAAAAAAAAAGGGGGGGGTTCAAAGGGTGTATCCAAAACTATGCAAGTGATGTGTCATCGGACCAAGAGTAACTCATCTTAGCTGAACCTGCCAGCGTGAAAACAGATATACAGGGTGCGTCACGTAAGACTGACCAGAATTTTTATTAAAGAGGCTATGAGAGCAGCATAGATGTTTTTGCAGTTGAGTTCTGCGGGCAGGTGGACATCCTCTCGAAGAAAGTGTGCAACTAAAAGATGACTAATTACTTAAAATTCATTAATTAGCTTTTTTAATTGGGGGATTTCGGGCAAAAGCGAGATGGCAGATTGAGAGACCATCCTAGTAGGAAGCCAATTCACGTTTAACAAATCCTGAAACCCGCACGTGCGTTAAAATATCCATCCACGAATTTTGATATGCAAATGAGCCCATACCAAAACCGCGGTACAGCGCTCATTTCAGTGGTGGAGATAATTGGAGTAGGTGCCGCTCAGCTGGCCAGATAAGCCTCCGTGGCGTGGGTGATGCGCTCCTCAGACGCGCTTTTTCGGTTTCGGCTCATTTGCAGACGAAAATTCGGGGATGGATATTTTAGCGCACGTGCGTGTATTAGGATTTTTTACACGTGGAATGGCGTTCGACGAGGATAGTCTCTCAATCTGCGATCGCGCTTTTTCCCGAAATTCCCTAATTAAAAATTTAATCAATGAATTACATGCTCTCTTCCAGAGGATGTCCGCCTTGTCGTCGAACTCAACTGGAAAAACAACATCTATGCTGCTCTCATAGCTTTTTTTTAATAAAAATTCTGGTCAGTCTTACGTGACGCACCCTGTATAAGGCCATCAATGCAATTCAGTTTTAAGACGTCTCGATTTCATTCATCTTTGCTTCGTCAGGCGATGCCAGCAACGCGCCCCTGGGACGCGTTGCTGGCATCGCCTGAAGATCGCAGGTAAGTTCAGTAATGCCACTTTCTAACAGTCCATATGCGTCAATCAGCGCGGCAACCTCCAGCGCCACAAATCCGTGCAGAAAGCCCTGCTGAACTTTCTAAAGGCATAGAGTACCCTCACGGACGGCTGTAGTGCAGAAATCTATGGAACCCGACCGTGTAAGCCTTCCCCTACTCTACCCCCTTTTATCCCTTTCCGGGGCAACGTGCCGCCAATCTAGGCAGGCTGACCGCTCGAACCCCTACGTCACACCTACGGCCGTTTCGTCAGGCTTCATTACTGAATTACTCACGTGCAAGCGTACCTTTGCTCGGCATTTGTGGAAACAACTACTAAATCGGTAAATACAGGCACGCGCCGACAGCTGCCCACATAATTATTTCAGTACCATCTCCAGAGGTTCGCGCTATTTTCGGCTCCAGCATCCGGTTTTACGTTATACACCCCCAGTGGCATTAGTGAGTTTTAGTATAACGTACGTTGTCGCCATTGCGTACGTAAGGGGTAGCGTGGTGTTTCTGCGCAATGCGCAAAGTTATGCTTGTGTCTTTCGCGTGCGTAGGGCCACCAACGCTATCCCTTACGTACGCAAAGGCGATAGCGTACGATATACTAGAACTCACTTTTAAGGCACAGTAAAAAGGCGGTCAGATTACGCTTAGATGCCTTGGTGGTATTAGAGAACAAGTTGTTGGGCACAACTAACGTACAATATTGGTCGATAGTGCAATCACGTGCTGGGTAATAACAACTTAGCAAGGAACTATCTCTTACACCGTACGCCCGGCCACAAAATACGTGAAGAGCTGTGGCAGATTTTTCGTTGTAGTTGTGGGGTCCGCCGCATACATAGGCGAAATGGGACTCCATGCAGTTCGGAGTGACCCGACATGCCAAGATAGGCGTAGATAAGTCGCTGAAAAGGATTAGGCGAAATGGGAATACACGCCTCACTCGCTATGGGAGTCTTTTACCAGCAGATGCTACCGAACCCGTCATTGAATTATAATAAAAAAACTACACCATCTAGAATCATGCGGTCAACGGCATTTGTTCTTACTAGGTTTTTGCCACCTCCTAATGTGAATGTCGTGTAACGTAAGTTTAATTATGTAAGTCTTTGCGAACTGTAGTCGGAAATTTGCCAAGTAAAGGACACTTTTTTACTCCACCAATGTGAAGAGCGTGTCTAATTTACTCAAATTAATGATAATTGACAGGGATATTCACGGGCTATCCCATCAGAGACTCTCTCTCTCTCTGATTTTTTTTTTGTTTTGTGGAATAGCAAGCCGACATCCTGTCTGGCTGACCTTTCCCTCGTTCCTCTTCTTTGTAATCATTAAACATATCCCCCCCCCCCCCATCAGAAAAAATAGCCGAATATCATGCTCTACGGAGGTAGCGGGCGACAAATTTTTCAGCGCAATCCTTGTCAGTCCGACGAAAGGAGGTTGGAAACCTAGCCCACACCTGCAACGTAGAAAGAGATAACACAGGTATGGCTTATCGCGTCCGACTTTCGCTGGGATCGCACTTTCCCTCTCCCAATATCAGGAACTGTCACTTTTTCTACTATCACTTTGTTGGCGGAGTTTCGACACTCCTTTCGTTGGACTCAGAGCGATTGCGCTCAAAAAGTCGTCGCACGTTATGGCTCGGTGCTACGAAAAGTATGATGTTCGGCTATTTTTTTTCAATGGGATAGCTCATGAATATCACTGTCAATTATAATGAACTTAAGTGAATTCGGCACGCTCTTCATATTGGTGGGGTAAAAAAAGTGACCTTTACTTGGCAAATTTCCGAGTTCAGATCGCAAATATTTACATAATTAAACCTACGATACATGATTCAGGAGTTGGCAAAAGAGAAACAGTAGAGAAACAGATACTCATGGAACGATGCGACAGCACCAGAGGACACGTGTTTCGCCGTGTTTGCGGCTCGTCAGCCCTGGGTAGCTGCACATCGTTCGGGATATATATATATATATACATGACACGGGTGCTTGTAAATGTGTGAATTTCAAGCTTTCATCTCATTTCATCTGACCGTATGACAGGCTAGACTTATCTTTCACATACGTAATCATTGGAACCGAGCATTGTCGTTGGTTTTCCTTGTTTCGAGAACGTGAATTTGGGTTCCGGAAAAGATGGTTCCTCATTACGTGAGCGGAAATAATGGTGCAGCGGTCGCTTGATCGATTTTTCTTATTGGTTCACCTGTAGCGTTGATGAAAAAAAAAGATAAATAAATCAATAAAAGAAAGAGAAGAACAAAGAAAGCTGCGGTTGTAAATGCCGTTATCCTAAGGAACATTTATCTCTGTGTAATCCGCTTGCTCGTAAACACATATTCCTCATGCTAACCCACCTTTTCGCATCCAGGAAGCGGTCCAAGGGCCGCTTTGTTCACCCTAGCCCGTTCGGCAACTTGATAGGTTTTCCCGCTCTGCCACATAGTGACTAAGCATACCATACATATCGTTCATCTCTAATCCCCAACCCTTTTTCAAGTAATTGATGTCAAATAATAAACATTTTTGACAAATAAATCAGTCAAATAAATAAATGACATCTTTGGATGATGCTGACTGGGTGGTGCTCCTATATCGCATACCTTATCTCCTGTATCATATTTTCCTGTTGTAGGTCAGACACAGACGTTGCAGTTGTTTTCTCATACTTTGGATGTCGATGAACCGTATCTTCAGCAGAAGCGGAGTTGTATGGGCCATGAAACAATGAATAAATGGGTGTACAGCTTTCATTGTACATAAACATCGACACAGAAAAGACTCAGGGGACAACTGTAAAACCCGTGTCTGGCCAACTGTAGAAAAATACTAGCATCCAGAGGACGATATCACTAGCGAACCAGTGCAGCGAATTATATCGATTTTATGTTGCCCATTGAATGGGATTTCAAATCTGGAGAGCGAATGGTAACACTTGGTCGGCTGTGATGTGCTCCATCGGCTATCTGCAACTATGCCCCTGTATTTTCGGCGGCGCAGGTGCTTGCGGGACCATTTTTTCCGTCCACACAACCAGGGACCATTTCTTTCTTATACCCCGCGAATTTCGAGATCGTGGATTTCGCAACCGTGAATATCGAGGTCCGAGGTCCTCCGGAAAACTTCAGAAGTTTGGAACTGACTGAGGCGTACACTCTTAGCGAAAAGAAAAGGAAACGGCGAATTATTACTGAGAGGCGACGGTAGAATTTCTAGCATTTTTTCAGCATTACAAACATTACAGCACAGTCCTGTTGAACGTTACTGTAAAGAATGACTGTAAATCCTGGCTTGCATTAACCGGAAATACGAGAGATCCTCGTTAGCCTTACAGTTGACTGGGTCCGCACAAACTCGAACCGGCAAAATCGGGCGAATTGAGGTTTCACGTGAAGCTGATAATCTCGTCTCACTCTTCTCTACGCACACCGTGCGCTGAGAGAGAGAGAGAGAGCGAAAAGAAGAGGGTTGTTGGTCTGTGTGCTTTCTCTTTACACTACACAGGCACGACTATGCAGGCTCAGGGGATAATCCCTTTACGAGCAGCTGAGCAACCTTTTGTACTGGTGTCCAAGGCCATGCTGTAACTTCTAAGTCAGTGGGCCATGAAAGTAATGAGAAGAGAGAGAGAGAAGAGAGAGAGAGAAAGAGGATGCAGGAACCAGCATGCCATCCACACCCCATACGAGCTAGCACTATGCTGCGCATGTGCACCGTTTGCTAGGCGGATGGATACGGTCAGCGCGGTTTCTCCTTTGCGTCACCAGATGGCGCCACAGAGTGACATGCTTTCAGTCGGTGTGAATGTGTACTCATATTTCATGCTTTTTTATAAAAACGAAAAGTGGTGGACATATAAATTTGGTGTCTATCGATTCCTGAAATATTTCGAGAGAAAGTAAATGGGAAGTTTTGTTTCGAAATGGCTATAGAAGTTTAATAAAACCTGTTCAAAGAGGGAGGAGAAAAATTGTGTATTTTTTTCACATTCGTGACGTCGCCGTAAAATACATACGACATGTATCAGAAATGTATAAACGTTATCCGATTCATCTCGTCTTCCTCTTGATAGTGCAACCGCCCGGGTTAAAATCTGCTCGGTGGTTACCGAGAAAAAGCATAAAATATGTTCCATAGGAAATACATTGGGACGGAGAGCTGGTATGCCCTCTTAAGATGATAAGAGTCCGATGTACACAATTCATGTGCATGAATGAAAATACTTTGAAATAAACCGTGAACCGTGGTATGTCGAGTGATATAAAATCTTGCGTTGTGCATAGGGCACAATTTCGCAAGAAAGAACCTCTAGCTATTTTTTCCTCTCTGTGGGTGGATCGTTACAAAGTTAGCTGATTTATATAGCCTTGTTCTACCAAGTTCACGAAGAGCATGTATTTGCGTGGGCCGTTGCATTCAGGAGACCATTTGCGAAGTTCAGTGACTATTTGCAGTCGTGGGAGTAAATGTCGGGGTTAGGGGACTAAAATGGGGAATGATTGCAGTTTAGGGGACTAGAAGCTACAATTACTCCCCAGTTCACTTCTTTCTTTTTTCTTTTCCCCTTAGAGTGTAGAAGGATGTACAACAGTGCATAATTTCTCAAGAGAGAACATTTCTGACGTCCACGCTCCGCTCGAAACAATCAACGGGGTGGCATTGAAGTGAGCGCCCCTCCACGAGCAGGAGAACTGTGGACATGCATATTCATATTCCATCCCGACTTGACGTTTGCAACGGTAGGACTTTATAGCTCAGTTCCTCCCTGTGTAAGCACCATCAAGGTGGCGCGCAGTACGGGCATTATGCGTACTCCGACGGGGATCTGAGTTGAGTCAACAGAGCAGAAGAGAGACGAGGGCTCCCGGAAGACAGATAAGTAGGGATTAGAACACTAGACGCTTCACCCTCACTTTGCCAATCCCCCCCTCCCCCAAGAGATACACCAGAAGCCAACTCTCGTGGGATAATCCTGGGATTAACATCTGAAAGGTGGCCGGAACATTTGTAAGAAGGAACCCGCTGACAACATTCAACCGTCTATCGTCGAGCTGTCATGAGAGGTGCCGAGCTGCTGTGCCGCTAATGTTTGTATTACGTGCGTGATAGGAACGTTTCTCTAGTGTACCCCCTCCCAGCTGTAGAACATCACACGCTTGTTACTGCGTGTTAGTAAGAGCTGGGTTGCACAATTTGGACAACTCCGGTCAGCGTCGCCTGTGCTTTATGAGCACAATTTTATGCGAAACGGCACTTAAATTATAAGCGTTGCCATACCGCATTAAATACAGGGGGTCTTTTTTTAATCCAGATTTTTCATAAAAAACTATAGGGGCTATAGACATCCTGTTTTCACTTCTATCATCTCTGGGCCGGCGGACGTTCTTTGCCATCTGTTGCTCAACCGTCGAATGACTAGTTTCCTAAAAATCGTTAATTAACTTTTGAATTATAAAAGCTACAAGGTCGTCCCAATGAGAACATCTGGTCCTTTCAGTCACCTGACACCGTTACCGTTTTCAGAACAAAATCCGTTCGATAGATCGCCCGCAAAAAGTTCGTGAAAGAACACCATTTTCTTTATTTTGTTCATTGCGCATCTTCGGAGACGCGTCTTTCCTTCACCCCTAATGTGAGAGGGTGAAAGAGCACACTATCGCCTCTGGCGTCCTGGAAAGAGATTAAAAGAAAACAGAAAATGCAACCCAAGATAAGGGCAGTTCGGATAGCGTCACCCGATACATTTCGTTTTGTTTTGTTTCCGCAAGTTCGAGCTCATCTTCGACGCATGCGGCGGCACTGTGCTCCTTCACCCTCTCATATTGGGGGTGAAGGAAAGACGCGTCTCCGAAGATGCGCAATGAACAAAAAGAAAAGAAAGAAAAGAAGAAAATGGTGTTCTTTCACGAATTTTTTGCGGGCGATCTATCGAACGGATTTTTGTTCTGAAAACGGTAACGGTATCAGGTGACCGAAGGGACCAGATGTTCTCATTGGGACGACCTTGTAGCTTTTATAATTAAAAAGTTAGTTAACGATTTTTAGGTAATTAGTCATTCGACGGTTGAGCAACAGGTAGCCAAGAACGTCCGCCGGCCCAGAGATGATAGAAGTGAAAACAGGATTTCCTATAACCCTTAGTTTTTTTATGAAAAGTCTGCATCGAAAAAAAAGTCACCCTGTATATTTGCAAATACACAAGAAATTCCATACCTAATAAACTGAACACGCACGATAACAAGCAGAATAGCAGGAACAACACAAAATATTTCCATTCCTATGTTCGCGCAACATTCTGATTTTGCTTACAATTTCAGACGCGCTGCGTCAACAATTACTAGAAATGACTACAAAGTGACATGAGCCAAAACACTACCACAACAGCTTCCAAATCGTCAAAGGTAGCATTCCAAAGATCAAGTTTTATCGCTTCCCCGGAAACCCCTGGAAGACAGAAAGGCGGAAAGCGTGAATTGCGTCTGCACGCCGTAAAAATGCCGAAATGTTTCCGCTCTGCATTCCACGTGGAGGTGCTATAGAGCTCATACTCAAACAACTTGCGGTACAAAGTTACTTGGATCTATCACAAATTCTGCTACACAGTTATTGCTTGCTAACATAACGCATGCGGATTAGAGGGAAATATGAAAGGCTTACTCTGGGCATCGACTCCGGCCGGTTGTTCTTACTGCTATGCTCGGGGGTCTTCGTGCAGTGTTATGTTTACTTCGAAAAAAGCGATGACCTCATTACTTATGTTCTCCAGGAGACATGCCGCTATGAAGCTACCCCCTGGCATTTTTTGCTAGAATGTCATAATGGAACACCGTGCGTGTCTCTGTCATGACCTTCAGGAGATCAAATAGCTTCTCCGTTTGCTCTTCCATTACTACATTGCCCAAAATGCCGTTCAGAACCTCTTTACAGTCCCATTGCAAGGCCCCCTCTGTTCAGACTCAAGGACCTCAGCGAATGGACAAATTATACCTGTGAAGGATATCACCAGGCGGTTTATTTTGTCTTTTTTTTTTTCAGCGGAGGAGACATGTGGTTGATGTACCTGTGCAGGTGAACATTACACAAAGAAGGAGACATATATCAGTTGCAAGCTGTTTATTACCAAGAGCAGTACAGTATTGTTTTTGAGGCACCATACTAGATTAGACTACTACATATATTACGTAATATATTACGATCACGACGACTCACCTCGATCCGGACGTCATGAACCACGCTGTCCTTCACTTGCGAAATGCACTTCGCTTTGACGACGATTTCGTTACCGTCGGATGCTTCTTCGATGCCCAAAATCCAATATGTTTTTCGATGCCGAAAAACATATTTGACAAGTAACTGGCCCTTCGAAAGGTGTGATTGTCTGAAAAATTCGTGAAGGGCCTCTAGCTTTTCAAACCCATAAAAGATGCGATACATTGCTTGCTTGCGCAAGAGTGAAACCCGCGAAACCTTGAGGGCGGAACAATGTTTCCGTTTGCTTCCACATGCAGCGCAGTCACCCGCTGATCGCAACGCCGCCTGGCCGAGAGCTGCAGGCCTATTTGCAAAACCTGATTGCATTAACCGCTTAGGTGATTTGGTGTACACGGTATTCGGTTTCATGAAAACGTGCGCTGCAACGGTGCCGTATATGGAAGAGCTGCCGCTTATTCGTATCTGCTGGACCCGTCAGATACAGGCGCTTCCTTCCATTTCCTCAATCCGTTAAACAGTGCCAGCAGCAGAAAATTGAGAACCGTTGGGGGCATGAGTGCCACAGTGATCCACTTTCAGATGTCAGGACAAGTACTCCACTTTCTTGTTGTATTTTGGAATGCCTTGAGCGGTCGATAAAAAACCGCAGGAGAAAAGTTGGCCCATTCTATGGGCACGTACTAGAGGCCTCCAGTGTACCAGTCTTTGTCTTGTTCCCGCATAAAGCTTTGGCTGTCGTATTTGCCTATTGAACTTTAGTCGATCGATGCGGTGTCGATATATATGTACTCACACACAAAAAAAAAATATGAACAGGGGCTAATAATAAGGGAATAATGAGGGCGACATGCATGCCATAACTCCGTCATGAGCGCACTGAAAGATACATATATACCATGCATGTGCACCGTTGGCAAAAGAAATTACGTGATTCCGAATTACTCTTGGCGTGACACAACTGAGGGCTTTCCCCTTTCATTTCTTTATACGACTTCGTTACGTTTTGAGTGTATGAACCATGTGTGGGTTGAAATTGTCAGGGGAGCCCCAGCCAGTCGCATGAATCGCCGAACCAAAGACGCGAGGGTTTATTTATTTATTTATTTATTTATACATAATGCAGCCTTAAAAAGAATATTGCAGGAGTAGGCGCACATTGCTGGTGAGATCACTATCAGATAGTTCCCTAATCGTACCAGGAATATAGAGTTCCATTGAACAATCGAGCGAGGAAAGAAGCTATACTTGGAACACACCAATGCGCGAAAAGAAAGGTACAAGGTTCAATGGATGCGCACTGCGTAGTGACGAGGGCTGTGCAAAACTAAAATAGGAAGAATAGGAAATGTTGATCTGCTCATGAACTATTAGGTAGAGATACCCGAGTCTTTCCAAAGCACGCCTGTTGCTAAGGGAAGCTAGATTTAGGGAGTCAAGGCAGATGATGGAGAGAAACGTCTATCACAGCGTTTCATAATGAACCTAACCCCCTTGCCTGAACTGTTTCTAGTGTTCTAGCATCCCTGTCGGTGTGAGGCTCCCAAACAACTGAGGCGTAATCCAGATTGGGAGCACAAGAGTTTTGTAGGCCAAGAGCTTGGTGTCTGCGGACGCCAGTTTGAGGATGTGCTTCAGGAAACCAAGCTTGTTAAGAGCTTTAGGAGATATGGCATTGATGTGTGCCCTCCACTTGAGGTCAGGAGAGAAGTGGACGCCCAGATATCTGTTCCCCTCAACTCTATTAATTACACTATTGCCAACACCGTAAGAGAATAGACGGAGACTTTTGCTGCTAGTTGGACTAATTACCGATTCCTAACCTATTTTAACACCAATCGTTCCTGTGCAAGTGATGTGGAGTTGCGGGCCTCACATTAGTGAGGCCAAAATCTCCATTTTATTTTTTCCTTCAAACCAACCAATCAACCAACCGTTCCCGTGGTTTTTGTTGTTGCTGTTTTTTTTTTTTTTCTCTGCTTCTCCTTCAATCCTTAGTGCAGTTGAGCAGAGGTGGTATTCAAGTAGCAACACGTTCCGATAAAATGTTTTTGAGCGAAAAAAAAGAAGAAAAAAAGGAAGGCGACACCGTTAACATACGTAAACGTGGCGGTATGATAATTTTGTTATTGTTACTTTGTCGCCGTAGCCAAATATAGTGCCTATGATGACGCGTGCACAACGCATCATTTTCCGGATAACTACAAGCTGCAACTTTGGAGGAAAAATCGATAAAACGCATTACGGGAATGACACTAGCACGTCGTTGATCTGAAAGTTTCTTTCCAGCTCTACGTTAATGTGGAGATGGAAAATGTGGACTGATTCATGATTTGGAACAGATGTCTTTTAATATACGCGCGCTTCGTGAAACACAGTACAAAGTGCAAGTATACTAACTTTCAAGTCAACTGACATAATCGAAAAATTTATATATGACGTACTGCGGTTGGAAGTACAGAGGCCACGAGAAAAAAAAAAAAAGTTGCTGTCGCATTGCGGAAGTATGGGTAAAACCCACCACGCAGGACTGCTGTACACGTATTTGTAGTCGCGAATTTTGCGATGACATCATAATCGCGCAAAAATTTACTCGCGAACAATCTGACACTGATTCTGGAATATGGTGGTAAGGCACACATCTTTATGTGTGCTGAATATCATGATCTGTGAGCCGGAGTCGGCACCCGCTTAGACGTACTCAGATAGAATCGTAGCTTGTCGTTTAGAGTCTTCTTCCAGAGCCTCTATTATTCACTCAACGCGCAGGGGCTTTATGTTGCCGCCCGTAACTCAACCATGATACGGGAAAGTGAGCAGCTGTTGTCCAACACAGCTTTTACATGCGGGCCAGTACGTGAATTTGTCCTGAACCACAATTCTCAGCAAACAATAGTCCTCTACCTGAGAAACGTCACCATGACGTTCGTAGACAGACTGAAAGCGAAACAGATTGGAAGAGGGGGGGGGGGGGGGTTCCACGAATGGGCACTTGTTCGCTGCCTCCTACTGAAAGAAAAGTAGGACCGAAGGTCGCGTCCCTTTGGAGGACCATCGTAATGCCCTCAAGATTGTGTCTTTCGGGCGCGATCTTTGTTCGTCCTTAGCTTCGAGCGTAGTTCAACTGTACTAAATTGGTGGCGCTGTCGAACACTATGGCGTCATTTGTTTACAAACAGGGAGAGGTCTATTAGCTCTCTCGCGACATCCCGGCCCTGACAGAAATAACTTGGAGGAAATTCGTAAGAAGAAGGACCTAAACAATCGCGAAATCAAGCACTCGTGAACATGTTTAGAAACGGACAATTTGCACATTCGCGAAAAATGGCCCACGTGATAAGTAAAGAAAGAAAAACAAACAAACAAAAGCGTTTGCAGTAGCGCTTAGCAAATTTAATCCACCACTGTCCCTAAAACACTTTCATCACAAGACGCGCGCACTCAAGTTTATGTCGTTCTTAGATAAAGTAGTAATTTTGCTGATGACTTAATTTTCGCGAATTTCGCGATAGGTATTTTTCCGCAAAATTAAAGTCCCGCGAAGTAGGTAACACCCCACAAGAACTCCGTGGTGCAGGATCAACGTACCGCGAAATTAAAGCCCCGCGAAATGTTCCCTAAACGTGCCTCCGTCCGAATTCGCGAATTAGTAAGACCGCTAAACTAACGACTTATACAGCAGTGCATGTCCCGGCAATTTGTCCTTCCTCGTTACGCTCACTTATCCTCACCAAAGACGATTTACTTGAAAAATTCATGCAACGTTGCGAAATTCCTGCCGTGCTCAGCAGGATGCCTACGAAAACCTTACCATCCCTTCCCCCACCCCCTTTCATCCCTTCTCCGAGCAACGTGCCGACAATCTAGTCAGGCAGACAGCTCGAAATCCCCACGACCCCCCCCCCCCCCCCCCCCTCCTTGTGCGCACACGCTATCTCTGCACGCTACGTCTCCACCGTTTACGCTACCGTTATAATATGTGCGCTGAGTTTGGCACCTTGCACGCTTTGAAAGGAGCATGGAAACACCCGATAACAAATATGTCGGCAGAACTAGAAATTAGGATTACAAGCCCTAGGACACAATTCGCTGCCAGTCCACAAATTCGAGTCTACATAGTTTCGGGTTCTCCAAGACCAGGTGACGTCACAGGGATCCCTTGCGTCTCTCTCCTAGCAACAGCGCGTGTCATGTGCCTCGCCAATACTTTTGCGATCGACGTCTTTTTGCTTTTTCTTTTTGCAGTCTCTTTTTGCGCTCTCGCTAGCAGATGATTTTTGGTCGCCAATGAAGAGTCCTCTACCAACTGACGTCACGAGACGCGAGGAGCCGCTGGGCGAGGTCGTCGCCGCTGCGCGCTCAGTAAATTCTCACTTCCGAAAGGAAATATTTTGCGTGACTGTTCCTGAAGGCAGTATGCTCACATGATGGTGTAAAAAATGTATGCTCCAACTCCTTTCCATGCTCCTTGTGCTCGCCTGTGACACCTGTTCGGTTACACGGTGTTACCCGTCACCAAGTGACGTCACAGGGACCCCTGGCGTCTCTCTCCTAGCAACAGCGCACGTCTCCGCTCCACTTTGCAAGACTGCCAGCAGTTGTGGTGCTGACCATGGAGTTAATATAGGAGGACTTAGAGATCGGATTTGGCACACCGGCAATGGAATTCAATCACTGAGTGTGAGCGCCCGGGCACAGCCATCCGTTGGTCATGGACGGTGTTAGTGGACGGATTTCTGCCCCCTAACTATAGCGCAGCTGCTCCGTTTGTTACCAACCCTGTGCAGTCACATGGGATAACAAACGGCGATGGAGGGAACGACGTCCAGCGAAGGATGTAAGGCCCATTTGGGTGCATGTGGAATTGGTTAATGTTATGGGTATTACAGCGTAAACGTTGTCATATCAAACGTGACTCATATCTTATCTGTGAGATCGTCAACGACACTGCCAACCCTTTGCTTTCCGGCGACACGGATGAACATGTTTACCGCCTATGACGTGTTGAAGCAGCGTTTGTATGCTTTGCGAGCGAAATAGATCTTAAGGAATACAGGCATGGCATTTCCGAAGACAACTGTAGTCCAAAGATGAATACACACAGTTAGCCGCCATCTTCGTGGCGGACCACCCGGAACCGGGAATATGTAAAACGGAAACCACCCGCCATTCCTTGCTCTGGTCTGTCAAGTTTTGCGATAATAATGTGGCGTACGAACGACAGCGCACAAGCAAGTGACGTAGTAGAAAATATTCACTGCTTATTTATATATTTATGAGATACGCACATCCGAACATATGCCGAATTTCAATAACAAGTGACGAATTTAGGAAAACAAGCACGTCAAGTTTAGCGTAATGAAGCAGCCAACGGAAGGCAGCTCCTTTGTGGCACGGTTTGTGGTAACGCTTCCTCGACCGAGCTCCTGGTAAATACTCGTTCGAGAAGCAAGGTTGCCAGGCGCGTTCGTAGATTACACAAGGTAGATTTAGCCAGGGAGCGAAGGCGCGGAAAAAAAAACTCAAATCCGACCCGGCAACACTGTCATCTCCAGGACTCATGCGATCCTTGGGTGTTGGTAGCACAGGTACGATCGTGAACAAAGAATATTTACGACGCGCGCATGGGTCTTGTATGTACTACTAATAGTTTATTCATAATTTAAGTATAGGAAAAGCTATCTGTTGCCCCACTAGTACACATATACGAAATCATATACCACCTGAGTACGTTTCCGTATTCTGCTCCACTGCGCATGTGTAACAGTAGGCTCGTTTGGCCGTGCGTCCTTGTATCCGTGCCGTGTACCCGTGCATTGTAATACGGAGCTCGTATACACGTTTTGGATTAAACAGTAAGCGACGTTCACATCTCGAAGCTGTAGACCAAGATTAACGCGTAGACAAAGATTAACACGTGAACACATGAGTGCAAAGTTGAGTGAGTTCCCTGTTGTTGGCCCCGAAAAAAAAAAAAAAGTTTCGTCATGGCAAAACCGGCGATGATAGCGTGAGTGTTAGCTGTGCACCAACGATGCCATGTGTTTTGCAACGGACCCATTATGACCACTCATTGATGAGATACAAACGGTTAGTCGCTACGTGTACGTTTAGCTCTAGGTGAGAAATGGACATTAAGTGAAACTTCCTGTATATTTGTGGTTATCTCGTACTCGGCGTCAAAACCTGTGATAACTGTGTCTATTTCGAACTGCTATGTGTCATTTAACGTGATATGATTTATTTTTCTCGGTTCTCGTCTGGTATTGCTGCCCTGGGTGATTAGTATGGTTCGGTCAGGAAAAGGGAAAGGGAATACAACGCAAACGAAGTACGCGAAACACCATGACAATAATTATGCGCTGCTTATTATTCATACTGCTGACGTCATTTATTTACAATTGTAGTGGCCCCCGCAACGGATGGATGGCGCTGACGGTCTCTATCGTGGCGTCATTCTGAAGACGCAGGGCCCTGTGGGAGTTTCGCTACCTGTCTATATATACCTTGGATCAGGCGCTTCATGACGTCATACCTCTGAAAACTGGAAATTAATTTTACTATACTTCCGCGACACGGAGAGACAATATTTTGTGAGAGTGCAGTCCGTGACGCACAGATTGCAATGACGTGACTTTCACAAGACTGTGAGGAGACAATATTTAGTCCTAAATTGTTCTTTAAAGAGTCATGACGCATCCGCACATGATGGCACGAGCTCAATGGAACGACATCGAAGAGGTCGAAGCATCGCGGTGCGAAATGTCTGGTACCGTCCACAACGTTTCTCTCACACAGTCACTGACAGTGTTCATCAGAAGATGGGCTTCAAAGCAGTACCTCATTAATGCGAAGCATATCCAACTCGTGTTGCACTACTCTTTGTTCTTTCAAAAAGCTCTCAACTTCATCATGAGTGCTCCGTCCATCGGAGCTCGATCTACTCTCACGAATGAAAAATGTGTTCTTCAACAGGGCTTATTTCTTTCCTGCCCCGCGCGTGATTAATGAAGACCGCAGTCGGAACTCTGAGCACGAAGAAACCACTTCACAATTAGCAAATATATGCAATAAAATAAGGGGGAGGGGGGAGACAGGAAAGTACTCTTGAAAGCAAATTTATCTTTTGAAGGCCTTCTCTTACACCACACGAAGAACCGACATTGGCTATAAGTCAGCCTCTCCCTGTATTGACATACTGGTCCCGTCGATTAAAAGAGACATCGAGTCTCTCTAGAGTTAGTTGCCCAGGGGCAGGAAGAAAAGAGACATACTGAAACAAAACACGTAGCACAAAGACAAAACTCAGATCGCTTTATTTCTCTGCAATAAGGGAACGGGCGCAGTAGTTATATTTCTGACCCGCGCTTAGGGGTGCAGGCAAGAATTTGTAATTAAGCGCAGTTAATGAATGTGAATTAAAACAACAACTTTATTTCAGGATGATGGATGGGCAGTTTCATCGCCGGGGGCGATACTCTACCCCATTGCTGGAGGTGAAGCGGGGAATGAAGGAATGGGTCCCGTTACAATGAGGATCGAAGTCCTGTGGCGTCCAAAAAGGCGAAGAGAGCCTTGAGGACAGAGCGTTGGCGAGCTGGATGAGGCCAGGGGCCAACCAATTTTGTCAGGGAGAGGGGACGGGAGTCTAGCTCGTTGAGGGAGGCGGACAGTACGGAATTAAAAATTTAGGAGGGCTCCATCATTTCTTCTTTATCACATCACATCACATCACGTCAGGAGGGCTCCATCCGTTGGAAAGAGGTCAGCTAGGTTTTCGGCGTAGAATTTACCTTTAGTGACTTTTAATTGATTTAATGAATTTATTTCGTTTTGCTAATAGAATGAAACTTAAATTAATTACATCGAGTTAAAGGTACCGTAACGCAATAAGAAAGCAGCCTAAATGTTTAATGTTTGTTGCTTATCAACACCGTGTAAATAGCACACACGTGATAAGTATGTCGTTCTAAAGATTCTTAATCTCGTCAAAATTGCGATAAACCCGATCAGGTGTGACGCCTGGTGTGAGACAACAACAACAACTTTATTTTAAAATGATGAATGGGGAGTTTAATCGCCAGAGGCACTGGCGCTTATGATCCAGAATTTTGTGTTTTGATTTCGGTCACCACGTTGCTTGGCAGTAGACGTCGCTGTGATACACCCAGTGTTATTCGCATGCAATGTTATTTTATCGCCGTAGTTGACAGGCAATGCAAAGTTGGTGTCTACTTCGGCACAATGTTGCCGGCAATTTCCAATTTTGATTAGTTCAAAAGCTATGAGTATGATTGGGATAAAAATAGTGGCGATAGAGTCCTAATGGGTTACGCTACATTGAATGCGCTCATTTTATGAGATTGCTCCTCGAGTGCTCAGCGCGGTACCTTTAAGTTAACCCTATACCAAATTGTGACGCAAGCATTATGCGCCTTCCAGTTATAGGGAGTCACAATCCCAGTGAGTTTATGTTTTCGGTTGACGACACGGCGCAAGCTACAAAGTATTCCATTCCGCAAGTGTCACGAACAAAGCGCGCACTATCAAGGTTACTCCGCGACAGTAAAGGTAGCTAGGCAGTTTTTCTTACCTCCTACCACTTACTTCCTACCAACCAAACAATGCATGCGTGGGTGCTTTGTATTTTCCATATGTCACACACAGCAGCCGGCGTACTAAACCGCAGCCCCGTCGCGTGCTCGCATGCCCAGGACCAATATACAGGGTATATGTCCATAGAAAATAGAATCCTCCGTACTTTTAGCGCTGTTTAAGAAGTGCACTTTCGTTTCACGCTGGAGCTCTACTACCATTAATGTGTTTTGTTTCTGTATTCTTCTGCTTCTGTTTCTCCGTTACTTTATTTTATTTTTCTGTGAAAGCTAGGTGAGATATATCGTCTCAGAAAACAACACGTTACGTTGGAAAGGAAGTGAACAAGCCAGCAACTACATCTCCGCCACAAAACGAAAAAAAAAGGGGGAGACAGAGAGAGAAAGGAGCACTGCGAAAATCTTGAACGCGCGTTCACGAAAATTTTCGCAATAATGCACGAGGTTATCGTCCAGAGAGCGGTCCAAAGCCCATCCGTGTGCTTTCCAGTGGCCTCTCATAATGTCTCGTCAGCCTTTATATACTGCCAGCAAATACGACACCATTGTAACGGCAGCTGCTCAAAATACGCAGCTGGTTGGCTTCAGCCGAGCATGCGGTGCACGGGTCATTAGTACACAAATGCCCACACTCTTGGCTATAGACCGTCTTGTCGCCGGCTTTCATACCCGCAGGAAATCTGTCACGCTACGTACGCCTGTCATATTACGTTATAAAACTCTTCGTTTCGTTTTCCACCGCTACAAGCGTGTCGGACACGTGAACTACTAATGGCGTTCTGTGACAAACATGGCCACATTTTCCGACGGAAGAGGAAGTGAAGGCACTCACATGCCGACGGCGTGTAGAATCCTCGCTAGTCCCTGCAAACGAGGGGGCAACACAGTCTCCGCAACTTGGCTTGTTGTGAAACACTGTTCTGTTGCGAACAAAAGTGTGTTTGAAAGTGTGTGGCGGAAGCTTCTCGTTGAAGCTGATCTGTAAAGGATCGCAGTTTGACGTCCTTCCTTTGGATTAGGACGATGTCACAATAAGCCCTCGGGCGGGCTAGCATTTGCATGTGACTTTTGCATAGCATTAGTGGAAACCTGAACGTACACTGCGCACTGAAATTAGGTTCAACCTCTCTTTGAAACGACGAAATCCAAGTACCCAAGCAGCACAATGCACTGGAAGTCGAGTGCATTAGGGGTGGACGGTATGTGTCTTATCAATGTTCTCTAGTTTCATGAATCTGTTCAAGGCCTTTCATCTACCCGTCCACCCCTATTACACTCGACTTTCAGTGCATTTTGCTGCTTGGGTAGCGACAAGTGATATCAAACGCATCCAAAACTTGATTGAAGCAGAAGCCTTCCCGTCGGGAGGTTCCATATAGATACTGATCATCTACTGAGACCATAGCTCGGCGTTTCGGGCCTTCGAAACTCACGATCACAATCATCCGATACGGCGTGATTTCGGGCCCTGCTACGAACTCATGTGAAGGTCGACATGGCGTATCGGTGAGCCCGATCATCCCGCACATTAGCTAATGTGCGGGATGATCGGGCTCACCGGTACGCCATGTCGACCTTCACGTGAGTTCGTAGCAGGTCCCGAAATCACGTCTTATCGGATGATTGTGATTGTGAGTTTCGAAGACCCGGAACACCGAGCTAATGACTGAGACACGAACAGAATCTGTTTAAAATATCGACCCGAGGCTACTGCTTTGAAGTACTGCAGGGGACATACGGTTGTCTAAAATCAGCCCTCCGTGGTTTATCACATCTCAAATATCCAGGTGTTGCAATACTATTTCTTTCGAGTAATAAACACGTGCTGCACATGGTCCACCTTCAAACACAATATTTGCGCAACACTTCCAAGCGCAACCAAGGTAATATAGGACGGCGAAGTATTGACAGGCGATTTTAGCTAACCGTGTCCCCAACAGTAGTTTCACCAGCTCGCTGGACTTCCTATTTTTCGACGTTCCACTTAAAACTAGGAAGATTGGAACACAAAAGCAAACAAGAAGAAAAGTAAAAGAAATATCTGAGCCAGAACTGCGCTGAGCCGAACGAATCTTTTTCGCACCATCACAGGGTACCAACAGATGAGGGCGAACCGCCATACTAACCGCGAAAACCGGACGGTTCAGCGACAGCACGATTTTAGGGCTGAAACGTTCGCGGTTGACATGAGGAACCTGTCCAGGGTCCTTAATCGCTTCATCTTCGTTACGGTCGTTACAAGCTAACGAGTGGCGGGAAATTCAAAAAGGTGGGCACGTGACACATTGCGCGTGACGTGTACCACGGCCTCTGATAGTCATCTTCAGCTACGAAAAAGCTACATGATGTAGGAAACGATAACGTGATCGAGAGCATGTCTGGGGGCACGGGCTCCATGCTCTGTGCTCTGTTCATTCCGGGTTCGAGTCCGGTATAAAAAGCGCCGTTGTTATAGATTGTCTGCTTGTCTCCAACACTGACTATTGCACATCGTCCACATTTGTGACATAGGTTATAGTATTACATTAATCCTTACTTACTGCAAAACCACGTCAGACAACAAAGTTTATCGTTCCTGGATTTTTTTGATTTTTTTTCAATGAGAGAACATGCAAAGAGAAAAGTTCTGGGACAGCCTACTTAGCATAATGGAGTTGACAGTCGATTGCTTCCTAATGGATAACATTTTCCTCAGTGCGTTAGCCGGTAATGCATTTTATATCCTGCGAAACTTGTTCACGAGTTTCGTCAAGTGGTCACTGCATTGAAAATTCGATAGTCACTCAGCACTACTATTACAGTGGCTATACATAGTCTGCCCTCCTTTCCATGGGTTGCTGGGGAAAATAAAGGAGCGTGTGCCTAAGCCATTAGTGCAGGGTATGAATGTGCCCATATTTGCATACTGAAAAGCGACGAAGTGCAATCCTCGTCTTTCTACGTCGTGCAAGTACACCGCTGTGTCAATTGCGTTTTCGTTCTGTTCTGCCGTGAATTTTAAGCGTTGTTCTATAGTCTAGTTCCATTGCATTTCGCAAGTGCGGAGCCTCTTCGCGTATTAAAAGTTCCGCGATGTGATATCTCGCTATCGTACCTAGTGCGTTTGTTCGGCAACAAAGAAATAACGCAGAATTTAGAGGGCGAAACGCATGGGAAGTTTTCCCGGTGATTTCAGGGCGCTCGACGTGCGTGTGACCTCGGAAAAACTAGTTCGCGCGCATCTGGGGCGCGTTATGGGAAGTGACATTCTGCAACAACCAGTCAGAACCTAGGGAAGAGATCAGAGGGAGTGTTCGCTCTGCATAATGTGAAAAGCCCGAGTCTGGGCTCAAATCAGTGAAAGTTTAATTTCCACGAGGCAACTCACATGCATATAAACATGAGAGGTGAGAAAAAGAGGAGGAAAAGGGATGGAAAACGCCGACCAACCGGAGTCTTAAAGGAACCAGGTCAAGCGAAAGTAAGGAAGCGATGTAACAGAAGGCGTCTGTAGGCTGGATGAATAGACAGCGAGGCGAGAGTATTCGCTCTCTGCTACGCTGTTTCCACATTCCGACCAGTGATTTCCACCATGACGGCATCGGACTTTCGAGGCAACGAAATATTAATTCTTGAAGCGTCCGTGCGACTTCCGTTGTTGGACATGCATTGTAAAGATTATAAAAACCAGGTACGGGTCGCCGACCCGACGCCAGATTGCTCGCTCTAGAGAGACGTCCCACGCGTTTCGTTTTTGCAAACGCGCGCGGTCCCTCAGCACGCGAGCAAGGACGGGGCGTTTTGACGCGGGAAAAACGACCTATGCATTTTGGCCTTAGCGGTCACTGGGTGTTTGCTACTCTCAGCACTTTGGAACCTTGACTTTAAGCTTTGAACCGAGGTAAAATATTTTTATGCAGTTTTTCGTCGGCAACTTATTGCATGTTCCAGGAAGAGGTTAGTGTCCAACCTGCAAGGCTAGAGCACGAAACCATCTAGCGCACCGCGCGTTCCAAAACAACCACCGACGTTTGCGAATGCTTACACGCAATTGCTGCAGGTTTAAAGGGGCCTTCGGACTCGCAACAATGTCACCATGCGCCACGTACGTCGACTGTAAATTAAATCTCCACGTAGAAACCATAGAGTTCTACAAGCCTTCAGGATAGATGAAGGTATACAGTAGGTTCCCAAGCAGTACAGTCCCCTAGAAGAGACGGACAATGGCCTACTGGCCTAATTGTCCTGGCTCTTTCTAACCGTGATCTTTGCATGTCTCTCCACAACATTGGACTAATTTACATTCATGAACGAAACATGACCATGCCATGCAGAGATACGCAAGGATGAAATTCAAGGGCTCGTGTAATGATGACCAATAAGGAAGTGGAGCTGCCTCCATTGCAGAGTCACCGGAACAGTACGGGAAATGCTTCGGGAGTTCTGAGAGTTTATAAGGGTACTTTACCCCACGGATGACAGCTCAGACGGCACGCCGTGGCAGAACCGCTTGTGCGTCGCGAAGTCATGTCGTAGTCCACACCCTAAGGCCTCAGTGATACCGAATGTCTACGTCTCGACCACCTTCAGAGACCTGCTGAGTTTCGGGAACAAAAAATAATGCAACATTGCCTTGCGAGATATTTCAGTTGTCATTGTGTTATGTCAACTTGAATTATGTGTCCATTCTTTCACTATGTCACGTCTCAAAATAGCTAGCGCTGGAGATGTTCGCCAAAACAAATCAGGCATGTCGCCAGAATGGTCCCGTATTGGCTCGAAATGGCTTTAAAATGGGTTTGCACTCTGTTTGCTGCTGTTTGCGCGCTAGTGGAGAATCGGCCTCCCGTGATGCGGCGTCGGTACATTAACATCTGGCGCAGCACGCGAAGTACGTGCACTGACAGGCGTTGTGCATCACGTGATGAAATTTGCAAGCAAACGGAACGGTCACCTCCATGCTATTTGAGGCCAGCGGCGATGACGGTGAACTAGTCTGAGAGCACGCCGTGCTGCCTGAATGTCGGAGGTAGCATTTCCTTGATCTTGATGACGACGGAACGCAACGCATACGCGGAGAAATGGAAACGTTGCGTTCCGTCGTCCTCCATCTGATGCGAATGTTAAGTCTGTTACAACAGCTGACTTGCATTTTGTTAGTACTTTGTCTGAGTGTCGTATATCATGCAGGTTTGCACTGTCATCTGTGTATTTGTAGCGCAGTGAGGACAGGGACAAACAGAGTGACAGTCTGTGCCCAGCCTGAACCGATTTCTTGTGATCTCATTCGTCAGTGCCCCGCACCCTCACCTAACTGATCACACTCCTATCACTGCCCATGCACAATCAATTTTAACTAGTCACAATTTCACCACAATTTGGACCTTAGTTGTCCGTGCGCCATAAAAACCCGAATCATCATCATCATCATCATCATCAACTCCACCCTCACCCTCATACACATTACTCTCATCTTTTTTTTTTTAAATCTTATTTGTCTTTAATCTATCTCATCTTTCTTCCACCTTTCGTAAGTTTATACTTTATTTCCAATTTCTTTTCTTCTACTTTTTTTCCGGAATACCAAGCCGACATACCTTTGGCTGAACTTTACTCCTTCTTTTGTCTCTGTTCTAATAAATATGTCCCCCCTCTCACAACCAGTATTAGCACGACCCACTGTCGCAGTGACGTCCTTCCCTTAACCCAATAGGAATAGGTGGTGGTCTACCTCGCACGTCGAGCTGCTGTGTTAGTCAAATCCGCGCAGTCAAAGTCAGTTTTGTGTGCGCGTCTAATTTTCGTAACGCTCACCTAAACTCGATAATATTAAACCGGGTTACGATCACGCTTTAACGAAGCGATGCACCAGGAAAGGAGAGACCGTTATGTCACTAACGAGGAGATTATTCATCGATTCACACGCTTCGTGGGAGCGAGAAGGGTTTCACGTCTCCTCCCGTCGTTAACGTGCTAAGATCGCCCTCGTTATTTTGCCTTCCTCAACCATATGTGCGAAGAAGGACCTTAAGCGATAAAAAACGGCAAGAAAATGAATAAAGAACGTTGAAAGGTTTACTCACATAACGAGGCTTTCGTTCACTCTATTAATGCCATAGAAATAGAAATGGTCGCGGATATACTTTGGCCACTTAATGAATCATTTGACGCTGCATTTATTTGTAATAATTAATCAACGGGGTTCACGCGATCTAAGAAATGACGTCGAATTAGTGCGCACTCTGTTTATTCCACAAAGCGGCGAACCGCTGATCGATTAATTACCTCATAGCCGTCCGTGCCTGTACCGCGGTACGTGCAAGCGATTAATGAACACAGAAAAGGAAGAAAAAGGTTTTTTTCTTTTTTTTTTCGCTCGCATCAGTGAAGACTAAAGTTTCTAGATACTAAACTAGGCCGATCATGCAATTGAGAGGGGGACTTCTAACGTAGTTTTCTCGTTGATTTTCGTTTTCTCGAGGCGCGAGCATTATCTTCTACGTTTCCAATTCAGAGATAAATATATAGAAGCTCGCCGCTTTCTAAATTTCCGACACGCCCTCTATCGAATCTACGTCAGCGGTGCTGCGGAATTTATCGAGTTTCCAGCTAATTATTGGAATTTTCTTCCAGGGCCGGCAAATGGGACTTTTCCTTTAAGATTCTCCAGATTCTTTTGCTCCAGACGTTCTTGCGCGTGTTCTTGTTAGGTCCTTTTTCGCTTTTTTGCTGGCGAATAACTTTGAGCTTTCTCCATTACCCGAGACACATTCTCATTAGTGGGACACCGAAATCCTTTCAGATTACCTTTTTCTTCTTGTGCTGCTGCTTTTCCTTCTCCCTTCTGCGCTCTCCCCCCTCATCCAGCACACTCGCTCTCTTTCTGAAAGGGTACACCTTGTGAAACTACGAAGTCCAATTTCTGCATAACCCCACACCTCAATAAAACGCCGGAGTGCCGTACTGATTTTCAACGCTAGATTTCACCGTGTTGCGCACACAATGAAAAACGGAACATAGACTCAGAACAACATGAATGAAAGTACCGAAAGCGACCTAACCATTTTATAACAGATAATGAACGATGTGATAAATACAATATAAGTATTTGGGAGTAGATTTACCCGGAACACAGATAATAAATAAATTCACATATGAGCCCATGTACGGCTGGGGTGTGGCCACATATGGGGCACGCGCCTCTTCTTTTATGCCTTGACAGGGGGGTATCGCTTATCGAAAGAAATAAAAAATAAATAAAGAGAGGGCGGCCTGCCTGCCGAGACGGGTAGCAAGTTGCCACAGAGCGGCAGAGAAAAAAAAGACAAGAAAGAAAGAGAAACACGAAAAAAACGGGACACAGCAACTACACACACGACACATAGCGATGATACGTTCAGTGCAAAGTTCGGTGGCTGTGCCATCTGGTGGTCAGCTTCGGTTCACACCATACAGTTCACCATAATAGCTTTCAGTGACAGGTTAGAAAAAATTCTTGTCAAAGGATGCCGGTACATAGTCGGGGGCACCAGTGGATCTTTTCTCCCTATGGATCTTTTTTCCCTGTTGATCTTTTTTTTTTTCCTGAAATACGCTACAATGGAATCCTAGGTGAGCCAACGCGCACACGTTCGTTACGCCTGTACGAACTATACTTTGGAGCATAACACACAGAAAAAAATCGCTCAGTGCAACAGGCATTCGGTTTCATTTATCGCAGATATATATCTTTTGAAAGTTATTCTTTAACATACCGTGTTCGCGCCCCGAAGCAACTGTGGCTATGTGCGGCGTACAGACGTGGACAGGTGGAGAGAAGACAGCAGGATGGAGGGGGAGACAGGGAGGTAAGCTTGGAAGTTCAACGCACTGCAAAACAATGCCGCTCAACGTTGAAGTCGCGAACGCAATCCGCGTCGTTGGCGGAGCGGCTAGGGCAACTATAGCCTATCCCGCAACGATGCGAGAAAGATGTTGTTCCGTTCGACGATGCACCACGTCGATATTTCTATTACAGCCACCCGACTGGCACACGAGACCATGAACGGGCGCACGAGATGCCCGTTAAAGGTATCATCGAGAACTTCCGCAAAATCTGGCCACCCAAATCCACGGCAGATGAAAGATAGATAGATAGACAGACAGAAAAAAAAAAAAGAAAACTACGCAAACGCACGACGCACGGGTAACGGCAAACTCGAGGCAGAACAAACCAAGCTCGGAACAAAAGCTCGATATCGACCAAAGACGACATCTAGCCGCAGTGAGCTGGTCCGGGAAAGAAGTGATGGTGCCGCCGCTTTTTAAAGGCATACGATGTGGCTCGCAGAACGACATCTATCGACCGGGAAACTCATCCTTTTTTCCCCCCTTCGTCCCTTTAGTGTGCCTCTGTATGCCCAAAAGTCATAAAACGGCGGGTCACAATACAATAATACATCGAAAAGCTCTACGGTTTCGAGTCGACGGTCGCTTATAAAAAAAAAAAGAAATATGAAACAAAAACGGGATATATGCGAAGCCAAACGGACCTCTCCTTAAGAAGATACCCTTGGAGACGGTGAGAGCTGCAATTGAGCTTCTGAGCGGATTCAGCAAGGAGCCTTTCTTCTCTCGAGTTCTTTTGACTCTGCATTACGAACAAGACCCCTTGCTCCTCGTGAGGATTTCCTCTTTTGTAACGAAAGATGAGCCATTTCATTTAGATGTCGGCTGGACTGTGTGCTGGGGATGGTGCCCTTAGTACGTATTATTCCACTCTTTCGGCAAGCTTCCTGTCTCAGTCGCAAGTCCTGTCGAAATGTTCATGGTTTTTCGTTCCTCTTCTCGGGTGCTAGGATTTAGCGGTTTTCCTTTGTTTTGTTTTTTCTTCTTATTTTGCTACATTTAGTAACACGATTGCAATTAAAGAGAAGAGGATAATAGTATGATCAGGAAACCAAATTAGAAAAACAAAGTTTGCAATACTTTGTGGTGCTGCTCGAGGAACACCACAAAAGGTTTCAAAATCTAATTAACCCATTATGAGCATGTACAAGATGTGCACGCTAGCTTTGGACAGAATTTCACGGTACGATTCATTTCTTTTTCTTTTTTTTTAATGTTACGATACATGGCGAAACATTCGAGGTCAACTGGGCCACCTTATGGCAGAACTAGCAACCGCCGGGGGCGTCGGTCCAGGTTCATTTTCACTGACGTACTTTTTTTTTAATAACAACTGCTCGTCTTGGGGTGCTTGCGCTTTTCTTTGCTCCTACGGAGTACTGCGCCAGTTCCTTTTTTCCGTCCTATGGGTGGTTTGCAACTTCCTGTCAAAATGACGTAAGGGAAGTTGCAATGTCACGTGGATTTACGCTTCCGGTCCGAAGTTCTGCTGGAGTCTTATAGAGTAAGTGCGATTTTCAACCTAAAAATAAGCTAATGTTCCGGGCGTAAATGCACTAATTCTGCGGAAAAGGGACATATAATGTATCGCATACCCTTGGATCCTGCGCCTTTGGAAAAATGTTGTCAACGTAAACGAAAATTGAACTAGGGGGTGTAGGCACTTGTCACCAAATGCCGTGCTGTGTACTTATCACGTTGAATTGTGCGTCGCTGTGATAATATTATCAACTCATAATGTGAATAGAATATTACTAAAGCCACAGCTCCTTCCCAGACTAAAAGAAAACGATTACATGCGTACTATCGTCAGAGTGCCGAAGATTGCAGCGTAAAATACTGCCTGCACACTTAGTTGTGCCATATCTGAAATGCTGTCTGTTATCTTTGTTATTTGAAGCGTCAAATTGACCGCATTGTAACAGAACATTTCCCGCAGCAAAAGATTGCGATTTTGAAGCGCACGCCGAACGAAACCGAAACATGCACGATGTGTTACGAAATATTATGTTTGTCGCAAGAAAAGTACGTGCGAAGTATTTGTTACAGTACCTTACTTCTTTGAGGTGCAGGCATTCCCAGGAAAGCTCATCTTGGTTGTCTTTTAAGCCAGATGGTATAAGTTTTGCTTTGCTCCAATTGAGCGCAATTTCGGACCGGAAGTTCGAAGACCCAGCATGCGTAGCGCCACTTCTCAACTTGAAAACCACCCATTCAAGGGCAAGGAAGATAGCACGCTGGCGTCTGACCTACAGAAACGGCGGAAGAACGCCGAGCTTTTCTTCGCGGCAAAGGACGCTGTCAACAAACGCCCAAAGCTAACCGCATGCAGCGTTTCTACAACGGCGGATGGACGGCGTCCCATGCGAACGTTTCCGTACTCTCTCAAGGAAAGAAGCTCTTCATAACTTGATAAAGAGTTTTATTACAAGTGAAAAAATCTCAAACACAGGTGCTTTTGAGTCATAACATATTGCGACGAACAAGATACTACAGCAATGCGCGCTCACGGAGCCGTCGTCATCGTTTTTAAGTGTTGAGAGAGGTCAGCCAATATTTGACTTGCTACTCTTAAAAAAATAGCGGAGCCATTTGTTGTGAATGCCGGTCCCGTTATTCACAAGGCACCCAAATACGCGGAGCGAACGCGCCATATATTCCAGTTGACATCCTCATCAATCTGTTGCACACTTGTCTTTGTGTTTTGCATGTCAGATGCACACACAAGAATTACGTTTCTAACATCCGCAACAATACTGACCTTCTGCCGAACGTGATCCACCCGCGCAATCTGAGCGTGCCGCCACCTATTTGGTCTCACGAAAACTGGCGCGACCGGATGAACCTAACCCAGTGTTGCCAAGTGTCATTCGGAGGAAGTCGCTAGTGGCGACCCGAAAAGTCTCTAAAAGTCGTTAAAATCGAAACTGAAAGTTGCTCAAAAAGTCGCTGCCGCTACTTTTGCCCTTTTTGTTCGTTGCACGTTGTGAAAGAATGTGGTGACAAACCAACCATGATGTTTCAGCGAATGAGTGTGCTAGATGGCCAAAAGAGGATATGACAAAATAAGTCTGAGTGGATAAGAAGGAGAGATATTAAAGGAAATCCCGAACCTTGAATATCTTCTGCAAAACTTTTTCTGGGTTTGTCATCGGAGGCACCGAACGTGGTTTGTTTATTGCTTGCAAAAGGCTCCGATGCCTTCTCATCTTTTTGCGACCTACTATGCTTTTTTATGTCTGACAACCTCGCATAAATTTCACACTTGCAATAGATGCACAGGGCCCTTGAGTCCCAGTCTTTGACGACTGGACGAAGCTATATCTTGAACACTGGCAGCATCACCAAGCTCGCGATACTTCTGGTCTTACCTAGGAGGCATTTTGGAAAGCACTTGCGTGTAGTCCACACGGCTTGTCAGAAAAGGGGTAAACTGGCAACAGCTCAAAGAAACTACAAACTGCACTATGCTAAGCGGCTGGAGCTCTCCGTGACATGGGATTGGCCCTGAGCAGTTACGGCCGGCAAATGGTGGCGCGATTTCTTCGCCAGAGCTTGTCGTCCACCGAAACGTGACAGGAAAATCACGATTTTTCCTGACTTCATGAAGGAATATTCGTCTCGCTAAAAAGTCACTGAACATATCAGAAAGTCACCAAAAAATCCGCTAATCCCAAATACAAAATTTTGTCGCTAGAGAGGCCCCAAAATCCGCTAAATTTAGCGACTTTTCCCCAAATTTGGCAACACTGACCTGACCCTCTGGCTAATCCCTGATTGGCCACTTGCGCGCGCCTCTTCCATCGCTTCCCTCGCCCGCCGCCGATATCTGCTCGCCTCGGACTTCGGGGGCTGCGCCGCGTTTCTATTGTTCGCCGCCGCTCTGGCTGCAGCTCGCGAAACGCCGCGGCAGTAAAGTCCCTCGATCGCTCGCTCTTGGTGCGTGCGCAGTGTGAACACGCTAGCCCTTTTTGCGTACGCTACGACTAAAACTCTCTCTTACGAGAAGTCACATGGCTTCGAACAACAACAAATACACTGATGATTATTAATGGGGAAATTCGCCACAAACACAACGCTCCGTAACCCGCTGTCTGTTCGAATGAGCGTTTTGATTTGTATTTTTATTGTACTTGCACATAGTCTTATGTAGTAGCCATGGTACAAGTAACTCGTAACACTACTATAGTTAATTTTTGCAGTAAGTAGTTACTTTTCTATAAAAGCAACTGCAACTAGTTACCGCTTTTGGTTAAAGTAACTGCCAAATGTAACTGTAACCAATTTACTCAGGCATTGCAAAATTTTTTACGCGTCAGTTCTTTAGAGTTACTTTGTCGAGGACCGTATCTCAGCTGCTTCAGTTTCCTTTTGTTTGTTTACTTTCGGGAATAGCAAGCAGAGTGTAGAACCGAACCCGAACCGTCATTTTTGCCGGAACCGAACCCGAAGTGAAATTTTCATGGCACTGTTGAACCCGAACCGGAGCAGAACCGTAAAAATAATAGCGGTAACCGGTTCGCAACAAAACGGTTCGGACATAAAAGAAGTCAGCATAAGAGTTTCTCTCAATACCCGAACGAAGACAGATTGGTATCATCACGCGTCCATATCATGGATTTCGGAAATTTTCACCTAGCAGTCAAAGGAGGACGTATAGTCAGTATACTTTCAGCGTCTTTTTAACTCGTTGAAGCGCAGTTGTCCTTGTGAGCGCCGCGGCTAGCGCCCCACGCACGCGCTTCGGCGTCTACCCTTCAGAGACAAGGCGCCACGCGAACGCATGAAACAGGAATGGAGTAGGCCAGTTATGTAGCTCTATAGGACGAATATGTGATTAAGTAAGCGCCCAACATTTCCCTTTACACGTGAGCAGTACAAATTACTAGTAATTACTAGTACAAAACTAGTAAACTGTTGTGAGCTCGGACAGAGTAAGGCTGGCAGGCTTATTTTCGACATGCTTCAGTACGGTTTCAATTCGATTCATGCTGCGAATGCAGTGTGACGGCAAGTACCGTCGTCTATGTAACGCTGTCCATCTTATCAGGCTTCCTTTAAGTGTACCTTGCTGGTACTGTGCGTGTGAAAAACAGAGATTTTGTGAACAGAAAGTAGCAGGACTACACCGCTTCATCAGCGTGGACTCTATTTGCAATAAGTGTTCATCAAGTTCTCCTTTCTCTCGCGAAAGGGAGTACCTGACCGCTAAGAACGTCAATGCAGACAACAGCAGTAAGCTATTAGCCACGCATTTCCTGATGAAAGCAGTTTTATGGAACATATAAAATGGAAGCGTTGAACCGGTTCGATTTTTGGCGTGGGCGAACCGGAACTGAACCGGAACGAAATCAAAGCAACGCGAACCCGAACCCGAACCGAACCCGTATTTTTTGCGGTTCGACACCCTGACAGCAAGCATACATCATGGCAAAAATTCCTGTTTTTTTTTTTTTTTTTCTATCAGCACTAAATAGGAAATCCTCTGTTTATAGCACGGTATAACTGCATGCTCGGTCGTACAAGTGCGAAAACATTTTTTTTACAGCTACAATTATTCGATTTCCTTTAAATGTAACTGGACAGTAACTAAGTTTTAATATGGTAGCGGTAACTAGTGACATTTCAAAACGAGCAACTGTATAACTCAGTACTATTTTTGCGGATTGACCCCTCTATTTCTTTATTTTTATTTTTTGTTTATTTATTTATTTTACTTACCCATGGCTGGTAGGCGCGTGTGGGACTCACCTTGCATATGGCGAATGGGCGAAGCTAGTAAAAGGGAAAGTGTGTGTACTCTAACGATGCATTATTTCAGCTGGGTCTCTTGGGGCCCCGTGTATGCTTGAGCTGTTTGCATTCATCTTCTCCTCAACAAAGCGTACGCTCAGCAAATGCAGTAACTCATGAAATTCATCGCGGTGTTACATAAAACAGATTTATAAATATTGTTGATACACTTTCCACGTAGTTCGGTAAGGAGCAATGGGATAATAAAAAGCCGAGGCCGCTGTTGAAGTAAGTTGCCCGAAGACAAATATTTGTCCGGCAGATGACTGGCCTTCGGGCGTGGTAATCTTTAAATGCATATACCTTCGAACTCGACTCCGGAGCAAGTGCGGGGAGATCTAGCACTCCGCGGTTGAGGACAGGACATATTTAAAATGCAGAGCTGTTTACCTTAAATTAACCTTACTCCTTCATCTTCAATGAAGGTATAAAGTGGTAAGTCGAAGTATCAATTCGACACTTTCGACACAAGCACGTTGTATCCCGCATGTCGAAACATTTTGGAAATGCATTACGTGTACTTACATAGAACGTGGTGAGTGCGTATCATAACATGGTGTTGGTCAATCAACGACGTCTTCTAAGGTGTGCTCTAATGCAAGGCGTAAGTAGTGTACGAGACTTTTGGTGCGCGAAGGTGAATTCACTTAAGGCAGAGAATTATGCCAAGCGTGTGTAAACAAATACAACTTTGAAAGCATTCGCGAATGTCTCTCAGTGGCACACCGGGGGGGGGGGGGGGGGGGTGACATATGGGTTTCCAACAGTCTGACTGCCTAGATTGGCGGAACGTTGCTAGGGGAGGGCATAAAACGGGGAATGAGATACCGTTTTTCTTCACCGGAGCCGAAGTCGGGTACAGACGAGTGCAGCTCGTGAGATGTGTGTCGAATTGTTAGTACCAAACGCAGTGTTGGAACAGCTGCGCCATTTATGCCAAACAGCGCCATAAAGCGGACAATGCTACATGCTGCTACTAACGCGTGTTTTTCTGACTTATTGCGCCATGTTTGCTCCAAAAGGGTCTGCCGGACGTGCAATGACAGTGAAAATGAAACTGAAGGTTGTACGGTTGCTCTTTCCATTGTGGAGAAACGCTTCTCCGAAGAATCCTTCCATGCCACCAGCCGAGACCAAGCCTTAACAACTTCCCATCGCGCCCACATACACTGGGTGCGTGACCAAAGAAAATACGACGCCATGCATACCAGACGGCCAATCAGGAATCTTGCTGTTTGGTTCGAGTTCCACCACTGCATGGCTGTGGTGTCTGAGGCTCTCCGTGGGTTTTTTCTGCTGACTTTCCAGGCGAGTGTCGGCACAGTCCTCCCTCAAGTCGGCCCAGGACGCATACTCACCCGCTGTCCCCACTTCTTCCTTTTCTTTCTCCATCTGTCGTCGTCTGTACGCCGCTTATGGCCACAGTTGCTTCGCGGCGCTAACACGGAATTAAAAAAAAAGCACTCCGACTCTTTCAAGCTTTGACGCCCTGAGAAATTAAGAAATGACACTTTTAGCTGTACGATGTAAAATTTAGTGCTTTGTCCTTTCTCTATATAAATGATGGGAGGGAGGGGGGATTTGGAGCGTATTCTATGTAGTTGCATAATAGAACACGAGGTTAGTGCTTCACGCAAACTTATGCCAACAGCATGCTTGTGACATAGAACTGCCCTTGCACCATATCCAAAGAAATTAGGTGTCAGTAAAATCTGCTCCATGGACTGTAATAGCTACCACAAAAAAATAATGGTTCTTCCTGCTTCAAGAGCTGCAACAGGCATATTCTTGTTAGTTCCCTCACTGCAAACTCAAGCTGGACATACATAAATTCCACAAACTCAAATTATTACTGGATTTTAATTTGAATTAGAACGTATTCAAGATGTCAGCTGACAAAACCACAAACTAACCGGCATTTTACAACTCCATACAGTTCAGCAATACATATCTTAGTTTACGGACGAGTTTTCGAGCATGCGCTATGTCCCCGTTCTGTTCGCTCCGACTGTTTCGCTTGACGTCAAAATCCATACCTTTCGAGAGCAGGAGGGGCAGAGCGAATATCCGACGGGTGTCGAAACCCATCAAAAGTGATTTTCTCCCTCACCACATCCATCTTTTAGGGATTCAAACGCCTGAGCGAAAAACGGAATTTGAAGCGTATCCAGCGTCAGAGGAGCTTTCGAATACTTCCGAATGACCCAGAAGGGACTCAGGTGAGACTACGTCGATAACGCCTATCACTGCACCGAAAGCTGCGTCTCACATGTGCGGCATCTTCTCTTAGCTTCTAGTTGGAAAAACTAAAATTTCTAGTGGAGAAACCCATCTCCATATGAAGGTGTCTGAGCAACGGGCAGAAGACAGAGAAAACACAACATAACACTGAAGGTGGTGGTGGTGGTGGTGGTGGTGGTGGTGGTGGTGGTGGTGGTGAGGGTGGTGGTGAGGGTGGTGAAAGGGCTCGCCGTTGTCGGCCACACGCTGAAAGTAAAAGTGGACTGAGGTGATGATAGTCAATAATGGTATATGCTAACTGGCGTGCGACAGTTACAAGGGATGTCACCTGAGCACCAGCGTAGCCCGAGGGCTAGAGATGCTTTACTCGAGGCCTATCTGAAGATAGACTCGTGTAGGATTTGGCATATCGGTAGATGCCGAAAAAATTGTTGTTTTTTTTCGTTGTTTTCTCCAGCGTCCGAAAAAATGGCCCAAAATTTTCCATCCCAAAAATAAAAGTGTACAGCTCAGGCAAAATACTCATATAATGCACAAAAGACACCAAAATTGCCTCTTTAGTAATGCGTAGTTTTTTTTCTTCTTCTTTTCAGTTTTTCCAAAAAATATGAAAACAATGTTTTTTCAACAGTTCAGATTTCTAGAAATTTTGCATCTCTAGGCACCTGTATACCTTTCGATCCTTTGCAGTGATCCCTTTTTCTCCCCATTACATCGTTACGTAGCTGTCACGTCATCACACTTCTCTTTATTTGGTGTTAAGCCCCGCGAAGCAGCGCCGTACAGATGTGGACTGGTGGAGAGAGGGCAGCAGGAAGGAATGGGGACAGGGAGGGGGTAAGTATGCGTCCTGGGTTGACTTCAGGGGGAATTGTGCCGGCATCCGTCTGGAAAGTCTGGAGGGAAACCCAGGTAAAACCTTAAAGAGCACAGCCGCGGTGCGGAGATTCGAACTCGCGCCACCTCCCAGTCTCGACATCAATCACTTTTTTTAGTTGGTCTATTCGCGTTCAACATTGCAGCATTTTTACGTGCGAAACAAACGAAGTATCTGTCAGCGATGTTGGCTTTAGAAGCGCTAGGGCGTTAGTGTTAGCGTCGTGCTAGAAAATAATTTCAAGTACTCCATTTCTACTTGCTTGGTTGAAGTATCATTAGTGGAGTCATGGTAGCTCAGGCAAACGGTCGACATATTCGGCCTCCGTGTGTTTTGTAGTGGATTTTTATTCGCTGCGTCGTTGTTTTAAAGCGATAACTTTATTGGGCCACCACCGTGTATAGGTCCGTCCATAGCTTCATAGGGCTACGTGGCACTGACCACGTGACAAAAAATTTACCGCCAATGGTGGTGGTGTAAAGCCACCGCATTTGAACGCGTGTTCGGCAGTATGCCCAAGTATGCAGCCGAGGAGGAGGAGGAGGAGGAGGAGTGTCGTTGGGAGGAACCCGAGAGGTCTGCCTGCCTGATTAGGCGGCATGTTTCTCGGGAAGGGAAAGGTGGAGGAGAGGAAAGGGTGAAGTGGAAGACCGAGCGGAATCCGCTCGAGGGGAGGATAGCTGCGTCCATGGGCCGACTTCAGGGGAACTGTGCCGGCATACGCCTATTACACATCTGAGGGAAACCCAGGAAAAACCTCGCGGATTCGAACCGCGGACCTCCCAGTCTCCAAGCGCACGCGTTACCGCTGCGCCACCGGAGCTGGTGGGTATGCAGCCGCTTTCTTTTATTCCGTGCATTGAATTCCGTAAATCTTACTCACTGTTGAGTACTTCTCCCGTGTCTTTATTTGTAAAAGTGACTTTCTCGTCATATCGTCAGTTGGTGAGTAAACGTTATGGAATATCACCTCACAGGGCGCTTTTCGGACTCATCCATGCCGATTTCTTCCGAAACTGTCCCACTAAATAAACGGTGCGACTCGATGGGACAAATGCGATTTACTTGTCACGACGTTCCGGAACCTCAGACGAGAAACAGAGCTCCACCGGGAGTTGTGCCCTCAATACACCGCAGCAGCATAACAAATGTCCTGCCGTAGAGGTCACAGTACGATCTATCCGGCGAAGCATCCCCGCCAACAGTGGCCGCGGCATTTATATTTGCGGACAAATTACGAGTACCCGTACAATTCCAACAAAGAAGAGACGTCCTCCATAGCGTGCATTCTGTCCCGGCTTATTCATGCGTTTCCAGGACGATGTACAGGTCGCTCCCGCGGACGTGCCTCCATCTTGCAGACAACTCCCCCCCCCCCCATTTAGTGGCCGCTACTCCCCTTTTATTTCCAGGCGGACGAATCTTTTACCTGCTCCCGTCCGCCTCTGGAAACAAACCAGAACAGGCGCCCGATAAGGCAACCTATCTCGTTTATTGATGCGCGCAACGAATGCACGCACTGGTGAGAACAATGAAAATAAGCGCCGCTAATTCGTGTGTGGGCTCTCTTCTCATCGTTTCAGATATCTGGATCTCGCGAACCACACGGGGAGATAACAATGGCGCACATGAACAAATACACGTACCCGAATAAAAAATCGACGAAAAAAAAAAACACGCATCACCGTGCGCGCAACAAAATTCATTTCAGCATGTTCGAGCGAGGAGGATCCACCGCCCGTTATGGATTTATCGACCGGTCCATATAACCCAGAAAGAAGGCTCACGCAACGAGCAAATCAGCAAATGACCACACATACCCGTTTATGTCGGACCACAAGCGAGCATTTTGATGGTTTTCACCCGATTAGGGTTGGGTCGTCCGACGGTTCCTCGTTTCCCAGACGCTATAATGAGCGACAGGTTGGTTGATATCGCACGCGAAGCCCCGAGTATAGTGAATAGGAACCCGCCGCGAAGGCGCAGGTCTTGTTCAGTGCGTGAAAGACAATGTCGCTCCTTTTCGCTTGTTTCGTAATTGCTGCAAACCTATGCACGTAGGTGATCACGTTCCTATGCTCTCATCGTTGCATGGTTTAGCTGCGTCGAGAGTGGAGTGATGAGTTAAAGTGTGTCTTCACAAGATTGATTTGCTTCGAGAGCTTAAAAGGGAGAGAATTCTTTTTTATTGCGTGTTAGCGCCGCGAAGCAACTGTTGCTATGAGCGGCGTACAGATGTGGACAGATGGAGAGAGGACAGGAGGAAGGAGTGGGGGACAGGGGGTTAGTATGCGTCCTGGGCCGACTTCAGGGGGAACTGTGCCGACATTTGTCTGGAAAGTCTTCGGAAAACCCAGGGAAAACCTGAGACAGCACAGCCGGTGGTAGGATTCGAACCCACCACCTCCCAGTCTCAACACTTCCTTGGCTACCACCAATGAGCGGGACGCCTTAACCCGCTCGGCCATGCCGCTTGTAGAGGGAAATTAGATACATAACTCATTCAATTCAGCTACTGTCATAATAAACTCCACTTTCTCTACCACCATCAGAGCAAATATATATATATATATACGTGTATGTATTCAATAAGGATCAGAAGCGGAGACAGTGCTTCTACAGGACAAGGAATAAAAGGGGAACTTTATTAAAAACTAAGAGGGGGTATTCGACGTTTCGACAGCAGCGCTGTCTTCAACATATATACAGGCTGGTCCACCAACCATGATAGAAATTCATAGTAAAAAACGTAGGCCCCGGAGAGACATGCGGTCAAGAAATTTTTTTCTGCCAATAACTTTTGAAACATATTGGCAACGTTTTTATTTCGTTTCAATTGACGGAAAGTTAATTTCTTGAATTGAACTCCGCAATTTCCCATGGCAACCTAACGTTTTCTTTGTGGAAATGGGTTCCCCGTGGTCATTGTACTCAGTATAGCACATAATTCCACTCGTAATGCAATGGCAATTGCCGAAATAAATTCGCCGGAAATCCGCGGAAATGAGCCCTTGGCTCCGCCTCTTTTTAACCGCTCGTAGTTTGAGCGCAAAGTTGCGAAGAAAGGAGGTTACATTGACACGCCACACAAGGGGGGAAAGGGTTATACGCCGTTGGGTGACTCATTTTTGATAAGATAGCTCTGATTAACGCACTCACCGCGCCCCAAGCACCACAATGTACTGAAAGTCGAGTGCAGTAGGGGTGGCAAGGGGTGGCACCACGCAATGCGTCGTGGGAAATTGTTTGCATTTGTGCTGGTCTGCCTGTTGCTCGAAGGAAGGAGGGAAAACCGAAACCGTTTGCTCTCTTCTTCTGTCTGACTGACTCATAAAAACTAAATCCCAAGGTGCAGTGGGGCATTCGCAACACGGCGCTCTCTGGCGGGCAATCCATGCAATTTCTGAAATCGTCTATTGCCATTGCATTACGAGTGGGATTATGTGACCACGGGGAACCCATTTCCGCAAAGAAAACGTGTTACGTGAAAAAATGTTACCAATATGTGGCAAAAGTTATTGGCAGAAAAAAATCCCTTGACCGCATGTCTCTCCGGGGCCTACGTTTTTGATTATGAATTTCTATCATGGTTGGTGGACCACCCTGTATATATATATATATATATATATATATATACAAATACAAAAATGAGCAAATGCTCCATGGCTGCACGTGAGGTATATGTTTACAGTTCAAGCGTGCCACAATCCCAGCTGTGGACGGCCGTTTCGAGCTTCTTGGCTCTCATCGGCACAGCGTAGGGATGTGACACGCTCTTGGGTCGGCACAAACATTGTGTCTCTGCAAGACATCAATGTTCCAGGGTGTTAGCAACACCTCTGGAGGCCGCAGTGCAAAGCCAGTAAGTACAGATACAAATACAAAAATGAGCAAATGCTCCATGGCTGCACGTGAGGTATATGTTTACAGTTCAAGCGTGCCACAATCCCAGCTGTGGACGGCCGTTTCGAGCTTCTTGGCTCTCATCGGCACAGCGTAGGGATGTGACACGCTCTTGGGTCGGCACAAACATTGTGTCTCTGCAAGACATCAATGTTCCAGGGTGTTAGCAACACCTCTGGAGGCCGCAGTGCAAAGCCAGTAGTAAAGCCAGTATCTGTACTTACTGGCTTTGCACTGCGGCCTCCAGAGGTGTTGCTAACACCCTGGAACATTGATGTCTTGCAGAGACACAATGTTTGTGCCGACCCAAGAGCGTGTCACATCCCTACGCTGTGCCGATGAGAGCCAAGAAGCTCGAAACGGCCGTCCACAGCTGGGATTGTGGCACGCTTGAACTGTAAACATATACCTCACGTGCAGCCATGGAGCATTTGCTCATTTTTGTATTTGTATCTGTACTTACTGGCTTTGCACTGCGGCCTCCAGAGGTGTTGCTAACACCCTGGAACATTGATGTCTTGCAGAGACACAATGTTTGTGCCGACCCAAGAGCGTGTCACATCCCTACGCTGTGCCGATGAGAGCCAAGAAGCTCGAAACGGCCGTCCACAGCTGGGATTGTGGCACGCTTGAACTGTAAATATATATATATATATATATATATATATATATATATGTATATGTGTGTGTTAAAGAGGTTAATATATCAGACGGCTGCGAAGTTCAAAAAAAGTAAAATAATGAAACGTGGACGACAGATTCTCTTGCCTTTTATATCCGTATCCGAAAGTCCGACACGCCTCCAGCAAGCACGTCGCCAGTTAGAATTTTTTTTTCACCTTAGGTGAAACACCCTGTATATACAGGGCGTTTGCTCTAGCGTGTCCAGAAATTATATTTAAAGCGAGCGATAAAAGAGAAACGAGTGCTACTTTTCAGCTACTTGACTAAGAAACAGGTGCTACTAGTGAAGCAGTACCTGTTTCTTACTGAAGTAGCAGGAAAGTATCACTTGTTTTTCTTTTATCGCTCGCTTTAAATATAATTTCTGGACACGTTAGAGCAAACGCCCTGTATATACGGGGTGTTTCACCTAAGGTGATAAAAAACTGTAACTGGCGACGTGCTCTCCGGAGGCTTGTCGGACTTTCGGCGTTTATCTTCTGGAAACTTTTGCCACCATTGAGGTAGGCTTTGGACAATTTTTAATTGGGGGAAATTTATTTTTTTCAATTGAACTTTGAAGATTGCCAAGCGAACCCCACTTTTTTTCTTTTTTTCTTTTTTTTACAGAAATGTGATGTCCTCCACGGATAACCGAACAAAAACTAAAAAACAAACTTTGTTTTGGCTTCTTTGTGATAAGTCCGTTGCCACCAGCATCAAGATCAAAGAAGCGCAAAGAAACGTAAAACGGGAGGCGGGAACACTTCCTCCTCTCCCCGCAAATACCGCGTGCTTTTCTTTGCGACAAACAAGCAGGCGGGGCTAAAGCCGAATTTTTACTAATTGTTTAGACTATTTTTGTTGCGATACTGTAAATAGTCTTGGTTGGGTCTGTGGTTATCTGTGGAGGACTTCATATTTCCGTTAAAAAAAAAGTGAGGTTCGCTTGGCAATTTTCAAAGTTCAACTGAAAAAAATAAGTTTTCCGCAATTAAAAATTGCCCAATGGCTTCCTCAATGGTGGCAAAAGTTTCCAGAAGGTAATTGCCGAAAGTCCGACAATCCTCCGGCGAGTACGCAACCAGTTAGAATTTATCACCTTAGGTGAAACACCCTGTATATATAAAGACTACGACGGCTGCCTCTTACGCGGTACCCCTCCCCCTTTCACCGCGACCAGCCGCGACAAAAATACATATGTAAACCGAAACCTATTAATTACTGCAACAAATGACCTGCTTCGGTTATAGATATTTCTCTAGAAGCTGCATGTCTACTGAAGGTCACAAAAGGGGTAGTACCCATTTTAATGCTGACGGCGCCCTGCTTTAGAAGTTATGTTTTTCCACGAAATTCATTTGAATTTAAATAATGAGCGCCTCCCACTCATTCACACGGTGCGCAGCTCGTATGTGGTATCGGAGAGATACTTCAAAAAAATGAAGTTCTTGTATTGGTGCACCCTTTCGCGAATTATTTAGCCCGGTCATTTAGCCCTGTAGAAGCAATGGATTGCGGGCAACGTTGAGACTGAGGCGATGCAGAAGTTATTCCTCGTGGCGACTGCAGTGACACGCAATGAAGAAGGCAACCGAGCCTCTTCTTGGGTTCCCAAACGCACAGCACCTTACTGTATCGAAGTTTCTATTCTATTTCTAGTTACAGGACTTGCCCCCTCAGCCCAGTTTTTTATGTATTTGAACTATATACACTCTTCTAAACAATGAAAAATCTAAATCTAAAAATCTAAAAAAAAATCTTACAAATCTATTGTCCAAGCAGACTCTTGAGACCAGATTCCAGTGCAGCGCTTTGGGATGTGTTTCTTGGGCTGTGCTTGAGCACGTCCCCTCGATCGTACCGTGGTTTGAGGATGTGCTCAGACTTCTCCTCCACTGCACTCACTCAACAATTTGTATGTATAGAGTCAGCGCTTCCTGCTTTATGTGGAAGCTGCCCGCAACTCGTTCAAGCGAAACTGCCGCAAGAGTGATCCAGGCCTATCGATGTACCAGGGATGAGTGGCGGTCGGGTTTTAACCATTGCTTTCTATCAGCTTTTTCAACAGGCTTTCCACGTCTTACTCGAAATGTCACCTGTTGATTCGCTATATCCGCTTCACCTCATCCGCGGCTTCGTTATCCTGTACACCTGCATGTCCAGGAACCCACAAAATTAAAGGGGTTGTGACACTTCGTCTCAAGTTATTCTGGATAAATGTGAAGGGCAATTGTCTGTATTGATGTGAACCTACGTACAAAGGGTGTTATAGACTTGTAGAAAACAGGCACCGTCAATACCGAAACTCCTGCGGCTCTGACGTCACGGCAAGCGTCTCCGCCAATGCCGAAGCGCGAGAGGGGTCACGTGCTCACGACTACCAATGGGAATGGCCAGGGCTCTGATGTCGGAGCTGACGATGCACGTGTGTTCAGTGGTTCACTGGTATATCGCGAACTACAACAACATGTAGAAAAAGAATGCTTTCTTCCTCAGTACTCTAGTGTGCGATAGAATGTGTAATGAACCATGATCGCAATTGATGTTCTAAGGCTGGAACACATAGAAAGGACAAATACATACAGAGACTTCCTTCTTCCATCATGTAATGAACCACATCTGTCAAAGTGTCACAACCCCTTTAATATGTTATGGCTTACATTGGGAGACCAACAACTTTTTTTTCTACATCTATCTATGAGTATTTGCACATTCATTGTACTATTACTACGTGAGGATTTCCCTTACGGGCGTCACACAGCCATACGCCTGTAGATGAGCGATTTTCAAGCTGTGCATGATGTCGCTTGTGTGCTATTATGCCTTTATATCTAGAGTTTCCTTTTAAAGCAACCACGGCAGGGAAACATATTAAAAGAGGTAAAGGGGAGCAATCTAGACGACCATGCACCGTACGCAGAAAGCGCAAAACGGGTGCAGCTTCGGAACTATTCAAATACCGGTATACTCCCTTTGGAAGATATACCGCTTCATTTGAAATTCCAGTATTGGAATTTCATGTTCGATTCAAAACCAAAGGTCGAATCTATTATAAAATTATTCGCACCGGCATTTATTTATTTATTATACCTACAACGCCCGAGAGGCATTACAGTAGGGGGGGAACAATGAAAAGTAAAAATACAACAAAGAGCAATTTTAAAAACACGACTACGCACATATCTCATTGCTAACTGCATGCAGGGTTACATAGTATACAAGAGCTGATAAAGGCGCTTAGAGTCACGTTCATCAACAAGATGGGCAGGCAATGTATTCCATTGAGAAACAGTCCAGGGGAAAAAAGAGTATTCAAAAACATCAGTTCTGCACACATATTCAGCAACTTTTTTCGTATGTTCCAACCTGGATGATACATAAGTAGGCGAATGTATATACCGGGATGACTCTAATGCAGACTTACAATTATAAATTATATGAAAAAATTTGAGCCTAAGGAACCTTCTGCGAACACTCAGTGGGTCCCACCCCAACATGGCCTTCATTTCAGTTCAGCAAACGCATAGCGAGAGGAAACAAATCTGGCCGCATCATTTTGAACTTTTTCAATAGTGTTAATGCACCCCGAAGCTGATGTATCCCAGACAACTGAGGCGTACTCCAAGATCGGTCGAACAAATGTAAAGTACATTACTTCTCTCACGCTTTGGGGTGCATTGGAAAAATCCGAAAACTCACACAGCTCCCCCACTCACACTTTCCATTTCCCCGACCACCTTTGCTCCCAGTGTGGGCAAGCAGACCGCTCGTCTACCCAACGGTACCCCCCTTTCAATTTGCGTCAAGTAGATCGAAAAATGACGTCGTGCTAAAGCTCTTGTCACGTAGTAAAAAAAAAAAGAAAAAGGAAGCCTCCGACGACTCCCCCTCCCTCCGATATGTCTCAATTCCTGTCTCGACGAATTTTGCATGACAACCACATGACAACCAACAGTATCGTGGATAGATGGGGTCCAGTCATTTGGCCCAGCCCTATTCTTCTGTTTCTTCGCGCCTGTGCCTGTGCCTCCCCCATAAGCCCGAGGGCTTTCTAGTTCATCCTCTACCACCTCACAGGCTCCCTCTGCAGGCAGCTTTTATAGTATACGTAATTCGTAACTCTAACGCCTAACGTGTAACGTCTAACGGCCAGAATTACCCAGTGGGCGACGGCTTCCGCAGAACGTACGCAGGTACCACGCTGCCTCCAAGAGCTTTTTGCTTGCAAAACTGTTTAACCTAGCAACGGCCCAGCGACAAGCAGTCCGCCGACAACGTACTGGTAGGAGCCCGGGAGGCGCCACCTGGTGGTGCCACAGTATAACAGGCGAAGTAACTCTGTTGCGGTTGTTAAATTATATTTTGTGACGCTTTTATGTCGAACAAGGGTATAGCCATATTTTGTAGAACTCCCTTTGCCACTGAGTCGTCCAGTAACAATGGCCCTAGGATGGCCCTGTGTGTCACGGTGAAGTATTGTCACTGTATTCATGTCTCAATGTTCGTCCTCAAAGTATAGCATTGCGCACTTCGTCAGCAAAAGCGCCTTCAATTAATTCATGGTCGCCCTTTAATTTGTATATATTTTTCTTTTTGCAAACCCGAGACTGGCGTCCTCGCTGCTTGTACGTATGTAGCGTAAACAAAAATATTGCAGCTTCTCTTCACGTGCCAGTCTCTTTTCTGTTCTTGACCTTCGGCAGCCTCATTACTTTTGGCATCATTCGGGCCTCAGAGTTTCTTTCGTTCAACACATGCGAAAAGTCGAGACAAAATTCCCTGTGTGTAAGCAAGGTATAGGATCTCGAAGCGCATAAACAAGCTGACCGCGCCGAACTTGGCAAGCAATAATGCTAAGAACCGTTCTCGCGTCGCGTACAGAAACCTGCAGAGAAGGAGAACTGGATTAGGGAGGTACCCCATTTTTCTGTATTCGGTTTTGCCTTCAAATGAAATCTTAAATGAAAAAATTTCTATTCGCGCTAGGACGGTGCCGGTAGAACTGGTTGTCAGGCGCAGCGGCGCATCGTCGTCGTCGTCCATGGGACACCACATCACCTCCCCCCTCAGACGCGGAGCGGTACATGCGGTTGATGTCCGCGTCGATACCACGAAGAGGAGAATGAGGACGACACGGGGGTGATGGACGACTGAGCACACGGCTTGTGATGGTGGCAGTTGATGCAGCAGCAGCGGGACAGTGCGAACAAGAGCGCTGCGATCCGGACGGGTTCTTGTGATGAGATGTGAATGCTAAGTGCTTGAGTGGTGGAATGCTTGGGTGCTTGAGGGGTTGCTGGTTGCGTTGAGTGGTTGTTGAATGCGTTGAGTGATTGTTGCTGAGTGGGCGACAGTGCCGCGACCGGTACGAAAGCGTGAATGCTGGTTGTCCTCAGAGAAATGTCGGGGAGGACCGTCGTGAAGCAAGTGCTGTGATCTCCCTGTGGGTACCTGGTGGAATAGGGGTCCCGCTGCGACTTGGCTGCCAGGTGGTGGTTCGCTGCTGGTTTGCCGAAACATTTAGGGTGGTCAATGGCCGAATTACGCCGAACATGGTGTCCGTACGTTGTTCAGGTCACCAAATGTAGAGATGGCCGTCTTCTACATGAGTCCTGATGATGTGTCCGGTGATGATGTGATGAGTCCGGTGATGTCCCCGCGGGCAGATGCTCGTCGCCGGTAGAACTACTTCTTCTTCTCCCCCGGAAGATGGCCGCGATCCGCGATTCATTATGACACGAGTTTGATAGAGACACTAAGGGGTTAGAACCGGTTGGAGCCGGCAAAGAATGAAACGAGATTATCTGCGATGACTGGATTCCATTTTCCGGTATGGGACGCACCGAACGAGAGTAACGCGCGTAATGAGAGAAGCACGCTGAGCCTTAGCAGCGGAAGGGTGAGGGACTGTAGGCGAAGGCGGCGGTAGGTACTCCAGTCGAGAACGAAATGTTGGAGGGTTTCGTCGTGACCGCATTCAGGACACCCTGGGGAAGGTTGCACCCCACAGCGATGGAGGTAAAAGTTAAGCGGGAGGGCAAGACACCGAAGACGCGTCAGACAGACTTCTGCACGTCGAGAGCGGCAATAGTTCGGGTTCCAAGCGAAAGAGAGGTGTTCATAGCCGAGGCGGGGAGGAGGCCGAGCAAGGGATAGAAAATGTCTGTAACGGGCACGGACAACGGCAGCAACCGGCGGAAGGATAGGAAGCACGGGGCCGGACAGGGCCATCTTCGCCAGGGTGTCAGCAGCCTCGTTGAGCGGGAGCCCACAGTGGCCTGGAACCCAGGTTACAATGAGGTGTGATATGTGAGAGGGGGGCGAGTGAGGCCAGGACTGGGAACAACTAGGTAGAACTGTCTGGCAGGCGCAGCAGCACGTTGTCGTCGTCGTCCACGGGCCGCCTCAAGAACATAGAAAAGCCAATCGCCTGATTACACTGGCTGACGTTACGTTGCTGTCACGAAGCACAGATTAGGCATGGTGGCCTCGAACCTCTGTAGCAGATGCAAATTGCCAGAGGACACACTTCACGTTGTAATGCGGTGCCCAGTCTACGAGTCAGCATGAGCAAGACGGAAGCAATCCCTCCAAGTCCTCTTCCAAAGGCCTTTCTCCTTTTGTAAAATGATGGGGAGATGGCCTACACAGGACCAAGAAATTAAAGCTCTGAAGGCACTCTGCGCCTTCCTAAAAGATAGCGGCATACACTGCCGCTTTTAACACCTTCGTTGCGTCTCTGAGACAACCTAAACCAAATGACATGGAGCTGCAGGCGTCTGTAGTGGCAGTCACCCTGCTCCAAGACTGTTATATTTCTCCCTTTTTTTTTAGATAATATTTACTTATACTTACTTTACGTTGCTGATACCTGATTGACTAACAGCGATACGAAGTAGGAATCGGAGGACCCAAAACAACGGCAAGCTATTTCGGCATCACCCCCCCCCCCCTCGGGCAGAGGGCGCTTACAATGCCCTAAAACTCTCTATAATGTGAAGGATACAAGTGACGAAACGACAACGTTAACCAGAAACGCGTATCGCCTTATTCACTACGGAAACATGCTAATATGGGATCTACGTTTCTTTTTTTTTTTTTTTCAACTAGAACAACGACAACAACAAATACCCTCTCCTGACGGCACTCTACGTATCAGCAAGTAAACTAAATTAAATACAAAATGGCGATGCCACACATACACACACGTTAGATGATGATGAGGTGGGCGATCCACCGCCGTTGTGGCCGTGCACTGTCCCATTGCTTTTTTGGGAACGAATGTGGGGACGGACGACGACGTGTCCTCCCAATCTGCCGAATCCCAACTCGCCGAATGCATTGAAGGCCGGGAGACAGCCGTAATCCCTTGACCTCCAAATGTGCTGGTTCGACATGCCGAATGACCGACATGTCCCTTCCCAATTCGCCGAATTTACCTTACCACCGTGACATAGTGGCTAAGGCCATCGCCTTCCACATCGGAATTGAGAGGTGACCCGACTGCGCTGTCTGGTTGTTTTCCATGGGTTCTCCTCAGATGTTGGTAAGATTCCCTATGAAGGGGGCTTAGGGCGCACTGTCCTCCCAGCAGTACCGGTGAGAGAAATTACGGCGGACCCCGGGGATGCAAGACTATACGGAGTCCTGCCCGGTTGCCCTCCTCACGTCTCCTGGTGTTGGCAACCGTCGGGCATTGGGTCGGGCGGGCCCGTGAGGAGGGGCGGGGCTTCATTCCCGTCACCCCCCCCCCCCGTGGTTAATAAGCGATTGTAGAGGGCTTCAAAGTCATCCTCAGACGCTTTCAGACATACGTCGGCACAGTTCCCTTAGAAGTCGGCCCAGGACGCACATTCCCTAGGGCGTCAGTCGTGACGTTGCCCACATCTGTGTGGCCGACAACGGCGAGCCCTTTCACCATCACCACCACCACCACCACCAAAATCATCCTCACAGCCACACGTTACAGCTTGCCGAAAGGGGTTGACCTTTCTCCTCAAAGATAATCCGCTTAACTGCATTCGGCGAACTGGGATTCGGCAGATTGGGCTGTGACCGACGACGAAGCGGAAGCGCTACCAATGAAACCCTGAATCCCAGAAATGGAAACGGTCCCGACATTTCTCGAGTGAATTTCTTTTCTTTTTTTTCTTTTTTCATTCGTTCTTTTATTTGTCTCAGGCAAGGTCCACTCTTGCGCTCTCTTTTTGTTTTCGTTCTTTCCTTGCTGGATAAGTTGGCGGTGCTTCCGTTTACCGTACAGCCTGTGTTTGCTGCTGTCAATCTTTGTGGGTTCACCCGCTGGCTGCGCAGCCCACATCTGTCCGGTGGCACGGAAATATAAGAAAAGCTGTTGCGGCGCAATCGAACGGTCTTCGTGACAGCGGCGTCCTCCTGCGAGTACAACGCGGAACACCCGTCGACAATGGACATTCTAGACGGGCAGCGTCTCTGAAGAAAAGCCCGTTCGAAGATGCGTGAAAATTATATGAACTGTTTCGAAGCGCGAGTTGGACGATTCACCGAAAAAGATGACGGGATACGAAGTGTAGTTGAGAATCTGAGGATATAAGCTGTGAAAATACCCTTATGGATGGCTTCTTCTATACACGGATATACTCACTCCCCGTTAGGAACTATGTGTTATGTTATTCGCAAAAAAAAAAGAAGAGAAAAAAAAAGCCATTTATATCAAACAAGTAAATCGCAACTCTCGTCTCTGGCAGTGAGTTACCAAAGTTTTACGTGCGATATACAGTGAAGTTATGTACAGTGAATATCACATAAAAGCACGGGCCTTGCTCTACGTGATTAAAAAAAGAAATCTATCGCATGTGAACAATGAATGATGGGCTTATTCCACAACGTCGATTACACCTATTCTTTCCTGGAAACGTGGTTTGCAGCGAAACACGAGTCTTCACCAGAAAAACAGAAAAGGAAACACTGAAACATCCAGAAGGTGAGAGGAAACAGCGTTTGTAAGCCCATAGACCTTGGATGATGGGCGATTCACCGTCGTCATGTAAAGCAGTTGAATGTTGCGTGTTGCTTTGCATTTCATTTCATTCATCAGCTTAACCGTCACCAAAAGCTAGTCTAGAGACGTAATCGTGATTGTTGTACACCCTAAGAGGGGGGGGGGGGGAGGGGGATACCAGTCCTGTTGGGAACTAGGTACGTTGCCACAACCATTCGCCCCTTTCGGTACTATAAATTAATGGGTATCATTAATGTAGTCAAATTAATTGATTGGATTAATGTAAACGCCCAAAACTTTGCGGACTTAGTCCCCTTTTTTTGTTTTTACGGAAGAAATATTTCGCGTATGCATACACGTACAAACACTTACCACTTTTCTGTGGGTCACACCATTCTCAATTCACAATGCCACATTCGATTCTCAATAAGCCTTGGTGAACACGTACCTTATCTCAATCCTTCCTCCTTTTTATAACGTATGTCTTTCAATCAGTCATCATGATGTCTGATTTAAAGACGTACGTTATAAAAAGGCTAATATAAAGGTAATTAGAGTGTTGTATTTAAGATGCAGTATTTTAAATACTATTTCTCGTATTTTGGTATCTTACTCAACACTTTTTCGGGGGAGTACTTGTACTCCATTTCAAATACATTTTGTGGTATTTTCTACTCAATACTCTAACTACTTTTTGGATCGCCTCTGAGTTTTTCCATTTTCTCTTCTTTTTTTCGTTCACATGCTCGCTCTTCGGGAATTTCCATTCCGGTGTCCACTCGGCCCCTACGTTGACCTTTCTGGAAAATCCGAATCCAAGGGTTTTATTGTGTGTGTGAAATGGGGTAGTGTCCTGTGGCTACCACGGGGAAACATCCCATGTCATCATCACTTCTTCATTTATTGTTGTTGTTGTTGTGTGTGTATCTCACCATCGTATCTCTATTTGTGTGTGTGTGTGTGTGTGCCCTGCAGGGGAACCGGTCCACTCGTCACAATCCCACTCGTCACCGGAAGACTCGTCACAGGAAAATTGGTCACACCGGCCCTCTGGTACGAGGTCCTTTTGTCACCGGAACACTTGTCAAGGGGAGCGGTTCGTCACCGGAACACTGGTTGCAAGGTTGACCCGGTTCCAAAGAGAATGCGTTTCACCGTGTTTTACCAAAGGGATTAGTCCAGTGCCCGACCCGCACTTCCGCGAACCCGGATTCCGAAGACCGCTGACCGTACAAATTTCACGTCTTTGCTAAGGACATGAAGAGCATGGAAGTGACGAAAACTCAGCGTGGGACTCCGTTGCTGGGGCGCGGACAAAAGTTGAGAAACTGACCAAGGTTAGGTCATGAGAGCCGTTTACGTATTTCGCACGTTGGGGAGTGGGCCAGTTCATGTAGAATATGCACCCGTCGAGACTGACGAAGGTTAGGTCAGGAGAGCCTTTTACGTATTTCACACGTTGGGGAGTACGGTGCGGTGAGCAGGTTGACTGTGACGATTATTCCGGCGTGACGGCAGTTCCTCGTACGAGATGCCCTGTGACGAGTTGGCCTCCTTGACGAGTTCACCTATGCCCAGTTGGCCTGTGACGACCGGGCTTGTGACGAGTTCTCCTAAACGCGCCCTGCAGCTGCAACAGAGTTCTCACCTGAATGTCTCCTCTGGCTCTGTTCTAGCCTTCTAGCTCTAGGACCCCCCAACTTGGCAAGCTTCTAATCTTTCTCTTCGTAATGTATGACAGATCGGTCAGGGACCGCCGCAGGCCCTGTGGGGGCTTTTGTATTCAGGGACATACAAAATCATTCTGCACGAGTTCTCAGTTCGCAGAATGCAGCCAACGAAAGGGGCGCGTTCACTCCCCTGGCCATACCTTCGGATATCAAAGTAAAAAACCGGGCACGTTGGTGTTGGTCTTGCATGATGAACTAGCACTGGGAACGGGACAGAGAGAGTCCTGTCGTCTCTTCCCTCTGTCTCGTTCCCAGTACTAGTTCATCATGCAAGATACCTTCGGACGTCTTTCGAATATGTTTCGGAAACCGATAATAATATTTCAGTCAAATGCAAGCTTTGATTACCCAAGATGATGATGCTTTCTATCGGGAAGACGTCAAACTTACGTGTTTCAAACTCAAACTTCTGTCAAACTCACGTTCACGTGTTTTTTCCACTACGCATGTAGAAGTATATTAAGTGTATCCTAAATACTTTGGTAAGTATTTGCTACTCTAACTTAATTACTTTAATTTTGAAGTATTTATACTCTCTTAATTACAATTTCGCGGCAGTATTTGCTATCTTATTTTAAATACTTTTTTAGGTATCTTGTACATGTCTGCGTTTTCATCTACCATGACATTGTTTTTTTGGCGGATGTTCAGAAATCCCATTTCGGGAGCTTCTACTTCGTTTACAGGATTGTATATCGCATTGCAAACCTCTCGTAGACGACCACACACATTACAAAGTGATAGAGACCTCCAGGAATGCAAACAAACACCAAAGAACTAATTGTACCATATACTCTGCAAAAAAAAAAGAAGTAAACTATGGGCTAATTAGAGTCCTACTCACCTGAATTGCATTTAGTCCTCGTTTTAGTCCCTTGACCTGAAATTTACTCCCCCAGCACTGGAACCCATTTAGTCCCCAGGAATTCATTTAGTCTGCTACGAAGTGGACACACGTGCGATGGAAAATTAAACAAAGTCCGTGTCAGCTTTGCTCTCCAAATGTGATGTGAACATCAATTTTTTTTTCTCTCTCTCTCTCCTTGCAGTAGTTGTTTTCATTCCTACCTATACTTACGACCCTCAGAACTCCTTCATATGCTCCCGATGATCACGTCCCCTGAAAAGCAAACATTTTTCCCACTTTGTTCGCGCAGCTGAATGGAGTACTCCGAGAGCCCCGCCGAAACTGACGAGACGGCTCTCTTGACGACAGTAGCCTGTTTTCCTAGGAGCGACTTTAGCTTTTAACTCGTCGGAAAATGGTGCTTGGCACAGTACAAATAAACCACGGAGCAGCTGTAAACAGCAGCGTTATATCTCGGGGAAGTGACGGGTGCTTCTGGCCTAGAGGGCTTTAGAGCCGGGCCACTCCGAGCTCTACGGCACGCCTGAGGAGGATCACAACGTTTGCTTTTCAGAGTAAGCCGCGTTATTTGTTCTTCACGATAAGGCGCCAGGACGCAAAAACTGTAAACAGCGGTGTGTTTTGGACCGGCCATCAACGTTGCTTTTCCATAAACACGCGTGGAACACAGAAAAGCTAAGCTGCGTAGGCCGGAGCATTTCATAAACCATACGTACACTTGCATGGAACGTTCTGCCTGGCCTCGTGCCTGCGCATCGGCTGTTATTGGGCATGGGCGGCGGTCATATGGTACCCTGAAAGGCCATACCAGCACCACACCAGATAACTCATTCCTCATGTATAGCGCTCTTTACCCGAGTGAACACGCGTCTTCCACATCCAGCACGGTACATCATCTGGTCTTCACATTCACGTTGCAGACTTTAGTCTGACACTTTAATGCGCACGTGACAGATCAGATAAATCGCACCCGAATAAGCTAGAAGAAGTCCGAGATTTTCCAGCAGTGTCGGAGGCTGTCACGGGCCCATGGATATGGTCGTGTGTTCGGTCAAGTTTTGTCATATTGTGAACATTTCCTAGAGAAGCGAAATAAATATTCTATTTAAGAAGCTAGGCAATAGGAAGCGAGAGTGAGAAGCTGAAACCTGCTGTGGATACGGGGATTTTCTTGTAAAGTTGTTTCGAATCAACCAGGGTATACTTGTAGTTAAACTGTAAGATAACCCAAGAAATTAAACTAGAATACTCCAGATTATTATTGTTATTAAAATAGGATAAAAGAGAAGAATAAGAGAGCCAGGCTAGACCAGGCTGTCAATGGAAGGTAACTGATGGTGCAGGTAAAAGGTTACGATGATCGAGAAAGCATTGTGACTTCCTACAGGACCAATGATTGGTCACTGGCATTGCTTCATAAATGATGTATCCAGGTGTTCAACTTGCCGATCCAACAAGTCTTTTCTCTTCATATCAATACTGACTCAACACAAACGATTGTATCTCATTACGGCCGATGTCTCATTACGGCCGAAAGTCTCAATACGGCCGATAATCCTTTAATCCCCAAGTGTCTCATTACGGCCGAAGTCTCAATACGACCGAAGATGTCTCGTAACGGCCAAAAGTCAACGTGTGTATTGTAACCTTCATTGATATGCAATGTTGCAGCCAGGTATGGATATACATTCAGCACGGTATAAGCCATGCAGTGTGCCCTTAGGGCCCTTATGATATACAGGGTGTCCCAGAAAACGTGTCATTGAATTATAATAAAAAAACTACACCACCTAGAGTCACGCGGTCAACGGCATTTGTTCTTACTGGGTTTTTGCCCCCTCCTCATGTGAATGTTGTGTAACGTAAGTTTCATTATGTAAATTTTTGCGAACTGAACTCGGAAATTTGCTTAGTAAATGTCACTTTTTTACCCCACCAATGTGAAGAGCGTGTCTAATTTACTCAAACTAATGATAATTGACAGGGGTATTCAGGAGCTATCGCATCGGAAAAAATAGCCGAACATCATGCTCTACGGAGGTAGAACAGAATAGCGCACGATGAATTTTTCAGCGCAATCTTTGTCGGTCCGACGAAAGGAGGTTGGAAACCCAGCCCACCCCGGCATCGCAGAAAGAGATAACGCAGGCATGGCTTATCACGTCCGACTTTCGCTGGGATAATGCTTTCCCTCTGCCAATTTTAGGAACTTTTACTTTTTCTACTATCACTCTGTGGGCTGGCTTCGGAACCTCCTTTCGTCGGACTGCGAGTGATTGCGCTCAAAAGGACATCGCGCGGTATGGTCCGGTGCTCGAAACGCATGATATTCGGCTATTTTTTCCGATGGGATAGCTCGTGAATATCGCTGTCAATTATCATGAATTGGAGTGAATTCGGCACGCTCTTCATATTGGTGGGGTAAAAAAGTGACCTTCCCTTGGCAAATTTCCGAGTTCAGTTCGCAAATATTTGCATAATTAGACTTGGGGTACATGACATTAACTTTACAAGGTGGCAAAAACCTAATAAGAACAAATGCCGTTGACCGCATGATTCTAGGTGGCGTAGTTTTTTTAATATAATTCAATGACACGTTTTCTGGGACACCCTGTATATATATGTAGAGAGAGAGAGAGAGAGAGAGAGAAAGAAACAGCATATTATCATACTACTGCACAATGCAGCATATTGTGTAATGTGTACACCCACAAGGTAGTGTTGATGTTGCTGTGAAGCAGTCTACTATGTGGAGTTAGCTACTTGTGGAGAGCTAGATGAACTTTGTTTTGACGTTTTTTTGGAGTCATCCTACAGGCACTGGCCGAGAAGGAACACCTATCTCAGTCAACGTCAGTTTATTTCCATTCGCCTTACAATGGTACAGTTCTTGCTTCTGGAATGAGTAAACCTGCAATAAGCAAAGAGCAACCGTGAATAGGCTAGAATATTAAAAAAACAGGCATTTTACTCTACATGGCTGATTTTAATGTGCACAAGCTACATACGTGTTGATATGTGTCCGTTATTTCATACAAGGCTAAGGCAGTGTAATACACTTGGGCTTATTGATGCATATGTTGTAATTCTCTATGCTTTCTTGTGCGAGTTTCTCTTGTACGCTGTTTGTTCCACTCCTACGACAGCACCCCAGGGTGCTAGTAGTATTATTAAATAAATAAATAAAGCTAACATAAATCTTCATCTTGACAAAAAAATGACAAGCCTTAAAATGTGACTTCCAGGCAAACACACAGCATGACCATGAGATGAATTTAGTTTCATTAGTTCATTCACTTAATGGAAACATGTTAATATGAAATAGTGATACATTACAATTCATGAAATGATGCATGCATGACTTTCCTTTTCTCGTTTCTTTTTTTACAAAAGTAGTGCACGAATTGACATTCGTGTACTACTACACAATTTCTCACTTCAAAACAGAACCGTATATATGATATATCTGTAATCTTAACAGCTCACCTCTTCGGTCAGGACTCCCTGGGCAGCAACATCCTATTAGCCATGTTGTTGTTTTTCTTTTTCCAAATCCTTCGAGTGGAATGAAAAAAAAATGGAATGAAAAAATAGCTATAAATAACAATGTATTTAAATGACTTTCTCTTGAAATATTTATTCTAATCAGATATGTTTTTGCGCGTAATATGGTGCGCGAAGGCACATAAGCACAACATTTGCAGATGTTCGCCGTAAGCAATTCAATTCAAGTACGTCGACTTGTACTTTTATTTTTGAAGAAATACGACGACAAATTTTAACAAATGAAATATAGCTCACAATGATAAATGCTGCTGTACGGTGATGCACTATCTGTATCTTAACATCTTAACTTCGAATAAATTTGTTGTTCCTAGACGCGCAACGAACTACAAACGGCGCAAATCTACTAACACAAACCGAGCCACATCTATTAAGGTACTTCGGCTATTTTGATTCAGTCAAGTTACTTGTATGAGAATGCAACTATGTGTGGATAGCACACTGCTAAGCCAGACAGTCTACGAAAGCGTAACTCACCAGAATGCTTGGTTGACTGCGCGATATACGTTGGGACTGTGACGATTCGTTCAACTAAATTTCCGCCGGAACAACAGGCGCTGCTCGAACGACAACGACGGAAAATAAAGAACACGCTAAAGTCCGCTAATTTGCAGATTATAGCTCCAAAAATAGCAAAACAAATCGTAAACCGCACGCAACTGCTCGCTCGCACAAGAAACGAGTTACCACCCCACATCGTTGCCAGACACCATCCGAAGTGAGAGTAGCAAAACAACAAGATATCAAAACACGAAATGAAGCGTATTGATCCCCTCTCCTTCTATAGTACGCAAAACGTGATTAGCGCTGAGATGAACATATATGTCCATGACGGGTGTGATTTTCACTGATCAAAAGGAAGTCACGTGGGATTGCATGACGCTTTCGAAATGTGAATGGCGAAACGCAACTGTCTGTTGCACTCCATGGCAGCTACCAGAAAACCGAAGTAAACTTATGAGACACTGGATTACAGGTATGTTGGCATCTGTTTTCATTCATACACATAATTTCACATTACACTCTACATGGATACATATGGGTATTTTGTCTGGCGATGCTGATGTATTTGCATGGGGAAGTGTGCATGGTTCTAGACTTTTTTATTATCGCGTAATCGGGATATCGGCACCTCTCGCGTTGTGGCTTACATGTGACCAACCAAGTGCTGTGCCCCTATACTAGCGCTTACAAACGACAAAACCAAACATGTGGGAAGGTATAGCGGTCTGTTTTTGATTACTCATATGTAACGAGAAAATGTATCGTTTTCAGGTTGCTGCCACTGCTCCACGTTCCATGTGCCCGCAATTGTCTTGCGTGTATGGTTAAACCAATGACGCTGCCCACCACAGCGGAAGTGTTTTGCGCACACACGTTTCAGCATGAAGCCTGCAGGTAACTTATGAATACTGATTCTGAATTTACATATTGTAGCTGAGTAATTCCGAATGCCCAGGATGACACATGCTTACAACCTTGTGACATCAGTGCAGCAGCATAACCATAATGTATAACCAGTGTGACTCCGGCCGGAGTCACACTGGTTATACATTGTACATTATACACGAACATCCCGTCATACATGTATGACGAACGTGTATAACAAACATCCCTTAAACATGTATGATCATAGAGTGTTGGTCACACTGCTTATACACCGGCAAAACATGTTTTAAAACACGTGTGTATAACCAGTGTGACCGTGCCGCCATACAAGCAAGCGCTCTGACTATGTTGACAACATGTTGTCAAACATATGTATTATGTTATGTATGTATGTATCAAACGATGTATTTGGGCACTGCCGAAAAACGGTGATGGACAAGTTGGATAAACGGGCGTATTCGCCACTACAGTTTTCGTTCGCACGAGTCAGTGTCAACAACATCGTGATGCGCGTGAGTTATTTTACACGAGTAAGTTGTAAGTCAGTGTTCGCGACATTCTGTTGCACGTACGTTCAAAATGGCGACCTCTTCGCCTGCGCACATGGAGCATGAAACAATCGAAAATCAGCAAGTGCAGCCCAGTCTTCGTCGTCTTCGTACATTTTGAATAGCGATGTCCGCGAATGGAAGCTATATAAACTCCTCGGTTGGTTACTGTGACACTGACGTGTGCCATACATCACGGTTTAAGCCACTCCCACTGTTCCTCCAGTCAAGTTGTATAACCAGTGTGACTGATGTTTGAACAACATATGTTCGAGGCTATGTATAATCATACACGCGTTTGGACCAAACGATGTTGTCAAACAAGAATTGTATAACCGTGTGACCGAGCATTATACATGCTGCATACATGTTTGAAGACATGTTGTCATACATGTTTGGAGCACGTGTATAACCAGTGTGACTCCGGCCGGGGCCAGAGTCACACTGGTTATACACGCCCCAAAAAATCCCCCAAAAAATTGAACGAGGGGGACTCATCCACCTCATTAAGGGCCTCATAAAACACCTGAAATGTTTTTCTGGCTATGCAACGGCATCATTATGACGGAATTGTCATTGTTGTCCAGAATTTCTTGAATATGTCTTCAATATATGAAAAAAATGTCTGGTTGACAACATATGTCTTATAGCCATCATTAAACAAGAGCATAGTATGTTGTTTGGTATGTTGTTGTTGTTGTTGTTTGGTGTTGTTGGTTTGGTTGTTGTTTGGGGTAGTGTCCTGTGGCTACCACGGGGAAACATCCCATGTCATCATCACTTCTTCATTTATTGTTGTTGTTGTTGTTGGTATAGCACCTTATGTACTTTTTTAAATTTCAGGTGGACGTAAATTGTAGAAGGCAGCTAGTGGGCGAAAAGATCATGGTCATAGGTCATGTGGCTCCTGGTACATGCCCCTGTGGAGTAACCTTTTCAGAACACACACATGCAGTTTGCTCACAGAACAAATGAGTAGGATGTTGCTCGAATACCGAGAGAAAATGGCATAACGGATACAAATATCGTATGACACAGTATGGCAATAAAATCATTTTTCACGAGGAATGCATGAAACATTGTCGCAGTATTGTGTGCATGAACCATTGTGTGTGACACAAGCCGTGAGGGCACACCTGCCTCGGAGACACTTTGGAGACGGAGAAACTTTGGGAAGCATACAATACAGCCATTGCTAATACGGTGGACGCTTCTTTTTTCTTTTTGGCCGTGATGAAACATCTTCGGCCGAAATGAGACTACCTTCGGCCGTATTGAGACTTCGGCCGTAATGAGACACCTAGGAATTAAATGATTTTCGGCAGTAATGAGACTTTTGGCTGTAGTGAGATGTTACCACACAAACTGCCTCAGTTGATTGGTTGTGTTGTTTCAGTGCCGAAAAGAGCGTCTGTCATCCCGTATGGCGACATGTTGCTCGAGGGGGTGACAGTTTGTCCTGGGACGACTTCGTGGGGAACTGTGCCGCCTGAGGAAAACACAGGGGAAACATCCAGACGACCAGTTCCGGGTTTGAAATTCGAGTCGCATGACTCCAATACACGACCGGATCGCACCCATGTGACTAGTTAGATTGCCATGGATGCACCAAGACGCTTATTTATTTCAGAAACACACCTATTCCTCCAAGGCACACTTTACCGGACTTCACACACATAACGTAATCATTGTGACTATACGTACACACTGCTACACGGCCAACGTTTGCAAATGAACGCCACTACACAAGTTGTATTACAAAATGCATTGTTCACCAGAGATATCTATCGTACACCAGCGAAGGAACGAGGGAGGGGGAGAGAGAGAGAGAAGTTCTTTACCAGCGGCTTAGCCGAAAGGATTAAGGCATAGAGTTAATATAGGAGGACTCTAGAGAGACGCGATTTGACGTACCGTCAATGGGAATCTCCCATCCCCGAGTGTGGCCACCCGGGCGCAGCCATCCGTTGGTCATGGACAGTGTTAGTGGACGAATTTCTGCCCGCTAACTACAGCGGAGCTGCTCCGTTTGTTACCAACCCTGTGCAGTCACGTGGGATAACAAACGGCGATGGAGGGAACGACGTCCAGTGCAGCATGCGTGTGGAATTAATTAAGGGCCAATTCACACTTGGCGACGCCCGACGCGACGTCGTGTGCGAGGGGCGGAAATAGACGGGCATTTCCGGCGTTGGGAGAGGAGAGACGTCGAGCCAAAAAAATTGCCATGCCGAACTTCTTTCACGACGTCGGCGAGACCTGCCGAGAACAATATACTGGCGACCAATAACGTGACACAAAAAGGCCACGCCCCCTGATTTTTCGTCAGCTTTGGACGACGGAATGCCACCGTGGTGGGAACATGAAAATCGTGCGCTCTGACGGGGCGGCGGAAATGCGCTTCTACTTCCGCCGCCCGCTCACGACGTCGCGTCGGGCGTCACCAAGTGAGAATAGGCCCTAATGCTATCGGTATTGCAGCGTAAACATTGTCATATCAAACGTGACTCATATCTTTATCTGCGAGATCGTCTACGACACCGCCAACCCTTTGCTTTCCGGCGACACGGATGAACATGTTTACCGCCTATGACGTGCTGAAGCAGCGCTTGTATGCTTTGCGAGCAAAATAAATGAATCGTAAGGAATACAGGCATGGCATTTGCGAAGACAACAGTTGTCCAAAGATAAATACATGCAGTTAACAGTCATCTTCATGCTGCTCTGCGAACCAACCGGAACCGGAAATATGCAAAACCGAAACCACCCGTCATTCCTTGCTCTCGTCTGTCAAGTTTTGTGACAATAAAGTGACGTACGAACGACGGCGCACAAGCAAATGATGTAGTGGAAATTATTCACCGCTTATTTGTTCCACAAATATATAGGAGATGCGAACATAGTATGCAGAATTTCAATAACAAGTAACGAATTTAAGAAAACAAGCACGTCAAGTTTAGCGGAATGAAGCAACCAACGGATGGCAGCTCCCTTGTGCTAACGCTTCCTGGACCGAGCCGTCAGACCCTCCTGGGTTGGTGCGACCCGCTCGTTGGTGGTAGCCAAGGTCGTGCTGAAGACTGGGAGGTGATGGGTTCGAATCCTACCACCGGCTGTGCTGTCTGAGGTTTTCTCTGCATGGGTTTTCCGAAGACTTTCCGGACAAATGTCTGCACAGTTCCCCTTGAAGTCTGCCCAGGACGCATACTAATCCCCTTCCACTCCCCCACTCGTTCCTGCTGTCCTCTCCCCAGCTGTCCACATCTGTACGCAGTTCATAGCCACAGTTGCTTCGCGGCAGTGTTGTACGTAACGCCGTTACAGTAATCGATACTTTTTTCGGTATCTGAGTGCAGATCGCGATACTTTTTTAAATCGGTATCAGAAAAGTATTTCCGTTACAAATTTACAGTAACGCGATCTTCGTATCGTTACCGATATCGAAACTTTTTTAGTGCTTCACCATTTCCTCACCGACCATATTTCATAGTCTTATTCATTGTCCGCCTAGCGCTCGACAAGAAGCCTGTGGACACGCCTACGTGCTCCGTAACGGGAATTACATACCAAACGCATGTTCACATTTTTTCTTCGAACCTGGAGGAAATAACCACGCTGCGCTCAACAAAAGAGTTGAGGTCAACGAACAGAGGTCAAGTCCTGGACAGTGGGCTCTGGATTCCACTGCTAAGCTGCCGTGTCGCACTGAGTCACGCTCACATATGTACTGTGGTGTTGTAACTTCGGATAGGTTTCCTTGGTCATTGGACTCACCGGTATGTGTGGGCCTGACACTAACGTAATTGTCATATCGGCCTCTGTTAGCTGCCGGAGACACCACGGCCTGCTAGGATGGCAGAAGGCGACTTTGAGAATCAGCTATTGATAAAAGGCAAGCAAAGTGTCCGAACTACATAATAAATATGCTGTCCTTTCACTGCAAAACTGTCTTCTCCCAATTTGCTATTGTACAACTGGGGTGTTTACGTAAGCGAGATGTCTATGTTGCATCAACATGGTATTTTCGATAAAAGTATCGGGGAAGGTATCGCGTTACTATTTTTTTAGTAACGGCAGCGGTACTCAGTTACTTTAGAAAAGTATCGATATCAGTATTTCGATACTTTTTACTCAAGTAACGGGTTTTTCGGTAACGGGTACAACAGTGCTTCGCGGTGATAAAAGTTCTTCCTTTTGGAACATTTTTATTTAGAAAACTAAAAGAATAAACGTTGGAATAAATCCCACATACTTATAGCACGATCTAATATGCCAAATAATCTAAATTGGTGCAAATGATTATATCCCAGTTAAGCCGCGTTCGATAAAAACACAGCCCCTGTGTGTGTCTGTACTGTCTATCGCTCAATATATCCTACGTGCAAACTGCAGTGCGTTACATAAAAGACGAAGGGGTGGAAAGAATTTCATTTCGACGCTGTCCGGCTCAGTGATGGATTATCAATAACACTGGCAGCGTGCCATTTCGTGCCTGCCCTATGATATTCCTTAATGCAATTTCTTTCTTTTTTTCTTTCGTTTTTTTTTTCTTTCTTTCGAGAGATCCGCGTTAAAAGTCTTCACTTTATCCGGTTGCGTAAGCTTCATCTTGCTCCGAAAGCACGCCCATCCACTTGTCCTTTGGAGTATCGATTAAATCGATTTAGGCCTCCTTTGTCCCGTGGACTTGTCGCATTATGTTGCGAGCATTTTATCACAAAAATGTACGCAATTGATTCAGACATTCGATTGAGTTTACATCGTGCATTGACGTGACACAGTACTTTTGCAGACGTTCATGCCGTGTACAGGTACTGCTAGGTCGAATACTGTGTTCCTAAGGGCGAACAACTGTCCACAAAATGCGCTGTTCTCGCGTAGGCTGTAATCGTACGGCAACACGACGTAGCCCATTCTCTTTCATCTGTTGTAGACGCCGAGCTCTCCATTTAAACTTCCTCGGAGACCAATGTGCGCTTTTGCAGCGCTCTTCCACCTCATGAGGCTGAACCATGCTGGAAGGGAGGGAGCCCAGTGTGTGGCGCCTCCTGGAGCCTATAGAATCATTTTCTGTATCCGTCTGTTTTTGTCAGCTCGTGAACCCTTTAAGCATGGAGAAGCACCAACAAGAATACTCACAATGTCACAACGCTATTCCTCGGTTGGAGAAATGGCGTTGAACGTTGCAGAATTTCGCAAATTTTGGTGTCGTAACTTGCGTAACGTTGCGTAAAAGCGAGATACCGATACGACCAAGACAACCACGTGCTTTGGAGCGATGGAGATGATCTGGATAGGTGCTTTTTGCTGGCCGGATAAACAACAGCTTCCAGGCCCAGATAAGCCTCCGTCGGCGAAGTTCATTCGCGCGGTTTTGGTTTCGGTTCATTTGCATAACAGAAATTCGGGGGATAATTGGATATTTCAGGGGGCGCGCTCGTTTCAGGGCATTTTAAATATGGAATGGCTATCAACGAGGATTGTCTCCGATTCTTATATCTCGCTGTTACCCAAAATTTCCTAGTTACATTAAGCAATTAATTAATGAATTTTAGGTAATTAATCCTCAAGCCGCATAACCCACCTGAAGAAACGGCATCTGTGTAGCTTTCGTGGCTTTTTTATCTGTAACGGATGAAAATGAACGACCTGTATATAATGGTACGCACACGTGCCGTTTTTAACGAAGACTACGACGTTGGCTTTAATGTTGGAGTGTATGCAAATGTGACCTGCTTTGATGGAGCTGGACCCGCAGTACTTCCCATTATATACGAGCCAGTGTCCATGTTGATGGAACCTATATATGTTTTTTTCGTTTCGCCATCGGTGCCCGTTGTGCAAACTGATGTCAGTCAGTAGCGCATTGTTTCAGCGCACAGCATTACAACACGTCCTAGTGTTGGAATAGTTGGACACATGCATTAGGCTGAATGATTTTTTTATATGCATGGCACGCAAATATCGTGTGAAGTCTGCATCGGCGTCCTGCACTCGAAGCTCGACAGAAGGAAGGGCGTCGAATAATAGTGCACATGCGAGTGAATGAGGCAGACAAATTGGGATTACAACACGAACACACTAGATCACATAGACATCACGTCACACACGAACACATCAGATCATATTTGGTAAATAATGCGCACGGTCCGTAACACAGTATAAGAGCTTATACCGATGCTATCCATGCAAAAATTATGTATGTTTCCGGGAACATTAATCCGATCCCACGGCAAATATCTCGCCCCGCAGGACTATTACGCATTTGTCATCTCTTTGACAAAACGGAATAATCTATCATGTAAGGCATCCCTGACCGGAAATCAGGAGGGTCTATGCGTTCGAGTTCTGGCGTAAGCACCTCTTTCCCGATTTATCTGACGAATCTAGCTCAACATAGACCCACTGATGCTTTCATGCCATAGCCACGCAACTCATTGACATACTATCTGCCATACAAACTTGATTACACACCACTTTAGTGAAGCAAAGACTTTCGTGTTAGCTGGGGCTTAGCATACAGACAGCCTTTGATGTCCTGCGTACGATACACTGAAGCTCGTCGCCTTCTACAGTCGGAGCTGGCACAGTGGACGGCCGTCCGCTCAGTGTTTCAAAAGTACTTGGGCCCTGGAATCAAAGTGTCAGACACCGGGCGTTCTCCGCCATAGTGAAATTTTTCCGGGACATTGATGCAGACAACAAGTTTTGAGCCTATGTGTGTTTTGCTGTTCGACTGTTTGCGTGTTGCGTGTTTGCGCGTTTTGTGACTTCTCAGTGTGTGTGTACTTTCTGTGTCAATCACCACACCACCACCCACACCACTAATCATCATCAGCATCATCATCGCCATCCTCCTGCTCACCTTCATTGGCATCATCATTCAAGGAGTTTTCCACCAAAGTAACTGGTGCAAGTGATGTGGAGTTGCGGGCCTCACATTAGTGAGGCCAAAATCTCCATTTTATTTTTTCCTTAAAACCAAACCAACCAACCAAACCAGCCTTTGCATTTTTCGAGCTTTCTACAAACAGGATCGCTCGCCGCAACGGTGTACCCTGACGTTTAAAGGCAGAGGTATTTGATGCGGCTTGTCTAGGTAAGAAGTGGAGATGGGACGAATCCAGAATACTATTTCGAATCCGAATCCAAGGAAGGTTCTGCGAATCCACGAATCTTACGAATTCTTTCTTAAAAAAGGGTTCGAAAAGCAAGGGGAAAAAACACTTCGACTGAAACGTGTTTTGGCAGAATTTGATACCTTTGTTTAATGGAAAACGAATTAAATAATAGTTCACTTTCAGGCTCAAGTGAACTATTATTTAATTTGTCGATACTTCTTCTTAAATGTAATTTATTTGATACGTTGTTCATCGACCACAGGAAATACATAAAGTTCTCGGGTATGAACTATTTCCATAATACTAAGCGGGCGTTCACACGGGCCAACTTTCTGCACCAACTCGGACCAACTTTGGAGTTGGTGGCAGTCGGCCGACATCACCGACCATGACCAACTCGAGTTGGTGGGAATCGGTCGCCGAGCGATAACTTCGGAGAGTTGGTGGTGGTCTAATCAATCAACGCGAGGAGCATTGCCAAGTGACCCTCGAGGGCGTCAAGCGATTTCGTTTCTGTCGTACTGCCTGGCATGGGGTTCAAATCCTACAGGGGTACATGATAACTTTTTTATTTTATTTTATTTATTTATTTTTGTTGTTGCTAGCGCCATATAAATATATCAATAGGCATTTTTTGAGATACTGGTGACCTTCTGGCGAAGTAAAATGATTTCGTTTTGATTAATGACAGGTAAAAAAAAGTCACCAGCGGTTGCACTTGAACCCATACACCCCGATTGCCGTAAGGTTGGTTGTGGGCGGAGCTAACGAGTTGGTACGTGTGAACGTTGACACTGTACCGTCTTGAAGTTGGTCCAAAGACGTTGCTTCGAGTTGGTCTGAGTTGGTGCTGAAAATCGGCCGGTGTGAACGCTCCCTAAGAAACATTCAAAAGCAAGACCACGTTGCTTGTAAACTTGTAATGTAACTGTAATGTTAGAGTTCCTGCCTGAACTCTTCCTCCAGAGAAATGTAAATAAACAACCAAGATAACACAGCTGACAGTTTGCAATAAATATAGATTTTTGTTCAAAAACACCAGCATTCTCACACGCCAATCAGACACCGGAGGCGCCAGTTTTAAAAAGAAACGAACAAACGCGGTTTGTAGATCCGAACTATTCGATTCGCCGTTTTGGGCGCTCAGGTTCGGATTCCTGAATCCGAACCGAATCCTAGGATTTGGTTGGCCTATCCCTAGTAAAAACAAAAACAAAAGAACGTTTTACACATAACACGTAAAATCGGTGGAGGCCTCCGTCGATTTTCGTGGATTTTCGTGGATTCGATCGGTGGAGGCCTCCACCGGCATCCACCCGGGTGGATGCCGGTAAAAATCCATCCAGGCACGCCATGGCCGGCAATTACCCAATGAAGGCGGAGCGTTGTCGTGTCTGCATCTAAAGCTCTGAAGGAAGTTCCTGACAAATTTCGAAGTGATTGAGCATCGTACCGCTAAAGTTATAACGCAAAAAGGCACGAATCCCGTAGGAAAAAAAAAACATTAAAAATGGCGGTCTTGCCACTTAATTGCAAAGAGCAGTTGAAACCAGAGAGTCGAACCGAACCCGAACAACAAACCGTTATTAATCGTTATTTTTGGGCGAACCGGAACTGAACCGAACCGAAAGAGTCGACGCCATCTTGGAGCTGAACCGGAACTAAACCGGTAAAAAAATACCGGTTTCCGGTTCAAATAACGGTTCACACGGAATTAAGTGCGAAACGGATGTTGCGCATGCACACAAAAACTATTTTTCGTATTTTTTCTTCATTTACTAGCTTCGTAGACTTCCTCTTGCTTGCAGAAAAAGTCGTGCCCTGCAACAATGATCTGGATTTTCTCGAGTCACGAAATAGCAACAGATAGTAACTGAAAACTGTTAGGACTACTAACGTCTAAGAATATATATATATACTATATAAGAATTAGGGATCAACGACAGTTTTGGGTAGTAGTCAATAAGTGACATATATATTCAGAGTCAGCTATACACAGGGTGTCCACCCCAGCAGCAGAAATGATCGCTGGTACATAGCACCGTCAATGGGAAACTGACACTCTCCTATGACGTTTGTGTCACAAACAGGCACTGTATTTTAAGATCAGTCCGTTTGTAACACAAACCTGTCCGTTTTTCTTTGACAGCGCTATGTCTTCGAGATCATCTCTACCGTTATCGCAGGTATCCTGTATATAAATGCGAATACGCGAACCAAGCGACAGATATGTCGTCGGCTGTGCGACCGTTTGGTCTTTCAAATTTCATCTTCTCTCATCTTCTCGTCGTGTTCTGTGTTTTCTTTTGTGCAGTGCAGTGCAAAAGCAAACTACCTGAACTCAGCTACAGCATGCGTCCGTGTGTACGACGCTGCACTATAGTTCCGAACATGTGTGTGTGAACTTACTGAAGCTCCTTACAAAGTAATGGGCCAGGTATCCTCATGCGGGTCAGAATGAAAAGAACATACCAATATGGTTTTCTTTGTGCATTGGAGCAATGTGGTAGCTAGCATTCCGCTCAATGAGCGGAAGTCATCCCCATATCATCGTCATCATGTATTTCTCTCTCTCTCTCTTTGTGCATTCGAAATAAAAGAGGTAAACACAAGCATGCTGAAATCGCATTTAAGAAATGCCAATGGATCGAAAATTGGTCGAACTCTCTGTTTGCTCTTGCCCGTGCCCAGAGTTCTGCCTAACTCGTTACAAGTAACCCGTTACTTTTTTTGGTAACGACGTAACGATTCAGTTACGTTTTTAAAAAAATGGTAATAGTAACGGAATCAGTTACAAAAATTGGTAACTCGTTACTGACGTTACTCGTTCCTTTTCTTCAGCGCGGGGGAGCACATTTCGGCACTCCGTATGGCGCAATGCGTGGACCTGCGTGACCCACGACCACGTGTGACTCAAAGTATTATTGCAGTCCCTCGCTGGATGTGTTGTTGACGTGCTGAATCGTCTTAAGCGAAGGCCCTTGTCTTTTCTCTTGTCACTCCTTCCCAAGAATGCATGGGCACCAATGGTGCTATGACTACAAAAAACGCGTTTCGACTTCTAGCATTTTCTTGTCTCTGCTAAGCTTCTGAGCGCCCTAAAGTATGACGCAGCCCCTCGTCTGTTTTTGGGAACCGTTGTTGATCGGTGGCACGAAAACCGGTGTCTTTTCTTGTGTTTTCATAACCTCCGATCACCCCCACTTCGGCAGCAAATGTCTTCACACGAAAGAGAGCGAAGATTACTGATGTAAATTTCGAGTATCAGATTCTTGCGAAGTGCAATTTCTCATTAATAATGAGTTGAAGGCAAGTGACGGCATGTTTGCTGGCTCCTTTAACTATGCGGCGGTAACGTAAAAGTAACTCGTTACCTGTGAGTAATGAGAACTCGTTACTTTTATATGTTGGTAACGAGTAACGTATTTAGTTATTTTTTTCTGAAGTAACGGGTAACGGTATCTAGTTCCTATTTTTTGGTAACGGGCACAAGTCTGCCCGTACCCTATCTGTGTTCCACAGGCACTTCACTCTAACGGCGACATGGAAGTACTGCGACGGTCAGTGATGATACGATAACGCGCCTTTTACATGCGTGACATGCGTTCTGCCTGGGGCTCAGAATCGCAAATAACAACGGCGTAGTGAGAGGGGGGGGGCTGGAACTCCAAGGTCGCTGTGAAAATAGTGCACTCTTTAGTCATAGGTCGTAATGACTATTCTCAGATGTCATAATAGGGACCTCTGAACACCTACACAGTGCACAGCGTCCGCTTCCCGAAAATGTGGTAAGGGGTGGGGGTTTGCACTCTTACCCCCCCCCCCTAGAAGCGCATTGCACCCCCCTGGAAAAAGCCCTGGGAACGCCCATGCTGCTAATGTATAAGACATCCACATGAATATATATAAGAATTAGGCATCAACGACAGTTTTGGGTAGCATTCATGAAGTAACATGTTTCGTAATAATATACTAATCAGCCACTCTGCTGCTGAAATGGCCCACGGTGGCCACCCTAGCTGCTGAAATGGTCACTGAGATACAGCTCTGTCGAAGAGAAACTGACACTCTCCTTCCTACGACGTTTGTGTTACAAACACTGCTTCATTGTAAGATGTAACATCATAGGAGAGCTGTCAGGTTTTTCTTCTTTTTTGCAGCGCTATGTGTTTGTGTTAGAGATCATTTCTGCAGTTACCGTGGGCATCCTGTGTACGAGGAGCGTTCAAGTCAAACCGGGACATTTCATTTTTCGCAAAAGTAAAGTGAACTTACACGCGAGAAATTAGTTTTATTTTTCAACGTAATCTCCAGCTGCACTAATGCACTTGTCCCAGCGTTACACGAGGGCTTGGATGCTTGCAGCGTAGAAATCCTTACCGGCGCGTAACAGCCATGATCGGACCGCATTCTTGACCTCGTCGTTGCAGCTGAAGTGGTGGCCCCCCCCAAGGAACGCCTTCATCTCGGCCGTCTCGGAACCTCTTGCACCGACTCAAACACTTTGCTGCCGCTAAGTGTATCGTGGCCATACTGAGCCTGAAATCTTCTATGAATTTCAGATGATTTTACGCCTTCATTCGCGAGAAACTTCATGACAATTCGCTGTTCGATGTGCGCTTTCCTCGTTGTCTGCCATCTTGTCCAGCACGTGTCTTCTGTTTTGCACGAACTTTGGACCACCACGTGGTGATCGCGGAGGCCTGTCGCATGTGAAAATGACGAAAAAGAAGTAGTGCGAGCCATTTGTACACTCAGGAGACAGAAAGTCCCGGTTTGACTTGAACACCCCTCATATAAATGCGAATACGCGGACCAACCGACGTATATGTCGACGGCTGTGCGACCCTTCGGTGTTTCAAATTTTCTCTTTCTCTTCGTTTTTCTTTTTCTGTTCTGTCATGTGTAATCCATAGCGAAAGCAAACTACCTGAGCTCAGCTCTAGCACGTATTCGTGTATACTACGCTGCAGCATAATTCCCAACGTGTGCGTGTGTGAACTTACATAAGCCCCTTGTACGCTAGCCACACTGCAAACTTAATGAAACAGAATGTCGGTAAGTTCACCTCCTCACCAACCATCATCTTGTGTGGCGTCGTTCTCTCCTGGCTTGTTGAAAACATGGGCGTGTTGAAAAGATGGTGTCATTCGGGACGATGGTTGGTCAGGAGGTGAAGTTACTGCCATTCCGTTTAATGCATTAAGTCTGCCGCGTGCCCAGAGTACTAGAAAGTAAAGCACCAGCCACGCTCATGCTGGTCAGAATGAAAAGAACATGCCAAGCTGGCTTTCTTTGTGGATTTGAAATAAATGAAGCAAAAACGACCACACTGACACAGTATCTAAAAATCGCCAATGGGTCGAAAATGAGTCTAACTCTCTGTTTGCACTAGCTCTGTCTTTGTTCCACAGACACTTCACTGCAACGCCGACATGGTAGCACGGCGGCGGTCAGTGCTGACACAATGACGTGCCCTTTACACATAAAGACCCCGAGCTCACGATAGCACCATTCCAATCCTGGCCGGCATCAGCCCCATCTCATCATCGTATCTCTATTTGTGTGTGTGTGTGCATTCCAATCCAACTACATACCATGAAGTGTCGGTATAGCCGATTAACGTGTATTCGACTGGTAATGAATAATTTTAATTACTTAAATGACTTAGGCCAAGGTAGCAGGCTTGGTTGACTGTTATTCCTGGTGAGATTCTGCGAACAACCCGGTGGGTGAGTTAACCCCCGCGACATGAGCTACGTGCGGGGCTATGCTCCTCTTGTAACCGCTGCTAATCTTGTCTTTCATATCGCACAAACTCTTCAAAATCCTGAACGACCACTGACGCCTTCCTGTCCACTTCAAACACTGTAATACACACATTGAAGCTTGTTTTAACCTGCCTGATGTGCTTCATTCGCACCCGTCGCCCCTCAACCGGTTCGCGAACCGAACCGTTTGGAAAAAACCGGTTTGAACCATTATAATTGCCTTCTGTAGCTGAACCGGAACCGAACCCTTATCGCCGAACCGAAACCCGAACCGGACCGTTAAATGTTTCGGTTCGACTCTGTGGTTGAAACGCTGCCCCCCCAGACGCGCAACTTTGTCCACACCCTCTGACCTCCCACACCCTCTGACCTCTGACCCCACATTCCCTTACTAAACTGCCCCAGGAATACCCATAAGGAATTATTTAACGAGTAGCAGCAAACCGTCGTTCTGGCTGACTTTTCCTGTCAAAATAAATAGATTCCCCCATACACACACATAACAGACTGAAGCGCTCGTTATTGCAGAACAGCCTTTTATTTTAACACCGCCATATTGATTATTTTGAACGCAGGATTCTTACATTTCGCATTTTGGCTTTGCGCTACGAGGCTTAACCAATTTGAAGTTTACGAGTATTAACTATTATTTATGTATAGACAAGACAATGTTCCACCTGCAGAGTGTAATCACTAAACACGGAATGCCGACACGGGTAAACTTTTATAGGCCTACCATCCTATAGATCAATTACTTCCCACACCTCTTCTTCAGCGTCTTCCCCGACAGAAGAATTAGGCAAGCGATCCGGAGTAGTCCAGACAGCAGATTCATTTGCTTGAGGATGAGGACAGACACATGGGAGCACAGTACACAACGACTCAGAACCAGCAAAGGATGTATTACACAAAGGAAAAGCATATACCCGTGAAGAGCAGAGGAGGTGCAGAAGCGAAATCTAATGAGGAATTGACAATGCTTCCAGGGAATGGCGGGGAACACGTGTACGTGGCTCCTTAATCTGATATACACACTCAGTGTACTGGAAAAGTGGAACACATCCTGAGCAAATAGGTGTATTTTTTTAGCCTTCACAGAAGTTTTATTTAAAAAAAAAACACGAGAGCAGCATATATGTTGCTTTGGCAGTTGAGTTCTACGGCCAGACGGACGTCCTCTGGAAGAGAGTATGTACCTACAAGATGGCTAATTACCTGAAATTAATTAACTCCTTAATTAGGGAATTTCGGGCAAAAGCGAGATAGCAGACAGAGACTATCCTCGTTGAATGCCATCCACGTCTGAAAAAACCTGAAACACGCACGTGCGTTAAAATATCCATCCCCGAATTTCGATATGCAAATGAGTCGAAACCGAAAAAAAAAAAAAGCGCGACTTAGGAGCGCGTCCCTCTGGCCGACGGAGGCATATCTGGGCCGGAAAGCGGTTATTATCTGGCCGGCTTTGCGGCACCTACTCCAATCATCTACTGGCGGTGGAGAAATGTCTTCATCACTCCAAATCACGTGGCCCTTTGACGTGAAATGAGCGCTGTACTCCCCGCGTTCCTGGTCGCCGCGATCTCAGTTTCGACTCATTTGCATATCAAAATTCGGGGATGGATATTTTAAATCACGTGCGTGATTCAGGATTTGTTAAACGTGAAATGGCTTGCAACTATTGGATAGGCTCTCAATCTGCTATCTCGCGTTTGCCCGTCTAATTAAAAGAGTTAAGTAACGAATTTTAGGTAATTAGTCATCTTGTAATTGCACACTTTCCGAGAGGACGTCCGCCTGGCCGTAGAACTGAACTGCAAAAACGACATCCATGATGCTCTCATAGCTTTTTTTTTATATATAAAAATTCCATGAAGGCTAAAAAAATACGCACCCCGTATGTGTTCTTCTAAATCCGAAGTTCTTGTACGGTTCTTCACCCCACTGGAATGCTCCCGCAAGCGGTCAACTACACAGCGTCAAGTTTACAGCGGTTGAGCTACAACCAATATAAGCAGCCCCACAAAATGAAGGAATGCGTTACTACGTTCAACAACAACCTTATTTTAATGAACATAAAACGCAAGCGAGCTGGAATAACGATGTCGATGGTATCATTCCCTTGAGCTTGAGGAGGTGGTTGGAAGAGGAACACAAAGCATCTTAATGATGATGATTGGAGAGTTTCACCGCGTAGGGCGATACTCTTCCCAGTGGCCTCTGGCGATGGATTAGAGTATCGGCCCTGGCGATAGAACGTTATTTTTGCATGGAAGGTATTGATTCTTGTGCAGGGTGTCGGAGCGAACCGAAAACCGGAACCGAAAACCGAAAAAAAACGCTATTTTGGTGAGAACCGGAACGGAATCGAAACCGTATACGTCTTTTTCGCTCAGGAGGGAAACCGAAAAATATATTTAACGGTTTTCGGTCCAAGAAAAAACTTCGCCGGTTTGGACTACGGAAAGGCGAATGAAACAGACGTCGTGTGCTCTGAAGTCATGTCATGGATACTATACGAGGGTTACGGTTACGGTGGAATGTATGTTGGTATACTATGACCCTTAGGCTCCCTTTGTAATGGTTTATCGTTCGCGCACGCACACAGACTTAGAGGTGCATGTGACTCTCTAGCAATGTGCCGTAGTGTTCGTTTTAATTTGATCCCCCCAAACTCTCCTCAACTAAACAGCGACCCAAGGGGGCTGCATAACGGCTTCTTTATCGGCAATGTCGCGCAACGCGTCCCTTGTTTGAGAGCAGCTAGGTTGAATACATTTACGTATACGCGAGGGCAAGCCCGTGCGATGTGGCAACTCTTTTGTGGACAGGACACGAAGCAAATATAACGGAGCCATCGAGCGCGTTTGTGAGTGAAGGTGTTCCTCGGTTTGCATCGTACTCGTGCGGTGGTGCTTGCTGACTGGACAGTAGCAACAGACATTCGGATGGGACGCGATCGCTCCAACCCAGCAAGAAATTACTTTACGTATGACATCACGACAAACACGATGGCGCACGATGGCGCATTTATGCGTGCGAAATCTGCAGAAAAATTGTGGAAGCCACAGGGCGAGAAAGGATCGACAGGCCATGCGGGGAGACCTGGACTAGACGGCACGCCCGGTCGTCCTGGACTTCCAGTGAGCTCAACTTAAAATACGTTTCAATTAAAATGTATTCGTTCATTCGCAAGTCCGTTTGTAGCATGCGCTTCAAGAAAGCAGAAAGCTCATTCAGACAGTAACCTACAAGAACCTGGAGCTACCAATTTCACAGCTGTCTATTAATATTAAATACCATGTATGCGGAATAAACGGGTTTACATTTTGTAAAAAAAATTTTGGTGGGGATGAATATTCACAGCAGAAGCGAAACCAGTTAAAAACCGGTATGAACCGTTATTTTTTTGCTCCGGAGCAGAACCGGTACCGGATCGTTTATGATGTAACCGGAACGAAAAACGGAACGAAAAACGTTTCGGTTCGACACCCTGTGTGCAGAATGCAACAATCGGAGTCGCGAATTTAGTGTTTAAGAAGTGAAGTGAAGTGAAGAGGTGAAGTGAAGTGTTTAAGGTTTAATCCAGTTTTTTTCACTTTAGAGCTGATCCTCGTCACCGTGCCGCCTACCACTTTTTCCAAATTATGATATAGCCCATGGTATCAGAGATGTACACAATAAACCGGTTTGAGTTAGTGAGATCATTTGCAGGTCCTTCGGGGTTGAGGCGGTGCGATAACTGATAAAATCCTCAGGATATCCTACACCACGTAGTCTGCTGCATTGTTTGTGCACTGAAGATGACAGTTGTTCTTCTCATGATAACTTTACCACGCCTTACTTCCTTAGAGTGACAACTGCGTGAGCTTAGTGATGGTTTGCGATCGATCCGTACGTAATACCAACACATGTCAATAGTCATGCAACCACAGCGCTGTCAACATGCCTCTTGACTAGAACTGCCTCCCGTTGTTCATTAGCGCACGTGATGAGAGCTCTTCTTTTTTTAAGTGTAACGAGAGGTCAGCCAATACTTGGCTTGCTATTCTTTAAAAAACTTACTCTTTAAAAGACACACATACAGGAAAATGATGATGGATGAGAGCTCGTCGAATAAATCTCGCTAAGTATTGGCAACTAGCGATCCAATACACAAGATTCCTTCTGTTGTTTCTTCATAGGCGACCACCGTAGAACACAAATAAAGACTGACAAGGTTCAGTTTAATTCTTCAGAATTTCCTCTAGATAAGGACTCAGGAAAGATCGTATTATTCAGTGCGGTCGCAAGATACGGAGATACCAAGCGCCGCCAAGTACCATTCACGTTTACCGTCTCTCCCAGTGGATGATGAACCTTATGTTCTACGACGAACTTGACACTGACGTCGTCAGGCTTCGTCTTCGACATGCGGTAGAGAAAGGCTTAATCAGCCTCTGGCTGTCTCAGCAACGTAGCAGCCTTCTTCAGTGCGACCAAAGTCTTTGTGAGTGGCTTCATGACGGATTCAAACGAATCAATTGCACCTTGTGCACAGTTTCTTGGGCTGGTGACGACGCTATGGACGTAATCATGTCGACCAACTCCACACGGGAGGGTTTCAGATTTATCGCAAAGTTGGGTCTCTTGCCAAGCCTAGAGATGTGCACAGGCGATAAAGGAACGTTGAACTTGAGTATTACACAAGAGTTCGTCCGTGGTACGTTCTGCGTTAGGTGGTAAAAGTGGCCTTGGAGCACTTGATAAGGTTGGACCGACACTTCCGCCCCCTATCTATGCCTATAATCATTCTTCATGTGTCGATTCAACTGAACAAACCACAGCGAACTCTGGAGATGTTGTCCCTCTATATTCCAAAACTGGAAGGATTAAGTCCTGGAGATCCTGTTTGCGTTGCAGATAAGCGGTTGTGGTCGCACGAATAATTCTCTTTCATTGCTACTACAGTATATGGCAGTTCATGAACATCGGTTCGAAAAAATGTGAGCTGCATGGCAAAGAGCGAAGCATGCAGCTCAGCACATGTTGACGGCGTCGGATGCGAGAGACTGGAGATATCAGTTATGTCTTCGGAGGGAATAACACAGGCGCATGCGGAGCTGTTTTTAGTGGATGAGCCGTCCGTAAAAACGGGAGTAAAGCCTGCATGCAGGTCGCTCATCACATCCAATGTGAGCGCCTTGGACACACCTCCAGCAACATCATTCTTCTCTGCAGCTCGGGAACGAATAGCGAAGCGGATGGTAGAGGGAGGGTCCAAGGTGGAGTTGAACGCGCCTGGGGCTCAACTTGAAAACGTTGCCGGTCAGGCTTCAGCTGTTGAATGCGGGACCAGAACTTACTCCTGCGGCGGGATAGCTTCAGTAATAAAGGATGCCGTCGGTGATGGGCCAACAAACGGAGATAGTGACGGCTCGTCTCATTAAAGCGCTGGATAACAAGCGGAGTCTCTCTCGCTTCTGCCAAGGCCAATCAAGTATCCGCTGGTCTTGGCACGGCCAGACACACACGAAGGCTACGTGCCACAAGACACTGAAGCTTAGACTCGGAGGATGGCGAGATCCCGTGTAGTACTGTTAGACTGTATAGGAGCGGACCACGTACCGGGGGACGATGAATGGCCAAGAGAGATCGCGCATCGCAGCCCCACCTATAAGGTCAGCAGTGTGTCGCACTACACCAATCCCCCTGGAGAGTTTCGCCTCTACGCCCGCTATATGTCTTCTCCACGAGAGTCGAGAGTCCAGCGTAACACCTAAGAACTTGCATGAGGTCGAGTACTGGAGCTGCTGTCCAGCCACAGAAAGACTATATGGAAGTATGTTCTTTCGCGTGAAGGCGATAACGTCGGTCTTCTCCCACAAGATATCGAAGCCTCCCATCAACAGGTATTGCTGTATGGAGTTCAGGGTTGAGTGCAGGCGTCGCTGAAGCGCTGGGCGAGTTTTCCCGGTGGTCCAAATGCAGATGTCGTCAGCATAAATAGAGAAACATACTTTCTTTCCGATGCAGCCCTTAAGACCTGCCTGAACTACGTTGAGGAGAAGTGGGTTAAGCACACTTCCCTGTGGTACCCCGTAGTATGATGGAACGAGCGCGGTATAGCTGGTTTATATATATAGGGCCTCAGCTGTGCAAGCCCGCACCGTGGCTAACCTTTCCCTCCCCTTTTTTCTTACATTGCATTAAACATATCCCCCCCCCCCTCAGCTGTGCGGATAGACAGGGTCCTATCGCGAAGGAAATCCGTGATCGAATACATGGCCCTTGATGACAAAGAAGCACAAGTAAGCATAGAGAGGATGAAAGTGCGACTGACTGTATCATATGCCCGTTTCACATCGAGGAATACAGCCACCATTATCCGTTTGCGGGCCATCGCTCCATGTGCTGCGGACAAGTCCAAATATGGAATTTAGCGCCGAGCGATGCCGACGGAATCCAGACATTTCTTTGGGGAACCAAAACATATAGATAGTTGCTCAGGATGTGTTCCACTTTTCCAGGACACCGTATATCAGATTAAGAAGCCACGAACACGTATTATGGAAGCTGCACTGATGATCTCCATTCTCGCAAGCATTTTCAATCCTCTCAATAGATTTACATCCTTCCGCACCTCCCTGTCCCTTGAAGGGCATGCTTTTCCTTTGTGTAATAAATCAATTGCTGGTTCTGAGTCCTTGCGTACTGCTGCCTCATGTACCTGTCCCCATTCTCAGGAAATGAATTATATGTCTTCCGAGACGCAAACGCACTAACGCACCATCAACCATAACGCACCATAAGGCATCATTCTCAAGACACAGCTCCGCCTCACGGTGGCTGCGGAGGCCATGCGTTTAGCGAACCTCGTTTTAGAGGATCCTTCTTAGAGAGCCGCGTTTTAGAGAATACGTAACGTTTTAGGGGAAATGGCGACGCGTTACGTTTTAGCGAAAGACGATTCAGAGAATCATGTTTTTAGCGAAGTGGCATAAACTTCACGATGGTCCGGTTTTGTTTTTCTGTTTTTCCTCTGTAGAGATACGCGAGAACGTATACCTCGGCTAATTCTCGTTAACATATTCCTGTTTATGATATTCCTAAAAGTCGTATGCTGAGCCTATGAGGAAACGAGACTGTAGCAGCTGGTACCTACTCTTTAACGAAACGTGTGTTGTGAACGTAATTGAAAAAGTTGGTTTTCGCTTTGACTTAAATAGCTTGCAAAAGGGATCTGGATTTCCAAAGCAGGGGGAATTATGAGCAATATAATCTGAAGCACAGCTGTCCCCCAGTCTTTCACGTTCGCTGAACGATTCGGTTTGACAGCCTATGTTTCCTTTTGTTTTTACTGGGAAAGGGGGGGGGGGCGTTTCGCATCCTGTACTCTGGGTATTCCATAAACCTCTAACATCTTCTCTAAAACATTCTCTAAAACGCAGACCTCGGCGAAATCACGCATAATCGCGATAACCCACAATAACCGCCATCACGATCACCAAGGGGATGAGTGTGGCTGTGCCCCTGCGATGATCACGGCGCGTTGAAATAACATCAGGAAAACCTGTGGCGATCGCGCTCACGGCAGTAATCTGTATTTTGTGATTCCCGTATTGCGATAGCGATGCCGCGCCTCTGCAGGCACTCATAGGAATTACATTGTGATTGCGATCAGGCTGTTTGCCCTGAGCGCGATTATTGCGTGATCGCGCTCATCACCGCGATCATGTTGTTCTGCAAAAGCGCAAAGTATATAGGGAATCGCGCACTTTCTGGTCGCGTTCGCAACGCCGTGTGTTCAGTCCCATTCTGACTAGTTATATATTATGGTTGATGCTCTGCTTCGCTGCTGTCTGCCCTCAACATGTCCCTGCCCATAAAGTTCAAATATAAGAGGCGATATTTGCATAACGCTTGTCTTTAGATGCTTTCTCAGCTGTTGCTATCGTGCTCCGACGTCTCTAATTTTTCGCATCTCGTCTTCGCCGATCACTGTGTCGTTGTGAACCTATTGCCGGGTGACCACATGTCTGTTGTCGCGATGCTAGAATTTTGCAATGTCGTCATGTGATGGTGTGTGTCGTTTTGTGCTTGCCGCACTTTGCTTCGGCATGTAGACATACTGGTGACGAGAGGGCCAATGGCCACGTCAGTTAGGAAATCAGTCATAATCGGTAGCCTACATTGTGCTTCTAATACCAATTATTTATTCAGCGCGCGGAATTACATGAAGGAAGAAACATCCTCATATTGACATTGAGATGTACGTGTAGGGTTGTGAGCTTTTAATGCCTGCGTCGTGGAACTTCTCCGGCTTCCTGCCCTTTTAACCCCTTCACGCTTTCCGCCACGAGGGTGACTTTTTCCGCTGTAATCGGGAGACGTGAGGCCTTGTCGGGAGAAGTGAGGCATTGTCGCGCCCTTTGTACTGCACCGGCCACCGAAAAAAGGCGTTCGACGCCACCGGCAGTGGCCGGTATGCCAAAGCAGACCTCCGCTAGACGACCCAGCTTATGATATCGACTGGTGTCGTGTTTCCAAATTCCAAAAGGTACAGACATCTTGCTCGTCATAGTCCTCCGCAAGATACTTGTCAGGTTCAGACGTCTGCCGAACTTCAGGCACCAGGAACGCCGTATCAAGGACACCGTGGATGCCGAGGGCTGTGGAAAGACCCACAGCGTGCTCTGACCGTGCTCGAAATTTCTCACTGCTCTTCTCTTTCCAATCTTTCGCGTGTTGCAGTGAAGACACATCATAAATGTTTTGTCGCCGTCACTAGAGCTGCCGAGATATTTGAAGTGGCCCTGCAGCCAATCGGGGACAGCCAAGTCAGCCATGGTGTGGAGCTCGTCAAAACGATCAGACAAGATTCTTCGCTGCAGCAGTGGGGCAACACCTGTTGCCTGCACAATCAGTGCCCAAAGGACCCACATCCGGGCTCGAACAGCTTTTTATTGGCATTGCGATCTTTGATTTGCCTATTTTTGGCGCGAAAGCACAGTCGCAAGAGAAAATTCACGCCCTCCCTGCCTTTGCTGTGTGCAAGGTGTTATGTGCCAACGGCGCAACTACATGGTGATCGCGTGAGTGCGATAATGCCTAGATATCACACGAACGGCCTTTTCCTGATATCCTGATCGAACTCATGCAATCACCCTCGTGGTGATCGCTGCCCAAGCAGCAAAATGCACTGAAAGTCGAGTGCAATAGGGGTGGACGGGTAGGTGAAAGGCCTTGAACAGATTCATGAAACTACAGGACATTGATAAGACACATACAGTCCACCCCTAATGCACTCGACTTTCAGTACATTGTGCTGCTTGGGTGCATGCGCGATCAACTCATTCGTTCGACGTTCTGATTGTGATAAACAGTGTCGCGAGGATGAGTGCGATCCAGTATCGCGCTCATGGTGCACAGCGATCACGCGCCATATCAGCCTGGAGCGTAGGTCGGTTTCAGCCTCACGCTCGCCTTATCAGATGATCGTGAGTTCTTTCGGGCCGAAATGCCGACCTCTGCTAAAACCAGCTGAGGCTCACTAAGCTGTAGGCGAACCCGGTGGCTGCGTTGAACTCGACCATCGCCAAGCTCTTGAGTATTTCAAGATTTTTCTCCGGGACACTGGTCTCCTCTCTACCCTATGATGTGTCTGCGTGCCTGTGTGCTGTGTGTGTTTGTTTCTGTGTGCTGTGGTTTTGCCTATCGTTCTGATGTCTTACTGACTACCCTATTTAGCATCGTTCATCACCTCATCATCAGGACACATCTCATCCTGCCCATTGTGCCTTGGGGTAGTGGGCCGCTCCTTACCTATGTGGCAAATTTCCCCATTCATTATCATAGTTAGGTTTTCCCACTAGGGGTGGTGGTAGAAGTGATGGAGTGGTGGTCAGGTGCAGCCGCAAGTCCGTCGCGGAGTCGCAAGAAGACAGGCCAGGCCCCTGCGTGGAGACTGTACACGATCTTTATTTCATAACGCTCACAGTCCAAAGACCCTCTCAACCAGTATGGCGGTTCCCTATATACATCTTCATCTTATACCCACCCTCCCACGGGACACCCAGTCACGTGCAAGGCAAATTCCACGAACTGTCAATTCGTGACACACTCCAGGACGCTTCACAGTACAATACAAATGTATACATATACGTGTGGATGGGCCGGCACACGTGTTGCACGTTTGCCCACGTATGCCACGAGAGTCGTAAATAACGAAAGACGACACGGCTCTCAGGGAACACTGTCCCGTACTCACCACTGTCGTTATTACGAGTCGACCAGTGCCTCGTCTCACTTTCGTGTGAAACCAACGAGGGCTGCGTCTGCGGAGGATTCCCGGAATCCGGAACCCATCGTCGATAACAGACACAGGGGTGGCCGGGGGGACCAGCCACGCAAGCCAGTGGCATTACCCTGTCGGTTTCTTTGACCGCTGCAGCTGCAGCCTACCCGGCAGGGTGTCAGAAACTAACAATCATTAATTTATTTGTTGTTGTTGTTGCGTTGCACTGTCCCCCAATGATCCTTTAATCATCTTTATCCATACCAAAGAGCTACGGTTGGACTAAAAAGTTGAAGTCTTCCCTTGAACACCCAAACGACAACTATTAACGCTAAGTGGAAACTCGTTGTACAGTCGATTACTTTATAGCCAGAAAACGCAAAATGTCAAAGCCGTTCGAATTCGGTTAAAACTGGTTTCAAGCAGTTTGGTTCAACTCAGGCTCACCATAGTGCAGTGGAACGTTCCGAAGGTTGCGAAAACGAATTTCACACCACTATTGGTTGCAATATCTGTTCCACAACCAGGGCATTCCTTTCCTGGAAATTCCACGTCGCACTTTGATGAAGAACTTCCAAGACGAAAGGCAAAATGAGTTTACACAGCGTCATCGTGTTCCGTCGGTCGCCATCGCGCAAAAGCTTCATCGCTGTCGTATATAGATTCTCTGAGTGACCCAGTATGCGTCAATGACAGAAAGTATCAGTGCAACGCATGGTAACTCGCCTCTTGCCTGCACTGGGCGGAATCTGATTACCAGCGAACAGAAATATATGTCTTGCCAGGAGCTTACAAGGGAGTCAATCAGATAATCGCGTTATGGCTTGGTAAAAATATGTACAACAGCTCTGACACAGCATCTCTGATACAGCATCTTCGTCGCTACACAATTTACAGCTGCAGTGTATCAATGGAATGCTGAACCAGTGTTCTTGCAACCGTACATGTGCACAGAATACCTACGCGGCGGCAGAAGAGCATGTGTCTGATTTTGTGATGCTCTGGTTGACTGCGGTGGACGCTAGTGAAAACATCACGCCCCTCTCTTTGGTAGAGCAGCCTTCTGTACCTGGAAGCGAGTAAGGACTACACGCCAAGTACCACTTGGAGGATTCAGAGACGAATTAGTCAAAAATTCAAGTCGCCTCGCGGACCGTGTAGATAATAATGCATGGCAACAAATGTTCTTTGAAGAACTCATATGCGCCTTCGGTGCCACAACACTGTCTACGTAGGACAAGTACGCGTTTCTTTTTTATCTTGTTTTTGTGTGTGTGCGTGTTTTTTGTGCGTGTTTTTTTTTAATACCACTTTCCCGTGCATTTGCGCCCATCGCTAACGACTAGCAACTTATAGCTAAATCGTTCGTCCCTCGCATCTTCTTGATGTGTCGTAAAAGGCATGGGTTAAGATGAAGCGTTGGACATGAATAGGGTGGACTCAGTTTTCACTGCCATAAACACTTGATCATCAAACTTAGCTACATGTTACCATCGACGCTTCAACTGATCGATATATGGACCATGCACAATGCACGCGAAGATGACTCAATGGAGACTCAACTTGCCTCAATGTGGACTCAATGCTTGTCTCCAGGCAACCTTAAGCCTGACTGGGACAGCCGACGTTTCGATGCAGCTAAGGACCTGGGTCCTTGGCCGTCGACGAGATGCTTCCAAGCCCGGCAGGCGTTTGTGCAGTTTTTTCACAGGCGCTAACCTAGCACATGTGCTGCGACTGTGACTTCACTGCGACGACGACGTAAGGCATGTCACTGCTGTTTTCTTTTCATTTTCGTTCCTTAATTATCACTTTATTTACTGCATCTTCAATGGAACTGGAGTAGCCGGCTCTCTTCATGAACGCCATCTTCATTTTATTTTTCCTTACACCAAACCAAAGCAAACCCCATGACAAAAAGCATTCGCGCAGAAAATAGCCGTGGGGCCCATGACACCGCACGGGATCGGGAGTATTTGCTCTATGCAGTTGTGGATGCGTTGGCCAACTTCCATTTCTCCTTGCCGCCTTGCTATTTCAGAAACACACATTCTGTGACTTGCCCGTAGTCTATACGCTACACAGGTGTTGGTCAGCTGTCAGCGCAGCTCTCCAGTTTTCCTATCTCCCCTATTGTCCGTGAAGCGACCTCATTGTTCCCTCTCTCAGATAAAGCAGTAACATTTCAAGGTTGAGCCGCACGTGGTTTCATCTGTGGGCCCAAATCTATTGCTGCCTTGTGAGTGGACAGACACTTCGTCGCGTGGTCTCTCCAAACATCCACCTTTCCCCTGAGCGCAGACAAACAGTCGTATAGCGTCAGCAGCACTCCAGAGAGATCGTGCGACATTATAGTTTACGTAGTTTCGTTATGGTTGTTTCATAACATTGTGCGCATTATCTCAGAGATGCACTTGTCTACTTAACTGGTTTACCGAACACGGAAAAGGAACACGTATTTCTCCGTCCAGGCGCCCCCCTGCTAGATATCAGGAAAAGATCGAATAAGAAACGGGTGACCGGCTCTTCTATCCATCCCTCAGTGTGTGTGTCCGCTCCTGTTTGCTGCTAGGGTGTAGCTCCAATAGAGAAATGCGGCTCCCTGGTGTTCCGTAAACTTTTGTCCCAAGCTGTACTTTCAGAATGCCGCCCTTTTCACGTAGCGTGCTTACTGTATTTCTTTGCGGTCCAATATCCCGAGTCTCTCGCGTCTATCGATGCAGGCCTGTGTTGATAAAGTGAGTGCCGCTGAAGATCGTGTAGAGTTCCCTCACGTGGTAGTACCAATATTACAGCCTCCGCCACCGTCCCTATCCCTGTCGACTATACGACACACGGCACATCACACGTCAAGCGTTGCGAAGATTGAGATGCGATACGGGGGAAAATTGCATTTCCGTGTCGGAAGGCCTGGGCTCGAGACTAAGTTCACTTAAAACGTCCTGAAACCTTATTTTGAGGATACGCTCCACTTTCGCTTTGTGCGATGCATCATACATATTATATGAGAGGAAATTGCGCTTCGAGATCGCATCGCTTTAACTTGGGAGAAGCCGCGTCAGGCGACGCTCGCGTCCCCTTCGTAAAATATGTTTTCATGTTTCTCGCAAGCAGGCAAGAGTCTTTCAATAACTGACGTTATTAGGGAGTCCCGCGCAGAAATCGTTCGCCTTTTGATGCCTTGCGCGTGCATCATGTAAAGCAATGCACTTACATGTAATACATTCTGCTGAAATTCCGTTACTGCGCGCGGCTACAGCCGGAGGAAGGATGTAATACGCATGAAACGGCGCGCATCACATCACAGACATCGAAGTATGCGGCAATGTAAAGTGCGCTTTTACTCCGATAGAAGAACATCGTTTGTACACGTATGCGACAGGACAGAGAATTAATAATGAGTTTTACAAGATCGGAAGCACTCTAGGGAAAAGATACGATCATGGAAGCTTTTAGAATCAAAGATCGGTAACTTGATGTCGGCCACTTAAAATGAATACGGTGGGCTTATAGTGTTTTCGGAGCCGTTATCGGGAACCTTTCCGGTGCACTCCTCCTGTATAACTGCTTCGAAGCGGCTGGTGAGAGCAAGAGTCGTGAATATCGCGGGGGAAATGGGCTTCTCTCTACACTTCAGAAATTGTTTCCCATCCTATTTTACCAATTACCACATTCTCGTTAATATCTCCTGTTTTCGTTTTATCCGCATCCCTCTCACCTGGAAGTCAGTCAGCTAGAAGAGCCGACTACACCGGCCCCTCCTTCAGTGACACCAATTAGGCGATATGTATGTTATACGCGTTTTACTGGTTCAGGTGGCGTGCTGAACGTTAAACGTTGTTCTTCGCACGCCTGCATGTTACACGGACGATTGTGAATAAAGTAACTTTGCTGGGGAGGAGGTGTTTGTTGGTTTGTTTATTTATTTATTTATTCAAAAAAAGGGGGAAGAAAGATGACGGACAAGTCAAATGCAAAGTCGACTTGCTAGGCATATGTATGGTATGCTATGTACGGCTGTTCCGCAATATTTTTAGTACAGTGTTAGCGCTGCGAAGCAAATGTGGCTAGGAGCGACGTATAGATGTGGACAGATGGAGAGAGGACAGCAGAAAGAAGTGGGAGACAGGGGGATCAGTATGCGTCCTGGGCAGACTTCAGGGAGAACTGAGCCGACATTTGCCTTCGGAAGTCTTCGGAAAGCCCCGGGAAAACCTCAAACTGCACAGCCGGTGGTAGGATTCGAACCCACCACCTCCCAGTCTTCAGCGCGACATTGGCTACCACCAATGAGCGGGACGGCTTAACCAGCTCGGCAATGCCGCTGGTGTTGCGCAATAATTGCTGCGGTGATGGTGGTGTGATGTTATAAGGAAGAGGAGTGAGGTCTGCCTGCTCAGACAAGGCGGCAAGTTTCACTCCTTTGTGCTAAACATCGTACAATATGCCATTTGAAAAAGTTCCAGGGAGCAGGGCGTGCCGGGAAATGCTGCGCAAAACGACGGCGATTTACTATCGTCTCCGATAATCGTCGTCGCCTTCGTAACCGTGTACGCAACGTCGCTGTCGTTTTGCACGGCATTTCTCTGCGTGTCCTCCCAGGGCGCGCGCTGCTCCCTGAAACTTTTGCAAATGAGCAATACTCGAGAGCAGAGAGAGAGTCGCCTTTAGGTGGGCGAAAATGCCCGGGTGCGGCTCTCGTGACGTCATCGCCCCGGCAGTGACTCCCGTTCTAAAATTCGAGTGTTCAACACTGGAAGTGCTCGAGAGTCGGCTGTCGGCTCCCAGCGACTCTCGTCTCGATGCGACGCTCCAATGCGCTCGATGCGACGCGACGCGACGAAGACGCTCACACGTCACGACTCCAACTCACGGGTCGTGCCACTTGAATAAACGAACACACCACAATGACCGTATTCCAGATGTCATGCGCTAAACGGGGAGCGCATGCCACGGCAAACATGCCGGCATTGTGAAGCGTGGAAGACGGTTGCGCCTCTCTACGTATTATCATTTACGCGTAATAAATAAAAGACGGCAATAATAAGTAGACGCTCTGGTACGGCTGTCCACATGCAATTAATTGAAATTATTAAGAATGCCCGGAAGGGATGTAATACGCAAGCCTAAGTTACCTAAACTACATTTGATGTTGATCAATGAAAAATCTGTATGAAATTCGTCGAAAGCGAGCCCCCAAAACGGGGGAGTGCCCACGGGCGCTTCATTTTACACGCGCGGATTAAAGTGACCGTTTTGCTCCTCTGACATTAACATTAATGACACGTATCACGTGCCTACGAGCTTCAGTTACTTTCGCAAGAAGTACAGTATTCAAGAACTTTTTCTATGCTCCACGGACATTCAAACATTTGCTGTTCTCTGTTCCTTTTGATGTCGAAACCAACCCAGCTTTCCTAACAACAAAGAACAAACCTGGCTTTCTTGTACTTTCAGTACACGTCCACGTGCTTGCGGCTATGGGCAGTTTACTGGATTTACGTATTTGTGAGGATGATAAAAGCATGTTCTTTCGTTCTCCCTCGTTTTCTTCTTCGCTTACCTAACGTCCTTCCTGTACACAGCTGATAAGGAGCGAAGAGAATTCCCATCAGAAAGCGTATTCGCTGCAGCTGAACGCCTTCCTGGTGCGATGAAAATCAAATCCTTGCCGTAAAGTCATGCGAAAGGCTATTTATTTCCCGCGGATAATACAGAACACCAGCCGTCATCATTGCGTTACTTGTGGTCCCTGCACGGCCTTCTAGGAAACACCTCCTTGCTCATCAGCACGAAACAACCGAATGCAACGTCACCAGCAGCGCCCCATCCGAAAAAAAACAGCGCGTGCCAGCGCCAATGCGCACTTATACCGGTTACACACCGGGCATTTTGGGTTACTCAAAGTGTGAGTGAAACATTTTCCTCCTGTAAAGCTCACTTCTCCTGATAATCTCTCATGCAGTGGTGAAGTATGATTTACAGGCGGGACTTCTTTGTCGTGTAGCGTCATTTGTGTTCATCTAATTCCCCTGACACACAGTCAGGATAAAACTCCTTCCAAGTAGGGGTCCTTTACAGCTCTGCAGGTCTCCTTATTGAAAAGAGTTTGCGCCGCATACATACGGCACTTCGAGTCTCCTTTTACTCTTCCCCTCAGCGGACGTTGCCTGAAATGTGAAGCTTGCCGTTCAGAAAGCTGGCAAGAAGTGACAGAACAATACAATATATTTTGCAGCAGTAAATCTTAAATCGATAAATACGTGCGCATTTTATCCAAATAGTGCAGCGGGTGAATCTCATAGAGAAGTTTAGAACTGGTACAAGAGGACTCAGGAGCCATGTTGGACTGTGACCAGTTCCGTGTTTGGTTCTTTTCTTTGTTTGTTTGTTTTCCTTCTTTGCTGGGAATAGCAAGCCGCCGTAGCGCATTCATACCTTTCCCTTCTTTTCATTTTCTTAATAAACATACACCACCACCCCTTTTCCAATGTTGAAAACACTGTGGGTACAGACGACCTTCGTGCGAGCGTACTGAATTAAACATCACTCGGATTAGGGACGATAATGCTCTAATTAGCTTGTACGAAACTGTTATAAAACGTTACAAAATATATACACCAATAGGTTTTAGTTTCGCATATTCTTGAGATGCAAATAATGGGCTGGCACTGCGTTCCAATGTATTTCTTTTCAGTAGCAAAAAAGAGATGACCGGTCGCTTCTAGTGAAAAGCGCCGGTACCCAAAAGGAAATTGTCCCTTTGTGTGTGTCAGTGGACACAAACGGCGTTCGCATAGGCGTCTTACTCTCAAAATGCCTTTAGACAGCCCGTGCGTCAGTGGTACAGCATGCTCACGGTGATATCTTCCCCGTCTAAGAAGAAAGTGTGATGCTTCATCTGTCGACAGGCGCGGAAAGGAATCCTTCTCATGTCGGTATGAGCACATAACTCTGACAAGTAAGGAGCCGTTGAAAAGAAGCGTTCCAGCACTGAAAGTTCTTTGACTTGACAGATGAGCTGCCAAGCTCACAGCCTAGAGCATAAAGAAGCGTACGGCGTTTCATTCGGGTCATAACGCCATTTTGGAATGAAAGTTGTTCACGTTCACATTTCATAACTGTCCACCAATAATATCTGTAAAGTGGTTTACATCACCCGATACTGTTTTCGATCGTTTTCTGCAGGTGGACGACTGACAGTGTTCCTTCTTTTTCACTTGATACACTCATCGACGGTCGATGAAAATCTACATACCGTGTTGTGCTGCTCGCACACAATGTCCCCGAGGAAAACACGCGCACCCTTGGCCAATATTGACACAGCTGTGGCATACCGCTCCAGAGTGTATACACGTATTATTCAGAGCTATGTCTATAACCCCAGTAGAGTGACCCCATACTCAGGTGGTCGAAGTTACCCGCAGTCCTACCATGCGGCACGTGCAGCATGTCGCCACATGCATCATAGACTGACTCACCTTACCTCTAAATCTGCTCCCCCATAAGAGTTATACGCGCGCCATCAGAGCAGCGACGCCTTCACATTGCGCGCATGTTAGATATACTTCTAGAATATTTCTTATAAAAGCACACAGAAGCGGAAAAGCCCCAGAAAGAAAAGTAACAACTCGGGGACCTCACGTTTACATAGGAGATGCAACAGTGCACATCGCATGCAAATGACAATCGTACCAAACGAACGCAGCTGTAGCCTGTTCATTTTTCGACAACCAACGAGGCACTGAATATTTATTTATTTGATCACTATATTGTAGTAATCGAAAGGTGTGCACAGTGATGATACATACATTTTTCCCACACTCTTTTGCAGAGGAGCCACGTGTGCACGTAGTCGGTGTGTTGGGAGAAAAGGTAGGCCTGCCATGCGATATGACGCCAAACACGACGGACGACGAGGTGTCCCTGGTGCTGTGGTACAAGGACGACTCGACGACTCCGATCTACTCATGCGACGCGAGGCGAAGCCGCCTGGCCCTAGCGCACCACGCGCCCGCAGACTGGCTGGGACACAGGGCCTATCTCCGGGTCGACACGGCCGCGTCCCCCGCCTTACTCGAGCTCTTCCCAGTGCTCCAGGAGGACGAGGGCTTATACCGGTGTCGCGTCGACTTCAGGAAGGCGCGGACGCGAAACTACGAAGTCGTTCTCAAGGTCATCCGTAAGTTTGATGGCGTTAAGCTTCATAAGTGCATTCCATGGGAAGTATGCTTACTCATAGTGGTAATAAGTATCGTCGCATACGAACTAACGATGCTAGTAAGGATAAACATTGAGCAAGTACCGCATCAAGGGGCCTGTACCAGAGCACTACAGTATACTTCGTACAAGCACTTCGGAACTTCCCATGAAATAAGCTTAACCCGTGTTCCAGGACACTAAGCATGTTAAGCAGCGCATTCTCAAGCGCATCGTGGTTTTCTTTATTTCGTGTATTCACTGAAACGTAATAATGCATGAAAAAGACAGCAGGGTTATTCCATGGCAGAAGATCCAATCGCGCCGCTTGTCCAATTCTGACATGTCGAAAAAATGTGACTGTGCAGAGGACCTCAACGAATAGGTAGTTGAGGAGGTTTAAGATTAGAGAAATTTTTTTTTTCGGGTTTTGGAAAGACTTAATAGGTAGCTTGAAGTTAGGAAAATGTGCCTGACATTTTCGCTATTTATTCGATCGTGGTTTATCTGATAAACGACGTAACAACATTTTGAAATCATTAGAACATGCCCTACTACGTATATCCTATGTATAACTTACGCGTCTCTCCCTCGTCCTCTAATAGTGCGGGCAAAAGACGGATTTGAGACTTCTTTTTGCTTTTTTTATGTCTTTTAATTACAATTTACAGGTGAATCAAACAGACAACGGGTCACTACATCCAACGAGCCATTACATCCAACGTGCCGTTACATCCATCGACGGATGTAACGGCGCGTACGCATCGTCGTACGCATGAAATCGCCTCTTGAATGGCATGTTTAGGCATGTTGACAAAACGTTGTGCGTCGCTGCTGGAAATACTTTTCGCGCTAGTAACATTTGAAAATGAAAATTTTCGGCCCTAATTTTCGGAATGTTGCGGTCCAAATAGAAATAGCTGTAAAACCTCATTCCATAAAACAGACAACAGCAGCAGATACGTGACGACGACACTAGTTCATACAACCGGGACTCCGCAGCGTAATGCTAAACTAAGAAAAATAAAAAATAAAAACTGGAAACTACTGTATTCGGTAGACGCGAGAAAATGTTTTTTTTTTTTTTTTTTCTTCTGGTTCAGTGTTGGCACGTTGAAGACGATATGGAAGACACGTTCGGCACTGGTCCACTGCGCCCCGAAGAAGATCTGGGTGTCGTCATCTTCCCCCGACTCCTTAATTCAGTTTTTTTTTTCTCTCTCTCTCTATTTGTTCATTCGAGTCTGTTGTGCGCTTTCCTCGGTGGAGATTCTCTTTATATTGCGAATAGGAGACAACTGCCGGAAGAAGTTCTACTTTACTTATACAGAACACATTAGAGCGATGCAAAAATAACGGCTTCGGGAGGAGTGCGGCGCAAATGTGCTCAATGTCTGGAAGATTATTCTCGTGAGAGAATGTTTTTTCACTTGCTTTCTCCATTTTCTTATTTATTCAGATAACGGTTTGAAATGATGAAATCTCGCTATGCAAAGAAACGCAACGCAATACTTCTGTCTGTCATGCCTAACTTTTCTGTTGAGTTTCATATGCTCCTTTCGAACCCATAAAGCTTGAATTGTAAGGCTCTCCCTCGCCCAAGCATACAGGTCTCTGGAACCTCGATGGTCGAACTTGGCTGCCCAGAAGTCGCTATAGAGGCAACATAGCGAGCTTTAAACAGTTCCCCATACTTGAAACGAAGATATGTGTTTCCACTGTTTGCTTTCATCTCCATCTATTTTTTCCTTACTTTACAAATCCAATCCAATCCAATTCAATCCACTCCTGTTTCACAGCATGTATGTATTCACTCGTGTGCTCGCTCATTCTTTGAGCTGTTACGAACAGCAGTCACGGGGAAACATTGCGTTTAAATAACTGGTCAGTGATACTGTGTTCATGCAAGTCACCACTGTGAGGAAAATTAGTAGCCAAGAGGTTCCTTGGGTCGAAATAGCGTACTACACAATAATTATTTCGTAAGTTGCCTACACTTCGTAATGTTATGGTATGGTATGTGACTTCCAATGTCACTGTGGCGATGTGTTCCTTTTTTCTTTTTTTTTATCTCTTTCTTTTACCAGAGCGTCTCTTAGAGCATGTGTCTATTCGCAGCGTAAACAGAAATTCTACAAAGAGAAACACAACACACACAAAGATGGATAAAAGGAGAAACAAGCACCGAACAGGAGTCAGGGCAAGATGATAACACCGGGAGCTTCTTCCTGGCGCTGTGGTTCGGCTGAGAACGTGCCTAGAATACGGACTCCAACGTGTCCCTAAAGTGACAACAGTGGTCCAACAAAAACTAAATAAAGTAATATTTTCTCTGTAGTCGAAGCTGAAGCAGCTCCCACTTTCTTTCCTTTGCTTTTTAATATCATATAGTGGAATCTGTGTTCTGTCGAATAACATATTGTGGACTAGTTTTGTTGCAACTCTCCAGATTCCGAAAAACGGCATCCAGAATTGCGAAAATTCAAAATGTTCGTTCGTTGCTAACGCAAAAAGAACTTGGGGCTGAGACGCAAAACGATTTCTGGACATGCCTAAAACACGCTATTCAGTAATGCATCGTGTTTACTTTGTCCATGAGTTGTGAAGGAAATGGCGAAGAGAGCCCCTTGTACGCACCATTAGGGATTCAGGGAGAGGAACGGATGCGCTTTGCGTGAGGTATACATGGCCTAGTACTACGCTTTACGGCGACAGCTGTATATATGCGTGCGTGCGCCGTGGTCCCGAATATCGCGGCGCGGTGAGCAACGGAAGAAGGCGCTGAGAAAGTGGCTGAATACGACGTTGGGTATCACGTGAGGTGTGGTGATACTCGTGGCGGAAGTGGAATGCGCAAGAAGGCAGGCCTTTCGACAGGATGGCTCCGCCAAGGAAAGTTCTTAGTGAAGATTCTTGTCTTGTGTGCTTGCACTACGAACTCGTTCAGAGTAGGTTGTAAAGATTAGAAAATATCTGGACAGGATGCAAGTTGCAGTGCATTAGTAAGAGGTAATTTCGAAATATTAACGTATTCTATTTTCATAACTCTCAAACATAGCGAAAAAATCGTGTTAAAATTTTACCAGAAATGCGTAGCGGGACAGCTGTCGCTGTATTTCAGCTGCGAGTACGAAAGGTTGCACAGCTACCCGGAATTTTTTAATTATGTACATAAAATTGTGTCAGGTATTTCATCGGATAGAGCACGCGCGGGTAAATAGGAAAAATGTGGAAGTACCGTTTTCTCACTTCACCTTACCTATTAATGCCCTTCTAAACCTTGGAGAGAGAAAAAAATTGTTTATCTGAGATCTCCACAGCCACTCATATTTGTAGACCCTGTACATGAGAGACCCAAATGGTTCATCTGCCATGGAATGTGCCAGCTATTATTTCATTTACCATTGTATCATTTCATTTGCGTACAATGATAGAGATAGCTCTACGCTATTTTTGCAACGATCCAGTTTCTTTCTTTTAAGTTCTAAGCGTGCAGTGCACATAGGATGTCCCGAAAGTACTATGTTCAAACATGTCACTAGACTCTTTCTGCAACCCAGTGCTGCTGCCTAGCTGTTTCAGACCAGAGTACAAGAATTTGGCAAAGGATCGAGGGTACATTTTTCTGTGAACATCGAATGCATCCTTCTCGCCACTTCGACACAATCTTATTTTGTTTTTATGACCGTAATAAAGGATGCAATTGAGCGAAAATTTTCATTTGTACTTGTCTGGCTAAGGAGCAGCAAGAAACGTTGCGCCTACTCTTTCTTTGTCCTTTGAAAAGAAGATTGGGATACTTGCATGAGGAAAATCCGAAACAAACTTGAAAAATGTCCGAAGGTTTTTCTTCTAGTGCGAAGAAAACATGGAGAAAAGCAACCAGCCATGTTATCTTACCCACTCTCTTTCTCGAACAGTCGACTTAAACCTTCTCTCGTCGCTCTGGAGCATTGAGGGGCAATTTGGGGAAAAAAAAAGAAAGAAGAATATTTTTTTAAACAGGTTAACACGCACTAACTCGGAGATAGTGATGATGAAACCATCTAAAAAGATGCAGCACGCATCTTTCAGCATTGTGGAGAACGCGTGAACCGTGCGTGAGACCATGTGACCTTATCAACGTTTGCTCACGTGGTCCTATGAAGCTATACGGACAGACCTGCACGGTCCATAAACCTATCGATTTGATACACTGTTCCGTCGCCAAATTCTCGAGCTTGTATCTGAAAAGCTATCATGGTAAAACACACGTACAGAAATGGAGCATTACCCCCATTGCTTTATTCTAGTACCTCCAAACGAACCCATCATCACGGACCAGAATGGAGAGATCCTGCCCAGCAAAAGCATCATCGGGCCATACAACGAAGGGGACCGTTTGCTTCTGGTCTGCCAAGTTGAAGGAGGTAAGGAAGAGAAGGGTTTCTTTGTCTTTTGTTGCGCCGCAGGAACGTGATGCAGTCGGAGGCCTTAGCGTGCACTTACGAGCAGCTTCTCCCACTGAGGTGGTGTTCTTCGTACGCTTTACAGCCCCGCATGGCTCTTGCTGCTGACTGACACGTACGTTTTATGTACAGGATGTGGTGTGTTCTCTAAGACGAGATCGAATTATGTGGGCGAAAAGGTCTAAGGATGATGGTGCGGTTTATCGCTCGTTCTGAGCCACTACATGAGGGACATTCTATCCGAATGTCTGTAGACTTTAGTCAGTGTACGAAACGAAAGGGTTCTTTATCCGATTCATTTAAGTGTGTTGCACGAGCGGTTCGAATGTGTGTGTGGCCAATACACAAGGCGTGTGCAGTGTGTGTAGTGCGAGATAAATCGGATCACGGATCCCGCGTGGCAATAGCATGTAAATGTACCATATAGTTATTTGAGGCACATCTTGTGTACCCCCATTTCTGTGGCATCGTAGTTGCTCGTGATCATCCCGTTCGGCCCACGCACTCGTCTCGCACGCAACTCTTTCACAGACCTACATTAAATCTCGCTATTACGACATGTAAGACGTTCGGTGAAGAATATTGCGCAGCATTCTGCAAATGTGCATACGACACACACACACAGACATAAAGAGACGATGATATGGGGTTGATGATAGGGGGGCTGATGGGGACGATGATGTCGGCCAGCAGGCTGGCGCTGCGCCAGTGCCATTTGTAGATGTGAGAGATGATGATGGAGGTGATGATTCAAGTGATCAAAGCAGACATCCTAAAAATGACGGAGACCTCGGTGCATATGAACGCTACTGGACCAGGGGCACAGCACCTTGGCTATGGTAAAGGGGCGGTGGTCTGTTGGATGCATTCCGTGCTGCAAGATCTCGTTCCCACTGGCAAACAGGGCAGTCCATAAGTAGGTGGTGCAGGTCAGCGCGCATACGACTGAAGCGTTGATAGTCTGAGAAATCTCCATGGGAACACACAACTAACACTGCTCTGAACATGGTCTGTCGTTTCATTTGCCACTCTGCTACTCCAAGATGCACTACTTCACGAAATTCTGACACATTTTATGCTTTCTAGCAATGACGAACTCGAGGCCAGATACCAAACATTCTTTGCATTTATGCAAAAAGTTCGGCGAAAGTACGCTTTCAATTCAACCAATTCTGCAAAAAACTGCACGAAGGAAAAATTCCGGTCCCAATTCCCTCTCTGTGATCTTTTCCTACATTTTTATCCCGCTCTTTGTCTGGCTACGGAAGGGCCCTCTCCTTAACCCTGGCTTTTGACCACTCCTGTTCAGAATCACTGTCACATTTGCCCTCATTCTACATTCCTCCCTTTGCCCTTATCGCCGTTTGAGACGCGGAACAAACGTCATCTGGCGAGTCCGCTTCTTTCTTTTTCCCCACATTTCGCTCTACGTATGTTTTTTTTTTTTTCGCACCTTCTTTTTTCTGTATTAAAGACCAGTCTTAGACTTCCCCGAATAGCTTAATGACCTCAGCGAACGCGTATTTAAGAGGGCGATTATGTATCGGTTCTTATATGTGCGCACTTTTTGCATCCCTAATGTCAGACCACTCCTCCCCTTCTGGGCGCTGAAGAAAAGGCCAAATGCGAAAAGGAATGGGATTCTTTCGCGATTACCGGTGATTTCTTTTCGCCGCCTCGTCTGTAGCCTTATAAATTAACGCAGTTCAGACTCAACGCCTATCGCCACTTGGAATCGACGCGGACCTCGTTTGAGATAGTACGTAATTCCGTGCGGAATTTGCTCCATTTCCCTTTAGTCCCGTATTGCAATAAAAACAACTAATTTACGCAAAGATTGCGTGCTTTTTGTGTGTGTGTGTGTGTGGCTGTGAGATAAATATCCCATCAGCATTTTTTTTTCTTTTGTCGTGTGTTATCTTTCAAGGATCTTCTTCTTGTGTGATCAGATTTGAACCAGTCTTGGGTAGTAACTTTGTTACGGAGAAAGTAAGGAGTAACTAATTAATGTACTCGTCCTGTCCCTCTTTCAATTATAGCTATTTACCTGCTTCAGTAGCTATAATTACAGTTAATTACTTTATTGCAGAGTCGCTCGTTTAGCTGTAATTTCGGATACTGTTTAAATTTTTTGTTTCTCACTGCCGGTTGCCGACCGGTATTCGTGGCTCATATAACTGCCCTATGCCCCGCAGTAAAAGATATTAGAAAACGAATACAACTAGCATCACTATTCGGAAACAACCCCATGACGCGACAATCAGGTTTGAGTAGTAACCACATTCTGAGGAAAAAATGGGTACTTTTGGGGGCTGAATGCATTGCCACAAATTTAGTCCCTTTAGGAAATGAATGCACGGGAGTAAATGAATGAGTAAATGATGAGTAAATGAATGAATGAGTAAATGAATGTAGGGTCTGCATTTCACGCTCTATTCTAAGGATCCTCGGTACACGATTCATGTGCATGTCAGCGTCGTCAGCATCATCCTCATCACCATCCTCTCATTTTTCCCCAATAGCAACGGGGTAGCATTCTGCTCAATGAGCGGAAGTCATCCCCATGTCATCGTGATCATGTATTTCTCTCTCTCTCTCATGTGCATGATCGAAAATACTTTGAATTAAACTGTCAACCGCGATATGCCGAGTGATATAAAGTGTCGCGACATCGGGGCACAATTTCGCCAGAAAGAACCTGTAACTATTTTTTCCTCTGTGTAGAAAATTGCTTAGTTAGCTAAGTTGTATAGCCTTATTCCTACATCATGGCTAACCTCTCCCTTCCTTTTTTTTCCTATCAGCATTACACATATCCCCCCCCCCCCCCCCCCATCCAGTTCATCAAGAGCGCATATTGACGTAGACGGTTGCATTCAGGAGACCATTTGCGAAGTTTAGTGACTATTTGCAGTCCTGGAGAGTAAATTTCGGGGTTAGGGGACTAAAGTGGGGAGTAATTGCACCCTATAGGGGACTAGAAGCTGCAAGTGCTTCCCATTTCACTCCTTTATTTCTCAGAGTGCAGCTGTTTCTTGCAGTAACTGCAGCTACTTTTGCGTCGAAGTTAACTTGTCGATGAAACAAGAAGCAGCTTTTGGCTAAAGTAACAGTAATATGAAACTGCGACTAAGTTATTTAGGTACTGCAATTTTTCCGCGCGTCAGTTCTCTAGTGTCGTTTGTCGAAACTTGAAATAGTCGGCCGCTTTTCCCCAAAACAGGAATTCAACGAATTTTGTCATCTCATATGCCGCCGGGATGACCTCGGGTAACTCCCACCTTGCTGTTAGGGCACATTGGAAATCCTTTCCGTTTTCTCTTTTTTTTTTCTTTTTTATCAGCATTAGCAACAACAACAACAACGATAAATGAAGAAGTGATGATGACATGGGATGTTTCCCCGTGGTAGCCACAGGACACTACCCCATTTCACAGTGGTTAATATGAGAGGATGAATTATGGTGAGAATGAAGCAACGACAGGTCGGAGTTCTGTTTAGAGCTCCTCAAGGAGTCCAGTGGCCTGCATGAAAACAAAAAGGGAGCGAAGAGCCCGGCACTGATGTTCAGGAGAGCTCCATGGGCCAAGTACTTTGGACAAGCTGAATGGTCTATGGTCGAGGAGTTCAAATCAGCATCAGCATTAGAGATACCCTCCCCCCATGGGAAATCTGTTCATCACACCGTATAATGGTGTAACAATGGTTGGACAAAGCAAGTGCTAAAGCAAAAGTCGTTTTCTTTTTTTTTTCTTGAAGGTAGTAAACAAGTAACTTTAACGCGGGAACGTAGCAATGTAGATGTAACTAATTACTTTTCAAGCACAGTACCTGTAACTAAGTTCGTATTTTTGCAGGCTAACTATAATTCAGTTACTTTTCGGAGTAACTTACCCGTGACAAATGACAATGACTATTTTGTTTTTGTAACCCTCAACTCGACACCGGCAACTGAAGACCCCGAAAGGTGGAAGGGAATGATTCGAAAAATAACTAAGTGTCGACGCGTGTTGTTTTTCCCAGGAATATTCTTCGCTCAAGGTTCTGACCAGTAAAACAGAGGTTCCCAAACCATTTTATGAGTTTTATTTAATTACTGAGCGTGCGGCAGATGAGCCGCTCACTACCCAAGTTCTTTGCCGATGTTTCAGGGAGGATGTCTAAAAAGAAAGATTTTCGATAGCACAACCTGTTTACGAATTATTCAACCGAGGGACCTTCGTGAAACACCCGAAATAACCACCTAGCATAATTAAAATTAGTCTAAATTAATCGTATTTTAATTTGCCACCGCGTCAAACAGAAACGTTACACGAAATTCCTTCTGTCAGCCTCACAAAACTGAATTGAAGTTAACATGTGGGGTAGTCGGTAAGAATCCATTCTGCAAAAGCTGCAGGAAACGGGAACACAACGAGACGACGCACGCACCATCTCCGGCTGGTGCACACGTCGTCTCGTTGCGTGCTCGTTTCTTGCAGCTCTAGCGGAATGGAGCCTCACAAACGATTGGGAAGACGAAAGCTCTACGAAAAAAAAAAAAAAAAGACTGGATCTATCTGTACTTTTCTTTTGTTTTATGACTTTTTTATTTTGGGTTGTTTTCAGGCAGTCCCCCGCCAGTGGTGACGTGGTGGCGTGAGTCGTTCCTTTTGGACGACCAGTACAACGTAACCGCTCAGGGGATTTCGAGGAACGAGCTGGAGGTTCCTTCTCTGGGCCGTAACGACCTCATGGCCACATTCACTTGCCTGGCCACGAACAATAACATCTCCTTCCCTGTGTCTGCCTCAGTCACCGTGGACCTCAACTGTAAGTACTACACTCCTGTTGCAAGACAAAAATCACTGATCCGTACGGATGAATGGATGCATCGAGTGCCTTCATTCCTGAAAGTCGAAAATCAATCGATGCGGTGAAAGTAGGTGGAAGCAAAAGCGAGTCCGCCTGAAGCAAGCCGTCGATATTTCCAACAGAGACCAGTTGAAAGAACAGTCTCTGTACGGTATATTAGTGGCTTCCAATCAACAACAACAGAAGATCAATTAATGACGATGAATGGGGAAATTCGCTTGCAATCAGAGGCTTTCGCTTCAATATAATTTCTGAAAATTATTGTATTATTGTTCTTATTGTAGTTAGGCATTTTTGATCCCTAGTAGCCGGCTGTCGTAATAAGTGCCTATTTCTCCATTTTTTTCTTATCAACTCAACTCAACTCGGAAAATTATTTTATGTGCCCACACAAAAATGACATGTGCATGTACTACGAGATTGTTATTCGTCAGTAGCGAATCCGTAGAATGCTCTACAGCGTTATATTGGATGGAACGGCTGAGATTCAGAAAGCAAACGCAAAATCAATAAAGCATTTCTCCCTCTCTCTCTCTCTATCATCATCATCACCATCATCATCATCTCATCTTGCAACGTGAACTGCAGTTACTCAACAAAGCGGCTCATTATGGCTGCGAAGCAATAACTATAAACTCGCGCTGGTCTGGTACTTTGTGCTAGGTCCACACTCACTTGGTGGATAAGATGTAATGACAGATCGGCTTTGCTTAATGTCCGATGTTTTGGTGCTTTATGGCACAAGACCGACCAAGGCCAAATAGTGTTGCTTAATGTCCAATACACGCATTGAAGTAGTGACGCCGGAGGAGGAGGAGGAGGAGGAGGAGTGTCGTTAGGAGGAACCCGAGAGGTCTGCCTGCCTGATTAGGCGGCATGTTTCTCGGGAAGGGACAGGTGGTGGAGAGGAGGAGAGGAAAGGGTGAAGTGGAAGACCGAGCGGAATCCGCTCGGGGGGAGGATAGCTGCGTCCATGGGCCGACTTCAGGGGAACTGTGCCGGCATACGCCTATTACACATCTGAGGGAAACCCAGGAAAAACCCCAGACGGCACAGCCGGCCCGCGGATTCGAACCGCGGACCTCCCAGTCTCCAAGCGCACGCGTTACCGCTGCGCCACCGGAGCTGGTGTGACGCCGGCTAGTTGCGATCCTTTGGCATTAAGTGGAGCGCGAAGCCCATCCCTGATAGGTGTAGAGCTTACAGCCAGATGTGACAATGACAATTAGAGCAAAACTTAATTAGCTGCCGTCCAAACTGTTTACCCATGCTGTTAGCTTAGAGCCGACGAGTTATGCATATACATGTTTATGTATGTGAATACAAATGCGCATTCCAGATGTCAAACGCGCACAAACTGATTCAAATAATAGGATTGCGCGTTGTTTTGCAAAGTCACAGCACGCCGTGTTGCGGCAAAGTTGTGAGCCTCGGACCCCGTTTTTCTGCTTAAGGGGAGACTCCGGGACAATTCGGTACAAGTTCGGTACATTCTTCAGAAATGAGAAACAAAGTTGGTTTGGCGGTAGGGAACTTCGTTAGTTGAGAGCTGGGAAGCTTATATCGAAACCGAAACTCCTGAAAGCTCCCTCCCCAGCCTCCTGTGCCCTGTGGGACGTCACAGGTAGTCTCGCGCGGGCCGTGGGCTGAGTTTCGGGCACGCGTCTGGTAACTTCTTATAGCGACATGGATGACGAGTCATCTGCCTTCCTTGATTTCGTTGTAAAGTACAGTCTCCACTGGTAGAACAAAACCTACAGAAAGGCGCACGTGAAGAATACCGGGGAGGTGTAGCCCAGTGTTGCTGGACCGTACTTCCGTGGAAGAGTACCGAATTACTCAAAGGAAAATATTGGTTTTCTAATTATCTGTATCGTACTGCTGACGATGGCCCAATAAGGCCGAAACAGCTGTCCAGTACTGGCGTGGCGACACTAGAGCACTTAAACATATGCTATACGTGCAGCCAAAGAGCTCCGGCTAATTTTTTCCCCTTCCAAATTAATACATATACTTACATGTAATACAAATTGCTTACTGATACAACTAAGTAATGAGTTGGAGTTGGACGAAGTAAAAATAATACGGAGAGGTTGAACTTGTCATCTAACAAGTTCTTCTATTCCGAGAAAAAGCTACGAAAAACAACAAGGAAAGCGAGATGACTAGGCTCGGCTGTACGGCGCACTGTTCACAGGCACATGACCGTCAGAGGATCGCGGCACACAGGACCCAGGGCGTCACGTACAGATCAATTAGTACTGAGCATCAAGAGAACAACTTGAGATGAAGCCTACGAGAGCCTTGAATGCGGCGTCTCTCTGGTTGGCGTCCCACGTCCCCAAGACCTTCTCTATGGAGAAAGCTCTGTTGTCCAGACGAGTTAGTGCGGCCCGCAATGTCTTGCGTTAGGACTGATGTCTTCTGCACTCGATAAAAATAACTAAGTAATGAAAACAGCGGGTACTTCATTAGTTACTTGATCATTCACAGCTGTATCTCGTAACCGTCAAGAATCGCGACTCAGTGAGTGTATGCGGCTTTCAAAAAACATCTCTAAAGGCCCTAATCACGCAGAAAGCGGAGCACCGCCTTTGTGACACTCCACTGGCTATAGCTCGCAGCACGGAGCCAAGGAGTGTTGCGGGGGATACGTCCGTGCATCCAAGCTCTCAGAATCGTTGCCAGAGCACGGCTCGATGATGAAGGTGACGCCGACAGTGGAGGAGCTGATGGGGGATGTCAGTAGGGTTCTTTCTTTTTCGGGTTTTATAATTTTTCAAATTCAGGAGGGGGGGGGGGGGGGGGGAATCGGGCGCTATGACCTCTGTTTGATATGTCACCGGGAAATTTTCGGGTGAAACGAAAGGCATATGAATCAAGCCACTGCTGTGACACGGGGACGACAAACAAGAATCTTTATATTTCCGCTCGGAACTGGAGCAGTGACTGACCGCGGTATTCAAACACTTGCCCTAGCTCCACAAAAGCCCGTCTTTGACTCCTGCAGGAGGGAATCATAAAAGGAGGACAAATCGGTTCTCACAAATCTCTTTTTGCTGATATCGTGGTTCACTTTTCCGACGGTTTACAGGGAACGACAAGTTGAAGGATCGCAAGGATTTCGGGTAGATATCGGGTTTTACCCGAATTCTTGAAAATCTGTTCGGGGAGGAACTATCGTGAAAAATCGGGTTTAACCCGAAAACGAAGAACCCTACGGATGAGGTCTTCTACGGCGCAGCAAGGGCAAGTGAGAGATGGGACGCGGCCCATTTTGAACAAGAGTGAAGGGGTTAGAGCGCCGTTCAGCCGAAGACGATGTAGAACAGTTGAAGGGACTTTTCTTCGCGGGTACAGCGGCAGCCGATGACAAACTCCAGTGAGGGCTCGATGGACTGCAGGAATGAATGAGGTCGGGTAGCGTCTACAAGAAACAGACGTGTATCGTCACCATCGGCTGCCATTAAGATGCAACAGAGGATCCGAACATGTGAAGAATGCCACGCTATACCGTCGAAGCTGTCGCCACTTGTGAAGACCACGCCGTTCTTTCTAGAAGATGAATGATGCATATGAAAATGACACATCAGTTTCATGAAAACGTGATGGATCTGAATCTCTCAAGGGCTGTATTCAGTCTGTTTTTATTGTAAAATATGACCGACAGTGAAAGCAGCGTATATACGAGAGGTGTTCAAGTTGAACCGGGACTTTCTGTCTCGTGAGTGTACAAACGGGTCGCGCTACTTCTTTTTCGTCATTTTCACACGCGACAGGCCTCCGCGTTCACCACGTGGTGGTCCAAAGTTTGTGCAAAATAGAAGACACGTGCAGGACAAGATGGCCGACAACGAGGTGAGCGCGCACATCGAACAGCGAATTGTCATGAAGTTTCTCGTGAATGAAGGCGTAAAGTCATATGAAATTCACAGAAGACTTCAGGCTCAGTATGACCACGATACACTTAGCCGCAGCAAAGCGTTTGAGTGATGCAAATGGTTCCGAGACGGCCGTACATCAATGCAGCACGATCCCGGCCGGGGCGGCTCAGGGCCCAGTGTCAGAGTTCCTGAGAACAACCAACTTGTGGAGCACCTGATCCTCAAGGACCGACGGATAACATGTCTCGAACAGGCTCGAAAGACTGACCTTTCTGTGGGAACGTTGAACACTATCATTCATGAATACCTCCAGTTTCGGAAAGTTAGTGCCCGTTGGGTCCCGAGGCAGCTCTCTGTGTTTGACCGGCACAGAAGACTGGAAATCTCCCAAGAGCTAAGGTACCGTTCCTTGATCGCATCATCACGTGCGATGAAACGTGGGTGGACCTATTCACTCCTGAGTCTAAACGCGCATCAAAACAGTGGAAGCATCCGGCTCGCCAGCTCCCAAGAAGTTCCGAAGCACCCCGTCTACGGGTAAGGTCATGGCCACGGTTTTCTGGGACAAGGCTGGCGTTGTTCATGTTGATTTTCTACCCAGTGGTGCCACCATTAATAGTGCATATTACTGTCAGGTTCTCAGGGATGTGCATAAGGCGCTGAAGCAAAAGCGGCCGGGCCTCATCACCAAAGGAGTCCTCCTCCTACTGGACAATGCACGCCCGCATACCGCGCACCTCACGACACGCACCGTACAGGAACTTGGCTGGGAGTTGCTGCCACATCCCCCTTACAGTATAGACCTCGCCCCCAGAGATTTCCATCTCTTCGGGTCACTGAAGGCGTTCCTTGAGGGCCGCCACTTCAGCTGCGACGACGAGGTCAAGAATGCGGTCCGATCATGGCTGCTACGCGCCGGTAGGGATTTCTACGCTGCTGGCATCCAAGCCCTCGTGAAACGCTGGGGCAAGTGCATTAGTGCAGCTGGAGATTACGTTGAAAAATAAAACTAATTAATTTTACTTTTGCGAAAAATCAAAAGTCCGGGTTGGCCTTTAACATCCCTCGTACAACGAACATACACGGTGTTATCTTACTCACCTCAGCTGACTCACCTTGCACCTAAATCTATTCCCAATTATTATACACGGTGTTTATTTGTTATTTGCTTTTTAACCTCTAGCCTTTTATCCTTTACAGAATTTTTATTGAAAAAACTATGACCGTGCATAGATGTCGTTTTTGCAGTTGCATTCTACGGCCAGACGAACATCCTCTCGAAGAAAGTGTGCAACTACAAGATGACTAATTACCTAAAATTCATTAACTTTTTAGTTAGTGGATTTCGTGCAAAAGCGAGATGGCAGATTGAGAGACTCCTAGATGCAAGCCATTTCGCGTTTAAAAAATCCTGAAACACGTACGTGCGTTAAAATATCCATCCCCAAAATTCTGATATGCAAATGAGCCGAAACCGCAGCGACCGGGGACGCAGCGAGTACAGCACTTATTTCACGTCAGATGGCTGCGTGATTTGGAGCGATGGAGATGATTGGAGTCGGTGCCGCTCAGTTCGCCAGATAAACCGCCTTTCGGCTCAGATATTCCTCCGTCGGCGAGTGTGATGCTGTCCTCAGGCGCGCTGTGTCGGTTTCGACTCAATTGCATAGCGAAATTCGGCGATTGATATTTCAAAGCACGCGCTCTTTTCTTGATTTTTATAACATGGAATGGATTTCACCCGTTCTGTTGCCTCGCTTTTGCAGAAATCCCCTAATTAAAGAGTTAATTAGTGAATTCCAGGTATTTAGTCATCTTGTAGTTACATACTCTCTTTCGGAGGGGTCTGCCTTGCTGACGAACACAACTGCAAAAACAACTTCATTTTCAGTTTGAATGCAAAAAAAAAAAAACGCAAAACGATGAAAACGACATCTATGCTGCTCTCAGCTTTTTTAATAAAAATTCTGTAAAGGCTGAAAAAAAACATCGGGTACATCACGTGCTCGTATTCCTAGTGTTTCGATAAATCAATCAATCAACATTAAATACTCGCATTATATATGTCTCAGGTTGTGTACTTACACGCGTATTATTGAGCAAGAGTAATTTAAAATAAACAGGCAAAAATTAACTAATTGGTATCGTTTAGGTGAGAATCAGCAGTTGTACTGTGTCGTTTCTTCGTTTCCGCGTCTCTTTCTTTTTTCTTTTTTTTTTGTTTGTTCTTTTTTCTTTTTTTTTCATCACCACACCCAACTACGGACTTAATATATTAGTATAATACTTTTAGGAGCGCTACCAGCCTTTTATGTCCATGCATTCCTTTTCGATTAAGTGTATTACGGACCCTCTGACAAAAAAAAAACCCCGGCGGCAGTAGTGAGGATCTGCATTCCAGTTAATGTGAAGCCATTTATTATTCACCGTCGGCCCCACTCTCAAAAGTTTGTAATTAAATACGGTACATCTCATCTCGTTACAAGGGCAAAAAATGTGTCCGCTCTAACATGCTGCCAGGCTCTCTCACCGCCATTTTTCTTATCTTGATCCCGCACAGAAGATTCCCTTCTTGTCTCGGTGCAGTTCGAATTCCGGCCAAGCTTAATTGCGGGGAATATGTTTCGTCTTCACTAATAGATGACTTGAATTTGCATGGCTAATAGGCTATTACAGCTTGCTGTCGTACAACGAATAATCCAATTTATTTTATCCACTTTGCAATGCCATTCCCATCCGCTCATATTTCGGTCAAGCTACAAGGCATCGACACTCGTCTGTATTGGATAATAAAGTTGCGTTCTTACATTTTTTTGTGTGTGTTCTAAAGGCTGTGTAATGCTGAAAATGTAGCAGATGGGGAGGGGTGATATGTTTATGTTGGTATGTTTATGCAGATGGCAATCTTGAATAGGATAGTCGTAACCGACCATGCATGATTCAAATGTGTCCTTCAAATTGCTTTTTCTATTGAGCATAATACTAGATAGCCGAGGTCACAATTGGACAATAAAGCGCCAAAACAATCGAACACAATCAGACTTCGATCCTTATTGTGAGGGGGCTCATTATTTCATTCCTCACATCACCACCAGCAATGGGGTAGAGTATCGCCTCCTGCGATGAAACTCCTCACTCATCATCTTAAAATAAAATTGTTGTTAAAGCAATAGTGTGGTCAAGTTGGTACATCACGAATGAAAAAAAAAAAAAAAAAGAACGCGAAAAACTGCACAGACACAGAGGACACGTACACAGGGGGATCGCTGACTAACAACTGTTGTTAGTCAGCGCTCCCCGTGTGTACGTGTCCTCTCTGTCTGTCCAGTTTTTCGCGCTGTGTGTGTGTTTTTTTTTGTTGTTGTTTTTTTTTTTCATTTGTTGTTGTTAGTCGAGGACCTTGCCCTATGATCATCGTCGCGATTTTTGGCCTCCTTGAGGGCCACAACGACAATGATGATTATGATGATGATGATGATGATGATGATGATGAGAAAGAAAAGAAAACTGGGACGTAAGTCATGACAAAGTCGGGCGAGTGCCAGGGATTCGCGCTGCCACTGATAAACTTTGTGGTGGTGGTGGTTGGTAAAATAACAAGGGGAGGTTGAATTCGCGCAAGCGAATTCTGCTACCCCCCAAAAAAGAAAGACGGTACACCCCAAAGCAGAAAAGAAAAAAGAAAGGAAACGGTACGATTGCACCACAGAATGTGCGAGCGCACCGCAAAAGCTCACCGGGGTGAGCGTCTCGACCGCGACAACGCAGGGCAGAGCGCGCCGTTCACATCCGCCGTAATGTCCACGCTCCGTCTAGTATAGAGTTTCTAGTCCACATTTCACAATGAAATTGACAAGAGCATTGAAGGCCGCGTCCCTGTGGTTAGCGTCCCATACGCCTAAGACTTTCTCTATGCTGAAGTCCCTGCTGTCGAGATGGCCAAGGGTCAGCCTCAAGATGCCTCTTTGTGCAGCATGTTTTGGACAATGCATGATGATATGTTCAGTGTTTTCTACTGTCCCGCACACTTTGTTTTCCCGCTGGACGGCAATTGTTTTCTGCTGGAGGAGGAGGAGGAGTGTCGTTGGGAGGAACCCGAGAGGTCTGCCTGCCTGGTTAGGCGGCATGTTTCTCGGGAAGGGAAAGGTGGTGGAGAGGAGGAGAGGAAAGGGTGAAGTGGAAGACCGAGCGGAATCCGCTCGGGAGGAGGATAGCTGCGTCCATGGGCCGACTTCAGGGGAACTGTGCCGGCTTACGCCTATTACACATCTGAGGGAAACCCAGGAAAAACCCCAGACGGCACAGCCGGCCCGCGGATTCGAACCGCGGACCTCCCAGTCTCCAAGCGCACGCGTTACCGCTGCGCCACCGGAGCTTTTTTTTTTTTTTTTTCAATCAAACTGATTTTAATGTGTCAACCGGAGCTGGTGTTTTCTGCTGCAATTGTTAAATACAGGCATTGAGTAACTGTCAAAAAAGAGCACGAAGGTGATATTTAAAGGGACTGAAATTCGGTGAATGACAAACCCGTAGAAAGGGAATGTTCACCTGAAATCTTGTAACCTTATAATCTTCATTATCATCAGTGTGTTTGTCATTGTTGTTCTAACTGGGATGTTTCTGATGCGTAACAGCTCTGTTGTACATTGAGCAGCTTTTTTATTTATTTCCTTTCTTTTAGTAATCGAATTTAAGGATTGCGTCGCTAAGCAAAAGCAGTGGAGTCCCTCATCAAGCAACGCTGACACCCTATGTGGCGCTATCTACTGGTAACGCACGCAGCAATGAAAACCAGTTCGCTTGAGACAGGGATGGGCATAAATAATTATTTGCTGTATTTAAATATAAATACAAAATACTCTGCTTAAATATGTATTTATATACCTGGCATAAATACTTTGCAAGTGCAGTATTAAATACGAAATATAAATACAGTATTTAAACACTCTAAATACTTTCATAAATACATTGAATGAACAAATAATTCAAATCAATACAGACTGAATAACTGTTTACATGAGCATTCAAGCAAACGGGTACGAAGTAACAGCGTTTCTTCAACATGGTGATTTTAATGATTGAATCATTTAACTAGACGACTTTATCGTCCATGCAGCCCCTGTGTGATCAGGCAATGTTGGTTCGTGAAAGAAACTCACCTCACCACAGGCGTTGAAGAACAATATGTATATCCAGAATGTTCCGGTGCAACATCTAGACATTCATTCTGGAGTCGTTCTGGAGTCTTTCTGAAGTTTCAGAGCCAAAGTCTCATATACGGTGCTCAGTGCAGTAGTGATAGGAATGAGCAACGTTGATGTCATTCGATTGCTGACACAAGTGCAGTGTCCACCTATGCCCGAAACAAAACTTCTAAATATGTACTAGTGCTTCAAACGAGGTGAATAACATCTAGTCTCTAAGCAAGACCTCAGTCACGACAGTACATGCAGCTGTGAAATTTGTAAATAAGCGCATTTGATGTATTTACATGTACTGTAGAAGTGCTTTTTGTTTTTTTGCGCGGAATTATTTTTCGCGTTTTTCGCGCATTCGTCTAAAATCGCGAATTTAAAGGTACTGTAAAGCAGTAGACAAGCATGATATGCCGGTGATGTGACTAGAGACTTTATTGCTTCTAAATACCATATGCGGAACCATACGACCTACAATGCGCTATAAATATTTTTAATTTGCCATGAAAGATGCGGCGTAGTGGAGCGGTGCGACGCCCGGTGTCAAACAACCCCCTGTACAGCGGGCAACACTGAAAATTGGTATTACACACCATGACATCGGAACTTCGTTATTTTAGTAACCATATTATTAGTTTTCCTGTTTATCTATGCATTCTGAAACCCCTGTTAACAGTTTAACCTGTTAACCCCTGTTTTTGCGAAGTAACCCAGTGCTGGCCGCTGTTCGATGGGGGCTCTCCCTACTTCTCTGCTGCGCCTGCGCGCTCCTTTTGTTCGCGGCCTCTTTCGAACGAACAATCTCTCTCTGTGAACCTCTGTGAACAAACAAGTCCCGACGCTGTCTGGCTTCTTGAACGTCTGACACATTTTTTTCAACGGCTCAGCATTTCATTTCAGTTCGCTTATCCGTTTATCCTCAGATGTGGATCGTTGTGTGGATTGCAGGGGCGGATTTTATAGTGGATTGTGGTGGATTGTTATGTCGGGCCCAGTGTTATACGCATGCAATGTGGTTGCCGCCGTATGTGTCAGAAGTACGGGTCCATTTCGAATACCTAGTACAGTGTTGCCCGTAATCTTTAATTGTAATTTTCTAATTAACTGCACCGTCGATTGGTATGAAACTTGCACAGTTTTTGTCCTGGTGGCTTGGACTATCGAATAGCCACACTGAATGACATTTGATCGGTGCTGCTTTACAGTACCTTTAAGTTCCCGCGAATAACTCCGGCCATATGAGGGCGAAAATCGTGCGGCGTTCGACGCTATACCGTGACTACCTTGACCCTTTCTACGCCATGCAGCGTAGGCAGTTTAAGCAAGCCGCGAAAGATTGTTTTAGCCCGTCAGGCAAGATGTAAAGTAATAAAAATTGATCACGCTTTTGTGACCCCTACAAACGCATTGCAATGTACATATATACCACTACACCACGAAGCCGCAACATGCCTTTCCCGGCATTCTCAAAACCAGCTTGCATGATAGTACGACATCTCAACCGAACTGTTCAATGCCCTGAGTGATAATGAATGAGAACTGCTAAAATGAACTGGCTCACCTGTACATAGCCAATACAATGGCCTCCTGCAGGGTCCCTAAAGGCCATTGTACAGAGCTTTTCCTCCCATGTTTGTGAGAAGAAAGGGATTGACCTAGAACGCCGCCATCCCTGTGAACAACGGATGTCTTAGTACGTGCCGAAATATGCCCGAGTACTATTGACGGCAGCACGATATGCAAGAGCAAAACACTCCCGGAAACCTGTGTCACGAATTTAAGTCCTCGCGAATCACTCTTCAAACCAGCTTTGTACGAAAACGCGAAAAAAAAAAAAACGACTTCTACAGTATTTAAACAAATAAATACTCAAGAACACTATTTAAATACAAATATAATTACATTGTCCTAAGCTGTATTTAAATACAAGTTATAAATACATGTATTAATATTTTTAACAGTATTTCAAACAAGAAGTATTTAGTAAATACCGTCCATCCCTCGCTTGAAACCGCTTTCCCTTTTGCGCACTGCCCCGTGGAATTTCGTGACACAAGACGCCCGACGTCGTACACCGTTGGTGCATGCCGGAACACTGTAACGTTGATGGGGCATCCGTTCGAATTGGCAGGAAATGAAGTTCTTACAGACAGCGGCGACAGGGTTCACGTTCTATTAATATACATCACGCTGGATATAAATAAACCCTCCCTCAGAAATCGACCAATAAATCCCCCCCCGAAAAAAATCGACCTCTGGGGGGGGGGGGGTACCGAGCTTCCAGGGGGGAGAATGTGTACATATATGGACATATCCTTGTGGGCATGTGCATTCGCAGCTGAGCTGTATTGGGCAATCTCAGAAATTTCAGGGGTGTTGCAAAAAACCAAGGGGGGAGGGGGGAGTCTAGGGAAATCCCTGCTGACTGATTACTGTCCTGAACAGACGACGCAACACAAGTGAACAGAGAACGCAGACATTCCTGGCAGTGTACAAGTATTTACACCAAACTGATTAAGAGTTGTCGTCATTCTTCACAACGGTATAATAATAATCAGTAGTGCGCCTCAAATATCTCAAGCAGTACTTCACTACCACGTGGTACTCATTCGCCAATCCGTGTCAATTCTCGGCCTTCCCAGTATACTGCACATCATTTTGATATTGGACGACAGGGTAACGCCCGTAGGATCTGCAAATCGAATATTCCGCGTTAGGACATCCCAAATTGCACATCCATCAGATATTTTCTGTTGTTGCTAGCACTTCACAACGTCCACTCACATCTTGTCGCCTCGGAAGTTGCAGTGCACACTGCTTGAGCACTCCCCAAGGACGACAGGCAGCGTGTGTGTGTGTGTGTGTGTGCAGTTATTCCAAGATGGCGGGTATACGCATTTGCGAAGAGTTAAGCGCAGCCCGCGTTCCTCCAGACCCGGCCGTCTAATTAAGGATCGCAGGCCACCACTCATTAAGATGCTTTCTTTCCGCCTAGTTGCAAGCGGGACGCCTCAAAGACCTCATCTAAATTATCGCCCCCTGGTGCCAATTAATGAGGGGCTCGGACGAAAAAAAAATAGAAATAAATAACCCGCAGCAGAGCCAGGAAAAACTCCCGTTCAACGCGCATCAAGGTGGACGGTGATGACGAAGAGCGATAATTGTTGATATAGGCACAGATCATAATGATACCATTGTTCCTTCCTTTTGTTTGCGTTTGCTGTTGGGACTGGCAAGCCTACATCATGGCTAACCTTTCCCTTCTTTCTTTTCCTTTTTTTTTCTTTTTTTCTATCAGCATTAAACATATCGCCCCCATTACGAAATCATGGAACAATCATAGCAGAAAAGTGTCGCTTTGTCTAGAAATGCAGACGGTGGCGGCTCTTTCGTAATGTTAACAGTCTAGGTGATTGCACTTTGTCTGGTTTATTTATTTTTTCCTTTATGCAGCGTAATCTGTCTCTTAGTTTGTCGTTATGAATTTTGTCTATGATTATAGTTCGGCAAAGAAAACACTGTGTGGACGGGGCGTGTTGCGAAAATACACTGGTGGAATTGTGAAATATGTCTGCGGCGTGTGTGGCCATTACCGCCCCAAGACAACCCACTAGCATCTTCTTTCTTTTTGTGTTGTTGCGCAAGGCGATGTCTTTCGCATTAAGTATAGCGCAGATGTACAAAATGGGTGTGAAGCAACGAGTACTATATCCCTCAGGGCATCAGCACAGGCCTAACTATGCAGAATAAACTGGTCGGTAAATGTACTTATGATATATATTGATTTGCTCGAATGAGAAGTTATCAAAGCGCAGCACAAGCGATAGGAACGCTACAGGTGAACAAGAAGCAGAAGTAAACGCTTCAATAAAGTACAGGGAGCGACCTTCTGACATGAACAAGCAGGCGTAGAGGGTAATTGTAATGTACGGGTACGTTTTTGCCCAGTACATTAGACTTCGGTATCCTGAATTGGTATTGAATTTTCGTACATCGGGAGAACTTTACGGAAACGATACGATATCAAATAGTTATCAAATCCAAGCATAGCATTGTGATGTCACCCGCTTTCAAGAATCAGAGTGACTGGCTTATCACGTTTTCAGGATTGTTATCGTGAATACCTTCAGATGCACCAAAACTCGCTATTAGTGAGTTTTTGTATAACGTACGCTCTCGCCTTTGCGTACGGAAGGGATAGTGTTAGTGGTTCTGCGCACACGCAAGACACAAGCAGAGCTTCGCGCACTCCGCAGAACCACGATGCTATGCTTAACGTAGGGTAAGGTGGGGCAAGATGAGTCATAAATTTGCAATTGAATATGGAATTTTTCTTCTTCGTGTATAAAAAAAAAACTACCCATAGGCACATTCTCAGAGGTCTAGAGCTTCTGATTTGTAAATCAGAGCGGACATAACCGATTCTAGAATAAACACAGAACAAGAAATTAAAAAATGCATATTGTCTCATCTTGCCCCAACCTTCGGGGCAAGACGAGAGACGAGACTGCGCGTGGGGAAAGTGAGACACGCCGTGGTGGTCAACCATACATATAATTTTATTAATTTCAATTTAAGCACCTACACAACCCCCTTGAGCCCACCGCTTACATGATGTGCGATAAAACCATACAGAACCTGGTGCTATTTCCTTCCACCGTCCTTTGCAAACAAGGCACCGCCAGTCTGATGTGTCGCTGGTCGCTCGCTTTTGAGTGCGCTTCTGCCTTGCTGGAAATATCCTAGGACACAGGAAAATTTGCTGGAAAATCCTAGGCAATATGCAAAAGAGGAATCTCTGAGGAACAAGCATAAGGCATCCTAATAGTTGAGAGATCAGTTTCTAAATTACATTAAATTTAAATTTCATTACGTTTACATTACATTAAGTTGTCGCGTCTTGGCCGTGGATGCCATCGGATGCATTAATTTTTCAGTTAAACACCGCATAACCAAGAGTGTCCATATTTTGCATATATCTAAATGAATGAATAAAGAAATAGGATGTGGACTTACATTGACGGAATAAACCTGCAATACGCTGTTGCACGCATGACAAGAAAAAGGACTACAGAAAATCGCGCCTTTTTTGCGCGAATTTACATTCTTAGCAGAAGTAACCGATATTTTTTTTCTCTGTCTCTTCAACGCAAATACCAATGCGAACAATTCTCACGTGCTCTAAAGCGGACATACAGAGCTACCTATGAGTAGAATTTCCAGCGCATGGGGCAACAAGTCTCTGAGACAGGCGGCGTCCAGCAAAAAAATTCGCATCTTGCCTCACCTTACCCCATACGCAAAGGCGACAGTGTACGTTACACCAAAACTCACTAATATCTAAGGATTACGCTGTAGGATTTCTTAGATTCGGCTGGTCTGTCCGTTGCAGCGCCATATATTCACACTCAACACAATCTCCCAGATGAGAGGCGCCACGCTTCCTACCCCCTCTACTATAAATAAGAAAACATTCCTAGACCACGTGACAGTCATGCCTCTCTTCCCAGATGTTATTTGGCGTAAACACGGCGAACGACGCCATCGCGCTCTTACTTGACCCCTGCGCTGTGATGTCGAGGGTCATATTCGTTGCTGCAAAATTTGGAGGCTAATATATCAAGCTGGTCCGTTCAGTGAATGCGTCTCCTGTTCAGTGGTGGGCATCCTCACGAGGGCTAATGAGGGTGAGGGTGCCCTCACCCTCACATCACCCTCACCTCACGCACATTGAGGTGAGGTGAGGTGAGGTGAGGAGTAATTTCTAAAAGGGAAATTGAGGTGAGGTGAGGAAAAGTTCTCAAAAGAGAGATTGAGGTGAGGTGAGGAAAATTTCCGAGAACGAGGTTGAGGTGAGGAAATTTTTTTGACAAGGACGTTGAGGTGAGGTGAGTGAGGAAAATTTTTCGAAATTGAGATTGAGGTGAGGTGACGAAAAAATTTTGGGAGGGAGGTTGAGGAGATGTGGAGCGGCTATTTGCAATTACGCGATCTCTTAAAAGGGCACCGAGAGCCAGTTTTTTCCTATTACCAATGTAAGCCCGTTAGCTTCGGACTTTCAGTTGAGTCAGATACATGATAGACGTTTCAGGTCAGATGCACGTACAAGTGAATATAGCTTATGTGTGCTTGATGTATTTAGCTTACTTTAGCTTTATGTACTAGTCAGTTGAGTCACATACATGAATGATGTGACACACATGAACAAGTCAATTAGTTCCGTGTGCTTTGTGTTTAGATTTCAACAAAGCCAAACTAGTCAGTCTGTAAGCAGATGTCTTTCACGTATTATTTGGAACGATAGTACATGACAACCAATGACCTTATCAGAGACTGATGTAAGAAATGGAGGCAAGAACACGCGCTTTAAGTGCAATAAGTGCAAATACTGGTATATATTCAGTATTGCAACAAGTTGAACAATTGAGCTTTTAGTACGGCAATGAAGTTAGGTGAAAAGGCACAAGAGGTCTGTGTCTACAGAAAGTAATTTAATTAGTAAGTCAACATACAAGTCACTAGTAATCCGTACAGCACGTCTACCTGATTGCTTCAAAACAAGGGTCTTCAAAAAAGGTCCCCGAATTCCAGCTACAAATGAATACGTCTGCTATTTAAATAATATTGATCGATAATATAAAGTCATAATAGACAAAAATGCAAAATGTACAAGTAATTCAACGTATAGTTGCATACCAACCCGAAAACGACTTCCGCAGCCCCATTATCATTCTCGCTCGAGAGATACTCGATAAAGGCCATTCCTGCCTTGCCAGTATGAAAAACAAACAACGGAAAATTGCTCGGTTTGTGCAACTTCTCTACCCATGTACCCTACGTCCAATTTTTACTGATCGTACATGTAGTGGATACTTGTTGCAAGAAGGACGAGCCAAGCAAGGTAATGAATCTTAGTTGTGGGTACTTGTAACTTGTTGTCAGGAATAAATAAACGACACGAATCAACCAACGTAAAAATCCAACTACAACGTATGCAACCAACCCGCTCCTCATACTTTTTTTTATTCCGTGTTAGCGCCGCTAAGCAACTGTGGCTATGAGCGACGCCACTCCTAATTGAAAGAGCAATTGTGAAGTGAAAACGGCAAAAATTATAACAAATGAATATATTTTAGAGAGAAGGTTGAGGTGAGGCGAGGAAGATACTTTAGAATGAAGGTCGAGGTGAAGTGAGGAAAATACTTCAGAAAGCAGGTTGAGGTGAGGCGAGGCGAGGAAAATTTTTCAGAAACAAATTGAGGTGAGGTAAGGAAAATAATCTCAAAAGGAAATTGAGGTGAGGTGAGGAATGAAATCCCCCCAAAAAATGAGGTGAGGTGAGGAAAAACATGCGGGATGAAAATTGGGGTGAGGGCAAAGATCGTGATGGCATTTGTCCACCTCTGCTCCTGTTATGAAGTTAGTTATCTACCGCTTGAAATCTGCGCGTGCTTTAAACGAAGCGACAAAACATGGGACGAAAAGCGTGCCTATATAGGAGGCCCGTCCACGCGTGGTGACTGGTAACCAAGTGTTAGTGGCCGCTGTCATACGCCTAGCGCAATACGACGACAGCGACAGAGCAATGACAGCGCGACACATGAAGACCACTTCAAGTAGATGCGTGTTAGAGGGCTGCATTTTCTTGTTATTGATGGAGTAGGCGATACGAAAAAAGCATGTTGCTGCAGTCCTCGGCAAACCTCGAACACCCAAGTGGCGCAATACATTCCATCAACATGCAGTGGCAGGCGAAAGTATATTGCTGATCGATACACGGTCAGTTAAGTGCGCTATGTGCTGAGCATCGTGGGTAGTGACCTATTTCATCACGGAATCGACAGGAGGCGACTCTACATGCTTTTTCCCTTCTGTATCCCAGCAACATTGCGCGCATTTGTGCTTTTCGATGAAGCTGCATGTAAGCTGATGCTGTACACCCGCTGTATCGGGCATCCTGTTACTACTGCCTGATAGCAACTACCTATGAAGGAAAGGAACAATGTAAGAAAGCAATATACTCAGGCGATTCGCAACACGTAAGAGATGCAAACCCCGGTCGCTGCGCTGTCACAGCGCATATTGTGTATTGTGCGTTTGACTGTTTTCAGCGGCCAGGATACGACGACAAAACGTGTAGAGGAATAATAATATTGATTAGGAGTAGATTTAGAACGAGTAGAGATAGGATGTCGGAGTCCCAGCTCCCTCGGTGCAGGGAGGTCTTAGTAAAGATGTGTTGCGTAGCGCTCTTCGCTAGGCCTACCGCTCGGTAGTCTTTACTCACAAAAGACCTCTGGTCCCACTCAACAGATTGTAGTTAACCCAAGTAAGATCCAACTGCTGTCTTTAAGGCGAACTCACTTCCTAAGAAGTCTGTGGGGGATTTTTGTTCGCAGGGTTCTCGTAAGCCTCGCTAAATTTCTACACGAAACAGGTACAGGCGTGTTTCCCTCGATTTTATCTAGGGAATGACATATTTTTGAAGGCCTGTCGCGATCCACTGATTTTTGACGAATTAAAGTTTGTCAAATTCTCAATACATGGGAGTCTATGGGAGGTGCAACAAAATCGCTTCTTTCGGCATGTACACCTGCGATATTTGGGCCAAAATGATGTCATTCCCTACAGTAATAGTCTGGGAATAGATTGCAAGCAACAAATTCGACACGCTTACTGCAGTTTTCCAGATCCCTGCGAATGAAAATAATGGCTTTGTCGTTTGCTATCATGTCCTGCACGCTGGCGTCGATTACATTACTTCCTTAAAGCGCGGGAGGAAAGCAAAGCTAAGAAAACAATTTTGGGACGGTGCAGCCAACTCTCTCCGGAAGCGAACGTTAACTAGATCGCATGAGTCCGTCTTAAGCACCTGTGAGCTGCACGGTGCCGCTTCTACAGCCAGCGCTGCGGTGAGGGACTGGTGTGGTACAGGTCCCGACAAAAGTTTACGGAACACCAGAGCGACGTATTTCTTTATCTCAGCGACACCCTAGCGGCGAACTGGAGTGCACACACTTACTGAGAGGTGCGTCGAGTACCCGGTCACCTGTTTGTTAGTCTATCTACTCCTGTTTGCAGCAACCGTCTCGCTCAGATAACTATATACACCAGTCCAGTGTTCCGTAAACTTTTGTCGGGACCTGTACCACCTGTGGCCACCTCTACTATTCCACGAGACGAATAACTATCAAGACAGGTTATTGGCTACTGTACAGCGTAATCAATGATGGCAGATATGTCAACGCCAAACACAATAGCAATGGAAGCCAATCATCAGAAACCCCCATGCACGGAAACAGCTACAAAGTGAGCAGGAGTTTATGGTATGAGCAGTTACGACTCGCGGTTCACTCTACTATTAGCACGGTGATAAATGTCAGGCGTCAGAACATAATGAACGCGGACGAACGTACAGGAATGGGTAACTCACGAGAGCGATGTGTGTGCGCGTTCCTTATTTCCCTATTTCCTATTCCAACACTATGTGAAGCATGATGTAGGTTTACCCTATACCGAGTGTTAGCATATCAAATTCATTTCTCTTTACCGACAACATCAAATGCATTATTGGCCATTCACACTGATGTCCCTAAAGTATTGACTGCTTCCAACTCGCCTGTAAAGCCACACTTATAGTGGGATTTTAAACAATTCTAGCTAAACAATTCTAAGCGTCTACGTACATCCCAAAACCATGCTAGGCAATACCTGAGCAGACATCCACCTGAACCACATCAGAGAACCGTATACCTTTCACAACTAGACGACTGCCAAAGTTCGAGCTATCACTTCAAGGGGAACCAGGCTTGCGTATAACTGAACACAAATTACTCTGCATACAGCTTACTAGAAATCTAACCTGGACTGATGAAGTGGAACGCACACGTAGTCGGACCAAACCGTACCTTAATGTCATCCCATCGCTAGGTCGATACCCATCAGGAACTACCAGAAGCCATCACATCCTCCACCGTTCCCTTCTCAGACAAACACTGTCATACGGTCTTCCAGTCACCTTCCATGAGAGAAAGTTCCAGCCTCGCTCAAAGTTAGCACACAATTCCTGGGCTACCAAGACTGGCACGAACAAAATTTGGTCCTCGCAGACCAGTTACCTAATACAAGAGTACCAGTTCCAATAACTATATATATGAACATTTCGAGCCTGTAAAAAAAAAAAAAAAAAAAAGGAGAGAGAGAGAGAAGCGAAAAGCTTATTGAGTCTTCAAAAGTTCCTCTTCCACATGGTGGTGATGGTGATGGTGATCGCGGTGGGAACGCGACGCATGCTGCACTGAAGCGACCAGTGAAATATGCGCACTCGGGCTTGTGTAAGATTTTCTGCACTACAACGACCAGAGGAATTCGCCATAAGAAAATTGATGCCTGTCACCAGAGGAATGCACTTGCACTTGCGTGCACTTGAGTAAGGAAAGTCACAAAATATCTGCCAGATGAGTTTCGTCATCTGCTGACATAAAAATTATGTATTGATATTTTTAAAAAATTCTCTCTGCATTACCAGTTAAGCACTTGAGTGGTTGACAGGAAAGTGCAGGAGAAAGTTCATTAAAGGGACGGTCGGATACGGAAACCCATCTATGAAACAGATACCACTGTGTTCGGCATCGGCCGACAGTCTACTTGGCTTTTTTCTTTTGTTCTAAAAGTGCTTAGATATTAACAAAACGAATTTTAAAGATCAGCGCTGCCTCCGCGGCTGCAGAAGCTCCAGAGGCGTGACGTCACTCCGTAAGCGGAGGAGTGAGAGGGCTGCCCGCATAGGAGGAAAGGCGCCGCCCAGACACCCCGTAACTCATTGGGACGCCCGCACGGCCGTGGCATTCCTTTTCTCAAAGGCGTGCCATCATTGGCCGGTTACAGAATGACGTTTTCTAGTTCTTCCAGAGAGGGAATTCCGGCATACTCTCAACATCCGTCGTCTGCTCTTTTCATGTATTCCGTCGAATAAGAGTGAAACTACGCCAGTATTTCACGTGGGATTCTCGATACCGTGGTGAGTTGTCCGCGAGGAATTCAGTGACACTATAGTTTCGAAATCAACTGGAACGTATGCGACCGTCCCTTTAAAGCACGGTACAATGTGCACATCAACACACGTGACATGAAGATGAAAACAAGTGGTGTTTCACCGTAGCAGTTTCAGTACCCCACTCCATACATGTGGGCTGTTGTGTGAGTGGGATGGGAATCAAAGTACACAATTTGAAATGTACTTAAAGTAAAGTACAAGTAACCAGAGATGAACTGAAGGTAGTACTGAAGTATACTCCCCGTCACTTGATGCAAGTGTTCAAAACAAAGCGATGGAGCTTTGCTTTTGCTCCTCTTATGCCACAACTGCAAGATTGGAAACTTTCAAATTTGCAAAGTTTAGCAGATGGATGCAAAACTAATAGACTTAGTGTTTTTCTTATTATATACTAACAAATTAAAAATTAATTCTGAGCGATATTGCAAACCGAGCACAACTCGTTCAACTTGGTTAAATCACAGTAAAACGATTGCACCAGACCCTTGTTGTATATTGACACGTACCATTCGAATCCGCATTCTTTCCACGCACCACTGAAGAGCTAAACAAGCAACCAGACGAAATTGCGCGTTGTGAAAGCGTCAATGATTTTGTTCGAGTCTTGGGAAAGTTCAATTGATGTGCATAGGTTTCAACCTTCCTGTACGTGCATCAACTGTCATATTGGTTCTGCAGAGGCCTGAATAGGTCCGCAACATTGTAAATAAATAAGAGGATAAAAATTCTAAGCAGCTTCACGGTGCAGCATTTGCAGTTTTCCAGCTTGAAAACTGACAGCTTGAGATGCTAGTCATGGCCACCGTAATAGAGCACCTGTGTTTACTTTTTTTCTCCTCGTATAGTTCGGCCGCTGTCGGTGTGGATTGAGGGTGAACCGCGCCCGCTGTCTGCGGGCAAAGCAGTTACCCTAACGTGTCGGTCGACGGGCTCTCGTCCCCCGGCCTCCATAGAGTGGTGGAAAGCCGGTGCGCGCATGAACGCCACGCAGCTGAACGGTACCAGTGCCCTCAGCTTCGTGCCCGTCAGCGAGGACTCGGGAAAGCACCTGTCGTGCCGAGCAGAGAACAGCCTCATTCCGGGCAGTGCCATCGAAGACGGATGGAAGCTCGAGGTCCACTGTAAGTCTCTTCCTACTTTTTTTTTCTTGTTCATTCATTCATTCATTTTATTGGTACTTCAATTGAGAGTGATGACTCGCTTTTGCTACAGCTTTCATGCTTGCAATAGCAAAACAACAATAAACCTTCCCTTCCCGTAGGATTAGAAGATAGTGAATGCCCTTCGCACTTGTAAAAACAAAAGTTGCCAAATTCCAGCATACAAAAAAAAAAAGAACCATCGGAATGCGTGTGAGTAGCAGACACTTCCCCATCCCTCGCAGCAGCCACGCTTCAAACGGTCCACGCCTCGTTAAAAAAAAGAAAGAAAGCATTTTGGCCGTAGGGGAAAATTTCTGCGAATATACATTCGCATTCCCTCCGCGCCACCGATATCTACTTCCACCGTGTTGCAGTTATACACACGTCGGTTCTAAAGAAGAATGCCTCCGGGGGACCCTTGCTCTATCTGGCGACTGAAGAACAGGGAGCTGAGCCGCGTCGTAAAGCGGGAGACGGCAGCTTTGTCTTAAACATCGCGAAATCCCCCACGGGATCGGGGCATCAAGCCGGCGATGAAAAACGTCTTCCGCGATGTCGGACCCCTGCGAAATTGGCTTTGCTTTTCCATCTGCAGCTCGTACGGTGGACCGAAACAGCGAACGTCGCGCCATCTAATAAATTGCATGTAAGGACGGTTACCAGTGCTTCGATTATATGTATGTGTATTTCTCTTTCTCTGTCTCTCAGACTGCCAGCAGACGGGAAGGCGTCACTCTCGCTTTTGATTTATTTATCATATTCCTGAAAGCTTGCCCTATAAGTGTGTGTATTATTTGCTCTAACGTGAATTATAATTCAAAACGTATGTGTTTGTGTCGTCTATGTTTGTAGCTCGGCTGGGCTAGTTCTCGTTCTTGAATTGTAACGTCGTTTGCGTTACCAGTTATATGCACATTAACAACCATCAAAGACTGCACAATTCTGTTAAAATTTCGTAGTTGGTATCGGGTAGTCAAAATGAAGTTCAAGTAGCCGAAGACAGCAAAACTGTTCTGCTCATGAATGACTGACCGGGGCGTCAGGATTGAGGAGTATTTCTGCTTGGTTGATCAATCGTATACTGCACATTCTTCCACTATTTGTCCTCGTCCACTGCAGATAAACATCGTAGCGATGACTTTTTTTTTTTTTTTTTTCAGAAATTACTTTTGTATATAAAGTTATTGGCACGTTTCGAAACTCCTGCTGCTGGTGAAACGAGAAACAAATAAGCAAAACAAAAAGTCGATTTTGGGAAACTTCGACACTCCGTAAGCCAGACAATAACGTGTTGCTGTCTCGAAGCAGCGGAGTATTCTTACTTTACTCTCTTGCTCCCCTAAGTGAAAGTGAATTCCTCTAAAGTGCACGTTCTTCCGCTGTCCCGTACCTCGAATATCTGCCGCCAGCCTTGTCGGAACGAGGCATCGCTAAAGTCGTTTCGCTTCATAACGGTGCATTTGTTACGCGCTTGCTTTAAAATTTCCGGTGGTTTGTTTGTTTCAACACGAAAGTATTCGAGTTTACGATCTGCACGAAAGTATACGATGTTTATTTTCGTTTCTCATCCACTTCCCTCTGTAATGCCTAATACCTCTGAGGGTACACGAATAAATACAACAGAAGTCATACTTCATGCATTAGAGTCATACACACGCCTCCGCCCCTCTGAACACATCGGCTGAGTCTTCACCGCCGAGAGGTACAGCAAATAGTTTGTCTTGTGACGGGGGATCGGAAACGCTACACAAGCCGGTCACAGCCCGATGTCACTTATCCCACTGAATCGCCGTTCCGCGTGAGTAACCTGCCGGCGATGCGGCGAGCAGTCCTTTCTCATTCCAACGCTACTCTATACTCTCGGAGGAACACCGGAGGACGGAAACGTCGAAGTATACATCACCGTTTCTCTCTTCTTCGTCTAGAAAGACAGTTCAGACTCAGAACCGGAGAAAGTTTTCTGAGAGTCGTTATGCAGTGACAGTTGTTGTTGCATACTCCACAAGAATGTTCTTACAGAGGGAGGTACCACAATGTGCACTCCTGTCACGAGAGCACTCAGTTGTGGCTGATTCAGTTTTATTTCCAAGCGGCATCTTTACCACCGTCGGTAACGCGTAGGTCCGTCCATGGCAATGACAGCAGATGATGTGAAGAGAGGTCAGCGTTGTTTGGATTTTTTTTTTTAATTTTACCCACACAGTTTTTTAGATTTAGCTCTTTCCCCGCTTTCTTCTACTTCTGCCCATTCAGGGAGAGAGTTTCTTCCGCTTCGTGGAGGCACTGTAACTGAACTGCGCCGAAACACGACAGCTAATCCAGGCGTGTAGGATCCACACCATTCAACCACGCGTGCATGGAACACCATTTTTTTGAAAACAACAGAACCTGATACAATGTTGGGACAATGGGACAGGCAGTTCCGTAATCAGAACTATGAGAGGTCACCTGAAATCAAGAACAGCAAAACAAATTTGTTTTTACTCTGTGTCACATTTCTAGCCTTGTATATATTCTCCAAAAATATCCGGGTTTGACCCAAACAAGCCCACTGGAGAGGATATTTTTAAAATATCCGCAGTTTTTTTCAACCCTGAGAGAGGTGCGCACGAAGGGAAGGCGTGGAAAAGTCACGGAGAGAGTACAAGATCAAGCAAGGGGTGAGGCGGCAGTGCAGGGGGGTTGAGAGGGGTGTCAAAAAGTATTTGAAACAAGTTGATCCCTCCATGCGCGTCAGTATCTAATGTTCAGCCACTACAGTCCCATCGAAACGTGTGCAGGAGCCCAAAATTACAGAATTTCACAAATCATTGAAAGTCTTTCGACAAAAAGTTAATAGCATTTTAAAGATATTTTAGCCAAAGAATTTACCTCCAACGACGACCTTGAAAATTACCGCATTAGAACGTGTTTGGCACTATCCCCGACGACGAAGCCAGGTTTTTAAAGCGCGCGATATAGGTGTACACATAGAGCGCTATCTGCTGTCTTTGTAAATGGGCGTCACTTTCCTCGGGTCATCTTTCACATCGCCGTTTCTCAACGTCATCGAGCTGCGCCATATAGGTTGTTCAAAGACACCTCGACGACGGAAGATCAACGACCACGTTCCTAGCAGGCTTTAGCCGCGAACTTCGTGCTAAGCTCATTAAGGCGTATTGCAATCTGTCACTTACTACGTCCTGCCAAGAACAGCGCGCCCAGTTTGCAGAGGCGCTGAACCCTAGTTGCGCACTGCAGAGGCAACCGCACTTCCGTATGCGCAAGCACAGGTCCTTCAACGTCGGGTGTGGAGACTGGAGGGAAGGTCCATCCGCCATTTGTAACAAGGCGAACAAGTGCGTAACTGTGTATAGGTTAGTATGGATAAATCGTGTGCCTCAGACTTTACCAGATTACGCCATGATATTTGTACAATAGTCTCAACAAATTAAAAATAAAAGATTCGTAGAAACATGATGGAAAGTAATTGTTCTGATGCTAGAACGTACAAAGGGACAAACACAACAGAAGCTTCAAGGTACCTGGTGTCGTGTGAATGTGTGTATGAAAGGAGGAGAACTGTAGAAGAGAGCGTGAGAGTGAACGCGTGTGGCGTCAGTGAAATGAGTCCCCCAGGCAAGTCGTCGGAAAGCGGATGCCAGTTTGGTCGAATTGGTCAACGCACTGAACCGATAATCGAGAGATGCGTGGTTCAAATCCCGCCGCAGTCTGGCTTTTTTCGACGACTGCCATTTTTCTTTGTAGAAAAACTGAATGTAAGATTATCTATAAGATAAATAGAAATAAACGCGGTTTAAAAGCTTCGTGCGTGAGCTACATGAGGCTACCGTTATGTGAACAACAACAACTTTATTTGATGATGATGATTGGGGAGTTTTTGCACCTCCAATCCATCGTTCTATAACATGGCCTGCGGTTTTCTTCGCTTCTGTTCTGTCTTTGTGCGTTAACCGAGTATGTCTATCACACACAAAATATTGAAGCGTGAAAGAAGGCTTTATAAACTATACTTCGGGACGAGTCAATCCCTGCAAGACAACTCCGCTTACAATTCTAAGGGAGTCTGTGATTGGCCTAGGCGGGCGCATGACGCCTCTGAGTCACAACGTAGTGCGCCCGCACGCTTCAGATTGTTGCATGTCCACTGCTCATGTTGCGAGAACACTCGTCGGAGACGACTTACTTATAACACATTTTTATACGAGGGTGGTTTCATAAGTTTCCGCCCCGAGGTAGAAAATGCGCGCGAATTTGAAAATGCGATTAAGGACGCGTGGCGACATCTGTTGGAGGGCCGGAGCACCACCCTCAACCCTCTCCATGCTTTTGTCGGTTGGAGAGCGGCATTTCAAACAACAAGGGCGCACTCTTCAGTTAAAATGGAAAAAATCGAGTACCGCGCTGTGATAAAATTCTTGACAAAAGAGGGACTTTCGCCTAAAGAAATTAAAGCGCGACTGGACAACGTGTACAGGGAAGCCTCTCCGTCGTGCACAACGGTAAAAGACTGGGCTACGCAGTTTCGACTGAGGCGAGAGTCCATTGAAGATGATCCACGCGATGGTCGTCCAGTGGAAGTGGTGACACAAGAAAATTTGTCTCTTGTCGAGGAGGAAGCGCTGAGTGACAAGCGTCTGAAGGTGAAGGAAATCTGACAAAGGCTAGGGCTTTCCAAAACAACCGTTTTTCGCATCATCGGCGAGGGCCTTCACATGAGAAAGGTCAGTGCGAGATGGGTTCCACGACTTCTCTCGTCAGTTCAAAAGCAACAGCGCGTCGTCTGTGCCAAAGAGGCTTTGGAGCTCTGTCAAGAGAACGAAGAAGAAATATTGAAATCAATTGTCACAGGGGATGAGACTATGGTGCTCTACTATGATCCCCTTTCGAAAAAGGAGTCGATGGAATGGCGCAAACCAGGAGAAGCACCCCCAAGAAAAGCCAAGGTCACACAATCCACAAAGAAGATCATGGCAACAATAATTTGGGATTGTCACGGGATCCTCCTCATCGACTTCGAAGAGAGGAACACCACAGTGAATGCGAGTTATTATGCGTCACTCCTGCACCGACTGCGAGACGCCATCAAGGAAAAGAGGCGCGGCAGGTTGAGTCGAGGTGTCCGGTTGCTCCAGGACAATGCCCCTGTCCACACGGCTTCTGTTGCCAAGGCTGAACTGAAGGAGTGCGGCTTCGAAGAAATCCACCACCCACCCTACAGTACAGACTTGGTACCGAGTGACAACTTCCTGTTCTCAAACTTGAAGAGGGATCTCAGAGGACGGAGATTTCAAAACGATAGTGAGGTGCAAGAGGCAGTTTTCCAGCATTTTGGGGACAATATTTCGGACTATTTTTTCAAGGGTATAAGAATGCTGGTTGAAAGGTGTCAAAAGTGCATCGAAGTTAAGGGTGACTATGTCGAAAAGTGATACACTTGTTTCGTCTCTATGACTATTAAAAGTTGGCCGGGCCGGAAACTTATGGAACCACCCTCGTACGTTTAAAGCAGACGCTTAAAATATTCGCGCTAACAAAAAAATGTGAATCGGCTTTCCCATCTCCCCGGCGTCCACCATCTTCTCGTATGCCCCACTCTAAATCTGCGGACTACATCCCTGCTGGCGGAGGTACACCCCTGTGCCTGCAGCTCTTGAGTTGGCGACATATGCTGTGTACAGAGGGACCGCCGCGCCGACATGCATGAGACAAGCACAAACGTGCTGGGCGTCGTACGCGGCAGCTGCATTGGGAGGCAGGCGAATCCACAAGGAGCGATCCAACTATACCGTGTTCGTTCATCACCTTGTTTCACGAAAAAAAAGACTCTGGATGCTTCTCGCCACACGCAATGACATGCTGGAAATTATTTCTGCGGAAATCAACGGTGTTCGAATTTCTCCATTAATTATCATTAACTTATTTGTCGAGCACCCTATACGCCTCCGAACTGCGCCTCCCGTACCGCCCTTAGCATGAATAGCAGCTGCGAATTACGGTCTGCATCGTTTACTCTCTTTCTTGTGAAAGAAAGAGAATTCGACATTGTGGTGAAAAATTTGGGTTAACTGTGTGAAAGGTGTGCGCCACCGAAAGTGGTAAAATGCGAAGGATCTTGCGATTTTGTTCTTTTGGCGATTGACATATCTTATTTTGACTCGCTTTTCTTTTTTTTTTCTTTTTTTTTTTGCAAGTCCAAGTGAGTAATTCACAATAAAAATCGGAAGATATGCTGCTGGACTAGCTATCCGGCAAAAAGAAAGGCGTCAAACCTAGTACTTTTACAGAGAGTTTTTAGAAAGTCTACAGCAAAGCTAACAATACGCTATGAGAAGGTTGGTAAAGAGGTCGCAATGAAATGTAAAGGACGGCACGCGTAAATCGATCTAATCTGGCAAGTTGAACTCGAAAGTTAACGAAGTCGACATAGCATTTTTAGTCCGTCACCTTGTACTATTGCAATAGCCCATTTGAAAGAGTTCCAGGGGGCAGCGCCCTGGCAGAGCGTGCCGGGAAATGCACTGCAAAACGATAGATCGTCGCCGATAGTCGTCGTTGTACTGGTGTATGCACCGCCGCTGCCGTTTTGCACCGCATTTCCCCGCACGCTCTCCCATTGCTCTCGGTGCTCCCTGGAACTTTTGCAAATGGCCCAGAGGGACACTGCCATTTTTACGTCGCATCTGCGAGAATTTTACACACGAATATTGTCGCTCGAGTAAGCGCACGTTGCGCTTCGCCTTTGCCTAAAGTGACGCGTTGTGAAAAGAGTGACCTTTTTTCTATTTTTCTAGCTCAGTTAATCGCACTAGTTCGATTATCGCGTGACATTAGCACAATCTGCCGTAGTGTACGCAAAAGACTGTGAGTGTAAGTCAACGGTCTCACATTCTCGCGTGCTACAGACAATTCTAAGAGTTAAACTACCCCCTCTAGAAACAAATAGGCAAAAATGAGTAAAGTCTAGCACTTACAGGTGAATAAGACAAGTAATTAAATAGATTGAAACATTCAAATAACTTATTTTACTTTTAAAAAAAAGTTTTCGGACGGAGTCCGTCCTTCATCAGGTCCCCGTCCGAAAGCTTGTGTTTTTTTTTTTTTCTCTCTAAATTAAATTATGTGAATGTTTCAGACTCTTTAAATACTTAAACTACCCCTCTAGACATAAGTGCGATCTTCCTTTCTCAGAGACCCAGTTAAGTTCGAGCGCCACGAAACAGCGCCATCCAATCATATTGTTATTGTAAATACATTGTTTCCACTTTATCAGTATCAATGGGAAGGGAAACTAAGGAGCCTTCTTTGCCTTCGTAATAATCTTGGATCTCCCAACGAGTCTGCCCACCAATCTTGAAATAATTAAAGTGAACCCAGCAATCATATACTCGCGAAAGCCCAGGATTGTTGTTGAAAAAGAAACAATTTCACACGGGTTCAGGAGTTTTGACAAATGCAGAAACATCGGGCGAGCTGCAACCCGCTGCATGTCAAGCTATTGAGGTGGTTTGCCTGAATGCCAACAACGACAAGTGAGTTATGTAATAAAAACTACACACGTTTTAGCCTTACGAAGAAGCGCCTGCTCGAAAACTGGACACACTCTATCTAATATGAAACAATCCTACGGGAACGCTTGCAAGAAACATGAATGCAAATGGGCGCAGCGTCGTCTGCTTGCGCTGAACGTCTCCCGAAGCATTTGCCCAGTTTCTCCGCCAGGGGAACGAGCAGCAGCGCACCTATATAGGCGCTGCACAACGCCTATACGACGCATTTTCTACCTCTCCGCTTACTTGCAAACTAGAAGTCCTTGTGACCCAGCGAAGCCAGGATGCCATTTGCTGTATTGATCCAATACAGACAAGAAAAATGGCCTGCTACGCCATCACAGCGAGACAAACAATTAGCTAATGACGATTACAGTTCCAAAGATCTCAAGGTGACTGCTAGAACGGCATTAGAAGTCGGTAGAAGTGTATAGTCATGTGATAAAACCAATGAGATTCCCTGAGGGGATATAGCATCCACTCCACTTTGGGGATTATCTTGGTTAGACAGGGGCAGAAAATAACTAAATGGGAAACGTAGCTGCGCCTATGGAGCCTGACTGTTCTACACACACACACACACACACACAAAAATAGAGATACGATGATGAGACGGGGCTGATGCCGGCCAGCAGGCTGGGCGCTGCCCCAGTGCCACTTGTACGTGATGAGAGATGATGGTGGATATGATAAGGGGTCCGGTAATCAAAGCAGGGTGGAGAGGCCTGTTGATGACAGGAAGTCCCAAAGGTGACGCAGACCTTGGCAGACCAGACTGTTCTAGAAAACTTCGCTGCACCGTCTTTATAAACCAAACATGTCTTGCATCCCATCTAATCGCTCCAGACGCATACTCGCGTCTGCTTTGTTGCCTTTCTTACGAGATTAACGCTAATTTATCAACATTGTCGTCATAATATGCCCTCTCTTGGTTCTACAGACATTCCCCAGCTGAACCTTCGACTCGGCAGCAAACTGCGCCACCAGCACATCCAGGAAGGGAACGACGTGTTTTTCGAGTGCGATATCCGCGCCAGCCCCTGGGTGAGCGAAATTGGCTGGCGGTTCGAAGGCAAAGACCTGGTCACAAACACGTCGGCGGGCATCATCGTGAGCAATCAGTCGCTCGTCCTCCAGAAGGTGGACCGCCTTTCGCGAGGACGGTATACGTGCACGGCCACAAACACCGAGGGACAGGGAGAAAGTAACCCGGTCAACCTCAAGGTCCGATGTAAGTGGCTTGTCTTTTGTTAAACCGCAGTACAATGCAAGTGCACGCGAGCAGACCAAGTGTTTGCCGAGTGATCTGCCTGTGTCGCGCGACGGCATGATACTCGGCGAGCACCACCTGGGCCGACTTCCTAGGTAACTATGCCGGCATTTGCCTTAAAGCATCTGACGACAACGCGGGAAAACAGTCGTGCATTACAGCCAGTAACGGGAAGTTCCCGCTCGATTCACCTCCCAGTCTCGGAAGGCGGTTATGTCTTGATCAATCGGTTACCAGTGCTACGTACTTCATATATATATGAGAGAGAAAATCAAGTTCCCCATGTAGAGACCCGATGAAAATGGCGGAATAACGAGCAACTGCAAGAAACGTTATTGTTTTTCATGTTCTTCATTCACTGCATGCAGCTAGTTGCACTGCGAAATGCACAGCAGGATTTTGTGCCGTATACCCAGTAATCACGTTTTCATATTTCCCCGTGAGTTTGCTCTGAGTGTTGATGCAACTACGACAACTTCATTTAAATGACGATTGGGGAGTTTCATCGCCCATCCATACTCTACCCCATTGCCTGCGGTAATGTGGTGAAATTGAATTATGAGTCTCCTCAGAGTGAGGACCCAAGTCCTATACGATGTCCAAAAGGTTTAGAAGAGCTTTTAGGGCAGAGCGTTGGTGGGCTGGATTGGTGGGATGGACCAAGAAATTTTGACATAGTAGCTGCGTTTACATGAAGACGACATAAGTCGACTAAACTCAACAGGCATATTTATCGTGCGTGGTATGATGTTCAAAGGAAGAGGAGTGAGGTCTGCCGGCTGAGACAGGGCGGCAAGTTTCACTCCTTTGTGAAAGGGGGAGTAAAAGAGAAAAGACAGAGAGGATCAGAGATGTAATGAAATGAGAAATTAGAAAAGTAGAGAGAAACAAACTAGGAAGGAGGATAGAGAAGGGGAGCGTTCAACACAGACCCAGAGATGAGGCGAAAGCTAGGAGCGCCTCTCGAGCTTTGCTACGGATGTGGCTGGGTACAAAGTCTCGTCTGGAAGGCCACATGGAAGTGATAGGGCTCTAAAACTCGCGGTCAAAGTGTCTCTGGCTGCTTGAGACTCTGCATAGTCCACAGTCTATCAACCTATATCGTCTGCACGTAAACCGGTCTATATCGACTTAAACGAGAAGTTGACACAGTAAAGATAAGTCGCTAGATTTGGGTAGTTTAGACGACATATGTAGACTGAACTCCGCCATGTAAACCACGTCAGTCTACTTACTCATCCACTTCCACGGCCACTTCCCATACGTCGCTACTGGATGCCTCGTCCTCCCTCACCTCACAGTAGAATAGGTGGATGACGGGCAGAGACGGAGGAAGAAGAATACTAGCTGGCGGTGCGGATTTCCACGCAGTACGTTTATGGTGAACTATAGTACCTCCAAAAGCATAAAAGTGACGTCTGGCTGATTATGAAAAGAATGGCGCGCCGCAAAAGTATTTGCGAAGTAAAAGAATTCACGCGATGGCAAAGTTGTGTATAACGCTTCTAAATTTCAATTTTACAATTCAAAGACGAGGGTCGCGCTTCAGTCGAGGATCAGCCGACTGAATCCTGCAGAGCTCTATAATGCGCCTTAGCCCATAGTCACGTCAACCGTCGCCAGTCGATTTCAACGATTAGTCGACTGGGGCAGCGTATCCGTCCATGTAACGCAGGTAGTGAGAGGGCGAGCTTCCAGGTGATTTAGAGACACTGGAAGTGTGATTCGGAAAGGTTATGCTCTAGATCCTCAAGATCACAGCAGTCTAATTTTACAGTTCTACGCGAATTGTACAACTGTTTCTCTGTCATTGTGTCATGCTCCCAGCCTGTAATTCCAAACGCAAAGTTTCATTCATGAGGGGTCTCCGATTATTCAGTTATTCGAGTCATCCGGAGCAGCGCATCATATGAACAGCACCTTATGATTTCCAAATAATCAGCGGTAAAGGCGTATGCGGAAAGGATCACCCCGGCGTAACGAGTTGAAACAACGCGTATCACGCTTTACTACCGCAAGTGTGTCCTACAGCGGAAAAGACCAAATTCTCTTCCTAAAGCAGCATAACAAAAATTTTGAACAGATATGCAAGTAAGAAAGCCCTTTCAAGCTAATTTGTAATTTTAAATGCCATTTGTGAGTATACCCGCTCTGCGAGAAAAGAATTAACTTTTCGTCGCCTCAAAAAAGCAATCACTAACGGGCGACGAATGTTGTCAGAAATTCCTTCAATCAGCCTTTGTGTTCATCGGAACGGGTTCCTGCATTTCGTTTGAAAAGTCGAATTGATGTATCAATTCCCGCTTCTGAACATTTGCAGGAGAAATGTCGTTCCGTTCAGCAACTCCCTGCAAACACTGGTAACATCAACGAACGTACACGTAGAAGCAACATCATTCGGAATAAGGGCTGTACGCTGACGACAAATAAATCACGTGCCACGACTCACCGTTCTCTCGGTACTGAACAACATGCGGTGGGAGGACGTCTGTGGAGCACTACAGGCAAATACTGCACTACAAATTTTACACAGCTACACAACCGCAGAGGCGAACAACCGTGGCGTCTCAGGGCAACACAATGTTTGGAAACTGCGACTGCGTAGGGGGTGGACAGGTAGTTCAAGGTTGTCGTGCAGCACTGCCAAGTGAAGTTCTCCAGAGATAACATATCCGCAAGAAACCCACACGCGTTTGAACTTCCCGCATCACACCGTGTTGCGTGGTGCTTATCTCACGCCGCGTAGGTCACTGTTCGGGTCATCGAAATGATAGTGCGCTTTCGACGCATCTGGAAAGTCGTTCGAACGCTGCGCAGATAAGAATAATCTTTTGGTGTCACATAGCCACATATTCATTATCATAGGTGCGGCTGTGAAGAGGCGCACGCTTGTAGTGCTCGGCTTCAGCGCTGTGGTAGACAGAGGAACAACAAAGCAGGAGGCACGGGACACACACGTGCATGTGTGGATAGGTGTGCTACGCGCTCTGCCCGCCACCAAGGCAGGAAAGGAAGAGGCTCGCGAACGATGGAAGCCGTCTTCCTACACATAGCTTGCATTCCTGTTTCCTGAACTGACTGAATGGATGAACTTTGAAGTAACTGAACTCACCCATTACTTGACCCCTGTTTGTTTCGTTATGAGGGGGTCGGAAGTCCCTCATGGCAAGGGTGGCGAGCCCAAACCTAACCCAACCTAACCTAACCCAGAGGAGCCATATTAGAGAAACGACAGGTCCATGCAATCCGATGAAAAATGGGTTGGCGGGACCCTCAGAGCGAAAGTTCGGGGGGGGGGGGGGGCACCGAAAACTCAGGGGGGAGCGACCGCCCCCTCTGCCCCCACCTTCCGGCGCCCCTGTTCGTTATGCCTCATGACCACCTTTGGTGGTGGTGGTGTCGTGCCGGTGTGGCGGCATGTTGCTCGGGGGGTTCCATTTCGTTTTCCCGTTGGGATTATGCCTTGTTGTTTTTCAATTTCCTCTTCTATTGACGTGCGCTGAAGTAACTTGTCCCGACTTTGCCGGGACCCACATCTTCATTTTTTTTCTTTTTTTCAATCAATCAATTTGTCGCAAATAACCTTAATCAAGCAGGTTTTTCCCCGCATTTTATCGACAAGTGCGGGCATGACAGTGCTAAGGGCGCATGCAAACTCCCATATCCCGGTCCTCCATCTGTCTACGTCTCTACATCGCTGATAGCCGCTGTCGCTTCGCGGTGGAAACATTTTAATTTAGAGGAAGGTTACTACTCCATTTACAGAGGGCGAGGGACTCGAAATTAGCCACATAAACTACCCTCGCTTGGTGGAACGCCCCATTGATAGAGCCGCCAGAGAAACAGCGCGGGTTCCACACATCAATCTGGTGACGATATAGCTTAGGTTTACATAATATCATGCAAACAGAGGTAGCTTTAGTGAAACACGCAATAGAATTGGTGCTGATGATGGGGAAAAAAATGAAGGTCTTGACCCCTACACCGAGAAAAGTCTAGGTGGCTCAGCAGAAAGGTCATGTGCGCACCGGTGTCCAAGAGGGATTTCGTGGCTGCGCTGAGACCAAGTTAGATAGATATACGCGGTCAGCACCCCGCAGCGTCGAAGGATTAGCTGACGAATATGTTCGAGGTAGCTAAGAGACGTCGCAGACGAGGTTGCTACACACGGATAATACGAGACACAGATAAACGTCGGACGGGCGTAAGGAGTCTTGTGGAACTGACGTGTGGGGCATTAAGGGTTGGCCACAAGGTGTTGAGGAAGGAGGGAGGTGAATTAATCAAGCTGCAGTCTAGACACTCGTTTTTGTTTTTGTTTTTTTATTGCGTGTGTGCAAGCTATGAAGCTTAGGCAACCACAGATGCTTCCCGATTCTGACTCCCTCTCACTACCAGCCAATCAGAGCACGGCGGGTTCCGTAGTTGAGGGATACGTTTTACGTGCGTGCGACTCACGGTAGCTGAAACTGATTCCTTTTCCCGTCTCCCTCTTCGAGTGTAATGGTGGATGTGAACAACGAGAGGGCAAGGGATTAAAGGTCGAGAACGACATACACCTTCTACATGAAATGCTGTGCCTTTTGAAAACGGTTTTTGGAACACTAGTTTCTGAACAAAAAACAAATTATGTCTGATGGCACTGCCGGTCATAATACGGAGTTATACGGAGTTATACGGAGTTGCAGCGCGCGAAACAACTTCGTTCTCCTAAAATGCTTTTTCTGTCGTCACATTACGACAGTCTGAATCATGACAGTAATCCACAACAATAATTAATGTGTAACTCTTCGTTTGTGTTCTTTGGTCCTAAGTTGTTCAGTTACTTTTTAGCGAGGTTTTTTTATCGTGCTAAAACAGCAGCAGAGCGGTTTTAACTGGTTGGGCCGATGTGACTGATGAGGAAAGAGATCGGATTAATGCGTGTTATACTTCGTGGAAAAGTGTGGTGGTGTTCTTCTCACGCATCCACAGACAAACCTAAGCTTACTTGCAGTCAGCCTTCGAAATCTTCGAATCTTCGAAACAGTGTATATTCCATTACTAACTCGGCCACACCGCAGGTTTTGTCAGTTCTAAAAGTTGTTGCTCCTGTACTGCTCACGGTAGTTCAAACACAGATACGTGGCGCTATCGCGTACAAAAGAATAAAATAAAAAGTCCTGGTATGAAAATTTCAACGTGTCTTTTGCTCCCATCCATCTCTCATCGTTTCCTTCCCCGAATCACACTCATCCATTTCTGAATCCACTTAGATGTTTATCGGTCACCATTCGCCGCGACCTCCTTCACGCAATTCTTACTAATGAGTTGCGTGATGATGGCGCCTTCCATTACAAGACCCGAGCTTGCAGTTCCTCAAACTTACCGCCGTTAATGCTCCATTTAGAGCCTAATTATCGACGGCCCTTTTCGAACGAACGAACGCTTGTAGTCCTAACTTCACCCTGCTTATTTGATTGCACCGTCAAGGAAAGAACAAAATGGATGACTCGCAAGGTACTTGTGAAGCGCACGAAGGCGACCCATCCGATTGGCGGATATTGGAACCGAAATCGGACCACAAAAATTCCTGTGCAGCCGGAAAGGGAAAGGTACGAGAGGTCCTGAGGTCATGTCTATTCCTCTCCGAAAATCGATGCCGAGAAAGAGAAGCGGTCCTCAGGGGAGGTTCAGGGGTGACGCCGCCGTTCGGCTATATAATTACGAGGGCCCTTAAAAAGAACAGAAACGGGAATGCGACGGCCATTATTGCTACGTTGAGCAAATGATGTTCGTCACGGCGCAATGAGGTAACCTACGTGGTGGCCCTGTCGGAATGTCACCCTCCAGAAATACATGCACTATAGCGTTTCGGGGCCCACGGGACCGTTCAGAATGTCCTCAGTTTGAAAGTCCGTGACGGACATTGTGTGTATAAAGAGAGACGATAATGGAGTTTTAGTCTTTTACGTGGTCTGACGAAATTGTAGGTTGGATTGAGAAGGACCGGCCATTAGCAGCGATTACGTATAGGTGTGGATGATGTGAGTTCGAAGTGATTTCGTAGTGTGGCAATATGCTGCTTGTGCTGTGTTCTGTAGAGCGACCACGCACTGCAGAAAGCGACGTACCATCGGCATGACCGAGCGGGTTAAGGCGCCCCGCTCGTTGGCGGAAGCCAAGGTGTGGAGGCCAAGGAAGCCCAGATGGGAGGTGGTGGGTTCGACTCCTACCACCGGCTCTGCTGTCTCAGGTTTTCCCTGACCTGATTTCCGAGAACCTTTTAGACGAATGTTGGCACAGTTCCCCCTGATGTCGGCCGAGGACCCGTACTTAACCCCCTGTCCCCCACTCCTTCCTGCTGTCCTATCTCAATCTGTCCACATCTGTACGCCGCTCATAGCCACAGTTGCTTCGCGGCGCTACCACGGAATAAAAAAAACAGCGTCGTATGCGTTTAGAAATTCTCGCTGTTGAGGCACGACTTCGATTAAATGATTCAGGATTCTTCCTCGTCTACTATCAAGGCTGGAATATTGCCGTCGTGATACGGAGCGAATATAGCGAGTTTTTAGAAGTTGCTTGTCACCCTGTAATTTACTTGTGGCCAGCCTCTTCCCTTGAGTGTCCCGTTCGTTGTCTAGATGCCCCTGTGTGCAAGCCTGGCCAGAAGACGGTGTACGGCGCAGCACGGCAGGAAGCGGTCCGCGTCAGTTGCGAGCTAGAAGCCGACCCGCAAGATGTCACTTTCAGGTGGAGGTTCAACACGTCCAGCGAAAATCTGGGGGCCTCGAATGTCGTCAGCGAAGGCAGCCGCAGCTGGGCAACTGTAGTTCCACAGACGGAGGACGACTACGGATCTCTCATCTGTTGGGGAAAAAACGGCATAGGGATCCAGAGGGAGCCCTGCTTCTTCACGATCATTCCAGCTGGTGAGTTCGTGCTTTCACATCTGTATACCGTCGTGGCAATGCGAGTAAGATGTGGCCTCGAAAGGACTTAAAAAGACAGTCTCGTACCCGCTGCCCCTCTCATAAATTTTACCATTCGATTGCCTTTGTTGAAAATGGAACACTGCGCATTTACCCGACAAAGCACGTCACGGTTATTAAATACAGTGAACCCTCGTAAATATGACCCCCGATAATCTGACATACGCGCTTTACGACCATACTCTTGGGGAACAATGCTGTGAACCCCCTGCAAATATCCCCTGTTAATATGACAATTCCGCATTATGACCAAAATTTTCAGGAACGACCATGGTCATAATAACGGGGGTTCCACTGTACCCGTATTAAATTGATAAAGATTGCAGAGCATGCCGCGACCTGTATTGGCAACAATAAGAAAGGCTACGTAGCCCCGCGGGAAAATCCGTGATAGGATACAGAAATCGTCTGCTTTTGCGCGCGCTAGTGCACCGGCTTGAGCAGACGATTTTCAGAAGTGACTGGGGACTGCGGCAACTCTCGTACATTTTCTTTCAGTTCTCAGGCGCAAACGTGTATTCTAAGAAGTGGCCCACATGCTGGTTAAGAACAACTATGTTAATTATCAGAGACAAGTTAAAAATCACAGGACAACCCCAGCCACTATCACAAATAGTCGCCCACCATCCGCGCGCGCGGTCGCATTACACCTCCGACCAAAAATATATTACGCGCGCTTGACGGTTGTATATGCAGTACTCGTGAAGATAGTTTTGGCTAAGTTTTGGAATCGCCCCGGCTATACGAGATCGTCCCTGTAATTTGGGCAGCCTCGATAAAGATCTTAATGGTGTTAAAACTGAAAAGATGACAGCCTTTCCATGTGTTCGATTGTTATGAAACTTGTAAATTTCGAAAGCAATTCATATTGTCTTTATTTGAGGGGATGGAACTAGCAAACCAGAAAGAAACGGGAGAAAGACAAACCCGTATGACACCTTTACGTGTTGAAAGAATATGTGGCACTTACGGAACTTAATGTGAAGAAAAAGTATGTTACTGTAGTTGGTCGAAATCGTGAGTGACATTACCAGAGTTGTGGTTTCATCAAATATTACACGTATATTCGGCCCGTCACAGTTTCTTTTTTCGCACTCGTTTCGTTGACGTTATCTCACATTGTAACGCCTATACTCGAATATATGGTAGTTTCTTGCAGGCGCTTTGCACTCCTCAATTAGGCAATACGACGCTAAATACAACATTTTCTCCAAGAAATAAATTTGTTACCTCTGTTGTGACACACTACCAGAATTGTATTTCTGCGCAACTGCTTTACATCCTCTGCTGCCACGCGGTACTGCAGGAAGAAGTCCACGTACGAAGAAGGAGTAGGAATAAAAACAAAACGCAAAAAAAAATCAGGAAAGCAAAGTCTCAAGCTCAGATTGAATGAGTCCAAAAACAAAGTATAGGCGGCGCTTCTGTCTATTTCGTGTCGCCATGACTTCTAATTTACCTGGACACCCGGAATTACAATGAAAATGGATGGATCTTTCGCTTTTTGAGCATAGTACTTTTAGTCCTTTTAAAAACAAGAAAGAGTCCGCACTACAAGCACGCGACGTCCGCGACAAAAAAAAAGAAGAATTCTTCCCCTGAGGTGTTCGTCTGAAAGAGCACATCGTTATTCTTTGTTTCACGCGCTTGATTCAATAAGAGTGTAGAAAACGGTCATAAATTATGAAAGACAGTCACCAAAGGCAGCCGAGCGTTCAGGACCATTATTTTAAAGGCTAAATAGCTGCCACCGTCACTCGCGTCTGCGGCCCTTTGGAAGGAAACCGGATATAGTTGAAAGTATTTCCGAGTTGTTTGCGCACAGAAGGTAACGTACAAAGTGATTTATACCACCATAAAACGCATTTCTGGGTGTTTTCATTCGACCAACATTTATGGCTGCCGCCAAGTAATTATCCCAAAACGGAATTACGCTCCTTCCGTTTGTCAGGCATAAATATTCTCGTGTGCTGTAACTGTCCTTTCGATTCTAAGCTACTCTGTTTCTATGAGCGTATCTAATGTTCTCCTGCGAATCAGCGAAATGTCGTTCTCGAAAAAAATTCTGGCAGAAATATGCAGAGGAACATAAGACGTCTGACACCGTGAAAGACACTGTGAAACTATGACACGCTTCGTCTAAGAATTGTTTAACCGAGACTTCTGTGGACAAAAACGGCAACGGCAGCGGCAGCTAACGGCTTCATACGTGAGGGCCTTGTATACAAACCCGAGAGGAAGCAGCAGGATGCTCGGAGGGGAATATGAAGGGTTCGTGCATACCGTGCTGACGTGCTGAGGAACTGTGCCGATATCTGTCTGAAAGCATCTGCAGAAAACCTTGGGGGACGTGGGGACGCAGGCAACAGTACACTCTCAGAAACGAAACGGATAAGTTTACGCTTACATCGTATTTTATCCTTACTAAGCCTAAGTTTCGACAAAACGGCTGACGCCGTATCTGTCAAGCTGTGTTTTATACATGGTACCCGTCAACGTGTCCGCTGTAACCGTAAAGGTCGGAGTTTTATGCGTAAATGGCACGGGGAAGACGATTTGCTCTTATATTCTGACGCATAAGATTTCGCTTTGACGGATAAACTCAGGCTTTGCGTTGCAATATCAGTCCTTTACGGCTATATTGGCGCATATTGTTCTTCATATGTTATACGGGCCCTGCTGTCTGAGAGCGCGTGCACGTATGTGGTGTCGTGTGCAAACTGGCAAGCGTTTGCTGGGATAACCGACATTCTCTTGGCGTTTGGCGTCTCATGGCCTCAATCATGCATTGTCCAACACCAATGCAAGTCGCCACGTTTTGGGCTCGATGTCTTGAGTGAACTAAATTTTACCGACTTATTTCATGTGAAACGCATGGCGGGAAGAAACGGCCATGGAACGAGGCAACTTCGCACGATTTAGTCAGCCAAGCACGCCGTCGCCCAGCAAGCACGTCGGCCAGAGTTGTGATTGTCTCGGCTATCTCCACGCTGCAAATTCATATGCGTACGCCCATTGTTCACCGGGCGGGTACCTTTGTGTATGGTTATCTATAGGCAGATCATTTTGGTACAGGTGACTCTTACCTTTTTCGTTCATTTTTTTTTCTTTTTCGATATGTGTTTCCCGCCGCTGAAGCGTCTGTGTTAGTGATTAAGTTTCAAAATCTTTCTTTGTAATTGCAGTTCAAATTATTATTGGAGATTATAGCTCAGCATGATGTGTTGAAGCAAATGCATCCCCAGGAACAGGAGACACTCCTCGTAGCCATGCTATACTGCTCAATACCTCGCATGTACCTCAGCTACCTTAGATCCTGCTCCTGAAGAGCATGTACATTGTGCAATGTATGTTTCTTCAGCAATGTACTGTACAGTACATTGCTAAAGCAATGTTGCATACGTGAACATTGAGCATACATGAACATTGTACATACATACATACATGTACATTGAGAAGCAGCTCGAGTGTCGCTTTTTGTACGTTCCTTTCAATTCTCGCAGTTTCTTGCATGGAATTTGTTCAGATGATTACGCTGGTACAAAGTCGTTTACCTCGCAGCGACAAAGTGGTCTGTTACGCCTATACAGCGTTCTGTGTTGACGTATACTATCCGGTATAACTAGTGGTATATAGCCGTAATAAGGGGAAATATAAGCATAAAGATTCTACGCATAAAATACAAGTCAATGGCTTACTTCTAAAATAGCCGTCAAAAAACGATCAAATTCTTGACCTTTACTATCCGTCAAAGCACTAAGTGGAAGCCTATGACGCATAGAATAAAGGTCAAGAATTTGATCGTTTTTTGACGCTTACTATCCGTTTTTTTTTTTTTTCTTTTTTGTTCTGAGAGTGTACTGAGCTTAGTAGGGAGCGAGTGAGCATGAGTGAGAAACGGAGAGCAGTGTGGGAGGCGAGTGAGCAAACGTAGAGCTGGGTTGAGTGGATAACGAAAGACTGCAGAATATTGTGGCCGCTGTGCAGATCAGCTGGGTAAGGACCAGTAAGTGAATCCCTCTCCATGCTATCGTCCTCACCATCATACCAGTCAAGTCCTTCTTGACATCTTGAACAGCTACAATGGCAGCTTAAGACCGTAAGCAAAGGGGAGCCCCGGGCCAAGGCGCCTACAGCTTGTGTACGGAGGAGCTGACATTCTCGACGAATATGTTCCAACTGCTTACAGGCACAGCTCATTCATGAGTATGCTTACTCATGCTCAGTATGCTCAATATGTCGAATGAGCTGAGCATGAGCGACGAAACGGAAAGCTGAGCAGGGTGTGACTAGGCATGAATGAGCAAACGGAGAGCTGAATGGGAGGTGAGCGAACATTGGTGCGCAAACGGAGAACGCAGACGACGAGTGAGTGAGTATGGGTGACCAAGTGTGGAGCTGAGCGGGAGACGACTGAGCATGAGTTAGCGAGAGTCAAAAGTGCCGTCCTCTGTTCCTTTGTCTAGAAAAGAAATTCTAATACGTAATGCGCGGTTCCATGTACTCTTCAGCGTCAGGTCAGGTTAGGTTAGGCGTCCCATGATTCATTTACGCAGTTATTGCGATGTGAGGGGAATTGGTTTACTTCGTGACTGCTACTATTGATTTTGTCATCACTGAGGTCGGTAGGAATCAGGGTTAACAGCATCGATGATTTCCCGGCGTCGGCGTAGATTTCCTATGAACATTTAGACAAATGGCATCGCTACAAAGAGAACATGTCAGTTCTAGACGCAGAACATGCGGGAATGAATATGTTGCGCATCTCTTCAAAATGGCCGAAAGCGTTACATGTGAAATGATTTCGAACAATTATTCCTGCTATATTTCTGCTTGTTATCGTGATCCATCGCGCCTTTGACGGCACACATAGACGTTACACAAGGCAGGCAGACACAAGAAAGCAGGTAGGATTGCATAGGCTGAATCAACATTCAGTCCTTGGTGAACAAGGTGAATCAACGATGATGAACTTGTATGTATTTGTCCCTTCTATGTTGTTCCAGCCTCAGAACATCAGTTCTTTCGAGGTGAATCAGCTAAACTACATCACAGTACACACTTCGACGACTGCATTTCAATCTTTCATATTCTTAGCCACCCTTGAGGCGTATGTTATGTTCATCTGTTTGTTTGCGCCAGCCTCAGTGCAGTTACTTACCATCGTATTCGCCAGGTGCCGTTACCTGGTCCAGTGTTTATGTGCGCACGTGTGAATGAGAAAACACAAGGTATATCTAAACAAGTAGCGCGACTCCCATAGGCCCGTGTCTTCAGAATGACGCCATGATATAGGTCAGCGCCATCCATCCGTTGCGCTGACTACTACGATTGTAAATAAATGACGTCAGAGGTGACGTCAGCAGTATGAATAAGTACTGCATAATTAGCCATGGCACGTTTACGTTCGCGCACTTCGTTTGCGTTGTATTCCCTTTTCCTCACCCAGGCAACAATACCAGACGAGAACACAGAAAAATAAATCATATCAGGTTTAATGAAACGTATCAATTCGAAATACATACAGTTATCACAGATTTTAACAACTCCAAACAGAAGGGCATCGTGATGACCACACAGAAATTAGGATGGTTCACTTAAGGTCCATTTCTCACCTAGAGCTATACGTACGCGTAGTGATTAGACGTTTGCATTTATTCAGTGAGTGGCCATTATAGGTCCATTGCAACAAAACATGACATCGTTGGTGCACAACTGATTCCTGCTAACAGTCACGCTGTCATAGCCGCTCGTCCCATGATTTTTTTTTTTTTTTTCGCGAGGCCAGCAACAGGGGATGCATTGTATCCATCTGTTCGTACGTGTTAATCTTGGTCTACAGCTCCGAGATGTGAACGTCGCTTCCTGTTTAACCGACAAGTGTACGAACTCCGAATTACAATACACGGACACACGGCCCGGATACAGAGATGCACGGATAAACACGCCCACTGTGACACATGCGTAAAGGAGCAGGATACGGAAATGTAATCGGGTGGTAGATGATTTCGTATATGTGCACGAGTGGGGCAACACAAAGCTTTTTTCTACATTCAAATCATGAATAACCTATTGTACACACACAATGATCGTACTTATTTTTTTCTACATTCAAATCATGAATAACCTATTGTACACACATTATGATCGTACTTCTACTACCAATACCCAGAATCGCTCGCGCCTCATGATGGTAGCCTTGCTGATGGGTCTGATTTGGTATTTCCGCTACCAGTTTAGATATACCGTGGAAAGCATTGGAAAGAGAGAATGTGAAAACAGTTAGTGTGTGCCCCGTTCGCTGAATGAGGCCCCTTGCCAAGTCGTCGGCAAGCCGTGTCAGCGTAGCGTAGTAGTTAGCGCACTTGACCAGCAGTCACTATGTGCGTCCTTCGATTCTCGCGTCTGTCTGGCTTTTTGGACCACTGCCATATTTCAACGTTTCATGTTCTTAGTCACCCTTGAGGCGTATGTTGCGTTCATCTGTTTGTCTGCTCCAGCCTCGGAACAGTCACTTGACATAATGTTCCAACATTTCCTTTGTTACACGAACACATGTCAAGTTTGATATGACAAAGAACCGGGTATCGTTTTCCCACCCGGACCAGCTATTTTTCATCGTCATATAGTGCGGCAACGTATTCAGAGTTGGAAGAGGAACGAGTGATGTGAGCTGGGACCTGACGGACAGTGCGGGCATGATCGATGCGCACATTGCCGGCCGTCGCTGCCCTGAGTGATGGCCTTTCTCTCGCCGCTCCCAAAGCCCTGCCTCACACAAGCAGCGCTGAAAAGCGGCGCACATAAAATAAGACGGGGGCTATACTGACTTCGCTCTTCACCTGAGATGATATCATGACCAATGGACAGCTGCTTCGTTGTTGTGATTATCACGAACTAAAATGTGAAATAATATTTAAGATGCATGCTTGATTGGTGGCATAGATCCACTACGAAAACACTTCTTGTCTCGCTCCCAGCCTCGAGGTTTTTTCTTCGTTGTGACAGAATTTGTTACATGTCCCAAGCAGTACTAGGTACTGAAAGTGCGAGTGCATAGGGGGGAGGGGGGGTAAAGTAATGCCGCATTCCTCATGCGCATCTCTGCGGAAGCTAGCACGGCACTGACAAGATGGCCGCCAACCACCCTTATGTACTTGAGCTTTGAGAATGTTATGCTGCTTGATGGGCGTGTTTCAGTTTCAATTTACTTTTACTCTATTTCAAGACCAAGGACAAGTATAACGTGCGGGGCTGGGGTCAGTAGCATGGTACTAGGAGAGGCACTTAAGCCGCACCCTCAATATTTTTTTTTTCAACGAGTGTATTCCTAAATACACATACTGTTTCAAGCAATGTGGCGACAAGGCATTATTAATCAAGCAATAAAAAGCAAAATATGTTATCGTTATTTATTTAATGTCCTCATAGCGTATCTCCGTATACTGGTGCAAAACTGCCAGAGATAGAGGAAGCACATTCCAGAGTTTGAGGCCATAGCATTGCAGTAGACGACCCTCATAGACGCCCTTTGGTCGAAAACTAAAAAAATACAAGGTTATCAACACCTGTGTTGTGCCTAGCTCCCGTGGCATAGTGGTTAGCATGATCACTTTCCACGCCGAGACTGGGAGGTGGTGCGGGTTCAAATCCTCGCCCCGGCTGTGCTGTCTGAGGTTTCCCGGGTCTTCTGGCAGACTTTCCTGCCGAATGGCGGCCCAGGACGCATACTAACCCCCACTCCACTCCTTCCTGCTGTCCCCTTTTCTTCTGTTCACGCCTGTACGCAGCTCATAGCCACAGTTGCTTCGCGGCGCTAACACTGAATTAATTTAAAAAAAACTTTTGTTCGGGCGACACGATCTAAAGTCTGAAGTATGAATACGTTTATTATTATCGCTTACACTACGCACTTTAGCCTAAGATACCACGCGTACCAAATCAGGAAAGGGGGGATATATTTAATAGAACAAATGGAAAAAAATGGGGGGAAGGTACGCCACCTGAAAGGGTAATATGTTGAGCTTGGTAAATAAATCGGACGAAGAATGCAGAGTGTGGGTTATCAATCTTTGTATTTTTTTCTGTAACGTGAACAAACCCTCAAGGTAGCTGGGAAATGTGTTTCCCCAAGACTTTATACAGTACCTTAGATGCGATTCGACTAGAGGCTGAAGTCCAGTTGCCTAAGTTGTATTCAACAAGTTATCATCATCGTGAATTACTAAAAATTATCAGATTTATCCATTGTCCAAGACGTGCTCATGTGACACTGACGTCTCGGGTTCTGCAGTGCTGCACTCCTGCTATTACAGTTTCCAATATCGCTCTTGGGTATCAAACGGGAAAAAAAATGGCACGCTGTGCATCTGCTCAAGGGAGTTGAAGGCACGCTCCTAAATTATGGGAAAATGTTTCAAACTCGAGGGAGGGAGGGAAAAGAACAGACATGACGCGTCTCCGTTTGTGTTTTTCTTCCCTGCCAGTGTCCCGTTACCCGCCTTTGCCATGTACCAATCTCGCTCGCGCTTTAGCCCTCTTGCTTGAAAATACAACTTCAAGCATCTTCACGCATTACCTCACCATGCGTGCGTCTCCTTAATGAGTTATTATTCCATTATGCAACAACTATATCACGTGGCTACAGCACCGTCGGACGTAGGACCACTATAGGAGATACGGCATTCCTGGAAGGCAATCTCCCGCGCACATCATTAGTGAGTTTTAGTACGTCGTACGCTATCGCCTTTGCATATTACCTACGGGATAGCGTAGTGGTTCTGCGCACTGCGCGAAGCTCTCTTTATGTTTTGCTCGTGCGGATCGAGGACCACCAACGCTATCCCTTATACGTACGCAAAGAGGATAGCGTACGATGTACTCAAAACTCACAAAACTCTTTATTATCAACCTACGAAAAACGACACAAGAGAGCCAGTTCTGCCTTCGTTTGCCGTGAACTTTCGTGACCCACTTGGGTCCTTTTCTCTGCTATAGCTACTACATCGCTGTGACACGGCCAATTGATTCTGGAGCCGCAGTTGGACGACCTCCAGAAACTCTTGACGTTTGTCTTCGTCTTTGTCCACCCTTTGTCTACCCAGAGCGAATTATTTACTACGTCCTCAACACATATATGACGTAGCTGTTCTGTGTTCCTCCGTCACACATGCACATATAGCAAATGGAAAGTAAGACTCAAAAATGCATCATCTTCGTTAAAGAATCCCAGGTGGTCGAAATTATCCGCTGCCTTGCCCTGCTCCATATGCAGCGGGTAGCCACACAAAACTGGCCCGTCCTGCATGTAAATCTACTCCCTACCAGGGAGTGTCTGATGTCTGCGAATCGATAGAGACTAATGAAAAAGTGATTCAGAGATGGAAGTTACATGAAATGGACTAAAACAGTAGTAGTTTATTAAATAAGTAAAAAAGATAATGATGAGTTCTTTGAATTAAAGCTGAATTACAGAAGTGGAGAGGATCGACGTTTCGGAAAAAGCCCCCCCCCCCCTTTTATTTTTCGGATAAAAAAGGTGATTATAGAAGAAGGATGTTCAGGTTGTCTCGAAGCAAGGGGAATAATATGTAATTTTCCACCTCTGTGTCACTTACCCATTGATCTATACGTATATATACGATAGTGTATATATGTATATTTATCCATATACGATAGTATATATACGCACATTTATACAGCAACGAAACAGGCGCAAGTCACTGTGTTAGTTACCTGCTGTCACTGTGCCGGTCACAAATTATGTCATTTCATGCTTAATTTTAATTTTACGTTGCACCGATTATATGACCAGCGCATAGTTATTGTTATCGCTTCATATTAACATATTACCGTCAGCCATTTGTGTTCGCAAAGGGACATTCATCGGATAAACCTGCAGAGAAATCGCGTAATAAGCGACAGTAGGCGTTCATAGTATAACGCTTTTTGTGTGCTGCTCCCGGACAATTGACCCTCCACCCTCCATCATCCCTCCCGACAGGGGGATTCTGTTACGAGCCTATTATACGTTATGTACCTAGCTTGAATCCGAAACTTTAGCGATGTATTATACTCGTAATATTGCCGGCTAACCATAGGTGACAAAAAGCCGTGCACCAGGCAGATGACACAGCTGCCTGGACGAAATGTTTTTTTTTTTTTATGTAGCGATTTCGCATATACCTTTCTGCCCCCCCCCCCTCTTAATGAGATTCGAATTCTCGTTATTTTGTGAGCGATCACAACAGTGAACTAAGCACGAAATATCATCGATGTTCATCGACATGTTCTTGTCATCTTCTGAGCACTGTAGGTACGTTTTTTTAAAAGGCCCATGAACATATCCTCATTAAAAATCACTGACTTCTACAAGCCGAGGCATGTTTCACGCAAACTGAACAGTCCCACGCGGCGCTTCCATAGAAGCTGTAGCGTGTAGCGCCCCCTTAAAGGGATACTTCGAAACGATCGGTGAAAAAATTGCTGCACATCGTACTCGGTGCATAACATCCACAGTATGTCTACCATCAACTTTGTTTCCTTCTCGTCTGACGAATTATGCCTCAAATAAGCGAGCAATCAAACCGAAACACGAATGTGGAGAGGAGTCTCAAAACCTTTCCTTTCCGAAGGCCAACGCGTTACGTCACCATGCATGGAGCGGACAAGTAGTATACCACGTCGGTCGTAGCCGCTGCGTTACATTCCTATAGCAAAACAAGAGACAAAGATTGGGTATCAGATCACTCAGACACAGATGAAAAAAAAAGGTCATGTGCTTCCCTGAGGGACAGGAAACAGCGCAGGAATGGTACGGCTAATGCACGGTGACGTTGGCCGAGCAGAGAAAGGAAGAAGTACTTCCATCGACGTTCGGTGGCAGCCAGATTTTTTTTTTTTTTTTTCAAATTTCGAAAATCGTTTTTGTGATTCCACCTTCGTTTTCAAGTGAGATATTCCAAAACTGTGTTCAGTTCGTGTAAATGATTGTGGGAATACCGCAAGCGTGAAATCCATTTGGTTCCAAAGTCCCCCTTTAACGGATGGACGATATGCCCGACGCATGATTCGCAGCCATATACTTCTGCGTTTCACAACATCCGCCAACCAACTTCATCCACATAGGCTCGCTTTGAGCCGACATCAAACAGACGAGGTTAAGCGGGACAATCAATGCAATCAACATCCGTTTTTATCCCGCCATGCCTCTCTCTTAGGCCCGCTTTGAGCCGACATCAAACAGGTGAAGTTAAACGGGATAATCAATGCAATCAGCATCCTTTTTTATCCAGCAATGCCTCTCGCTTCAACCTCTCTTTCGACATTTCTTCTTGTTTCTAAGGAGTGAGTGCGTTTTCTTTTTTCGAATCGCTCAGACAACAAAACGAAAGCGTGCAGTCGACAGAGTCTCATTTTATACTCCAGCCATCCGTCTTCCATATTTTCGAAAATAACTAGATTCACCGTATATCCACGCACGAGAAAACCGAGTCCTCCCCTCCCTCATGCGTCGTTTTTCCCGTCCGTAAATTCGTCTTGTGCACGTTCTTCCACGCGTCATTTGTCATCCTTCTGCCTCATCTTTTTTTCACGTGGCCTTACGGTTTCCGTCCTTATTTTTCCCTGAAAGTGACGCGCGCATCTATGTAGATGCGCCGCGAATATAAGCAGGCCAACTGCAGTGAATCTTCCTCTAAGACAAAGACGCGATTGGTCCTCCGTAAGAAATCGGAAATGAGGCGTAGCGCACGCTCGCTTGATTCAATATAAACTGGCGTTTTTCTTTCCTAGTTTAGTGCGGCGACAGTTTACGGTGTGACGGTGTTTGCATCATTTTGGTGGATTTGTTTCTTAGGAAGGGCTTGTGTGTGCGTTTTTATGCGACACCAATGAACAAAATAGGTGGGGTATGCCCAGCCGAAGACGAGGCGCGCGGCCGATGATGCTCATGGTAATCGAGAAAAGAGAGAGGGAGAGAGCTGAGATGTTGGTCAGTGTTGAAATGATTCCTTTTACACATCAGACACATCATTAAGTTCCCATATTTTGGTGGTACAACTTCTCTGTTTCCTCCGGACGGGATCGCCACCGGCTGCTACCAGGGGGCGGATCCAAGGAGGCTTCTCAGGGGAAGCCCCACTTAACAAAAAGAAAAGGACTGCGTGGTGGTGAATATGTAACATGGCGGTCTGCGGCATTTTCATTTCACACGAGGCTCTACGCTTACTCCTCTAAAGCCAGCGGGGGCTGCCCGAGTGGAGTTCGAAGGAAGCAGTTCGAGGTTTGTGACAGAATTGCCTTTTGGAAGTGCTGGCAGGGAGGCTTCTTGGAGCAGGACCCGGAGAATCGCTGAGGCGATTTGGGTCAGGTTGACGCGCGCTGAGAGCAAGCGATCGTGATTCTCCTTCGCAGCGTCTGAGTCTTCGTTCCTTATCGCGCGACCCGCGAGTCGAAGTCGTGATGTATGAGAGTCATCGTACGTCATCGACTCCAGCGACCCGCATCCAGATCGGAGAGCCGCTGCGAGTCGACTCTCGAACACCTCTAGAGTTGAGTGCTCGAATTTTAGAACGGGAGCCACTGCCACGGGGATGACGTCACGAAAGTCACGCAGCGGCATTTTTGGCCGCCAGGAGTCTACTCTCTCGACTCTCGACTTGCTCGAGTCTAATAAACGAACGCAACCCTTGGGCGATTGAGAGCAATATAGCCGTCATAGCCGTTGCGCCATATTCGCGCCTTTGCGCGAAAAGGAGCGCGCAGTTCTGCCGGGAAAATGTGCCGCCGCGAAAGGGGGGGGGGGGCGTGCCGATATGTCTCGGAGGGGTTCAGGCCCCCAGTGCACCCCCCTCCTTGTATACGCACATGGCTGATACAGTTCTGACAAGTGAAGCTGGGGCCCCGCTGGCGGTGATTTTTTGGTCACGTGGTCCTTTAAAGCTACGGATGGATGAACCTGCACTGTTGTTGTCCCTAAAAAACTATCGAAGAGCGCTAACAAGCCAAGAGTCGCAAAAGGAATGGTTCATGCGCGGAATTTCTGGACAGTGTCCTTCGAATTATTTATTATTACATCATCTTCCTCTACTCTACCTTTTTTACCTGTTTGATTCTATATGCATGTATCTTTAATGCATTCAATGCATAGATAAGAGATAAACATACGTTGTGGATTCTCGTTTTGCATGTGGTGTGGGAACAAAACCATAAGACATAGCGTTTGTTTTATGACACCGAAAGCCCAACGTTGCTCAATGAACCGTTCATTCAGCAACGGTGCGCTTGTACTGGACTCCCGCTGTCCTTCATCAAACGCACTAGAAGTGCGACGAACCGTGTTACGAATTCATTATGAAGACGAGACGTAATTGATATCTCAAATATATCTCCTATTTGCCTTTGTTATCGTAGGTCCTCCCGACCCGGTGCAGAACTGCAGTATGAGTAACCAGACAGAAGACTCCATTGCGTTGGTGTGTACCGAGGGTTACGACGGAGGTCTCACGCAAAGTTTTCGCATGGAGCTTCACGACACCATGCATCGAATGCTAAGGGGAAACGTGACGGTGGAGAGCAGTCCCAGCTTCGTAGCCCGCGGTCTTCCACCCGGAACCAGCTTCGTGGCTGCCGTGTATGCCGTCAACTCTCGAGGCCGTTCGCCGCCCACTGTGCTCATCGTGAACACATTAGCGGCGCCCGTCAGCCTTACGAGAAAAGGTAAAGTAACCATTGGAGTTAAATGTGACAACCCGGGGCATCCTTGTCGGTGATGAGGAGCAAAGTGGACAAGACGATATGGTCGCACGATACTTTCTGTTCTGGCGACTAGATGTACCCGAATTACCTGTCTCTAGACAATGTATAGGAGAAGGTGGGCCAATATGATAGACAGAAATTTGCAATTGAATATGGAATTTTCATTTTTCATATTTTTTCAAAAAAAAAACTTGCCGTTGGCACATTCTCAGCGGTCTAGCGCTTCTGATCTGTAAATCAGAACGGACATAGCCGGTTCTAAAATAAACACGGTACAAGAAATTCAAAAATGCAGATTGTCTCCTCTTGCCGGGGGACGAGACATCGCGTGGGGCAAGATGAGACACGCCGTGGTAATGAACTATACAAATTAGTTTTTGCAATTCAAGCACAGTCCCCGTAATCCCACAGCCTACATGATGTGCAATAAAACCACGCAGAACCCGGTGCTATTTCCCTCCAAGGTCCTTTGCAAACAAGGCACCGCCACTTTGATGTGTCGCAGGTCGCTCGCTTTTGAGTGCGCTTCAGCTTCGCTGGAAATATCCTAGGACACAGGAAAATTTCCTGGAAAATTCTAGGCAATATGCAAAATAAATGGAATCTCTGAGGAACGAGCATAAAGCCACCTAATAGTTGACTTGTCAGTTTCTAAATTACATTAAATGTAAACTGCATTACATTTAAACCACATTAAGTTGTCGCGTCTTGCCCCGTACATATCATCGGATGCATTAATTTTTCAGTTACACACCGGATAACCAACAATGTCCATATTTTGTACATATCTAGATGAATGAATAAAGAAATAGAATGTCGACTTACAGAATAAACCTGCGACCCGCTGCTGCACAGCTGACAAGAAAAAAATACAACAGAAAATCGCGCCTTTTTGCGGATCTTTACGTTCCAGGCAGAAGCAACAGATTTCTTTTCTCTTCAACGCAAGCACCAATCCGGACAATTCTCATGCGCAATAAAGCGGACATGCAGAGCCACCTATGAGTAAGGTTTCAAGCGCATGGAGCAACGCGTCTCTGAGACAGGCGGCGTCGAGCAAAAAATATCGCATCTTGCCCCGTGTCTCATCTAGCCCCACCTTACCCTACCACTTTGCTTGCGCTGCTAGGACAGTGCTGGGGCTGCAAGGTCGTCAGCACGTAAGATGGAAGGATCGAAATCCTCTTACTCCTCCATGGACAAGGATGTGCCAGGCTTTCGTGCTAGATTTAAATGGGTAATATCTGGATGGAAATACTTCCGTTTAAAACACGAGAGAGAGAAAACTGACGTTCGGCGGTCCAAACTTTCCAGGAATAACGCTGCGCAATGAGCCAGTATTCTCAGTGCGCACCGTACCGACGTTTTGTATTCTTCCTTGTGTTTCCTGGACTCGGGTAGCAGTGCCTTTCCTCGTTGCAACCAGACGACGCAGTAAACTGTTATCCGAGATTTTCAAAAAATACGGTGACATAAAACTGGTTCAGGCTGACATCGCGTTTTAATGGTCCCCTTGCAATGTCCTTTCAATAAGCTTTCCACACAGCCGAGGACTTCCTAACTTCCCCCTTTCGCGCCAGTATCTTTACACGCCGCCTGTTGTTAGCGCCTTCAGCAGATTCGTTTATCACCAAGAAAGGGCGAGGTACTTTGAAATTAAGATAAATGGAAATTTCTTCCTTCATAAAAGGCCATTTACCGAACTCAGCGCGCGTTCGAATATCTGCTCGGTGCGTTCAAGTAGTGGTGGAAAACTTTCGGACGGACTTCAATCTTTATTCATTAGTCCTGCTTGCCTCCCGTGGACAAATGGAGTGAATCATTTAAGTAAATTTCCCGGTACTTCCACCGACTTTTCTTTCCAGCGGTTAAAAAAACGTGGACTAGCGACACGTGATAATACGGATGGGAAAGTGGTGCGATCTCCTTCATCCAAATAATCATGATAGATGCACTCTGAGAAGAAAAGGAGTAAATTTGGGAGTAATTGCAGCTTGTAGTTCCCTATCACAGTAAATTCAAAAACACCTTTTTCAGTGTAAATGGCAGTGTATATTTGAGAATTTACTGTGTAGGCTGCAATTACCCCACTTTTAGTCTCCGGGCCTCGAAATTTACTTTCCATCACTGCAAATAATCCGTAAACTTCGCAAGTGGCCCCCTGAATGCAACAGTCTGTACATAATTATGCGCACTGTAAGAATTTGATGAAACGAGGTAATATAATTACGCAGTTTTCTGCCTACAGACTAAGGCATAGTTACCAGTTCCTCCTTCACAAGCTGTACCCAACATTTTATAACTTGGCATATCAGTTTAATCCAGGGTAAAGTATTTCATTTAAGTATCTACAGGGTGTCTCACCTACACGTGACACAAATCGTATTAAAAATCTACTTGTCTGAACATTATGGCGTCAACACTATTTATCTCGGTGGAGATTTTGCCGTTACTTCAGGGCACTTTTATCAAATTTAACATGCTAGAAATTGAATTTTCCAAATTGAACTCGGAAATTTGCCAAATCCACCTTGACTTTTTCTTTCTTTTTTTTTTTCACAAAAACAGAAAGGGCGCACTGGATTTACCCCATTTTATTGCAAAATATGTTCACTACTACAGTGGTAATAGCCGAGGAGGGGGGGAGTGCGAAAACCGTTGTTTCGAGACGCGCAAATAGACCTCTACCGAAGAAACGTCACAGTGACGTAATCATGACGTTGATAGACATAGCGAAACCGAAACAGCGCGGGTGGAGAACGCAGCCGTCTCAGAAAGTCGTACTCTCTCACGAAGGTAAAGGGACGCTCTTTTAGTCGCTTTGATGTCTTCATTCGCTTTCCCAGTCCACCGCTGAAAGAAAAGAAGGCTCCATCGCAAGAGTTGCGTCGCCTTCTCGTAATCCTGTGCGTAATGTGCTTCGTTATTACGACTTAGTTCGCGCTTGCTTTGTGTAGATACCATGTGCACTCAGAGAGAAACTCCTGCCCTTGGGGCTCCTGAAGATGGGAGAGCCGAAGAGCCCGGTAGCCATCTTTAGAAAGGGGTAACAAAAAGATAGGATTACCGGTGGAACGGAGCAGAACAAGGCCATACATCTGATAGTATGTAGGGAACTACATAAAAACCTTAAACGTAGCTTTCTCGTAACTCATTGATATTTTGCTGCAATAGTTCCAGTCTACCAACTTGGCAGTGCTGTTGTACCATCTGACGTAATTTGTTTGTAAACAGGGAGAGGTCTATTGCCCACCACGCAGATCGCCGAAACAAGCGACGCGAGGAGGTCACGTACCCGACCTTTCACTCTTCCTTTTAAAACCTTCTGGTAATAACGGCAGCATGTTGTCTGAAATAAGAGCGAGAAGGAAACAGGAAGGGGCGGGTGGCTGTTTTTCTTCCGCCGCATCTAGCATTAATTTGACGAAGAACTGAGCTCGGCCGAGAATTTGCGCGCCTCAAAACGACGGTTTTCTTTCTCTCTCTCTCTGTTTCCTTTTATTATTGCCAAAGTATTGCGGAATGTATTTTGTAATGCAATGGGGTAAATTCGGCGTGCGCTTTCTGTTCCTATAAAAAAACAACAAAAAAACGTGATGTTGACTTGGCAAATTTCGGAGGTCAATTCGTAAAGTTCAACTTATCGCCAAAAAAATTTGATAAAAGTGTTTAGATCTAATGGCAAAATCTCACACGAGATAAAAAGTGTTGACCCGATAATGTTCAGACAAGTATATGTTTAGTACGATTTTCTTTTATCACCTTACGTGACACACCCTGTACAGATTATATGTACGTTACGTGGGACCGTGAGGATCACAGAGCATAAAATGCAGTGACCACTGTGTGACATACATTCAGCCTCACATATTTTGTGCCTAAAGGGATTAGATGGTAACGCGTTTAATCCCCACATGGACTAAAACTACGCCTTTTTCTTTTAGAGTGCGGCGGGGCCTCCTAATGTGAAAGCTATGCGGCTCGCTCCACAGGCGTTCCCGGTATTTTTTTCCAGAAAAGGGGGGGGGATGCAAACTGCTCCCAGGGGGCAAAGTGTGCAAGCCCCCTACACACACCGCGACAGGCGCTGCAGAATGTGCGGGGATTCAGAGTATCATACATCTGAGCACAATCATGACGAGCTATGACTAAAGAGCGTACAATTTTCACAAGTGACCTTGGCGCTCCAAGGGCAGGGGGCACGCCCCCCCCCCCCCCCTGCCTCCCTCTCGGTACACCCATGGCTCTCGCAATACAGAGAGCAACCGCACTGTACATAGCGAGCAGCCAGATATGTCGTTAATATTCGGTTACCGCCACTCGGTAATACCATGTCGTTTCCGTATTTTGTCGTTTCGCAGAAGGCCTGTGGCAGCTCAACTTCAGCCCTTTGTTAGCTGCTCTGATCGCAGTCGTGGGAGGACTCGTCGTCATTGCCATTGCTATCATAATTATCATGAAACTCCGTGGACGCCAGCAACAGGATAAAGGTGAGAACATTCAAGAATTAAAGAGTAATAAGCAACCGAAGACGGTAACATTTCCTTTGGTTTGGGCAAGGTTAAAGACGGTAACACAGAATCGGGAGGCCGATCTTCAACTTGTCGTTATCCCCTTTACGCGAAATGCATCACCTCGGCCCGTGATTCGCCACGAGCTCTTGCGCGAGCCTACTAAAGCGACTTTGGAGCGCGCCAACTTTAAATGTTGGATTGTAGTGGGTTAAATTGTAGTGAGTAGCGCACTTGACTAGCAATAAAGAGGTGCATGATTCGATTCCTGCTGCTGTCTGGCTTTATGGACGACTGCCGTATTTCAACCTTTCATCGAACACAACTTGTTCGATTTCGCATAGGAAGAGTATGGTGCGGTAGCGAAAGAAATCACTTCAGTTTGGAAGTGTGTTGCTATTTAGTGCTACGTGTATGCGCTACAAATAACGAGAGCAGGTGCCCATGGATAAAGACACACGATAGAGTGGCATCGATATATGTATGTACAGCTCGAAGTACAGTTAACCTGAACCCGCCTCCGACCTGCAGAGCGGGAGGAGAGCCACCCTATAGCGGCGGTTAGAAGAAATGAAGGGAAAGAGTGTTTCGACTGTCCCACTTGTGCTGCGGGAGTGTCTGTCTTGCCATGAGCTGTTGACTCGGCATTGCATTACCATCAGCTGTTGTTAGCCATTAGCTGTTGTTAGCAAGGATACGATGCCGTTATCTCATTGATATGGTATCTCGATGATGCCCGACAGATCGAGTTGACTAGCACTGATTGTAATCATTACAGGTCAATTCAGTTATTTCCTAATTTATATTGCGAATCCAACAAATTTCCCATAGAGCCCGTGCATCCCCATTTGTTTTATCACAATGCTGAATATTCCCCACTCAGCGAACGCGACCACCTTCGCGTGTATCAATGAGATAACGGCATCGCATCTTTGCGATATCGGCCAGCATACACCTCTACATAATCACCTAACCAAACAAACGTCGCGATGATAACAACAGCTGACGGTAATGCGATGCCGAGCCAATAGCTTATGGCAAGGCGGACAGCCCCGCGGCACAACTGGAACAGTCGAAACACGCTTTCCGTTTATTTCTCGTAAGCGCCGCTAGGGTGGCTCTCTTCCCGCTCGGCAGGTCGGGGACGCGTTCAAGCTAACTCTGCTTCGAGCTGTACATGTGCGTTCGCTTACTAAGCATACCAGTATTCGGGCTTCACTTAACCGGATATTCTAGGAGCAAAATATAGATTTTACATTCAGATGTCGCCTTCACAAAGCCAAGGATGGGGTACGTGTACCAGCTTGGGAATGAGGCGTGAGAGTCACGTGACAGTCCCCTTTACATTCTGCACTCCAAACAATTCGATGCAGAGGTTGGGGGCCTCTTTTCGCACTGCGGATTTTCGCTTCTGTGTCCTCGGCATCGCATTTGTCGCATTTCTCGTGACGATAAATTAAGTCATCCCACGAGAGCAACAGTGCAAGGAATCCAGCGGTAAGATGATCTATTTCCACAAAGAGAGAGAAAGGAAGGCAAAGCGCTGAGGGTGACGCGAGGGTGAAGCATATCGGCGGTGTTTATATTGTGATTGTACCACTGACTGTCGTGAGTACTCTCGTTTTACCGTGTACTGGAGCTTAAACGAAGTCAAGGTGTTCGAGTGAACGCAGAAAAGACCGCTGCTGAAAGAAGTTACGTTGGAAGAGGCTATTCAAAAAACTATTGTCACGGTCAGATAGCGTACAGCAATACAGACCACGGAAGCTTCAGAGTTTCAGACATATTTTCCAGGTATTAATGAGGCTCGTGACCATGACGTCGCGCGCAGCCTTTGAGCGCCCTTGAGCCACGTGACTTGGGAAAACAATGGCATGCGTTACAGGCGTCATACCGCGCGCCGAATGAGGCAGCAGCGTGTGTTTTTACAAGATCCGTAATTGCAAGATCAAGTTACAAGATTCGTAATTACATTAAAATTACAAGATCCGTGTGTTTTTACAAGATTACGTAATTGTACGCATACCGCAACAGCTCACGGTATGCCTCCTACTGTGACTCCGGTGCGGCAATAGTTTCTCCCGAGTCACGTATGGTCACGATTGAAATTTTTTGTCGTAAAATCGTACGTAAGTTCGGTTTGGTAGCAAGGTCAAACTTTACGACGCAACGAAATTATGCCGAATTTCATGACGCGATAACTCGGTGAGTAATAAACCGGTAGCAACCAAGCGGCTGAATCCAGATAGCTCACTCGTGTAAGATTCTTCTAGCTAACGAGGTCACTGCGGCGGCTGACGCAATCTCTTTGTGTGGCAGGTGCGTGCGAGAGAGACGGAAATATTGGGGCACGCGTACCTTGCGGGCAGTCTATCTCGCGAACGTGTGAAGCTAGGACGCCGATAAGGAGGTGTCGTTGGAAAGTGCTGGAGAAGTTCTACCTGGACCTTAGGAGATACCGGCTTCAAAAGCAATAGCCAAAATTGTATCAATTTGCAAAATTAAGATATCAAAATTTCGCCAGAATGTTGGCATATGTGAAACTGAAATATGATCAGAATCGAAGGGAACGGCAATCAGAAGAAAGGGCGGCTGGAAAGGAACTCAAAAGAGCCCCCAAAGCCCAGCGATCAAGAGAGCTACGGCAGCGCCGAAGAAGATTAGCGGCGGAGGCAAATTCGACTGCCGGCGCGCACAGTGATCCCTTACCCTTTAATAATAAATTACTAATGAATGGAATGAACAAATCGATAGAGACTCGTATTCCTGTCGCTAAAATCCCGCAAAGGAGCAAAGCAATCGGAGATCGTGACGTTTTCATGAAAAACACTACGGCACGGACACGACTGAGCCCGCCCCATATTTTTAATTTCCAATTGAAAATGGCAGTACCTGTACCACCATTTCCATTTTACCTACGTGTACGTAAAACCCTACGAAAGGCCGCTTGACGAGGCATAGAAAAGCAGATTTACGTAGTCAAAAACACTGATCAGGCACGGTTATGATTTATGAGACTATACAATAAAAAAAGCAGATAAAATCAAGCCTATCCCATGTTTAGTTGTCATGTATGCGTTGCGTGCAACGAGGGGAGCAGGAAGTCACGCAGAGCGTGTGTCCGTCTGTTCGTCCCTGGCGGTGTCCTGCGAAGCGTGCTTTCACTGCACTGTCATAACGCACGCAGGAGAAGAGAGCTCAGCAACGCGCAACACTCTTTACGAGCAGACGCAATGTTGTTGATGCTGTTATAATTGCCCCCATATGGCGCGTCATGATAGTCAAGTGGGCCCATCGGGCTTGCTTAGACACACAGATTGAAAGGCAGTAATGCAATGCCATTCAAAGCGAGGACGACCGAAGCAGTAACCTACACGGCAGCGACCAAGCGACGAGGACCGAGCCTGTGTACACCACAGTAATTACATGTACTAAGCCCATTCCCTGCATCCCCAATTAAGACATTCCCGAAGCGCGCATCACAAGGCACTAAACAACTGTCAAGACATTTTTCAGTGATGGAAGTAACTTCCGAACGTAAGAGTACTTGGTCACCCGAACGGCTCGAAGAAAAAATACCGAGAGCGTGGAAAAACGGAAGTCAGTGTAATTCCAAACGTCGTGGGTGTTCCTTTTGCGACCGAATCGCGTGTACAGTACGGTAAAACGCACGCTGCTTACGCAGGACTTGGTCGAGAGTTACAATGCCGACACGGGCAACACGGGTTTTCCCGGAGAGGAACATGGTATGATGTCGTTAACGTGCAATATCGCGCTCGCTGCATTCACAAGAGCAGCATCCCCACGAAATATTTTACTGGAAGAAAAAAAGCAAAAAACTGCCCATAAGGCAGAAGTTCCGCCTCGTGTTATGCATTCGCACGTTGCCGGAATATCGTGAATGGTGTACTGCGCACTTCGCAGACGACACCGACAGCACAGTTGGCACAGTCTGCGTCTTTTCCTGTCGTCTGCTAGTGAATATATTGTGGTTGCGCTGCAAGAGATTCCCCGCGGCAAGCCTACATCATGGCTAACCTTTTCCTTCTTTTTTTTTCCTTTCTATCAGGATTAAATGTATCACACACACACACACACACACGGTCTCCACTGCACCGACAAATATCACGTTGGGCACTCGCGCCTATGTGGCAGGAGAAGGCCATGACGTTCTTGGCATCTTCCGATGAAGTATTCCGGAGAACGTTGCTTGTGTGAATGCACGATATATAGCTACATGCCAACAAAATTCTATACATTGAATTTTAATGGCGCCGCCTTTTATTCGATCGCCATTAACTTGCATCCATAATTGCAGACGGCACGTCGCTTTATGTATCATCCAAAAAATACTTGGCGTCTCGAAAGTAAGCATCCACGAGAAGTCACTACAGCAATACCATTTACGTTCCAAATACTCAAACAATGCACCAGTCGACGTATGTCCACGTAGGATTTCTCAGTAGGGCCAAGCTACACTATTGGTACCTTCATTTCTTTCTCTCTTTTTTTTTTCGAGAAATATCTGCTTACGTCTATATTCTTTCCCGTGAAGCTCTTCTTCAATGCCTTACTATTGACCTCAGATCAAAAAGTCCGGTGCTGAGTGCCGCACAACTGAGAAATCAGTGTGACAATGTGCAAGATTCCATGTAAATATACACGGCATTTTATCGTTTTCATTTTTATCCTTTATATATTTTTTATGAGAAAGCTATGACAGCAGCGTAGACGTCGTTTTTGCACTTGAGTTATCCGGAGGGTGGACATCCTCTCGAAGAGTGTATGTAAGTACACATGATGACTAATTACCTAAAATTCATTAATTAACTCTTCGAGTAGGGGGTTTCGGGGCAAAAGTGCGATAACAGGACGGGAAACAATGCTCGTTCAAAGCCATTCCATTTTTTAAATAATCCTGAAGCGCGAATGTGCGTTGAAATATTCATCGCTATGCGACGCGAATTTCGCTATGCAAATGAGCCGAAACGGAAACGGCGCCGGAAGAACAGCGTTCATTTCACGTCAGAGGGCCACGTGTCGTGAAGCGATAAAAATTATTGGAGTAGGTGCTGATCCGCTGGCCAGATGAACCGCACTGCGGCACCAGCTCGCGTGGCTCAGGGGTTAGCCTCCTGGTCGTGTCACGTCGAGACTGGGAGGTACCCGGGTTCGAATCCCAGTGCCGCTGTGCTGCCTGGGGTGTTTCCTGGGTTTTCCTCAGACACTTTCAGACATATGTCGGCACAGTTCCCTTACAAGTCGGCCCAGGACGCGTTAGTCGTGACGTTGCCCACCTCTGTGAGGCCAACAACGGCGAGCCCTTTCACCGCCACCACCGCTTTGCGGCACAGATTTGCCCGTGAGGCGCGCTGCTTTGGTTTCAGCCCATTTGCACAGCGAAATTCGACGACGCGCGCTCGTTTCAGGATTTTTAAAAGGTGGAATGGCTTTCAACGAGGATTATCTCTCATTTTTTCCCTCGCATATTTACCCGAAACTCCCTAATTAAAGAGTTAATTAATGAAATTTAGGTAATTACTGCCTTCGAGAGGATGTCCGCATCGTCGTATAACTCAACTGCAAAAACGACATCTATGCCGCTCTCACTCTCGTAGCTTTTTTTTATTTAAAAAATGTAAGGAATAAATAAACACCCTGCATGGATACGCAGAATGTAAACACCGGTGTCACGTGAACACTTTGCCTCAAGAACGAAACTTCCGGTTCCGGATCGTGCAGCAAAAAGCACAGGAATCCTCACGTCACGCGGAGAATGTAATTATTAGACCCCCCTCTTAGTCTTACCCGCAGTACACAATATCAAGTCGGCCCGTGTAATAATGATCGGTAATGTAATACAGTGAACCCTCGTTAATATGACCACCACCGTTCACGCAGATTTTAGTCATAAAGCGAATTGTCATACTAACGAGAAACGCACAATCCGCTGACCTCAGAGACCGCTTCGTTCCGGCCGTTCTTAGGTGCATAACAGCAGCAGCAGCCCAGTGTGACCTGGTCTCGTGGTCACTACACACTACACAGCGCTACAGTGCTTTGGCAATCCGAAAAGCGCTATGAGTAATTCCGAGGTCAACAACATCAGAAGTCATCCCAAACCTTGGCGCCCTACTTCAACACGTGTCACCCTCTGCCCGAGGTATGTGTGTAGCCTCTCCCTGGGGCTCCTCTGCGGATCATGTGACGTGGTCATAATAACGAGAAGTTAATACCCGTGTTTGACCCTACTTGTGACAAAAATCTCAGTCATAGTCGAATAAGCGGATTGTCATACTAACGAGATGGATTTACATGGCGGCGGAACGGTTCCCAAGAAAAACGGTCATAAAGTGAGTATATCACATTATCGGGGGTCATATTAACGAGGGTTCACTGTAATATAAAGTATCAGAGAGAGGGGTGTCTAGCCCAACATGTAAGACATGCGGTTGTGAACCAGTCTCTCGGGATTGCAGTTTTACTGGTAAAAATAAAAACATGCTCTTATGGAGATCCCCTGGCTGAATAATTCGCAAACAAGTGGCGCCATCGAGGACCTTTCTTTTTGGTAAAGATCCTTGGGACATCGGCCATGAACTGACATGTGAGCGGCTCATTTGCATACGCTCACTAATTAAATAAACATCCTAACTCTTAAATTTTACTTTGCACGTTTACGGAACCTCAGTTTTACGTATGGGGACCTTCAGCGAAAAATATTCCAAGAAAAACACCGCGTCCGACACCTAGTGATTTTGTCGAGTAATTAATCGGTTTGGGTTTACGTATTTCTTGCGCGGAGCAGTGCACCAATGCTTTCTTTGGACCAGCTCTCCGCCTGGTTCACGCACGGGGGCCACGGAACATTAGGAACAGTCACAAGAGACGCTTTGGTATCCCTTATCATCAGCTTTGGCGGATCTGTCGTCCCGTAGGTGAGATAGCGTGCGCTTATCATGGATGATGACGAATGTACCGCACAGCGTTGTGTACTAGTCGGGTAGAGAAGAAGAAGGAAGACCAAACGTCTCTTGCGGTCTAGCGACTGTTCCTTATCTTCCGTCACCCCCATGTGCCAACCAAGCAAATGAACACGAAATTGACAGCGGGATAGCTGATCCAAATTGTGCACTGCTCCGCGCAAGAAATATGCAAACCCAAACCGATTAATTACTCGAAAAAATCAATAAGTGTTGAAGCGTCTTTTTTTCTTCTCTCTCTCTCTCTCCTTCGAACATTTTTCGCTGAAGGTCCCGATAGGTAAAACAGTGGTTTGGAGAGCGTGCGAAGAAAAATTAAAAAGTTAGGACGGTTATTTCATTAGTGAGCATATGCAAATGAGCCGCTCACTACTAAGTTCATAACCGATGTCCCAATTACCTTTACCAAGGAGAAAGTTCTTCGATGGCGCCACTTGTTTACGAATTATTCAATAGGGGAACATTCCTGAAACACGCTGTGGAGGCCTCGATTAGGTTCCACATTTTTTGGCCCCCCTTCAGTGGTTTTTGCAGAGAAAGAAGGGTTTTTTCCTAGATCATGAGCCTTTCTGGGCATGAAGCAGCAATCGGGGGAATGTCGAAATTTTGAGTCAAGTATGGTCAACACAAGTGATAGAGAGATAGAAACACTGAAAATCTACTGTTGATTAGCGTGCAAGCTTTTCACGCAGGGGACTGCATTACGGAACAGGAAATGATATGTGAATACGTTAACGTTCAAAATACTGTCAGTTGGAAGTTGGCACTTCTTCTCGTCACGCCTTTCTGCACGGCATGTCAATTAGCTCAATCTTGCACCCATCTGGATTCCGTCACGCGCAGTGGCGTATCTAGAGCTACCTGCGCCCATGGCAACATGGTTGACATGATGTCCTTGGGGATACGTTTTCGTGTGGTCCGCACTAGGTTTCACACTACAACCTCTCTAATAGCGGGTGCTTTAGATCATTTATGAATGTGCCAGGTTGAGTGCCCGACCTGGCACATTCACACCCGACCACATAATGGCGCCCCTGTTCACCTGGCGCCCATGGCACCTGTCTACACCTGCCACACCCTAGATACGCCACTGGTCACGCGCGATGACTCCATGGTGTGCAATTTCAGTTTGCAGTATGCCTTGGAAGCGGGTTGGAACAGCGCTGGTGGTGGTGGTGGGTGGTGAAAGGGCTCGCCGTTGTCGGCCTCACAGATTGGAACAGCGCTCCGGGTGACAGCTGTGTCAATAAGTTGGCCACTGACGGCCACCACCAGACTTTCTCGCGATGAGCGTGCGGGAATAACCGCCTCTCCCACGCGCATAATCCAGCCTACCGCACAACATTTGACGTACCTCCGGTATCAAGTGGCTTACGACATTAGGAGATTTCTTTGCCCTGATGAGGCTGAGAATGCGCGCCCATAATGGCCATCCACTACTCCTCCTATTTCTTGCTCCAGGCAGTAAATATACGTCGTAATGCGGCCACGAACGTTACTGCTCAACATGAACAAGTTGGTCGGGCGTCTCGTACATCACTTCTTGAGTTGAGTTGATAAGAAAAGAAAAAGAAATCGCTTCTGTTCGAGAACAACCGCATGGAAGTGCCACGCAGGCCACATTTGTACCGGGATGAAGGCAAGAGATAGAAAGAGAAAGATAAGAAACAATGGGAGGCATAAGGCCGCGCCGCTGCAGTCAGCTGCTTTAGAGCAATAGACGACCCTCTGTTTACAAACATGTGACGTCACGAGAAGACCGGTTCGAGGTTATATTTTGCTGTGGTGAACAAGAAGCGGGAAAAACGCGTCGGCTGATAGGCCGATAAAGCTGATAATTGCGAACAGTATGCTTTGCGCGGCGGCGTTACGTAATCAGTGACGCAGGGGAGCAGGTCGTCTGCGCCCCCGCGTCTGCGCCTTTGCCGCCGGGCAAAGCATATGCTGGTCGCCATTATCAGCTTTATCGGCCTATCAGCCGACGCGTTTTTCCTGCTTCTTGTCCACCACAGCAAAATATGACCTCGAACCGGTCTTCTCGTGATGTCACATGTTTGTAAACAGAGGGTCGTCTGTAGAGTTCCGCGTGTTATGTCAACATTGCAGCGTCACAGTGGTAGGCGCTGGCCACCCTCGGAACTATTCGCGTGTGCTGGCGTACGTGACCACGTGTGTTTGTTTTGCCCACCAGTGGGGGGGGGGGGGGACTTGTAGAGGAGGTGGTGTCCCTCTACGTGAGTCCCGACCGACGATAATGGTATGCCACGGAGAGGCGATGATGGTGGCCTATCTCCATGGCCGCGCCGGTGGAACAGAGGCAGGTGCTCCAGGCGCGTGGCCATCTTCGTCATTTTCCACGGCCCGCTACAGTGCTCCCCCCCCCCCCCAGACGTGGAGCGGCGAGAAAGAAGAACGGTGAACTACGTCTACACCGGAGGGAGAGAGCAAGAGCGCCCGTGGATGACGTGCACTACTGGACGTATTCGTCGTACGGCACAATACCCGTTGCGACAAGCTCTCGATGAGCGGGCCAGACCGGCACGGGAGCGAGAGCTCGTAGGGTCCCAGGAAGTGAGGCTGCGTACCCGTGAGGACTGCCGGGAAAACTGCAGAGACGCCGCCTATTGCGTGCCGTGGCGTCGGCGGCCGCGACTGCCGCAACCGGTAGGCGAGCACTTTGCTCTGGTGTCGCGGCCGGCTGCGAATGAGCGTCGAGATGCAGAAAGGAAGCGGCGGGTCGTGAATGTGCCGGGGTCCAAGCACAGCGCCCCTGGAAGCCGTCAAGCGATGGTCGGTTAGAGGATGGCATGACCAGTGAGCGGTCGGATCGTTGCATGGCCGTCCGAATCGGTACTGTGGAGATGGGCGGTACGTGAGCGGTCGGCGAGTCAGTCGACAGGAGAAGGGCAGTCGTGATGCCGTCGTCGTGAGCCGAGTAACGGCGGTGGCTTCCATGGATAGAGCGCTGTGGTAGTGCTAGTCGATTTTGTCAAAAATTAGGGATGGTGAAGGGCCGAATTGCTCCGAACTTGTTTATCGTTCGGGTCACCAAATGTAGAGAAGGTGGTGTCCCTCTACATGAGTCCCGACCGACGATAATGGTATGCCACGGAGAGGCGATGATGGTGGCCTATCTCCATGGCCGCGCCGGTGGAACAGAGGCAGGTGCTCCAGGCGCGTGGCCATCTTTGTCAGTGTCCACGGCCCGCTACAGACTCATTGTAGGTCACGTGACAATGACGTAAATGATGGGGAACTCTATTTGTACTTGTGTACTAGAGCAAGACACCAGTCGCTTTTGTGAGCGTTGGGTCCATAAGGGGTAACAGAAACCTTCTCCGTTGAATCTTAGTGACGGTAATGACTTGATCTAGGCGATCAGAATAGCTGTGGCAAGGCTGTTCTAACAATTGCTTCTCATCACAAGTGGTACGTTACAGGTGTCAGCAAGGAAAGGGTTCTCACAGTGATACACACATCGGATGGGCCAATAAACATCGAATGGGTCAACATTTGTTGTGGAAAGTGACGAATGGCGGAGTATGTAGCCGCACATCGCTTTCCCGACTTATTCTTCGTTTCTTTCTTTTCTTTTTTCTCTCTCTCTCTCTCTCTCGGGTTGTATCAGCCATAGTTTCAGTTGAGCACGCCGCGTTCTCTAGAATTTGCACAGTTTATGGCACGCGCGGATGTAGGTTGCATGATTCCAGCTGGAACTGGAATTCCAGTGTATTGGAATCATGGCAAGAACAATGTTGCAGATCGTGGGATATCCTTTCTTTGAACCGAGTATGAGATGAAAGACTAGACTGAGGGTATGGCGGTTTGCCTGATTGCAGCCCAGATGTGTGCTACCAATTGCATTACACAGACGTCGCGCTGTCGTCAACATACCAAGACCTCGCTCTTAGTGTGGGTTTGAGTTTCGCCAGACGCACTCGCTGACTACCGTCTTTCAGGTCATTGCTTTGGCGGTTCGGTGTGGCTTAGAGGTTGTTTGACTTCATTGTTCCTTCAGCCTCCGCACTGCAAGACATCTCCGCTGAAGAAACTGTTGCAGCTAGGCTTGTAGTGGTAACAGTAGATATAATTTTGCATGGAATTCCGTTGCAGTTATCATTCATATTTGGCGAGCGGTCGCTGCTATCCATATTTTCCTATGCATCTTACAGATATCTTACCATTCTATCTCTTATTACTGCTGAATTAGTGACATCCTTGAAGTGCAATATCGTGTGAAATTGTTATACGATCTTTTATAAGTCGCCAATGCTCAAGGTGCACGCTTTTGTGTTCCAGGTCAAAGCAGAATGAAGAAGGACGATAAGTGAGTATGCAATCACGTTATGATTAGAGATAAATAGACGGGGATAACGTCCAGCCAAGACGTGCTGTAATGAAGTTTGCGTGCGAGACGTACCAGTAGTCTCCTAGATTCAATGCCTGCTCGATCATTACTCACACGTTCAATATCATAAGGCTCAGTACGTGAATGTAACCGCTTTCAGGTCTCACATGCCATTACAAAAGGACACAGACGACAACACAGAAGCCTTCCACGATGAAGAAAAATGCCCGGACATCATACCAGGTAGGAATCATTATATTTAGTTTCCACTCAGGCGTTATTGCTCTTCTCCCGTGACATAGCGTGCATAGTAGTTGAAGTTGACGTTCTTCTTCGTGCCTTTCTGCTTTACTTTGCTTTTAGATGTCCGCATGGGTGACACCATAGTCGCCGGGTCTGTAATTGAAAGCAGTTTTGGTGGCACAACGAAGTCGTGGGAATCGCAACACTACGGCCCTGCGAACCGAGTCACATTTCACAAGAGCCCCGTAAGAATTCCTCTTCTAAGTTCCTTGTTCAGTATGAATTATTGAGGTATAAGCTGAGTGAAACACTTACGCAGTCAAAGCAGTACAGTGCTGGACAAACTTTTACGGAACACGCTCCGGCGCTTTCCTTCCTCGGAGTAACACGCTAGCAATGAATGGGACCGTATAGACTTACAAACATGTGCCTAGGTAACTAAGACACCTGTTTGTAATTCCATACGGTACCATTCGCTGCTGGTGTCTGACTCTGAGGAAGGAATGCGCCGGAGCGTGTTCCGTAAACTTTTGTCTAGCACTGTACAATTTCAAACCCGATATTCTCTATCTCTTGAAATCCGACGTTTGCACTGTTTCGTGTGCGCAGGAGTGGAGTTCTCCTCGGGCGGTACGAGACACCATCCTGTTGACACCGTTACAGGAGTACTCTACCTACCCTTCAGAGAATGGCAAGGAGTATGACAAGGTACTAGCGGAGCAACCAGCGAGTCATTTATCGGTAATTTTTTTTTTCTCTCTCTCTTTTTCTTCTTCTTACAATCGCAATATTGGAGTCACCTTATTCTCCTGGGTGAGGGATTGGAGGGGAGGGGGCGCTTCTGGGGAAGGTGCGGTCAAACGACGGCGGTACAGCAGAGAGAAATTGTGTGCAATCCATCTTTCTCCAATGCCATATAGGTAGTCCCGCGGAACTCTACCCCCCGCACACAAAACGTGGGAGATTCCCTGGGTAGACTTGATTGGGAAGTTTGCCGTGTGCCGCGGTAACTTACAAGCGCCGGGATATGTACCGAGGTTTTCCCCGATGTCCTTATTCTCCCTAAGGTAAATCAGACGACGCTCGCAAAGCGAAATTCGATTCGAAAGCAGATTTGAGAGCATTATGGACTGATAGAACGCAAAGCTTCTCTCGCGTGAGGAACTAGCGCGTAATGAATGAACATTTCTAACATTGTTTTTGCTCAACACCCATTTGTACACTGTTACCCGAAGACCGACTATTCTACAGAACGATACATCATCCCTGACTGCACGGAGCGTATGCCTACTATAATTGCATAAATGTCACACAAAGGCGTACGCCTCCCGTTTTCAACAGATCACGGGACAAACCGGCGTCATTCATGATGATGGTTTGGCCAGAGCGTGCTGTGCAGTGAAGTTCTGTTTAAATCGTGTACTTGGTCGGCGCTTTCAGTAAAATATTGGTACATTTTATGCTCGTGTATGGTCTCATACATTTAGATGAGTTTCCTTGAACACACTGAGTACCTCTTATCCCCTCCACGGTTCTTCTAGTGCACATCGCCCCTTCTTTCTCCAACTATACCCGTTAGATCAGGCTCTCCTTTACATGATAAATCGGCAGTACGTGTTGTAGGTCGGCAACCGCAACCGAAGACGTCAAGTCAGTTCGATACTATTCATCGTGAATCATAAATCATGTCCCGTGTCCAAGATGTCAGCAATAGCGTGAGTCGTTCAGATTAGAGTGCCAAACGCAAGGCGTAATGGATCCATTCCATTAGCTGAAGCCCCTTGTACGCCGGTACATTTGCTTGCCTTTATGAAGCGTATCTTTTTTTATCCCGCAAGTTCGAGAAACTCCATCTCATCAGCGGAGCTGTGACATGTGTATAGTGGCAGGATATCAAAGAAATGTCTCTGGCCGAAGGTTTCGTGGCACGTGTACGCTAGACTAAGCGCTGTTCTGCACGGTAACACGTAGAGAATGCAGGCGCAGTCGCCGTATGCTGAATACTGCTACGCACTAATTATTTATTGCGGTTATTTGATTTGAGCTGGACATCGAGGATCTGATAAATTTGCCGCGCCGATAATGGCACCCGAGGAAGACATAGTTCGGCATTTCGGATCGCGAAACTCACGATCCCAATCATCTGATAAGGCATGAGCTCAGCCACGTGCTACGAACACAGCTGAAGGTCGACATGGCACATCGCTGTGCTTGATCATGCTGCATATTAACGAACTCACCAGATAACATCACATCTGTAACCAGAGGCAGGCAAAATAACACATGCACTGGTCGCAAGTGTGATGTTATCCAGTGAGTGCGCTAATAGGCCTGTAGCTCTCGGCCAGGCGGCGTTACGATCAGCGGACGACAGCGCCGCATGTGGAAGCAAATCGAAACATTGGTCCGCACTCAAGAGTTTTGGTTTCGCGGGTTTCGCTCTGGCGCAAGCAAGCAATGTATCGCATCCTTCGTGGGTTTGAAAAGCTGGAGGCTCTTGGGATCGTGTGTTCCATGGGCCAAAATAACGGGCTATGGATGAAGGTATACACCGAGGCCAACAAAGCTCCAGCCGGGAACGGGTTTCTGGAGCGCCGCTTCCACGCCGCTCGACAAATCTGCTGACCGGACAGCGTTCTTTCGCGTGTGCGGAGTCAAGATGTCAAGTTCTTGTTTCATGAAGCTTCTTATGCAAACAAAAGCATTATTAGGACGTGAAACAATGTGGCTCTCATGCACTACACTGTAAAAGGTAGTTGAGCAAACCCACCAGTGTATAGCAAACCCAGGATATTCAAGAATACCACGTGACAACTTACCCTTCCTATTTAAGTTTATAAACTGTATAGTTTCTTTGCATAGCTTGTTACTACGTCAGCTGAATGTTTCTCCAGGTGCTCCACCAACAAATTTCCCAATGACACCTGAGCCCTTAAACCAGCATTATAGAATGTCTTAACTAGATTGATTGGTTACAATTACAAAATGCTATTGGATTCATTCGGGCAGAGCGCTCTATCCTTTTTAAATGTTGGTGATTCATAGCTAACACATGCATCCTGCATAACCGCCAGACAAGAATGTCAGCCGATAACCTAGATATACAATCCTAATACAGACGCGGTGTAACAGAGGTGGTTGAAATAGGAGAAAACTTCACTGATGCTACTCCCAGAATGTAATTCGAAGCAGTCCTTGGTGCATTGAAATGTGGATTTCGGAGCACCTTGGAGCACAGAAAAATGCATTTTGGTACTACCACGGTCTCTACCCAAGTCGTCGCTATTACCCTTCCAGCAGGCGCAGGCGCTAAATGCGCCCGCTTGCGAGAGGGCTTCGCGCGACAAAGTTTCGCGTCAGTGTGTGCCCGCGTTTGGAGTGCCTTCCTTGCCTGTACGGGAAAAATAAGATCACATAACAGCAGACAGCTGACAACGCTTCACGTGAATATCCCAATTTTCTTTCGGAACGAAGCCATATGTGCGATCAATGCATGTGTCCTTGTGGTTTAAAGAAATGTGGTAATGCTCTATTTTGCAACTTGTTTGTCTAGTGCTCTACAATCAGTGGCTTACCCAGACTCCCATCCCCCACCAATTGTTTGTCAACACCCCCAAACTTTTTTTTTCCAGTGTACTACAGCAACTGCACCCACAATTTATTTATTTTTATTTGTTATGCGACCCCCCCCCCCCCCCCGGAGCTCGCAGTTCTGGACAAACCACTGTCTACAATCGAATTCCTAGCCACTCGTTTTGAAGGGACTCAGAGCTGCGGATGCAGGATGGCGCAAGAAATCTCATTTTGCCCAAATGGCGCTGGAGTGGAATCACTAGAAAAATAGAGCTGTAGAGCTGTGGCACAGTGTATAGCCCAGTATCAATATGCATGTCATTGAACTTTACCTACTGTCTTTTGCAGAGTTTCAAGCCCTTACCCAATGGCAGTGGGAACTGATGATGCGCTCACAGGGGTTTCCGTGATAAACCCAAGCAGATGCCTTCAGCACAGTCCTGGTCACAGGGCCCTCCTTTACGGAGTCTTCCCTTAAAGCCAGCAGAAATACCAACATGAAGCTGTGCCGTGAGATCACAGACTGTTCGTTGACCAAGATAGCACACAGGAGAGCACAGCGGGCTGTGCGTGGTCTTCATAGGCACACATATGAGACCAGTTGCGAGGGTGCCTTTCATTAACGAGGTCCATAGACGATCGAACCACGTATGTTCTACCTCAAAAATGATTTACCTGTGCGTAGTGCAAAATGTTTGTTGGTTTTTGACATCATCTGGCAAGATGACGCCCGGGTGTCAAACATATCTTTTGTAGCACAGATACTATAAAAGGAAAGGCTTTGTTGTCAAAGTGAAAAGAAAGCAATGAATGCAAGATCACCCCACCAAACTGAAAACTGCCTATTATCACTAGTTTCGTAGTCGTGAAATATTGTGTCAAAAATAATTCAACTCCTTACTGATCACAGAGGGCAGACAGAATTAGTAGTCTGCACTGTAGACTGGTGCAAGTGCAGAGATGTGCTGAAGAAACCACCAGCCTACTGTGTCATGTCCGTGTGGTTTCTTCAGAGCTTATCAGTCATATTACGGAAAACCAACGAGCCCAGAGGTTCACTCTTCTGGTGCAAGCACATCTCTATTTCAGGTGCAGCCAACCACCAGACAAAATGGTTGAGGTATGAAAACAGTGAAAGTGTGGATGAGCTGGTGATGCATATTTGAAATAGCAGTTATTGCAACAAAAGATGCACGTAAACAGGACATTTCTGTTTGTGCGTGTATTCTGTGGTTGTGTGTCTTCACCAATCGCTAGTTCAAATATGGTGTGATTGTCAACCACGCGAATAGAGCTGTGCTGCAACAAACATATACTCTCCTTTGTGCAAAGTATCCTGTGTTTTTATGGTGCAAGTTGCTAAATTCGCTTGCAGTTTTGTTGTATTATACTTTGTGGAGATCCATCTCATTTTTGTATTTCGTACAACCGTAGGGCAAAATTCAACCCGTGATGAAAGGCACTACTCTGCGACATTGTGAAATACCATCAACCTGTAAATAGGACATGAACACATTTGTGGACGTATGGGGCGCGCCTGTATCAGGCGTGTGTTGCCCCTCATCTAACTCTCCAACGGACTATCATTAAAGGTTTTCCTCACACTCTACATTGATTTGTTCATGTTCGGAAATGCTTGTGACTGTTCGCATACATATACACAGATACATCTCTCATGTGCTGTAGCAACTTCATGTGCACGTATCTGTTCGCTAAGGACTGAAGGGCGTTGTGATTTTGAAAATTTGTGCTACCCTGCTGCCCTGGGCACCAAACACCCCTGTGGACAGTTCAAGTCGGCAACCTTCTGGTGCACCATCGGCTTTGAGTACTGCTGCCTCCCGTGTATAGGGAGCGGCACTATGAAGTGATCCTGTAGTGCATGTGGATTGTCCACAAGGCAATTTCAAAGCGAGCTTGGCAAACCTATATGAAACCATGAAGGTGCTTGTTACTTGGTGATTACAGGAAGGCAGTGAAGAGACAAGATGCGAGTGTGCCATCGTAATGAGAGAAGATATGTTTCTACACTAAGAAGATTGAGCCTAGACTCAAAAAAAACATTGGGTCTCTACAGAAGTGAGGCTCCTCCATCCGCCTTTTCCGTACAGTTACGAACTGTACATGAGAACATCCATCAAACAGAGTCCACAGCGAAGGGCAACGTACATATTTCACACTACAGCACAATATTTAAATTTCATCATCCTTTGATTTGTCATCTGCTGTGATTGTATTTGCTTCTTTGTTACAACTACCTCACCATCACACTGATAATTCACATAAGATCAGTAGCATTTTACCTTAATGACTCTACTTTTCTATGTGTGTGATCAAATTTGGTTTTACAAGATTCCTGCGGTTCATCAGACACTACTTAAGCTTCACGAGCGCTTCTGCATATATTCATGAAACTGAACTTCACAGCATGACATGCTCAAGGTAGTCATTACACATCTCAATGCTGTTCTCTCGTCCGATTCGCAGAGGAAGTGAAATGTATGCCTTTTTACGACACTTCACATACATAAATTGAAAACATCTTAGGAGGAAGCATGCCTCACGTTCTCGACAAATTAGGGGGCAGAAAAGCATATTTCTGAATTGGCAATTTTCTATAAGCATGCTATGCAATGAAGTTCTGTTTCTGGGGCAGACACATGCATGCACAGCTTCAGAACATGATGCAGGTGTGCACTACAACATACGGCTCGTAGCATGAAGTTCCCCTCAAAGCTGTCTCTAAATGCTTCGGCTTGTAAGTGGGCTGTAAACAAAGTTCATTGTATTGTGTTGGCTAACAGGCCTCAGCCTCGAGTAGAACAGCAAAGGCACTCGTATAGCCATTAAACAGTTGAAGCACTGAGGGTGAAGCCCAAGGCTGCCCATTCTAGAGGGCCATGATGCATAAAGCATGCCTGACAAAGGCTACCAAAAAAAGTTAGTCAGTTTCAGAATAAACCTTGTTTGGCATGGGAAAAGTGCTACTGTGAGACCTGCTCAGGGGCAGACATAGAGGGGGATCAGGATGTTCTAACCCCTCATCCATTTCTGTCTTCACATTATGCTTAATTGACCTAGATCATGTATCTGCCATGCTGGCCAAGGCTGGACGACCCTCTCAGAAAAATCCTGCATCTGCCCCTGGCCCTGCTTGCTTCTGGTCTACCATGAATCAAAGAACTTTTCTCTTTTTGTTAAACACAACACAGAGGTGCATCAGGTTCGTGTAGTACGGCGTAGACTGACCATCACAATCTCTAGACAACTGTGTTACAAGTTTCTCACTTGTAATATATAATCATTGCTCACATCTTTGTAATTTCGATGTTCTACATTGTACGTTCAACCTGTCAGCAACTTTCAAATTTATTAGGAGAAACTGAAAATAAGACCTTAGAAATTATCAAATGTGTTGTAAGGATGCAGTGCCAACTCAGGAGAATAATTTCCAGGTTGATTCCCACACAAACTTAGTGAGGTACTCGACACTGTACATTATCCACAATAATTAAATAAAACGCCTTAGTATCATGGCGACAGGTAAAGCAGAATGGTTTCGAAGTTCAAGACCTCAGTCAACTGCAAATCAAAGACAGTACCCCTACAGAAACTGCACACCTATTTTGTTGCTCAAACGAAAGATCATTCATTACATTGCATCTTCTCTGCTTATATACTGTGATTATCATGTAAAGCAGTCAGAACGTTTACCTACGCCAATTTTCTTGGGGCATCACCCAGCGGTGGGTGATCCCTTGGGTCATCACCCTGAGACTTACAAAAAAAAAAAGGTAGCATTGTGATTGTTCGTGTGGAACGACATTTCCACGAAAGGAAGTTGATGTCTGACAACGTCAATGCTTGAAGCATGTGGAAAGCCTTTTTGTACACATTGAAAAGTTTTAATAAAATATGCTTATTTCGTGTAAACGCTCGCTATCCATATTTTAGAAATGGGTTTTGCTAGCAAGAGTTTGATCTAAGAAAAAATTTGGAGCTGGTGGACTCTAGAGGTGAGCAATATTTCTTTTGAGTCCGAGGAATACACAAGCGACACAAAGAACAAAGTGGACGACACAAGATTGAAACCTGCAACAGACCTGTATGCATGGTACACAGTGAAAAAGAGGGGTCCACAGGAGAGTACAGCGGCCGACACATAACAATGGGAAGGAACACAGGAAAGTGGAACATACTAACGGCGCATTCAGAGGTGCAACGGCAGGCAGAGAGGGATCAAAGTTTTGTACCGGGAAGGCGCAAAAACTGTTTCAGTTGCAGAGTTGGATCGGGAGCTGAATGTTCCATTAGCGCAGCAGGAGCAAAACATTAGCTCCAAGCGCTAGCGGTACACAACAAAGGAGAAGAGGCATGCTCATGATAAGTTAGGCCAGTGATGTTGGAGCTTTCTTTCTCTCTCTCTCTCGTATGTCACACAGGCTCTTGTCCATCTCTTCAACATTGAAAACATGGCGCATCCTGCTATGTGTACTTCAAATTATGTGGCACGATTCCGAAAACAGTCTGCTGAACCCCATGTGGCTAAAGCAAACCAGAGAGCCTGCCGAGAACGCACGCATGTCACACGCTAAACGCAGTGTACACATCGCACCGTGAATAAAGCTACCATTTCCACTGGCGAAGCAAACCCGTAAAACCCCGCCGGGTGCGCGCACTTATACCCCACCCAGCGTGGGGCAAAATTCACTGTCCCAATCGCATAAGTAAGGCCCCTGGTTTTCTGCTGCACAAATTCAAAATTCTGCAGCACGACTTCTAAAATCCGCGATTTTCCGCGGCAAGCAGTCAGCGGCTGCTTGAAATGGGAACACTTTATTTTCCTGCATAATGTGGGAACAAACATATTTTATAAAATTACAGATTGAAAGCAAGCACTGTTGTGGCTCAGAATTACATACATGATATCTTGTATTCTCCTCCGACAAAGACAAAGGTCTGTCACCTGCAATCATTTTATGCATGCTGAAAGATCTTTCAGCATCTAAAGAGTTTATAGGAACTTTATAGGAAGATGATAGGAAGGAGCTTACAATACATGCCCTGTGGAAGTTACAGGACACCCTTTTTGTTTTTCAGCTGTAGGCATTATTTAAGAGTCTTTAACGGCAAGCTCCCAGATATCAAATCAAGGTCCCCACTGCCGCCGCTAAGCTGCACATAGGAAGGACGCCGCCCTTTTATCAGTCAAAGTATGCACAGTACACTTGGGCTAGCGTTATCTTAAGCTAAATTACAATCTGTCTGTGCTGGCACAGCAACATGGGAAGTTTCGTAAAGCAGGCTTCACCTCATGCAGGGAAGCTTCAGGTTAAGCCCACTCTCGGGGGTGTCGTTCGTATTTGGCGAATAATCTAATATTCGGAAATCTGAATATTGGGTATTCGATTCGCGAATGAAATTCGAATTCGAGAACTCGAATATCCGCACACCCTTAAAAATAAGAGATTCCGTGAAATTCCGTGCCAAACGAAATTGCCGCGATATTTCGCGAAATCGCGGAAAACCCGGGGCCTTAGCCATAAGTATGGGGAGTAAGATGTCAACCAGAAACTTAAGCCTTTCAGCACGGTACAACATACACACCCTGGGGGGGGAAGCTGTTAATGATAATATTAATGCACAATCTCTACTTCTCAAGGAGCACCCTATGCACTGTCTGGATGAGAAAAGTGGATGCAATGGAGGGACAGCATTATATTACATAAGAAACCCCCACAGCAGGTGGAGTACAAGCTCAAATAGCCACAGCTGGAAACACTGCTTAAAATTATATTTGAGCACATACAGGAAATGTTGTAAATGTGCCATGAAGCAGACCCGAATAAGTATTTAATGTTTTCACAGCATATGGCCATTAATTTTTCAGTGCAGTACTGCACACTGTGCAGGTGGGAAGACCATTTTCTGACACTTAGCCATAGAGTGGCTACATATCACATACCCTTCATGCCCGTTTCAACAAGACCTAATAATAACTGATGCAAACGACTGTGTCTAAATAATATATATTTATTTCGACAAACACGTCCCTTCCCTGAAGGGAGTGTTCGTGCTGCTGAAGCACAATGTGTGTTACAATGGCAATTCACTGCTCATGATTTATCCGCACGTCGAAAATATAGTACCATTAAGAAACTTGATTCTGAAACCTTTAACTTAAGCGACAAGCTTACCCATCTTTTTTCAGTTTGGCAAAATTAGATGATAGTACATACATAAAAGCCACTGCAAGTTCAGAAATGTTAAAAATGTTCAGCAAATTTTTACACTGATCTTCTTGGACTGAAATTCAAAATTGCAAAGAGCAGGAGACGATAATAAAAATAATTTACCGCAAGTTCACGCAAAAAACACTCAGCGTAAAGGAGATGACGAAAATGGCACTGGTGAAGAGCCGTACAATGACAGAGATGGTGCTGAGAGCGACGACAAGTTAAGGGCGTCTAGTTCTTGGTCTGCTTGGTTATTTTTCAGTTCTTGGAGGGTGTGAACAAACCTAGACCACTCATCATTCTTTGGCACAGCCAGTTGCTGAAAGGAGAAGTCAAAAAAGTTTGACTGACTGGCATGCAATTACAGTCGCCGTCCCATTTTTCGGACTCCACTGGGATCGCACAAAGTCCAAATAATCGAGCAGTCCGAAAAAACGAATTTCGCCTCAAAATAAACTTTACTAAGCACTAGTATGCTGGAAAAAATTTGTCGATGCTTTCTTAACGCGCTTCTAGCTCTGCTTGATAACACCAACTTCTATTTCCCGAAGGGACATTTCGTCACTATACAATGACAGAAACACCGCCGTCATCAAATCCGCAAGTCGGCTTCACCTAACGCATGCGTGCTTTAGGTGAAGCTCCCTTTACAACGCTGTCACGCGGTTCGCGGGCGGACAGCACGTGCTGGACCTTTGAATCAAGCCGTTGTCCAAAAACGAAGACGCAAAAGCGTTACGACAGACGTCTTCTACTCAGACGAATGGAAAACGGACAATCATGGCCTATTTTTTTGCCTTAATATTTGAGTTCGCGATTCCTTTTGATACGAATTTCGGATGATACCAATATTTTCGGCAAACAGAGTGCGAAATGCGAAATATCGAGCGACGGGGCTGCACAGAGTCCGAAATTTTGGAAGTTCTTATACATCAACTATACATCAACTCTATGGGGCCCGAACGACGTGAACGAGTCCGAATAATCGAGCATGTCGGAAAAATCGAGCATGTCGGAAAAATCGAGCATGTCGGAAAAATCGAGCATGTCGGAAAAATCGAGCATGTCGGAAAAATCGAGCATGTCGGAAAAATCGAGCATGTCCGAATAACTGAGCATGTCCGAAAAATCGGGGTCCGAAAATTAAGTCGGCGACTCTACTCTACACACTAAGCAGAACACAATCTCCTACACACACAGTGCTTGAAGCAGTGTTTACATCCCCCCCATTGCTACCTTCCTGAGCTGTGACTGAATGCGAGATGTTGACCTCATACAGCTAGCGTGCTACAGACAGAGTGAGTGGGGCTGAATGCATAGGACCTGACTTTTTTCGGTTATATTTTTCAGCAACATCGAGGGGGTAAATATCGGGTTATATTCTCCTTCAATAATTCGGGTGTAATCGGGCTGAACTGAACCTGATTCAACCCAATTCTGGTTGAATCGGTGAATCAGGTATAAATCTTCAGTTTTCTCGGCATAATATACATGACACACCAGTAGGCAGAGTAGCAATATTTAGTCCATGCATCTAAGAGGCAGCATGGTCTCCATTTTGACAGTTTGTATGAGCATATTTATGCATTTACAACACGCTTCCCCCCTTGTGCAGCAGTTTTTGGGGAAATATCGTGTTAAACCCTGTTTTTGCAGATTTGGATCAGGGGTAAATATATGGCATAATCGGGTATAACCCCAAAAGGTCAGGCCCAGTGATGGAAGTGCCTTGAAGCGTGCTGGCGCAGCCATTGGCACAGGAAAAATCGAGTTTTGCTGCAGCGTGGCGCAGCTCACGATCCACTGTCAGAGGGCCCCGTGCATCATTGGTTACTAATTCATGATGTGGAATGAGCACTTTCCACGTTGATTTCAGTATCATTGTGTCTTGGGCAATTTTTCACTCAATTTAGACGCGTGAGATCGGGAGGCCACGGGCCTAACCTGCTTTTGTGGAGTCAGTGCGTAGCGGGCATGAACTTGCGAGTCCACATAACGGAATGTTTTCCCTTGTCTAATGGTCTAGCGATCCTCAAAGGTAGCAAGTTATGACCGAAATCGGTCTAAACAATATCTTTAGAGACACATTGAGCTACCCTTAGGAATCAAAAAGCAGTCTTAGCGCGAAGGTCACCTCATGCCTCTCACCTTGGATAGCGATGAACATAAAAGCACAAATGCAAGCTAGTTGGTGTATACTTGATGTTGGCAACATGTCCCTGAGTTTGGGGAAAACACACATGACACAAAACGAACAGCACCATCGTTGGGGCGTCAACGTGACAGTGCACACGTGCATCCCGAGACTGCTTGGCTAGGGCTAGACTAGGGCTAACTAGCATCAGCTTCAGCCAATTAGCAGGCTAGTAAGTCCCTACGACAGCTCCCTCTCACGTTTAAATTTGGTCAACTGCTGGTTCGGCACGTTTACTTCGAGTTTCGCTTTCTTGTGGCGCGCACGACCTCCGTGGACTGCGATGTAGTCGCCAGTCCTGCGCTTTGGTGTTACTTTGACGCAAATGCAGCAAAAACACCCTCTACGGCGCAGGATGGCGCAGCACCCTGTGATTGCCGCAGTTTGGCGCAAATGGTGCAGCACTTCCATCACTGCAGGCCCTATGAACGCAGCGCAGGCAATGTAGGAATATCCAATAGGTACACAAGCACATACCTCTCCAACATCATACACTGAAATCTTGCCAACGTCATCTCCTACCACAACTTGATGACCAGAAGGCGTCCATATAACCTTGTTTAAAGCAGGGCAGCCATCCACTATTTCACTCACTGTGGGCAGCTGTAAAATTGCAACGGTTACATAATCTCTAGCCTTCGCTTAACACAGCTCAATAACCAACACATACTTCCGTATCGTTATTCAAGTCCCAAAGATCTAGACGCCCAGTGCCATCTACAGATGCAAAAAGTGCTGGGTGAACAGGTGACCACCTGACATCATATACATAGTCAGCATTGTCTTCAAAGGAGTAGATGGGCTTGGACTCCTGCAAATACAATTTAAAGTAAGTACAACTAAACAGTTCAATAACGCTTAACATGAAGCTTTCGTGTGAGTGCAGTTCACAATCAGCTTTGTGTTTTACAGTGACATAAGCACGAGCTGCCACACTGTTGCAGATGACTGAGGGGTGTTTCTTGGCGAAATGTAATGAGGAAGTTGTGCCTCGAATTGTTAGCTTGAATGATTGGCAGAACAAAAACTGGAAGCTGCCGACAGCGACATCACAACAGTGAAACTGGTGGCCATGACTCCCTATCATGTACAGTTGACTGCAAATTTAACTGAAACATTCTGCACGGTGACTCCGAGCACCATAAAAGGGCATGTGACAATGGTTTGTTAGCTTTGGTTTGGGTCTTGACTGTTCCTTTAAGCCTTTAACGCCAATCATAGTTTGCAACTTCTTATACCGTTTGGAACCCTCGCTGAAAATAAATCACACAGAAATGTCACAAATGATGTTTCAGGATCACAACTATGTGGTGAAAGTTACGTAATACGTCATTAATTTTCCCCTTGATTCTGGAGGTATCGTATCTCAAGGATGAAAATGTAAGAAAATGTTTTTCTAAAGGATGCAGGAGGCAAAGCACTCAGAAGAGCTGTGACACTGTGCCAAGTTCTGCAGTGCAAGTGGAAGAGCTCCCTTAGGACATTCATGTGCTTGTGCTTGCTCTTTACAGTTAACGCTGCTCAGCCCACTGCTGTACAATAGTTTAGAGACAGCTTGCACAAACAATAGCTTTGGGAGAGCTCTGCCTTTTACATTTTTCTTTCGCATGCACCACTGTAACAACTACTTAAGGACACAGGTGTAACTTATAAACCGCACTGAACAATGCCTGTTGTATCCTCCCTTGTTCTTGTTCTTTTTTCACACAGCTCCATGAACGGCAGAGGAATATTCATAACTCACTTTCAAACTCCAGAGCTTAATGGTCCAGTCAGAGGATGAGGTGAGGAACAGGTGAGAGAAATCGACTTGTCCTTGACAGCAGTGGGAATGAATGCCTGTTACAGTGGCCTGGTGCCCCTCAAACATGTCTAATATGCCTGCCTTGGTGCCGTGGCGACAAGCTGCAAATAATTTTCGAAGTACATTCAGCGTTGCCCTATACACGCCACAGAAAACACACCAAATACATTCTACTGCTAATGTTTATATTTAAGGCACCTGTACGCTGAAAGAATAGTTGCAGACAATAACAGGTGGAATCATCCGCTACTGATTTTGCATACTATATGTACTTTGAGTATGCACTGTGGTATTTGTGCCACTGAGAATGCTAAAAGTTCAGCAGTTTTTCGAAGTATGACACAGCAGTAAAGCTAGGCAATATTTTTCATGCTTAGGACAGCTTAAGAAATTTTGTTTCAACACTATGCATTTCAGCCTTCATCAGCAGAGTAGATACTGAGCAATTCTACTGTCCTCGAGCGTAAATCAATTTTGTAGGCAGGACAGTAGTAATATTATAGTAGTAATAGTTAGAGCATGAAGTTTTAGGGTTTAACCCGATTCTTCCCCGAATTTGCACCCCAAATTGAATTTGAAGGTTGCCTCCTTAGGGCGAAACCCGATCTTTAGCCGGCAAATTGCCCTCATTGAGACGTCTGTAGGAACAAACACTAACTTGCTTGACAGCAAATGCAGTTTACATCACAGTTAAGTTTGAGCAGCTGAGCCCGATTTCTCCCCGCATTTAGCTTACTGGAAGTTTTCCCACCCAAATTCGCATGAGTGTAGAGCACATGTTTATTTACCTGATTTTTACCACCCGAACTTAGAAAAAATATTTCCCAAAAACTTCAGGCTCTAGTAATAGCACAGTATATAGTATAGCAGGCAGTGCACTAGATATAGTACACTTCAAGTGCAGATCGTCGAGAATGTTGTAAATTCATTGTTAAACAATTTATGGCTTACCACTGTAGAAAAGTAAAAGTCTTGGATATCCTGCGCGACATGCAAAAGCTTAGACTTTAAAATGAAGTCACCTGTGTACACTGCTCCCTCTTCGCTACCAACCACAAAGTTGTTGTAGTCGCCCATTGGGAAAGACAAGGACGTTACAGCAACAGAGCGTGACTGCTTCTGCTGTGTCAGTTCCATGCTGTCCTGCACGCCACCAAGAAAGGTTTGTACAACACATAGTAAAATGACTTTTCCTTTTCCATGAAAGTGCAGAGTACATAACATGTCAATCCTGTTGTAGCCTTCCTGTTTACAACAATTGCATAGTTGGTGCTCAAGTTTAAGCTCAAGTTCAAGTCCAAGTACTCGGTTATGTTGTCCTTGGAAACGTTTTCAACACAAAGCTGCATTAATCTAGTCTTTGAGCTAGAGACGCTAGATAAGAGCTACAGCTAGATGCCCTCACCGAACGTGGATGTTGACCACCGTTCTACTTGCACTGTTCTATGTGTACTTGGCTGATATGACCCCGACCGACAAATGCGCAAAAGTTCATGTACAACGATACTCCGATATAGCAATTAGATCTCGCATGCCGCTCAATATCGTTATGAACGGACTCAACTGAAAATAAGGTACATAGTAAACTACAGGGGATATTAAAATATTTTCCACCCCACTGTGACGAATGAGATGTGTGCAACAGAAGTAGGGAAAGCAATGAGTAGTTACAGAAAGTAAAATTATTTAAGCAAGCATTAAGGGGAAGTTAACAGTAATGCATAGATACGACAGAGACAAAGGACAAAGGCATTAATTGCAAGTGCTTTTAAGGTTGTCTTGATGGCGCCATAATTGAAGGAAGGCGTGTCTAGTGGCACTTGTCAAGAGTAAAATAGCAGAGAGAGCACATTTTTTCATGGAACAGTCACACCTGTACTCAACATATTTTCAATCAGTTTACACCAAATGACCTCGAACATGTTGTGATTATAATGAATCTTTACAGGCAATGTGATAACATGATATCCATTTGAAGTTCATAACCCAGTAAAGCAGCCAATTCTGTCACCAAACAACCCAATGTTATGTGAACAGCGGCCCATATGAGATGGAATTTGTGAAGTACACTTTGTTCAGTATCAGTATGCTTTAGGTAAAGTAGATTTACTAGCCAACTCTGTGACATAGTCAATGTACTGAAATGTTAATTTGTTGTCAGTTGTGCTTACATTTACAGATACCATTTAAATCAGCATGTACGAGGGGCATCCCATAAGTTTGGCCTGACCCAGGAGCAGGTGTCAGATATTTGGACACGTTCGCTGAACGGCCATGGGCCCCATAGAGTTAATGTATAACAACGTCCAAAATTTCAGACGCCGTACAACTCTGTCGCTCGATATTTCGCACTCGGTTTGCCCAGCCAGCAAGCTTCACAAACGGTTGCCAGCTCACCACGTGTGTATGATGCAATGCGAAGGTCAACGAACTGTACATTACTCGTTTCTTCTTTGTAATCCACTTTAAATGGATCTAGTAAGGAGTGAAACAAGTCAAAAGGGGACCAGGTCCCCCTTCCCACATCCGGTACCTATCCGGTAACGTGCAACTGCTGCACCAATGGCGTCGTCAGAGGAATCTCGATCGTATGAATCTCTAGGGACGCCAGAAAATATTCATAGCATCCTGAATTCTTACGAAAAGAATTACACCAAATACAAAAATTGAGGCAAGAAAATAGACAATGACTATTAACTTCCCATTAACCTGAGTGAAGGAGGCCTGACGTAGTGCTTTTACATTTTCGTTTTGGCTAAGGCTGCCGAAATTCACGCCCAGCACGTGTTGTTCAGCCGCGAGTCGCTAGACAGTGCTTAAAGTGAGCTTCACCTAAAGCACGCAGGCGTTCGGTGAAGCCGCCTTGAGGAATGGTGTTGCCAGAAGTATACAGTCAAACCTCGCTTTACGAACACCCTTCGTTTCTCAGAAAATCGTTCGTAAATCGAGGTATTCGTAAATCGAGGTCAGAGGTGTGCAGTGCACAAATACCTCACAAAACCATGGGAAATTGATTTGAATAAGTTTTCTTTTTGAAAATACTGCGTAATTGTGCTTTGCACCATACTTTCTGCAGGGTCTATCCTGTTTAGAAGAGATGACAGAAGTCTGACACTTGACTCATCCACCCGGTCCTCAAAGTACCGTATCGCGCGCGGATGAGACTGTTTCCAACGGCAAATATCACGCTTGTCACCGGCTGTCAGGACTGAACGCCTTCTTTTGGAATGGCAAGATGTGTCCATCTCGGAGACCTGGTCCAAACTCCCAACCGTTCGGCTGAAAACGTCCGAATTATTCTTTCAGGAAATGGTGAATCATGTTTGTGGAACGTAGTGGCGTTGGGACATTGTATGTTTGACCTTGGCAGCATGTACTGAGGAACTTTCATTATCCTCCGGTCCATTGGCCTGTCCTCTGTACGTTCATAACGCCCGTTCGTATATCGAGGTCAGAATGGCTTGGCTACTTTGGGTCCGTTCCCTAATAATCCGTTCACAGTTCTGATATCGAGGGTTCGTAAAACGAGGTCAAAATACACGGAAAAAGTTTGGTTCCCGGTGGAGCCGTTCGTAAGTTGAGGGAATTCGTATATCGAGGGTTCATAAAACGAGGTCCGACTGTATTTCATCCACGTGTTCGTGGATCAACAACTTGTAGTCTCTGGGTGCAGTCGTCAACCTCGGAACAACGTTATCCGGCCTGCTAGTGCTTAAGAAAGTTTACTTTTGAAGCGAAATTCGTTCTTTCAGACTGCTCAATTATTCGGACTTTTGCGCGATCCCTGCTTGAAAAAAGCCTGGTAAATCGGACAGCGACTGTATTTGATCACCAGATGCACCTTCACTTCCCCGTTTGAGCTCAACTGTGCAGATTGCAACCTCCTGGCGGCCACCACAAGGAAACTGTGTGGTGTGCGTGCACCGTTTTTGGTGGTGCCAGTCCTGAAAAGCATCCGTGTCCCAGCGTAAAGTTTTTCAGTTTAGTGTGTGCACTCCTCCTTTGTCAGGGCCAAGAACTTATGGGATGCCAGTCCTAATATTGAAGATGTTTCTGCAATTCACGTGTGAATTACAAGAAATGAAAACTGTACTCCTAATAGGGTTATAACTACAGGAATTGATACCTGAGGGGCTGAAAGCATGTCTAAGCTCCATGAACAGAACTTTCCATCTGTTGAAATGCTGACCAAGTTGTGAGCATTTTGTGTCCCTACAACCTGAATGGAGTAGACAGGGTGCTGGAAGAGAATGTCATAATAAAAACATTGTTACTTGGTCAGCACATGTTTCACATTTCATTTTAGTGGCTGCTCTACCACATGAAGGCTGTGAAAACAGGGAATAACTACTACTCATTACATCACTAGCACTAATTTACAGTTTTATTACACTGCAGATTAACCTTCAAGTGGCCCTGAAGAAAAATTTGAAATGCATGACTTTGAAACATGGTTTAGCCTGAACGAAAGACTTCAAACTTCCTTCCTAACACACACAAACAGAAAAGGTCCCATTCAGTCACCAATCCAACAATGAACGGCCAAGGCCGTTGCAATGGTGAGCTATACAAATTATATCTCAATGAAAACACATGATTGCAAAAACAATTTTTGTTGTATGCTAGCACCTTCAATACCGGCCTAGTTAAACACCACTTTACCGTGTGTGCAGTTGCAGAGAGTGGACTTCGTTGGACAGGGGTTCTCTTGTTACTCCTATTGTCCCACAGAGCAATCTGGCCTGAATACATTCCACCAATAATAAGGTTGGGATGAAACTTTGCAAAACAGGCAGACATCACCGGAGACTGAAAGGTATAAAGATGCGAAAAAATACGAATGGTGCCGATTACCCAGCACAAAAGTGAGAACTGGGGAAGCACAGCTAGGTTCAAACACCATTGGTACTGTAAGGACCCTTACCTGGCAATGGAATATGTATTCGGGGGTGGACTTCTTGAACTTCATATTCCACACAAGGCAGACACCGTCCGGGTCATGAGGAGCGTCTACATTGTTGTTGTAAGAAGCAACAAGTAGCTCTGGGAACTGAAGCAAAATCGGCACTGTACTGAGAACATCAATCCGTTGCAGAGGAATGGTTTACAAATATTACAAGCAACATTCCATATTGTGTCAATAGTACTTTCAACAAGGGTCGCACAGACAATTAGGTAAATTGTTCAAGGGTTTTCAAGAAACCTATGTACACTTAAAATGGTTAAAAAGCAAGCGAGCTGGTGGCTAAGATCCATGACGAAAACCCGAGACTGGGAAAAAGACGAAAAAAAAGACTTTGAAAAAAAGAAAAAGAAAAAGACTTTGTGTTGTGTCGTCTGTTTTCGTCTTTTTCCCAGTCTCGGGTTTTCGTCATGGATCTATGTACACTTTTTAGGGCAATATTGAACTGCGAGCAGAAATGAGCTGTGCGCACTCTCCTGCTACAGCTATGCAGACAACATTATTCTATAACTGATTAGCACAAAATATCAAAGCAAAATAACTGTTACGACTCTTTATATCAATCTTGGTAGTTTTTTTAACTTAATATGCACACTTTGCAACAATGTCACAGCTCTCCATAAGGTCAGGTAGCATTAAAAAAAGCACAGCACAAAAAAGCACATGGGAACACATGGATACGGGTGGGCACACATGCAGACAAAGTTTGTAGAAAGAGTTGCCAGACGATGTCGACAAGAAATGCTATCGGGGAGAACGAGCCGCGCTCAGAGATCCCAGAGTGACAGAGGAGCAATGTTTACATTTGGTCTGGTAGGTGAACACATTTACATGGAATGCCTAGTTCAGGAAGCAGACAGAGGGGACAGTACAAGCCGTCGTGGTGTTCGCTAAATGGGTGTGTGAAGAAATACAGTCGAACCCGCACATATCGAACTTGAAGGGGATCACAAATAGCTTGATATATCCATAAATCAACATATCAGATGTGCTACATTAGCGGCGACCAAAACACTTGCACTTAACACTAATCTCAACCACAGTCATGACAGATGTCAAAACTCTCAAAAGTAGTGAAAACACTTTATTTTACAGCAAAAGAATCAATGACTGTAGCTTGCATCTTGCTGTGGGCCAAGAAGTTGAGCACACGCGTCTCTATCGTGTCAAGACGCTCCATGTTTGTAAGGCCCGAACTTTCCATATCTACGCGGCAGTGACGAATCACTTGAAACGCTGAGATGAGCTCAGTGGCTGTCGGCAATGGCAGTGATTCTTTATCGTCGTCAGGGCTATCTGCTTCTTCGGCACTGGTATGTCTGCAATGATGTCCGCGTCACTCTGTTCCGACACAGCGTCCGTGGCATCGTCTACATCCACGTAGTCTGCATAGTTTTTGCATTTACACACGCGTAGTTTTCGACCCGACGTATGATCTCCAGCTTTGAAAAAAGTCCAGATTTTTTTTTCTCTTGACACTCATCATCGAACCACAAGGTCCTTTGTGGCTCCACACTTCGCCCTCTCACTCTCACGTGCTTTTGCCACTTCTGCTTCTGCGCTCCACCCCAACGGTGCATGCAGCATCCCTGGCGCCTCCTCGTCCGTGTTTTAGCCCTTTCCACCCACGTGCTCTCTCCTGCTCTGCCCTCTTTCGCTCTTTCCTCCTCTCCGTGGGAGCAAGATCACCAGAGCAAGTGCCCAGAAGAGGTGGTCTCTACAGGATCTTAACGTTCTATATATCGGATAACTGCGGTACCAAAGTTTGATAAAGCCGTACACCCATGCTATACTGTTACATGTAATTTTCAAGGGAATTTTTTTACTGTTCGATATATACAAAAATTCAAAATATGTGGAATCGAAATATGCATGTTCAAAATATGCAGGTTCAATTGTTTTTGCAACATTCAAGGATTTCCAAAGGCGGCTCAAAATTCAAGTGCTTACAAGACCTTGAAATATGGCCCTTGTGGTTCAAGGGTTTTCAAGGCCCTGTGCAAGCCCTGTTTCAAGAGCATCAGTGGAATGCAAAGCTGTACAGATAATATGCAACTGTACATTACAAATACGCATCATGAAAGTGACAGAAGCTCTAGCCTGCACCTGTCTTGCCACACTTTTTCTTGCGTTAATACCTGACATAATAGACGTAGGCAGCGATTGACAGTCACCTCAATTACGCCCTTACGTGTTCACTTGAGCTTCCTCACCTGTGTGGACCAATCAAAACTTGTGACAATCCTATTCTTCGACCAGCGGTCGTCAAAGAACACCCTGTTCAACGATAATCTGATTCCACTTTTATCATCGCTGCAAATAAAAAGACATTTGTTCATAAAGAGTTCGACGTAGAAAACGTGATGCCCACCTGTCTTGGTCCTCCATGCCACCAGTATAGTCCACACAGATGTCAGTGCTTTCACAAAGGGCCCTTTCTATGACCCTCGCCGACCGGTCAAGGAACATGTGAAAGTCTTCGCTCAGCAGAATCTGTTGTCTCTCCTCTTCACTCAGTTCTTTTGGGGCTGAAATGAGGTCGATCCTCACCCATACTGCATCACTTTGTTTCATTGAGAATAACACAATGGGATGCCCTTGGCTTTTGCAGAGGAGAAAAAAAAAAAAATGTACGCATCTCATAAACACTACATGGCACCAATGTTGCTAAGTATTCTAGATATAAATGACTAATGTGAACGAATAAATAATGTTACAGAAAATGTTTGTTCAGGTCACTTATGTGTAAGGTCTGGAAATTTAGGCACTAAAAACGACGGAAATAGGCAGGCATTTAGGCCCCCAAAATGCCAAAATAGGCAATAAAAAGCAAAAATAGGCACGTTAATCAGGTACGCTCTTTGGCTTTCTTGATGTTTCAGAATGATCATTTAAAGGCTAGAGTACGACACAAGCATTGATGTCTGGTACATGAATGCTGAGGCAGCCGGGAAACACGCTATATTGAATAATACTCGAAGATACTAAGACCAAGAGAGGCAAAATGTTTGTATCAAATGTACGCAAAAAAGGAACAAAAGGCTCAAACACACAGTAACGAAAAGCAAAATGTGGTACTCAGCACGAGCCTGAAAGGCCCACCCAAACTTACATCCCCAAAAAGAAAAAAAAAAAAAAGGCTCTTATGGCATCTAAAAATGTAAAGAAAAGGCTACAATTCAATGGAGTTGATAAAGAGGCAGGCAACCCCGAAAATTTCATATTTAGGCGTTTCTAGGCATTTATAGGCAAATGCCTAAAAATCCGGGCCCTAATTATATGCCACAGCAGTAAGGTCAAGGCCAAGGTGAGGTCAAATAATCATGACTCCGTACACTGCACAGCTCACCTTTACAACTACTAGACAGTACCCATTTCTTTGTAGTATTCTTGCGATAAATTACAGTGACTAGCGAAAGCATTGAAGGAGGATTTTATAAAATGCGACACTGTAATGACATTATCAACTCTGTACCTTTAGGCTTCTCGTCCTTAGTGGCGTCAGCAGACTTTGTATCTGGTGCCTCTTCTACAGTCTGCGCTGGCTTCACCATCTCTACATTCGGCAATCCCATCACTTTGTGGTGGTAGAGCAGTGCTGATGGATCCACCATGTCCTGAGAGGCCATGGAAGAGTGGCCCTCTCCATCCTCTTCCGCTAGCCCATCGCCAAAGGTCAAGACTACCCAGTGAATGAGCACGGCCCAAGCAAAGGACAAGCAGCAATGGTCATGCATGCAATGATCAGGCTAGCTAGCATAGTGCTGCATATATCTAGTGCGTAATAACAGTGTCATTGTGAATGTGAAGCTCATCGTTAAGGTGCCCATGTGACTGTACTAAATCAAATGCATTATCAAAATTAACTTTGTTAGTCAGCAAAGTTGCTGCTAGAAACCTTGCAGAGGATTTCTTACAGGATTGTCTTATCATTTATGTATCACAAACATACACACGCAACAAGACTAATTTCAGGCGTGCAACTGCTAAGACGTGACGCTATGACCGATGTTGCACGTTGTCGGATGTTTATAATTTTCCCCCAAAGCAAGCTGTGAAATCCATCTAGTCATCAATGCCTTCAAGAAAACAAAGCATAATACTAAGTAATACTGTGAATTACATTCTCTACAAGATGCAGACACAGCCAAATTTGAATGATATGCTCATGGTAGCACCGAATTACACAAACTAGCACTACACTTAGCATTCCTATTATCGAACACTGCTGTGGAACTAGTATTGTGTTTTGCTATCTAGGATATAATTTTTGCACTAGCAGATGCACTTGCATTCTGCATTTCGCCAACTTGCAGCTATGTAGTGTTCCTTTTATTATGTTCGACTTTCATCTGTGCAAGCTCCACTTATCCTCAAAGCAGTGCAATAACGCGAGAATCTTATCTTCCTAAGTCACATCTCATAAGTGATGGTCATTACACTAGTAATGTATTAAGCAACATTAAAGGTGTGTGGCATTGTCGGCTTTGGCTGCAGCTAGTTTAGCACACTACATGTTGCATCTATGTCTATCATGTTGCGGTCGTTCCACATCAATTATGTTATGGCAGCAAATTTCACAAAGGTAAAAAAAAAACATTGCCCATATTGAGCGCAGGAATTCGAAGTAACATCAAAATCCCATTTAACAGTATCAATCATGTTGCACTGCAAAATACAAGTAAGCAGAGATAAAGAGGTGTCCCACCAGGTAAACTCTGGGACCAGGGGAATTATATAGTCAAGAATAAATGCGGTAGTACACACAACCTTCTCATTTACAGACGTTTATCAAGCTAGAATTGATTTCCTTACCATCATCAACTGCCACATTCCATAAGGCATGTATGAGGAGAAAGGAGGACGGCATCACAAACTTGTTTTGTGAGTTACATAACGTGCAATACTGACACTAAGTAGATGCAAATCAAAACGCTACAGCAACCAAAGCTGACAAACAATGTTGGATTAGGTTAATTAAAATGAGGTAAGGACACAATGGCACAAAGCAAATGACAAAATGCAGACACATGAAAAATCTCTTTCAACACATGCTTAAAAGGACACATTCAAATAACAATAATACTTTTGGTATAACGCAACCTTCCAGGCTGATACTACAGTTTGTGCTTTCATCTTGCGTTACCTAATGACACTTGAACCAACACAAAAGACATATGTTGGCTTTGAAATTATAATTTTCACTTTTTGTCAGTTTATTTCGCATTATCCTTTCCTTTTTTTTCAAATGACACCCAGCTCTTACAGGCAGACTCATGCAGGATAGTAAGGTGGACAAATTGCACAAAGCTTGGGAGGGAAGAAGCCACGGCAGACAGCACAGACAACATTAACATAGACAACAAAATGTGGTGTGCTCAAAGAACCTACCTTGGAATTCATCATCCCACTCTATAGCAGTAGGAAAAACAAAGTGACCGTCGTCTTTTGAGTTTTGGAAAAAGGAACAACACGGAAACACATGTCAATGACGTAAAAAAAAAAGGAACTGTACTGCATGTAGCAGTGCTGCACTGTCACAGTGTGTGTTCAGTATACTCTGGCACAACAGGTGCCACGGCATTACCCATAAGCCATTAGAGAAGGACCAGTTGCACTGACATAATGTGCGTCTACTTAGTTCACCTAACAGAACATGAACAATTACAACCTCGTAGTGAGGAAGGTGAGCTAGTGAGAGAAGAATGGCATACGGCGTTTCTAGAAAAGAAGTACGAAGAGCACAAAAAGTTAGTGTTTCGCAGGGTATACGTCGAGGACGCTCAATAATCACAAAGAACGCCAACACAATAGTACCTTTTGTTACTAAGCGTGAAGCGTGGTATTGCGGACGGAATAAGTGGGACTTTTAATCAACTCACAACGGTTTTACGGCACTACTGGACCACCGAAATGCCCAGCCCTACACGTAACAGCGCAGCACCGCAAGATTGATAACCAAGTGCACTGTATAGACATTGAATAGGATACCCCATAAGCTTTTCACGTTGAAGAAACAAGATGCATTTTGCAGAAGGCAATCAAAAGAAATATAGGACTGAAGTACCAATCAGCGGTGGAAAGAGCAACCGAATAAAGTAATTACAGGGTGGGAACCAGTCTGCAACGTTTTTTACGATTAGTCCAGTTGCTGCACACTGTTATGACTTCATAAAACACCACTAGAGTACAGTGGAGGTCAGTCAAGCGAGAAAGGGACAAAGAGAAATAGGGACCGTATACATGGTTAAACAAAATGGAAGAGACACTACAACAAACAACACACATGCACACGATACAGCAGTGCAGAGAAGACGCATTAACGTACCTTCATCCCAATGAATCACTTTGGAGGGCAAGAAAATACAACTATGTTTAGCTCTGCTTAGAACAAAGCACAAGAGAAAGAAGAAAAACAAAAGAAGCCGCTGTGACTTAATATGTGCAAATCAGGCACTATACAGGCAATAAATATTTGCTGCAATGACTTCTTTCCTTTCTCTTTGAGTACGGGTGTTTACTGCACGTTCCTTACAAAGCTTTTGAAATCGACATTCTTGGCAAAACCTTTTTTCAAAAGTCTTATAATCCTCCTAAGTACAGGATGTCCTATTTAGAACCCTCCATCACGCCACAGTATTAAACCGTACTGGGTAGCAAAGCAGGGTGTCTACCAATCTGTAGCCTTCAAGTTCCCCGAATTATCCATGTTTTTATTGACTAATTTAAGCGAATTCCCTGACCAAAGCAAAAGGGAACTTGATGTCCCACTCCTACATTTCGATACAGACACTCGTAAAACAGATCATTTATTGAATAATTGAATGATACAAATCATTTATTGAATACAAATGCATGTTTCTCCTCACTGTTTAAGAGAACAGATTTTTGTCCTGAAGTAGGGAGACATCATACTGTGCCTCATTTATGACCCTTGTCTTTTTTTCTTTTTGTAAGAGTTCACTTATTAGTGAGGCTGCCCTACTTTTCCGCCTCTGAGCTTGTCGTATCGGTGAACTGTTATTCGTAAATGTTATTCGCGTGGCCGCTCAACCACACGATCGGCACCCGCGATGCACTGCATGTCATCATGGTGGTTGTCTGTGATTTTCCCTGATTCCAGTTGGTTTTTGGCAACTTCTCTGACAATCCCCTGACCCTTCCAGTCGCATCAAAATACCCCGACAATTCCCGGTTTTCCAGGTTGGTACACACCCTGAAATAGCATCTGACATAGAACAACAGTGCAAGCCTAGGTCCCACAATATCTGCCTTCTGAAAAATAAAACTCTAAAAAGAATTGATTGGGTTCCAAATTTTCGGATATGTGCACTACTAAATTTACTAAGGTGCAGCTACTATTATTTTTTCTTTTATCTGAAAAGCTGACCGATATGTACGACGGTGCGGCTGGTAGCATCTGCAAATTTTGAGCACACTTTCCCAAAATACTGTAATCCACCAATGGAACAGGAAGAATGGTAGACATGAACTCATGTAAACATATGGTTCTTGTATTTTGTTCCTACACGCACTTGTACTCCACTGACCCAGGCACATCGGTTCCCACTTTCTATCACCCAGATAAAAATTTCAAATTATGCAAATTAAGCCCGCATTAAAGTGCCAGACCAGGCCCCAAAACCAATAGAGAATGCCGCTGCAACGTAATTTTGTATGAACCTGAGGATTACCACGCAAAATGTTTCAACAAGGTGAACATCCAATTTGGTCATTAAATTTTGTTGGCAGAGTACTTCATCAGTGATGTCCTTCCCAGCAAATTCCAGGTGTTTGCTTTGTGAATCGTCTGCTCTGTACGAGCCACATATCTGTTAATTAGTATGTCTGGGCATCAGTATTAGTATTTGTCTTTGGTAAGTACAGAGGCAAGACTGCCATAGCTCATGACTGCCAAGGTTCTCATACATGTATTAGTACCAGTTAACGTGTACACCAATGACTTTAAACTGCGATTAGACTACAGGGAGTAACACAAACATGACCACGACTCTGGCAAAAAAACATCTGCAAGCTTCTATCAAACTTTCGTTGTTGCCTTATTGCACTGATAATTAGCTACGTGCTTCGCTAAACTAGAAGAAACTTGTATCATCCTTCCTTTCACAATGTGGCAACACTTCTGGTACACCAATTAGTCCCAGGCACATTTCTTTCATACGGAAATTAGCACCCGGCATATATAGCAGGCAAATTAAAATGCCACTGCATGAAACACCCTGTGCCTTTACTGATGCACATTCTGAAAAAATGGAACCCTTTGAAGCAGACAAAACCCTAGTGCTAGTGTGCACGTAGCATTGAAGAGTGGCAAAACGCAAATGTGGAAAGCGCACAAGAGTATAAGCAGAAATCATTAGCTGTCACCCAATGTGGAAGTTAATTAGGGTGACAGCAGCGTCTGGAAGGATGCGTTAATTGTAGGGCTTACTAGATCGTACAATAGAGTGTGAAACTGCATGTGGTTTCAAAAGTGAAGCAGGTTTTAAACACTTGTGTGATGTAATTTAATCAGCTCAAAGGATATTGGAAGACTGAAGGCAAACCAGTAACATAGTGTATGTCACAAACCACACACATTCTAGAGCAAGTAGAATAACTGCACTATGCTTGTAGTTCAAGTTCTCACGACAGCAGAACAGCTCCACAAATTGCAGACAGACAACAAAATGTGTTGAGGTCTCCAGCAAAAGTGATCTGGCTGCATACTTGATTGTTTGTTAGACATGGGAATGTTCTTCAATTTGGCTCACACAGGCTCAATATTATCGAAACCAGCAGCAGGCAGAATGAAACAGAAGTAGAAGCAAAAGTGACCTTCCACAAATATTATTACTAATATAGCTAGTTCCTAATAATTGTGCAATTCGGTTTACTAGTCAAGACAGCTTAGAGCAAGCAGTGTGTATCTGGGGTGTTCCTTTTTTGGGGTTTTACCAAAACGTTTGGAGTCAAATACGGCTATTAGACTTATGCAAAAAAACTGAGTTTAAGTCAGATGTTGTACTACTCTTCAGACTGAGAACTGATGCTGAACACACTATGCAAAAGATGTGAAAAGGAAAGCAGTTTAGAAGTTACAAAAATATTAGCTTAAAAAATACTTCCCAGAAACTTCAGGCTCTAGATAACATTCAGGGGTTGCTTCAAAAAACCCATTTAAGAAACCCTAAGGGTGTGATGCTTTACGTTTCACCCCCACTGAAGGGTAGATCATATCACAAACGTTCCATAACATTTCCGTTTCGGGAATTGGCAAGTCTAAGTGGGATTCCTGCGAGCGCCATCTCTGATATGGTTTGTTATGAACCTTTTCTCTCTCTCTCTTCATCCAGGAACATCGGCATCAACATGTATTACAACTATAATGGTTTAGTACTTGACAAATGAGGAGTGGACACCCTGTTTTATTTACTCTCTGCCTCTTCCCACTGCTGTAATAAACTGCCCAGACTAGTAGAGACCAATCTACTTTGATGGACATGTCAAAACACTCGAGTATTCAAATACTCCCTTGTCTTTTATGTAAGTACTTGTCATGAATACTTTAACAGATTTCAATGTTTCTTGTAAAGAACCACTTGCTGTCTCTTCTTTATAGTTAGACCCTGATGTTTTAGGGTTTTACCCAATTCTTCCCTGAATTCCCCCTTTAGGGTGGAACCCGATTTTTACCCGGCAAATTACTCTCACCGGGATGTCTGTAGGAATGCACTAACTTACTTGTTCGGCAGCAAATGCAGTTACATCAAACTCAAACATCAAAATTTGTATCAAACCACTACAGTTAGTTTGAGTAACTGAGCCCGATTTCTCCCCAAATTTGGCATAGTGGAAGTTTTTTTTCACCTGAATTTGTACGAATTTAGTGCACATGTTTATTTACCCGATTTTCACCTTCTGAATTTAGAAAAAAATCTTCCCCAGAAACGTCCGGCTCTATTTATGGTCTATGTAGCTACATGTTCATCATGCATTGCACGCAGTGTTGCTTGTTACTCGTTAAGTTAAATGCATTATACTCTAACTGTTTTGTCTCTGGCATTCTATGTATTAATTAGGGACACAATTATTAGGACCATGTTCATGGGCACCATCACAAAAACAAAGATCAGATTGGATGCATGCTAGAGTTCTTTCCACTTGTATCTTGCACTGCAAGACTAAAGGCATTGTACCTGGTAAACAACCCAACGAATCTACTTTCCCCCCGTGCAGGGGGCGGTCATCATTTTAGCTTCACAACCAAGCTCCTGCGTGCACAAAGACAAGTGTTGCTTCACCGCTTCATTTTATGACCTCCCTAGTTACTGTGTATACGTACTGGCAGACGTGTTCTAGAACTGACACTCTAGGGAAGAAACTGAGCATGGCTCGAGCAATGTTAATCAAGAAAGAGAAGGTTTAATTTTTGGGCATTATTGTGCATTCAATTATGACTTAAATACATGCCTACTCTAAAACGATACACAGAGTTTGCTCAGATGAAAACTCCACCATGCTGCTTCTTCACTGTGACCCAAGTAGTTCGGCAAATTGAACAAGGAAAAAAACATTCCTAGCAAAGATGCAAAGGTTCCTCAACTTACCGTAATAATCCACGGGATGAGCTTTAGTGGGCAGGCAAGAATGCAAAGATGTGAAGAAAGAAGAGATATCACTAAAAGTGCACACAGATAATGCAGCATACAAATGCATGCGAATCATGCCAGAAGTTGAGGCAGCAAAAGTAAACTTCCGCCAGCAAAACTTGTTTGGACCTCATATTTCCTCTTTCCTCTCTCCCACAAACAAATCAAGCTTGTTCATCAACCTAACCTAACCTCACAAATCAACCTAACACTCCACGACACAACCTCACAATGTAGCTATGCACAGATTAAGGAACGACGAAGACGACGAAAATAAGTGAGTCTGTCTTAAATTCAGTTAGAGAGGAGCATTACACACATAAAAATTGCAGCGAATCCTTCTCATCATAGCCATCAGAGGACAGTATTTTTAGAATCACTGTTACACAGTCGTGAACTGGATATCCTTCAGCACAAATACTATATTCACATCAGTTGAATGAATGATGCAAGCTTCTCGGCAGGAAAGAGCTCTGAGCGAAAGTCTATGTTTCGCCACTACAGTCTACACACCTTTGCGGGTCTTGAAAAAATGTCCATGATCTCTAGGAGATGAGGTTAATGATCCTTTGGCAGCATATTAAAAAAAGATACACATCATCAAACGTTACTGACTTTCACTTAGAGCTGCTGATCTAATATTTGGGCTCCAAAACGTTTCTTCCCTGTTTCAGACAGATTCATTGGAACTAACAAAATATGCTACAGAATTAACGTATTTATGTGTGCAATACGGTGTAATCTCTTTAGACAGAACCTCAAGGGACTATGAGATATTCTTCAATTTATCGAGAGTTCCATTCACTGAGGAAAGGTGGTGCAGGGTAGTAAATGCTCTGTCGGATTATTTCCAGAAGTTCGAAAAGCTGTAAACAACTCTTGCGCACATTGCTGTTGCAAACATGTCATATTTACTCGCGTATAAGACACATTTAAAAAAAAAACGTCACGCCATTGAGGGGGTGCGCTCAATACGCGGGGCAAAACTGGAACTGCTCCCGCTTTATTGGGAGATATCGGCGGCGATCTCCCCGGAATCAAATGTCGCGATTCTCCCACATCAAATCGTCTTCCGTTCTATCAAGCGGGGACAAAATACTCCTCGATGTCCGTCGCATTCATCGTTCATCACTCTGATGCCAGTCGCTCCATCTCGTTGAGTGCGCCATACAAGCGACCACAATGCGCTGGCTCGTTGGCTGGCTGGCGCTGCACGAGACGATCCGGCCGTGCTACTAAAGTCGGGGCGCCTTTAATGCGAGAAGAAGGAGAAGAAAGTACCACCATCTCGGCGCTCAAGCTGGTTTGCGTTCAATACGCGAGCGCGTTCAATATGTGCGAGTAAATACCGTAATTTACAAAAGGGGAAATATTAATAAAAAAACATCAAATTGCTGATTTTTTGCAAGCTTTATTATGACACTTATCTCCCGAGTTGCAAAAAAGTGCCAATGCTTGTTTGTAATGTCTCTCAGAGCTACTTTTCCTCAATGATGCCATCGATGGGTGATAGGTCATGGAGGAAGACCTCTGAATCATGCTGCTGCTCAAAACAGGTTGTCAAAGGTCTTCAAACTTTTGTTGAGGCAAACACTATCCAAACTGTTAACATTGATCTCTGCAAGTGTGAGCACATGCTATGCTTGCTTCTGTGTTGTCAACGGAAAACAGCCCAGCCTAGCCTAGCCTAGCCTGATTCACCGCCAGGAACGGAAAGGCTTGAAATAGGATGTGCGGCGCAATGGAGCTCGGAAAATGTTGGAGAGCACCTCGAAACCTGTCCAGTGCTTTCCGTTTTTAGTTTCGTTTACCTGAACATGCCAAAATTTTGATTCTGATTAACGGAAACATTTTTGCATTGCATAAATACATCGCACCAGCACGTTTGCCCATGCCTTAAAGAGGCACTAAAATGCAAAAACAAGTTCACTTCAAATTATGTTACACGCTATGTTAATTTCGTACTTGTTATCATAATTCAAAACTTACGAAAGTTCTGTTACGAAACAACGATCAAAATTATACCGGACCCTTTCGTGCTTCGGCGCTAAGCAGTGAATGACGCTTCAGCTTGTGCATCGTTTTTTTTAGTCCAAGATGCGCGTGCCATGCCGTGGAGCTGTCCCGGTCAAAAACAGAGTGCGCGTTACGCAGCGGACTGGTATTGCTGTCTGAAGGATGTGGAATTGCTATTGAAAAATGCAGCAGTGCGCACCATACCGCGCATATACGGAACACTATGATCGGAATCGTTCCAATCCACACACTCACGATAGGTATGCGCTCGCTTCTCCTGTTGTCTCATTGGATGCCGCCAATCTTTGCCTTCTGGACATCCCATTCGTTGCTACCAAAGACGTCTGTTTTCATTGTATTTTTCTTCTAAACTCTAGTGTTTTGTGAACTAATTTTGTTTGAATTGTACAGATTGAAACATGGACTTTCATATGAGAACAAGTTGTCTTTGCATTTTAATGCCCGTTTAAGTGAGACCCAAAGCAGCTCAGAGTCTGACCCTGCCAGACGCAACCGCTCCAAACGCCTCCTGTGCCTCGATCCTGCCCTTTCACATTCTGACATAACATGGATACTCCTAAGGCAACAAAGAAACTCGCTGTAAGAATCTAAAAAAATCCTAGGATTTGTGATGGTTGTAATGCGCATTCCCAACTGACGCATTTTTAAGTCGAATACCGAAGCTCAGTCTGCATTTCGTCACATTTCAAAATGCATGGAAAAAGAAGATGCGGCTTTAGTAAGAGTTATGCCTAGAGAAATGTATAACAGCTTGTTAGTGAACTAGTGATTAACTAGGGTTGTGGGATAAAGTTCCCATACTTCACAAAGCCATAAGGTGACCTAAAGGTCTTGACAATGTGAGAGAAGCAGAGAACCACTTAACAGAGACTATGTACTGAAGTGTCAACAGCTCAATTCAGGATTGCTTGCCATTGGGAGTTTATCTTATCATTACCTCACCATAATTTTTGACAAGTTGTGCAATGGTGCACACAAGTGACAGTGTTAAACATAAAATGCCACGTCCCTGTCAGTGCTGCCTAGGTTTCCATGTATTACACCAGGCCTGAAAGCTTCATTATTTGCCCATTGAAAGCATGTGCCCTTCATTCAGTTATATGCCATATGGCGCTTGCTACATGAACATGCTTGCTAGAACGGCAATGTTGTTGGGCCTTGCCACGTTTTGGAGTTTTGTGACCTTCGCACAGTTCTGCGTCTTGGGAAGTTGAATGCGTTGTGTGGGAATTTCTCAATGACAATCATTTGGTGCAGTGAGTGTGTGTATGTTGTGTGCCTGCTCAGAAGGAAGAAGGAACTATAACTCGTATGCATGAGGTTTTTTGAAGACGTACAAAATTTTTTGCTTGTGTCAGGTGAATCGATTTTGCTTGTGGATCTCATGTATCATAATGAAAGAAAAGTTAGGGGCACAAGCAAGACTCTTCTTCTTTTTTCTTTTTTTCTCACCTTTTATAAGCGAGCGTGACTGAACTTGTGTGATAATGATAGTTGTCATCTGCTAGCATCGTCTGCTAGTCCTCAATGTGCCGGGCCGACGGTTCACACCTGAATTACCTCAAATCAATGGTCTTGGTCAAAGACATTCTTGGACAAACGTTTATTCAAACACGCAGTGACACATGGGTCCGTGAGTAGCACACAACTGTTACAATCCATGGAGGAAGGTGCTGCATGCCGTACCACATGCACGGTTACCACACGCGAGCCACGAGAGAAGTTGACTGTGTAGTATAGTCGTTCCTCATTGCGGATCGCGGTCTCCTTAGCAGCCTTTTGTGCCATGTAGGGAGCGCCAATGTGGAAGGTAAGTGAACTAAGCGTGGCACAGCTTTTCCTTGGGAGCTTTCACGCCTGCTGTTATACATGGAGGCCTAGGTGCTGCAGAACGTGTTTCAAGAACACTTCTTTGCATCCTACCACTTTTGTCCATTATCAGCAGCTGCATGTACACCCACAAGGAATGTAATACCCAAAACGCACCGATGCAGGATCCACATCGCGCGCAATCGTGATTAGGCAGCGATTGTGGTCGCCCTAAGGTGCGGACAAAGCGAGTCTCGGCGACAGAGATCAACAACGCAGACACTTGTCCCCCGTTCGCGAACACGATGACACACTTCAAGGAGGGTTGGCGCAGGCTCAGTGGCTTCCTTTCGCCCTCGCCTTCTCGCTACTCACACTGCCGGTTCCGGGTTGGCAAGATGGCGGCGATGACAGCGGCCCGCGCGAAGAAAACAACATCGACAAACACCGAAACAGATGAAATCGCATTTGTATTAATGTGAATTTCTTTAAAGTAGACATCCTGGACCAGTGTTTTCTTTTAATTTGTAACTTCTGGGGGTATTGTGTAAAGCTTCCACCAGACGGCTGCAAATGAAAACCAAGATCACGAACGTGAAGTGCGGACGGTACGACGTGCCCAGCGGGATTACGCCGACCAGGAATGCGGACCGATCCAGATTGTGTGCGACAGTGCGCTTTGGGTATCTAACACTCTCCATGGGGCAATAAGTGTGCTAAGAGACAAATGGACGAACCACATTCTCATGCAAGTATGTGCACACACTGGAAGAACCTTTACGGTCACACATATCAAGCAGACAGACAAACAGTTGAAGTGAGATGTCATACAATACGAAAAAGACAGTAGACTGCTAACGGACAATGCACAAGCTCACAAAGCTGCTGTCATTTTTGTATGTTAAAAATAGCACAACATAGTGAATTTATGGACAAATTGTTTGCTGCTTTATCTTCCACAGGCCTGATGAGTGTAGCACAGTTGTCGTGCAATTTTTCAAAGGAGCCATCAACACAGGCAGATCCAGACCCTCTTTTTGGGGGTAGTGGGGCGGTGGGAAGGGGGAGGTGGCAGAGCGCAAAGTAAGGGAGGGGAGAGAGGGAAATACAATGTATAAGCTGATGTTTTGAGGGGGGCGATCGCCAACCGCCCCCCAGTTGGATCCACCGCTACATCAAAGTGGACCGAATTTGTGAGTCATGCGGTCTTTTAGTGAAGGAAAAAGCTTCACCTTTGTGAATTGTTCCCTCAATTTTATTTACATAGTCAAGGGACTCTTTATGTGTGTCCGCTTTTCAGCATGAGCGTAATGCACAATTATCGTTGCAAACTCCTGCTGGCATAATGTTATTGCTAAATACGAAACAAAAGTGGGATCATTGTGGCAAGGATCGCAGAATGCTTTTCTGTCCAAGGGGGGAACCTGTTGGCTACAAAAGGCTAACAAGCAAGTAGTAGTGCATGACAGCCAACAGATTGTAATACACAGAGCACCTTGTTAAAGGGGCACTACAATGCAAAAACAAGTTCACTTCAAATTTTGTTACATGCTACGTTAATTTCGTACTTATCATAATTCAAAACTCTAATTCCGTTACGAAGCTACAATCGAAATTATACCAGACTCTTATAGCCTTAATCGCTTCGGCAGTAAACGACACCGCAGCTCCTGCATCAGTGTTTTAGTCCATCCTGAGCGTGCACACACATGCCACACCACGGAGCAGTCCCGGTGAAAAATGTAGTGCATGTCGCGAAGCGGACTGGCGTCGCTGTCCGAAGGACGTGAATATAAATGTTGCCAGTGAAACATTCGCGAGAGCTGTTGTGGGCTACAATTCAGTGAACCCGTATTGAAAAATGGCAGCAGTGCGCATATACGGAACACTACGATAGGACCAGCTCCAAATCTATATGCCCACGATAGGTATGCGCGCGCTTCTCCTGCTGTCTCATTGGATGACTCCAATCTTTGCCTTCTGGACATCCCATTCATTGCCACCAAAGACATCTGTTTTCATTGTATTTTTCTTCTAAACTGTAGTGTTTTGTGAACTAATTTTGTTTGACTTGTACCAAATGAAACACAGACTTTCGTTTGAGAGCAAGTTGTTTTTGCATTTTAGTGTCCCTTCAAGTCTACATAAGACAGTGCATTCAAGGTTAACATACCATCTCTTTCTCCAGAGGCTGCTGTCTGGGTTTGCTTGTTGTAGGTTACATTTTCACGTGGAGGAATGCTTGCTTGATGAACCGTGCAGATGCTCAATTTTGGTTTCCTAATGATAGGTGCGGTGTAAGTGTTACATTCCATATATATATCAGATATTGAGGAAACACATTTGCATTCACACATAAATGGCACAAAGCAGAGATGCATAGAAGCCCAACCAAGGTATAAAATTTCAAAGCTAAAGTAGAGTTCTAGGAGACTCTTCAGACAGTATCACAATTGGTGGTGACAATTCACATTGAACTATTATTATTTCACGGTATTATGACCAGGTGCCATTCCGGACAACACGCTGTCTGATAAGTCTGAGCACAAACCAACAACCCAAGGACGTGCTACACCACAACCTCCTGAGACCCCCTATTGAGAATGCAAAGGGACCTAGGCCACCCGAGAATCACTGATGACCACCCGCTTTTCTGGAAAGACACTGTACTCTGCAGCCTGTGAGAGCTATGGCTGCCGCATATGCCAAGTACCTCAATGTGAGGGATAACCCTCTGGCATAGGGTTTGTTATCCATGAGCACCACCATGCACCTTGCCTCACTGGCTCTTCTTCAGCCCATTACCGTGCAGGGTTCCACAAACGCGAGTTGCAACAACTGTTACATATTCAGCACACATCAAGATCAGTTGTTATTTGCTCATTACTCTGACGTACAGCACTTATATCATGGAACTTTTCTCCAATACCTTACAGGCCTTCATATTATCAAAGATGATTTATTAGCGGCTGCCAGCAACTGTGAAAGTGCCACCCAATCTGTTTCTGGTGCAGGGTGTACCATGGTACTAGATGTGGGATACAGCTGATGCTCGTAAATTCAAACTACAGGGACCACAGTAGTTTGTTTAGATTATCAGAAGTCTGAACTACCAGAGATACATTTCAACACAATAAGTCTAAATTATGCCTTCTCACATGGGTAGCTGCATTCTTTTTTTTTAACCGTTTCTCTACACAAGCCTGATTCTAAGCAGGGATGCACATAAAACACAAATGGAGAGGTATTTAAAAGAAACTTATCTATGGTTGACTGCTTAGTTGATACACGAGTCCTCAGACTAAAATTTCGCCAGCCAACACGAGCAATTATTTATGAGTAGGGCTTTGAATTTATGCAGAAAAGTCTTCCAAAATATGCATGCAAATATGCAGCGTAAAACGTCTAAATATGCATAAAATATGCGGAAATATTATGCCGCCAGGAATATTGCTCCGGAAGTTTTTGCGTACCTTGGAACTGTATCAATACTTAAATAGTTTTTAAAAAAGGTTCTACAAATGAAAATGCACATTTCTTAATGGCAGTTCATGCGTGGACACTCAGGAATTTCTCGTTTGTCATTACAGTATGCCACCATAGCCACACTCAGGTTTTAAAAAGTGCGACATATACATTGCATTTTTACACGGGATGATTAAAAAGCTTCCTGTTTTGACGGTTCAGAAACCTATGTACCGCGAAAATGTTATGCTATGATATGCTACATCGCAGGATGTTATTCCGACGAATTAGCTAGCTACCTAGCTCATCTGCGCCATGTGTAGACAGCTCTTCGTTGTGCTGTTGGTTGCCTTCGAGACCGGCGCTCACAGATGGCTGCTTTGATTTCCTTATTTTTATCAAGCACAACTTGAACTCGCTGACTACTTGTCGTGCATTCTGTTTTCAGAAGTTAGTTCTGGGTGCTAGTGGTGCTTGGCGTATCCATTGATTGCGTAGCACAAATCAGGTGAAAAGCATGTAGCAAAAAATGTGTAACTGAAGCAAAGGTTTTGGGCTAATGACCTCCTTTTGAAATAACGTGAGCAGTGGCAAAATAAAGGGAACGGCAAACATTAAAAATGGTTCAAATGGTGCCGAGATGTGATGTTATATGCAACCGTCATATTATACGACGATCAGGAAGAAATATGCCGAAATATGCAGTTATACGATATACGAAACATTGTAAAATTGTGTCATTGTGATTTGTAATGTGCGAAGGAATGTTAGGACATCTGTTACAACACATTTAAAAGATATGCATTTTGCATGAAGTCCCGGGCCCTTCTGTGCTTATGAGACTCTTCGTTAGCAGATAGGTATGTCTGGAAGTGAGAATTGTATTCAAAGGTAGAAGCCTCAATACATTGTGTTACCAACATGCAAAAGCCATTTTCTGCTGGTAGGAACATTTAAGAGGGAATAAAGAGTAGGAATCAGACAAACATGCCGCATGAATTAAGTGACTTTTGAACACACTGAAAACATAGTGGGCTAGACAAGCATTTCAAATCTGTTGCAATTTTCCGAAGGTATCAAATATCCGAGTTTGAATTACCGAGAGCCTGGTTTATGTGAAATTGTGTGTGCGTGTGCATGGGGGGGAATACTAAACTTGTTGCCACTTCTGAAGACAGCACAAACAAATTAATTTTGAAATGGATAAATTATCTTGATTGCCTATTGAAGCTAGTTAGCAAGTGTCATTTTATGCAGATTTGCTTGTTATCCAGATGACAAGCCCGGCCACGGGTGCTTACCGTACGACAGTCTTTGTAGCCGTGTGCTGTGGTGTACCATGAGATTCAAGGCTTGGTGTGGGGGTACTAACATTTGGAGAGCCTCCTGATGGTGCTGTTGACACACTTGAAAAGGAGGTATCTATGGAGCATAAAGTCATCGTAGTCTTATAAAGTGGTTTTGAACATGCAAGGGACAAGCATTATATACATGACAATAATGGTCTGCAAAATCAATATCACATAACTGGCACATGGGGTAGCAGCTGTAACAGCAGCAAAACTACTACCAGCAACAGATGATGAATAGAATCCTATGGAGCAACAAACCCCTACTAAAAGCCTATTGTGGATCAAAACGTAAGAGATTACAATTTTATGTATAACACCACAATTGTACCCACAATTCAATAAAATTATCCTATATGTGGCTACCCTTCAGCTTGTTTAAGATATTACTCCTCTTACGAGGAAATAATAAACTTGTTGCAATGCAATGTAGAACAGATGTATGAAGTACTGAGCAGGGGCATGCTGTAATGCTGAGCACAATTTCTCCACAATAAAACACTACTTGTGCATGTCCAGGTGTGTGTCCAAAACATAGGCTCCCAACCCGAAGCTCCTGTATTTACTATTCATCCGCGCGGCGTTTGACGACAGCAACACAAAGTAAGAAATAATTCTTCCTACTCTTCTCAATAGACGGCACAAACCAGGCACAGCCAAACAATTATGTTCCTTTACTGTTGTCTGAGGTGCCTATTAATGGCACAGCCTACTAAATAGTGCAGCAGTGTTAATGAGTGGATCCAAAATACAGAAAAAAAAAGTGAACAGGCAGGCTACACAACTACAAGCACAAAACAACTAGCAAAGCATTTCACATATCAGTTGAGTAAAATCGGAACGTTTAGAGAAGATATCGAGAGCAACCAAATTTTTTGTATGGTTTTTGCATTCGGATAATGGGACAACTTGCAACTAGGATAAAATAGAAAGGACTGACTGTTACTATAACTGGACACCTAAAAGTAATGACCCCCAAAAGTTTGGAGCAGTTAATGACCCCATTTAACAGTTTGAATAGAGACAAAATGTCAAATAGATCTTTTAGAATGCGAAGTGTGAATACTAAGATGGTTAAGAATTCTGTCACAAGAGTAATAAAGTCTACGATGAGGATTATATTACAGCTCTATGTATGCATCATCCAAAGATTTCTTTCTTGGGCTATGAATTCGTTTTGCGCGTGCTTTTGCAGAACAATCCTGTTTCAGTGCAAGTGTAATTAGCTTCAGCTTACATATTTTCGAATATACTTTGCTATCTACATGGAGATCATGCCACCAGAGAAGCAACTACGTCATATTGTGACATTGTTATACATTGTATGTGACTTTCTAGCCCCAACTTGTCAAGTAGGACTAAGTAGCCAGACTGATATATGTAGCTCTCCAAGCACTCCCAAGGCCATGCCGCCACCCAAAATTGGACCTTTGGAGCACATTTGGGAAAGGGAAAAACCTCCTCCCCATGTAAAGTCCCCATAGAACCCTCACCCCCTAATATTTTTCTGGCTACCATGCTGCCCATGGCAGTTCCAAATCAACAACTGTACTACAATGTTTTGCCATATGTATCACAGATATGTTGTTTTTATTGACTTTTTTTTTACTATGAAACTCCACATTCATCATCTCACAATAAAGTTGTTTGTTATTTTTTAGTTATTACAATATCTCAATGCCCTGGCAGATGCCATTACATGTGGGCACAAGGGTATGGCAACGGCAGTACCAGCAGCGTAGCCAGAAAATTATTTTGAAAAAGGCGGGGGGGGGGGGGGGGGTTGCAAGTGCAACGCAGTGGGCTTTGTGTACATAGACCTTTGAATCAGCACGATTAATGAAAAGTTCATGGTCACGCTGAAAGGTGAGACAAGCAGGAAGGCCCCTGATTGGCCAGCTGGAATGCATAACATTGCATTTTAATTGGTCCTGTCAATGTAATTTGCATTGTGCCCAGTGCTGTGTGAACTCTCTCAAACTATACGTTCTATGGGGAGCTGTTACTGCCACGCCGCCCTCCATTTTTAACCCCATATTGGATTGGACGAAATCGATTGTGAAAGACCATATCAAATTATTGAGTCTTAAAGGCAAAGAAGGTTCTAACAATAGGTCCTCTACAGTTTCTTCATGTTGATCCACGCAGCTTTGATTGCTCCGGGATGGATTCCGAGATGAAGATGCTGTGCAAATCCCTGTGTCTTTGCAGAGGCACAGTTTTGAACATGTAACTGAGGCACTTTCCTGAGATAAGGCATAAACAACTATTGGCTTCACTGCAAAAATATTTCAAAAACTGAAAATCAGCAAGCTATAACTGAACAAATTACATTTGGGCACTTTTCAAACCACCTTGTCAAAATTTTGTACGGCTCTAGGATGGGAGCTGGTGAATAAAGCTGGATAGCACGGCGACAAAGTGCAAAGCAGAAACATGGAAACAGAACGGGATTGTGTGAGTTGAGGGTGGGTGTTGCGACATCGTGCTCATTGCCTGCAGCGAGTGGTCGCCTTTGTATTGATACCACTGTGTATTTATTAATAAATCCTTCCACTGCTAGTAGCGCTTTCTCCTGTTGAATTATTGTTCTGTGTCTGTGATCCACTTTCACGCCTCTTCACCATGTTACATAGCCAACTAAGCCAATCTTTCTCTATTGCTTCAATACAGCTGGAGGATAAAGCTATAGGAGCACAAGTAAACCACTACCATTGGACACTTACTCATAACTATAGTCAACTATGATCATGAGCGAACATATTCATAATTGCATACTTTGGACCTGAAGTATTTTACTTAAATGGATGCTTTGAGTGTCTTTACAAAGTCTTGAACAGAGGCATGTCATAATTCTAGTGCATCCACTGACCTAATATTTCTACATACTTACCCCCACTTGGAAGTGAAATGCCTAAAGACGATAACAGCTCATCGGCATCTATGGCATGGTCAGGCCGAAGTCGGACTCCCTCCTCTGTCTGGAGTAAGCATTACCTCAACGTTAATAAAGTTGAAAATGCCAAAACAATACGTAACTTTTTAGTGCGTGTCGGTGGACTCATTTACTATCCAAAGTGATGTGTCACCGAACCGGTCCAAATGCAAGCACTGTAGTTGCAAATTAATGAGAAGCCCAAATTTCCAAGTGTCGGTGGCAAAACTCGAGGCCTCACTGTTTCTGGTACAGGTTGGGGCAAAGGTTTACGGAACACATACGAGCGACATATTTTTTGCTTCGGTGCGACACTGGCGGCTGGCGGAAGCGGGTGAGTTCACCGTTTCAGAGGGGGGGGAAGGCTGCACTGTTAGCGACATACAGCAGTAGTTCTGGTGTCGCTTTTATGTGCCTGGGAAGTGGAAGCTACCGCTCTGAGTCGCTAACAGCACACCCTACCATCCCTCAGAAACAGTGAACTCACCAGCTTCCGCCAGCAGCTTGGGTGTCGCACCGAAGAAAAAGTACGCCGCAAGTGGGTTCCGTAAACTTTTGTCCCAACCTGTACCTTCCCAAAAAACTATGAGTAATTTGTTCAAAATGAGTTAGACACTTTTACGCATATCGTGTGTCTCGTCATCATCATGTCTTCTGCAAAGCATTTTCCCCTTATTCCTGGACAGGACTTTTTCTAGCGGTTCTTGTGAATCACTACGCATTTTGTGGCATTTTAACCGCTGCAAACGTTAGCAACTTTTTGCAAGTAGTGCCTAACTCATGCAACAGTTTTGTTTGTTTGTTTTTGTGGTCTTTAACATTACAGCAAGTCGACAAGTTTTTTGTGTGTCGGATTGCTGGCACTATAATCCCACAGATGCAACACCGGTTTGCATTCAGATGCATGTCAGGTTTGCCACACTGGCAGGCGAGAGCTACCTGTGCATGTGTACCTCACCTCTCGCACTTTGCTGTCTTTCTTCTCTTTTTCCTCCTTTTTCTTCAACCTTTCCATGCGAAGCTGTTCGAGCTTCTGGCGTTTCCTTTCGAGCTCTGCGCGTCTTGCTTCCATGTTTGCTCAGAGAAGTAATGTCTCAGTTAATTACACTTCTATCGCGAACACTGTCACGGGAACAGCCCAAAACACAGGCCATCAAAGCCCTCCTGAATCATCCAGTCATAGCCATGCACTCTATACGTCGAGTTCTCGTCGCTGTAGAACGAGGTGGCGCTACGTTCCTAACGAAATAGAAAACGAAAGTCGTGGTTTGCGCAAAGGCGGTCACCATTATGTGCCCTCATATAGTATGAACTCATAGCTTAAAGAAGAAGTTTGTTGTTTGGTTACAGGATAGAGACAGTTATGAGAGGGGAAAAAAGCGTCTTCCGTGCCGAGATTGAGAGTTTTCGAAAACCGAATAGTCGACTTCAGAAAACCCCACGGAGCTCGCCGCTTATGGTATATGCTTATCACCATGCTTATCACCCACTTGTCCACGAGGTGTCAAGGTCAGCGAAAACGATACGGAAGGACTGTTCGACAAAGGGGAGAGGGCCCAGACTAACTGGTGCATGATTGCATGACGATTGAAAGAACGAAAAACCGAGAGACACGGGATATGTAGACAAACACGATCGGTTCTCCCTTCGTTACAGTAATCTCCCAGGATGCAACGCGCGCGCAAGGAGCACTGGGAAAGTCGCGGGCGTCGGACCTCTTCAGGGGCAGTCGGACCGATCGGACCCAGGGCAGCCCAAGGCCCGACGTACGGTTGCAAGCACACCGGCACATGCAGTTTACTGTGACGTAATGTATACATATGTTAATTGTACGAGGAGGGAGGGCCCGTCCAGGACTCTTCCCCGGGCCCCGTAATTTCTCTCGACGGCCCTGGCACCCATGTCAATACAGGCACCGTACTGTGTTGGACATGCAATGTAGTGTCAATAAAAAATAAACTTGATGAGGACATTATCCGATTGCCCCCTTGTCCTTTGCTGCTGTGGGCCAAAGCGCCCGGGACGGAGATTCGAGGACGAACAGCTTTCCTACTCTTTATCGTAGGGGATTTATCAAGTGTAATGTCTTCCTGAAGGAACCCAATACTCAAACTGTCACATCTTCTTTCTTACAGTGCTTTCTTGCTCTCGTGGCCCCGCCCTCTCGTCTTCCTCGTTGGCACCTTACACCAAGTACAAAAGTAGAGTTTTACCAAGAATAGACCTCTAGCCGAGAAACGTCATATTGACGTTGGTTGACAGACCGAAACCGAAACAAATCGGGAGGGGATTTGTGTGTGGGGCCCGCGCTCGTAAATCGGGGGCAGCACGGGGCATGACTGACATGAGCACTGGACATGAGTGACAGTTCTGCTCCCAAAGCAACATGCAAGTACTGCGGGGCGACGTATGCATTTCCAAAACACAACGCGGATGCGAAGCCATATCCTCTCCTGTGTGAGGTGTCCATCTGACAAGAAATTGGAAGTTGATTCAAGTCACAAAGCACGTTCTCGCAGCAGAAGCCCGACGGCTTCTAATGAAAAATCACCGATAGCGAATGTGACGGGTGAGAATAGTCAGCAGGCTTCGGCTAGCAGCGGCATAGATCGATTCATAGATAAGGTGTCTTCAGCGGCACAGGAGGATGCCGATTCTGCTTTTGCGAGAGCAGTTTACTCAAGTAATATCTCTCTTCGACTGCCTGACAATGAGCACTGGAGAGCTCTGTTTCGAATGATCAGGCCTTTGTTCAAAATGCCGACGCGATATATGCTGACGTCGCAGCCACTCATAGACATTGCGTCTCGCCTTCTGAAGATCCTGCCCTCGTCAGCCGCATGTAACTGGTCAGAGTTTGGCAACATCCACACAGCAGTTAAGAACCGACTGAAGAATGACAGAGTTCAAAAGTTTGTGTTTGTTCACTCCTACCTGAACTTCAACAAGAAGAGGGAACGTGTACGTGATGTCAGAGACACTGGAAACACATTTCCTCAGATAGCGGGGGATCGGAATAATGCATCCTGATTCCTGAACGTGTGTGTGTGCGTGTGTTGATTTTATTTTTTGTTTCCTGTTTTCTAACAGAAAATAAACACCTTTCGTTGCGCACGACATACTTGTTATATTTTTCCTATTTTTCCGGGAAAAAACTGGAAAAAAACAGTGTTTTTCACGCCCAATCAATTTTTCCGGCTTTTTTGCAACTCTAGAGTAAACGGATCTACAGAACAAACGCGTTTATTTTGTTTCGAAATGCAAATGATACCAGTGATTTATCCAGAATCCCAAGCACGGAGGGGTGTTGGAAAAATTGGGGGGGGGGGGTCATTATTATAGTTGCGTCATTACAGCCTAACATATCATTACCGACATGTGTCTAAAGCTGAAATCGCAAGAGCACCCCCTGTAGGGGGTGCACAGGTGAAAAACTTAGGGGGTGTCACTGAACATTTGGAGGGTGTTAGGGGGTGTAGGGGGGTCTGGATAAATCACTGAATGATACTACCACAAAACTGCATACATTTGCTTAGGTACGATTCAAGTGTAAATCTTCCCGACCGTAGATGTTCAACCCAGACAGAACACTATCTCCTGCGGACGTTCGAAAGATTCCACGTCAAAAGCTCCAACGCGTCAAAAGCTCCAACGAGTCAAAAGATCCAACAGTGGATCTTTTGACCCGTTGGATCTTTTGACGCGTTGGAGCTTTCGACCCGGTTGGAGCTTTTGACGCGTTGGAGCTTTTGACCCGGTTGGATCTTTTGACGCCCCGTGGTTATACAATTGGTCAGGGAAAATGACCGAACAGAGATGTGGAAATGAAAGCAACTATTTAATTGGAATATAACAATATTTACATTAGATACAAAATGTGCGGACGCTAACTTTCCGACGGCAGGACACCAACCAAGGCGATTCTGTCTAGGTACGTGGTCAGGTCCATAAAAGATACCGGACTTGTGCTCAAGTACCACGAGAAGGAGTCCATTTCTTGCAATAGGCTCGCGTTTCTCTCCCGTACTGCAGCTGACGTCGGGGTTGGCACTGCCAACGGGTCCAACAGAAGGGCCTGGACTCTGTTTTGCACGGCGTGCTGACTGACTCGCAGGAACTCCAGGAACTCGGCCAGGTTTGGGTGACGACACGTGAACCGACTGTGCAGGCCATTGTGCCAGCCTTCTACGTGGTTTGTGGTCCTCGGTCCTCGGTTCCCAAATTGTCCCCAGCGGTCCTTCAGCAGGCTGTTCGTGAGCCAGTACGCTCGGTAGTACCGGTCAAACAGCGCCAGACGCGCCGCATGTAGTGGAGGCAGGTCCGGCTTCACAGAAAGGATGTCGTCGGCGAAGGCCAGGCGGAAGTCGTCAGGAACGAACGGCAGATGCCTCACTCGAACAAACCATCGGTTGACTTCGGCGTTCTCTCTGCACAACACCTTCAGACCGAGCTCGTCTCGCTTCTTGTTGATGGCCTTGGCATAGTGAAAGGCGCAGCCTCGCACCTGCGTAATCAATGAAGAAGAAAGGAAAGGAATAAGGAATAAGAAGAAACATTTATATACGTTGCAGCAAGAACAATATAGCCAATAAGATGAGAACACTACTCTGATCTCGTACTCACGTTGGGTTCACCCGTCGCTGTCTGGAACACATTGAGTGCTGCCCGTATTGCTGCAGACTCATAGTCAAATAGCCAGGTCGCCGTAGTGGATAGGCTCCCGACGTGACCAAATCGTCGCACCATGGACTCCTTCAAGGTGTGGAACACCGCTTGGTACGCTCTCACATCTGTTGCCTGCATCAATGCGTACACTATGGGGTGCGCTTCGCCTTTGACAATTGCATGTATTGTGTACAGCTGTCCAGGGCTGTGAAATTCGGATGGATTATACTTGAAGTTGCCATCCCCCAGGATGTACTCCGTGTTTGCGAAGGCGTCCAGGTCCTTCTCGGCGTAAAATACGAGCAGTCTCCTCCCTTCAGTCTTGTCTTCCAGTTGAAGAAATTGCTGGCCATCCTTCGTAATTCGCAGCTCCGGAAGTATGGCGTCAATGGAGTTTCCCTTCGGAATGTTTGCGTGTCGATTGCGCGACAACGCACGTCTTTTGGAGGCAAAACCGTAGCTGGTGCTCATCTGGCGTTTGATGTCATTTTGAAGACTCGCGTCGTCATCTTGAAACCTGACCTGTACAGCAGACACTGCTTCGTCGAATGCCTGCCGAGGTCTCTTTCTGCTGGTCCGTACGTCTGTTCGGACTTCATACATGTAACGCCTGGAAAGGACTGTGGCCGCCTCTGCATCCTCGGCGGGGTCACAGCTGTGCGGTGTCGATGGATGATCCGGGTCTGTCCTCATGACGCCGTTTTGCAGCGTGACGTGGGCAACAGACCAGGTTTCGTTGGTTCCCCTCGCCAACCTGCTCAGGCGATAACAGCTCGTGCATCTGTAAAAGAAGCATTCACGAATCGTCCGGCATTAATATGAATTCACTCTGCGGTCCGACATTCTAAGAAAAAGAAAAAAAATATAGGTAACCAACTTTTAAACACCGAGTACTGCTGCTATCGAACTTAGTATAACGGTATCAGAATGTCCACTTAAAAGTTATACATACCTGTAGTACTGGATACTGGGGTCCTTCTTGTTTGTAGATTTGAATGCAAACTCTAACACTGCATTTGGCCATCGTTTGCTTCGGTACTGAATCACTTGATGCTTCGAGCGATAACTGGATGGGACAAAAGTCGGGGCACCGAAGTCGAGGTCCATTCAACCAGGCAATCAAGGTGGATGTATGCTTGCAGTTCGGACAGCGAGAACCGTGAAGATGACCTCTGCTCCCGAATGTTTTCGGGAGAGTCCAGGTTTTATACCCCTTCGTTCAACCCCAAGTTTGCACACGACGTCCTGCTTCCCAGAATAAGCCCATTCCTGTCTTTCAGGGGTCATGATAATATTGAACAATACGGTATTACTGACTTCAACTCCAAGTTTGCACACGACATCCTGCTTCCCAGAATAAGCCCATTCCTGTCGTTCAGGGGTTACGGTCATTGACCATGTCCAAGGTTAACACGTTTACATACATGGCAGGGGACACGAAAACACTGAAGAGTACGTTACCCTTTCGACTTGAGTTTCACTGGATGTTGTTCTTCGAAAAAAAAAAAAAAACTCTCTGGTACAAGGCATCGCTAGAAAGTTGGTTAGAGGACGAGATAATATTGAATAATACGGAACCCGTGTGGATCTTTTGACGCGGTTGGAGCATTTGACGCTCAGAGGACGAGATAATATTGAACAATACGGAACCCGTGTGGATCTTTTGACGCGGTTGGAGCATTTGACGCTTTGGAGCTTTTGACTCGCCTGTCACGTGACTTTTTGGAGCTTATGACCTGTTGGAACATTTGACTCGTTGGATCATTTGACCATAAGCGCGTTCGAAATAGATCCCAACGTCCATGCCCTGAAATGGATATCAGATGGACATCTCTGGGAGCTACATGAATGGACGTCCCTAACCGTACATCCGCAGGATGTACCGTAACGGCCGCTTGAAGAATTGTCCGAATAGGGTCTCTGGCGGGATGTTGCATGGAGCATTATCAGAGAGAGAGCAAAACACGGCAAGTGTGTCGCGGCGTGAGTCCGACTTTTTCTGAACCAACTGAATGCCTCAAACCAAAGCAGTAAGAAACACAGACGTTATCGTTCTAGTGAGTTAATACGCCAAGCAGTTCTTCAGTACAGTGGTATCGGTATACGCAATCGCATTAAACTCACCTCACCGTTTAGGTTGAATCGCAGGTAAACAAGACTCTCGAATTTGTGGAAGTTCGCGAGAAAAGCAATACACAGTATATGTTTTCGCTTTGGATACCACTGCCTTTCTAAGTTCATGGTTCTAAAAGCTTTTATTTATTTATATTTTTCTGTTTAAAACTTCGTGCTCATTGTCCGTAATGGAAATACTAGAACGAAACAAAGAGGAGCAACTGAGAAAGAAAGATGCAGTGGCGGAAGCTGAAACAAAATGTCAGGAAAAATAAACGCCTAGTAAGAATCTGTCCACCTAGCAGCAGCTCAATAAACAGAATCAATAATACTAAGAAAATACAGGGCCCTGAGCACGTACGCAGGTAAGCCCGTGCAACGTCGGTATCTCCGTGTAACTTCCTGTGAGGACAAACGACGGATATTTGTGGGAAGTCCAAACCGTGGCCACTCGGAGATGTGGGGGACGTCTGTCGGAAAAATGTCTGTCTCCCAGGGAGATCCGAATGTCCGGGCAAGGATATCCCCAGGAACACCACCGGAAGTTTTGTTCCGTTTGGGAAGGCATGCTGAAATCTATGAAATGTATGAAATGTTGGAATTTTTTTCTCACACTCTTTTTTACGCTTTCGTTGCTCTGCTCCATTGCGTTTCAGCAGATGATTTGGTCAGAGCAGTCACGTTGCATACGCCTGTCCAGTAATTTTGGCATCACGACACAACAGTACATGACTTGCTATTCTGCGGGAATAAGGATTTATACAACCACGGTCTCTGGTACCACTTTAGGAAACAAAGCACTTCATTTCTACCGTAAAAATGGCGATGTATGTTATCTTGGCACTTCATTCGAGCAAGGATTTCGCCGCTTGTTATACCACCTCGTGTTATTTCGGCACGTTTATAATGGCACTAGATAGGTAATATTAATGTGTTATTTCGAACTAGGGTATATCGCAGCTGGGATTTTGGGAAGTTATTCCGGGAATGTGTTATTTCGGTCCACAACCTTCGGCTTTTGCAGAGCTATAGTCCACGAGCGGAACTAACTCTCGTAGGCACCACCGCCGCCCTGTCGTCCATTGTGTCAGTGCATTGTGTGGCCATTCGTCGCGGCGTACCGCGTTCACATGGATGATTCGCTAAGCATGTGGGATGGCGCGCATTAATTGAAGGAAAATAAATTGTTGCATCGTGAAATGCAACATCAGCTATGGAAATTCTGCCGACTGCGAACTCCAGATATGCAGTAAGCACTTCATTAGAACCAAAAATCGGACGAAACCGACAGCCCCAAGTATACAACCCATCGATATTCCCTGACATGTACAGGAAACAGGCATCGCAGAAAGGCACGAGAGGATAGCTACAACACTTTCACGACGTTTCTTGTCTACATTTTTTTGTCCTGTGCTTCCTACACAGTAGCAGCTATATTTTACCGTTACCCGTTACATACTATTATCATTTGGATTTTATCATCAAGGATTCACGTCCAGCGAGTCACACAACGCTTAAAAGTCTTCGATAATATCAATTCCATTCCATCCATCAACTCAAAACAAATGGTGATGGCCCCCTTGGCGTGCCGGTGATGGAGCCCCTTGGCACGTGCCACTTCAGGGGCCCGCCCGACGGCTGCTAGCAGAAGACGTGACGAGCGGGGCCCACGGGCAGGACTCATCCGGAATCATCACCAGGGCCAGTAATTTCTCTCGCCGGCCCTGTGCACACGTAGACAACTTTCGGGTCTTCTCGGCTTCGTCTCACGTGTGGTGAGCTTTCATCGCACGTTAAAGAACCCTCAGCTACTTCAAATCTCGTGAGGCAGCCTCACTGTTCATGGCACTCTATATGTGAACGCATTATTAAACGTTGAAATATTCTGTATTTCCATCTCTCATCTCGCCGTGTGTACAAGGATGAGAGTGGTGGCGGTACCCAGGATCAGTGACGGGAGGGGGGGGAGGGTTTGTGATGATCCCCCCTACCTTGGAGGTCTGGCTAGCCACTGATATATATATATATAAGGGAAAAAAATAGCCAGAGCTCTTTGGCTGCACGTATAGCATGTGTTTGTAACTCAAACGTCGCCATGCCAGTACTGGACAGCTGTTTCGGCCTTGTTGGGCCTCATCAACAATACGCAGGCAGGCAACGTGGCGTCAGAAGGTCACGTAACACGTGATTCCTTTCTTTGGGCTTTCAGTGAGTGAGTTATCTCACCCTGACGGGAGGAATCACGTGTTACGTGACCTTCTGACGCCATCCACTCAAACGTTGCCTGCCTGCGTACTGTTGATGAGGCCCAACAAGGCCGAAACAGCTGTCCAGTACTGGCATGGCGACGTTTGAGTTACAAACACACACACACAGACACACACACACACACACACACACACACACATATATATATATATATATTATATGTTTATAAGTCCCAAATATATATTATATATCCCAAGTATATATTATATATACATGTATGTTTACAGTATGACCGTGCACTCCCAGCCGAGGACAGCTGTTTCGCTCTACTTGGAGCTCGTCAGCCCGGCGCAGGGAAGTGACACGATCTTGGGTCGGCGATGTGTCACTTCCCTGCACCGGGCTGACGAGCTCCAAGTAGAGCGAAACAGCTGTCCTCGGCTGGGAGTGCACGATCATATTGTAAACATATGCTCAACGTGCAGCCACAGAGCGTCGGCTATTTTTCCTCTGTATATATATGTATATACACTCATGGAACGATGCGACAGCACCAGAGGACACGTGTTTCGCCGTGTTTGCGGCTCGTCAGCTCTGGGTAACTGCGCATCGTTCAGAATTGGCAAGCGAGGGGTCGCTCAGCGAGCGATATACACCTGGGAGGGTGACTGAGCACTCCTCAATGCCACAGTGCAAGCCAGTGAATTATAATGCAGAAAAAAAGCCAAGCAGCGCTGTAAAATAACCACAGAAAAAGAGAACCTTTATTATTTTGTACAACTCTATAATTGGTTAATTTTATGACCATAACTTGCGAATATGGTCGAAAGCATGTTCCGGCACTGTTATTGCATAATCCCCCTACTATAAATGCGCTACGACGAAAAAAAGATGAAAGTCACTGAAAAGGTTAGTCAGTTTCTTTCATGCGCTACGACAGTTTGTTTCCGTGCAGGAGAGATGGTTATGTTTGAAGAGACCATGTGTGTTCGTCCACCCACAAAGAAGCAATGGGTATTCGTAGGTCAGCATGATTCTCTGCATGGATACACAGAAGCAATTACACGCGTTAAGATGGCACCGGGTTATTTGGCGAGGGACCAATAAGGTTGCTCCAAAAGAAATAGGGGAGAGGGGAAAACTGGGAAGCCGCACAGGCAGCTGACCTGCTTGCATAGCATATAGCCTGACCGTGGTCGCATAAAAAATTCAACACATAATATTTTTTATAGTATGGGTTTATCCGTCAGCTACCTTGCATTTTCGCCATTTTATTTGTTACATGATCGAATATTGTTGTAGGCACTCATGGCAGTTGTATCCAGGGTGTCGAACCGAAAACCGGAACAACCGCTATTTTTTTTCCTGAACCAGAACAGAACCATTATTTTTTGCCATCCAAACTGAACCTGAATTATGTAATGAAAAGTGCTGTACCTGTCCGGTTCGGCGTTTTTTTTTATTTTTTTTTTGTAAGGCGCTTGGACAAGGATGAAGGACACCCTAGTCGAGGGCTGAAGGGCCATCCAAAAAATTTTCTGAAAAAAAAAAGACGTCTGATGAAAGTGTGTGCGGCATTTTACCGAATAGCGCGAAAGGTTTTGATGTGTGCAATTTGTTTCCCAGAAAAAAAAATAATAATAACGCACATAAACATGGCTCCGCCACTCCGGGTATAACGAGGAGGAGTAGGTACGAGGGTGGTTCTATAAGTTTCCGGCCCGAGGTAGAAAATGCGCGCGAATTTGAAAATGCGATTAAGGACGCGTGGCGCATCTGTTGGAGGGCCGGAGCACCACCCTCAACCCTCTCCATGCTTTTGTCGGTTGGAGAACGGCATTTCAAACAGCCAGGGTGTACACTCTTCAGTTAAAATTGAAAAAATCGAGTACCGCGCTGTGATAAAATTCTTGACAAAAGAGGGACTTTCGCCTAAAGAAATTAAAGCGCGACTGGACAACGTGTACAGGGAAGCCTCTCCGTCGTACACAACGGCAAAAGACTGGGATAAGCAGTTTCGACTGGGGCGAGAGTCCATTGAAGATGATCCACGCGATGGTCGTCCAGTGGAAGTGGTGACACAAGAAAATTTGTCTCTTGTAGAGGAGGAAGTGCTGAGCGACAGGCGTCTGAAGGTGAAGGAAATCTCAGAAAGGCTGGGGCTTTCCAAAACAACCGTTTTTCGCATCATCGGCGAGGGCCTTCACATGAAAAAGGTCCGTGCGAGATGGGTGCCACGACTTCTCTCGTCAGTTCAAAAGCAACAGCGCGTCGTCTGTGACAAAGAGTTTTTGGAGCTCTGTCAAGAGAACGAAGAAGAAATATTGAAGTCAATTGTCACAGGGGATGAGACTATGGTGCTCTACTATGATCCCATTTCGAAAAAGGAGTCGATGGAATGACGCAAACCAGGAGAAGCACCCCCAAGAAAAGCCAAGGTCACACAATCCACAAAGAAGATCATGGCAACAATATTTTGGGATTGTCACGGGATCCTCCTCATCGACTTCAAAGAGAGGAACACCACAGTGAATGCGACTTACTATGCTTCACTCCTGCACCGACTGCGAGACGCCATCAAGGAAAAGAGGCGCGGCAGGTTGAGTCGAGGTGTCCGGTTGCTCCAGGACAATGCCCCTGTCCACACGGCTTCTGTTGTCAAGGCTGCACTGAAGGAGTGCGGCTTCGAAGAAATCCACCACTCACCCTACAGTCCAGACTTTGCACCGAGTGACTACTTCCTGTTCTCAAACTTGAAGAGGGATCTCAGAGGACGGATTTCAAAACGATAGTGAGATGCAAGAGGCAGTTTTCCAGCATTTTGCGGACAAAACTTCGGACTATTTTTTCAAGGGTATAAGAATGCTGGTTGAAAGGTGTCAAAAGTGCATCGAAGTTAAGGGTGACTATGTCGAAAAGTGATACACTTGTTTCGTCTCTATGACTATTAAAAGTTGGTCGGGCCGGAAACTTATGGAACCACCCTCGTATGATGCCACGTCACCGATGACGTTACAAGGAGAACTCGTTCTGGTTCGCCGGTCAGCGGGGTCAGCGCCTTGTCCCTTTGCCGCCGTAAACCAGTTTTGCCAGTTCTCCGAGAGAATAGACGCGTTCAGAAAATCCCAGTGCTCTTTGCGCACGCATTGCATCCTGGGCACTTGCTGAGCGGGGGAACGAAGAATAATCCTTTACATTTCGCTTTCGCTGACCTTGACACGTCGTGGACAATGGACCGGTAGGGGAGAAATCGGAACAGTTTGGAGGCCACCCGTTTCTTTCGTATTAGTAAACTCCCACAGTTCAAAACGACGCTAAGCACTCTGGGATTATCAGTACTCGTCGACTGGGGATAGGAGCGGCCGAATCATGACCGAGCCAGGAGCCATGCTTTTTCAGAACCCAGAACAGCCGAGTGAGTAGCAGACGACAGCGGAGTAGCAGACATTTCTCTGGACCAATCAGCGAGCGTGAGATCTTTGTAGCGTCAGCGCGAGGTTCCAGTTAGATCACAAGGCTGGTACTGCTCTCCACCACCGTTGCGCACGGTCGCTTTTTGCGGCGTCCTTCAAATTCAATTTCTGCGATAATTATGACTCTGTGGTATGAATTACTTCGCATAGTGCATCTTACTGGCCTACTTAACAGTTTTATAGGAAGAAAACAGGGTGTTAAAAATGACTTATGTGCTACTTTAATGCGGCGAATGCTGTTCAAGATTCCATTTACATATAAATGCCGTACATGATGCTCATATTCCGTTTGGTCATCCACTTTATGTCTGTGTTTGGGTTAGGCCTCAGCTGAGAGTCGTGTTTCTAACTTTGTGGTAAACTTTTCGTTTCTTTGCAAACCTTTATTTGCCTTCTGTAGGTCTGTGGCGACTTGGGCACCACAAAAAGTAGGTACTATACTAATGAAAGTTGTACTCATAACTTTACTAACATTTTCTTAGTACTTCTGCTTGCATTGTCATGAACTCATCCTGCACAAATCATTGCTTGGTGTCAAAACGCTGTCATTGTGTTCGTGGGAAAGCTTACGTCCTGTTCTGTACACACCAGCGTATTACCAGAGGATGTTCGCACAACTTTTTCTGCAGTACGCCGAGCCATTGTGAACCCAAATAAACCGGTTCAAACCGTTACTTCTGCGCTCTGGAACTGAAGCCGTAAATTTTTTTGTCTGACACCCTGGTTGTATTATGGAGCTCTTCTGACAAGCTGGTATTTTAGATCAGTGCCCACTTGTCATGACTTGTGCAGCTATATTTTTGTCTGCATTGTGGCCATGAAAACCATGATCGCAATGCCACTATATGCTGCAGCCATGTCACCACGACCTTAACCTTTTTCCAGTGACTACAGACACATAGGAAAGGAACTTTGCGACTGACATGGCAACTGCAGTATTGATGTCCTGCTGTCTAAAATGTTGCTAAGTATATTAAAAATGTGAGTACTACAGTAAATTATGTCATTTTGATTTATGGAAACTCATTTGTTGCAAGCTTCAATCCTTGTACTTTTCTGTTACCTCTAAATTTGTAAAATTGTTCGCACAAAAACTGCTATTGTTTGCATTCTGTTGCTTGGATTCGTATCCGTAAGTTACTTCATGTTTCTTGAACAATGCGTCTGTACAAAAATGATTAAATCAACAACTCCAATTAATGCCAGCTCAACTGGAATTCAGCACGAAAACTGTGGCTGTAGGAGGATATGTGATCAAGTCGGGTTGGAAGTGTAATTCGCTATGTACATACTCGCTTCAACAACATTCGTACAAGTACAGTATCGTACTGACGTTACAAGAAAGCTTTACTGCATCAAAGTATTAACATGTATAACGAGGAACAGCCCACCCTACGCATAGTGCCCAATCAACGAGAGACCTGGGGTACTACGTACTCATTTTGTTGGCCTTAGTAATCCAACGCACAGGTCTGTTGTACAACTCTGCCTGCCTGCTGTCAACATCTCATGTGTGTACAGACTTCAAAATGGCTGTAATTTATGTGTGTGCCGTGTTGCGTGGTATCAGCTTAGCACCAGGTTACAATTCAGTATGCTTCCACAAATTAAATGAGCCTTTTTATTACAATTTCCAAGGAAAGAATATCCAGGCCAGCGATATTGAACTTGGGATATGTCTCCTATTGTACATCTATGGAATCATGCAACAGAACTGTTCAGAACTCGGGCCTCTCGGGCTTGGGAACAGTACTGAGATCCTTTGATGACCAGAACTGAAAACAAAATCAAAGGTAGTTACATCTTTGGTCTAACACAGAAGCAGTAATGATGCAGACACAAAAATAAGCTTGCCTTGTACTGCTTGTCCTTGTATTCCTGCCATGGCTCAGGATTGCCCTTTTTGTTCCAGCTGAAAGGATATTCAGGTCCAATATTTATCTGTTTGTGTCATTCAGCTGGCTTAAATAGAGTGTAATGCACCAAATGCAATGGAAAAAGAAAGTGACAGAACATCTAAAACACAAAAAGCTATGCAGACTTTGCATTACAGTGCATTTCTGTGAATTTCTAGAATTAGAGGTGGGTTGTCCATGTGCAGGGCAAAGACTGTACCAGCTCACCCAGCAGAATAACCCAGAACAATCCAATGTATACAAAAGGGAAATGCGTTCAATACTTCAGACGGGTAATGGCTACCATACAAGCAGATACATTCGCCACACTATCCTGCGGCACACAAAATTTCAAGTATGAGAGCGTGTAGCCACTGAAACGGCAAACGGAAACCGAAGTTGAAAGCATACCTAACATCAGGATTCCTCGTTGCCAAACGTGTGATGTAGAACACTGCACCTACGGCTCCAGCACCAACAATTACTACCAGCGGGATCAGCTGAAAACGATAGTTTTGTGCGTTTAGTCAATTATCTGCATGTCATAGAAGGAATGTGTGAAGATTGGGACTTCCTCGCGTCAACCTTTTTCAGCTGCTGCAGTGTGCTAACACCGTACAACGCTTACTACGCGGTCACTACAAACATACTTTAAATGCACAAATGACGCCGTTGTTTGGTAGACAGGTGCGTGCTTTAGAAGAAGTAGTTACAGTAAGAGTAATACAAACCTATCTCTTCTACCCGAGACTACTACTCCGACCGGTGAGACGAACCGAGTACTTATGCTGAAGCTATGCTTACCGCGGGAAAACCAGCGATTGCAAGAGATTCTAATGGATCAGACGTGAGAGAAAATTGCATTTCTCGTGTGTACTTACTGAAGTATGGACGAGACGCTGAAAAAATTGGTCACTGGTTTACGAGCAGAGTTTTAGGCCTATGGCGTGACTATATTCACGAAATTTATCTCATTCGCGAGACATACTCACCGCTGGGTGCTTTTTGAGCCCCTGGATCGAAAAGCTCTTCATTGCTGCCCCTATAACAGGTTCACCCGTCTTCAAAGGCAAATTTCCTGACTACTCGCAGCCTCTGCAACCTTCAGGACGTCTTTTTTTATTTGTATTATTGCTTCAGCGCAGGACACGTGACGCAAACTCTACCAATGTGGCTAGATAATTTTGTTTGATTGCCAATAGTGCCCAAATACTTCATCGGCTTATCTCTACGTTTGCATTTGCATTCTTACGAAGACCAAAACTGCTCTCCAGAAAAAAAAAAGAAGAAAATAGAGGGCTGAAACTGAGACATAGGGGTGGTGGTGGATGATGGAACCAATGGAACTGCTTGCCGTAGTTTGAGCCACTAAATACTGAAGCAGCGCCGACTGAAGCGACTGAAGCAAGCGAGCTGGTGATATGACTGTCCCCATTTTTTCTGCCTCTCGCACGACCTATTAGATTATAGCGACGATGTCATACGGACCCCTTCCCAGCGCCGCATTTGGAGGCTAGCGGTGGCGCTACTCATCAGCCGGTTATTGCTTTCTCAATTTCACAGTACTCTGTATATTAGCTTACCTTAGTATTCTTGTACAAGCGGTGGATGTCCCACGAGAGATGCTTCCTTCTAAAGTTGATTATCATCATCATTCTACGCGTTTTCATATTTTCATAGGAACTGTTGCTGTCGTCTGCTACGGTAATGGTGGTGGTGGTGGTGATAGGGCTTGCCGTTGTCGGCCTCACGTATGTGGGCAACGTCACGACTGACGCCCTGGGGAAATGTGCGTCCTGGGACGGACTTCTAGGGGAACTGTGCCGACATATGTCTGAAAGCGTCTGAGGAAAACCCAGGAAAAACCCCAGACAGCACAGCCGGCACCGGGATTCGAACCCGGGTACCTCCCAGTCTCGACGTGACATGGCTAGCACGCTAACCACTGAGCCACGGGAGCTGGTAATCGTGCGTCCGCTACGCCCGCGTGCGCCCGCTACGGTAATCGTGCGTCCGCTTCTGCGCGTTCAAAATTCCATCGTCCAATCATGATGCAGATCTCGCGGGCCGACCAGTAGCCAGAGTAGGAGTAGCTGCCGTAGTGGATCGTGCGGACGGGCTCCTCATTGGGTTCGCCGATTATGGCATATCGTCGTGGTCCCTCGTCTCGGGATTTCTTCAGTACAGTGACAGTTGTATAGTGACTCTAGCTGTAGCCAGCCACGCTCATGCAGGTAACGTCACGACTATCGCGGGAGAAGGGATCGTGCGTCCTGGGCCAACTTCATAGGAAACTGTGCCGACATTTGTCTGAAAGCCCCCGTCTGAGGGAAACCCAGTGAAAGCACCCAGAGGGCACAGCCAGCTGGTGAACAGTGGCTTGTCCAGTATCGCAAGCACGGGTATAGTAAGGCGCGGATACGCGGATCTATGGCGACTTGAATTTCCAGACTTGAACATAGGGTTCAGTGGACCAATCCCAGCATGCACGTGGCACTTGTCCACAGCAGACCCCCCCCCCCCCCCCTCAAGAAAATCCTAGATCCACCCCTGGGTATAGATTTGCAAACAAACAAAAAAAAAAAGGGGGTGGGGAGTGAGGGGCAGTATTACAGTTGCGTTAGCATTATGCACCATTGCCGACATGTATCTAAAACTGAAATAACAGAGACTGAACTAAAGCAGCTACCTTTGGTGAACTCGTTCATTCAGTTCGGTTCACTGAATTGTTCAAAAGAATCGTCCGTTGGTTCACCCCTCTGTAATGTCATGTTACCAACTCCAACAGTGAGGCCAGCGGCCAACTCGCTGAGGCCGAGTCACGAGATTTTTACGGTGCGCCAAGTCAGGGCCTTTCGGAATATGTTTGCATGTTTTCTGGAGCTATATTACGACGGCAGCTACATCTTTCAGACTTCTGTAGCAGCCGCTTTTATTTGCCCATGTACAGGATTGAATGCGTTCAACATGTCACTGATATGTGCATATCATGTCACAGATGTGAACTGACTTGATGGCCCAACACTCAGACATGTTTGTTCAATCAGTACTATGTTGCATCTGACAGTCCTATGTGTCTATCATAGAACACATCACTGATCGTATAAGCAGTCTGAAGAATTTTATACCTCTAATTGGGTACAAGATGAAGCCACACCACAGCTCTGTGAGAGTTACTCCTGATTTTGCTTTTATTACCTACTTAAACGAGGCACATAATGTTGGTCATTTGAAACCTTTCTGCATGAAAAGGGAGGCGGAGTACCTCGTAGGCCAGAACGTTTGCACTGAGGGTTGTGCCCCATCCCCCTTCGGCAGATTGAAACCCCCTCCGCTTATGGCAGCAAGTGCATGAATGCGCACCGAAGTTCACAGGAAGCAATACCTGGTAGTTAGTGCACTGCTGTAGTGGCTGAAACTGTCAAAGCTCCCCTCCCCCTTTCTTTGGGATCATCAGGGCAAAATTGTTGAACATTAAATACGTAGGGGACAAACAGTGAATGAGGAAACATACCGTGATCCCCTGGCGGCATACTTGATGTCCGCCACTGGAACAAAACATTGTGGACTGCTTACGAAGAGTGTAGTGTTCCAAATCCAACGTGACAACACCCGGCCGCGTACGTCATGTATAGCTACTTCAACAATATGTGATCTTCGATTTGAGTGTCTTCCACATCCGCCATATTTGCCTTAACTTGGGTTGTCAGATTATACCAACTTGGCAGTCTCAAGGAGGATACTGGGGGCGGGAAGCTGGCTTCCGATGAAGATGTCAAGCAGGCGGTGCATGAATGGTTATATACCCCACCCAAAAATAATCTCTTCTGTAATAAAGCCGCGTCCCAAACGACGGTGCGCCTGCATTGAAAAGTGATACATTGTTTCCCAGAATATTCATTTTCATTGTTCGTCAATAAATTAAGATTATTTACTGAGCTGCCTTCGTACATTGTCAGCTCACTCCCGTAGAAAATTGTACAATCACATTGATGACCAAGCTCCATACTAATCAATAAAAATACCTGGGAAGAATAGGGGGTAGTTACACGGAAAAACGAAAACTGCTAGACTCGCAAACAGTTGTTTTCAATTTTTTTCCCACAAAGTAGATAATCCTGAACGAGGATCTGAATATGACTTGAATGAGATTGCAAGGTCGCCTGAAGACTTAGGTAGGAGGATGGGGAGGGGAGCAGTTTCACAAGCTCTTTTGTTTCCCTTTCACTAAAGCTGCCCCCATGATATGACCAGAAGTCACTAGTCTTCCATTACTGGGCAGGGATGCTCAAAGCAGGAACACAACACAAGGCACGAACAGAAAAAACAATTTATCTGGCACCTAGTAAGTCATGATGCAGTCGCCGATTTTCTATGGCATCCAAGCGTTAGTTCTTTCAACTATGGGTTCATGAGCCCTTAGGCAGACTTAAGGCTGATTCACATTACTGCGTTTACGGTTGCATACATCGCCTTACGGGTACCTTTGTTCCATCCGGAAAGGACGTTCCGCTGCAATGATTCGCTGTCAGCGGATGTAACACGCAAGTGCAGCCATGAACGCAACAGTGTGAACTGGCCATTACTTTTCGTTACAATGTCTTCCCTAACTTCTAATACCAGGCAGAATGCAGGTTCCCTGTAGGTGTTCAGCTTGCTTCCCACGTATTGATCTTTGGTCTGAACCTGCTTTCGCTTTGCACTTGTAGGGAACGAAACAGAAAAAGTAGAATAACTGCAATGTGAATGTTGTTCAATGAATGGTTAGATCATATTTAATCCCGTGAGGGCTACTGTGCTATTTACAATGATATCTTTCCTTGCAATGTCGTTAAAGTAAATACAAAACTATGATACAGAGATGACAAGTTTCCTAACAAAAGTCTTTTCACACAAGCCACCACAAATGAACAGTGCAAGAGATACATATGTACAAAACGCACATTCCGAAGGAAAAAAAATGCTGGCGCAGCACCTTGGTGAAACAGTGCTCCATACTCGCAGCTCTGTTGGTTGCCAGATTATGTACACATATACAGCCATATGCCCACTTAACTACAAATAGGATATCAGCTCATGAAGTGTGCACAGCCACCAAAGTTGTACTTCCACAGCTACTGACATGAATTTTAAATTACAAATTTCACTCCAGAGTATTAAAAATGGCCATCTAAATACCAGGAGCATCCCACAAATACACCCCCCTCCCAAAACTAAATTTAGTCTGTACCATGCATGGCCAATAATACATTTTTAATATATATTTTCTACAATGTGAGTGCCATTACCTGTGAGCCTGTCCAATAGTACCAAAGTTTGTATTGACCTTCAGTAGTTCCGTGACATTTTTTAAAACGTACTTCTATACTTTTCATACCAGATTATTCTGTATTGCACTACTTCCAGCATAGCCATGCCAATACACCACAAAAGCGTCAAGCACACTGCTACCCCATTCAATGGTATAGTACACCCTAAAAGATTTTCCAAGTCACTTACAACACTAAAGACAGAAACAGGCAAGCTCTGCACACGTATTCTGATGATGATTGTGATGTATTCTTTCTGTACACTGTTTCATCTGTACACCCGAGAAATTTGTTCTGGCTCAGAGCCTCCACACATGCATGCACACATCAACTAGAGAACACCATTGAATGTACATACACACAATAAAGCACACCATGTACAACAGAATGAAGGGGGCACCCCTTGAGGTATTATCACAGCTACAGAACGAAGCCAAAAGAGGCCGTCATTATGCACCGACAGCGAAGTGCACCACGCAGTTGTCAGAGAATTTCGACTTCAGGACTAAGCCCCATGTCCTCACAGCAAGCCACTCTCACCCGAAAAACTTGGAACACCTCACTTCCAACGCTTACGGGTGCAAAAAACATCCTGCAATATACTGGTAACAAAATATAACCCCTCCTAGCCACGATAATAATGTTACAGGCCAAATATCTAGAAGGCATCTTTTTTGAGACATCTTTTAGGCATCAGTATGATCACAGCCAATGGGAAGCACCGGAAACAAAGACACCTGTACTTTCCTTTGCCATAGGACTTGAAAGGAATTTTTGCTAGTGCCCTACCACACCAGCAGTGCAACAAGGTTAGTTTTCTTTGACACTTCAACTGAAAGGCAACCGCAGAGCACCTTTCTCCCACCAATAGTACAATTTTTTTTTTATAGTATCTCGTGCCCCATGCTTTTTTTTGTTTTGTTTTTCCGCTCAAGCCGAACTGGGGACATCATCTCGAAAACCTTGCGTATGCTCTGCCTCTTCCCATGGTGGCAGTGGGAACAAAGGCAGATTTACTTTTTGTCCAGTACTGAGGAACACGGGGCAACATCCTCCCTTCCAAGAAGAAGTGGTTGAGCAGTAGTGTTGCTGAGCCCTTGATTGGCTGGGATACGGAGGAGGATGAGGAGGACAGGTGCCTTCCAGGCACACACTAGTCAGGTCGCGGATGCTTGCGCTCAAGACATCAGGTCACGTCTGCGGGTAATACTGCGTCCCCCGTCACTGGCTCCAGCTTCACCCTTGGCAAGCCCAAGTCACGACGGTTCCTGTTAAGTTGAAAGGAAAGAAAAAAACGTTGTGTTACAACTGTACGGTAGGCCAAGATCAGGGGCGGCATCTAATTTCTTAGTGCTTGTTCCAATCACGAAACATGTAGCACCCGTGGAATACCACAGGTACTTCGGTGGGGACCCTCTATATTCCCTACGGTAGGGGCAAAATTGCAAATATCTAAAATATGTTTCCTAGGTTGTAATGAAAAAAAAAAAAAAAAAAAAAAAAAAAAAAAAAAAAAAAAAAGGGGCAAAAGAAAAGATAAAATCAGCTGATCATCATAAATATATGCCAATACACAGCACAGTTATCATTCTGTGTGCAACCTAATATGAACCGGATACAACCAGACTTTTTTTATGAGGATGGCTACACCTGTGTTACATTCAGTGCATCTGCATACCACTAAGGGCCAATATTCTACCAGATCTACTCTAGTCACAGGCAATACTGAGGCCCGGTTTCACCAACGCCGATTGACATTTGAACCTAGAACAAAATTAACCAGCATTGGTGATGCCGGGCCTGAGAGATTTCCACAACTGTTCTTTTCTCCACTGCACATTTTCTTTTTTTTTTTGCAGATAGGCCAGTGTGAACACTCAAAAACTATTGGAATGTGAATTGAGCAGTTCCTGCTATTCAGTTACTATCCGCAGTGGAATCGGCAGTCGGACTCTTAGCCGCAAGCGCCGCTTCGAAAACAACATCGCCACTGGTGGAAAAGCCAAGAAGACCTGCTATTGCCTGCACTAGCTGCCTTGCTGCTGATCTGCCGTAAGAACATTAATGTCAGTGTCCTTCGTGCCGATTGGGCGAGAATCATTCGACTCAGGAGGGACATTGGGTTGGAGACAGAAGGAGTGTCCAGACGCGCCTGTTCGAGTCTCCATGCTTTTGCTTGTGTCTTCTCCGACCGTTAATCTTTGTACTCACGGACACCTGAGGGTAGTTTTGGTGGCTTTGAACACCCATGATTTAAACTGTGACGAACTATCATTAACAACCGATGTTAACAGCTGAATAACTTGGCAGACTGAGCTCTCAATAATAGACTGTTGTGCGGCGACCACTTCACACTGGATTGCCTCTCGTGCCAGAGTTGGGTTCAAAAGAACAGCTCCCCGTGTTGGCCGAAAGGAAACACCTCTGTGTTCCCGTGGCTATGGCCAGAAACTTCGCCTGTACCTATTGGATATGTGGACTGCCATTTGCTTAAACTACTCTGCAGTGTTGAAACACGTAATGCTCCAGAAAAGCCTCACGCCACACATGTGCATGTAGTGTTACTTTTTTTTTTCCAGACAATTCATGAAGGCGAATAAATTTATGGTTCATAAACCTTCACCACTTTTCGTTTAACTTTTGAGCAACAAATTTTGACGTTAGCAGCAAGCACAGAAATAGAACGCGCAAAGGTGAGGTGAGAGGCGAGGTGAGGCGCTGTGAGGTGACAAGCGCTGCGAATGGCTCTTGGAGGTCACGTTTTGGAGGCCCGCCATTTTCCCTGGACAGTTACGGCTATTGGAGCATCCGCGGGCTGGTGGAATCATGCATGCTACTCGAAAGTTTCAAATACCGTATTTACTCGAATCTAGGCCGATACTTTTTTAAAAAATATGGGATGTTAAACTGGGGGGTCGGCTTAGATACGAGGATTCGGCGTCCCCGGCTCTGACGCCGCCATTGTTGTTTACTCTTTTCACTGCCGCCATCGGGTCGGAGCGCCAGCGCCCCCAACGGTGCCATAAATAATGTCGTGCACGTCGGCGTCTTGCCGGCCAGTTACGGTTCGCAACACATGGTTTCGACAACGTGCAGAAATGGCTCCAACAATCAAGCGATGCCACTACCCTGCAGCCTTCAAGCGAAAAGTCGTCCTGGCAGCAGAGCAGACATCGAATCTACAAGCCCAGCGGGACTTCGGAGTGGATGAAAAGAATGTGCGACGGTGGAGAAGGCAACGCGAAAAACTGTTCAGCTGCGCTGCATCGAGGATGGCGTTTACCGGACCGCAAAGAGGCCGACATCACGATATTGAAACTGAGGTTGCAGAGTTCATCAAGACACAAAGGGCAGCTGCACTTCCCGTGACCACTGAAACCATTCAAGCAAAGGCGAGGGAGATTGCGAAAGCACGAGCTGTGCCCAGTACCGTGTTTAAGGCCAGCAGAGGTTGGCTCCAGCGATTTATGAAACGCTTCGGATTCGCTTTACGACGACGCACATCGGTTTGCCAAAAACTGCCGTCAGATTTCGAGGAGCGGTTAGTCCAGTTCCGAAGGTTCATCATCAAGAAGAGGGAAGAAAAGGGATATCTTCTTGGGCACATCGGCAATGCTGATCAAACTCCCGTTTACTTCGACATGCCGATTGCGTGCACAGTCAACGAAAAGGGTGCCAGGGAGGTCAAGTTGCGGACAGCGGGTTATGAAAAACAGCGTTCGACGGTAATGTTGTGCTGTACAGCTGATGGACGCAATTGCTGTTGAACGCGCTCGACGGGACTGAGGACAGTGCTCTTTGGGAAGACGAGAGTGACAAAGACTCGAGCGACGATAGCAGTGAAGACAGTGAGTCAGCATAGTTGAGAGCACAATAAATTGTCAGTTACACTCGGCCTGCACTTGAATCTTTTTTTTTTTTTTTTCCGCGATAAGATTTTCGGGGGGGTCGGCCTAGATTCGAGTAAATACGGTACTTTTCGAATACAGTCTAGCCCGTTTATTACGATCTTCGATAGAACGATAACTCCAATATTGTGATCGAATTGTTGGTTCCCGTCATCTCTCCCATTGAACTACATGTAAACAAAACATCGATATAACGATCGCCGCGTCTAACCGGACACTTTTCCATCATCATCACTTTCTCATCCCTTCCACAAGCGCAATGGGGCACTGTACCGCCATAACGGCGGAGAATGAACCAGCTCATCATAATCCCATTTATGTGTGTGTCCGCGCATGACTGCCAGGGATTGGATACATGCATTGCAAGGCACACGACTTCGAAAGGGCGGAAGGGGCGGAAAGGAGCTTGCGAGAAGTAGAGGAGGTTGCTCCCTCTCCACATCGGTCTCTCGTCTTCAACCTTTTTCTCTTCTTTTGCTGCGTGCTTGCTACGATGGCGTCCGCGGTTCCGAGACGCTTTTTGACGAGGCAAGACGCGTTGCTCGACCCCAAGTTACATGCGCTTTACGGGTTTCGTACTGGTGCAGAACCGCGTTGTGAAGTGCCGCGGCTTCGAAAACGTGTATTGGCAGACAGTTGCGTGTCACCACCCAAACACGCGTCGAAGGATTACCCGTGGCGGAAGCGCATTCTGATGGACCTCGCAGTCCCGATCGTGAGAATTATGATGACTACGGCATTGGATGACGAGCAATGAATGAGGTTGTCGATCTCAAAACGTGCGGCGCCTCACACGATATCGGCGGTTATGTTATCAAAAGCTTTCGACGCACAGCTGAGTCAGCTAGATAAAATGCTTCTGTGCTCCCAACAAACGCGCATGTTCAGCGGCGTTCAACTTGTGGCGATCTACTTTGTTTGCACGAACTCGAGCGGCAATTTCTCGAAATCTCGTTTCTAACGATACTCTGATATAATGATCAAATTTCGCGTTCCCGTCAATATAGTTATAAACGGGCTCGACTGTATCTCCGAGCGTGTGTTGCACGCAAGTGCACGTACAAAGACAGATTGACCGCTAGAGCCCAAGTCGAAACCGCGCTCTAGCCTGATCGTCTGCCCCTATCTCCCTCTCCCAACCAAACTCCCGACGCAGCGTTGCACAACCATACGTAACTGTTACGGTCGGGAGTAGCTGTGCCACTCCTGTGTGTGTTTGCTTGTTATGAGGACGCATTACGCAAAATAGTGATAAATAGTAGCAAAGCTGACAGCATCGTGCATGTTATGCATAGAGCCTGAAGTTTTCGGGAAATATTTTTTCCCAATTCGGAAGGTAAAAATCGAGAAAATCAATATTTGCTCTAAACTCATGCGAATTCGGGCGGAAAAACTTCCAGTATGCTAAATTCGGGGGGAAACCGGGCTCTACTGCTCAAACAGATCGTACTGGTTTGGTACAAACAGTGATGTAACTGCGTTTGCTGCCAAACAAGCTAGTGTGCATTCCTAAAGACGCTTCAGTCAGGGCAATTTGCAGTGGTAAAAGTCTGGTTTCACCCTAAAGAGGCAACCTTCAATTTGGGGTGCAAATTCAGAGAAGAAACGGGTTAAACCCTAAAACTTCATTCTCTAATTACGAAGTAATCCAATCAAACCACAAATTTTAGCACCTGGAACTCATAAAGTTTAACAGGTCTGTGTGTCCGTAAAATTTGTTAAAAAATTGGAAATGCAAAATTAGTTTTACAGCATTAGACAGGAACGACCAACAGGTGCAGCAGTTGTACCCTTTCTGCGTCCAAGCGCACTTATTTCCTGAGATGTATGTGTGGCTTACTTGTTGGCTTCTTGTCCATTCTGTTCCAAGAGGGGGAAGCGAAGGTCCGCTAGTGAAGATGGGAGTTTGCTTCCAAGGTCAGTGGACGGCACCATCGGGATGCATGGCTCCACCTCAGGCAGGGCCTCCATCTTAACCTCCTTCAAGCTGCCCCTCTCAATGTCATTTCCTCGAACTGCTCCCAATAATCCTGTTGTAACAGAGCATCATGCACAAGTCATATGTAATGTTACTCTTATTTAAAAAATGCTGTATCATTCGACTATCCTTGTGTTTGCTGACCAAGAGCGAGGGAGGCTCCACCTCCTGGATGCGGGCCATTAGGAGGACGCGGAGGGCAGGAACTTCCAAAGCCTCTGCTCTTGCCTAAGAGATGGCGCAGCGTTACTGTGGTTTCGAGTGTCACAAGCTTCTGCCATGGCACACCAATCTAACCAATGACTTCGCCGTCCGTCAACGTCGGAACGAGGCCAAGCGGGAGTCGAGCGTACGCCGGTTAACAGATGGCGAAGCTGTTGGTTAGATTGGTGCGCCATGGCAGAAGCCTTTCGGCAGGCAAAACAGCGGCAGCTGCTGGTTAATGGACGGCGAAGAAGTTGGTTAGATTGGTGCGCCATGGCAAAAGCCTTGCGACATGCAAAACAAAGGTAACGCTACGCCATCTCTTAGGCAAGAGCAGAGGCTTGGGAAGTCCTTGCCCTCCGCGTCCTCCAACTGGCCCACATCCAGGAGGGGGAGCCTCCCTCGCTCTTGGTCAGAAAACGCAAGGATAGACCGGAACATCATTCAACAGTGGCTTTGTCCAAGCAGTGAGCCTCTACAGGTGTACTTTGATGGCAATCACAAGACTATTAGGAGAACCATATTCACCTGCTTCCAATGTGCCCCTGATTCTAACGTGCAACTTTCAAGTTTCGGAAATCAGAAAAATAGAAGCAAGGTCTGAAGTGACGTTGACTTCTGCTTCAGCATCAGCCCTTGTCGCTCGCAAACAGTTCTTTGTTGCTGTCAACGCTCCACAGTATATCATGCTGATATTGAGAGACTTCTTAGAAGCAAACTCAACTGTGCAGCAGATGGAACGGTGCCCCATGCCGTGGCCGACCATAGCGTGGACCACAGAACACAAAGCGCAGTAGGACATGAGCTAGCAGTGCGGAAATAGCGCGGCGCAGGAAAAGACTAGCACAAGGAAAAAGCAGCCACAGGACAAACACTACTTTCAACTGTTTCATTTAAAAAAACAATAGCGAGCGAGTGTGCCTCAGTGCAACTATATATATACAAGGTTCAACAGTGTACTTGACATGCACGAAAACAGGTTGAGCAGGACAGGAATGGTCTCGCTGTCATATATAATCAACAAAGGAAGATCAGATAACAATGGATTAAACAGGGACATATATTATCGGCCACGGCAAAGACCAGCTGCAAAAAGAAATTGTAGATGCGGAACCAATTCACAGGTCTGGCAAAACCACATGCGTAAGTATTGCTTCTGCTCACGTGCTGGATAAAGAGATTAAGTGCTCGCAATGACAGGTAACCTTCCTGTTTATTCCTTCGTTGTCTGTTCTTCCTTTCTTGATTACATAACAGCGATACCCTCTTTGCCCTGCTCAACTTGTTTTACAGCGGAAGCTGTTGCCGCTAAGGTTCCGGGGGAAATCGCTGTGGCTGTATCACAAAACCATTGGTCTCGGTGATGCAAGACAGGTTGAAGTACTTTAAGCTAAAAAAAGCAGCAAGTGCTCCTATTTTTCAGCGTTTCCGGTCCCGATTTTAGCAATATTTTTGTCCTGCTAATCCCAGCTTTACACGTCAACACTCACTTCACAGATCACAAAGCAGTACACGTCACTCTACAGTTAGGTGTGCATATATCGGAAATAAAAGTGTCAACGTCCACACAACAGCTACCATTGAAATTTGCGTTACACAATCGTAATGGTCCTGTAATTTTTGTGCATGCCAAGTACACCTGTTGAAGCCTTGTACGTTGTAGCACTGAGGCACACTCGCTCTGTTGTTTTTTCAATAAACCATTTTCAAGCAGCGCTCATCCTGTTGCTGTCTCTTAGTAAACTCGGGTAAAACCCGGAAACCCCAGGCCCTAGCTGTAATCGTGTTCAACTTAAGGAAAAGAAATCTAGTGAGTCATCTCAAAGTATTCATCAAGTATCATGGTTCCTCCTGCGCACAACAATGTAGTCCATCATACTCACTCTGATTTTGTATTGGCTGTTAGGATTGGCCACGACACTATGCTGCGGCAGAAAGTGCCCTCCCCTAATGATGGTGCATGGTGGCACTGCAGTATTTCTCCTGGCAAGCTATTACATCTCCTTATCTCTAACAGTGTATGCAGTTGGACCAATTTCTTCTCTTTCTTTAGTTGAACACAACTATAGTCTAAAATGCAAGGTGTGGTGAACACTTCCTCTAAAATCACAATGGCAAGACCTTAAGACATAGTAGGTATGAGATTTTAGCCATTTTACAGCCATCAAACATATCCCCCTTATTCAATAGAACCATAAACAAAGAAATTGAATTTAAAAAAAATATGTGCAGTTTTAATGCAGCCTAAATGAATGGACTATGCTTTGCTTCCAAGGCATAACAGATGCTTTCCTTTGGGACTTGAGGCTTTTTAGTCTCACGCAATATTCCCGGATTCACAAACTGCAAGGCTTACTCACCATCGGGACCATTAGCCACCATATTCCCAGGCTGTGAGAAAGTGTCTGCATGCGGTGTCAGTGAACTCAGGATGCCAGAGAACTCTGTCGTACTTCGCACAGCTGAGACGGCAAACTCAACACTTGCTGGGTCCAAGGTGAAATTTGAAGCAGGCTGCGTTGGCACACGGTCCACAGACGGTGTCCCTCCGCCACCACTCCCAGACTCCTCGGCTCCTTTTAACCTTTCCAGTTGTTTCCGCTGCATTTCAAACAACTCTTCCTGGTGGTTCTGGAAGCTCTCCAAATCTGTTCCCGTGACAGCAAGCGAAGGTGTCTGAGGAGGTAGTGTATTTGATGCTTCCTGAGGTGCCACTGTTGAAGATGTCCAGGACTCGGCTGTGCATTGCTGGGGCCTGAAGTGTAACCTGCAGGAAGCCTTGCTCATCAGGAGCTGGTAAAGATGAAATGCACCCCTCAAGCTTAGTCAATTCGCAATCACAGGTTACAAGTCAGCATCGTACAGATGCGTTACATGTTTGTGCTCTTCACAGTACAGTAAACTACTGAAAACTCATACCCTGACAGTCAGAAAGGCTTGTTTGACTTCAGGGATATTTTGTCTCAAACATCAACTAAGTTTGCACGGTGAGCAAGTGATGTTGCACACAAAAATAAAGATAGAACCAACCAGCTTTATATACTGTGATATTAAGCTTATTTCAGCTATATACGCCTTATTCCATCTAAAGGCATGCAGACAAAAGAATGTGCAGCGTGACATTGGATCCCACCACGTCTCCCTGACACGATTAAGCCTAACAGTGTCAGTGACTGCACACAGGTTGCAAGTTTTGGAATTGCTTTCTACTAGAGGTGCAGGAATATATTTGCAGGAATCATACGTTTAGAATATTTGATTCGAATATCTACCAGCTGCCAACCAAGCTGATGAGTGCTTGAATTTGTATGTTGTAGAAACAGCAACAAACATAAATACAGTGAAACCTCTCTAGTATGGACCCCCACAGGACCAGAATTCTTGTCCGCTGACGGGAGGTGTCCGCATGCGAGAGGCATTAAAGTAAGAGCACTAATGTTCGCCTGGGAAATCTCAGCCGTCCGCTGTACGGGAAAGTCCATCTAGGAGAGGTCTTCGTAATGAGAGGTTGCATGGTACAGTCCAACCCACATACAGGATGTTTTACCTGAAGTGATAAATTCTAACTGGCGACGTACTTGCCAGAGAATCGTGGAAAATTGGGCAATTACCTTCTGGAAACTTTTGCCACCGTTAAGGAAGGCTTTGGACAATTTTGAATTGGGGGAATTTATTTTCAATTGTACCATTCAACTGTATTCATTGTATTGTATTCACATTGTACTGTTCCCTTTAATTGTATCATTATATCAACTTTGAAAATTGCCAAGGGAACCTCACTTTTTTAAAAAAAGAAATATGAAGTCCTCCACGGGTAACCACAGTCCCAACAAAAACCATGCGTAGCATCGCAACAGAAATAGTCGAAAAAAATTAGTAAAAATTCTGCTTTAGCCCCGCCTGCCTGATTGTCTCAAAGAACAGCTCAAAGAAGGTGCCTCTAGAGGAGAAAGTGTCCCAGCCTTCATTGTGTCTTGCCTTCTTTGTGAAGAGACTGTTGTTTCGTTATCTTTGTGATAAGACATTTGTCACCAACATCAAGGTCAAAGCAGGGGAAAGAAAGGTAAAACAAGAGGCAGGAACACTTCCTCCTCTTCCGTACTTTCTTTGAGCTCTTCTTTGCGTTAATCAAGCAGGCGGGGCTACAGTGGAATTTCTGCTATTTTTTTCCGACTATTTCTGTTTTCATACTGCGCATAGTTTTTGTTGGGACAGTGGTTATCCGTGGATGACTTCGTGTCTGTGTAAAGAAAAAGTGAGGTTCACTTGGCAATTTTTTAAATTTTAATTGAGAAAAATAAATTTCCCGCAATTAAAAACTGTCCAAAGTCTTCCCCAAAGGTGGCAAAAGTTTCCAGAAGGTAATTGCCGAAAGTCCCACAATCCTCATTTTTTATCACGTTAGGTGAAACACCCCGTATATCGAACGATAGCAAAATAGCTCGATAATTCCATGTATCAGGTGTGTGTACATTAGCAGCGACTGAAGCACCCGTGCACAACACTAGTCCCTCTGTAGTCATGACAGATGACAAAAGTAGCAAAAATAAGACACACTTTATATAACAGCACAAAAATCGGTGACCTTAGCTTGTGTATTGTTCCGCGCCATGAAGTTGATCATATGTGTTTCAACCTTATCACGATGATGTACGTTTGAAAGGCCGGAGCCTTCTATTGCTACGCAGCAGCGAATAACCTGAATACGAATCAGCTAAAAACGAGCACAGTGGCTGTTAGTGGCGGCTGCAACTCCTCCTCCCCGTCGGTCCCATCCCCCTTCGTCGGAATGCCCACCACAATGTCCACATAAGTCTGTTCCGCAGATTCTACAGCATTGTCGATACCGCTGCAGTCGCTAGCACACAGCTTAGTGGGAATGAAGTCCGGAAATAATCACCCCATTTACATGGGACTGCTTAAATGAAACCGAACAGGGTTAGCGGTCCCGGTGCGCTGATGTAAGCGCCTCGGAGTGCTCCCAAATGTGGCCCAACTTGGTCCACTTCTGAGGGGTGGATTGAGTCGGTTCGGTTCGCTTGGAGGGCCCATGTAAACGCCTCGGTGCGCACCGAGTTCCTCTCCTTAGGGGACGCCGCGTGAATTTCTCTGCGCACGTTCTCCTCCTCTCTCACTAACTCCCATCTGCTCCCATCCAGCGCAAGGTGGGATCGCTCCATGTAAATGCGAGCGAACCGACCCCACATCACGAAGTGCTCCGGTTTGGTTCGCTCGAGAGTTTGGGAGAAGCCACCGATATATATCGGGTGTTCCGAGGTACGGAAGTTCGATAAGACTGTATTTCTGTGCTTCACTTTTCTGAGGCTGTTAAGCTCATCGGCGAATACATTGACACGTGTTTGCTAACTGAAATCAATACTAGGACATACAGTGAACTCCCGTTTAGACGAACACGAGGGGACCGCGGAAATTTGTACGTCTTATCAGAAGGACCCAAAAGTGTAATAGAAAATGTCAAAAACAGGGTAGCAATTGTGAAACGGCATATTGGCAACGTGACAGCATACAATAATTTACTTCCTGCCAGTTTGGCCACCTACTGAAGCGTTAAGCCGCTGGTTGCCCAATGCTGCATGATAGAATAATCTGTATGATAGAATGGGCCCTAACAGCACGCGAACAGCAGTTCCCCCTGCGACTGCACGCGAATTGCGCAATCGCACGTGCCGCACTGTAAGCAGCAAACGTATTCAGATGTCAAGGTATTCTGATTGCCTGCACATCAAAAGACACCACAAAGTTTGGGTTTCATGTTATGGTGCACTTGCAAAAGGGGGAAAGGCTGTGTGTGGTAGGCCTAAATAGGGACCAAACGACCACAGAGCGTTCCTGCGTGGCAGGAGTGGTGGAAATTGAGCCCCGAAGGTGCCGTGTGCACAGCATCACGCATCACATGCCTTCTTCGCTTCCGGTGCGTGCGGTGAAGCCCGTTTACAGACGCCGCGGGCGCCGGAAAAGTTTGGGTTATCCGAAGTGCCTGCGGTGTCTGTTCGTGTTAAGCGGATTTTTTTTACATGGCGTCTATGGGAAAAACAAACAAATGTCCGTAATTTGTTCGGTATATCCGGAAATTCGGCTTAAGAGAGTTCGGCTTAACAGGAGCCCACTGTAGATGTGTACAGCCTCCACTAAAGTCCGTCCCAACAAAATGCGACATGCCTCATTCATTGTTACCACAGTCATGGCTTCAGTTGATTGGCAACAAACTCTGAAGATTCGTGTGGGGCCTACAGTTTGGTTAAATTTCAGTTAAATGTCAAAATTTTTGTTGATGCTGAGTTGAACACTGCTAGTCGCAGTGCCACTGCATGCGCAGATAAAATCCCCATTGCCAATGAGTTTTTTTTTTTTTTCGAGACGTGCAAATATCCAAATTTCAAATACAAATCAAATATTTTTTATGTTTGATTTGTATTTCAAAATCTGACATCTTCACTTTTTCTAATGTCATACCAGCTAATGCAGGTTGCGTGCTTGAATTTGTACGTTGCGATAATAGTGACAAACATGAATACAGTAGAATCTCAAGGATAAAAAAATTTTCCATTCCCTGCCGGAATGCCTATTCTTCCTATGTATTACAGTTTAGATGATATGAATGTGTTATCTTGCCTTTACAGATAATACGAATGAGCTGAGAAGGCGACAGCAGTCGTTCTAGTGACGCGAGTGTGCACCAGTAACCCCATCACCTAATCTGTGTTTTTATCTTTTTACCTTTTACCTCCTTGTCCTGGCAACAATAAACCGTGAAGCTGTGGGATGTCACATTGGCTTAGTTAAAGAGCGACCAAAACACATGGAGGGAACGCATCAGGACAACTTCTGGCAACGTTAGGCCACCACCATTCTGCAAGTCGGCTTCACTTAATGCCTGCGTGCTTTAGGAGAAGCTCACTTTACGACACTGTTGCGTGACTCGCCGGTGGAAAGCACGTGCTGGGCCTTTTGAATCCTCTGGCATCATTGGCGAAACATTAAAAGTGTTACAACTGACCTCTTTCACTGAGAGCAGTGGTAAATGAACAGTCACTGTCTACTTTCTTGCCTCAAATTTTATATTTGGTTCAATCCTTTGATATGAATTTCGGATCATACGAATGTTTTCTGGCATCCCGAGAGATTCGTACAATCGAGATTCTACTGCCACACCAACCCAGCGATACGACGCGCACATGCTGCAGCCAATGTAGATAAGGAGATGGGAAGGCGAGAGTTCACTCATGGCACCACTCGTGTGCGAACCGAACGGGTGAACACGCAATCTCTGCGCTGGATGGTTGAGCGAAAGAGCGCATTGTTACGCTACTCCTACGAAGAAATATGTAAACCAAAACCAATTATTACACGAAAAAAAAATAAAAATAAAATCACTGTGTCGAAGTGTTTTTTTTTTTTTTTTTCTTGAACAGTTTTCGCTGAAGGTCCCCATACATAAAATGGAAGTTCCCAAATGATATAAAGCAAAATTTAAAAGTTAGGATTTTTACTTAATTAATGAGCATATGCAAATCAGCCACTCACTGCTCAGTTCTTGGCTGATAAAGCTTTACAAAAAAAAAAAAAAAACTTCAACATATTTTAAAGATCAACAGCGCTGCTTCCGCAGCTGCAGAGGTGCAACATCACTCTCTAAGTGGAGGAGCGAAAGGGCAGTGCTCAGATGAGAAAGGCGCCGTCCAAACACCCCGCAACTCTACTAGACGCCCGCACGACCACAGCATTTCATTTCTCAAGGTCGCGCTCTCATTTGTTCTTAGGGAGTGACGTTTTCTCATTTTTCCATAGAAGGAATTACAGCATACTCTCAACATCCTGTGTCTGGTCTTGTTATGTATTATATCCAAGGCCCCTCGTTTTCTGCTACAGCAAATTCAAAATTCTGCGGCACCGACTTGTAAATTCCACGATTTTCTGCGGCAAGCAGTCAACGGCTGCTTGAAATGGGAAACGCTTTATTTTCCTGGATAATGTGGGAACAAAAATACGTTATAAAATTACAGATTGAAAGCACTGTTGTGGCTCAGCATTACATACGTGATATCTTGTGCTCTCCTCTGACAAAGACAAAGGTCTGTCACCTGCAATCATTTTATACCTGCTTAAAGATTGTACAGCATCTACAGAGTTTATAGGAACTTTATAGGACGATTATAAGAAGGAGCTTACAATACATGCCCAGTGGAACTTACAGGACACCCTGTTTGTTTCTCGGCTGTAGGCATTATTTAAGAGTCTTTAAAGGCAAACTCCCAGACATCAAATCAAAATCCCCCACCACCACCACTAAAGTGCACATGGGAGGGATGCCTCCCCTTCTTCAGGCGAAGTATGCACAATAAACATGGCTTAACGTTATCTTAAGCTAAACTACAATCTGTCTGTGCTGGTCCTGCAGCATATGGCAGTTTCATAAAGTAGGCTTCACCTCATGCAGAGAAGCATCAGGTGAAGCCCACTCTCGGGAGGTGTCGTTTGTATTCAGCGAGTAGTCGGATGTTCGGTAATCTGAATATTGGGTATTCGATTCGCGAATGAAATACTTAGAGCGATTGATATTTGATTCAAATTCGCAAACTCTAATATCCGCACACCACTAAAAATAAGGGATTCCGTGCTAAAGGAAGAATTCCACGATATTTCGCGGAATACCTGGGGCCTTAATTATATTGAATACCAGTCAAACTACGACACTATTTCGTGTGGGACCATCGACACCATGGCCTGTGGTCCACGAGGAATAAAATGACGCTATTGTTTCGAAATCGACTAGAACGGATTAGACCGTCCCTTTAAACAAAGTTTACTGTCACTCAACGAACAAAATACAGAAGCCGACACTGAAGATTTTTGTTTAAGTTTAATTTGTACAAGCTTTCGCGTGGAGGTCCACGCTTCCTCAGGTACGTTTCCTCAGGTACGTACCTGAGGAAGCGTGGACCTCCACGCGAAAGCTTGTACAAATTAAACTTAAACAAAAATCTTCAGTGTCGGCTTCTGTATTTTGTTTATGTGATCTACAGGACTTGACTCCCCTCTTCGTATACGCATCTGTCACTCAACGACAAAAGGTAGGGGTGTATGAAGGAATGGCAGTTGATGAAAAGATAGGAGAGTACAAGCCAATTTCAGTTGTGAGACAATTTCCATTTCCCTGTGTACCACACTTTAGGATGCATGGTTGAAAAAACTAAATAGGTACCATTCGTTCTTGATCTCCGCCAAGAATTCATTGCCAGGAGGAAGTCCGTTTGGCATGGACTGAGATAGGGAAACATCTAGGTCGGGCCAGTAGTCGTCCAGTGGTGTCCATGCCCTGTCCAGCAGGATCCTGAGAAAGCAAATGTTTTAACGTAAGTGGATGCAAACGTAATGAAGCGGCTTTGGAACCCAGTTTATGACCAGGGTCTTGAATACTTCACAAAAATTTATAAGCTGCAGGTATCACGCATGCTAGAATACAGGGTGTGTGCCCCAAAGGACAGTTATATTTTCGTTTGTGATGCAATAACTACTTGACAGACAAATTTCTGCTGCCACACAGTGAAGAATTTGGTTCGTAGGTTTCTCTGACAAATTCACTGCGCGGCTGTGGAAGTCTGTCCGTCAAGTAGTCCATATCAGTTCAAGAACACGACTGTGAATGTTAAAGAACACAGCACAAAAAGGAAAATAGAGTAATATAACATATGGTGCCGCTAATTTCTTGCTGCTGATTCCTATTTCAAAGAGTGCTGACTCCTGTGGTTTCAGAACTATACTTCTGACTCTGGATATACACCAATTGGCACTAGCAGCTCCACGAGAACAAGAAAAAGATCTGAAAGCAAGAGTTTTCGAGGACTGTGAAAAATTCGAGGATCTTCAAGTTTCACTTCCTGCTGAAGACTCATGTCATCCGTTCACTTCGGTTGTGTTCGTTTATTGGACTTGATCAGCTCGAGAGTAGCCTCTTGGTGGGTGACAATGCAGAGGCACGGGTCTCGTGAGGTCATCCCCGTGGCAGTGACTCCAGTTCTAAAATTCGTGGATTCAGCACTAGAGGTGCTTGAGAGCAGACTCCCGGCGATCCGCATCGAAAGGACGGTCGCTCTCGTACATCACGTTTCCGACTCATGGGTCGCGAAAGTTGACTAAACGAACACAATCTTAATCTCATATGCAGGAACTGTCGTAACGTCGAATCATCGTCATCAGTAAAATCTCCATCATACCAATACCTCGGGACGCCGGAAAATATTTGTATAATCCGAATTTCGTATGAGGAGAATTAAAACAAATATAAAAATCGAGGCAAGAAAATAGGCAGTGACTGTTCATTTTCCATTTCTCTGAGTGAAGGAGGCTTCGGGAAATCTCGCTTCGGGAAATGGAGGCTGATGTTATCTGGCGGAGATGGAGGGCTGCCCGTCAAGAAAGCGTCAACAACCTTTTTATGGCCCACTAGTGCGTAATAAAGTAGACTGAAGCGAAATTCCTTTTTTTTTTTTTTCAGAACAGCTCGGTTATTTGAACCTCTGCGCGATTCCCGCCAAGTCCGAAAAATCGGACGGTGACAGTACCATATTTACTCGCGTACAAGATGCACATTTTTTTACCCAAAAACATCGCATCACTGAGGGTGTCTGTTCAATACACAGGGAAAAATTGGAACCCAACACTTAAGGTACACTTAACTCCCGTTTTATTAAAAGATATCCGCGGCGATCTCCCCAGAATCGAACGTCGCGCTTCCACCTCATTGTCACAATTCTCCTACATCAAATCGTCATCTGCTCCATCAAGCGTGGATGAGATACAGTCGGCGTCCGATTTTTCGGACTCGACAGGGATCGCGCAAAAGTCCTAATAATCGAGCAGTCCGAAAAAACAAATTTCGCTTCAAAATGGACTTTACTAAGCACAAGTAGGCTGGAAAAATTTGTTGATGCTTTCCTAATGCACTTCCAGCTCTGGCTGATAACGCCAGCTTCAATTTCCCGAAGCGACATTTTGTCACTGTACACTGCAGTCATCAAGTCCGCAAGTCGGCTTCACCTAACACATGCGTGCTTTAGGTGAAGCTCGCTTTACAGCGCTGTCACGCTCGGTCTCGGACTCGCGGGCGGTCAGCATGTGCAGGGCCTTTTGAATCAAGCAGCTGGCCAAAAACGGAGACGCGAAAGCGTTACGACAGACCTCTTTTATTCAGAGGAATGGAAAATGAAGATTCATTGCCTATTTTTTTGCCTCAATATTTTAGTTGGTTGATCCCGTTTGATACGAATTTCGGATTATACCAATATTTTCCATCACCCCAAGACAGAAATTTGTTGGGCAAACAGAGTACGAAATTTTGGATGTTCTCATACATCAACTCTATGGGACCCGCGGCTGTTCTGCGAACGATCCCCAATAATCGAGCATGACCGAAAAATCGGTCAGCAACTGTACTCCTAGATGTCAGTCGCATTCAGTCAGTGGCACTCCATCTCGTGAACTGCGCAATACTCTGGCTGGTGCAAGGTGATCCAGCCGTGCTACTAATGCCGGGTTCGTTCAACGTGCGAGGAATAAAAAAGTACCAGCATTTCGGCACCTAAGTTTGGGTGCGTTCAATACGAGAGTGCGTCCAAATATGCGAGCAAATGCGGTGTGTAGGGATTTCAATCGATCTGTGACACTTTAGCGGGTTAAACCCGATTATAGTTGTGACTGCAATGCCTGACATGACTGGTACTGCTGGCAGAATGCGCCGTGACAAAGGAAAATTTTACAACTGGAATGCCCAGAGAGAAATTGTCAGAGTTGAGTCTAATTTTCTTTGTACACTCTGTACACTAAAAGCACATAGGGTGGGGGGCGCATATTGAGAGTTATGCGATCTTGGAAGAGTGCTGCAGCTTTGCTGCAGATTTGTAAATCTCACATCACGGAAATGTTAATCTTCCACTGTTGAAAGCTAGGGGCTTTACTAATGGTACACTGAGATTTGCTTATACAGTCAAACTCCTTTATAGCGAACACCTTTTTAACGAAAATACCACTACAGCAAATTTTTTTGCGGTCCCGCTGGAGCCCTATAGGTCCAATAATGGGCATTCTTTTTAACGAAAATACCTTTACTGCAAATTTTTTTTGCTGTCCCCTGAGTTTCGTTGTAAAGAAGTTTGACTGTATAGGCAAAGTACCGCATGAATTTATGCACTCTGGGCAAAACACAGAAAAATTTACTTTCCACGACAGAAAGCTAGGGGATTTAGACATCCCTGCACTCAAAGCCCCGGTTATAAAATGCAATTATAAGTGGAGGGCTGCGAATAATTCTGCACAGTAACGTTAGAGCATTATGATGCAGCACGTTAGAGCATTTTCTAAGCTTTGGTTCTGGTTGTGAACTAGTTGCTTTACAGAGTCCACATTTATAACACCACAAAGGATTGAGGAAAGTACCTTCCACCCCTTCCTATTCTTCGCCGCGCAAATCCTATACACTGTGGCCGTGGCATTGTAATTGTGGTGAGGCAGTATCTGTACTTCCTGTCCCCAGGTCCGCCTTCCTCGGGACCACACCAGGGATAGTTCCCCAGCCTCTCCAGAAGTGGCTGCGAACACAAACAATTGGAAACACTTAGAGCATATGCCCCACCAGGAAGAGCAGTTCAGCAACGAAGCAGCAGGCTGATTATGCGTAGACCCTGATGTTTTAGGGTTAAACTCGATTTTTCCCCGAATTGAGGTTCACCTATCTAGGGTTAAACCCGATTTCTACCTGCAAAACTGCAACCTAGGCTAGGCACCTCAAGGCATCGACATACTAGTTTCTCACAAAATATGCGACTGCACCTTACTTCTAGCACTCTGGATAAACGGTGCAGTGAACGTTTATTCTACAGTAATGCCCGATTTCTCCCCGAACTCAGTCTTATGGTAATTTTTCTGCCCCAATTTGCATGAATTTTCGACATCAATTTATTGACCCAATTTCTACCCCCCGAATTTAGAAAAATATAAAACCCGAAAACTTCAGGGTCTAATTATGCGCCGTATACAAGGTACCTGCATACGCTACATGTACATACACTCGATACGTGCTGGTTGAAGTTCAATACTTTGAGTCAACGAGCATCATGAGATGGGGGGAACAGGGACCGTTCAGGTTAGATTGGACAGCCAAAGCACCAGAACTATACACATAATTTGGAAGTCGATCAATCTGGTGCAGCAGGAAAGCAACGAAGGCTTCTTAGTTCGGGCAGACTTGCAATTTACGAGCAATTAAACAGATTCATTCTCCCCAGTAGCATACTCACAGCGTGGTAGTTGCAGTACTTCTTCCTCCTGAAGGCGAATGGGCCATCGGGGTCATTTTCATCCTCGTTGTCCGAAGGTGATGTGGCCTTTAGAAGAATAAAGTTATAAGAACACAGTCATGCATAACATTAGAAAACATTTAGTAAGAAATTCTTTCACAACAGGACTTGTCCCAACATCTAATACAGTCGCTGTCCCATTTTTTGGACTCAGCGGGGATCGTGCAAGAGTCCGAAAAATCGAGCACTCCGAAAAATTTATTTTGTTTCCCCGAAAAAACTAATTTTGCTTCAAAGTCAACTTCACTAAGCAACAGTAGGCTGGAAAAAAATTTGACGATACTTCCCTAACACATTTTCAGCTCTGCCTGATAACATCAGCTTCTATTTCCCGAAGCGATATTTCGTCACTGTACGCTGACGGAGGCAACGCCATCATCACCATTCTGCAAGTCGACTTCACCTAATGCCTGCATGTTTTAGGTAAAGCTTGCTTTACAGCACTGTCGCGCGACTCGCAGCGGACAGCAGTGCAGGGCCTTTTGAATCATGCTGTTGGCCAAAAATGAAGACGCAGAAGCGTTACGACAGACCTCTTCTACTCAGAGGAATGGAAAATAAAGAATCATTGTCTATTTTCTCAATATTGGCCTCAATATTTTAGTGGGTTGGATTCTGTTGATATGAATTTCGGATGACACCAATATTTTTCGTCACCCCCAAGAGAGATTCGCTGGTTGGGAAAACAGAGTCCGAAATATCAAACGAAGGGGCTGTACAGTGTCCAAAATTTTGGACGTTCTTACACATACTCTGTGGGGACTGCGGCTGTTCCGCGAACGAGTCCGAATAATCGAGCATGTCCGAAAAATCGGTCAGCGACTGTACAAGTGTAAAGCGAAAGCTGTACCCCCATATACGCGTAGCTTCAAATATCTTGTCTGCATCTCTAGGTTGGAAAATTAGAACTGAACAGTTGTGTGGCACAAACAAAATGATCACAAAGCTGGCACTGTGTATCAACAGGGATCAATATGGAATGAGCAGTCATTCATTGGACACAGGCAATCACATTTAACATTAAATTTGCAATTGGGGCTTTTACTTAACTCTAGACTCAATGTCCCTCTACGGTATGTTATTACAGGCTGGAATTTTGGGGCTTAATTCGCTTCTTCCGTGAATCTGTACCCCCGAATTGAAGGTTGCCTCTTTAAGGTGCAACCCAATTTCCCCCCGGCAAGTTGTCCTCACTGAAACGTCTGTAGGAATGCACACTAGCTTGTTCGGCTTCACCGTTCATCACCGTTTGCACCAAACCAGTACAGTTCGTTTGAGGAGCCAGATTTTTCCCGAAATTAGCATACTGAAAGTTTTTCTACCCGAATTCGTATGCATTTAGAGCACATGTTATTTCCCCGATTTTTAACCCCCTGAATTGGGGAAAAAATATTTCCTGGAAACTTCATGCTCATTATGTGATCTCATGCTCCATGTCCGAGTTTCACATCCTGGTTTACACAGTACAAGAGAAAAGGTCGTACCGGAGAAAGAGCCTCGTCTTCGGAGGAAGGTACGTCTGAGAGTGCTAGATCCAGGTCTGAACGAGGATAGCCGACTTGGTTGTGGCACAGACTAGGAACGTCCTTATTTCTCCGTTTGGTATACTCCCGCTTCTTCCTCGGAATGCCATCTTCCACCTGGATTGGAGTGTTGGGTTACAAAAGTATCACTTTAGTTCATGCACAACTATTAGAGACTCTTGCGTTTTACGTTGTTTTTTCTTAAATCGTGGGGACAAAAGTCTGACTTTACTTGAGGAGCTGGAAAACAGGGTAAAATCAGGAAATGTTGGGTGGAAAAGCAGGTTTCCCGGTGAAAAATTTAAAAACGTGTTTCTTGCATCTCAGATGAACATGAGATGTCAAGCGGCTACACCGAATGCGCAGTGCTTGGCGTCCTCCAGTGCCCGCATTCACGGCTGAATTTGCACACTGGTAAGTTAGTTTACAGGGTTTTTCTGGTTTTACCCTAAGTGAGGATGATGCAACAGACTTTACCACAGACAAAACAGAGTTTAAAACAGACTTTACCAGGTTTAAGCCCCCAAAACACAAGGCTCTAAATGTGTAACATTCCAAACTGCTCAATGTGCAAAACAGTCATGCAAATGCCAATTCCCTGCTTGGTACAGAATGTACGAAAACAAGGCCAACAGTTAGCGCAAAAAGACTTTAGGAAAGCTCGTATCGTACATGTAAATTTCACTCCTGCAACTTGAATGCGTTCCAAACATGATTAACCCAGTCAGACCGGCACACTTACGGCCTTAAGTGCATACGGTCATTAACTTCTGACCAGACGGTCAGCCACACGTCCTTTGTGACGAAACTGAGATGCAAGGGCAACGGAGCTCCTACAGGAGTTTGCGCCGCTCCCTCGAAACTGCCAAAACCTCAAAGAACAGGATGGCGCAGATTTCACTCCATTCGAAATCAAATGTTTTTATGAGACCTAATGTTCCATAGACCTTTTCGGGTTTCAACATGTGGAGTTTTCCAGACACATTTTTGCACCTTGCTTCAGATTCTATCTCGCGTGTTCAGCTTGTAGTATTACCCTCAAACTACTGCTCTCTGTGTTGTCTGCATCCAAAACTTTGTGCGCACAACAAAGCACCAAAGTGCTTTAAAACAAATCTCATTTGCTGTTGTACTTTTCAAATTGGCCAAGTACCAACCAAATGCTGTTTCCGAGTACTCATAGCGAGAACAAATGTGATTTCACAAACCCCATTCAACGTTTACAAATGTGTGTATCACCGTAAACATGATCGGCAAAACGTTTTCACGGATACCATCTGGAAGCCTGACATAATTTAAGGCCGTATTTCAGCTACAACTTTTTTGTAAGGCCATTACACTTAAGACTGTATAAGTGTGCCCACCTGACAGGAGTACATGGTCACTTCAGCATGTTACTGGCTTATTTCTGTGCTTAAGACATGCATCCATGTTTCAAGATCCTAGGTCTTGGTTTATGTTTAGCCTTCCAGCCTTTAGACAAACAGCTTGCGAAGCACACAGGACAAGAAAAGAAAACTCACTCTATGTTTAGATATCCTAGCTTCCTGCCTTGACACATGACTATTATTTACAGATATATAGCTAGGCCGAGAGTTCTTCATTGCCATGACTTCTGCCATGATCTGGCCACTGAAATCTCCAACTTGGTACCTAAACAGGTTGACAAATAAATATTAAAAAAAAAATGATTACAAATTTCCAAGAAATTTCCAATCAACTGTTTACACAATGGAATGTTTGCAGACATGTTCAAATAAGATTCAGCTTACCGCTTTTCGAACACTTCTATCGTTAGATGTAGGTGTTCTCGTTTTGTTTTCTCTCTCCTCTTCACCATTTCAAGCAACGTTCTAGAAAGCGGAAATACATAATGAGAACCTGTCGTACACCTTCACAGCTATAAGACTGTGCTATGTCCAGTGAACATACACTGCTCGACTTAGATCCCTCCTTAGCTTCAGCATCTTCTCGTACGAAGCCTCATCATTTTTCCGGTTCTGAAACATGTACATTGTGTGAAACATCACATCACATCATCAGCATCATCATCATCATCATGTGTGGCACTCAGAGCTCGTTACGGCTACACGAAAGACACCTACTTTTCTTGTCTGCATCTTTTCTGTTCTTCTCCTGAAGGCAACATAAGGATTGTTGGTGTTTGAGCCATCGCGTTTCTCTGTTTTGACCTGAGGTACTAGTGGACATTGCTTTAAAGAAAAGCAACACGAAGCAATTTAGAAACTCATACAGCGTACACAACATCAGAGTAGAGATATCTCACCGTTCGTAACCGCTTGTTGAGCCAGTAATCATAGACCGCAATAATGAGATCATCATCTTCCTTTAGTAATGTCTTAGCTTCGTGTAATGTGACAACCTATAACATGAATGCCACCATGAGCAATGTCTTGAACATATGATTGCACAATCTTGTACAAACCCCGATGTCACAGAAGACCCACTAACCTGTTGCCCACTTCCTTTCTCTAACCTGTCCATCATCTCTTCGAACTGATTGTGGTTGATGTCCATTTTCTTTGCCTGCTGATTGAGCCATTTTTCATCTTCAGAGTCCATATCATAGTCTGGAATATCCTGATCCATTGCAAATGCTGTAACAAACAGAAGGAAAGAAAACAGACATGTCAGTGGATTCACTGCCTCGTGTATATCAGTGAGTTCGGCAACTATTGTACTGAGCTACAGTGCAAAAGTTTAATGGATAAAAACTGCATCAGTATACCACATATTTCAGTAGTAGTAATCTGACCACAATTATTCAACTTGAACACAAAAGACATCGGCACAGTGTATTTCCGTACTGTCTGCACCAATTCCATCCGGGCACCGAGATTCATGACTTACCTGCGCTTCTACAAGGCACATGAACCATCAGAAGTACTCAATTGCCTACATGCCCCCACGGCATTATTGGCACTGTAGTCACTTGAAACTTTGCAAGCGTTAAACTTTTTAGTGCACGATGTTCACGAGTTCGATAGGTCAGCATAACAATGTGTTTAGTGCCTCACATATTTTATGCATCGAATTCTGAATTTTTGTTACTTTCCAGGAATTCTGCCCATCTGAGCTTGATGCTTCTGAGATACGCCAAATAAAAGTCACTCCAGGCATCATTTTATGCTTCCCAGAAAGATGGTGCAAGGCTTTGTAGTACTGACCAAAGTAGATTCTTGTTGCATCTTAACTATCTTTGGCACTGTTTCTCATCTCTTTCAGCAGATGTGGACAGCCACTAATGTTGTAGCACACTGGTCGTAATCTCTAGTCGTTTCCGCCTATCACATGTGCATAGAAGATATCCCTTTCCGTTCTACACTTTTATGAGGGTGACTCAAGTGAAAAACACGAAGGTGTGAATAAATACTGGAGGCTCAGCAGAGCAGCATGGCAGCATGGTATGGTGATCTCTGAAGTATGGCAATGCTAGAGCACCCAGTGGATCTGGTCAGGTCAGGTCAGGTACACTGAATCATTACTTCAGAGACAGTTGCTGCTGCTGATGGGTTTACTGGTGTGAGCCAGGGCATCACCATGGCAGAAATAGCCAAAAATACTTTAGATGAGGAAAGGTTTGGCCTACCAATCAGAATCCCGGTACCACCAAAGCTCGAGTATTGGAAGGTGTCCACAAGGCAGGTACCCTGCTAGCTGACACCTGAGCGGTGCGAGCAGCAAGTGTATGTTTGCAAAGGGGAGTGGTTTCCTTTACTTATATTGCGACTAGGGATGACAGCTGAGTGCACCATTACTGGCCAGAGACAAAGTGGTCAAGGAATCCTTGCCCTCCACATCACTGAAACCCAAGAAATTGTGGGCACAACTGCCTGCTGCAGAAGTGATGCTCACATTATCCTGGCATCATCAGGTCCCCATACTTGAGTGCTATATGGAGGGAACCTACTGTAAGCTACCAAGTAATCGCCGGTTTGTACAATCTGGAAACAGGGAGTTCTTAGTAAATGACACATGTTAATGCTGCTCGTAGGATGGTCGCAACCATCTACTATCTCCAAATTGAATGTCTCCCACACTCTGCTTGGTCCCCCGACCACAGCATCTTCGGATGTCCACATTTTTGGAGCTCCCAAAGAGCACCTTGGCGGCAAAGTTTCGGAACTACACTGAGGTCAAGAATGCAGTGCATGATGGGCTGAGCACAAATCCAAAACACTTTTTTCACAGGGTATTCATACTGTAGTGCACGGCTAGCACAACTGCATTAACATCAGGGCTGACTGGGTTGCAAAATAGGCATGTCTAATTTCATCCATATGTCAAACATGGTTAGTACAAATTTAATTGTGGTTTTCACTTGAATCACCATCGTACAAATCTCAACCAATTCAGAAGACTGTCTCTCTTTTCTTTTCCAATACAAAATAGATACAAAAAACAGGACTGAGAGGGCAAGCCCTGTCGAACACACTGCCTGATTAGAGAGGCCATCTAAAAGTCGTGAAGTAGGCAATAACAACAATATATGGTGAATGCAATTTCAAGCAAATTATAGTAAAAGTTGAAGAACAAGAATTAACAAAAAATCGATCTGAATGCTTTCACTTAGGAAACTGAACAAATTTTATGCTGGGAAAGGTTAATTCTCATTCAAATTGACTTACATGCAGAGCGCTGTAATGCCCACCTTAGGTGGGTTGCACAAATGGTCTCAAACAAAATGTTACTAAATGCTGCAGCTGAATGTAGCCTTAAACTTTGGGTGGCTGCCATGCCCCAAGAGTTTCAAATGAGAATGAATATGGAGCTGTGTACAGCAAAATGCAACACTTTGTTTCTGAAGGTCAAAACATTTGCTATTTGCAAAAGATGTGGCAACAGGGATCAGGGACGAGGGTACTTATGGGTACAGATGACACAGAACTCTAGGAAAGCAGAACATAGAAAAATGTTGAAATATGGTAGTCATTGAAAAAGCCAGACAGTGGCAGGATTTGAACCACGCATCTCTCGATTACAGGTTGAGTGCGTTGAGCAATTCGACCATGCTGTCATCCAGCTTTCCGATGACTTGCCCGTCTGTGACGTGCATTCACACTCACACCTACAGTTCTCCTCAAACACACACATATGACACAAGTACGAGGCAGCGGCATCTGGTGAACGTGATGGAAAGTAATTGTTTTGGGGCTGGACAACGACCTACTAGATTTATAACGACCATGTCATAATCGGCAACCCATATGAGGAGCCCGTCCGCAAGATCCGCTAGGGGCGCTACTCATCGGCCTGTGAGGTCTACATCATGATTGGAGAATGGAAATTTGAATTTTGAACGCGCAGAAGCGGACGTACGACTGCCATAGCAAACGACAGCAATGGCTCCTATGGAAACGTGTAGAACGATGATGACAATCAACTTTAGAAAGAAGCATCTCTCGTGGGACATCCACCGGTAGTACAAAAGTACTAAGGTGAGCTGAAGTACAAAGTATTGCAGAAATTGAGGAAGCAATAACTGAGCCGATGAGTAGCGCCACTAACAGCTTCCAAATGTAGCGCTGGGAAAGGGTACCTATGACATGGTCGTTATAATCTAGTAGGTCGTGGGCTGGACTTGAGGCTTGTGTTGTGTTTGCCCATTTGTATGTTCCAGCCTCAGAACTATTACTTTCAATGATATTCATAAAAAAATGTGTCCTGACAGTATTTTTCCCAACTCATAATCTGCAATACAAATTTAGACCACTGAAAAGCATCCCTTGTCAAAGGAACTTGTGGCAATGCAACATTGGTGCAAAGGTCGTCAGCACAGCTCTAGGAAATTAGCTTTTTGGCCCAGATTCTGATACGAGGTAAATTTGCAGCTGCGGTGGTACGAAGATAATCATGTCATGTATGTAAGGTCTTGATGACCAGCATGATCAATGATGGCCGTGTATTTCTATAGCACTATTAGGGACATGTAAATCTATGCTATCAATTGAATTATGGCCTTTATTATTAGGAGAGAATGAGAAAAAGTTGGGCAACATGAACTAAGTTGAGTGGCATCAGAACACATGTTATACACAAAGTATTTTTTAGTTATGACTCCCCTGCATTAGACAACTACAAATAAACAGCACCTTTTGTGCCCTGCAGCACTCTTGCTGCACAAGGTGCAAATTTCTTTGTTCCACATGTGTCGGACAACATGGACAAATCAATATCCTTGTTACTCACGTTGCATGTGAATGAGCTGCCTAGAGATCTTGTAATTTGGAGGGTAAAGTTCGTCGAAGAGCTCATCTTCAATGGTGAACACTTCCGGCGTAGGAATCACCAGTTCTCCCGTATGGCCAAAGGCTTGTTGTGCAGATATGGCACGCTGCAGGTGGTGTTCCTGTCGACAAGTTACCCACAGTTAGTGTGATAATTTCAATCACATGGTTCCCACTCAATTTTGGAACGAAAATTCGATTTTGTTTCAAATAACTTTTAAGACTTGTTTAGGCTCGGCTGTCATTTTGCACATGATGTAAAACGTGGTCTATGGCCAGGACTTCAATATTTCTAAAAAATATATATATAAGTGACAGGAATCGCACGACAGAATACATGTGGACCATGTAATAGTGATCCGTTCACGAACACGGGTGTGGACTCCTAAATGTTAACGATCATTCATTCGTCACGATCGCACTGCAGATCTGCGAAAACAAGAAAAAGATCAAGGGCTTTCCCATCCTTGAACAGCTTTTTTTTTCCTAGGGTGTTCAAGGGCTTCAGGGACCAGCGACAACCATGAATCATTTGAAGGCTACACTCCCTCGACAGCTCGACAGCTCCTCTTCCACAGAATTGATAGCAGTAGCCAAGATAACAACTACAAACCTATAGTACTCCTAAAAGTACTGCGTATAGTGATCAGGATTGGGCACAATTGTCCAGCGAACAGGCATGTACTTCCACTTCACAGTTCCTGTGCCATTTTAATTACTTCCAATGTTCCCACCAACTGATGTACATATCTTCTCAGTGACCACCAACTTCTTAGTTACTTCCTACTTCTTAGTCAATATAAAAAAATAAAAAAGAGAGAGAGAAAAGGAAAATACTGTAAGGTGTTCATGCAACTGCTTCTGCATAAATAACAGTCAGCTGGCTGCCAGCCAACATTCATTGCAGTTTAATGAAAGGGCCTGCAACGTTGCCGTGATGTAAATAAATCTCTTGTAGGGGAGGTTGGAAGTCCCTCACCACAGGGGTGGTGAGCTGAAGTTCACAGGACTGATACATTGAGAATATCTGCTACAATATGAAGGAGTAGAAACAGAAAAACATGCAGTGCAGAATGACTCGAAATATGCTATAACAGCTTTGCATTACAACATTCAGTTAATTAGGCAATGGCTGGCCTTTCTCAATGTGATTACCAGGAAGGACATATTTAGGATTGGAATGAATTTCATGACAACGAAGTAGTGATGGTAGCAATGCATATGTTCACATGAAGTATGAAGTTTTGATTACTTAGAAAAATATTACCTGCGGCGAATTACCTGCGAATCAAAATTCATTCAAACGAGCATGCAAACTTTGTAAAAATCTGGATTGTGTGAGAGGATGCTGGACACCCTTTCTGAGCTCTGTGGACAAATAGGTGGCCCAGCGCCACCGCCTGAGCTCAAGGAGGCCGTCACCTACGGTTGCCACCAGGACGATATAATACCTTCACGGCCAGTTATTTGCTTGCTCTGCCGGTGGTATGAAGTGGTGCGTATGAAGGTGGTACCGGCTGCCTTTTGCCGATATTTGTGGCTCACTACCTTTCACAGGGGCATTTGCGAGGTTTTCGCTTCAATATTCCACTACAGCTTGAATAAATCTGGAGCACAGACCCAATCCAGCAGTCACCAGTCGTTTTCTTAGTTATTCATTATTATTATTATTATCATTGTTATTCATTAAGCCTTGTGTTCGGATGGAACAAGGTCAGTGGTTGTGCAAAGCTATTGGTGGTTGTGTCGAGCCAGATAGAACCTAGGCTGTATACAACCATCATGAGATCTCCGCAAAGAAGGATTTGTGTGCATCAATGCGTTTTTCAAAGTAAATAACCGTTCATGCCGGTTTATAGCAATTTCTAACATCAATGATCCAGCCACACACAGGAACTTATGTTTCCTCGTATTATCTCTGTCTCTATGTGTGCTCATCCACCCTTCACCCACTTTCCCGTTCCCGCAAGCCTTTACCCTTTCCCTCTATTCTACCTCCTCTCCCTCAGCCGGTATTTTTCACTACAAAAGGTGGCAACCCTACTGTCAACCCCTGGCCCTGGTTACATCCGCGTAGAATCCTGATTTGCGGATAGAAACACAACATCTTGAAATCTGTGGAGATAAAATGCAGAGCGCACTGTGAGCCTCTGAGGTGCCACAGGTATCCACATTTTATCCGCAAAGGCGCAAAGGAGCATAAGTGTTTCTGCTGACATCCTCTAGGTGGAGCCATGATTAATAGCATGCGGTGAACCCAAAATGGCATCCAAGTGCAGCAATTGACCTGTTACGGTGTTTTCCACTTTTATTTCCACCTTATTTGTTTGTTTGTTTGTTCACCTACTTGTTTCTTCAAGGGGCCTTTGAACACATAATTCTAAAACAGATGAAATAACAATGTCTCCTCTTTATTTGTTCTTCATACTATATGCTTAATATTTGCTATTATTCAACTAAAGGTTTGGTACAATGTGTTTTCCAATAATTCAGTTGTCTTCAGAATAGCATGCAATGCTGATGATAAATACATGTCCCCCTTTCAAATCGCTATATATCTCAATCTTCCCCAAAAGAGCATCTTCATGCGCATACAAAGTACTTCATGCAGGCTGTGCAAGCTTGACCTATCGCTTTACTTGAACGTGAGGTCTGAAATATCTGCATTTCATGCAAAACTGCTGAAGGAAAAAAAAAAAAAAAAAAGCCACAAAATATGTTTACCATGACTAAGTATTTGACATCAACAAAGAATGCTGATATTCAACCATCCCGATGTCATATGTAATGACCTTACGCGCGGAAGTCGTATTGCATCAATACAATAGTTTGAGGCTGTGAAGCAGCTGTGAAAGGTAGTTCTCAAGCACAAGCTGGTGCGCAGCAACAGCCTTATTGGCATATCGTCAGCATTTCATCCACTGTTCACATTAACAACTATCAAAGAAGGATAACATTGACTTGACGAAAAAAAAATTTAGTCAGGTGCTTAGTCTCCCATACGGGAAACATCTTCAGTGTGTACCAAGGGGTTGACTGACTAGCACAAAAAGAAACCCGATACAGATTGAATATATTTCTTCTCTCATATGGGAGACGAAACATCTGACTAAATCGTTTTTTTTTTCTTGTCACGTGAAGTCAGTGTAATTTTTTTCTTTCCGAATTGTTAAAGTAGCACAGAAGTCATTTTTAACACTCTGTTTTCTTCCTATAAAACTTAAGTAGGCCAGTAAGATGCACCATGCGAAGTAATTCACACCGCAGAGTCATAATTATCACAGAAATTGAATTTAAAATAAGCCACAAAAAGCGACCATGTGCAACGGTGGTGAAGAACAGCACCAGCCTGTGATCTGCCTGGAACCTCGCGCTGACACTATAAGGAGAACACTCGCTGATTGGTCTAGAGAAATGTTGTCTGCTACTCCGTTGTCGTCTGCTACTCGGCTGTTCGGGGTTCTGAAAGAGCCTTTCTCCTGGCTCGGTTATGATTCAGCCGCTCCTTCTATCCCCAATTCTCCGGGAGAACTGGCAAAACTGGTTTACGGCGGCAGAGAGACAAGGTGCTGACCCCCAATGACTGGCAAACCACAACGAGTTCTCCTTATAACGTCATCGGTGACGTGGCATCACACCTTCTCATCCTCGTTATACCTGGAGTGGCGAGTTAAGGGTGAATGCGCGGAGCCATGTTTATGTGAGAAACAAATTGCACACATCCAAACCTTTTGCGCTATTCGGTAAAATGACACACACACTTTCATCAGACGTCTTAATCTGAAATTTTTTTGGATGGCCCTCTGTACTCCTTTAAGGTGAATCTCGTCTATTAAAATATTTTCACACTTTTCAGAGTACACTATATGTGCATGAGACATTCTATATGGCAAAAAGCAACATGAGCAACATGTTGTTAACGTGTTATACTTTCCATACGAATCATAAGCCCTGTCTGCACTTCATGTAGGGGTACCAGATATACCACACATACCACCCATATTTTACCACCAGAGATACCACCCATGTGCATGCAAAGACCTTTGTATGCAGTACATGTTAGATGAAAAGAGGATTCATTGGCATCGTGGGACATGTTCTTGCAGAACTTTGCGATCAATTGATATGTCATTCAAATCCCATTCCATCTTGTGCCCATACGCAGTCTGGAGTAATTCCCACAATTATATCATCCATCATCAGAAACGATGCGCCAGCACCTGCTTGAAACTATTCAACGATCAAGGGGGCGTAGCGTATACATGGTTTATACATGTAGCTACAACTTGACAAAATATCAGATGGTTTGAACACTACCGTTACAGAAGAGGGTACTTGTGAAAGCAGGTACACATGCTGCGGGACTTGTAATGGTAACTTTGGGGACACAGCGTCTCGATAACCCTACATCTGAAGGGAACAGGACAAAAGGGCGTTCCTTAAACAAACAAATCTGTACTAAGCGAGACATTTAAGAATGACACAAGGGAGGAGGCTCAGATGTTGCACTTGACACTTTAAAATTATAACATGTACATGCAGTTCACACAGAGCATGTGTCTTGGTCACCAAAGAGCTTGTTTTTGGTGAATGACTGAAATGACAAAAAGCCGCTGAGACTAGGGAACATACAAATAACACATACGAACAAGGTCTCAAACACATTTATTGTAAAGGACCTTGTTTGTGTGTGTTCGTCATTTGTTCTCTCATTTCATGAACCCTTGCCCCCAGCTCAGAGTCATGCCTGTCTATAGGCTCGCGCAGATAATGCTGTGAGAGATCCTGCATGGAATGACACCTTTTTCACCTGCAGTACTTGATTGAATTTATAAAATTTTTTGTTTCTCTTCATATGAATACATGGAGTTCTATGGGAACACAAAAATGCTCATTGAAATGTTTTTGTGGCAAGCCGCCTGCTTGAAAATAGTGTCAAGCTCTTCGTCCCTCCTTTGAGATCACAATTCAAGCGAAACTTTACGTGTAGCTGTTCACAACATGTGCGATAACTCTGACAAAAATGAAGAATTTTGTCGTCTGCTAGCGGGGACTGCACAGTGCTGCCACCACCACCAGTGTCCAGTTTGGTGTGCACGTAACGGGAGAGGGAGGTTCAGAGCGTTCATAGCTAATCCTACTCAGCCCTGATGCACTCTGACCACGTACGTCTTTCGCTGCGTCGGCTATTCAGGGTTTTGGTGAGTGCATACAAGCGTGTTCAGAGGATCAGGGTTTTTGGCAAGAAGTGTAAAACCATTCCGGTAACTCTCTGTAGTGCATACTTTATGCTGTTTATTTGTATCTATTATTTGGATTTTGTTGCAAGATTTCATGATGTCTTTTGTAGATCCTGTACAGCAAATAGGCTTGGGAATTGCTAAGTATATTGCGACATAGCAATAATTAGTAGTTTATGAATGAGTGTCTATCTGTGACCAAGACTTAATAGGATGTACTTCATGAGCAATGACGGCAGAAACACACAAAGCTGACCAGAAAGTTTGGTCACTAGAACTGGGTCATCTCTCAGTTGCCTGTGTCACTCAAAGTTTATTTTTTTTAGTTTATTCTGATGCCGTGGATATGTGCATGATTTATGTTTATGTATTTATTGCAAGTTTATTTTGGAAGTTGGACTTTTAAGAGATTTATTTTTTGATGTTTTATTTTTACATGTTATATTATTGTTATATAAAGAGCCCAGATTTTTAGGCACAAAAAACAAAAAAAAAAACGTTTTAGGCGCCTATAAAAGGCGCTACAACTCCCGATTTAGGCACTAAAAATGGTATTATAGGCACTATAATGTGTTTATTTTTTTCATCTATATCTCTGAAAGCGCAAAAACAATGAATAAATCAGTTCTATCCCCAAGAACAAATACCGTAAATGGGAGTTGTGACTTTCTCTCCTTATCTTTTTCCTGCCCGAAATACAAAACTGATCCATCCTATACGGCGGTCACAAGGCTTCTTGCCATTGCCACCAGTTCCACGACACTTCTCGCAGAAGGACTTCCCACAGGCGGCGTACTGGCAATGTGCGAGATGGGCTACGAGCATCGGAGGCTTTAGTCTAGTGCACAAACTCCTTAGTCCTCAAAATTTTTAGCTTCGCCACCTAGATTTCATTTTCGATATTAAAAGAAGAAATCAAAAAAGCTTGGGGGATTCTTCTAGATGTTAACAGGCAATAGCGCTGCGAGCGCTAGATTGCGACAAAACCGTTACGAAACGTGCCTATATTTTATAATAACAACCCATTAAACAGCACAATGCTGGACGGGCGAGAAATAACAAGTAAGCGACTGTACCAAGTTACCAAGCTTACATTCCAGCACCTTTGAGATACTCGCTTCTTTCAAGCAACTGATGCTTTCAAAAGGACGTGCGAGGTGACTGATGTCAATTTCGCCTGGAGAACGGAATTTGGCCACCGCTTTACAGCCATTATAGACATTTTGTTGTTGAGCTTTAGGCATCTGCGCCAAAATAGGCACTACCATTGGAATTCGCATTTATAGGCACTATCAAATCGATACAGGATGTTCCCCATCATCCAGTTCATGCTCCTGTATTGAAAAGGCACTATTAGAACCACACAAAAAAATGTCTAGGAATCCAGGGTCTCGTGTATATATCAGGGTTGCCACCCCTCTCTCTCATTGTCTGTTGCTGGCCAGATTGCAAGGTTGCAATAATTTCTTTTCGTAGTGTTTCGTTGCGCTTTAATTTCATAAAAGTGATCGCGTGACTTAGGCGGTTCTGTGATATTTCATAAAACACTGTTTCAACGAACGTCATTTCATCGAAAAATTGACATTTCATGGAACGCAGAGGCGTCGAACGCTGTTTTGTGGAATTGGTGACCTCATCAAATCATTTTCTATTTCATCCGAAACATTTTATTTGTTACAGATACCACAGCCCCTCGATCGCTCTCTCTGCTTCGCTTGGTACGACCTGCCGAATGCTCCCCCGCGCTGGTTATTGGAAAAGTTTGTATTCCTCCCGCATTCTCTGTGAGCGCGCTGACCATCGGGGGTTGTCGGCGCTTGCTTGCAAGCGTGTTTACCCATGTGGTGTGCGGATATAGATGCACTTTCACTTCATTTCAGCTAAATTATCGTTCTGCCGAAACCGCGGCGACCAGTAAAGCGGGCAGTACAGTGTTCATTTCACGTGAGAGGGCCACATGATTTTAAGTGATGGAGGTAGTTTCAACAAGGATGGTCTCCCGTTCTATTATCTCGCATTTGCCCAAAATTTCCTAATTAAAGAGTTAAATAACGAATTTCAGGCAATTTGTGATCTTGTAGTTACATACTTTCTTGCAGAGGATGTCCGCTGGGTCGTAGAATGCATGAACAAGGCAAAAATATCAACAAAACATATGCCTTTTTGAGATTGACCAAATAAAAGCTAGTCCACATTTTATCTGTATGACGAACAACTCACTAAACAACGGAAAGTTAGTTTAACTTTTAAAAAAATTCCTCATGAAAAGAATGTTCCAGATAGCCGTTCTCTTTACAATTGCTTTATTATTTTCTGTTCGTTTATCTACATATAGTGCAGGCCAAACCAATTTCTCAAGCAGGGGAGGCTACATTAATAAGTCTGAACAGCAGAAGCGAACACAACCGCAATCACATGATGAAAATGATAATTACACGCAAGAAGGCAGGTAAGGTTCTCTGATGAATGTAAATCGTATAAAAGTAAAAATTTAGGAGATTTTACATCCCTGTGCCCAAGTCACTTAATTGGGAACGCAATTTAAAGGCTGAAACCCCATAGGAGCAACGTAGAAATCCGACGAGGGACCCCCGCTCCGTCGCACCCCTAGCGTGGAAATGTGGTGATTCCCCTCGTCACGCGTCTTCTATTGTTCTCTTCCCACATCGGCAGGCAGTACCAGCGGAGCAGAGAGGAGCAATCGAGGGGCCGTGCAGGTACATTCGAGTTATTTGTTAAAAACTAACTTGAAGCAAGTTTCCCCTGTTTGCAAAGAAAAAGTCATTAGATACTATAATGATGCAGCATCTCTGTTCACGGGCCTATGTGCCGGGATTATGATAGTAAAGTAAAGGTAATGCAAATGCTACGAGCCCGATAAGGAGTATGTGCATCGAAATGACAGCAAGATATGTAAAGAGGGTGGACCTTGTTCAATCAAAGTGTTTTTGGAGAGGTGCCGACAACTGCTCGCTGTCAAAGCACTGAAGTCACAGAATAATAGAACACTCAGCTAGCAACAGCCCCACCATGGCCAGCAGTACATTTTTCTGCCACCCCTGAAAATGACTAAGTTTCTGATTCGTAAATTACTGCAATACTATTTTTATTGCAATAAAATGCCTGAAATGTATGAGGACATATCAATGGCTTTGTATACTATGCACCAGTACATATATTTAATACCTATATAAGGAGATACGCGCATCATAATAATGAAATATAATAAATTTTACCATTAATCTGTTTTTTTGCTGGCTTATGGTGGCAAATCCAACAATTTTTAGCACTCTTTATGACATACTCATACCATTCACAGAAAGCTGCATTTTCCCATCTCACTGGTAGCGACTTCAATGAATGATACCTAGATATCAGCCTTTATCTCAGTTTTTAGGCCTGGCGACACTTTTCGTAGCAGTACTGAACATACAATATTCAGAGGCAATCCATTGCGCATACACCCTCTAAACGAAACAAAGACTTCGCAACTTAAGTCGTTCATTTTTATTAATTAAATAGAATCACCATATAGATATTACCGAGAGAGCCCTTCCGCATCAGGACAATATGATCGGTGCAGTAGACATTTCTATTTCTTTATATTTTCAACAGCGTGCTATTTTATAGATCCCAGACTGCTGATACATATATTCCAAGGAAGATCTAATGATTTATATGTTGTTAATTTTTTTATCACATCGAAATTTCCTGTATTACATGTAAAGTCGTCGAGTAGCTTCAGAAGACGTGTTAATTATGGGTATCAAATTTTAGATCATTTCTAATAATGACACTGAAGCACACGTATTTATAATAATCAACATTCCTCGATAGCTTACACTGTAGACTATTTTCAAACTACCAGTATACTTCTGTAGTCTGGCAATAGACAGTTTTGATCATAACTACAAATAACATTCTATGCACCACTGGGTTACGTTATCAAGACCGCTCCTTTTTTGTTTGGTCAGAAACCTATCTGATTGACAAGTAATACCCCTGTCATACGGCAAACCGAATGGCATTCCCAGCGAATGACAATCGCACCGAATGTCATTCGCAAACGATGCCAGTGTTGATAATCACGACACCAGGGCCGAACATATGAAGCCTTATACAGGTACATGTTCGTTATATTTTTATTTGTTTTGCTTGAAACTAGCAAAACATTAGATTATTTCACAAAATAGTTGCCTTTTCAAAGACACCTAATTGGCTAAGTACCACAAGCAAAGGCAACTAAGAAGCCTATCTGCACCGCACTTAGCAACGTGGCGACTGGGAACGAGAGTAGTTCTCCGAAAAACAGTCTTTGGCCTTCCTTCCCTTAGTGTCAAAAGTTATCAAATCCGTGATAAAATACTGGAGTACAGCCTTTCATTCGTCTTTCATTTCTTCGAACGGTTTATCGTTGTTGTTTTTGATACCTCTCTGCTGCGAGGGCACGCTGTCAGTGCGAGAGGGAAAAGTGAATGAGTTCCCCGAACTCATGTGTGACAGGGGTATAAAATAGACATTCCCATGGAAACAGTCACACAGTAATTTAGTCCATCAACTACCCTACACCAGATTGTAGCAATGGTCAGGAACACCGTTATAACACTGTTCAATTGAATCGGCAATAGACTGCGAAATATCGAAGATATCGCGGGGAAACACGAACACGTTCTGCTTACGAAGGACCGTGAAACGTATCTACATGTCTTGTACAAGCCACATGGTGACCTGTTGAGTCAAGCGGCGTTTGATGACATGGTGTTCGATGAAGTGGGAGGATACCGACTTAGGCAGGTACAATGAAACTTCTTTGCATTCTTTAACAAGATGCATTTTTGCAGTCTCTGTAATGGATAGATAGTTTTACACAGTTGACGGGCATTTTATCTCGAGCATGTCGTCATCATCTATCGGGTTGGGGCTTATACATATGATTGGCATATCAGGATCCAGAAAATGTTAGCAGCATTCCACAGCAGTAACTGAGCTCCTGACTTCAAATTTCGACATGGCATCATCTTCATTACCATAGTGATAGTGCAATCCAGAACTGCGCATGTCGAGAAATTTTGAGAAATAAGATCGAGAGAGAAAAGAGCAAGAGTTCAGGTATTAACTATGCCACCAGGGCACCCGTAATGTCAATCACAGCGTAAAGGAAGTCCTAGCAGTGTTCTCATCGAGACTTCCGTAAGACAACTTCGGTCATATTACAGTCTGCCAACAGAAATGTGTGTCAAAACTCAAAATAAGGAGCCTGTGAAAAGGTAGGACATGCTTTACAGCTCCACCGTTCTCCACCCAACAATGCTTAGGCATTCTTCCATTGGGGACAAGAGGATGGATTAACAAACTATAGTTCACAAGGCCACAGGAGAAGGGGGACAGAGGGGAGAGGTCTAGACGTTTGCAAACGACGTGGGTAAGCTCCCGTCACTTCTGATTTCTCCCAGAGAAAATGATCACGTGACTCCGCCGCTAGTGGCGCCACATGCCCGGAGCGGGTGATTCCGCCTCAAGCAAGATCTTGCAAACTAATCGTTCCAAAACTCTGCACCAAGCTTTTTTTTTTTGTTGTTACTGTTCTGTAACCATTTTCATTGCGGTTATGTAATGCTGCAACACCACTGCACCACAATAAATAAATAAAGCTCTGCAGTGCACTCATTCATTTTCTTTTCCACTCAGGTGCCTGACTACAGCTAAGGACTAAAGGGCAGTGCACCAGTAGTTTCCACAAAAGTCGATCTTCAAAAAAAAAGGGGGGGGATATATGTTCGTGAACACATGTCTATAGGTATATGCATTGGTAGCCGAGCTGTACTGAGCAACCTCTGAAATCTTAGGAAAGGGGTGTTGCAAAAAACCATGGCAGTGTACACCAACCATGGGGAGAGGGAAATCCCCGCAGTGCACCTCAGACTATAGTAAAGATATGTAAAGATTATTACAACACAAGGTCAAAGATGCCACACTGAGAAACATATCAAACAATGCAGGACATCTGAAGAGACATTACCACACCATTACACAAAAACAGCAATCTCAGATGCAGATGCAAAGAGCAATCTCAGATACCCTTGTAGACATAGGAAGTGTCCACGCCCAAAGTTGCTCTAGAATTGCATACACGAAACAGGGAAAAGTGTGTAGGATGGGTGTGGATAAAATAAGCACTACAGACAAAATGAAACAAAAACAAAACAGTGGTGCAACCGAAGATTTTTCTACAGGCCTTGATGCTATGTTTTTTGCTATGTTAAACGCATTATTTTTGGGAGAGTGAGCGCAGGACCTCTTGATATCCTTGGCCACGTTGACAAGTTTGCTTTAAGAGAATGTAGCTTTAGGTCTTGCTATATACAATGAATTTGGAAACTCGAGCTTGAACTTGAAAAGTATTATTCAAGCAAGAACAAGCTATCCTGCTCACATGTTTGACACAGAGGTGGGGAAGTTACTCGACCAAAGGGACTCATTACCAGCTAGGTTACTGTGCAAAAAATGTAGCTAAGCTACTAACGAAGTTACAGTCATGAAAATGAACTACTTTAAGCAGCTGAGCTACTTCGAAAAAGTAACAAGTTACTTTAAAGTTGCCTGCAACCTAATATACACTTTTTAGTTCCCGACCTTTCTGTAATTAATTCAGATATTGATCTCACAATGGGCAATGCAAGACGTTCTACAATAGTTTTGATATAAAAAAAAACTGTACCAATGTCCGAGATTACGAAAGAAGTCCACCTCTATGTGCTTCTCTATGAAGGGATATGATCATTCTGATGTCCTCATAAGGTTATTGAACGGAGCACAAAGCAGGCATTGAAAGTTTAGGTTCCATTAGTTGGCCTGTATGCGCATGTTGCATAGAACTGTGCCAAGTTTTAATCCTGCTGCACAGCACCCTCTGTCATTATAAATACACTGCTCGTCGCTATGATAAAGGTTACTTGAATCTCCTAATGTACGGCCAAAACAAGGTGTAACGTTCACAGCGTAAAAACAAGGGAGTCGGACGCACTGTACACGTATCATCGGTGTGCATGCTTCGTATCACTAGGGAGTGATGTTTGTAGACGGCAATCAAACTTGAAAATTTCCCCAAGCTAATTAAAAAAAAAGTAACGAGTTCCTCAAGGAGTTACTTGAGCTCAAAAGCAACGAGTTATGTTAAAAGTTACCAAGAAAAGTAGCGCAGCTACAGTAACGAGTTGCCCTGGTTTGAAATTTAGAGATACAAACTTCTGTTGCTCACTAGGCGATACACAATTCAAATAACGAGTGTATTTATGACATCTTTAAACTGGAATGACTACAGACACATTTTTGCAGCAATGTTGTCATATGTAGGTAGCCAGTTGGTATGTTCTTGAAAGTTACAAGTATTGCAACATCTAATGCAATATTCAGCTTCACGAAAAATGACTCCCAGTGTTTGTCAGCAAGACAAATATAGCACACTTATAGTCAGTCACTTTGAGTCACAGCTTTTCCACAAAGCGCACTGAACGTTACTCACGCACCACAGTACAGTGTTCACGCTGTTCGGCACATAACATGCCAGCATTTCACATTTGGGAAACACCATTATCATATACTGAAGTTGCCTTTCAATTATACATGTATTGTCTACCAGGAGCTCTAACAGCACCGTGGCAGCGTTGCTAATACAACAGCAGTCGCACAACGCTCCTCCGCGGTATTATGTCAAATAAGTATTTTGTATAGCTAAATGCAATATCAGTAAACTAATTCCCGTCTTGGATGCAAAACAGCAATCACCACAAAAAAGAAAACGGTGAAAACATGCAGGGCAATAGCAGAACTAGCGCACTGCGGCGTTGCCACACTGAAGAGCCGTACCGGCCCCAGTTGTTTGTAAACAGTGCTCACGCCGTGGTATCACACACAAAAGTTCAATGGAGTGATTAGTCACGTAAATACAACTGGTCAGTCACGCAACTGCACGAAATACCTACAAACTGTATCATGCTAAACACGAAATACGATTTAACCACCCGCCATTACAAGCAAGCAACCAATCAGAGTTGAGAGCAGATTCTTTGTGAAATCTACTTACGCATTCTTCTTCTTTTTCCATTCCTGTTGGCATTTGTGGAACGGCTCTGTTAATCGCAGCAAAATCCGGAAGATCTGGTATTTCTTCCGACCGGTATATAGGCATGGGCTTCGAGGCGTCCAGCGCCCGAGCCCGAAACGATAGCTTGCTCATCTTTGCCGAGTGGCCCTTAGTCCTCGTACGAGAGAACCACGAGGCCAGATGATTGCAAGGCCAATAACAGTCCAAAAAACCCGTCTAGACGGGTTTTTATGGTTCAGTTCCAAAGAATGAAGCTTCTAGGTTTATTCCATGGTGAAGTTGGGTGTCTCACCTCCATGAAGAGAGCATAATAGCACGTTTACTCGAAGGTACAGAAGAAAATTTTCGAAGACCATCATGGCGGACGACAGCCATGCAATCCCATCAACCTTCACGAAGTTGACGATACAGCTACCGCCATCTCGTAACATATAAATGAACTAAAAAGTGACGACTTTTTCATTTTGAGAAGCGCAGTGGCTGTGTGTCAGAAAACAAAAGACGCCAAATAAACAGCAACGGCTTCTGAATATTCTTATAATTAATCTATCTCTCGGGAAAGTATTATTTCACTTTCAGTCACGCTCAAAACCACTTCGCTGGCTGGATTCGTCGGCGTGCGCACGCAGCGATGCGCAGTAAGCTTTTGTAGCGCGTACCAATCGTTACCAGGTATTTGTGATGACGTTTCAAGAAAAGAGCGTCGTCTGCTCGGTGTTCGCGCGCGGTTTCTTTGTTCACAGAAAACGTTTGTAGTAGTAGGAGTAGGTTTAAACGCACGCAATTTGCAAGCACGTCCAGAGGGTGACATGATTGTTGTTATAAATTGGATATATTTGACCACAAGAGCATTGAGGGCGAATGTGTAACACATTCACATTTTCTGGCCTGAAACATATCTCCAATGCGGCGCCGGCGCAGGTATTCACGTGAAAGCGTTTCAGTGATTCAGAAAACATCAACACATGCTTTGCGTTTGTGTGTTATTTGCGTCTTTTCATCTTGTGCCTTCATTACTTTGGATTGTGTCCGTTCTATATTTATGCAACTGCGGTTGCGGTTGCAGGGTATTCCGCTCCGGAATAGCGCGCTCCTGTTTGAAAACGGGGAATTCGCCAGTCAAAAATAAACTGCTGGCATTGCGCAATTGTAGTAATTAGTGTTTCTTTAAAGGTGCGCAAAAAATACCTGGCCCGACAACCAGTAGGATCCAGCTTAGCACTCTCACTGCTCGGTGGGTTGTTGAAGTAGAGGGCTTATCTGGGTGTACTTACTTCGGTGGTTCAGTCGTTAATGTGGTTCACTGATCCTTCTATTACAGCTCATTGGTGGCAAGGCATAGGTATTTATGTAAGAGCAATTTGTTGAGAAAGGCACAGACCAACGGATACTGAAACTAAACTAACGCGTGTGCTGTGCACTTACGTACCGCTGCTAGGATTACGGAAACTATTCTGGTATCAACTCGGCCGCGCATCTAAGGGCTCGGAGAGAAGGAGTCCAAGCCGCACCACGGCGAGTTTGAGGGAAGTATTAACTTGAGGAACACATAAGGGGGCATATTACACATGACATTACTAACGGTGATGGTCAGTGTGCTACTGGACATTCCATTCTTTATGCCTCGTTTTTCGTAATTTTGTGGAGTGTTAATTTCTTTGGAGATCGACCCGTCCATTTAGCGTTAATTTGTGACACGCAATGTTGCAACCAAAAGGGAGCACTAATCGTGCTAAATAATCGGTGGGAAGGGGAAGCTGCCCCCCTTGCCCTCCCCCTTCCGACGACCCTATTCAGGTGGATAACGTTGACCCGACGTTGACCAACAGACCACTCCATCTGTCGTCGCGCAGGATCATTGTCGCAACGTGAGACAACGATTTATTAATTATTAATATATGCACGCTTACAACACCAAGGTCGCATTTAGCGACATTGCGTCGAACCTACACATAATGTGAAACAAAAATGAATAGTGATGAAAGGTAGACGTAGTTTGTCGACTCGTAAGAAAAGTTGGCGAGCATTTCCATCCAAAACTTTCGCTGTTTCTTTGCGCTTACAGTTGCAAAACACACTCATCATTTTAAAGCGAAAGTCACCACTCGCACTGCTACCGTGGACGGTCTCGAAAAGACGACTGCGAATCCCTCTTTGGGATAAGAGCAAAAAAAAAAAAAAAAAAAAAATTGATGGAAGACCGCATAACGATTCTTTCCCGCATTCAAGTCTTTTCACAAAGCACGACTTGAAATACCACTTGCACGAACCACAGAAAACCGAGCAAGTTTGACAGATGTGAGAGCATTGTCTGGATTCGGTGCAGAATTTTATTCACTTATGTCGTCATTGGCTTCGATATTATGAAGGCGGGTGAATATTGCGTATACGACTACGGTCTCGCTTTGCTGACATACTGGTGCACAGCGAAGTGTCGTTGAATACACTCATCACTGTTCCCGTTCGATGTTATCTTAAGCGCAACGAAGATGAAATGTGGCTTGCAAAGAATGACGTTCACAGTTTACACACGTTTATACGTCGTCTTCTTCCATCCTACAGTCAGAAATCTGACTTTATATGAGAAACTACGACAGGCTAAACTTTATTCTGGCGCGTTGCCTAATTCGCTATTATAGTCGTGTTCAACCAACGGCATCTCGGAGCTTTATAATATATGCATTTATTCATTATTCACTTTATATCATTCTTTCTTTATATCACGGAACTTTATAATATATTCTTATTAAATTTAACCAGAGATGAGGAAGAGTGAGGTCATTCGACAAAAGGAACTCGTTACCAGTTAAGTTGCTGTGCAAATAATGTAATTAAGTCACTAACGAAGTTACAGATAATGAAAATGAACTCGAAGTTCCTAAGCTACTTTCGTAAAGTAACGAGTTACTTTCAATTTACTTTTTCGCAAGGTCGCTCGGTCCACTTAGCAGATGACAACATCGTCTGCTACGTACATTTGTCTGCACTTTCCAATTTCGGCTTATTACATCTGCTGCTGTCCTTATTTTTCATATCATTATTTGTTTTGTTGTTCGTCATAACATTTGACGAGTACGCAAAGAGGCTCCAATAGTGCATTCGGCTGAACGGGGATCACTTTAACGCGATAACGCGATACTTCGCCCGATACTTTTGTTTGAAAGACGAAGATGATGTAACATAGAAATCTCGCTTACGTGAACACCCCATTTGTGTAGCAAATTGGAAGAAGACAGTTTTGCAGTAAAAAAAACAGCATGTTTATTATGTAGTTCGGACAGTTTGCTTGACTTTTGTCAATAGCTGGTTCTCAAAGTCGTCTTCTGCCATCCTTGCTGGCCGTGGTCTCTCCGGCAGCTGACAGAAGCCAGTATGACAATTACGTTAGTGTCAGGCCCACACATACCGTGGAGTCCAGTGACCACGGAATCCTATCCGAAGTTAACAATACCACGGTATATGTGAGCATGACTCAGTGCGACACCGCAGCTTAGCAGTGGAATCCAGAGCGCACTGCCAAAGGCTTGACCTCAACTCTTTTGTTCAACACAGCGTGGTTATTTCCTCCAGTTTCAAAGAAAAACAGTGAACATGTGTTTGGTATAATTCCATAATTCCGGTTACAGAGCACGTAGGCGTGTCCAGGCTTCTTGTCCAGGGCTAGGCGGACCACTGTCAATGAATACGAGTGAGAAATATGGTCGGTGAAGAAAGGGTGGGACACTAAAAAGTATCGTTATCGGTAACGATACGGAGATCGCGTTACCATAAATTTTTAACGGAAATACTTTTCCGATACCGATTTAAAAAAGTATCGCCATAGGCACTCCGATACCGAAAAAGTATCGATTACTGTAACGGCGTTACTTGTAACGGCGATATATGTACAACACTGACACATCCTGACCCTCCCCCACTTCTTCCTGCTGTCCTCACTCCATCTGCCCACGTCACTGTATGCCGCTCATGACCACAGTTGCTTCGCGGGGATAGCACGAAATAAAGAAAAAAAATCTATCAAGTTTTTTCCTGTCACTTTCCGTCATTTCCGATTCAAAATACGAGGTCACACTGAGCCTCGCCTACTGAATACTTATGCAAAAACTGTCAAGCTTTGCGGTAGATACCATTCATCGGATGTCTCTTATCTCGCAGTTCATTTCGTGCACGCCGGACTTTTTTTTATTCCGTGTTAGCGCCGCGAAGCAACTGTGGCTGTGAGCGAAGTAACAAGACGTAGACAGATGGAGAGGACAGCAGGAAGGAGGGGAAGACAAGGGGGTTAGTATGCGTCCTGGGCCGACTGCACTGTGCCGACATACGTCTGGAAGGTACATCAGACAGCACATAGCCAGTGGTAGGAACCGAACCCACCACCTCCTATGGTATTCAGCACGTTACGGAGTAACCACCAACCAGCGGAGGTATTTCTGAAGCGTCGCTGTGGGAAACCAGCAGCGTGCCAGAAGACTCAAAAGTGGGAAAAAGTATCGGCAACTTTCAGCTACGGTGACGCCGCCACGCGGGCAAAGTTGGTGTTAGCTCAGCAGTGACTCTCGCTCCAAGCATGCGTTCCAGGCATGATTTTCAACGCAACGGTGGGTAGTTTTTGTAATATTTTGTATTTAATACTATTTCTGCAATACTCTCGAGCATTTGTATTATAATGCTCACTCTCTGAGTGTAATTGTATCTGTAGGACACAAAAATGGAAGTATATTACGTGCATTTCTGAGCTTGTGTGTTGTGGTTGTCTCTGTTGTGCTTGCTCCTTCTATCATGGACTTTCACCGACTAGCCCGTCTTGACACACTTAGTACTTACATGCATTATAACAAGTGTTGCACCCAGAGGCGGAGAGTTTTCATTTTCCCGGAGGGGGCAAGGGCGTACCGCGAAGTAAGTACTCTGGCGGGGAGGGGGGGAGGGGGGGGGATAAAAGAAGGAATGTAAAGGAAAAGAAAAATGAAGAACACAAAACTAAAGCTGAAGAATCACACACTCTTGCGGGATCCTATGATGTACTATGCAGAACTGGTATAGAAATAAGAGGAAGGAAGAACAGAAAAAACAGAGAGAACGTAAACAGTGAACATGTGCACAACTGAAGGCATTACGCCTTTGAAAACTGAGTGCAAAAAGAACAAAATGTATTAAATCCTGCGAAATGCGCCTGACCCGAAATGCGCGCAATATAATGAATATGGTCAATGAAATGGAGCAGCGGGAGTTGAACCAGCTCCCAACGAATATGAAGATTACGAAGATCCTACCGTTACACCTCACTGGCAACTGCTGGTACCTTTTCGACTGCTGATCTGATTGCTTTGGGCGAAATTCAGGCTATGTGTTGTGTCATCCTCTGTGTTTCTTCGCCTCACCTTCTACTGTGATAATGAGTATGGTGGGCGGATACATATTTTACAAATTGCAAGATTCATTTTTGGTTTGTGCCTCTTCGCTCTTTTGACCCGTGCGCGCCGAGCCTCAAAGGTTGGTGTCAGCCTCTTAGCAGGACTTCCCGGGGGAGGCGGCGCCCCCCCCCCCCCCCCCTAGTTCATGTTCCGGGGGGGCAAGGGCCCCCGCGCCCCCCCGCAGTCGGCGCCTATGGTTGCACCCGTTACCAAAATATGCTATCGCGATACCGGTACTCGTTACTTGAATAAAACGTAACGAAATACCAATATCGATATTTCTTTTTCAAAGTAACGGAGTACCTCTACCGTCACACACACACACACAAAGAAAACATAAAAAGTTACGCGATACTTTGCCCGATGCTTTTGTTGAAAATACCGAAGTCAAAAACAACATAGAAATCTCGTTTACGTAAACACCTCATTTGTATAACAGCAACTTTGGAGAAGACGGATCTGTAGTAAAAGGCACCGTATTTACTATGTAGCTCGGACACTTTGCGTGACTTTTATCAATAGCTGGTCCTCAAAGTCTTCTTCTGCCATCCTAGCAGGTCGTGGTCTGTCCGGCAGCTGACAGAGGCCAATATCACAATTACGTTAGTGCCAGGCCCACACATACCGTGGAGTCCTATGACTAAGGAAACCTATCCGAAGTTACAATACCGTGTCCTCCCAATCTGCCGAATCCTAACTCGCCGAGTGCATTGAAGGCCGGGAGACAGCCATAATCCCTCGACCTCCAAGTGTGCTGGTTCGACAGGCCGAATGACCGACATGTCCCTTCTCAATTCGCCGAATTTACTTTACCAACGTGACTTAGTGGCTAAGACCATGGCCTTCCACATCGAAATTGAGAGGTGACCCGAATGCGCTGTCTGGGCGTTTTCTCTGGCTTCTCCTCAGATGTTGGCAAGGTTCCCTATGAAGCTGGCCCAAGGGCGCACTGTCCTCCCAGCAGGGCCGGTGTGAGAAATTATGTATCCCGGGGATGCATGACTACAGAGGAGTCCTGCCAGGGCCCCCTCCTCACGACTCGTGGTGTTAGCAACCGTCGGGCAATGGGTCTTACGGGCCCAGAAGAGGCCCGGACCCCGGAGCTCCATCCCCGGCTGCCCCCCCCCCCCCCCTTCTCGCCAGTCCTGCCTCCCAGTGCAACTTGCCTTCCGCGCAACGGCAGGCAGAACGCTCAGTAACTAACACGCCGTCAACCAACCAATTCGATTGTTCGTGGGACGTTCTGTGCTTCCTACGTTCATTTCTCACGGAGCATTTCATTGCCTTGATAAGCATTACGCTTTCGCTGTAATTTGGTTAATAGGCGTTTAGCGCCAACCACAACGTTACGACAGGACCTCTCACGATAGAGACGCAGAGCTTACGGCTTCTAGGTCTAGGAGCCGTAATAAAATACTTTTAAATTTAGCACAGAAATTTTAACGGACTGAGGTGTCTCGAAGAGATATTTTTGTTACTCTATAGATGAACAAATTATTAAACAGCACACATATTGTTAATGAAAGAATGTGGAGAAAACATGCGAGCTGGTGGCAAGGATTCGATACGAAAACCCCCGGAGACCAGGGAACGTAGAAAGATCACACACAATAGAAGTTTGATATAGAGACGTCCCCCTCAGCTGTGGCCTTATCTGCATGTGCTGCTATACAGGTTCCCTAGTCGGAGGTTTTCGTCATAAATATTACTAATGATATTGTGATTGGTGGATGTAATCTTTCAACACCATTTCTATAGTTCTCCAGCCACTGTTCACTAAGTGATTCAATGATTCTCGCACATTTCCTAGGTCATCCCAGTATCATCGTCATCATGTATCTCTCTCTCCCCACCATACCCAACGGCCGAAAAGCTCATTTCCCAGCTTGCCGAAAGGGGTTGACCTTTCCCCTCAAAGATACTGCATTCCGCTTAACTGCATTCGGCGAACTGGGATTCGGCAGGTCGGGATGTGACCGTTACAATACCACAGTATATGTGAGCGTGACTCAGTGCGACACGGCAGCTTAGCATTGGAATCCAGAGCCCACACTCAAGGACTTGACCTCTGTTCTCTGACCTCAACTCTTTTGTTGAGCGCAGCGTGGTTATTTCCTCCAGGTTCGAAGAAAAAAAGTGAACATGTGTCTGGTATAATTCCCATTACGGAGCACGTAGGCGTGTCCACAGGCTTCTTGTCAAGCGCTAGGCGGGCCAGCGACAATGAATAGGAGTAAGAAATATGCTCGGTGAAGGAATGGTGGGGCACTAAAAAGTATCAGCATCGGTAACGATACGTTACCGTAAATTTGTATAGGAAATACTTTTCCGATACCGATTTAAAAAAAGTATCGCGATCCGCTCTCCGATACCGAAAAAAAAGTAACGATTACTGTAACGGCGTTATACGTACAATACTGATCATAATACTTTAGAAGATGTAATACTTACCGAGGGGTTTCAACTTCTACCCTGGGAGGGTCACCGCTGCATATCACCGTTAATTATCCCCTTGCCCATGTCTTACACAAGTATTTGATGACAAACAACGCAACCAGTATTTGTATAAAATAAAACGTGATCGGAGAATTACTCGGTGTATATATCTATTTATGCCACTTCTATTCTCGATAACTACTGGGATGATTTCAGTGTATTACTCGCTTAACCGAGTTTTATAATACCACAGAATAAAGGTATTTCTGACGTGTATTATACATCTGTATTATAATAAAAATATAAGTATTATTGCCCACCGATGTTTCAATATAACAATTTTCCCGACCAATATGAAGAGAAGTCACTGTGGAATCCCGAGTCTCATTTCACAGCTCGGACGCATAACCATAATAATACGAAGGAGGCCATTACGTCAGCTTTCCTTATACTGAATAGTACTCCGATATAGTCCTGATCCCAGACTTTCTTTCGGCCACATTCCCATGCTTGAATCGCGTACGAGTGAACATCCGTCAGCCTGATTGTGTGAGAAAGTGGATGTCACGCACGGCAAAACATGAGCTGACTGAGTCGTACATAACTTGTTTGTAATCCCGCAAGCTGCGTTTGGATGATAAACAGACACGCACTGTTCTCTCCCTCTCCTAGTGGATGAGTTGCCCTGAGGGAGAGCGGTTGGGTGGAGGAGGAGGAGGGCTGCAACATCTACAAGGACATTGTGTGTTTCTCATAGCGTTGCAAAAGAGGCACGACGGAGAAGCCGACAGAAGAAAGCAACGACAAGGCGGCCGTTTAGCGACTACCCATTAGGGCGTCCCATATCTTATACGCAGCCGCGCGTGGAAAAGAAATATCACGCAAAACTTTGATCATCATTCGGGCACTCGTATATGCAGGCTCCGTGTGAGCATGATACTATACGCAGCGCATGATAGTGCGCTAAGTGCTTGATTCGAGCTAGTCAGCTGTGTTTCTTATCCCGTATTCCAAGTTAGTTCTGTCTTGAAGAAATGTCTTACCGGACACAGTGCTACACCTATGGATGGTTCTTCGTGCTCAGTGCTTTTCAGTGCCAGTCCTTTCGATATTTATGTTCAGAATTGAACCTCAGTATGCAATAAGAGGATAAGTCGACTTATCCGCCTTTGACTATTTTTGCTGCAGTTAAATCTACATACCAGTATGCACCTGCCAAAGAAAATTTAGGACCGTATTGCAATTTATTGACCAGCTACAGGACGGTAAGAGACGGGAAATGCATGCGTGTTACTAGAGAGTTTTAGCAAATCGGATTTTGCAGCCCCCGATCGGCAACAAATACGGTGAATGCGAACAAATACGGTGAAGTGCCCGATCGTATCGGGGGCAACGCCAGCGCGAACACTTTTAGCAAACCGGAGTGAACCGGAGACGCGCTCGCCGGGGGCGAAGGGAAAACGCGTCTCTGAGATGCGCAATGAACAAAATATAGAATATAAAGGTTTTCCTTCCCAAATTTGTTGTGGACGACCTATCGAACGGATTTTTGTTCTGGAAACGGCATTGGTATCAAGGAACCGGAGGGACCAGATGTTCTCATTGGGACAGCCTCGTAGGTTTTATAATTAAAAAGTTTATTGTCGAAAGTCAATGAAGACATTGCCATAGAAGTTTGCTGGTGCCCTCCTAAGGAGTGCCCTTCAGCATATACTATATTGCAATTGATTTCAACTCGTCTCGCGCTAGTTTCAACGATCACCGTTGCTCTCGTTAGCTCGTAAGGTGGACTTGCGATTAAGCCCCAGGCCCCTTTTCTCGGTTTGGGCTTTTTCGGCTTATCCCCTTATTGCATACAGAGGTTCATTTAATGTCAAATGCCTCGACATTTGTAGTACGCACTAATTCTGGACAATTTAGAATTGCTTTAACGGAAATAAACAGCTAGCTTGTTTGGTGGTGTGAACGAGAAGACCTTGCAATAACCGGAATTCACTCGCGACGTAAATTCAAGCCTCAATGGAATTAGCTGAAACGGCAATCAAAGAGGTGTGGGGTAGAGTCTCGCCACCGGGCACTCGCTGACCTTTCTTTCACTTATCACGTTATAAACCGCGACGACGAAGCACAGGTTATGCATGGTGGCCTCGAATCACTGCAGCAGATGCAAGGTGCCAGAAGACACAGTTCACATCGTAATGCAGTGCCCAGACTATAAGCCAGCAAGAGCAAGACTGAAGCGATCCCTCCAAGCTCTCGACGAAAGGCCTTTCTCCTTTTGTAAAGTGACGGTGAGATGGCTTACACAGGACAAAGAAGTTAAAGCTCTGAAGGCACTCTGCGCCTTCCTAAAAGATAGCGGCATACATACTGCCGCTTTTAAACACCGTTGCGTCTGACAGAATCTAAACCAAATGGCACCCTGCTCCAAGACTGTTTTCTTTCCTTTTTTTTCTTTCAGATAATACTTACTTACTTATACTCACTCATCACGTTTGCACCGTGTGATATAACAGGGTACCTATCGCACTAGTCAGTCTCAACCCTTTGGCACCAAATGACGATCGCGGTATGTTCCATTTCATACTTTTCGTGCCCGTGTTCTTCTTCAAGCTTTGTTGTTCCTCCGTACGGATGTCAATAGGGTGAGGGTCTGGTGGACTTTAGTCGTCATTGTCCTCGATCGAATGGCTTTAGTGGGGCATGCGCATCGTATCCTGATTATTAATGATATATACATATATATATATGAATATATATCACGAATGTTATTGCCAAATGATAGCTTATCAACGAAAGATATGCTCCTTGTCCACTTTGGTGGAGGCTAGCCGTTGCACACATGGTTCATGCAATTCAAGCGAAATCCAAAGGGTGTCTGAAACTGCTCCCTGCTATCGTCTCTCTAAACATGTAAAATATCATGCAGGGGATCACGCAAAGATAATAAACCTTCACGCTCTCTTTCACTTTGCAGGAACAATGCTGGAACCTGAGCTGTTATTAAGTGTTGCCTCACTGTCCTCATTCGTCTTTGACCGAATTACTGTGTTCTATGTGTTGTCCTCACCTTCGCTTTCATCCGCAGCCCAAAACGCATCGCAAGCGTTGAGCTAGATTGATTTCTCAGCGTCGGCGTTGGATGACACATTTTGTGAAGGCCCTGGCTTTTATTCGCGCTTCGTTTGGAAACAATCGATCAGACCACTTTCGAGCCCCCCTGCAGCGAAACGATTTCATTTCATTCACTCGTGCGTTCGTTTTCTTTGCCTCTCACACATTTCAAATGCAACTAGGAAAGTCGACGACAGAATTCGCACAGCCAGCTCCGTTACGTTCACCGAACTCTAGCAAAAGCCTTTTCTTCTAATATCGTACCCTGTGAGTGTTTCAGGAGATGCTGCATGAGAGTACAAAGTGGTCGGACTCGAATGCTTTCCACTCTGGGGAGTCATAAAAGTTCGAGAGGAGCTTTCTTATCCTCGCAACGGAAGCCGCTAGTAATAAGATTATTCTTTTGCTAAAAAGGGCTGTGCTTCAGAGGTGAGTAGCACTGGGAGAGTAGAAGGTGAATAGCACCGGGGACCATTAACTGGGCGAACTCCCCCTCTTGCCCTCACCTCACGCTGATCTGGTGAGGGTGAGTAAGAAGTCGATCACAGCGCCAGGTCAGTATGAAACTCCGTGATTTAGGGAGCCTATGCATAAGCGTATGTATAGGCTCCCTATACAGGCCTATACAGGCAGGGCCTATACAGGCAGGGAGGCTCCATGATAGGCAAGCCTGAGCGATAGGCAAGACACGTAAACAAACACAAACACGAAGGCTCAAAAACTGTTGGCTCAAAGGCTGTTTACGTGTCTTGCCCATCGCTCAGGCTTGCCTATCATGGAATTTATCCACCAGCTAGCCTGCATTTACGTCATTCTGTCTATGTAGGCTCCCCACTGCGATTTATTCCTACCCCCTACACTACCTCCCGTAACATCCTCCAAATGTTGAACGACGCCCCCTGCTTCCCTTTTGTAATGGCGTGAGCTGAAGAAGCTGAAGACAAGCACCTGTGCTAGGGCACGTGACAGCGGATTAGGCCGAATGCCGTCATTCGGAAACTGGAGCCGTTCTGGGAACCACGCATGTAAATACGTCGGTTGATTAAACCTTTTGTTTTCTGGGACTCCGTTACACTGGCGACGAGCGAATACTACATCGACTCCTAGAGGACATCATCCTTGGGATGGCACCCCCGGCGACTCCAGGAACTTCTCCGCAGTTGGACTCTGCTCCGACAACGGCGTCAAGGTTCATCGGCCCGGGACCATTCGATCCCGGGAATGAAGACTGGGGATTGTATCAGATCCGTCTTCAAGTGTGCCTCGACGTTTCCGGAATCGTATCAGATGTCGACAAAAGGAGCACTCTGATTGCGCTTTTGGGGCCGGGGACTTTGAGATATTGCGCTCGTTAGTCCAACCCAACAAGATCACCGAGGTTTCGTCGACCTCCTGAAGAAGTTAGACGACCATTTTTCCCCGAAGCGCTTTAAGGAATTCTAACGTGCGAAGTTGTTCTCCGCGCACCAGGAGGAGCACGAGACACCGACGACATTCCTTGCAAGGCTTAGGTCAATCATATCATTTTGTGAGTGTGAAAAGGAATCTGACCACGGGCCTGTTCTTTACTCACTGCATTCATTGTTGGTCTGCGGGACCGACGTATTAGAGCGCGCTTAGTCCAGAAAACTGACCTCGACATCAACAAAGCGTTGAGGATTTCTGAAAGTTGTCTGAGGGTCGAACAGGAATCTCGTCAGTTGGATGGGAAGACGTCAGCTTCATGTACCTTAAGCACCGTCAGCAAAGTGCGAAGTGGCGGTGACCGACCGCAAGAAAGGTGTTTCCGCTGCGGTAACACTAACCATTCAGAAGCGTCCTGTCGTTTCAACAAAGAGCGGTGCAGAGCTTGTAACCGAATGGGTCATATCGAACGCATGTGTCTCACGAAGAAGAGACAGACTGCTCGAACAGTTTCTTCCCGCTGCTCTGTGAAAACAATTACGAGTGTCTTGGCTGTTGGACACGAACAGAAGGCTTTAACGTGTATCATCGACGGAATACCGATTCAAGTACAAGTGGACACTGGCTTCTATTACACTATCTTGGGTGAAGATGTTTGGCTCAAGCTGGGAAAGCCTAAATTGGATCCAGCTCCTCAGATACTCAAGGTCCTCACCGACCACAGGATACCATTAAAAGGCCAACGTTTGGTCAACGTAACTGTTGCCGGCGAAACACAAGGACTTCGGGCACTTTTCACCGGATACGAGGACGTTTGTTTACTTGGCAGAGAATGGATCCGAAGACTAAGGCCTGACCTCAATGCTATGTTTGTTGGACAAATTCAAACGCCCCCTCGAGATTTGTCACACATTCTTCACGACTACGAAGACCTCTTTGAGGAAGGGTTAGGCCGTTGCTCGAAGGTCAAAGTGCAGCTGCAGTTCCAGGCTGAAGCAAAGCCCAAATTTTGTAAGGCAAGACCTATCCCGTTTGCGCTTCGTGAGGCCGTCGAAAAAGATAGATCTCGAGAGACAACTCAATAATGTAGTCTTGACACCAATTGAGGTTTCTCATTGGGCTACACCGATTGTGGTAGTACCAAAACCCAAGGGTGCAGTTCGTGTCTGCGGCGACTTCAGCGTCACTGTGAACCCTCAGCTTGACGTCGCGCAGTACCCCCTGCCTCGCCCTGAAGAATTATTTGCAAAGCTGAACGGAGGAAAGCACTTCTCGAAACTGGACCTGTCAGAAGCATATACTTGCAGTTGGAACTCGATGAACAAGCCAAGGATAAGTACTGGTAGTAAATACACATAAGGGTCTGTTCCGTTTCAACAGGATGCCTTTTGGGATTTACTCAGCTCCTGCAATCTTCAAGAGGACAATGGAACAGGTTACCGCTGGTTTGGATGGAGTAGCGTGTTATCTTGATGATATCATTGTCACCGGAAACGCGGATGCTGAACATCTCGCTCATCTAGAGGCGGTACTGCAAAGACTTCGAGAATATGGATTCCGACTCAAGCAACAAAAGTGCGAATTTTTTAAACCCGAAGTGGAATACCTCGGTCAAATGGTTTCGGCAAAGGGTTTCAAGCCATCATCCAAGAAAGTGTCAGCTCTCCTGGGAATGCCAGACCCGCAGAACGTCGGAGAGCTTCGAGCCTTCCTTGGTCTCGTCCAGTATTACGGCAGATACGTCAAAGCACTCGCCGATCTGTGTGCACCTCTGAACAGACTGCTACGGAAAGATGTAGCGTGGGAATGGCCACCGCCATGCGTCCATGCCTTTGAAAAGATCAAGCATCGGATAGGCTCTGAGTTCTCTGACTCATTTCGACCCGAGTCAGACTATTTACCTCACTGCTGATGCATCAGCGATTGGCGCCGGAGCGGTGATCTATCACAAGATCAACGGCGAAGATAAACCCATTGCCCACGCTTCAAAGACTTTGACTCCTGACCAACAGAAGTACGCTGAGAAGGAGGCGTTGGCTATAATATCTGGTGTCAAGAAGTTCCACCAATATCTCCGGGGGAGAAAGTTTGTATTATTCACCGACCATAAGCCGTTAACAGCCATTTTCGGATCAAAGAAGGGAATACCAGTCACAGCAGCAAACAGAATGCAGCGTTGGGCTCTGACTCTTCTTGGTCACTCCTTCGATATTCTGTACAAGCCAACAGCTCAATCTGGGAATGCAGACTGTCTTTCCAGACTCCCAGTTGGACCAGATCACGACTTCGATGCGGCCATATCGGACGACACCTTCGTCGGGGAAATTGGGTCTTCGGAGATCTCTGCCGTCCTCTCTATCGCTATAGAGAAAGTTCCTCTGAAGGAGTCAGAAATCGCCCAGGCCACTGCAACTGACCGTGTGCTTTCCCGAGTGTACAGATACGTCATGGAAGGCTGGCCTTCTCACGAAAGAGATCCAGAGTTACAAGCATTTCCCGCAAGAAAATCGGAAATAACAACGGAAAAGGGATGCGTCGTATGGGGTATGCGTGTTGTCATACCTTCCCAGCAGCGGGACGTTGTCTTGAGCCTCCTACATGATGGGCATATCGGCCAGACCAAAATGAAGATGTTGGCGCGACCATATGTATGGTGGCCGGGAATGGACAAGGATATTGAACTGGCTTGTCGCTCATGTGGAGCGTGTGCCGCTTCAGCAGATCACCAGGTGCCAGTCCCTCTGCATCAGTGGGAAGTTCCAACGCAGCCGTGGTACCGGATACACGCCGATTTCGCGGACTTCGAAAGCTATCTCGTGGTAGTCTACGCTTACAGCAAGTGGCCCGAGGTGAAGCTTATAACGTCGACCAAATCTGCTGCTACTATGGAAGCACTGAGTGACATCTTCGCTGCCCACGGACTTCCGGTTCAACTCGTCACCGACAGCGGTCCGCAGTTTACCTCATCCGTTTTCACAGGATTCTTGAATCGCCTTGGCATCAAGCATATCCTAACGCCGCCTTATCACCCCAAATCTAACGGGCAGGCAGAGAATCTCGTCCGCTCGTTTAAGCAGTTTCTTCGTCGGCAGAAGGGAGGGAGGAACCAGGCAACGGGAGTTAACCATTTCTTGCTGAAGTACAGGGTAACACCGCACGCCACAACGGAACAGCCGCCATGCGAGCTGCTCAACAAAAGACACTTCCGCACAGAACTCGACCTCCTTCGCCCAAACCATCCGAATACTACAGCAAGGGATCGGCAAAAGCGTAATTACGATTCTCACACCCGGAACAGACGCTTTGCTGATCGTGACGAGGTTTGGGTTAAGGACAAGACACGAAGGAATCACTGGCTTCGGGGTACTGTCAACCGCTCGTTAGGGGGCCCAACCTATCTTGTTACCACCGAGGATAATAAGGAGCACAGGGTGCATGCGGATGATCTCAAGATTCGCCTGCCGGATCTACTAGACTTCGGTATCTCGCCCGACGGTGAGCTTCCTGGCCATTCCGCCGTTGGTGGTGATGCTGATTCCGAAGACGACCCTCAGACCCGAAGGTACCCTGTCAGGGATCGTCGTCCACCCCAGCGGTTCGGCTCAACTTAGATGGAAGGAGTGTAGTAGCGTCAGCTGAAGAAGCTGAAGACAAGCAGCTTTAGGATTAGGATACAAGATTTAGGATTAGCAGGAATGCCGTCATTCGGAAACTGGAGCCGTTCTGGGAACCGCGCATGTAAATACTTTTGACCTTTTGTTTTCAGGGTCTCCGTTACCCCATTCCTGTGCACCACCGACAGTTATTTTTTTCAACGTTGTAGACAACGGCGCATCGAAATTTTACAACGTAACTGTAATAATGACTCCCCCCCCCCCCGCACTCGCTATTCTGGATAAACCACTGCTGAAACATACGGGGCGCCATCAATCAACCTACCCTCATTATTTGTCCCCCCATCCAACATGGGCAGCGCCATTTTGGGTGGCAAGTGTATTGGACGGGATTGAAATTGATGCCTTTCGCGACCTGCAAAACTAGTGGATTTTTTGTGCAAAATTGATGAACGCCCACTGATCTCTATAGTATAGGCTAGATCGCGCATAGGGTGCTCGACAGCGTGGTCACCGGCCGCCATATTGGTGGGCCCAACGCGTCCTGTCGTCTGCATTTAGTTCAAGCGGGGCTGCCCGTATTTTTTAAAATTTCCTTTAAATTAAAGGGCATGTCATGCCAGTTTGTTGCAGCTTTGAGTGCACTTCACACGGACAGAGAACGTGGGCTAATTTTTCACAAGTAAGCTCTTTATTTTGAGGAAAAATCTGTTCATTCGTATCGCATGCATCAGACAACTCAGACTTGCTTGCATTGCTACTTCGCTGGTGCCATTACGTACTAAGAAAGTATGTGTGGCTGCTCCTATAAATCTAAAAACCATGTATTTTCTATGAACAATGCGCTTGTGCTATACAGGTTCCCCTCACAGTCGCTCAGCTGTGCCGAAGAAGCGGATGCAGAACCTGCGCCAATATGCCAATTTGTTCCACTGTTGTAATTTGTGAGGTACGGTGGAAGTAAATAAACTGCTGTGTTAATCTCTTATGTGCAGTCGCTCCTACACTCTTGGCCCGGTTACTTCTAGTAAAGGTAAAAAAATTGCAATATTGTTACCTGTACACTAGATGGGTACAGCGTTACCCCTGCCGGGGTTACCTCTCTAAAAGTAACCAGATGCATCGTGTATTTAGAAGTAACACCGTTCCCGGGGCTCCGGAGCTGCACCCGCCCGTTCCTCGCGTCCGTGCATGCATGCAGCAAATTGCATGCAGGCACACACGAACCACGACACGGGTGACATACCAAAATACAATGACCATGGGCTTTCCTGGGCACGTATTTTATTGTGAATATCAGGAAAACACAACCCAGCATTGGCAACGTAAGATAACGAAGATATCGTTTCTCGATGTGGTGGCATATGTGAGACTATGTAGAATGAACACAGCTCCAAAGGGGCTTTGATGTGTTTACAGAATCGCGTGATATATTGTGTTGTAAAATTGCAGGGGCGGCATGCCAGCACTCCGACTTTGTCCTCATTCCTCATTCTTGCTTGTTGCTGTGGGGACGGTGCCGCTTTCACCACCATAAATATCTAAAATGGAATGGGCACTCCTTATTTATCGTTCTCACGTTGTTTGGGTACATCATTAATAGCAAAAGCAGATCTTAATTACACTTGTGCAAGCACGGGTAATGAATGCAAAAAATGTAAATACCTGATATGTTGTAAGACTCTGTGTTCGGTATCGTAGCGTCGTTTGCCGAAAACGGGGGATTTTCCAGTTCACGAGCTTCCATATTTGTACATGTAGCGGCAGGGATGAAACCAGCCACAGTATAGAGTTCACATTGAACTTCCTCAAGGCAAGGTGTAATGCAGCATAATTGTGAGCCCAGCGGTACATGCACATAAAAAGAAGAGAGTACTGAACTGTTAACTTCCAACAAACACAGATGGCAAAATATTTTGTGGATGGCAGGTCGTTATATGTAAGAAAATAAATACCATGAAAAACGTCACAGCTATGCCTCCTGTGGCTGCAAGTTCACGTCCTGAACATGTTCTTCACCACCTGAGGAAAATCAGTCGACATTAGTTTGCAGGCCTTTGACATATTAATTACCACCAGCCCACCCGCTCCTCCACTGCCTGACTCATCGAGATGGGGATTTAGGTTGCCTGGTAGATAACTTCATCTGAATGTAATTCAGTAGCAGCAGTGATCGATTTCTTATTTTTTAACAGTTTACTGACTAGTCGGTGTTATTGACTGATTGATTGTCTTGACTTTCTTCATTGGTATAATTCGCGAGATGCTATCTATTTCTCAGTTGTACTAGCAAACCACTGATAACAATCAATTAAGGCATCAATGTGGGCAACCATTCCGGTCAATTAACCACATCGACCAATCACAGTGGCTCAAGTCATCAGTCGACCCATTCACCACGAAGTCAGTGAAATTTAGGAAGGCAATCAGCCAGAAAATGACTGAGTCCATTCATCAACCAGCCAGTAAGACGACGAAATAACCTGTCATTGACAACACGACCCTGAACAAATCAAAATCAAGCCGTATCAAGAAGTAAAGAAAATACTAATCGTCCCCACACACACACCTGGGCATAAAGAAACGCAATCATAAAATTACTGCACTGGTCAATCAGTTGCCTATTCATGAGGAATTCCATATCGCGCATCGTTTCATTAGTGAGTCGACTATAGGTAGGGTTTGTGGTTTTCGGCATTTATTTTCAACCCAATTCGGGGGGTGTTTATCGGCATTTATATTGGGGACTATAAATCGAATTTTTTCGGCATCTATATTCCGCCCAAAAAATAAATGCCCGAATACGGGCATCTATTTATTTCGCATGAAGGAGAACCTATTTTGCGGGCGAAGTAACAACGAACCGAAAAGAAGTGAATCGATTTATGGTTTCATTAACAATGTCTTTTATTGCCTGTGCCAAACCAGCAAACAATGAGACTACCTCTTGTTGTAATAGATGCAAGCGTACATCATCATGTTCGCATCTGTCATAGCGGCTCGCTCCTTGCGATTAATAACACGCAGTTTAGAGAACGCGCGCTCAACATTAGCGATAGAAACAGGAATAGCCAGTACAAAGGCCATGTGCTGGAGCGGGTCGTCCAAAATTGAATAGGAGATATATCCACCTGAGGGGCAGGGCATGCAGCATATTCGAAAAACTCGCGCTTTATATGATACATACGAGATTCATCAACAGAGCTGAGGTCATCCTCCCATAAGCGCTTACGCACAACGAAACAAGGGCACAGCCCGAAGATAATGCCACGCTCGAGAAATAGTCGACAAAGGGAGATTCCAAGGGGATTTCCCTTTGCGGTTCCAGAAATGGCAGCTGTCAGGATACGAGAAATTCGGATTTTTTCGGAATATTCCGAATCTGAAAAAAATCATTCGGGGGGTGTTTTCCGGCATTTTTCGGAAAATGCCGAAAACCACGAACCCTAACTATAGGCTTTAGTTTTTTAGCAATTAGCCCATACACCAAAATCGATTAAGTCCGTCAGAAAAAAACAAAAAACAAAATGAAATGAAAAATATAACCCCACGATAAGAGAACTAAATACTTCTCAGAACAATGTACTACGAAAAATTCAGTTTCTCTTCGTTGTAATTGCTGCGACACACAGACTATAGCGCTTATCGCTCTTCTTCAACGCTGAATGGAAACAATTTGCTCGCAGTTAAATTTCATTACACAAAACCCAATGTGAAAATGGATCTATAGGTATCATATACCTTTCAGCATATGAAGGATGCTGGGACAAGAAGGCGACACGGAGAGATACAAAGTAAAGTCGATGTAGAGAGCAAAGCTGGCAAGAGAGAGCAGAATGCGCTAAGGCCGAGCGTTGACACTGCGACCAACAGCTTACATATGCGCAGACAGCACATCATGTATGACTTACCATACGACAGGAACCAACAGCGAATCTACTTAGAACGATCATGATGAAATACGCACTTACCTATTTCACGTATCCTGTTATGTGAAACCGGGCTGTGCGCACAGTATTCGTATTTTAGATGACGACTGCCGGACTCCACTGTGTATTTCTTGCAGTCCTCGCACTCTTTGCATCTGCCTCTCGGCACTCCCCAGAAGTCCTTGTTTGTAAACGTCATTTGAAAGCAGTTCACAACACATCTACAACCACGAGCGTGATTTAACTTGTCAGCCACAGAGGCGTCACATTTCAAAAGATGCAACCGACAAAACACGAGGACGCGATGTAGTGTCCCTTCTCGTGTGATACTGTAATCTGTTGCCAGATAAGCGACCAAAAGCGATCAAAAGCGGCTGTGATTGTTTGCGAACGCATTACGTCGTAGAAGTAACGGACTCCCACTAGAAGTAACACGTACAAGTAACCAGGAGAAGACAGGGGTTTTCCCCACAGGTTACCTCTGCCCCAGCTCTTCGAGACCCAATTTACTTCTAAAATTCGCAATTTCCTGTGTTACCTCTTCCTTTGAGCCGATGTTACTTCTAAATACACGTAACAACGGTCTAAAAGTAACAATAGAAGTAACTCAGGTAAGAGTGTACAGCGTGTGTGATAAGTCACGCGAGTGCATGCATGCTCTTCGTGCACAGCGCTTCGAATTTCTGTAATGAAATACGCTGACACCTGAACAACTGCAACGCACCCATGACAATAACGTTATTTTAAGACGATGAATGGGGAGTTTCATCGCCAGGGGCTATACTCCACCCCATTGCTGGTGGTGATGTGGTGAATAAAATGAGTCCCTTCACAATAAGGATCGAGGTCTTATTGTAATACACACACAGAGACACTCGTAGAACATAATACGATAATAGGAAAAAGTCAAATCGAGAACCATACAACACCAACCCGCACAATAACGAACGAGAACCGCGGAACACCACGCGAAAACCGAACAACAAACGAAAACGAACAAATAATATAAAAACGGAAGTACCTCGCAATAACAGTGTGAAACCTTTCTGAGCAAAAATAATTAAATTTATAGGTTGACATTCACCGAATTCAGCTTCATGCTTATGCTTCCCGTGCACGACACTTTCGACCCCCTATTCGGAGTTCAGGCAGTGGAGAAGAAAAAGAAGGCAATTACCATTAAAAACTACAGGAACACGGCTGAAGCACGTTTCGAATACATCGGCACACCGACTCCTAAGACAGCTTCGTGCTAATCAGCAATGAGGAGCGTTTAAAGCGCAATACATACTCCAAATCAAATCGCTTCCCATTGTTTCCTATGGGAGCAGCCGGCGCCAGTGGGCCCTCGAACATGGCGGCCGGTTGCCGCACATCTCACCCACTAGCCCCTCTCCTATGCGCGATCCAGCCTTTGGCTGCGTTCCAATACCGTTCCAATGCGTTCCAATTAGTCGACTGCCTAGTGGTCTAACCGGAAGTGCCTCCACGTTAAGTCTGGTTCCAAATCTCGCCAAGTCCGCTATTCAGTCGGCTGCCGCCTAGTGCGCATCGATGCAGTTTAGTTATACGCCTGACCATCTGACAGCCGGGATGGCTGACAGCGGGAAACGCTAGTACCTGCTGCGCTTGCGCCGTACGCATTTCTTGCGTGAGCAACGAGATGGCGCCACAGGCGCCTCGGCTAGGCAAGCCTGTTCCAATAGTGACAGCAAAGGGGTCTACTCAGCTGCCTAGTCAGGTGGCTTCGCGGGCGCGAGGTATTGGAACGCAGCCTTTATACATAGAGATCAGTGTGAACGCCACCTAGGCTGCGCAAGGCATGTCCGGAAGTGTCGTCTACTTCCGTCGTTGTACCCCTGCCGGCTGAACCACCTGCTGGTACACATCCTGTCGTCGGTACGATTTTTCAACTTATCTACATGAATAATGGAATAAAAAAGGCAAGAATATTGATATCCATAAGATTCAGTAAGTAAATACAAAATTTTACAGCACGGCGCCATTTTTGAATTGACTTCGTTGTGATCGCCGTGTTCACTAGGCTAAACACCGGCGATAAAACATTATTTTCGGTTAGATATCGATAGCGGAACATCAGTTGAAACTGATTTTTGAGAAACTTATATGAGGATGTACATCTGCAGCGTAAAATCAGTGTAATCTGCGAATTTTTTTTTGTCACGAAATTCTCGCTTCACCGTGTTTGTTCTCGTCGCCATTTTGGGGTGGCAGTAAGGTGTCATGCCGACCCCCGTGGAAAAAAAGCTAACCAATCAGAGGCCCGGAACTGTGATTGACAGGTGGAGCCTCTTTTTGGGACTCCTCCCAATGGCCAGACTCCCTTTTAATTTACAGCTCTGGTTAGGACCGCTGAAAGCACGTTCGTGATTGGCTACGACCGTTGAAAACACCATCGCAACTGGCTGAGTCCGTTACGTCACGTTGACGAGTAAGCAGGTCTCCTGTATCTACACTCTTAAAAATGAACTTCACCGCATAGCACGCTCCTAGCCAACCATAATCTCGAATGATATCGTTATCTGCCCTGATTTGTTGAAAACGGGAGGCGTACGCCTTTTTGTGACAATTATGAACAGCATAAGTGTCACAAAAAAGGCGTACGCCTCCCCTTTTCAACAAATCAGGGCAGATAACGATATCATTCGAGATTATGGTTGGCTAGGAGCGTGCTATGCGGTGAAGTTCATTTTTAAGAGTGTAGGTGGTGTTGTCCGCGCGGCGCGCGCCCTCAAGTGAGCAAGGCGCTGTGGGAATCTTGAGGGGCGAAGCAGCGTCGTCTGCTTCTTCGTGTAACGCTGCACGTGCGAAGTTGAAAAGTTTTAAAAGCGTGTTATTTGTGCATTTCGGCACGCAGCACTGATATGGTGAACTACAGGTTTTCCCGTCCATTTTATTCCAAGTGCCATCTGATTTAATCCAGGTGCCATCTTAAATACTCCAGGCGCCATTCAGTTTTATCCGGGTGCCATCTGAAATAATGCAGATGCTATTCAATTTAATCCGGGTGTCATCTGAATTAATCCATGGTGTTTTTAAGCACTATAACCGTGCATTCACACGAGGGACATCCCCGCAAAATATTCTACACGAAGAAAAAAATAAAAAAAAAGACTGCTGATGGGACTGAAGTTCTGCCGCGTCTTATGTTGAGCATTTCCACGACGCCGACGTATTGGGAGTTGAAGCAGGAGTATGGCAAACGACACCATTGGTGCAGTTGTCTGCTAGAGAATATCTTCTCACTGAGCTGCAGGATATTCCGCGCGCTTAGAAGAGCACGAAAAGGCATGACTCACATAGCCGACGACAATTGGTCCTGTCGTCTGCTACGGAATATCTTGTGACTGAGCTGCAGAATATTCCGCGCGAAAAGAATGACGCATATAGAAGACAACACCATTGGTCCTGTCGTCTGCTATGGAATATCTTGTGACTCCGCTGCAGGATGTGCGTCATTACTTTCAGGGAATATCCTGTAGCTGGGTCACAAGATATTCCCTAACAAATGACAGGACCAATGGTGTCGTCTGCTGTGTGCGTCATGCCGTCTCGTTATCTTCTAACCGCGGGTAATATCCTGCAGATCAGTCACAACATATTCCTTCGCAGACGACAGGACCAATGGTGTCGTCTGCTATGTGCATTATGCCTTTTCGCGCTCTGTTAACCGCGAGGAATATCCTGCAGATCAGTCACAAGATATTCCGTAACAGACGACATGACCAAAGGTGTCGCCTCTTATACTTGTGCTAGCCAACTCCCGATATCTTGGCGCCGTGCGAATGCTCAACATAAGACGCAGCAGAACTTCAGTCCCGTCAGGTCAGCAGCTTTTTACTTTTCCTGCCCCTACATGTCTGTAGAATATTTCACGGAGATGTCCCTCGTGTGAATACACGGTTATAGTGCTTAAAAACGCCATAGATTAATTCAGATGGCACCCGGATTAAATTGAATAGCACCAGGATTATTTCAGATGGCACCTGGATTAAACTGAATGGTGCCTGGATTATTCCAGGTGGCACCTGGACTACTTCAGATGGAACTTGGACTAAAATGGGCGGGAAAATCAGTAGACACCGTTCACTATGGCACTGTCGTCCGCTATTTTTCTTCTTCTTTGGCGGCTGTAGTAAAGTACGGCAAACAAGCGGCAGTCACTGAAACTATCGACTGAGCGATTGGGCGGGCGCTTTCCCTCAAATTTCCCACAATACTTTGCCCCAGTCACTCGCAGCGCTGTTGCATGTACAATCGTCTATTGTTCATGTGTCTGTTGTACATCAGGAAGCGCACCATTCATGCAGCTTTCCTGTCTTCACACGTGTATTAAAAATGTTCGCCTTTTCGATAATGATGCGAAAGAGAGAAAGGCGAGACACGAACGCCTAATTATTCCGCTCCCTGGGATCGCCAGGCTTGAAATCGAGCGGGTCTATAACAAAGGTCTTACGCGTAAAACTATACCCCCGATTATTAAAGGTCTTTCTCTTGACACACGACAAGAGTTTTCCATCCGCTGAACTGCGCCTTACCCTAGGCGCTACTCGCTACTTCGTTAATTTCCTCGTTTATTTGGTAAATCTCAATCCATTTTTCTCATGTGTGTGCGTGTATTTTTTCTTTTTCATTTTTTAATTAACCGTTTGTAGGCGTACCTGCGTAGCTAGTCCGACTTTGTCGCGACTTACGTGCCTTTTTGCCGATCTCAATCGCATTGTAGTTTATCTAATATTTTCGCCGAGCCAGTTCACTAGTGATACTGTGCAAGCGTACAAGTAACGGAAGCATATACAGTTAATCATCTAAGGCGGGCTGTGTGATCGGGGCGTTTCTGAAGACAGCGCTAATTTGCTACCGTGCACCGATTCATGTTAGCGTCGTTTATTTGTACGCAGGTATAGTGAGGGAATCTCACAAAGGCGATGTCAGGGAATATTCCGTTTAGCTGCAGCGATCAAACGATTTCTTGGTTCTGCGTTGCGCCGAAACTGATGAAAAGTGATTTCGTCAGCCTTTCCCCACGGAGTTGTGTAAACGAAGGATACACGCCGGCATTGCGGCATGCCCACTTTGCATGAAAACGATCACTCCAATCATTCCAATGGGTGGTTTGCAACTTCCTGTCAAAATGACGTAAGGGAAGTTTTAATGTCAAGCGGATTTACGCTTCCGGTCTGAAGTTCTGCTGGAGTCGTATGGAGTCAGTGTGTTTTCAACTTAAAAATAAGCGTATGTTCCAGGCTTAAATGCACTAATTCTGCGGAAAAGGCACATAAAATGTATCGCATACCCTTGGATCCTGCGCCTTTGGAAAAGTGTTGTCAGTGTAAACGAAAATTGAACCAAGGGCCCTTAAAGGGCCTAAAGGCGCCTCTTTGTGGCAATTCAGATTGCCACAAAAAGGCGTACGCCTCCCGTTTTCAACGAATCAGGAAAGCGAAAGATATAATTCTGCATAGCGGCTGGTTCCGAGCGCAGTCGCTATAGTAGACTAGAATGAGTGGCGTGCTGAGCGGAGGCTGTCGGGAGTACCCGCCGATGTTCCTGCCAATAGATGGTGCCACTCGCGTCTCGAAAGTAAAGTCCAAAGAGCGATCGAGGGACTTTACTCGAAAGTAGAGTCACTGTACCCGGTGGAAGAGTATCGCAATCGCTTTCCCCGTGCCGCCGCCTTACTCATTCGCCGAGGCGCGTCACGTGGTGCGTTTTCCTCCGCTTTGCTTCCAACCTCGCGCTGGGTCTACGGGGAACGCAACAGCTGGGACGCATGTGCGCGTACGTTCGTATGCCGCTCTTGGTTTTTTGTACGTGAAATGGATCTCAAGGAGCTGAGGAACTACGAACAACCATGTCTGAATGTTGTGCTGCAACGGGACAGAGTCAGGCAAAGCATTTTTCTGCATTCCGACGAGCAAAAGTGACGAGACGCGTAGATCGGCACAGAACCTGCCGGAAGAACTTCACGCCTACGAATTAACACACGCTTGAGCGAGGTAAATTTCGTGGCGTGTTTATTTTTCATTGCAGAACCTTTGCACACAGTATTGAATAACAGTTCAACTGTGCGAAGAACAGCCGGGCGTATCAAAGTAGTGCTTGTTGGATCTTCCCATTGCGTTCCCTGTCCTGCGGCGCTAACAAAACGCCACTATCAGGACCACTTCACACGTCGTGACGACTTCGAGGACAAGGAGATTCGAAAGAAGTTGAAGTGGACGGCAGTCCCAAGCAGTTTTGCATACCGGACACCTACGAGGCTGAGGAAGGCTCCTATCCCCCGTTCTTCGCACGCAGAGTTCTCCGAGGAGTTACCAAAGAGACTTGCACACTGAAGTTGATGACAACCTAGTGTAAAATCAAGGGCAGTGGAGGATGGTAATGCGTCGAAATATATGTAGATATGCACTATAAGAACTATTGAAACTTATGAAAACTATTCCTAAATATTGAAAGTTATGAAAACTATTCTTAAACATTGAGCTGTAATTGTGAGTGAATCAACTTTGCAGAGGAAAACAACACCGTCACAAATTTCTGTGATCAGAGCATCGAGGAATATGCGCAGGAAAAACCTGCAGACAAGTCATGTGATGGTCCCCTCGACGAGGTCTCAGTCTTAAAAGAAACGAGCAAAGGCTGAGACGGAATGTAGTGACTTGAAGCTCACGGTCTACTCCTCATGGAAGATCAACTGCTTGCTTTGGAGCGGGGGATTGGAAGAACAATCCACAGCACTTTACATGCGCGTGAAAAAACTTTGGCATTCACATAGCCATTGAACGTGTGAAATAGAAATTTAATTGCGAAGAGATGAGAATAAAACTGGTGGAGGTTATTTATGTCAACCTGAAGCTGCGCACACGAGCACTATAGTTTTATGTCCACAAAACAAGTGAACTAAAAGAAAAAAAAAACTGACTTGTGCCCTGTTTCATTAAGTCTTAGCCGAGTCCCACCATAAGAAGTCACAAACTTTTTGGTGCACAGTCGCGAAATCAACGCGATGTAACACTGACTACAGCTATCCTAACACGCGATCCGCGGCGGCTTGGGAACAATATGGCTGCCGGAGCAGACGACGTGGAGCGGTTGCGGTACTCTTCCCCCGGTACAGTGACTCTACTCGAAAGCACGCGATTCAATTGCCTCTCACGGATTTCTGCCGAACTACTGGTCACGTGACAGCTCCAGTGCCGTTAGCCCAAGAGCATGCGTTCCAACCTTCTTGCATGCGCTGCGTTGCACCTTGAGCAGGGACAGAGCCAGAACAATGCCACACGTGGATCCCGTTTTTGAAACCTGTTGTCTGTATTTTATCTGTGTGTTATCTCAGCCATGCAGCATGTTGATGGGTCACATCCCAATCTGCCGAATCCCAGTTCGCGGAATGCAGTTAAGCGGATTATCTGCGAGGGGAAGGTCAACCCCTTTCGGCCAGCTGGGAAAGGATACATGAGCTTTTCGGCGGGTTTGGGTATGGCGGAAAATGATCTAAATAGGAAAGGGGCGAGAGCGGACATCTTGCAAGATAAGGAAATGTCCAATGGTTCGTGCTGAATCATCTCAGTTTTTCTCTTACCAATCAATCAATTAATTAATCAACCATCACTCTGTGAACTATGGCCGGATAACTATAAATGGTGTTGAAAAATGACACAGGCACATGGCACACTGCAGCTAGCTGGCTATAAAACGATGCAACAAAATATTGCCGTTGTATATAATAAATTACAATATCCCCCGAGACTAGGAAACGTAGCGAGAGCGCCCACAAACATGATAAATAATTAGGAGTAGATCTGTTGAATAGAGAGACGACAAATTTATCCACAGCAAGAGTAGGGGGTCCCCCCCGTCTCCGTATCAAATTTCTCAGACGTGTTGCTTGTTTGTGTGTGATAGCTTAACGTTTCCTGGTCTCAGGGTTTTTCGTATTGTATCCTTGCCACCATCTCGCATGTTTTCTTACCATTCTTTCATTAACAATACGTGTGTTGTTTCGTAATTTGATAATTTAGAGTAAAAAAAAAAATCTTCAGTGTCCATTTTATTGCGTACATTTCAAACCATTAAGTTTTAAATGTTTTTTCTTAAAAACCAGATACTTGATTACGGCTCCTATGGGTCTATTCACTTAGAAGCTGTGAGCTCTGCACTCTAAAAACAGAACTTCGCCGCATAGCACGCTGTGCGCCAACCATTGCCAAGAATGATTCTATCGCTTCTGATTCGAAGAAAGACGGGGGCGTACGCCTTTTTGTGTCAATTTTCATATATCAAAATTACCACAAAAAGGCGTACGCCCACCTCTCTCTTCGAATCAGATGCGATAACCCTATCATTCGTGACAATGGTTGGCTCACAGAGTGCTATGCGGTGAAGTTCTGTTTTTAGAGTGGGCGTCACTATCGTGAGAGGTTCTGTCGCAACGTTGTTGCTGGATATGAGGATGATTTCAAGGCCAATTATTAACCAATGAAAACGTATATTATTGCGTATCAAGGTAATGAAAGCAGTCCATGTCCACAGAGGAACTGCATGCCGGAGTCGGGCAACGTCACGTTAACATCAGGGTGGATTGTGCGTCCTGTGCAGACTTCACAGGAAACTCTGGCAACATTTGTCTTAAAGCGTCTGAGGAAAACCCAGCCAAAAAAACTTTACAGCACAGCCGGCTTCACCTCCCAGTCTCGGCCAATAGTAGGAAGCACACCGTTCCACGAATAATCGGCGAACTGCTTACTTGCTCGCTTGGCCGAGCGAGCTACCTTCCGGTGTTGCGGAAGGCACGTTGCCCTGGGAGGACCGTGCCTCCTGGGCTAACTTCATAGGAAACCTTACCGACAGCTGAGGAGAATCCAGCGAAAACACCCAAGGCAGACGGGTCATCTCCCAGTTTTGATGATCCTAGCGAATAAGCCACGGTAGCAATGTAAATTCGGCGAAATGGGAATGGACATCTCGGTCGTTCGGCCGGTTGGTACAACACATTTGGAGTTCAAAGGAATAAGGATGTCTCCCGGCCTTCAATGCATTCGGCGAGTTGGGATTCGGCAGATTGGGAAGACACCTGTTGATGTGGGGACATGCGCGCTTCAATAACAAAAGAAGCAAGGTTTATACCAAGCCAACTTCGATGTTTTGCATTCTGCGTGGGGAAGACTGCAGTCCATCGTCTTTACTTCACATATTAAAGAGAGATGCATTGTCTGAATGTGGTCTCCACACATTTTTAAACGTAAGCATGAGACGTTCCATGTTACACTCTTAAAAATGAACTGCACCGCATAGCACGCTCCTAACCAACCATCATCTCGAATGATATCGTTATCTGCCCTGATTTGTTGAAAACTGGAGGCGTACGCCTTTTCTGTGACAATTATGAACAGCATAAGTGTCACAAATAAGGCGTACGCCTCCCGTTTTCAACAAACCAGGGCAGATAACGATATCATTCGAGATTATGGTTGGCTGGGAGCGTGCTATGCGGTGAAGTTCATTTTTAAGAGTGTACGCATAATAGAACACAATTTAGCACAGTATTTGACAAAGTTTGCTTAACACCACATAACTTCGTTCAATAACTATCATCACATACAGAGACAATTGTTAATAATAATAATAATAATTCAGGGCTTCACTTCGCGAGACAACTTTGATCACAGAGACAATTGGCAATTGATTTATGCCCTATTATCCTACCGTAAAAAAACAAGCGCTTAACCGGTGACAACCTATGTCTATGAAGTTTAAGCACGGGCACGAAAAATTTGTTGAAATTCGCCAGAAATAGTCCATAGCGGTGACCACCTCAATTCTTTTCCTAAAGAAAGATAAAACCAGTTACTAGCTAGCAGGTGTACTAGCTGTAGTGTTACTAGCTAGCAGGTGACGGCCATTGGGGCCTAGTCCCCCCCCCCCCCCCCCCCCCGCCTCTGCCACGCCGGCACAAGCAAATCGTGCAAATCCGAGGTGAGAAAAAAGTATAAATCGGGGCGGGGGAAGGTCCGACGCCACGTCCACAAAAGCTCTTGCAGTTCCTGGCGTCAATGTAAGCAGCATTCCGCGATAGTTTGAAGTCATCAGCTTACGACTTCGTCACAACTCACATCCCCATTTTTTTCTTTATCACACCACCATCATGAGTTTTACATACTACATAGGTGTCATCGGTCATTACAGCCCATATGTCATCTCGTTTCATTTGTAAAGTGGAAATATTCTAGATTTTCACATGTGTTATTATGTGCATTTTTTTAAATAATATGGGCTACGAAGCTAGTTTCCGTCAAACAATCAGTTGCATCAAGCACATTTCAAACTGTGTTTTTCAACTTCGAGGCAGATAAACAAAGCAATGTGTCTTTTGGAACAGGGAAACGAAAATATATCGGAAACGCAACGAAATATCGCCCAGCCACTACAATCCATACGTACCGCCAACTTTGCTTGAAGCTGTGTTTGCTTGATTGTAAGAAAAATAAAGAGGAGAAATTGAACTTCTCTCCCGACGTGTTCTGCTTCTCGTAACATAAATTCTCCCTCCTCAAAAAAGAGAGAGAAAAAGAGAGAGAGAGAGAGAAAAAAGAAACGACTATTACTTCACTGACTTCTCAAGTGCTCTGTTGGCGAGCTCACTATTCCACGTTGTTTGTGCCGTATAGGTGGAGCATGTCTTGTGGAGGGTACCCATGAAGGGAAGTCCCTCTGGACGAGAGTCGACGATACTTCGAACAGAGACAGTCTTGTTTCGAAATATCGGCGACTCACATACTGAAGCACTTCCCTTCATAATTCCTTACCGGTTCGCTTGATATTCTGCCCTTCTACGCTAACTTACACGGGTCGCAGAACACGATCTAGTTGTTTTGATTCTCACATCAACATTATTTTTAATTCTATACATGCCTACACGTTACATTATACAGGTACGCGAGTCACGCAGAAATAAATAAATAATAATATTGTTCGGGACGCAGGTGTATGCCAACATGCAGTCTTTGCACACTTGCACGCTTCCACCGCTCGCGAGCTAACGAGGGGTGGGGCTCTCGTTATCACGAACACGTGACACGTTTCACGTGACACGATTTTTCCGTTCACGGGACAAAGGCGTAATCTCTCGCTCGCGTAACGACCAACAGTGTCGTCTGCCTAACGAGTGTGTTCACGTGCTCACAGGCCTCATCGTCTAGATGGCTCAAGATTTAACAAAGCGCGAGGCACTCGTGAACTTGAGCACGTGATGTATGACGCGTTCTTTTCGTTAACGTGACAGGAGCGTAATCTCTCGGTCCAGTAACGACTGAAAGAGATCGTTTGCCTTACGAGTGGGTCTACTCACTCGTTAGAATGTTAAACATCTTCGTTTGGAGATTTGCAGAAACGGAATTTCCTGCAGAAACGAACATGTATTGCTCCATGACTGTGTACAAAATGACATCCTTTCCCTTTCATTGTATTTACACCAGTGGTTATATGAGGGCTGTGAGATATCCTCGAAAAAATGCAGATCAAAACGAGAAAGACGATGAAGAAGTGACAATGACAAGCCATAGACAAGCCATGCGAGCTATCCAAACAAAATTAAACAACCCCATAGACAGACTTGTGCGAAACGCGTTACTAGTAATTGCGTTACTTGTAATCAATTACTTTTTGAGTATTTTTTCCAGTAATCAGTTACTTTATTGTCAAAGTAATTTTTCCAGTAATCAGTTACTTTATTGTCAAAGTAATTTTTTGAATAATCAATTACTTTTTGGAGTAATCGATTACTAAGTAACTGATTACTTTTCCCGCAGAGATTAACTTATCTTTCAGATGTTCTGCCCCAAGTCAGCCTTTGTTGTATCGTTCTACTATAACAAGCGGAGGTCATTGTAATAAAGTTCTGGAATTTTGAGGGTCTCTCTCCCTAATCTTTTCCTACACCAGTGTGGTGGTACCTGAAGCTTTGGAGGTTTAGTGAGTCATGGGGAAGTTCCAGCCAATTGTTCTTCCACAATCGGGTCAACGTCTTCCCGGGCGATACATACAGTAGACGTACAGATCTACCTGACCTACGCGTTTTTGTTTTTCTTGTTATATTTCAGCTGTTCTGCTGTTGAACTTTTTTTTTTCTTGCTGAAGCACACAAAGACGGGTATAATTTGGGTGAATGCAGAGTAACGAACGGAGTAACGCGTTACTTTCTTACTCGTTACTCAATTACGTTTGGAGTCGAGTAATTGGTAACGGTAATCAATTACTTTCTTCGTAGAAGTAACGGTAACGGGCACAAGTCTGCCCATAGGTCGAAAACATTGCAGCCTCGTTGGCAGCTGTAGTTCGTTCAGGGCGGTGACATCACAACACACAAGGGCTCGTAACGAGCACGATAGCCTGAACGAGGAAGCTAAACGAGGAGCAGGGATTGTGACCACAGCAAAGCGACGATAAGGTTCCTCGTTTCGTTATTCCTAACCACTCGCTGACGTTGAAGCTGCCAAAGAAAGATGGCGGAAGGATTCTTCGCTTGGGCGATCACACAACCGGCTATCCGTGCCCCAAGGACTCGATGGCATCAGGATGCCTTTCAACTGGACAAGACAGATTTTGTAAAGTTGTTCCGTCCGCCAAAAAACGCTGTCCGCACCGTTTGTGAGGACTCGCGACCGTACTTCACACCGTCTTGATAGCTACGGGTGTTGTGATGAAAAACTAAGGGGAACTGGATGCCTATAGCAGTTTTCGGAGTCTTCTCTTTTAGAGTACATTGCAGACATAGTGTTGATGCTGTAAAGAATGTGAAGAGCAAAGCATTCTGTACATTTCCTGAGGTAGATTCGCTTGAATAGTTCCATAACATTCTCTTGCTTCGAGGCGCTAACACAGAATTGAAAAAAAAAAAAGTTCACTAACGTTCTGTTCAACCTCACTATAAAAACGTTTTATTGCACTGCAAATTTATTTAAAGTCGCTGTTTATGACGCCTGACAGTAAGGCTCTTCCATGCTTGAAGAAAAAAAAAATACAAAGAGGTAGTCAAATAATCGCGAATTCGGGTGGTCATTTCGTGGCAGCATCTTTTGCCAGATACCGAGCAGTCATGTTCGCTTGGTGCTTTCCGAGCGCCCGGAATTTTGCAGTTAGCACTTTTTCCGCCCGGTCTCAAAACGAATGAGCAGCGGGTTGCCCAACTATATCCGGTGTCGTCACATCCGCACTGCAACAGTGGCGAGTGCCCTCATTGGCCCGCACGTTGAAATCACGTGGTTTAGCAGACGACGGAACTCGAAGACGGGCGACCGCGATGCCCCTAGCGTGATCCAAGTAACTAAAACCGCTAGATTCCTAGCGCTCATGTTCGAGTGGCAACGGTCACGTGACCCAGCTCGGCCTCCGACCTAGCAATTTCCGAGCGCTAGGCCGTGTTGCCACAAAATGGCCACCCGAATTCGCCATAAGTGTTTGCGCTGAGGAGAAAGGGCAGCCTCCTCCTCTTTCTTCTTCTGATACTACTGATACCACTACGACTTCACTTTCTGGCCTCGGACTCCCATGTGCCCTAGAAATCAGCACACTCTACACCTCGTGTCATACCGTCAAGACTATTCTCACCCTACACCATCGTCGGGGCACGAACATGATATACAATTTTTGCGTATTGCTCGACGATTATACATACAGTGTCATACTTTTTGTTCATTATTTTTACACGACTACCGAGCGATATAATGGGACGGGAAGAGGAAGATTATGTTGAACGAGCATGGGAACGAACACTGGAACGGAACGAGCATGTATGAGAGCACGAGAATGCGAGCAATCGGAACAAATAAAACAGCCCAATTGGTCGAAGATATATTCAGCCTCGCAAGCAGCCTGCTCTTCGCTCAGTCGGCACAGTTCCCTTAGAAGTCGGCCCAGGACGCATATTCCCCCAGGGCGTCAGTCGTGACGTTGCCGACAACGTTGCTGTGAGGCCGACAGCGACGAGCCCTTTCACCACCACTACCATCATCACCACCACCTGCTCTTCGCTCAGGGCGGTGACATCACAACACGTGAGCGCTCGTAACGTGCACAATAGCTACAAAGAAGAAGCTTCACGTGGAGCACAGATTGTGACCACAGCAAAGCATCGATAAAGTTGCTCGTTTCGTTAGCCCGAACGACTCGTTCAGCTGTCTCGTGTCGTTAACCTGAACGTGCGAAGCGATTAAGCCGCCTTCTACGTTAACTCACAAGGATAGCAGAACACGATCAAATTGTTTTGATTCTCACGTCTACACTATTTTTGGTTCCATACATGCCTACACGTTACATTATGCAGGTACGTGGGTCACACATAAATTAAGAAATAATAATATTATTCGGGACTCGTGTGTACGCCAACATTCAGTCTTTGCACACTTGCTTAGTAACGAACACAGGCGTTTAACTTTAAAGCAATTCATTTTTTACAGCGTTTGACATGTTTAGGGACAAGTTAGTTTATTTTTCTGCAAATGCTTCTTTACGGAGGCAATCTCGCACGGGTATATAGACTCTTCCTCAGGAATTCGTGCTTCCAGAAAGAGGGTATTAAGCGTAGCTTTTCGAATAGTAAAACGCTTTGTAAGAGAAGCGATGGCGATGAAGCTCATCCTCATTCAAAACAAGTTGTTTTTGTAAGAGAAGCCGTCCTCACTGCAGACATGTACGTGTCTTGATTATTGTATTTGAAATACAGTAATTTTGATACTTTTTTTCAGTATTTTGTATCTTGCTAATTAGTTTTCAAGAAATGTATCTTGTAATCTGATTTAGATACTTTTAAAAGTATTTTCTACTCAGTATTTCAATTACTTTCATTATTCTGGCTCATAGTCTCGTGAGGATTTTTTTCCGAAGTGGGGGGCCCTGACGTTTCTCTTCTCCTCATCCTACCGATGACAGGTCAGGGTAGGGCAGTCAAGAGATGACCTCACAATTTTTGACGTCCCAAATCAACCAAGGGCTCATTTCATCCGAGAAAACGTTCGGAGGTTCTGGGCTTTCGGTTGATTTGGGCACGCGGGTGGCAGTGACCCATATCCCCAAATGCTCTTTTCATCCGAGCGCCCAGAACCACCGAAAGCGGGATACTTCAATTGGACACGCTTCCCCCGTTTAACAGGTAGAGGAGGAATGGTGAGCGGTTCCCTAGTATGCGGGAATCCAGTGTACAGCTCGAAGCAGAGTTAACTGGAACGCCGCTTCGCGGAGCTGAAGTCGGGGGAGAGCAATCCTAGCGGCTCTTACGAGAAATAAAGGCTGCCTGCGTACTGCTGATGATGGCCCTACAAGGCCAGAACAGCTGTACAGTACTGGCATGGCGACGTTTGACTTACAAACATATGCTACACGTGCAGCCAAAGAGTTCTTGCTAATTTTCTTTTCACAGATACATCTATGTAATGTATGCTTTTTGTCCACAATTCATCATTCAATCACTAACAAGATACGTGTCGATCGCGTTCAAGAAGTGATCCGATCCGAACAGAGAGATATTTTCCATGTGGCTGACTAGGGTCCAGGCACTGTGTAGGTCATCATAGTAGAAAGCGAACAGCAACAAAGTGCCCACGGCACAGGTCTCGAAAAAGATTGCAAAAAGGACCTCCTCATTTACTTTTCTTTTATGCTTTCTGTTAATACAGTTCAGACGTTCAGAAAAGACGCTATTAACCGGCTGAAACAACCCCTAGTAAAATCTTGCAAACAGTATGAATGCATGAGACCAACATATCGTCTGAACTGTGAATCTCCTCAGAAGGCGCTTGAGGTTTGTGTTGACAACGAGATTTGGCCGAGGCAGGCCACACTTAAAGACGACACAAACATGTAAGCCTCATACGCCCGGAATCATCGAAATGCAACAACTCAGGGAAAAGAGGCGCTGACGCCAGGAATCGAACCTGGGTCTTCTGATTTCCGGTCAGATATGATATCATATCTGACCGGAAATCAGAAGACCCAGGTTCGATTCCTGGCGTCAGCGCCTCTTTTCCCTGAGTTGTTGCATCATATCTGACCGGAAATCAGAAGACCCAGGTTCGATTCCTGGCGTCAGCGCCTCTTTTCCCTGAGTTGTTGCATTTCGATGATTCCGGGCGTATGAGGCTTACATGTTTGTGTCGTCTTTAAGTGTGGCCTGCCTCGGCCAAATCTCGTTGTCAACGTCGTTTACAGATCGCCTTGGCCGTGTATGAATGTGAGAGTGAGTGAGAAAGATGTAAGAGAGAATGGGAATAGCGTGGTTGGTTGTCCGTCCCCCCTACTTGCGGCACTCAATGGCTCATGGGAAACGGCGTGCTGGTGTGGTGTAGTTATCATATCTGACCGGAAATCAGAAGACCCAGGTTCGATTCCTGGCGTCAGCGCCTCTTTTCCCTGAGTTGTTGCATTTCGATGATTCCGGGCGTATGAGGCTTACATGTTTGTGTCGTCTTTAAGTGTGGCCTGCCTCGGCCAAATCTCGTTGTCAACGTCGTTTACAGATCGCCTTGGCCGTGTATGAATGTGAGAGTGAGTGAGAAAGATGTAAGAGAGAATGGGAATAGCGTGGTTGGTTGTCCGTCCCCCCTACTTGCGGCACTCAATGGCTCATGGGAAACGGCGTGCTGGTGTGGTGTATACACCACACCAGCACGCCGTTTCCCATGAGCCATTGAGTGCCGCAAGTAGGGGGGACGGACAACCAACCACGCTATTCCCATTCTCTCTTACATCTTTCTCACTCACTCTCACATTCATACACGGCCAAGGCGATCTGTAAACGACGTTGACAACGAGATTTGGCCGAGGCAGGCCACACTTAAAGACGACACAAACATGTAAGCCTCATACGCCCGGAATCATCGAAATGCAACAACTCAGGGAAAAGAGGCGCTGACGCCAGGAATCGAACCTGGGTCTTCTGATTTCCGGTCAGATATGATAACTACACCACACCAGAACGCCGTTTCCCATGAGCCATTGAGTGCCGCAAGTAGGGGGGACGGACAACCAACCACGCTATTCCCATTCTCTCTTACATCTTTCTCACTCACTCTCACATTCATACACGGCCAAGGCGATCTGTAAACGACGTTGACAACGAGATTTGGCCGAGGCAGGCCACACTTAAAGACGACACAAACATGTAAGCCTCATACGCCCGGAATCATCGAAATGCAACAACTCAGGGAAAAGAGGCGCTGACGCCAGGAATCGAACCTGGGTCTTCTGATTTCCGGTCAGATATGATGCAACAACTCAGGGAAAAGAGGCGCTGACGCCAGGAATCGAACCTGGGTCTTCTGATTTCCGGTCAGATATGATATCATATCTGACCGGAAATCAGAAGACCCAGGTTCGATTCCTGGCGTCAGCGCCTCTTTTCCCTGAGTTGTTGCATCATATCTGACCGGAAATCAGAAGACCCAGGTTCGATTCCTGGCGTCAGCGCCTCTTTTCCCTGAGTTGTTGCATTTCGATGATTCCGGGCGTATGAGGCTTACATGTTTGTGTCGTCTTTAAGTGTGGCCTGCCTCGGCCAAATCTCGTTGTCAACGTCGTTTACAGATCGCCTTGGCCGTGTATGAATGTGAGAGTGAGTGAGAAAGATGTAAGAGAGAATGGGAATAGCGTGGTTGGTTGTCCGTCCCCCCTACTTGCGGCACTCAATGGCTCATGGGAAACGGCGTTCTGGTGTGGTGTAGTTATCATATCTGACCGGAAATCAGAAGACCCAGGTTCGATTCCTGGCGTCAGCGCCTCTTTTCCCTGAGTTGTTGCATTTCGATGATTCCGGGCGTATGAGGCTTACATGTTTGTGTCGTCTTTAAGTGTGGCCTGCCTCGGCCAAATCTCGTTGTCAACGTCGTTTACAGATCGCCTTGGCCGTGTATGAATGTGAGAGTGAGTGAGAAAGATGTAAGAGAGAATGGGAATAGCGTGGTTGGTTGTCCGTCCCCCCTACTTGCGGCACTCAATGGCTCATGGGAAACGGCGTGCTGGTGTGGTGTATACACCACACCAGCACGCCGTTTCCCATGAGCCATTGAGTGCCGCAAGTAGGGGGGACGGACAACCAACCACGCTATTCCCATTCTCTCTTACATCTTTCTCACTCACTCTCACATTCATACACGGCCAAGGCGATCTGTAAACGACGTTGACAACGAGATTTGGCCGAGGCAGGCCACACTTAAAGACGACACAAACATGTAAGCCTCATACGCCCGGAATCATCGAAATGCAACAACTCAGGGAAAAGAGGCGCTGACGCCAGGAATCGAACCTGGGTCTTCTGATTTCCGGTCAGATATGATAACTACACCACACCAGAACGCCGTTTCCCATGAGCCATTGAGTGCCGCAAGTAGGGGGGACGGACAACCAACCACGCTATTCCCATTCTCTCTTACATCTTTCTCACTCACTCTCACATTCATACACGGCCAAGGCGATCTGTAAACGACGTTGACAACGAGATTTGGCCGAGGCAGGCCACACTTAAAGACGACACAAACATGTAAGCCTCATACGCCCGGAATCATCGAAATGCAACAACTCAGGGAAAAGAGGCGCTGACGCCAGGAATCGAACCTGGGTCTTCTGATTTCCGGTCAGATATGATGCAACAACTCAGGGAAAAGAGGCGCTGACGCCAGGAATCGAACCTGGGTCTTCTGATTTCCGGTCAGATATGATATCATATCTGACCGGAAATCAGAAGACCCAGGTTCGATTCCTGGCGTCAGCGCCTCTTTTCCCTGAGTTGTTGCATTTCGAGGTTTGTGTGTTTTCCACCGCCCCGCTATATGTTTCAGCCACAGAACATATCACTCCCACCATGCTCTTTTTCCGTGACTCATGAAGCGGACATCCATGACCTTCCGAAGATAGTGCTTCTCCCGTCAGCAACGTGCATACCAATAAAATTCATTTTTGGAATATCACTCCGTTCAGATCACTTCTTGAACGCGATGTCATTCGTACAAACCGAGTGTCGTGTCGTCTTTATCCACCCAAGCTCAAGCTTCTTTAATATAGATTTCGTGCATCAGCTCTCATTTTGATATAAGTCAGATATGTTACATCTCTAAAAGAAATTATTAGTAACCAGGGGAACAAAGGAAGCTGTGCAAGTCAAGGGGCCGCATACATCACGCTACAGAACATTTCGAGCACCGGATGAGCAGCAGCCAGGGAACCACGGGACCCTCTCTGGTGAGTCGCAGGAAGTACAGCTCGAAGCAGAGTGAATTGGAACGCCACTTCGACCGCCGGACCGGGAAGAGAGCTACCCTAGTGGTGCTTGGGAGAAATAAAAGGAAATAATGTTTCCACAGTCCTACTTATGGCGAATTGGGGTGGTCATTTTATGACAACACGGCCTAGCGCTAGGGAATTGCTAGGTCGGCTCCGGAGCTGGATCACGTGACAGTTGCCACCGGAACACGAGTGCCAGGGATCTAGCGGTTTTAGGGTCAGGATCAGGCTCGCCTCATCCCTTTTGAATCAGGGCAGAGTTCGTACACTTGAATCACCCTAGGGCCATCGCGGTCGCCCGTCTTCGGGTGCCGTCGTCTGCTAAATCACGTAAACTTCGACGTGCGCGCCAATGAGGGCGCTCGTCACCGACCCGTTGCAGTGCTGATTTGACGACACCGGATATAGTTAGGCAACCCGCTGCTCGAGTGCTAGCTGGCAAATTCCGGGCGCACGGAAAGTGCCACACGAATATGCAAGATTGCTTGATTGCTCGGGATCTGGCAAAAAAAAAGTTGCCACGAAATGACCACCCGAATTCGCCATTATGCTGCGATGGTGTCCACATTGGCATGAGTTGTTGACCCGGCATTACCCTCAACGGTGGTTATCATCGTGACGTTTGTTTGTGTTTGAGACGATTATGTAAAGGTGTATGCTGGCCGATATCACACGGATGTGATGCTGTTATCTTATTGATACACGCAAAAGTGGACAGCAACTCCAATAAATTTTCCACTAGACTCCCTGCATCCTCATTTGATTGATCACAAATCTGAAAATGCCCCACTGAGCGAACGCGACCACTTTCGCGTGTATCAGTGAGATAAAGGAATCGCATCCGTGCGATATCAGCCGACATACCCCAAGCAGCACAATGTACCGAAACTCGAGTGCAATAGGGGTGGACGGTATGCGTCTTATCAGTTTTCAAGGAGTGGACGGTATTGTGTATATTACTTTCACCAGTTCGTTCAAGGTCTTCCACCTACCCGTCCACCCCTATTGCACTCGACTTTCAGTACATTGTGCTGCTTGGGACACCTTCACATAATCGCTGCAAACACAAACAAACATCGCGATGATAACCACAGCTAAGGGCAATGCCGAGTCAACATCTCATGGCAAAGCGGACACCCCCACAGCAACCGTGGTACAAACACTATTCGCCTTTATTTCTCGTAGGAGCCGCTAGGGTTGCTCTCCCCCGACTTCAGCTCCGCGAAGCGGCGTTCCAGCTAACTCTGCTTCGAGCTGTACACTGGATTCCCGCATACTAGGGAACCGCTCACCATTCCTCCTCTACCTGTTAAACGGGGGAAGCGTGTCCTTTGAAGTATCCCGCTTTCGGTGGTTCTGGGCGCTCGGACGAAAAGAGCATTTCGGGGATATGGGTCACTGCCAACCGCGTGCCCAGATCAACCGAAAGCCCAGAACCTCCGAATATTTTTTCGGAGGAAATGAGCTTTTGGTTGATTCGGGACGTCGGTGGAAATGGGCGTTTGGAAGATATGAGCTGCTACTTACAACCCTCCTGTGACCCAGAAACAAAGCGGGACTTGTACCTCTGGCCGGTTTCCATGCGAGAAGTGGCTCTCAGGTCGATGGTCTAACCGCTTCTAGAATTCGGTGAATTCCGGACCTGCTTTTGGGATAGTATTCCATTGACCTGAGTGCTGATCTCCTTCAGCATTTGGATAATACCATACAGGGAGACGATTTCTAAGGGTTGTTTTCAGTCACTGTTGAGTGCGTGCATGATCACATCTCAGCATGGAGCCCCACACGAAGGCTGCGCCTTTACTTTGGCCTTATCTGAGGCCCGATTTCGAATGCGTTGCCGAAACAGAGAATAACGGCTATAAAGGCTATCGTGGTGTCTGTTCTTTATGCCGAGTACGAAAGTATCTTGTGAGTATCTTAATTACTTTTTCAAGTATTTAGTATTTTACTCTAAATACTCTTATTCGTAAGTAACTTGTACTGTATTTCAAATACATTTTCACTGATGTACTCTGTATCTTATTTCAAATACTTTTTTGTGGTATTTTGTACATGTCTGAGCAGAGGCTAGGCAACAACACCAACTCCTAATTCTTGTCAGACCTACGCATTGGGGCAGTATGCCAACAGCACTCAGAAGGCTGTCTATTCTTCTGGGAAGCGTTGTTCCTGGGGAAAGCATGAGCAAACATTATGCCATTCGTTTGATCTTTTTATCACCTGGTAACTATACCAGGCTGTGGTAACTATACTTATTGATGGCTCGATGAGTGGTCGCTTATGATGGCAGTTGCGCCACTTTACAGAAGGGAAAAACTGGTCATTCCGTCAACACCAATTAGACGGAAAAATCTGAAGTTGGGATTCGTGCATATCTCGAAGGACATGCTCTTATTGCTGAAAAAACAATCTTGTGTTCGAAACATTCTAACGAGAAAATTATTAAATACACATATGCGCTTTGTGCATTAAATTATGTCGAAAATATATAGCATCATCTCAAGGTCAAGATTAATGTGAAATAATATGTCTTGGCTGAAAGTAGTAGTATTCGTTATGCTGTATGCTATGTGAAGGATGATAAATATTGCACCGTCTTTAGACAGACTCGGCAACGCGACACCGTGGTAAGGTGTTGCCTGGAGAAGGGTACAGCAGCGGAAACACAGCACCATAGTATTTACGTTACTTTTATTTGGTAGCGGTAGCGGTATCGAGTTACTTTTTAAAATGTTTAGCGACGCTAGTATCGCGCGACTTTCTTGTGGAGTAGTTGTTACCCGTATTCCGTTACTTCGTTTTGGTAGTGGATGCAACACTGTCGGTAAGCGAAGGACGCTTACGGACGCGAAGGAAATGTGCTTACCGGACTATGTGCATTCACGAGATTTACAACAACCGCTTCGTCCTCGTTCGTCAACCATCGTCCGCGCACGATGTTCCGCTTCCGGCGGTTGCGAATGACGGCGATGCCCCGTACATGGCTGGGCCTTGCCTCCGCCTTGCCTCCGCATTGAAGTTTTTGGCCGGCGCATGATGATGGCGCCACCGTTTTACGTAGTTTTCGCAGTATTTTTGATTACGGTAGCACGCCGTCGTCAGATACTATTAAACGCCCGTAGCAATCACAGTATTTTTTTACCGTGTAGAGAAAGCTTATGACAACGTGTTGCACAGCGCCGTCGTCGCGGCGCTACAAGAGGCAGAAATAGGAGGTTGCGCCGTCTCATGGATCCAGGACTTCCTAGCTGACCGACGCATCTTCGTGCGCACAACGGAAGGTGACACCGCTTTGCATCCCGTCCGTCGTGGTGTCCCACAGGGAAGTGTATTGAGCCCTCTCCTCTTTAATGTTATAATGGCTTCGCTTCCCGCTCAGCTTCGTGATCATACCCGCATCACTTTGTACGCAGACGACATCTGCATATGGACCTCTGCCACCCGTCGAGGCACCGTCCAACGCCGGTTACAATGCGCCTTGGATTCTATTGTAGAATACCTTGCCGACCGAGGCTTATCGGTCTCTCCTGCTAAGACCGTTGCCATGGCTTTCACACGACGCTCATTCCAGAGGTATCCATTGTTCGTCAGTGGGACACCGCTGGACTTTGTGCCTCATTGCAAGTACCTTGGCGTGACATTAGACAGAGGCATGACGTGGTCCAGGCACGTGAAAACAATAGCCACCAAGACCGGCGGTTTTGTAAATGCTCTATGTTGCATTGCTGGATCGCCGTGGGGCCCTTCATGCGCTGACCTCCGTCACGTGCACACAGCGTTGATTCTGGGCACATTGCGGTACAGCCTGCCTATTCTACACGGCCTCAGCATATCCGGAGAGCGTGGAACTTCTCAATATTCAGGCCCGAAGCCTCCGCGTCTGTTTGGGAGTTCCTAGAACGACAGAGACCTATTCTGTCCTGGCAGAGGCATGCGAAACACCAGCAGGCGTCGTACGAGACGTGGAGACACTCCGGATATATGCGCGGTACCTCACACAGCATCCTTACCATCATCTTCGGCTCATTGATATTGACTGTCCGGACTCTAGCATTGGTATTGCTGTTGACCGCCTGAAAGTGCGCCTCCCCACCACACCATCAGTACTTTCCTATGACCCGCCAATGTGGACTCTTCGCAGGCCTCCTGTATGTGACCACATTCCTGACCTTCTCCCATTCCTTCTTCCTGGAAGAAAAACACTGTACCTCCCGTTGTTGCTCACCAACTTACACTGGAGCACCTTAACTCAGCGTACTCTCAACGACTCTCTGTGTACACTGATGGATCAGTATCTCAAGGTGGATTTACTGCAGCCTTTTATATGTCACATGAAAACCTTGAAGTGGCGCACAAGCTCCCCTACGAAACGTCATCTACTGAGTCCGAGCTCTTCGCCATACTGACCGTGCTGAACCACATAGCGGTATCACCGCCAGGCGCTTGAGTTGTGTTCACGGACAGTAAGGTGGCGCTAGAAGGTCTAGCAAATTATTGTTCCAGGACAATCGGCGGCCTAGACACCATGATAGTCGCAATATACAACAGACTTCTATCCTTTGGTCATAGCATGTGTTTCCGACGGGTACCCAGTCACACCGGCCTGCACGGAAACACCCGCGCAGGCGCCTTAGCACGTCGGGCACATGGAGACGGCACCTCCAATAACTGTCTCCTACTCCTTTCAGCCTCATCGTGTCGGTTACAGACACAGCGACTCCGTCGTAACGGCACTCGGCAGTTTCAAGAGGACGCTGTCCGACTGAACGACCATCTCCGGTCTATCCACCAGACGATGGATTTCGTTGCCACACACCACTGCTCGCGTAAAGAAGCGTCCATTCTACACCGACTACGCCTTAATGCCGCCAGGACACCTCTACTTCTCTGTAAAATGGGTCTTCTCCAGTCGCCCAAATGCCCCACTTGCGCTGTTGAAGCTGATGTTCCACACCTTCTCCTCGACTGTCACAGATTCGACACCCCTCGAGCCACGCAAAGACGACGCCTACTCGAGCTGCGGGGCACGGACTTTTCTCTAGCCACTCTGCTCGGGCCAATACAAGATCACACACAGCGGTCTGTGACCAAAGCAGTCCTGACTTTCTCGAGAGATTCAGGTCTTATGAACAGCCTGTGAACTCAGTTGTGCAATCTCATTCTTCTGTGCCCCACTCTCACCCTCAACGCATTAACTCTTTTTCCATTTTAACGCATTCCTTTTAAAGTCATCTTCTGTGATCCATCTCATCACTCTTTCACCGTTTGTTAGTCATCTTTTTTTTGTCATCTTTGTCTTTAAGGTACCTCATCCTTCTTCCATCATTTGTTAATTTATCCTTTCCTAATTCCTTTTCTTTTTATTTATTTCTTATTTCTTAATTTTCTTTCTTTATTTATTTCTGGAATAGCAAGCCGACGTCCGGTATGGCTGACCTTTCCTCCCTTTTTTCTTTCCTTTTCGTCTAATAAATATACCCCCCCTACCGTTTACCAATTCTCTCCTCGTTGTAAATAATTAATTTATCTAATTGATCATACCCTGCAGGGCATACATGTGTGCAGGGCCGGCGGAAGGGGGTTACAGGGGTTTCTGAAGACCCCCTGAATTTGTGAAGGGGAGCAAAATTGTCATGGAGGCGAAACGCCAAACGTGTTATCTCAAGTGGCGCACGCAAATAAAATGCCATAAAACCTTTTCCTGAATCGATCAAACTACCAGCATAGTCAAGATTTTGTCGATTGATGCGGTAGAACTCACGACGACATGACCTCAAAGTTCACGAGTTCCAGAATATTTTACACAACTCTCAGTGTCATGTGTGCGCTGAGTTGTAGAATCGGAAGGTGCACCCCGCAGCCCGGCGCATACAATTCCAAGCTATCTGGTTCTCGTCCGCTGTGACCGCCTTCATTCAGACTGCCTAGAATTTTTGTTGTGCCTGTTGTATAGTACCCACGTGAGATTCGTTCAGTAAATCTCTCCTAGACACAATTATGTTCACATACGTTGCTTAACATATGTACACTGCGTTGCACTGTAAAATGAACTCAACCCTAAATGGACATTAAAAAGTACACGAATGGCAGCTGTTAGTGAGGTGCATTGCAATTATTCTTGCATGAAGTATCGTTACATAAGGTGCATTGTATGATTTCCCGTGCCATGTGTGTATAATGCCTGTGGTTTTGCGTGCCGTATATTGTCCTTTAGTGTTGCCATCGAATTAGTGTGTGTTGAGTACAGCTTGTGTGTTACGTTCATAATAAATTTCTCCTTAACGAAAAGATGGAACAGGGTTGTGCCATTGAGGAGGATCTGTAGCTTCCCGAGTACGACAACAACATATGCCAGTTGAGAAGTTAGCATACAAACAGTCGTAAATAAACAAGTGCACGTTTCATAACCTATGCATGGGCGTGGAAGGTGGGGAAAAGGGGGAGGTTCATACTTTTTGTCCTACATGTTACAAAGCAAAAAGCTCAGCGGAAGAAGAAAAAGCGCAAAGAACAACTCAATAATTTTGTGAAGACTACCCTTCTTAGTGCGTAAAACTAATGCACTAGTAAAACTGCGATCTAGCACATTGAGTCTGATGGTCTCGTGTATTCGATAAAAGCACGGTTTCGTGATCAAAGTAGGAAGAAGGCCAATAGGCAAGTCACCATCGTTTTTTTATTGGGCTAACAACAACAACAACTTTATTTCGAGATGATGGATGGGGAGTTTCATCGCCAGGGGCGATGCTCTACCTCATTGCTGGTGGTGAAGCGGGGAATGAAATAATGAGCCCCTTCACAATATGGATCGAAGTCCAATGGTATCCAGAAAGGTGAAGAGAGCTTTGAGGACAAAGCGTTGGTGGGCTGGATGTGGCCAGGGACCAAGCAATTTTGTGAGAGAGAGGGGGCGAGAGTCCAGCTCGTTGAGGGATCCGAAGAGTATGGTTCGGGAAGGTTGATAGTGTGGGCAATGGAGAAGTATGTGCTCTACATCTTCTACAGCACCGCAGTGACTGCGTGGGGGAGAGTCAACTTGCCTCAAGCGGTAACGCCACTGCGCTGTAAAAGCCAGATCGAGGCGCATTCGATGAACTAATGCGGCATCTTGACGAGAGGTATGTCGAGGCATGCGGAAAGCGAGCGCTAGATCAGCTCTACTCAGCGTGGCTGGGGGGAGAATGTCAGCGGTCCTTTGGCAGGACGCCAGATGAGTCACGAGGCGTCGAAGGACGGAACGACGATCTCCTCTCAGCAGCGCAATACGCGTCTCCGAGACAAGAGAGCTGCTTCTGCGGCGCTGTCGGCCTGTTCGTTCCCTTCGACACCGCAATGGGCAGGAACCCATTGGAGAACCCTCCTGAGGCCTGCTTCGTAGACAAGGTTGTAAGCCAATTTATCATCCCAGCCTGTTTATCATCCCACTGATAAAGATGAGCGACAACCGCCCACCGCGCCTTCGAGATCACATGCGCTGTGCTATTCCCGTGTCCTTCACTGGCAGCGCACATGGACTAGGTAACATGACAGCCGTCACGTCAGGGTGTCACGTGGCTTTAGCACAGATACTTGGCGGCAAATAAAATAGTTCAATATCCAAGCAAGCAGGCTGCTTTAAAAAAACTTTTACTCTGAAAATAGCTATACACGTGAACACTAAGTTTGCTGTCGTAGTTCAACGGGAACCCGCATGGTGTGCGGCAATCGTGTGCTGTCAAAAGTCACGTGCACGTCCCTGGGCACATGCCTGCGCACATGCCTGCACATGCCTGCGATGCCTGCACATGCCTGCGATGGCACATGCCTGCGATGCTTTGGATAGGCCGCTCAGCACACCACTCATTCTAGTCCGCTGTACAGTCGCTGAAGGACCGGAAGTCTTCGTGGCACCGGAAGTTGTGGCGGGGGCGTGTTGATGTTTACCCGAAAATGTCATGTTTTCCGTTCCCGTACAGTGGTATCCCATAATATCCTCAGTGAACGCATTAACGTTGCCTGTACAATCTCTCAGGAAGTCTTCGTCCTATACGATTTCCCCCTAGAGAACCTACTCTTTGCACAGATGAACGAATACAGGAGCAGATGACATTTAAACGAGACGTCTAATTCATCATGAAAAATGACACACGTTCCGATACGACCTTCTCAAACGCCTTTCGATCTTTTCATTTCGGACATGACAGGCGGAAGCAGCCAGGAGACACCCAACGCCCAGTTGCGAATAATGGCTCAAATTGAATTATCAACAAATCTACGACAGACAAACGGATGTCGAACGAATGTGCGCTTCTCTTACTTTTTTGGTGGGTTTGGCTCGGTAAAATACCGAGTAGGAACAATTCACATTCTCAAACTTAAATGCCACAGCGAAACAAGCATGTCCTGTCATTTTAGATGGTCCTGTGCTCTTTCCGCTGTGTCTGCCGCTGCTCCTTCTCTACCTTATCCCTGTTTCTTTACTGGCTTTCCGAAGCATGCAGACGTAGCAAATTGTGAAAGATTGATATTGCTCGACGCAGTATAGCGTCGTTTCATTCCTCGTGCCGTATCTAGGAAACTTCCGCGACTGGGAAAAGTATACCCGACTGCTCTAGTACAGTGGAACATTGCTCTTGTTTTGCAAAGTGCAGAAACACTGCTTTTGTTAGTGCAACGACTCCTTCAAGGAACAAAAATTGCCCTGTCGGGAAATGTAATATTACCAGAATGTGTAGCGAAAGTAGCTGTTTGTTTAAGCGGTCGCCGCAAAGGGGTGGGCGCCTGTAAGGACGCTTTTCCTGCACAAAACGATGGGGAAGACCTGAGGAGGAGAGTGGAGAGAAAGAGGGAGAGACAAGGGAAGATGGCGGCATGACATGTTACGGGTGTGTGATGGTGTTCGCGGCTTTTACTTTCTTCAAACAGATTACAGGCGTTTGATTGATTGATTTTTAAAAGAAAAAAAAGGAGATGTTAGTCTCTAGCCGCTCGGAACTGGCTACTCCAGGCGTTATTCAGAAAATAAAGGGAAACTACACAAATCTATACACTTTGAAACGGAATGGATGAAAACATCACCACAAAACTTGGCACCAAAAGCCCCCCCCCCCCCCAACGGTGTAGGAGAGTCCAAGTGCGAAACCTCAATGCACAAAAAACAAACAGCGTCACGAAGTGTCAAAGAAGTTGCACAACGGCGCGCATGGCAGGTATGAGCTGATTTGCGGGCCAGCACCCAAGAACCTTTTCGGTGGAGTATGGCCGATTATCCAAGCGGGCCAGCGATGACACAAGGGTACAACGGTGTGCACTATACGAGGGCGGTTCCATAAGTTTCCGGCCTGACCAACTTTTAATAGTCATAGAAACGAAACAAGTGTATCACTTTTCGACATAGTCACCCTTAACTTCGATGCACTTTTGACACCTTTGAGCCTGCATTCTTATACCCTTGAGAAAATAGTCCGAAGTTTTGTCCGCAAAATGCTGGAAAACTAACTCTTGCACCTAACTATCGTTTTGAAATCTCCTGAGATTTCAAATCTCCTCAATTTCAATCTCCTCTGAGATCCCTCTTCAAGTTTGAGAACAGGAAGTAGTCACTCAGTGCCAAGTCTGGACTGTAGGGTGGGTGGTGGGTTTCTTCGAAGCCGCACTCCTTCAGTGCAGCCTTGGCAACAGAAGCCATGTGGACAGGGGCATTGTCCTGGAGCAACCGGACACCTCGACTCAACCTGCCGCGCCTCTTTTCCTTGATGGCGTCTCGCATCTCGTCGGTGCAGGAGTGAAGCATAATAAGTCGCATTCACTGTGGTGTTCCTCTCTTTGAAGTCGATGAGGAGGATCCCGTGACAATCCCAAAATATTGTTGCCATGATCTTCTTTGTGGATTGTGTGACCTTGGCTTTTCTTGGGGGTGCTTCTCCTGGTTTGCGCCATTCCATCGACTCCTTTTTCGAAAGGGGATCATAGTAGAGCACCATAGTCTCATCCCCTGTGACAATTGACTTCAATATTTCTTCTTCGTTCTCTTGACAGAGCTCCAAAAACTCTTTGGCACAGACGACGCGCTGTTGCTTTTGAACTGGCGAGAGAAGTCGTGGCACCCATCTCGCACTGACCTTTTTCATGTGAAGGCCCTCGCCGATGATGCGAAAAACGGTTGTTTTGGAAAGCCTCAGCCTTTCTGAGGTTTCCTTCACCTTCAGACGCCTGTCGCTCAGCACTTCCTCCTCGACAAGAGACAAATTTTCGTGTCACAACTTCCACTGGACGACCATCGCGTGGATCATCTTCAATGGACTCTCGCCCCAGTCGAAACTGCTTAGCCCAGTCTTTTACCGTTGTGTACGACGGAGAGGCTTCCATGTACACGCTGCCCAGTCGCGCTTTAATTTCCTTAGGCGAAAGTCCCCCTTTTGTCAAGAATTTTATCACAGCGCGGTACTCGATTTTTTCCATTTAACTGAATAGTGCGCCCTGGCTGTTTGAAATGCCGCTCTCCAACCGACAAAAGCATGGAGATGGTTTAGGGTGGTGCTCCGGCCCTCCAACAGATGGCGCCACGCGTCCTTAATCGCATTTTCAAATTCGCGCGCATTTTCTACCTCGGGCCGGAAACTTATGTAACCATCCTCGAACCTCTGGCAGTCTTGGAGTATATGATCCACGCTCTCAAGTACATCACACAGATCGCAATTGGGGGACGAGACCATGCCGAGCTTAAATAAAAGTCGGCCACTGTAGGCACGTTGAGGCGAAGCCTGTAGATGAACGACGTGATGGGTCGAGGAAGCGTTGACGGCATATAAAAACGGAGATCTGGGTCTACCTTGCGCAGGAACGACGTAGGAGGTTCACTTCTTCGCCAGTGTTCACTACACAGACGCCTCATAAGGGCACAGGCGTTTATCCTACATTAATGTACGTATCTCGGAGGTCAATTAAGCCATCCGGTGAGCACTACCGTTTAGATAGCAGGCCAACATCTGAAGAAATCGTGATCAGCGACGCAGCCAGACGGTCACGCCGAAGAACAAAAAACGAAGGTCTCTGCTGAGGCGAATGCTCGTGAAGGCGACATGAGCTCGTGAGCTTCGTGCAAGGATGGCTGCGCTTGAAAGCGAGGTGAACCACAAGATAGATGCTCTAGCAGAGATATTGGACAAAATAGTCGCCCAAGGAAGTCGAAACTGCGGCCGACAGTCCGAAGTCCCAGGCGTTGGTGCGTCTGTGCAATGTGATACGGTTCAGGTAGAGAATCTCGGCGGTGCGCCGGCAAACGTTGACAGAAGGGGTGTTGGTTATACGTGAACGGAAGAGTGGTTGCTACGGGAGCCCCTTTCGTTGCCTAGGTGGACGGACAGTCTAGCTTCAATGAAACTCCGGAGAGAGAATCAGCTCTTCGCAACTCCCCATAGAGCCCATAGTACAGGGAAATTCACACAACACTGGGCACGCGACCAATGAGAATGCAGCGATGGCTCCCTCAATCCTCCAATCAGAGGTCTTTCCGTCCGGCTTGCAAACTGACCGGTGCTGGCTAAAGTCCCTAGATCACTTTAGTGCTGGCTCTTGCTGACTTCTGCTGTGCATACAGCCGTATGCCATACTGGCTTGGGTTTGACTGGTACCGGCTACCACTGACTTCTACAGGCCTACTAGCTTTCATGCACGCAGTTATTCCGTGATTCCAGTGATGATGGTTGGATTTTTCTGGCGCAAAAACAACAAGGGCCATAGAGCGCCAAGGCTGTGGTAGTGAATGTAGCAAATTAGATTAACAACAATGTGGTTTTAAATGATTAGGTTAAAAAAACGTAAAACGTAGCATAAACATGGCTGTATAACTTAAGAAATAGGAAATTATAGTGCACTTAGAAACCCAATATCCCTAAAAAAGCTAAACGTTCTTGAAGGGGTATAAGAGGTTAATCACCCAGCAATAGGGCCGGATGTAGTGGCTTGTGATCTCGATAAAATTCATGAAAATAATGACGACGATGAGGTTCGTGTGATGGACAGGTGATCAGGATGTGTAGAACAGAGAGTTGCACCCCACAGCTCATACCCATGGGGTGCATGGGTCTGTGTAAAAAGCTATGCGCTCTCCAAAATCTTGTTTCATGGATTCAAATTCCTGTTGGAGCACAATAGGTGGAATATCTTGCGTTTTAAATTTTGATAATGAAGTGTTACACTGTGGAGGTGGCTGCCGTGGGGGAATTCGTGCTCCAGTCTCCAGCACAAAAGAGCTATAATGTGCGAACTCATAACCTTGAACACCTTGCAAAAGACGCATGCTAAGTGGTGGAATGATCATGGGTCTGTTAATGAAGTTTTGTTGAAAGTGCGTGTCTTTAATGCATGAGAGGGCAGGATGATCAGGGTAGCCTCTTATCCTTAATGCGTAAGAGGTGGCAAGATAAAACCTTCGTCGTTCTAATGACCATTCGTTGCACTCAACATAAAGGCTTTCTACCGGCGAGGTGCGGAATGCCCCCAGAACCAGACGAAGTCCTTGGTGATGGATAGGATCAAGACGTCTTAAAACTGATTGACGTGCTGAACCATATACCACAGACCATAGTCAAGTCTTGACCGAACCTTGGAAACATAGACTCTATGAAGATTCATGAAGAAGACTGAGAGACACGGACACAGAAGACGACACACGTAGGTTCTCAGGTCCGTGTGTCCGTGTCTCTCGGTTTTCTTCATGGATCTATACCAGCTAGCCTGCACCCTTTCCCTTGTTTCTATGAAGATTTTCTCGATCTGCTCCCCGTGACCTGTGTGATAGCACTTTCAAGAGGTTTAAGGATTTTGGGCATTTTTCTTTGAGGTGTGTAATCTGAGTAGAGAAGGTTAGTTTCTTATCGGAGATAAGACCGAGAAACTTGTATTCCGACTGAACAGCTAGGTCACGCCTGTCCAGTTTAAGAGTGGGTTCAGGGAACATTCCCCTTCCTCTAGACAATGGAACACAGACAGTTTTGTCGGGTGAAAACCTAAACCCATTTTCGCTTGCCCACTTGCTCAGTTTATTTATAATGAGCTGCAGTTGCCGTTCGCATCTACCCAAATCAGTGGAACAGCGTGATATTTGTAGATCATCCACATATAAGGAATAGGTAATAGCAGGTGGAATTGCATTCACCACGGAATTCATTTTAACTATAAAAAGTGTCACACTCAGCACGGATCCTTGTAGTATACCATTTTCTTGGATGAAGGGTTTTGATAGTACTGTGCGAAGTAGGACCCTGAACGTCTTAACCTCAAGAAAGTTAGCAATGCAGCGAAAAAGACGGCCCCGAAAGCGTTCAGGTCACGAAGGATACCGCAGCGCCACGCAGTATCGTAGACCTTTTCTAGATAAAAAAAAAGACCGATAAGCAGTGCTGTTTTCTTACAAATCCTTCCCGAATGGTAGTTTCTAGACGAACGAGATGGTCAACTGTAGAACATCCAACTCGAAAACCACATTGATACTTACTAACTTACTAAGACACTAATTTTCTTCTAAAAAAAAAAAAAAAAAAAAAAGGCGGGTATTTACCATTCACTAAGGCTCCGTGCGCTAACCAGAGGGCGCGGCGAAAATTTGACACACGCGCCACTTGTGCAGAAAATCAGTATGACCACAGTGGTATGACAGAACTGAGCGCTGGCTGCTGTCTTGTGTTGCGCAATGGAGAGCGCAGCAGCTAGCATCAAACTCAGTTGCGACCTCTTCAAGAAGCTGATTTTTTTTTTTTTACGCACAACTGTACAACTATAGACCAAGGAAGGCTTTATGAGTCCGGACACTTTTCTCAAGTGGAACATATCTTCGAACACCCGGTAGGGGACAGTGCGGTGATAGCAACATGCCTTTTCGCAACTAGTCTTCCCGTTTCAGCCTCATGCATATCTCAGATGTAGGATTTGTGGTTCTCGAGATTTTCCGAAATATGTAGAAAAACACTCCCTGTTCTTTTTTTTTGTTTTTAAATTCGGCATATTCCGAAAAAGCGGACTCCTATGCGGATGCGAGTATGGTTATATACGCTTGCATTTATTACAACAAAAGATAGGTTTTCCTTATTTGTCTGTTTTGTACTGACGATAAAGGCAATGTTCATTTAGTATTTCACTTTTGCTAGTTGGTTGTTTCCATCACCCACAAAATAGGCTTTGCTTCGCGTGCAACTAAATCGACGCCCGCATTCGGACATCCGGTCCGTCCCAACGGAACATAGCTGCAGAAAAAATCAGATTTTTAATAAACCATATAAGTGTCTATAAACACACCCTGATTGTGCTTGAAAGTAAATGCCGAAAACCACAAACCCATGGAGGGACACTGCGAGTGTAAAGCGAGAGCGGCCGGCGAATGTAAACACGGTGCTGCACTGGCGATATTCCTCAATCGGCACGAATTTGCGTCTGTCACCGATTTGCCACAGTGGCGGGGATAAATCCCAATTTTGAAAGGAAGGGAAGACTAAGAGAAGCCTTATTGTTTTCAACACCAGTTATTTATTTTCTGCTACGATGAAACTGGTGTGCAAACATCATGCACAGCAGATGACGTATGTACAGAAGTTTTACCTCGGTGCTTTTGATACAACGTAGTAAAATAAATGATATGTAGATTGCAGAATATGTAGATCGCAGAATGATATGTAGATTGCAGAATGAAGACGTTCACATTTACTGTAAAACAGGACGCATGTATCACATGAGTAGAATTGGCAGGATAGATCGTACTTCGTTGTCGCGCCAAATGACGTGTATCCAGCGTTGCCTGCGGCTACGCTTGTAAAGCCGGGCAGGGAAACGATAAAACCTCATACTTCCTTTGGTTCTCGGAGCTGCCAAGACGCAGCAATATGAGCAATGCGGATTTGGGGTAGCCGGAACGTACTGGTCATTGCGAAAGTCGAAAAAAATCAAGAGAAGCTGCATACGGCAGGAAGGAGGGGAAGGAGAGAGCGGATTCGCCTTCAGTGCCGTTTCGCACCTCCTCGCCGCTTGTGTGGTTTGGGGCGCTTTCGTCACCCCTCGAAACACTAGCGCACGGAGCCTTTCGGCCTGTCACTGCTTGGGTTGGAGGCGTCTTTTCCTGGTTTCAACAAGGGAATAATTGTGGCTAGTTTCCAGCCAGAAGGAAGCGGCCCTTCTTTCCAAATTAAGTTAAAAATGTACAGAAGACATTCCCGTGCTTCGGCTGACAGGTGCCTTAGCATTGAATATATGATGCGATCTGGTCCAGGGGCCGTGTCTTTCGATGGCAAGGACCTGAGAGGCTCAGTCATATTGAAAGGCATATTATATGCGAAACGCTCACCACGACCACCAGATATACTTTTGTTTTCAGCAGCTTCTTTAATTTTCAAGAACTCTTTACTATAGTGTCTTGAACTCGACACGCTCTGACAGTGTTCACCCAGGAGGTTCGCTTGTATACTTCCAAACTATCACAGGGAGACCCATTCATTTGTAGAAGAGGGATCGAAAAGTTACGATAGTCTTCCTTAATACTTCTAAGTCTCTCCCAAACTTTCTTTGAGGGCGTATTTGATATTAGTGATGAAACAAATCCTCTCCACGATTCCTTCTGAGCTTGTTTTCGAGTCCATCTCCCTTTACCTCGTGCTTTTTTAAAAGCAAGCAAGTGTTGTGCATTGGGGTACCTACGAAAGATACCCCACGCTCGGTTTTGTTCCTTTCGCGGCTTTCTCACAATCGCACGTCCACCTGGACTTGGGGCGCTTGGGGATACGTCCGCAGGTTTGTGGAATTGATGCAATAGCTGCCTCTATACTTCCGGCTGTAATAACATCGTTAGCTTGGTTGACATCCATGTCTGATAAAGACGCCACTGAAAGTGTGGCTCTCCTTTGAAAGAGGTTCCAATCTGCCAAGGACAATTTCCACCGTGGTGGTCGTGTAGTCAAAGTGTTTGCTCTATGGATTAACTTTAGGATTAAAGAAAGGGGTCGTTACCACGGGGGTTGTCCTCTACTGCCCACTCTATGTCCTGGAACGGAGATGGGAGAAAGAGAGATCTATTGCCGAAAAAGACTGAACTGTAAAAAATTTCAACGTAAAAAAAAAAAAAAAAAACGGGCAAATGCAAGGAAAGTTGGCTGCGAAACATTGGCCGTTTTTTTTCGGCCCCCGGTGGCCCCGTATAAGTTGTGCCCGTGAAAAAATACTGCATTGGCCAGTAATTTTAACTGGGATACGCCGTGTATCATTACTGTGCTGTGGTCGTTAAAAAAACTGAATTGACCAGTAATTTTAACTGGCATATGCCGTGTACCCTTATCGTGCTGTGCCCGTCCCTGGAGCCCCTCTTTTTTTTTTCTTTTCTACATATAGTCGTAGCAATGAGAGCAGTTTAAGCAATGACCATGCGCAACACATTGTGATGTTTGTCACATTGGGATTTATTTTCTATGTGCATAGTGATGAAAATGCGCCAGTCACCTCTGGCATCAAAACCCTGCAAAGAGAAAGGGAACTGTTACAGGGAGCCGGGCAATTGACATGCAATTATACTCACCGTTTATTTTTTCAAAGGAAGAACATACGAAGGAACCATGTGCACCCATCAGTCAGCACTGGCATCAAAACACTGCAAAGAGAAAGGAAACTGTTACAGGGAGCAGGGCAATTGACATGCAGTTATACTCACCGTTTATTTTTTCAAAGGAAGAACATACGAAGGAACCATGTGCACCCATCAGTCAGTTCTTGCATCAAAACACTTCAAAGAGAAAGGAAATTAGACTCACTGTTTTATTTTTTCAAAGGAAGAACAAGAAGGTGCACACAAAACGCGGAGACGGCACGGAACTTCTTCTGGCAGCGTTCATAAGGACCAGTGGCGTAGCCAGACCTCCAAGGTAGGGGGGGGGGGGTTGAAGGTTGAGGCTGATTGAAAGCCAGCCGGGCAATAAACGTTTATGAAGCACAAGGGCCGGTTCCCCGGCATAGTAACTTGCACCATTAAGGCTTCACAAGCCGGTGACATGACCTGATGGATAATGCGGGATGAGTGCACTAGACTGGAGGAAATGAGAGTCAGCAAGCCACCACCTTTACCAGCGGATCTGTCCAGACGATATGCGTGAAAATTGGGAAAAGAGAAGGTTCGGTAAGACGCGAGCCATGTTTCTTGCAGCAAAATAATATCCGGGGTCAAAGAGGAAACAAGGGTATGCAGGTCAGGGAGAGCATAGAGTATCGAGTAGCAATTCCACTGCAGGATTCGGAGGTTACCCATCACTAAGAATGGATTCCGCAACCGCTGCAGCGAGGACATCAGTGACAGTATCAGACTTGTTCATGTTCTTATTGCCCTTCCTGTTGCGTTTTCCACCAGGAGTGGCGTGACCAGGTGATGACGGGGAGACCCCACGCTTGGAGATGGCAGAAACGGAGTCCATTTCAAGATCAGCAGACTCGGCGTCGGTGAGCTGAGGTTGGGGTTGGCTGGGTGCCGGAAGACGAGAGGGAGGTGCGTGAGCAGGCATATCCGCAATAGGTTCAGCCGAGGGGACGCTGGTATTATTAGAGGCATGAGGTGCCACGGCCTCTTGCAAAGGAGGGAAGAGGGACGCAAGCATTGTAATCATCGGACTGATTTCTTCCCTGAGCTTGGCTACAGCAGCTTCCACGGCAGCAGAGATCATCTTCTCCAGGTCGCCATCGACAGGCCTCCTGGCCTTTCGGGCAAAGCTGGAACCACGACCCCTTAGAGCAGCTAGAGCATCACAACGCGAGCAGTGCCGAGATTCCATAATTTCCAAAAGTAACACCTCTTGGTCACGGGAGCTACAGGTCTCGCAGTCAGCATAGTGAGGGTCCCCACACAGGCGGCATTTCAGCTGGGCACCATCAGGGCACGCTAGCTCTTCATGCTTGTCACCACAACGCCTACAACATACATCCGATTTACAGTTCTTGGCCATATGCCCGAAGCGGAAACAGTGTCTGCACTGTACGACCCTGCGATGGAATGGATCAACACGGAAAATGACAGGCCACGACTTCACCTCAGAAGGGCAAGTATGGCCGGCGAACGTGACGATTACCGACTCGGTGGGGACGCGTTTATCATTGTCCAACCTGCTACAGCGGAAGGCTTCCAGAGCACCAACGGAATCGAATAGCTCGAGAAGTTCACACGCAGGCAGTGAAACGTCAACGCCACGCACCACCCCCTTAACACAGGCAAGATGATGCGGGACGAAAGCTTCGACGGGCAGGCCACCGAAGGAGCGTGTCGTCAGCAAGGTCTGGACAACTGTCAAGTTGCGGGACATGCAGACGATGCCGTCCCTTCCATATTGTCACGAAGCGAAATGGGTCGGCGAGTCGTCGAATAAACAGCGAACGGTTTATTAGACTACTTGGTAGCAAAACACAAGAGTGATAGCTCTCTGAACACAACTGAGTCCAAAGAATGAATGCTCCAGCTTGGAGCGCACAAGCATTTAAGCGTCGCGCCGAAAAGTCTAGAAACAGCACATGCGTTTGCGAGAGACCAGGCGATGTGTCTGGAAGCTTCTTGCTTCTTCTTCAGCATGCGCCGGGATGCGATGTACCGTTTCGTGGCTGCCCTGGAAGTTTCGCGATGATGATTCGTGGCATTGCCCCCTCCGTAGACGGGGCATCGTCTCGATGCCGTTTCTTCTTCTTCTCTTTTTTTTTTCATGTTGTTTCCTTCCAGCCAGTCTTCAGCGCTACCTGCTGTAGTACGGCTTGAGTCGAACGACGTGAACTATCAGTCCTCGGAGGTCGTCGAGAGGGAACGCTGCCCTCAGGTACCACTTCGTAATCCAGGTCTCCAATGCGTCGAAGTACTTTGTAGGGACCGAAGTACCGCTTCAGTAGCTTCTCGCTCAGGCCTCGTCGTCGAATCGGCGTCCAAACCCATACCAAGTCGCCTGGGGCTAGATTTTGAACTTTTCGCTATCCCGTAACGCTTGCTAAACGCTCGTGCTCCCCGGTTGACGGCCAATGCGCGTGACGGAATGAGCGCGCAAATTTTGAAAAATAGCTATAGCGATCGCTATGTGCACATCAAGATTGAGCCCAAGCGTACGTCTCGTCGGCGCAAATTGTATCTTCTTTAATCGACGCGTTGTTGTTGACCAATCCGTAGTCTGGCCAGCTGGCGGGCTTCTTCTGCTCGCTGTGTGAAGTCCAGAGCGTCGTTTTCCACATCACTGGGTTTGTGGGGCAGCATCGCGTCCAGCATAGTCGATGCGTCATGGCCGTGTGCAAGGCGGAACGGTGTGAATCCCGTTGTTTCCTGGACAGCCGTGTTATAGGTGAACGTGACGTAAGGCAGTATTTCGTCCCATGTCAGTAGTAAAAGGGGGTATCGAGTGAGGCCAGATGTCAGTTCGCTCTATAGGTGTCTGGTTCGAACCCCACAGCGTCTGGGACACCGTCGCGTGTGCGGAGGGCGCGGCGCCAGTGCGGAGGGTTGTCCGCGCGCTTATCGGCGGGGGAGGGCTGCGCGTGCGCTCATCGTAGCGTATTTTTCAGCCTGGGCAGACTTCTTTGGCCATACATGGGCCGACTTCACATATTTTTCCGATACAACAGGTGAGCTGTTTACATGCAGAGACATGCAAAGAAGGGTCATATACAAAAAAGTACAAGTGAAAATATATTTATTAATGCCAATCAAGTTGCCAATTGTGATGCCAATCAGGTGAAGGAGAAAAAGCCAGCCAAAAAAACCTTCACAACCTGTAATAGAAGAAACACAACACACATAATAAAGAACATACTTACTCATTACCAATTTCACAGATTCCATATGGATATGACTCAATGGCATTAAAGAGGTATCTCTTATCAAAGTGGGCCAACTTCTTTCGTCATTTTTCAATCTGCGCCGAATTTTTTTCGCGACTTTTTCCCGTGCGCGACAGGCGGCGCTCGGGTGGAGGGCTGCTGCAGTGGGCGGAGCGTGGCCGGAGGGTTGCGTGAGCGCTTACTTGCTCACATTTTTCAGCCTGGGCCGACTTCTTTCATCATTTTTCAATCTGTGTCGACTTCAATCGCAATTTTTTCCCGCTACAGCAGGTGTGCAGTAGGCGATTTACATGCAAAGGATAGCCATACACAAAAGTACAAATGAAAATATATTTATTAAAGTCATTAATGTCAGGAATTAGGTCATGACTCAGTGTGAAGGAGAAAAACTCAGCCAAAAAATCTGATGGAATAGCATTGAAGGGGTATTTTATTAGTGATAATCACGCAAGTTTTCAATTAAGCAGAAGGAGTAGCACATTTTATTCAAAGAAAATATTTTTAATCAATACGATTACAATCAAATTAAAAGTTTTATTATAAAAAGTCTAACATGACCAACCATAGCGGAGATTTAATAACAATGTTCTGATATGTAGCTTCATGCGCAACAGCTAGTATTCCATTATGACACATTTAATCAAAGAATATATTTTTAATCAATATGATTACAACCAAAATTAAAAGTTTTATTATAAAAAGTCTAATATTCCTATACGTGAGAACCATCAGTGCAATAGCGGGAAGTTCTGACAGATGTACGTGAACAGCAGAGAACCTGGAAGACCATGGGACACGAACACAAGAGGAAATAAAATCTATAACAATACATTGGTTAATCAAAACAACAGAGGAGGAGACTATCATTTTAAATATCATAAAATCATTATCCTGACTTCCACAATACAATTTTCGTTCTAAGAGACACTACAAACCTTACTTTGGTTTATGAATTAAATACAGAAAATACATTAAAAAATGAACTTCACTGCGTAGCGCGCTCATAGTCAACAACCAGAACAAAGAACGACACGAACACAAGAGGAAATAAAATCTATACCAATACAAAGAAGATATTCCACTTCACCACATAGCACACTACTAGCCAACAAACAGAATAAAGAATGACAAGAACACAAGAGGAAATAAAATCTATACCACTACAAAGAAGATATTCCACTTCACCACATAGCACGCTCCTAGCCAACAACCAGATCTAATGATATCTACCCTGATTTGTTGAAAACGGGTGCCGATAGATGTATGGAAGACCGCGGAATACGAACGACAAGAACACAGGAGGAAATAAAATCTACACCACTACAAAGAAGTTATTCTTAATCAAAACAACATAGTAATCTATCATTCAAAAATCAGAAGAAAAAATCAAACTCATCAGAAAATTAATATTCCTATATGTGAGAACCATCAGTGCAATAGCGGGAAGTTCTGACAGATGTACGTGAACAGCAGAGAACCTGGAAGACCATGGGACACGAACACAAGAGGAAATAAAATCCATAACAATACATTGGTTAATCAAAACAACAGAGGAGGAGACTATCATTTTAAATATCATAAAATCATCATCGTGACTTCCCCATACAATTTTCATTCTAAGAGACACTACAAACCTTACTTTGTTTTATGAATTCAACACAGAAAATATATTAAAAAATGAACTTCACTGCGTAGCACGCTCCTAGCCAACAATCAGCTCTAATAATATCTGCACTGATTTGTTGAAGACGGGAGGCGTACACCTGACAATTATGAACATTTTCGAGCGCAATAGGGAAGATTATTCCAACATTACACAATTAATAAATTTCTTATTAAGTAAACAGCATAGACATACGGAAATAATGAGAAAAACGATCAACAGCTAATAGAGAACCAAAACACATCACATAAACAACAGACACATGCAGGAAAATAAATGAAAAAGAATCTATCAAAACGATCAACATGCACGGATGAATGGCAGAGAAACACTTTGAACAGCACATGATGAATAATTTAATACAGCACAGAGCTAACGCTGAATAGCAGAGAAACAATCTAAACGGCGCATCTGCCAACGTGTAAACAACAGACAGGAAAATATTACTGAAACAGATAATAGAGAGCCAAAATCCAACACGTAAACAAGAGGTACACAGAGGATAAATAGTTGAAGAACAATCTAACAAAACAAGAAACATGCACGGATGAATAGCAGAGAAACACTCTAAACGGTGCATCTACCAACGGTAAACAACAGACACATGCAGGAAAATAATTGAAAAAGAATCAATCAAAACGATAAGCATGCACGAATGAATAGCAGAGAAAGACTTTGAACGATGCATCTGCCAACATGTAAACAACACACAGGAAAATAATAGCAAACATTACAATTTGAAATAATATATCTTTTGAACTATCATAAAATCAACCTTGCGAGCTAATATCCTACTCAGGCACTTACCTTGACAGAGTTATCCAAACACGCACCACAGCTTTACAATAATTACAACCAGACTCGAGACACGGCGGGGTCACTCTCTCCCTCTATGCAGGCCGGTGGGGTCACTCTCTCCATCTATACAGCCCCAAAAGCGGGAACCTGTTGTCAATCTGCGGAGTGGGGAAATCCTCTCTCTTTTTCAAATTCTTTCCTCCAAAAAGGAAATATTCTTAGGACCGGTGTACAGAGGCGAAATTTTTTATTGATCGCAAATAGACATTGGAATTATTCGACTCTCAAGAACACAATAAGAATCCTATCAACAAAAAAAAAAAATCTAAGAATAGACTTTCTAAGCAAACGAGAAAATACTATCGGTGCAAACAATACTCAACGAGAAACGTTGCATTTAATGTATTTCAAATCAGACACAACTACTAGGCAATCATTATTCTCAACTCACAAAATATCAATCGAGTGAAAGTTAAGTTTATTCAGTGATAGAAACAATACTAATTCGAAAACGAGAAACAAATTTAATTACATCGTTTTATGTTAACTTTGCAATACACGCAGAAGTCGCAAACAACTCATGTGAAATGCAAATTATTGTGTTTGCTATAGCGGAAATCAACGCACACAACTTAAAAATACATTCCCAACTAGTAGAATATTTTTATTAATATCAATCGAGTGATCATCTGAAACAAAGTCAAAAGCAGTAATTAATTTAGGCAAATATTTTTCATAATCACACAGCGCAAATATACATCACAGAAACATGTCTTTTTTCATTCAGAACCCACTAGTGGAAACGAAGTGAGAGAGTTCCCGTACACATTCGTTAAGGTTACGCCCGCAGGAAGTAGGGGAATCCAAACAATGGTCTCGGTATACAAAGCCATAAAATCGCTCCTACAAGTCAAGTTAGGGAAGGAGGGTCTCTTGCGCTGCCTTGTACATAGAATCACTGAAAGCAAACGTTTTTCCTTTACACATCACATCTTTTTTGTAAATTGACTTTCATAATTCTAACGTCAGGTGGATGATTACGAACCTGATAATAAAATTTTAATAAATAAAATTAGCACCAATATGATTTAATTAAATGTCGAGGCGCACTACAAAACAGAACAGACAACTGATATACATTGAAGAGATGGACAGATTTTGTACTCGTTACCATTCGTCATGGGAGGACCTGATAAAAAGTTGCTTCGAAAAGGAGGAGCCGCGAAACGATTCATTTATCGCTGCATTTCAATACGTCCTAGACATGGTCGTATTCGGAGATATGGTGCAAATTATGGAATTCAAGATGCGAGACATTGTATGTCGAATCTACAATAGTTATAAAAATATTTGCACGTCAACATCGGAAGGACCGTTTGGACTGATGGTGGAGTTTTTGAGGTTTGCTAACGAAGAATTGAAATACACTAGACCAAACGTAATTGTAATCATTGCAATGGGCATTGCATTAATCAAGAAACCAATCAGATCAAATTATCATATACAAGCAGTCTATATCGCACGATTCATTACGGATTTGTTGAAATTACACCTAACGGTTGAAATGGAAAGTACATAAAAAATCTTATCACGTGGTATATTCCACCCTAGAACCTCTACACATGTATTTTATTCTACCAGTCAAGGATGTCGAATGAACAGAAGTTCAATATTGTCGTGCAAGGTCTGATGTATCATCACTTATTGAAACTCAACAAACATATCAATTGCGGTGGGCCACCGGACGATTTTCATCTAATACTCTCTTGTACGGCATTCAAGAATCTTCATACAAAGAAAAGAAGCATCAATAAGAGACTGTGCAAATTCGTCGCAACAAAGTGCAAGTTGTTGAAGCAATACAAACACTGCGACAACATATCACCTGCGTTAATCAACGCTGGATTCAAGCGCCCAATAATCAGAATAAATTACTTGATGTCTTCGGAATTCATCAATCAAGACAACAAACGAAAACTTCGGAGTTTGGAATAGAATTGTAATTTATCGAAATAAACAAGTGTATAATTGAAATAATAATTGTATTCTTTGTCATCATTGTAATGTATTCTACACAGCGCAACGAAAACAGCTTTTGATTAGATTGCTAAGGAGACACTACGTACAAGGATCTTCGCATGGAATCAGCGCTGGCAATCAAAGAGATTTTTACACGACCACACTCTATAGAACACCGACACCCGAAGGAAAGAATTGTAGAAGAATCGATAATAGAAATTTAGAGGCATGTTACATCAATCTTTGTTTACAAAGAGGATCACTAATATTTCGCGAAAGCTTATTTTATGAATTAAATTGCATAGTGTATATATTTTCTCAAACGATTGGACAGTTGACAATACTATATTGAAAGGAATCTATTATCAAATGACGCGATGCAAGTGATGGACATGCATGACGCGCTAGCGGAGTCTACAATTCTAATCATCATAACATGCGGCACACAATTCCAATAAGATTTGGGGAGAATCGAATCACGTCACTGTCATCAGAAATATTTAACCACTATACAATGAAGATGAGCACTATCCATAAGATATGTAATTATAATAAGTAAATATTCCTTTTGCAAACTTAACCAAAGCAGCACCCATAAACAGAGCTCCAATTCACAGAATGTACCCAAGGTTTTTAATTAGCCATACTGAAAAACTATGAGTCTGTTCATTATATCACGGCATATGAGGCACTACAAATGGCAGGACATACATTAATTTTAGGAGATTTTAGCTCATAATGAAACAAAACGCAAACACCAAAGGTTCGTGTTTAAATTTTCAAAGTCAAAACTGTATACGCTTTCTTACAATTTTTTAATATATAGATTAAAAAGCTGTCTATATAGTCACACATTGTATACAATATATTTGTTTGTACATTAATGGATAAAATTTATCAGATCACATTCCGGAGCAATGGTGACTATCGGTAAGTGTTTAATTAAAACTTGAACTGCTGCCGCAATTTACGAACTGAGTTGTAGAAAGTGTAATTTCACGGCTTTAGCTGGCTCACTTTGATACGCGAAGGTTTTAAGAACTCTTTCACGACGACAAAGAATTTAATCGAGTGTATTGATATTTTCTATACACTCTATAACTCGGAGAAAGGGTCATCCGCGTCGTCGAACCCGTTTCCGGTAGAAAGCAACACGCTAGCGTGCGGTACCGCGTTAACGCGTCGGGCGCAGAATCGCGTTCGGTTTCGGGTACGGCATTCGGGAAAGGCGGCCCGGCGTGTTGCCGAAACGCATTCGACGACGCGGATGACCCTTTCTCCGAGTTTTAGGTAAATTTTGTTCGAAAAATATTCGTAACTTTTACTATCCGCATCATGGAGAATTCACATTACGTTATAGAGTGTATAGAAAATATCAATACACTCGATTAAATTCTTTGTCGTCGTGAAAGAGTTCTTAAAACCTTCGCGTATCAAAGTGAGCCAGCTAAAGCCGTGAAATTACACTTTCTACAACTCAGTTCGTAAATTGCGGCAGCAGTTCAAGTTTTAATTAAACACTTACCGATAGTCACCATTGCTCCGGAATGTGATCTGATAAATTTTATCCATTAATGTGCAAACAAATATATTGTATACAATGTGTGACTATATAGACAGCTTTTTAATCTATATATTAAAAAATTGTAAGAAAGCGTATACAGTTTTGACTTTGAAAATTTAAACACGAACCTTTGGTGTTTGCGTTTTGTTTCATTATGAGCTAAAATCTCCTAAAATTAATGTATGTCCTGCCATTTGTAGTGCCTCATATGCCGTGATATAATGAACAGACTCATAGTTTTTCAGTATGGCTAATTAAAAACCTTGGGTACATTCTGTGAATTGGAGCTCTGTTTATGGGTGCTGCTTTGGTTAAGTTTGCAAAAGGAATATTTACTTATTATAATTACATATCTTATGGATAGTGCTCATCTTCATTGTATAGTGGTTAAATATTTCTGATGACAGTGACGTGATTCGATTCTCCCCAAATCTTATTGGAATTGTGTGCCGCATGTTATGATGATTAGAATTGTAGACTCCGCTAGCGCGTCATGCATGTCCATCACTTGCATCGCGTCATTTGATAATAGATTCCTTTCAATATAGTATTGTCAACTGTCCAATCGTTTGAGAAAATATATACACTATGCAATTTAATTCATAAAATAAGCTTTCGCGAAATATTAGTGATCCTCTTTGTAAACAAAGATTGATGTAACATGCCTCTAAATTTCTATTATCGATTCTTCTACAATTCTTTCCTTCGGGTGTCGGTGTTCTATAGAGTGTGGTCGTGTAAAAATCTCTTTGATTGCCAGCGCTGATTCCATGCGAAGATCCTTGTACGTAGTGTCTCCTTAGCAATCTAATCAAAAGCTGTTTTCGTTGCGCTGTGTAGAATACATTACAATGATGACAAAGAATACAATTATTATTTCAATTATACACTTGTTTATTTCGATAAATTACAATTCTATTCCAAACTCCGAAGTTTTCGTTTGTTGTCTTGATTGATGAATTCCGAAGACATCAAGTAATTTATTCTGATTATTGGGCGCTTGAATCCAGCGTTGATTAACGCAGGTGATATGTTGTCGCAGTGTTTGTATTGCTTCAACAACTTGCACTTTGTTGCGACGAATTTGCACAGTCTCTTATTGATACTTCCTTTCTTTGTATGAAGATTCTTGAATGGCGTACAAGAGAGTATTAGATGAAAATCGTCCGGTGGCCCACCGCAATTGATATGTTTGTTGAGTTTCAATAAGTGATGATACATCAGTCCTTGCACGACAATATTGAACTTCTGTTCATTCGACATCCTTGACTGGTAGAATAAAATACATGTGTAGAGGTTCTAGGGTGGAATATACCACGTGATAAGATTTTTTATGTACTTTCCATTTCAACCGTTAGGTGTAATTTCAACAAATCCGTAATGAATCGTGCGATATAGACTGCTTGTATATGATAATTTGATCTGATTGGTTTCTTGATTAATGCAATGCCCATTGCAATGATTACAATTACGTTTGGTCTAGTGTATTTCAATTCTTCGTTAGCAAACCTCAAAAACTCCACCATCAGTCCAAACGGTCCTTCCGATGTTGACGTGCAAATATTTTTATAACTATTGCAGATTCGACATACAATGTCTCGCATCTTGAATTCCATAATTTGCACCATATCTCCGAATACGACCATGTCTAGGACGTATTGAAATGCAGCGATAAATGAATCGTTTCGCGGCTCCTCCTTTTCGAAGCAACTTTTTATCAGGTCCTCCCATGACGAATGGTAACGAGTACAAAATCTGTCCATCTCTTCAATGTATATCAGTTGTCTGTTCTGTTTTGTAGTGCGCCTCGACATTTAATTAAATCATATTGGTGCTAATTTTATTTATTAAAATTTTATTATCAGGTTCGTAATCATCCACCTGACGTTAGAATTATGAAAGTCAATTTACAAAAAAGATGTGATGTGTAAAGGAAAAACGTTTGCTTTCAGTGATTCTATGTACAAGGCAGCGCAAGAGACCCTCCTTCCCTAACTTGACTTGTAGGAGCGATTTTATGGCTTTGTATACCGAGACCATTGTTTGGATTCCCCTACTTCCTGCGGGCGTAACCTTAACGAATGTGTACGGGAACTCTCTCACTTCGTTTCCACTAGTGGGTTCTGAATGAAAAAAGACATGTTTCTGTGATGTATATTTGCGCTGTGTGATTATGAAAAATATTTGCCTAAATTAATTACTGCTTTTGACTTTGTTTCAGATGATCACTCGATTGATATTAATAAAAATATTCTACTAGTTGGGAATGTATTTTTAAGTTGTGTGCGTTGATTTCCGCTATAGCAAACACAATAATTTGCATTTCACATGAGTTGTTTGCGACTTCTGCGTGTATTGCAAAGTTAACATAAAACGATGTAATTAAATTTGTTTCTCGTTTTCGAATTAGTATTGTTTCTATCACTGAATAAACTTAACTTTCACTCGATTGATATTTTGTGAGTTGAGAATAATGATTGCCTAGTAGTTGTGTCTGATTTGAAATACATTAAATGCAACGTTTCTCGTTGAGTATTGTTTGCACCGATAGTATTTTCTCGTTTGCTTAGAAAGTCTATTCTTAGATTTTTTTTTTTTGTTGATAGGATTCTTATTGTGTTCTTGAGAGTCGAATAATTCCAATGTCTATTTGCGATCAATAAAAAATTTCGCCTCTGTACACCGGTCCTAAGAATATTTCCTTTTTGGAGGAAAGAATTTGAAAAAGAGAGAGGATTTCCCCACTCCGCAGATTGACAACAGGTTCCCGCTTTTGGGGCTGTATAGATGGAGAGAGTGACCCCACCGGCCTGCATAGAGGGAGAGAGTGACCCCGCCGTGTCTCGAGTCTGGTTGTAATTATTGTAAAGCTGTGGTGCGTGTTTGGATAACTCTGTCAAGGTAAGTGCCTGAGTAGGATATTGTTAGCTCGCAAGGTTGATTTTATGATAGTTCAAAAGATATATTATTTCAAATTGTAATGTTTGCTATTATTTTCCTGTGTGTTGTTTACATGTTGGCAGATGCATCGTTCAAAGTCTTTCTCTGCTATTCATTCGTGCATGCTTATCGTTTTGATTGATTCTTTTTCAATTATTTTCCTGCATGTGTCTGTTGTTTACCGTTGGTAGATGCACCGTTTAGAGTGTTTCTCTGCTATTCATCCGTGCATGTTTCTTGTTTTGTTAGATTGTTCTTCAACTATTTATCCTCTGTGTACCTCTTGTTTACGTGTTGGATTTTGGCTCTCTATTATCTGTTTCAGTAATATTTTCCTGTCTGTTGTTTACACGTTGGCAGATGCGCCGTTTAGATTGTTTCTCTGCTATTCAGCGTTAGCTCTGTGCTGTATTAAATTATTCATCATGTGCTGTTCAAAGTGTTTCTCTGCCATTCATCCGTGCATGTTGATCGTTTTGATAGATTCTTTTTCATTTATTTTCCTGCATGTGTCTGTTGTTTATGTGATGTGTTTTGGTTCTCTATTAGCTGTTGATCGTTTTTCTCATTATTTCCGTATGTCTATGCTGTTTACTTAATAAGAAATTTATTAATTGTGTAATGTTGGAATAATCTTCCCTATTGCGCTCGAAAATGTTCATAATTGTCAGGTGTACGCCTCCCGTCTTCAACAAATCAGTGCAGATATTATTAGAGCTGATTGTTGGCTAGGAGCGTGCTACGCAGTGAAGTTCATTTTTTAATATATTTTCTGTGTTGAATTCATAAAACAAAGTAAGGTTTGTAGTGTCTCTTAGAATGAAAATTGTATGGGGAAGTCACGATGATGATTTTATGATATTTAAAATGATAGTCTCCTCCTCTGTTGTTTTGATTAACCAATGTATTGTTATGGATTTTATTTCCTCTTGTGTTCGTGTCCCATGGTCTTCCAGGTTCTCTGCTGTTCACGTACATCTGTCAGAACTTCCCGCTATTGCACTGATGGTTCTCACATATAGGAATATTAATTTTCTGATGAGTTTGATTTTTTCTTCTGATTTTTGAATGATAGATTACTATGTTGTTTTGATTAAGAATAACTTCTTTGTAGTGGTGTAGATTTTATTTCCTCCTGTGTTCTTGTCGTTCGTATTCCGCGGTCTTCCATACATCTATCGGCACCCGTTTTCAACAAATCAGGGTAGATATCATTAGATCTGGTTGTTGGCTAGGAGCGTGCTATGTGGTGAAGTGGAATATCTTCTTTGTAGTGGTATAGATTTTATTTCCTCTTGTGTTCTTGTCATTCTTTATTCTGTTTGTTGGCTAGTAGTGTGCTATGTGGTGAAGTGGAATATCTTCTTTGTATTGGTATAGATTTTATTTCCTCTTGTGTTCGTGTCGTTCTTTGTTCTGGTTGTTGACTATGAGCGCGCTACGCAGTGAAGTTCATTTTTTAATGTATTTTCTGTATTTAATTCATAAACCAAAGTAAGGTTTGTAGTGTCTCTTAGAACGAAAATTGTATTGTGGAAGTCAGGATAATGATTTTATGATATTTAAAATGATAGTCTCCTCCTCTGTTGTTTTGATTAACCAATGTATTGTTATAGATTTTATTTCCTCTTGTGTTCGTGTCCCATGGTCTTCCAGGTTCTCTGCTGTTCACGTACATCTGTCAGAACTTCCCGCTATTGCACTGATGGTTCTCACGTATAGGAATATTAGACTTTTTATAATAAAACTTTTAATTTTGGTTGTAATCATATTGATTAAAAATATATTCTTTGATTAAATGTGTCATAATGGAATACTAGCTGTTGCGCATGAAGCTACATATCAGAACATTGTTATTAAATCTCCGCTATGGTTGGTCATGTTAGACTTTTTATAATAAAACTTTTAATTTGATTGTAATCGTATTGATTAAAAATATTTTCTTTGAATAAAATGTGCTACTCCTTCTGCTTAATTGAAAACTTGCGTGATTATCACTAATAAAATACCCCTTCAATGCTATTCCATCAGATTTTTTGGCTGAGTTTTTCTCCTTCACACTGAGTCATGACCTAATTCCTGACATTAATGACTTTAATAAATATATTTTCATTTGTACTTTTGTGTATGGCTATCCTTTGCATGTAAATCGCCTACTGCACACCTGCTGTAGCGGGAAAAAATTGCGATTGAAGTCGACACAGATTGAAAAATGATGAAAGAAGTCGGCCCAGGCTGAAAAATGTGAGCAAGTAAGCGCTCACGCAACCCTCCGGCCACGCTCCGCCCACTGCAGCAGCCCTCCACCCGAGCGCCGCCTGTCGCGCACGGGAAAAAGTCGCGAAAAAAATTCGGCGCAGATTGAAAAATGACGAAAGAAGTTGGCCCACTTTGATAAGAGATACCTCTTTAATGCCATTGAGTCATATCCATATGGAATCTGTGAAATTGGTAATGAGTAAGTATGTTCTTTATTATGTGTGTTGTGTTTCTTCTATTACAGGTTGTGAAGGTTTTTTTGGCTGGCTTTTTCTCCTTCACCTGATTGGCATCACAATTGGCAACTTGATTGGCATTAATAAATATATTTTCACTTGTACTTTTTTGTATATGACCCTTCTTTGCATGTCTCTGCATGTAAACAGCTCACCTGTTGTATCGGAAAAATATGTGAAGTCGGCCCATGTATGGCCAAAGAAGTCTGCCCAGGCTGAAAAATACGCTACGATGAGCGCACGCGCAGCCCTCCCCCGCCGATAAGCGCGCGGACAACCCTCCGCACTGGCGCCGCGCCCTCCGCACACGCGACGGTGTCCCAGACGCTGTGGGGTTCGAACCAGACACCTATAGAGCGAACTGACATCTGGCCTCACTCGATACCCCCTTTTACTACTCATGTCTTGTGCTCGACGTCGACGTACATCGAAATCATGTCGGCAAGGGTTTTGTTTAGGCGTTCGGTGAGCCCGTTCGACTGCGTATGGTACGCCGTTGTCCTCCGGTGGGCGGTGTGGCTGAGTCGAAGTATTTCTTGTGTTAGCCTGCCTGTAAATACCGTTCCCCTATCGGTGATTAAGGCGGTCGGAGCTCCGTGCCGTAGTACGATGTTCTCGATGAAGAACTTCGCCACTTCTGTTGCTGTGCCCTGTGGAAGTGCCTTAGTCTCAGCATAGCGTGTCAGGTAGTCGGTGGCGACGATTATCCAACGATTTCCGGAAGACGAACGTGGGAAGGGCCCGAGTAGATCCATCCCAATCTGCTCGAACGGCGCCGACGGCGGTGCGATTGGCTGAAGGTACCCAGAAGGTCGTACCGGCGGCGTTTTTCGTCGTTGGCATTCCCGGCACGTCCTTACGTAGTGGTGTACGGTCTTGGCCAGTTTTGGCCAGTAGTACTTATCCCTTATACGGGCCAGTGTCCGGCTGTATCCCAAATGACCTGATGACGGTTCGTCGTGGCAGGATTCAAGAATCTCGATGCGCATGTCCCCAGGCACAACGAGAAGCCACGTAGCGCCTTGTGGTGCGTGGTTTTCTTTGTAGAGGACACCATTACGTAGGGAAAAACTTGGGAGTGATCTTCTGAAGATGGGAGGAACATTGTCGGCGCGACCCTGCAGATAGTCGACGAGTGTCTTCAATTCAGGGTCGTTATACTGCTTGGTAGATTAGGTAGTCGCGCTCATTAGACCGAGGAAGGCCTCGTCGTCCTCGAGGCTGTTGTCCTGTCGCTGGAGTGGTGCTCGGGACAGGCAGTCGGCGTCGTTGTGTTTTCTTCCTGACTTGTAAGTGACGGTTACGTCATACTCCTGTAATCGGAGGCTCCATCTCGCTAGGCGTCCTGAGGGGTCCCTTAAACCAGCCAGCCAGCACAGAGAATGGTGGTCTGTTACCACCTTGAACGGCCGTCCGTAAAGGTAGGGGCGCAACTTTGTGATGGCCCATATGAGTGCAAGGCACTCTTTTTCGGTCGTCGAATAGTTCTTCTCTGCCTTGGTTAGCGTTCTGCTTGCATAAGCGATGACACGTTCGACGCGTTGTGAAGTTGAACGAGCACGGCTCCTAGACCATCGTTGCTTGCGTCGGTGTGTATTTCTGTTTCGGCGTTTGGATAGAAGTGGGCAAGCACGGGTGCGGTCTGTAGACGCGTCTTCAATTCACCAAACGCCTGTTGCTGGGCTTCACTCCAGATAAACGTGGATCCGTCCTTCGTGAGGGCATTCAGCGGTGACGCAATTCTTGAAAAGTTCGGAATGAACCGTCGGTAGTAGGCGCAAAGGCCAAGAAAGCTTCGAACGTCTTTCACGTTAGAAGGAACACGGTAATTTGCGATGGCCGCCGTCTTGTCGGGGTCGGGGCGTACGCCGTCGCTGCTCACGAGATGGCCGAGAAATCTGAGTTCCTTGTAGCCGAATCGACACTTCTGAGGCTTCAACGTCAGCCCTGCAGTTCTGATAGCCTCGAGGACTTGCTTTAGTCGTTCAACATGTTCTTCGAATGTTCTTGCGAAGACGACAACATCGTCGAGGTACACCAGGCAGGTTTGCCACTTCAACCCGGCGAGAACTGTATCCATAACACGCTGGAACGTCGCTGGTGCTGTGCAAAGGCCGAAAGGCATAACCTTGAATTCGTAAAGTCCATCCGGAGTGACGAAGGCAGTCTTCTCACGGTCCCGTTCGTCGACTTCAATTTGCCAGTACCCCGTCTTGAGGTCCATGGAAGAGAAAAATTTTGCGTTTTGAAGGCGATCGAGCGTGTCGTCGATGCGCGGTAACGGGTAGACGTCCTTCTTCGTTATTTCATTGAGTTTCCGGTAGTCGACGCAGAACCTGAGCGTTCCGTCCTTCTTCTTCACTAGTACCACCGGCGATGCCCACGGACTGGTCGACGGCTGGATAATGTCATCTCTTAGCATCTCTTCTACTTGCGTTCGGATCGTTTCTCGCTCTTTGCAGGAGACCCGGTACGGCATGCGGTGAATTGGACGGGCCTTTTCGTCGACGATGATGCGGTGCTTCGCAATGGGCGCTTGTCTTACTTTCGACGATGCAGCGAAGCAGTCACTGAAATCGTTGAGCATCTGGAGAAGGGTTTGCTTTTGAGTTGTATTGAGTTGAGGGTTTACGTCGAAATGTTCGTCCTCGTGTTCCGTGGCGACCGCGATGCGAGCAGTGTCCATCAGGCAAACATCCGTGGTGGAATATTGATCTACGATGACGGCTATCTTCGTGCCGTTCGCCAGGTGTTGTGGCTCCGGGCGAAAATTTGTGACCAGGAGTTCGAATATTCCGTTTCTTACGGGCACAATTCCTCTTGCTATCCCAATTCCTCGTTCGAGGAGAAGTTGCGTGTTGCCTTCAGCCAACAAAGAGCCAGTCGGTGCTCTCTCGCACGTAGCTGTCACAAGGACTGACAAGGGAGGCAGGTTGACGTGCTGAGTCGTCACGGCGGTTACGTCCGTGTTTGCGCGTTTCTCCGGGGTTATTCGTGCCCACCACTTGTCTTCTGCTGTTTCCGGCGTTTTAAAAGAGATAACTCCATTTGTGAAGTCGATGATTGCTTCGTTTTCGACTAGAAAGTCCATTCCGAGTATTACATCTCGTGGGCAGTTCGGCAAGACGGCAAAGCTGACGACGTACTGGATGTCACGCACTTGTATGACTGCCGTGCATCGGCCAGTCGGTGTTACGACGTGTCCACCAGCAGTGCCGACGTTAGGCTCATCCCACTTCGTTTGCACCTTGCGAAGCTTCTTAGCCAACCTACCACTTATAACAGAGTCGTCGGCTCCGGTATCGATTAACGCAATCATCTCATGGCCGTCGATGAGTATTTTCAGGTTATTTATAATTTTTCGAGCGTCGTGTTGGTGCTGCGTTGCTGTTCGTCGAGTTGGAGGAATTGTAACTTGTCGTCGGTCCGCAGCTTCACCTCCCGGAGCTGCAGTCTTCAGTTTTCCCGGTTAGGGCTGCGCCACTTAGGTCGTCTTGCCGGTGACGGTGAACGTGCTCTTCCTGGCGACCTGCTGCGGTGGGGGACGCTCGGGGACAGGTCGCGTCGCGAGCCAGCAGAAGCATTCTGCTGCCGTAGATAGTCTTCAATTGCGGCGGGGCGACTACCGCGCTGGGGGCGGGGGGCGTCGGGTGAAAAACCGGGAAGGCCAAGTCGTCGGTAGGGACATCGGCGATAGACGTGGTTGGCCTCTCCGCAGTGGTAGCAGAGCGGTGTGAAGTCGGGAGTCCGCCAAACGTCCGTTTTGCGAAACGGTTGAGAGAGTGGTGGGACGCTCGGAGTAGGTTGGACAGGCCGAGGAGGCGTCCAACGGTTTCCGTAGTACGACGGACGAGTAGGTGGCACCTGTCTCACAGCGGCGGCGTAGGTTGGTCTCGGTACTTCGACGTCGGGGTTGGCGGTTGACGATGTCTGGATTGCCTGCTGAACCTCGTCCTTGATGATCGCACCGATCGAAGACAAAGGGTCTTGAGCCTTCTCAGGACAGAGGAGAGCTCGTACTTCTTCGCGTACCACCTATCGAATCAGCTGTCTGAGTGATCCGACGTCGAGGCCAGCGGTCGTGGAGAAAGCCTCGTAGCCCTGGTGTCGTTCGTTGACGGTAGCGCGAGAGAGTAGGGTCCTCTCAATGCGGACGGCTTCGTCTAGAAAAGCGTCGGTCGTGGCGGGTGGATCCCAGGACAGGGCGCGAAAAATTTCTTCTTTTACGCCCCTCATGAGTCGCTGAACCTTCTTCTCCTCGGATGCTTTGGTGTCAGCTCGCCGGAAGAGCCGCAACACATCTTCGACGAAGCCTGTAACGCTTTCGTTTGGCAGCTGGATCCGTCTCTGGAGCAGATGTTCAGCGCGTTCAGCTCGTTGTTGAAAAGCGAACGCCTCGCGGAGTTTACTTTTGAAGACGTTCCAGGACGTAAGCGAAGTCTCCCGGTTCTCGAACCATGTCTTCGCGGTGCCTTCCAGGGAGAAATAGACGTTGACGAGCTTCTGGTCGTCACTCCAGTTGTTGAACTTGGCGATCCGCTCATAGTGGTCGACCCAATCGTCCACGTCGTCGTAATACTCCCCGCTGAATGTCTTCGGCGACCGTGCAGGGGCTATGGGCGTGGCAACAGGTTGCGCTGTCGTTGCGCTGTCGCTGTTGCGCAGTCTCCGCAGTCATCTTCTTCTTGCGTCTAGGGGGTTCTAATGGACCGAATTCTGCAGGCAGACCAAGCTGTCTTCTGCTTTGTCGCAGTTGGTCTTCCAGGCCGTTGAACAAGGAATGCCCCGCACCTCCACCAGAAATGTCACGAAGCGAAATGGGTCGGCGAGTCGTCGAATAAACAGCGAACGGTTTATTAGACTACTTGGTAGCAAAACACAAGAGTGATAGCTCTCTGAACACAACTGAGTCCAAAGAATGAATGCTCCAGCTTGGAGCGCACAAGCATTTAAGCGTCGCGCCGAAAAGTCTAGAAACAGCACATGCGTTTGCCAGAGAGCAGGCGATGTGTCTGGAAGCTTCTTGCTTCTTCTTCAGCATGCGCCGGAATGCGATGTACCGTTTCGTGGCTGCCCTGGAAGTTTCGCGATGATGATTCGTGGCAATATTGACGTACCTCGGAGATGCCGCGGAAATCAGGGGTAACCTGTTCTAAACAGCGAATAAGGACCTTTGGATTCTTGGAGCGGATGGACGTGCCATTTGTAGGTTTTATTACTACCGGGAGAGATGGTAGCCCATTATCAATGAAGTGAGCAAGAGGATATGACGTGATATCGACAGATGATGACCAGTAATGGTCAGGGTCGCTAATGGGAGGAGGCATCCCCCCTCCTTGGTATGCGCTGGCCAATCCCCATTACCTCACGCCTATAGGCGGTCGTGGCAGGGGCAGCAGATTAAACGAGAGCTTCAGCACCCACAGGGTACTCCTCCTTCCTAACTTCACTCCTTTCCGGTTGTGTCCGAACAGCTGGGTCCGAACAAACGTGCTGTTTCTCCTAGAGCCGCAAGGGCCAGTTCCGAAACCTCAATGAATACCGATGTTCATCCTCACGTTTCGTTTGCAGTCGCGAGGTCCGTGCTAGAGGACAATTCACGAGGCATTCACAAGACTTACAACAACCGCTTCGTCCTCCTTCGTCAACCATCGTCCGCGCACGATGTTCCGCTTCCGGCGGTTGCGAATGACGGTAATGCCCCGTAATTGGCTTGACCTTGCCTCCGCATTGAAGTTTTTTAACGGCGCATAATGATGGCGCCACCGTTTTACGTAGTTTTCGCAGTATTTGTGATTACGGTAACACGCCGTCGTCAGATACTATTAAACGTCAGTAGAAATCACAGTATTTTTTAACAGTGTGTGTGGCACTGTTTACATAGGTTGGTGCTCCTATGTTGAGTATGCAAATCGGCCTTGTAAGTAAAATTATTTCCATCATCTTCCCCCGTCTGTCAACTTTTTGATTGCCCCATAAAGAATTGTAGGTATTGAAATCGCCAAGTAGAAGCCACGGCGATGGGAGTTCATTAAGTAAACCTTTCAGTTGTTTTTGACCTACCACCACAGATAGAGGCAGATATAAAGAGCAAACTGTTAAAACCCCATGAAGGCAAATTTGAACAGCAACTGCTTCAAGATCTGTTTTCAGTGGAACGTGCTTCGTAAGAACCGAATTTCGTGTGAGGTTTGCAACACCGCCAGATGTACGTGCTGAATCCAGACTATGTTGTCAGAACAGGTTCCACCGCCTGAGTGTATGTGTCTGTTGGGGATTCAGGTAAGTTTCTTGTAATGCGACACAGAATGCATCATACCTGTCCGAAAGATCGCTGACGTCATCAAGATTTGTGAAAAGCCCTCGACAATTTCACTGTAGGATAGCCATAATGAAGAAAATTTGAGAGATGTGTACAAAACATGTCTGCATATGGAGAAGAGTGTACTGTTCAAGCAATGTTTCATTATTCTTTCTTTGTGGGCATTATGGGCTGTTTCGGTGTTTTCTTCCGAGCAGCCGCCAGTTCCTTAGGCGATATATCGGTGAGTGAGTCACTTCCCGATAGACTACATTTTGGCTGTCTTTTAGACTTTCAATTTCTCAGGGAGTGTTGGCTGGTCAAATGTAAACACAATGTTCCTGGTTATGTACTCATTATTTTTCCTTATTTTTATCTTGCGCACAACAATCACTTGCTGTTCTTTAGAGTTGGCAAGGATCTCCTCCACCGGTACATCAATTAGTTCGGGAACTGCAACTACTCCGCGACAGCTGTTTCTTTTGACAGCGAAGTCTTGTGAAGTGATGCAGAAATCCGTGTATCAAGCATTTCACGGGATTCGGTCACAATCAGCCTCAGACGCACACTTTATGAGGAGGTCTCCTGATCGTACAAGTATGTCTCCTTGCCTCCTCCTCCTAGTCTCCTGATCGTACCTGATCGTCGACAAGGATGTCACTGCTCTTTGAATAAAGAAAGGTGACGTCTTCCCAAGAGGTACAGTTTTTTAATTTTCTGATGCCATGGCTGACAGTACAATGTACTTGGCACTGTACTGAATGGTTTTGCCTTTGGTATGAGAACTTCGGTCCGGGGACGCTTACCGCCCCCGATCGGAAGGGAGTTTGAGTATTTAACCATGCGAGGTTTAAGGAGATGAATGTTCCGATTGGTGGCCCACACTTCACATTCATACATGTGGGAAGGTCCCGGAGTTTTAAGGAAAACCTATCGGCCAAGGCTTGACCAAGACCCCGACCGCCACCGTTCAAGGCGTATACCCTTCGCCTTTCATCCCCTCGGCACGGTACGGATAACACCATGGGGCTGGGGGCTGGGGGCTGGGGTCCGTGGTGGCGCCACTCACCAAACACCCGCCAAAGCCGGTGCCCCCTGCGGGGCCGTGATTCCCAAACAACTCTGAAAAGTGCTGTAGTGAACAGAAATTTACTTGTCTCATTATATTGACAGAATCGCCTGGCAGGGTGACGCATTTACATGCACTTTGCAGCTTACTGAGTCCATTGCGTAACCCTTGCTAGCACACTGCAACCATGTTCCAACTTGCAAAGCATACATATCGACACAGCCTGTTCCCAACGACCAACAACTGTAGCATACTCGCGCCCAATCTCTTCGTGAGCATGTCCTTGCCTGCTATACGTCAAACATTAATTGATGTTGCTGCATGAATCCGATTTTCTTGTCATCGCTATGCAAATCTGACGGCTCTCGAACGTGTTCAGAATTTACGGCAACACTTCAGTTTGAAATCAGATTGGCTGTTCGTAGGCTGATGCTTGTGTCGAGAAACGGTACAATACGATCAAAGACATCGTAATACGCGGGTAAGACGGCGAACGCACTTGCCTCCCAACGAAAGACACCGCCGACCCGACGTCCACCGTTCAAATTTCAAATGAAACCGCCGAGCAGTGTTGCGTGTTGCCGAACCAGGGAAAATAGCTGTGGCGCCGTCTGAAAGCAGCTGAAAATAGCTAAAACCTAAGAAAATGTGCTAAAATAGCTATACTCCTTTCCTTGATGTCACCAAAACTAGCATTACTCAGTTAGAACTGTGTAGGCGATTATGTATTATTATGTTTCGATGTTTTCCTTTTGAGGATCGTGGTAGCGTTTTCAGAGCAAACGACATTTGGGTTTTGGACGACTGCGCGGCAAAGCGCGAAGACTCTCAAGAAATTGGTAGCTTCTCAAGGCTGACCTTCTTCGACTCTATCATGCATTTGCAAGATTTGCAAAAGGCCTTGAGGGGATCGCCTGACATCGGCATACGCCACCCCTTGTATTTTGCCTCCTCTAACCAGCAACCCCTAAGACGCTGTTACTAAAAATTGTAACGCGATAGTATGGGCGATACTTTTGCTTGAAATATGGAGATGACGCAACATAGAAATATCGCTTACGTGAACAGTTTTGCAGTGAAAAGACAGCATATTTCATATGTAGCTCGGAAACGTTATGCTTGACTTTTATCAATAGCTGGTTCTTTAAATCGTCTTCTGCCATCCTTGCAAGCCGTGTTCTCTCCGGCAGCTGGCAGAGGCCAATGTGACAATTACGTTAGCGTTAGGCCCACACATACCATGGAGTCCAATGACTAAGGAATCCTATCCGAAGTTAACAATGCCACAGCATATGTGAGCGTGACTCAGTGTGACACGGCAGCTGAGCAGTGAAATCCAGAGCGCACTATCAAAGTGTTGACCTCTGTTCGTTGACCTCAACTCTTTTGTTGAACACAGTGTGGTTATTTCCTTCGGTTTCAAAGAAAAACGGTGAACACGTGTTTGGTATAATTCTATAATTCAGGCTACGGAGCACGTAGGAGTGTCCACAAGCGTCTTGTCGAGGGCTAGGCGGACCACTGACAACGAATAAGAGTGAGAAATATGGTCGGTGAAGAAAGGGTGGGGCACTATAAGAAGTATCGGTATCGGTAAGGATACAGAGATCGCGTTACCATAAATTTGTAAAGGAAATACTTTTCCGATACCGACTTAAGAAAGTATCGCGATACGCACTACGATACCGAAAAAGTATCGATTACTGTAACGGCGTTACTTGTAACGGTGATACGTACAGCACTGAAGAGATATAACGAAGGTATAAACCAGGACTAAACTACCATATTTATACCTCGTCACCAACGTCTATATCCCGTTTAAACCATGTGGGAGGTATAAATCGCTGAGGCTATACCTTCCACGCCAGTTGAGGGTATAATAAGATACTTCTCTCTCGCGTTTATACCTTTGGTATTTTGTATACCTTTAGATATGAACCTGCGTGGTACAACATTAATTTGTGGTGGAGAAAGTACCATCTCAGCTAAGCAGTACTTTAATTAGGAAACGCAGTCAGTAATACAGTTGCATCGTAATTAATAGGGGGAATGGTTTATAGCAGCGTGCTATTTGTTCCTGAAATGACCAAATCTACGCGTCCTCACTCACACAGTTGCTCGCCGGGCGAAGGCGCCCCACATTTTGCGAAGCCACGATGTATTATACCAGTATCTGTTCTCCACCAAATCCTCTCACGTTGCTCCTTGCGTGGCGAGTAATCTGCATGAGCTCTCCTCTACATTTTACGCCTGCACTTTGTGAATATGAGTTTGTGGGTACGTTTGTGTGCGTGCGTGTGTGTCCAGGTATTTTCTTTCTCTCTTTCCTTCTCGCGGTAGTTGTTGTTATTAAAGCACTTGTCGCTCAATATTATTTTGTTTTAATTGTGTTACGAGCTGGATCAGGAAAGTGCCACTCTTATATAGTGCTGAAATAAATCGAATATTCCAGTTTTCGAAGATTACACCCCGGGTTTGAAAATATACCTTCACGTGGATATATGTTTATACCACGAGATACAAATAATATACCTTCAGGCAGGTATAAAGTTACTATGCCTCGAAGAAGGTATAGCCTGTATACGTCAAAAGGTATGCGACTTGGGACAAGCCGTTTACACCCTAAAATGTATAAATTTTTCTAACAGTGAAGAATGCTTAGATATTCTAGAAGCGTGGAAAGCTTCTTCGAAGAGTTATTTTAATCAGAGGCAAATAATGGTAAAGACTCCGTAGTCTCTATTTCTGTGGCAGGAGAAGGTGGGCCACGTGAGGGTCACAATATAATCACCCGAGAGTGATCATAGATGTCATGATCAACCTCGGATGCGTGATCAACCCGTGATGAATCCGTGATCAACCCGTAATCAAATCAATCCGTACCTGGATTGATTTGCCCCCCGCGAAGGTTAACGTGTCGCAGTAAAATCTACGCACGCATAATCAAGTATGTATTGCAGAAGAGTGCAGAAGAGTGAGACAGAATAATTGAATTGAATTCAATTCTTATTTTTATGGTGCCCATGGACACCACTAGTCTGAATAATGGTGCACAGCACTAAAACTACAAAACCATCAATATCGTTCCAACCAACAAGACCCCATAAACCAAACAACGTAACAACACAAAAACCAACTGACACAAAATAACAACAAACAGAACACCACTATGAACAAACGAAACCATAACAGGTATGAGCGAGGATAAAATGACTGTTCGACAGGGCTCGCCCTCTCAGCCAAATTTTCCATGTATTTTAACTATACTGTTTCTAAGTAATAAAAAAGTAAAGAAAGAAGAAAAAAATCTCCAAGCGGAAAAAAAATATAAAAATCTTATTTCATACTGTTTTTCTCCTTGTGTCGTGCATGTACCCGTTCAAAGACATATATAACCTGACACGTTGGACTTATATTTGAATGAATTGTGTTTCCCCTAAAGGAGGTCCTGCTTTTGACGTGACGTTGAGAGAAAAAAAAAAGAAAAAAAAGAGGCGGTCTGCCTGCCAGAAAGGCGGCGAGGTGCCCTAAAACAAAAGACAGACAGAAATAAAAAACACACATGCACAACATACACGGAAAGGCCCCGTACAGCGCAGTGAAGTGTTCCCATGTTCCCATGCTGACTTGTTGTGTGAGTGCTTTTTGCGTGAAAGAAAGGAAGGTACGTCTCAGAGAACGACATTCCGGAGAATGTTCTTAATGTTGTTTGGAATTCATGCGCACGCATGCTATAACTCATGAAGAGGCGCAGTACTACAGTGCACAGTACACAGTTACGACGGAGGACTGCTTCCATGTCTACTAAATATAAATGAGCTACAACAGAACAGCCATTTAAAATGCGCCTTTTCTGCTAACAGTTCAGAAGAAGAGCCACATCATCATCATCATCCATTCATCTATGTAGTAGTTGTTGTTGTCAGAAGAAGAGATTCGATGTTCGAAGTAAAAGCTATCCGGTATCACAATTCAATACAGATGCGTTTTCCTCAAGCTCCAAGTCTCTTACGTTGTACTTAGCTGCACTTAGTGAAGTGAACGTACAGGACGATGTTTACAGCGAAAGCACTTAACCATTTGTAGGAGCAAGGGGTTTCATGCGCATACCTTTTAACCGGAGAGATAGAACACACTGGCATGTTCAGAAATTTACCAAGTGGAAGTGATTTATGTTTCGTGCATCATAAGGCCGTGTAGAGTTACTCTACAGCTTTTTCTTCTTTGTGCTGCAAACTCATGGGTTCTGATTGTGCTTCCGTGTTAGCACTGCGAAGCAACTGTGGCTGCGAGCGGCGCACAGACGCGGATAGATGAAGAGAAGACAGCGGGAAGCAGGGGGACAGGGGGTTAGTGTGCGTCCTGGGCCGACTTTAGGGGAACTGCACTCTAAAAGCAGAGGTTCCATACATAGCACGCATGCGCGCAAACCATTGCCACGAGTGACACAGTTATCGCTTCTGATTCGAAGCGAGAGAGAGGGTTGGGGCTTACGCCTTTTTGTGTCAATTTCGATATATGCTAATTAGAGGCCTGCGGGTGTATACCGGCTAATTCGCTCGGATACCCACACTAATCTCGTATTTCCGGGCATAAAATGTGAATTGATGCGTGTCGTGGGTAGAGTGCGTGTGCCCCGCGTTGCCGCTTCGGTTATGTGCGCCCGCGTTCATGCTTTTTCGCGAAATAAACGCGCAAAAGACAGGACTTCCAGTGCGTTTTAGTTATTTATCTATTTGTGTACCTGCAGCGCCAGAACGCATTAGAGTAGCGGGGATATCAATCACACAAAAATTAGCATAAACATTAAAAAAATACGCGACATATAGTAATATGTTATAAGAACACCAATAACGCAAAACATCATATAATGAAAGATGGAAGTCACTGATGAAAGGTGGAAGTCACCGAAAAGGTTAACTAGCTGTAGGACTCGAACCCACATCTTCTGGATTACCGATGATCATATAATGTTACTTCGTGTTAATATTAGATATACTGCTACAAACCAAATTTACATTCGGTTGGCTGGTTATATTGTGAGGGAGACCATTCCACTGGGTTATTGTCCATGGGAAAAAGGAGAACTTCAGGAACACATCAGTTCGGCAACCGTATTCTCTAACTTTTTAATTACTATTATTACTAACTATTACTTTAGGAACTATGATAATTCGATGGCGTTCTTTCAATAATTTTTATATCATGCATTTGGTGTACCAAATGTAAAAGTCCGATTAAACGTCCACAAACACTTTAGTGTTTTTCCTCTTTGCGCTGCAGTACTGTAACTTCGGCTGCACGCACCTGTAGTGCGGGTCTTGCAGTATATTGCGGGTCCCGCACGACCCGCGACCCCGCGACCCGCACGACAATTACATACCCGCGCACACCTCTAATGATAATTGACACCGAAAGGCGTACGCCCCCTCTCTCTTCCAATCACAAGGGGTAACCCTATAAATCGTGGCAATGGTTCGCGCGCGGCGTGCTATGCGTTGAAGTTCTGCTTTTACAGTGTTTGTCTAGACTCTAGAGCCTAGAAGGTCTGCCGGAAAACCCAGGGAAAACTTCAAACAGCACAGCCGGTGGTAGGATTCGAACCCACCACCTCCCAGTCTTCAGCGCTACCTTGGCCACCACCAATGAGCATGATTCCCAAGCGACTGGTAATCGCTCTTGTGAGCTGCCGGATAAGCATCCCCACCTCGAAGCATGTTTCACCTCGTGTGGGAAAGCCCCGCGGAGAAGCCACCTTGTCGCACACCACAAACGCAACAACAAGGAGGAAAGAACAAGAGAAGGCCGGGGCCCCGTTCCACTGAAAAGTTGGGTGCCTTGCACGCGCGCTCACCTCTTCAATCGTCGTTGTCAGGGTGGGGACTTGTAGTGACCGCATACAAAATAATAGGGGGAGAGGCTTGAAGAAAAGCTGAGAGACAGAGGAATGGGGGAAAGATAAGAATTTATAAGGAGGCGATGCCTCCTCTCAGCGTCCAAGTCTCGGAGCCGCCATGATAGATACGGCCACGACCCTTACCTGTGAACGTTAATCGGTGCATCTGTCTTTTTTCGGTGTCTCGGCAGTGGGGTTTGTAACCATGTTAAAAAATCATGTTTCACCAACCTGCTCAGATTTTAAAGCAGATCGTTATTCATAAAAAAAAACCCCGCTATCTTTCCCTCGGCGTTCACGGTGACTATACTCTGAGGCATACCACCGCATACCACGCTGTGCGCCAACCACCGCCATGAATGGTAGGGTTATCGCTTCTGATTTGAAGAGAGGGATATCTTTTCTGACACCTATGCAGTTGATTTTAAGCACAGAAAGCATATGGCTTCTAGTGGTTGCCCATCCGGCTGATGGAAACTCGTCGCCATACCACAGATGAGAGGATGCTGATTGGCGGACTTGAGCCTACGTCACGTCGACTAACGCTCAGATCCTATTTAGTCTAGGTGGTGTTGGAATGACACAGAATACGAACGACGAAGTCAGAACAAAGGCGGACAGAAACCGAAATTGAACTTGAAATCGCCTTCTTTTGTAATAAAACGTGGCCTCGTTTCGCACCTTGCCGTAAATATAAGGTTGTATTCGTGTTATGTGTTACAAAATATAAATAAAGGTTGTGGGATCAATGCTCGCCATCCCATCACTCGGGGTCGTAGTCCCTCTGTCCAGTGTACGAGGGAGACACTCAACAAAGCCAAGCTTACAAGAAGACAGCAAGGTTTATTGCATCTTACCGACTGCCAGACCAACCGCTCAGCCTGAGCCCCCACGGCAAAACAGCCCCGGCAAAATGGTTCCCTCCGCTTTTATTAAGTTCACCGGAGGCCACACCTCCAATAGGAACCGGTGGCGCGCCTTGCCACCACAGGTAAACAAGATAAGCAAGATAAGTCCCACAGCGGGTGTCACATCCACGTGCCGGCGATAACGTCCCCCACACTCCCCCCTCCTCAATCTCACAGGAGGAGATCATCTGCATCCAGCATGATATCTTCCGGGTCTTCGGGAACCAGAACTGCAGCTGCACCAGGTCGGTCGAGTGTAGGCGGGACAGGTCCTCTCAGGAGGTCCGGACAATGACGTCGGAGCAGAGCCAGGGCAGCAGCAATGTTTGACTCCACTGAACTCGAAGCGGACCTCTGTGCCTCCGTGCGAGCATGGTGAAGATTTCCCCGACGGTGGGCGGTACGGTGAAGCTCAGGGACGACACACAAAGGGCATAGGATACGCCTTTCCTCGTCCGTCATGGGCAGAAGAGGGTCGGCGGAGTGACGAACCTCCAGGGTCAGGCCTCGGAAGGGATGCGGGATCTGGTTCGGGTCCATCCCCCTCAATGGTCTAGGTTGGGAACTCCAACGGGATCTCGACGCCCACGACACAGGGCGGCCGCTTTCGACGACAGTCCACGTGGCTACGGAATGCGATGCTCGTCGGCAGCAGTGTTGACATCAGGAGCAGAAAACTGATTGTGCCTTCCACGAAGTTGGCGGTGGGAGGAGCTGCGCTCCCCATGCTTGGTGCCTCGGTGTCATTCCTTTTAAAAACAATAAAACAGTGCAACAGTACAAATGGTCAGAAGGAATCTCCTGGCGGCTAGGGTCTGACTAAACCCCGAATGCATCGTGAGTAACCGTGAAGACGGGAAACGCACGGAAAAGACTAAGTCGGATGCAGTATGCACTAAGGACCGAGATAGTCAATGCCACTGAGCTACGTCTGCAAGGGCGTGAGCTACAGCATGTGCAACCTGGTTCGAAATTGGAACTGGTGCAAATCTGCATGATACAACGGAAGCACGCAACTTGCGACATCAAACGACGGCACCGGCACGGCGCACCTGATTTCAATCTCGTCTGATATTTCCGTCGTCGCCTGATAAGGCAGGCTGCTGATCATGCAAGGCTGCGATCCATTCGTACAAAGTACTTGCAAAGGCACATGCACGTAATGTCGCAGTGGCGCCTGCGTTTGCGGTGGCGATGCCAAACCTACGTCAAGGCACTTTCCCCCCGACGACGCCACACTTGACAAGCGCTCTGTCGTACGGTGGTAGCAGATCGCGGCACTGCAAGTGCGCAGTCAGCTCTACTTTTCACGGGTCTGAACCGTGCACCTGCTGGGCGTCAACGGCGCTGCACCACGTGAAGTACACGCTAAGCGGTGTATCTCCCCTGCCCTGGGGGGGCGGAGATTGGGGGCTGAAGCGGATGATTAGGTCCGTGGCCGGAACTAGAAAACAAAAAGGACCGCAACCGAATTTAGCAGAAAATGGAAGCGTCAAAAAAGAAAACCTACCCACGGTCACGCTCTCAAGGCCGGCTATTAGACGCAAAACACGCAAGGACAGAACGGACGAGGGCAAAAAAAGGGAGCACACCGGAAACCCGCGGTATAACTGCTACCCAACACCAACCCTCCGCGCCCATCCAATCAGCGTAAACAAGATTCAAAATAAGAACAGGACGAAGGTACGACCCGTTATTAACATGCAGCAATTTGCGAAAAGGGGAAAGGAAGCGCGCTGGAATTCCGCAGCGCTGCCGCTATCCAACCACCCCGTCACGCCAATCCAAAAATGAAATGAGACCACCAGAAATACCCTTTTAAACTTGGAAACCTACTGGGTCTCCCTCGCAACCAGACAGACGAGCCGGTTGGGCGCCACTTGTGGGACAGATGTCCAGTGTACGAGGGCGCCACTTGTGGGATCAATGCTCGCCATCCCATCACTCGGGGTCGTAGTCCCTCTGTCCAGTGTACGAGGGAGACACTCAACAAAGCCAAGCTTACAAGAAGACAGCAAGGTTTATTGCATCTTACCGACTGCCAGACCAACCGCTCAGCCTGAGCCCCCATGGCAAAACAGCCCCGGCAAAATGGTTCCCTCCGCTTTTATTAAGTTCACCGGAGGCCACACCTCCAATAGGAACCGGTGGCGCGCCTTGCCACCACAGGTAAACAAGATAAGCAAGATAAGTCCCACAGCGGGTGTCACATCCACGTGCCGGCGATAACGTCCCCCACAAGGTGCGTGTAGTTTCGGCTGCGCCTTTCACGTTATTTTCAAATGCACCATCACCTGTGATAGACAGAATACGCATTTCGGTGCACTTCATTACCCGTACGTTTCAAAAACACTTGCCTTCGACGAGCTCGTGGTCATTCGAAATGTATATCAAATTCCTTTGACCAATAAGACCCGAGAAGATAGGAAAAAGCCATAAGATTACACAATCGGATCTTATTGTACGCTATTTCGTATCGAACAGATGCGACATAACAGTATAGACCCATTACAGACCTTTCTTCCTTGGCATTGTTGACCGGCTCAGGAAACGGTACCTCTATTCACCTGGCGCCTCTTCTTTCGTAAGCAAAATCACTAAGACGGATGGTCGTCCGTCTTGCGGAATGTCCGGAACTGACATTGTGTTTTTTTTCGGTGACATATTCCGCTTTTTCTGTGGCAGAACCGAGCCACGCCGCTGCACACGCTCGAAAAACGACTGCTTAAAAGAGGAAGATAAGGCAGACACATATAGCTCAGGCTTAGCTGAAATCTGGTTGCAAAACAAACACAAAAACCAAGAAAGATTCCATGTGAACACAAAGAAAATACTAGGCCTAGAAAATACTAGGCCAGTGAATTATAAAGAGGGGGAAAAATCCATTAAAGAAACAAGTAAATGACTGCACTGTGCACTGTCACTGTGCACAAGCACTGTGGCATTGAGGAGTGCTCAGTCACCCTCCCAGGTGTATATCGCCCGCTGAGCGACCCCTGGTTTGCCAATTCCGAACGATGCGCAGCTACCCAGGGCTGACGAGCCGCAAACACGGCGAAACATGTGTCCTCTGGTGCTGTCGCATCGTTCCATGAGTATCTGTTTCTCTACGTGCAGCCATAGAAGCTATCTTAATCTGTAAGTTTGAATTTCAAACACGTCTAGCGTCATTTACTTGTTTCTTTAATGGTTTCCCACCCACCCCCTCTTTATAATTCACTGGCTTGCACTGTGGCATTGAGGAGTGCTCAGTCATCCTCCCAGGTGTATATCACCCACCGAGCGACCCCTGGTTTGCCAATTCCAAACGATCCGCAGCTACCCAGGGCTGACGAGCCGCAAACACGGCGAAACACGTGTCCTCTGGTGCTGTCGCATCGTTCCATGAGTATCTGTTTCTCTACGTGCAGCCATAGAAGCTATCTTAATCTGTAAGTTTGAATTTCAAACACGTCTAGCGTCATTTACTTGTTTCTTTAATGGTTTCCCACCCACCCCCTCTTTATAATTCACTGGCTTGCACTGTGGCATTGAGGAGTGCTCAGTCATCTTCCCAGGTGTATATCACCCACTGAGCGACCCTTGGTTTGCCAATTCCAAACGATCCGCAGCTACACAGGGCTGACGAGCCGCAAACACGGCGAAACACGTGTCCTCTGGTGCCGTCGCATCGTTCCATAAGTATCTGTTTCTCTACGTGCAGCCATAGAAGCTATCTCAATCTGTAAGTTTGAATTTCAAACCCGTCTAGCGTCATTTACTTGTTTTTTTAATGGCTTTCTCCCCTCTTTCTATATATATATATCTATATATAAAATGAAAAAAATAGCCGGAGCTCTTTGGCTGCACGTATAGCATATGTTTGTAACTCAAACGTCGCCATGCCAGTCCTGGACAGCTGTTTCGGCCTTGTTGGGCCTCATCAACAGGACGCGGGCAGGCAACGTTTGAGTGGATGGCGTCAGAAGGTCACGCAACACGTGATTCCTCCCGTCACACTCGTTGACGTCACGTCCACTCAAACGTTGCCTGCCCGCGTCCTGTTGATGAGGCCCAACAAGGCCGAAACAGCTGTCCAGGACTGGCATGGCGACGTTTGAGTTACAAACATATGCTATACGTGCAGCCAAAGAGCTCCGGCTATTTTTTCATTTTACACTTCACTGGCTTTGCACTGGGCTTTCAGTGAGTGAGTTATCTCACCCTGACGGGAGGAATCACGTGTTACGTGACCTTCTGACGCCATCCACTCAAACGTTGCCTGCCCGCGTCCTGTTGATGAGGCCCAACAAGGCCGAAAGAGCTGTCCAGGACTGGCATGGCGACGTTTGAGTTACAAACATATGCTATACGTGCAGCCAAAGAGCTCCGGCTATTTTTTTCATTATACACTTCACTGGCTTTGCACTGGGCTTTCAGTGAGTGAGTTATCTCACCCTGACGGGAGGAATCACGTGTTACGTGACCTTCTGACGCCATCCACTCAAACGTTGCCTGCCCGCGTCCTGTTGATGAGGCCCAACAAAGCCGAAACAGCTGTCCAGGACTGGCATGGCGACGTTTGAGTTACAAACATATGCTATACGCGCAGCGAAAGAGCTCCGGCTATTTTTTTCATTTTACACTTCACTGGCTTTGCACTGGGCTTTCAGTGAGTGAGTTATCTCACCCTGACGGGAGGAATCACGTGTTACGTGACCTTCTGACGCCATCCACTCAAACGTTGCCTGCCCGCGTCCTGTTGATGAGGCCCAACAAGGCCGAAACAGCTGTCCAGGACTGGCATGGCGACGTTTGAGTTACAAACATATGCTATACGTGCAGCCAAAGAGCTCCGGCTATTTTTTTCATTTTACACTTCACTGGCTTTGCACTGGGCTTTCAGTGAGTGAGTTATCTCACCCTGACGGGAGGAATCACGTGTTACGTGACCTTCTGACGCCATCCACTCAAACGTTGCCTGCCCGCGTCCTGTTGATGAGGCCCAACAAGGCCGAAACAGCTGTCCAGGACTGGCATGGCGACGTTTGAGTTACAAACATATGCTATACGTGCAGCCAAAGAGCTCCGGCTATTTTTTTCATTTTACACTTCACTGGCTTTGCACTGGGCTTTCAGTGAGTGAGTTATCTCACCCTGACGGGAGGAATCACGTGTTACGTGACCTTCTGACGCCATCCACTCAAACGTTGCCTGCCCGCGTCCTGTTGATGAGGCCCAACAAGGCCGAAACAGCTGTCCAGGACTGGCATGGCGACGTTTGAGTTACAAACATATGCTATACGTGCAGCCAAAGAGCTCCGGCTATTTTTTTCATTTTACACTTCACTGGCTTTGCACTGGGCTTTCAGTGAGTGAGTTATCTCACCCTGACGGGAGGAATCACGTGTTACGTGACCTTCCGACGCCATCCACTCAAACGTTGCCTGCCCGCGTCCTGTTGATGAGGCCCAACAAGGCCGAAACAGCTGTCCAGGACTGGCATGGCGACGTTTGAGTTACAAACATATGCTATACGTGCAGCCAAAGAGCTCCGGCTATTTTTTCATTTTACACTTCACTGGCTTTGCACTGGGCTTTCAGTGAGTGAGTTATCTCACCCTGACGGGAGGAATCACGTGTTACGTGACCTTCTGACGCCATCCACTCAAACGTTGCCTGCCCGCGTCCTGTTGATGAGGCCCAACAAGGCCGAAACAGCTGTCCAGGACTGGCATGGCGACGTTTGAGTTACAAACATATGCTATACGTGCAGCCAAAGAGCTCCGGCTATTTTTTTCATTTTACACTTCACTGGCTTTGCACTGGGCTTTCAGTGAGTGAGTTATCTCACCCTGACGGGAGGAATCACGTGTTACGTGACCTTCTGACGCCATCCACTCAAACGTTGCCTGCCCGCGTCCTGTTGATGAGGCCCAACAAGGCCGAAACAGCTGTCCAGGACTGGCATGGCGACGTTTGAGTTACAAACATATGCTATACGTGCAGCCAAAGAGCTCCGGCTATTTTTTTCATTTTACACTTCACTGGCTTTGCACTGGGCTTTCAGTGAGTGAGTTATCTCACCCTGACGGGAGGAATCACGTGTTACGTGACCTTCTGACGCCATCCACTCAAACGTTGCCTGCCCGCGTCCTGTTGATGAGGCCCAACAAGGCCGAAACAGCTGTCCAGGACTGGCATGGCGACGTTTGAGTTACAAACATATGCTATACGTGCAGCCAAAGAGCTCCGGCTATTTTTTTCATTTTACACTTCACTGGCTTTGCACTGGGCTTTCAGTGAGTGAGTTATCTCACCCTGACGGGAGGAATCACGTGTTACGTGACCTTCTGACGCCATCCACTCAAACGTTGCCTGCCCGCGTCCTGTT